>NC_072820.1:33290000-34790000 GCF_027744805.1 Dunckerocampus dactyliophorus
TCCAGTTCTGGTCAGATTTTGGTGATGAAGAACGTAGTTCCAGGTAGTCGCTGGGGTTATGCAAGTAAGGAGTTTGGCTTCTCAAAACAATATGCTTTGAAATTCTAATACATTTGCATCACAAAAATGTTTGTCTCCCAGCATATCCCTGTGCGCTGTCACCTGTCCATTATTGTGTATGTGATGAAGACACTCGCATCTTCTTCCGCTGTGGATTACACACGTAAACAAGAAGGCTACGGCACTGCGTCGTGGAAGAAAATGCTGGTGTGTTTCGGATCACTGTCCTGCTACAGAACCCAAGTTGGTTTCAGCTTGAGGTCATGAACAGATGGCCGGACATTCTCCTTCAGGGTTTTTTGGTAGACAGTAGAATTCATGGTTCCATTTATCACAGCAAGTCTTCCAGGTCCTGATGCAGCAAAACAGCCCCAGACCATCACACTACCACCACCATATTTTACTGTTGGCAGAATGTTCTTTTTCTGAAATGCGGCATTACCTTTACACCAGATGTAATGGGACACACACCTTCCAAAAAGTTAAACTTTTGTCTTGTCAGACCACAGAGTATTTTCTCAAGATGTTGGGGATCATCAAGATGTTTTCTGGCAAAATTGAGACGAGGCTTAATGTTCTTTTTGTTCAGCAGTGGTTTTGGTCTTGGAACTCTGCCATGCAGGCCGCTTTTGCCCGGTGTCTTTCTTATGGTGGAGTCATGAACACTGACCTTAACTGAGGCAAGTAAGGCCTGCAGTTCTTTGGATGCTGTTGTGGGGTCTTTTGTGATCTCTTGGATTAGTCGTTGCTGCAGTCTTGGTGTCATTTTGGTAGGCTGGCCACTCCTTGGAAGGTTCACCACTGTTCCATGTTTTCGCCATTTGTAGATAATGGCTCTCACTGTGACTCGCTGGAGTCCCAAAGCTTTAGAAATGGCTTTAAAATCTTTTCCACACTGATAGAGCTCAATTAATCACAGTTATGCTTTAACGGGGTGCAATCACTTTTTCACACATTTATTAATAAACAAAACCGTGACAGAGTGAGGCCGCCAATTTCGAACCGCAAAGTAGCAAGGGTTGACTCTACACTGTAACTTGCCCAATGTAATAGATACCATATATCACACACAACGTAACATTAAGAAGTGGGACAGGCCACAAACGTTAGCAACACGAGCATTGCTATGTGAACTACAGTGCTAACACGTGTCATTTTATGTCTGCAGCTGACTGATGGATATTTTAAGATTTGTAGCAAAGCCTGCGTTTTTTTCTACACGTGAAGGGGTGGACCTATACACGGATCGGCCTTATCTAGCTAGGGTGTGGGTCAAAGGCAAAAGAGAAAGGAGGTTTTTCTTTCATTTTGTCATGAAAAGCCGTAATTTCAAAAGCGCCTCTTCTCTTAAAAGTGGAGCAAAAAAATAAGGGAGAGGATAGATACATATTACTTTTATATATTTTGTAAAAAAAAAAAAAAAAGGGAACCATTAAACTTCACCATAAACTTCAGCATTACAGATGCCATGTCTACTCAACAAGGCATAGAAGTGGTTGATGCACTTGACAGTGGATCCATTGGATGCAAAACCATTATTTGAGAAAATACACTGCCGGTCAAAAGTTATAGAACACCCCAATTTTCACAGTTATTCATTGCAATTCAAGTCGTTCAAGTCCAATGAATAGTTTGAAATGATTTCAAGGTAAGTCGTGAAATGCCAGAGGTTTTAAAAAAAGGTCTGGTTACCCAAAACTGAAAAATAATGTTTATTTCACCATTATACAGAAAAGCCTGTTTTAGGGACCACAAAATGGGTCAACAATTTAAAGCTGTTCTGCAAAAATGGAGGTGGGTGCAACTAATTCCTACAGGTGTTACAAGTTCTGGAGTACTTACTACCTCATCTGTCTGCATAAAAACAGTGTTTGGAACACATTGTGGTATTATACCCTCGTGAACATCAGTTGAACAGCACTGTACTGGAGAAAGTCATTTGTTGCTGCAAAAATGGCAAGGAAAAAGGGAATTAACGATGGAAGAGAAATGTAGGTTTTTCCTCCAGAGAAACTGGTGTGTTCTAAAACTTTTGACCGGTAGTGTATGTATATTAAAACTAAGGGCCAATGAGTGAACAAAGGGGCTGGTTTAGCAAGGAATCGTGAAGCAACTGGGTCCTGTTTTACCTGTTCAAGGCGCTGGGTCATGTCTTTCTGCATTTGCACAAGGCCAGCCTTGGCCGCCTGGTCCTGCTGAATTAGTTTGTCCCGAGTCTCTTTAAGCTCCCTCAGCAGCTCCTCTACCCTGCCCTCCAACTGTCAATACAAGAGGGTTGCAAACAGGGTGAGCGTGTTGTCAGTCAACATGTCTAACCTGCTATACAGGAGCACCGCTCGACAAGAGCATTTAGGGAGGAAATTGGGTTATTTTATTGGTAAGGTAGGTGTGTTCCATCTTAAAAGTATGACTGAATTATTCCTTTATGTTATTAACACTGAATCAACTAGACTAGTCATTAAAGGTACTCACTTTTCCAATGGTGCCAATGTGCTGCTTCTCTGTCTCAGCCCGCTTTTTCAGCTCCTCTTTCATGTTGTCCTTTTCAGAGCAGATACCCAGGATCAGATCCTGGTGCCTCTTGTTCTCCTCCAATAACCTGTGCAACATACCCACATACAATAATAAAACAAGCTGGGAACACAAGTCATAATATCCATACATCCATTATCTATGCCACTTCTCCTCATTAGGGTCGCAGGTATGCTGGAGCCTATCCCAGCTGACCTCAGGCAACAGGCGGGGTACACCCTGGACATTTAGACAAACAACCATTCACACTCACATTCATATCTATTGACAATTTAGAGTCGCCAATTAACCTAACATGCATGTTTTTGGAATGTGGGAGGAAACCGGAGTGCCCGGAGAAAACCCATGCATGCAAAAATCAAACAACATGCAAACTCCACACAGAAATACCCACTTGAGATTCGAACCCACATCTTCCCGATCTCCTGACTGTGTCTGTGTGGCCAACAGGCTAACCACTAGACCACCGTGCGGCCCCAAGTCATAATATAATATATATAATAAATTAGGGATGCCCGATACTGGCTTTTTTACTGATAACTCTCAATTTCCAATTCCGATGTCAACTGATACCGATACAAATATGTGTAACATCACATATCACCTGTCGTGGAAGGACTGGACTGGACAAGACTGGACTTATTACTTTATTATGTATTATTATTAGTACAGTATGTCGTATTATTACTTATTATGTATCACTGCACTACAGATTTGACGTGATCTGTTCCGTATTTATTTATTCTTATTCTCTTATTTTTCTTATCACTCATGTCTTGCCTTGGTTGTTTTATTTTGCAATTAAGTTCATTATGACATTTTTGCAGAACTGCTGGAAATGTGAATTTCTCTTGGAGATTAATAAGTATCTATCTATCTAACACTCAATTACCAATATGTGTAACATATCTCCTGTCGTGGAATTAACACCGCTGCCACGAGTGGCTGCCTTTCAAGACGCTCTGTTTCTTTATTCAAGCACATTTTTACGTGCCATGAGAGTGACATCCTGCATCGGTGTGATTCCCTGCCTACCCATTGATATCGAGGAGGCAGAGCCGGGGCTAAGATGAAAGTCAAGTGGCTAGCAAGGAAGTGGAGATTCAAGCCTTCAGTACCTTCTATTATCATGGGAAACTTTACTTTACTACTGAGCAAGATCGAGGAGCTGGCAAGAAAGTCAAGACCTTCAGGGAGTGCAGCATTTTTTTGCTTCACTGAATGGCTAACAACTTGCGTCCCAGATGCTAGCGCGGGGAGCTACCCGACTTCAGGGCAGTCAGAGCAGGCAGGAACACACCAGCCTGTGGAAGTGCAAAGAAGGTGGGCTTGCATTGTATGTGAACAAACTGTGGTGTCATCCTGGCCATGTGAACATTAAAATGTCCATCTATACAGTAAACACTATTGATTTACTGATTGATTTACTGTTTATTACTATTGATTGATAATTGTTTTTCTACACTCCTGCTTACGAAACTATTATTTCATGATGAATTGGAAAATGTAAAGTAATTTTAAGTTAATTAATGCAATTCTTGTTTAAGCCTGTGAAAACGACATTATTACAAACAGTAAATTTTAATATTTAAACAAAAATTCGGCCACAGCAGCGGCACAACACAGCAACAGCAGTCCGCCTCCCATGCAGCCCACCACCACAGCTTCATAAATTCCTAGGGGAAACTTTGTATATCCAAAAGTCAAGTACTTGTTCAACCTTTAAAAAGGTTAAAAATAATATATACTGCTCAAAAAAAATTAGAGGAACACTTCGAAACACATCAGATCTAAACTGGGGAAAAAATTATCTTGAATATCTTTCCTGATAATAAGTGGGTGATGTATTAGTAACAAAATGATGCCACATAATTTGATAGAAATGAAAATGATCACCCTATAGAGGGGGGAAATCAAAGACACCCCAAAAATGAAAGTGAAAAAATGATGCAGCACACTGGTCCATTTTGCCAAAATGTCATTATAGCAACTCAGAATGATTCTCAATAGTTTGTGTGGCCCCCACGTGCTTGTACGCATGCCTGACAACATCTGGGCATGTTCCTAATTAGACTACGGATGGTGTCCTGGAGGATCTCCTCCCAGATCTGTACCAGGGCATCACTGTGGTACCTGGACACACGGAGGAGATTCCAGGAGACAGGTAGTTACTCTAGGAGAGCTGGACAGGGCCGTAGAAGGCCCTTCAACCCTCAGCAGGATTGATATCTGCTCCTTTGTGCAAGGAGGAACAGGATGAGCACTGCCAGAGCCCTACAAAATGACCTCCAGCAGGCCACTGGTGTGAATGTTTCTGACCAAACAATCAGAAACAGGCTCCATGAGGGTGGCCTGAGGGCCCGACGTCCTGTAGTGGGCCCTGTGCTCACTGCCCAGCACCGTAGACCTCGACTGGCATTTGCCATAGACCACCAGAATTGGCAACTACACCGCTGGTGCCCTGTGCTCTTCACTGATGAGAGTAAGTTCAACCTGAGCACATGCGACAGACGTGAAAGGGTCTGGAGATGTCGTGGAGAACGTTATGCTGCCTGCAACATCATTCAGCATGACCGGTTTGGTGTGGGTCAGTGATGGTCTGGGGAGGCATATCCCTGGAAGGACGCACAGACCTCTACAGGTTAGATAATGGCACCCTGACTGCTATTAGGTATCGGGATGAAATCCTTGGACCCATTGTCAGAACCTACGCTGGTGCAGTGGGACCTGGGTTCCTCCTGGTCCACGACAATGCCCGACCTCATGTGGCTAGTGTATGCAGGTGGTTCCTGGAGGATGAAGGAATTGATAACATTGACTGGCCTCCACGTTCACCTGACCTAAACCCAATAGAACACCTCTGGGACATTATGTTTAGGTCCATCCGGCGCCGCCAGGTTGCTCCTCAGACTGTCCAGGAGCTCATGGATGCCCTGGTCCATATCTGGGAGGAGATCCCCCAGGACACCATACGTAGTCTCATTAGGAGCATGCCCCGACGTTGTCAGGCATGCGTACAAGCACGTGGGGGCCACACAAACTACTGAGAATAATTTTGAGTTGCTACAATGACATTTTGGCAAAATGGACCAGTCTGCTCCATCATTTTTTCACTTTCATTTTTGGGGTGTCTTTGATTTCCCCCCTCTATAGGGTGATCATTTTCATTTCTATCAAATTATGTGGCATCATTTTGTTACTAATACATCACCCACTTATTATCAGGAAAGATATTCAAGATCATTTTTCCCCCAGTTTAGATCTGATGTGTTTTCGAAGTGTTCCTCTAATTTTTTTGGGCAGTGTACAATACAGCAGATACAAATAAAGGAAAATTTTAGAATACTTCACCTCTGAATGGACTTTTCCTGCTGTGCATACTTGTACTGGACACACTTCTCAAACACCACCATGCAGTCCTCCTGCTCTGGGGGGAGTCCATTGATGGGTGGGCTTCCTTTCCTCTCGCCTTCCCGTTCAATGTTAGACATTCGGCAGGCCAACAGGTCAGACTCCAGCTCATCCAGCAGGGACTCCTGTGACAACGAGCGCTGGATCTGGGAAATCATCTTGCGACTGCAGTCCGTGTCGTATGGGCTGGACGAGGACTCAGAGGGGTTGACAGGAGCGTTGCCGCCACTTTGTGGGCTGGACGTGAGTGAGGAGCTGATATTGTCCGAAGTAGGAGTAGAGGGGCCGTTAAAGATACCAGATGAGGTGGCCGAGTATGGGGGAGAGTCTTTGGAAGCACATTGGAGACTCTGAGTTAATCCACTGTTACTCTGTGGTGAAGTCTCGTCGCTGTGACCATTTGAAACCATATCCAGTGGCGACTCCTCAACAGGGGAATCATTCTCAAAAGTCAGTACCGTTTCTATCCTCCCTTCAAGAATGGTGGGGGAGCGTTCAACCACATCGCCTGAAGAGTCTTCATTTGATAGAGGTGGCCTTTCGTCCTCTGCTGAACTTATCATGCTATCAGTGTTGTTACCAGAGGAGAGCTCACGCCCTTCTTCTCGTTCTTCAACCTCTGTTTGGATGTTCACAGGAATGTATTTTGTCTGCACACATTCCTCTGTGAATTCGTCAGACGCGTGATTTTCCACTTGAGTTGTACACTTCTGGAGCTGCAGACCTGTCATTGACTTGACGACAGGTGCTTTCATCATGTGCACATCCGAGGCTAAATCAGCTTGTTCCATGGTGCCTTTTTGTATCACATCTGACAAAAATAGAAGGAGAAACAGACTATTTTAGGCTATTTACTCAACCTATATTAACTACAAAAGCCTTATACTTGCTTGGCCTTGTTGTGCATAATGTAATTGTAATGACAATTAAATACAGGGGTAAAAACAAACGGAAAAATGCCTTTCAGCGCCAACCACAAAAGCTGATCACCTCTGGCTTGTACTATTTGTACTAACACTCGCCCGTATGTGCGTGACAGAAGGCTAAGCAAATAACCCCAAAAATAATTTAATTAATAGGACGAGTTGACCAGTCTTTCTCAGCGGTGGACGACACCGGGTTCACCCGCTGCTCTCACACTTGGAGCCCACCTACGTGTTACATGGAAGTCCTGCTAGAGCTCCATCAGACAATGTACTCTCACATCCAAAGTCTCCTTAAAGAAGTTGTCTCATCATGTTCTCTTGAAAAAGTAAGTAAAATATGTTTTTGTCTAAATTAAGGTGAGTTTATGGTTACTTTTTTCAGATCATATAGCCAATAGCATGGGTGCAGCCAGAAATTCTGGACCCTGTGAAAAACAAACACCCCACCCTATTATTTTTTAATAAGTACTTATTTTTTGGGCCTGGTCGTCAGGGAACCGTGGAACTGTCCCAACTTTTCCTGCTTAGACAGCACCAATGGCCAATAGCACTCGTCATAAATAAATTAAAAAATTTACAGTTCCATGTGATCGGTATCGGATGATTTAACTCATGGATGATCGGAATCGGCAGCACAATACCCTGATCGGAGCATCCGTAGTAAAAACTCAGAGAAATCTTGTAAAGAGAATATATTACAAATAATATGGTTCTTAGCATTCTTCTTCCATACACATTGTAAATCTGATGCTTGTTCTTTCCATTAATCAAACAATCGGTTACGCTCTAAACAATACGTGTCAAATTCAGGCCCGGGGGCCAAATCTGGCTCGCGCTGCATTTTCATGCGGCCCGGGGAACTGTTTGGAAAATAGCACTGAGTTGGCCTGCCTCGTGGACCTTATCGAACAAAGTGCTTACAACTGCTTACATCGGTGTAATTAAGCGATTCCTCTGGTATAAACTACTCCTCTGGCATTTTAATTTTAAAAAGTAGAAACAATATTGTATATAGCACAAAATTCACAACCATTCTTAATGGTTAAAGGGTGCCAGATTCAGACCAAAAGTCTAAATAACTGAACTGTACACGACTAGCACTTTAACTATTACACCCTGTCTGTACAAAATAACACCCTAAAGAGGCATAAGTAGGGCCCTGTGAAATCCGTTTTATTTTTTTTCCCAAATTCCATTTTAATTCTTTGGAATTCAGATTTTTACCTTTTATACTTATTTTACCAGCAGAGTGTGTGCTTTATGGGTTATTGAATAAAATGTCCATTAATTAAATGCTAAAATCCTTGCATTTATTGATGCAATACATTATTGGACAATTTTGCCTAGTAATTGAGAAATGGATGTAGCTTGGCTAACTTTTCTAACGGGATTTCAGCATCTGCACATGTTTTCACAAAATCTTCAACAACTGTAATGCCTGTGCTTGTCATTAAGGAAGATGTACTCAACGATGTAATTCCAATCACGTTATTAATGTAAGATAGTTTTGTGACACCCTTGTTTTATTTACACTATTAGACAAGAAAACAGTGCTCTTATTTTGAAAGCCGGAAATGTGTTGTGTGTGTGTGTTGAGAACTTGACAGTTAAGACTAGCTGTTGGGCGCAAGAATAAACGTGCCTCTTGTCTTTTTAGCTCAGAGCCTGGACGTTGTTAGCGGGTATTGTGAAATGCTCGCTTACATTAAAGCAGTAAAACAACACAGTGTGAACACGGCTCATCCAGCCTGAGTCGCTCTGCTAAACTAAGCTAACCCCGCTAGCTTCCATTCAAGCTCTGCAAGAGAGGAGTTTCCAAGGTTTTTCGCCGCCGTTTTGACATGTTTAGTTCGGTAGGGGGTTGGCTGGTGTTTGTGACGAGATTCCGCCACGATTGAGCGGTCCGCCGGGGAAATACTTCCCCACATGAACGTTCTTTCTCCTCACGATGGCATCATTTCATTCACATTGTGTCACTTTCCACAAGACTCCGCGTTCAACAGTAAATTCCGTTTTCATTGGCCAATCTCGCGATTATACATAAGACAGTCAAAACTCATCATTTTAACTACAGCAAAGCATGCTGTGAAATGCGTAATCTGCCCATTCCACAGCTCCAAACACTTCTGGGTTACACATCTCGCAGATTGTGATGTTTTTGTGTTGATACAGTATGAAATACTGTAGCTTTTGCCCGGACATTGAGAGAATGACGAAAAGGTGGTAGATAAACAATCCCGAACAACCATGCCAAAACAATCATAGACGTATATCTGCAGACTATCGTAAAGTAGAAATCTCAAGCAGGAATGAATGAACACAAAAAAATGCACAATTCCCCAACTCCTATGTAAATCCAGCTTCACCTGCTGTCATGCGCATTTTGTCCCAACATAAAAATGCTACCACAGGGGTGCATTATATTGGTATGTTCCAATCCCGACACTGCGTTGGCGGGGAACCGAGATAAGAGGTGTGTAGACTGCTCACTTATCTATTCGTCAGTGATAATAAGATATTTTCTCAAAACCTGACCATACTAACTACTATTTTTTTAGCTTGGTTTATTGGGGCATGTCCTGTCATGTTCGCAACTTCAAACAAGCATAAGTGTGTGTGCACTGATGATGCATATGAGTGTGCTGCATTCACCAATTATGCATTCACCAATTATGTTGGTTAAAAGGACCAGAAGGTTTTAATGTTTTTAATACTTTCAAAACGCAGAAATATAGTGTTGAAGTGTTGAAAATTTCAGGAGAAATAATAATAAGAAAGATACAAAGTTGGGGGGTCGGGCAGGGGTTAAATGTCCAGTTCGGCCCATAACCTAAAGTAGACTTGAGTTTTGGCCACCTGTGCGGTTGAGTTTGACACCCCTGCACTAGACGGACCAAATCAATATGAACCAAACACAGTTAGTGGTTTGGTCTGCAATGTATCAGAAAAGAGGCCAAAATGTTGATCACTGTTTTCCAAAGTCAAAACTAATGTGTGAATAAAACAGGCAAAAAGAGGCTGAAATCAGAGGATGCTTTAAATGTTTCAATAAAAAAACGATTAATCCAATACCAAAACTGTTGTCAAACGATTAATAATTGATTCATCGATTAATTGTTGCAGCTCTACTCCACATATTGATGTACTAAAGGTTTGAGTGTTTGAATGTAGTTTTCCCCTGAGGTCATTTGTCTCTAATGTCACTGAAAAAGGGTCTGTGTGTTCTCCATAACTGACATTTTGTATTATCCTAACCTAAGTGAATGAAGTGTGCACTTAAAGCCATACAGCGAAGATATACATTTCAAAGACTATTACACACCTTCAGTGTGTTAAATGCATTGACTAAATGTTTTATTAACCATTCAGGGATGATCGAAAACACCTAAACATTTTTTCTGATTGTTATTACAGGGCAAGACATTTTAGAATGCATCAAGGAGGTACAGGATACTGCTCCTGCCAACAACGTATATTAGCTTTCTTTTCATTACCATCAATAGTATCAACGTTATACATTTAAGACTTGAATAAACAGTTAAAAGCATTTGCACTAAAGGAGGAAAACACTAAAATCAACAACTTTTTAGCGGGAATAGGCGTGGAGGCTCCTTTTGACAGGTGTCAGCTGTCAATATAGCAAGGCTTTTTGGCCTTACTAAAAGCGCCCTCGTGGCTCCTAATGCAGTGATGATAGTAACTGTGTTGATATCAAACAGAATATGTATTAAATCATGTGTATTCGCTGCAGTTTTGCTGTCATTTGCTGCCATTTAAATCTGGCTAAAGCCAAACCGAGCAGATGTTAGCACACAAGGTTATTAGTGTCTAATGTCCTGTTTAGCCCGTTAAAGACATTGTTGAGTGTAATAAACACCATACGGGCCACACTTCGACATTAATATTTAACAGATAGACAGAATTAGTTAGGCAAAACAAATATTTAACGCTGTTGACGTTAGCTTTGCTAGCTACTATAGCATCGATAAGGCAGCTTACAGGGTCCCTCCATTATTATGAAGGAAACACACTCTTAATTAAATACAAACTAATCGATAGTCACCCACCGAGTATGGTAAATCCATGAGCGGCTCAGTGTGCAGGCAACTTGAGTTAAAAGGTGAACTTTGAGCTGCCTTGCCAGCAGCTGATCGGCCCAACACGTATCTTTGCTATGACACATCAACAAATATGGCCACTACCAGGAGGGGGGAAAGGAGAAAGGGCATGAGCCAATGAACGGAGAGAATTTCTGTGACGTCCCCGCAAATTTATAAACTACCGCCTCTCCTTCCTTCTTTGTGGAATGTAATTTCATTAAGCAAACATTAATTGAATCAAATGAAATACGCATTATTTACTTATAACATATATACTATCAATCTGTAATGTAATAATATGTTTAATGCAAACACCTTAATATGTATTTTATTATGTTTTTACCATTTATTCGGTTAATCGAGTTTGTTATGTGAAATATACATTTTTCATTTATGTGAAAGAAAATGTTTACTGTCATGAACAATCATTGCAACTTGTCCCAGTCACAATTTTTGGACCAATCAGCAGTTGAGATCATTGCGCATGCGGACTAGGCATTTTCCTTTTCTACAACGTGTCGGGCTAAGGTAACAGCCGCACTTCGCCTCATTAAGATAATTAGTTGAAAATTATGAATGTTAAGGGTGTTATGGTTGCTTTCCTATGATATATGATGTACAGCTCCATTATACCCTTAACATTAATTAGCATCAACAAGCAAAATCTTGAAGAAAAGTTCGCACTTTTTCCCCATTCGCGTACATATAACACAAATATAGCTTAATTCAACTTTCTGCTCATCATTAAAGTCGTAAATATGTAATTGAAGTTCTTATTTGTGAATTAGACTGGTGTTCGCCATGAACCACACCTTTTCTCCGAGCCTGGCGCGGCCTAACCTGCCCTTGCGAAAGCCGTCATCCCGTCCCTCTGCCGCCAGCCCGTTTCCTGGACTGGCCATGCCGGGTGGGAGCCCACTTCGTTCGTCTTCGCTGTCACCTGGAGCCAGTAAACACCCTCACAATCTTTATTTTTTTACTCGTTGAGTTATTCACATTATGTCAAAAGGTTAATCCAATTGTATTTCTGCTTTTGCTGGCCCAATAGTCCCACCAGCCAGTGTATCAGCTGTATGTACTCAAACTGCATTTAATTCTCCAGTAACGGCATCCCCATAATTTCCTAAAAGATTTCCCTTCTCTTTCACCAAAGGCATCACCTGTATACCTTTGCCACTTTTGTGCTCAGCAAGGTAATGTTGCTGAGTGACGAAATGAGGTTTTGCATTACCTTTAAAATCAAACCAAAGTAATACCGAAAGTGGATGCTTTATTTTGACAGGTAATTTGCGGTGCAAGCGCTGCAAGAAGGTGACATACTGCTCTGCGCTGTGCCAGAAAGAAGACTGGAAGGCACACAGGCACATTTGCATTGAAGCGCAGCCTGAAAAGTAAGCAAATGCAGAATGTTAGACAGTGGTGTCCAAACAGCAGCTCCAGGGCCACTTGTCGATAGTTTAGTTTTTTTTTTTTTTTACAAATAACATTAAATATGATCTTCATCAGAACAGTACGAAGGATGATTCAGGTCCACACTGAAATGAAAACTGTAAAAAGGTTACAAAAAAGTTGTATTGGACTTGATAGGTATATTCAACATATGAATACAATTGCAAATTAAACAACTTAAAGAAAATTTGCATTCATCTACAATTACAGTTGACAGTTATTAAAACAACAATTTTTATATTTGACTTAGCTGTCTAAAACAAAACATTAAAAAATGTATGTTGGTGGACAATAATTGAACAACCTTTGTGTACAATATCATAACATTCAAATATTGTTTTTTAAAGGGAGAACCCAAATCTGCCTACTGCTTTGCCTGTGATGCCAAGCAATAGCAACCTACCTGACTTAAAGGTAATCAAAAGACACATTGGACATTTAATGATGAAATACAGCTCTTCAGTATTGCTCCATCTTCCTGGATTGAAGCAGGCGGATGCATTTGAACTTCACAGGGTTTATTTGAAGGACTTGCACAGAGTCAAGACTAAACAGGGATCAGATATTCAGGTATCTACACTTCTTAAATGTAAATATTAATGTGTAATGTGCATGTAAAATATTTCTTGCAATTGTCCTTGGTGGGTTTTAGGCATCTGTAGTAGAATTCTACAACCCTGGGAGGTTTTTTCTCCTTGCCCAAAGCCCCGAGCTGCTCGACACTCTACAGAGCATCAGCAGCAAGCTCCAGAAGACCTCCAGGTGCCCGTCTGGGACCACGTACATCCCCCGTGTTGGGGAGGTCTGCACAGCACAGTTCTCTGACGATTTGGTAAGCAGCACTTGTTCACATGCATGCAAACATTTGCTATAATGCACTTTTTGTTGTACCTAGCTTTGGTATCGAGGCCTGGTCCAGAAGGTGGTTGCTGACAAAAAGGCACACATGCTCTACATTGACTATGGGAATGAAGAAGACGTCCCCTATGAGAGGATCAAGCCCCTGCCTGCTGATCTTGAGCCTTTTCATCCTTGCGTTAGTGCAAAAAAAAAAAATGCTGCTGCTTCTGTTTGCTAATGGCTGCCGATCATTGCTGTCTTCATACAGGCAGAATTTATGATGCAGCATTAGTGTGATTGCCTTCTTTAATGGTAAACTATAAAGCTGACATAAGCTCGCAAAATGATTCTCTCCAGGCAATGGAGTGCCATGTTGCTGCTGTGGAACCGGTGGATGGTAGCTGGTCCAATGAGTGCTGCACAGCCGTGAAACAGCTTCTGGCTGGCAGGACTGTGACAACCAAACTGGTGGAAACGCTGAAGAATGTTCATGCATATGCTGTGGACATCCAAATTTCCGTGGGTATGTTCTTCGAAGATGAGTTGCATCTTGAAAGGATTTTAATGAGCAGGATTTAGGTTAACACACTGTATTTTCTTCTAGGAAAGTATTTGAGCTCATTCCTTGTTGAGCGGGGTTTTGCAGTGAAAGCAACGGTGGACATTGCACCTACTGAGCAAAATATTAGTAAGCCACCGTTTGCATGTTTCTCTTTCCTATTTTGGTTCAACGTTTCTGTGAGTGAAATTGTGTAAATATAACTCCATCAGACTGTATAACTCTTACTCTGTAGATGTGTATTTGTATTTATATGGGGTGTGTATTTTATTTATAGTATACTGCAAATTATCTAATAAATGATCCAATGATTGCAACATAATCTAAAACCCTTTATGTACACTGATTGAAATGAATGAAATGATGACAGTGGGTGTAGTTGAATGTGATAACAATGAGTAGTGGGCGGTCGAATAATTATTGGCTTCCATTTATGGTGACTACAGATTGAGATAAGGGATGAGATGAAATAGATTCTGGACCTTAGCCTGGTCTAGAGCAGGCTAACGCCACAGAATAAATCTCCATGGTAACTTATGTCAGAACATCCTAGTTTTAATCCACTATCCACTGCACATTATCACATTCAACTACACCCAGTGTCACCATTTAAACATTTGTCATCATTCATTTCAATCATTGTAGACAAAGGATTTTAGACATTGCATTAATTAGATAATTTATTAGATTATTTCCACATACTATATATAAAATACACGTCCCATATAAATACAAGTACACATCTACAAGGTAAAAGAGTTATACAGTCTGATGGAGTTACAGTACATTTACACAATTTCACTCACATCTGCAGTCAATTTCACCTACAATGTGAACGGATTTATTATCACAGTGTGACTACGTTTTTGGAGATATTAATTGTGTTGGTTGATGTGGATGTGTATTACATTATCTAGAAGCCATGGCGCTCGAGGGGGAACCTTAAGTTAAGGTGACGTGATGTGCTAATACGGACTTCATAGATATTACTGGAGAACGCTGTTCTTCATTTGTTAAACAAGCAACAAACAACGTTAATTAACTCAATGGATTTTATTTATGATGGTTTACGTGGAGCAGTGTGTGTGTATTTGTGCACCACTTATGCAAAAAGCATTGCAAATTGTCTGTGCAATACTTTGCCACACTTTCTGTCTTTGTTTTATGACTGGTGTTTTTGTTGCCTGTTGCCTTTCTTTATTTTCTCTTTTGCGTCCTGATAAGCCTCGATGAAGATTTCTGCTTCCATCGGGGGGAAAAGTACGCCACTCTCGTTGCCATAGTGAATTGGTACCCCTTTTCCACTGTAGCAAACATTGGTGCTGATGCAGATTTAGTTCAAAGCTGGGATTGAACCAGTGTTGGCTATGAGCAGTTTCTACACTATATTCATTTTCCATTGTCCTGGGGAGCCATGTTATTACATCACAAGGGTTACGCCTCCGATCAGGAAATAACAGGAAATTGCTTGTTAAAAATTACTGGAATATGTAGTAAAATACCTTTTTGAGTATTCCTGTATCATCTTTTGGGCATCCCGCAGATGCCATGCTGAGTGCTTCCTTGGAAAACTTCAAACGTCATTCTGAAGGGAAAGATGACAACACCTGGGCGCAGGTGCCAGAGCCTTTGACACAGGCGGTGGGTGACTCCTTTTCTGTGGTGATTACTCACCTGCAGTCCCCAGATAACATGATTGTGCAAAAGGTGGAGAATGCTGGTGAGTATTTAATATGGGGCATTGCATTTTTGACACTTCCAAATTAAGAGCGCTTTATTGGCAGGAGTGATTCAGGAGTTGCAACTGAAGTTGAGGCTCCACTGCAGTCAGGTGCCCACCCCCCAAAACTTCCGACCAGCACCCGGCACAGTTTGCTGCGCCCAGTTCTCAGGTGCAAAAACACACGTACTATACACATCATTTGACACTGTTTGATGCGTGATCTGATGTGATGGCTTCCTATATGACCTGCTTGCGGACTTCCAGAGGATAAGCAGTGGTACCGGGCCAAAGTGCTGGGCTATTCATCGGAGGAACGTGTTTGTGTCGGCTACATTGATTTCGGCAACTCCGAGGACATAGATTTAGGGGATTTGAGACCCATCAGCTCTTCGTTGCTGGCCTTGCCAATGCAGGCCATTCCCTGTGCCCTAGCTGGTAAGACTGGAAAGATTTTAAAGAGCTTTGATTTAGGACCAAGTGCTTCAAAATGGATGTGAATGTGTCTGTTAAAATGTGTTTTTTATGTTCTCCATCCATTATTCCACATCAGTTTGTTTTTTTATGTAGTCTGATATATGTTATTGTGAATATACTGAATATGATTTTTTGTGATGTTCTTACTGCTGTAACTTGCTGGAAAAGCTTAATATGTTAAGTGACCGATAAGTGCTTGGTCTCGTCAAATGTGTAAAAACTCTGATGACTTTGCAATATATTGTATTTGTTTGCAACGACACTTGCTGAAAAGTTAGTTTAAGTGATAAAGAAATGGATAGTTGGAGGTAAGTTTTAGTTTTCACAATTTTTGCTCTCACTTTCCTTGTCAGTTCATATTCCCACAACCGGTGTTGATTCTCTCTTGGAGTGAATGTGTGGCATTTTTTATGTCACTTGTTTTGAGTTGATTCCTATAACATGGGTTATCACTTAGACTTAGACTTGTGGTGATTTGCTGCCCCCTGCTGGTCATTAATGTTCAAAAAACAATAAATCGTGTATTTTGCGACATGATCCTTGTAAAGCTTACAGATGATCTGTCTTTGGTATCCTCACAGGAGTGCAGCCTGTTGGGGAGAGTTGGCCTGAGGTGTGCCTGTTAGCCCTGCAGCGGAGTGTGTCCAACAGAATCCTGCGTACAGAGATCCAAGGGGCGCACAAGGGTAAAGCTTTGGTCACCATGGTGGATGAGGCGAGCGACCCTCAGTCTAATATCACGGAGTTGCTAATCTCTGCCGGGTACGGCGTTCCCTCCACTGTTAAGGCCAATGATGTCCAGCAGTCTGAACAACCCACGGCTGCTGCAGAACCACAAGGTAAAAAAAAAAAAAAAAAGTGTTGAAAACCTTTTTGTATTTTGATTCATATTCTTGTTGATGTGCTCCCTAGTGTGCGAGCCTCTGATATGGTCCTCAGTTGAGCTTCCCACCGATGGCCAGTTGGTGGTGCTGTCCACCACTCTTATTGTGAACCCTGGAGAGTTTTTTTGCCACATTGACAACCCCGCTGGTATTTGCACCCAAAAAATAAGCACATTTTTGAATACCGCACATATGGGTGTGCAAATGAAATGCTGTTTTCTTGCCAGACCGTCAGCAACTTATTACGCTCATTGCTGATTTGAAACAACACTGTGAGGCAGATGTGGCAGCCTTTGAACCCAAAGTGGGGGATCCCTGCTGTGCCATGTTTCCAGGTGTTCCACAAATATTTAAGTCTTAATAGATAAACAGATAATTTATTAATCTCCAAAAGAATTCACTTTTCCAGCAGCTCTGCAAAAATATCATAGTGAACTTCATACTTTGCTCCACAATTGTCCTCTTCTTCCTTAGGTGATGGAGCCTGGTACCGTGCAAAGGTCAATGGTCAGTCTGAAGACACAGTGACCGTAAACTTTGTGGACTACGGTTATAGCATGGAATTGGAAAAAAGGCACCTTCGCTCAGTGACACCTCGACTTCTTCAGCTGCCCTTCCAGGCCGTTCGCTGCTTCCTCTCAGGTAGTCTTGATGATTTTTGACAAAAATGCTGCATTTTACATCAGTGCTTCTCAAGATTTTTATCACCACATGAAAAATATTTTGCTTTGCCACTGCTTGTGCTACTGTCACTTACCTTAGTTGTTTAGTCTGGAATATGTGGCTTGTACTTACTGGAAAGTTGGTTTATGTGAGGCGAGTTGTATACAATGCAGCCCATTTATGTCGACGCTCCTCTGACTGGTTGACTGATGAAACTAGCCATCGCTTGCGCTTGTACTGGGGCATCAGGGGAATGGGCAATAATAAAGCACAGTATGTCTCTAATTTTATATTTATTAAAAATAAATCTTTGGTATTTCTGGGTACCAGTGGTACTTGTACAATAGTTTGAGAATCAGTGTTTTCAATGATCCTAGTCATTTAATACCAGTGGTTAGTCGTTTTCAGAGAAAGGTTCTTATATAGTCTGTGTGCTATGTTTTTAGGTGTGGAGGCCATGGGTTCCGAGTGGAGCAGCGAAGCCATTCTGTGGTTTCAGACCCAAGTGGATGGAGAGAAGATGAATGCACGCGTCCTCACTGTCACCAAACAGGGTTACGGTGTGGAGCTGGAGTGCAGAGGGCAGAGCATCGCAGCTGGCCTCATCTCAAATGTCCTTGGTAGAGTCCCTGGAGAAATTCCTAAAGGGGTGCACTCCATCTTGTCGCCTGGGGCCAAACAGAGAGAAGACGTGAAGGAGAAGGAGCACAGCCAAACCCAGGCCTCCAAACAGATGCCCACAGTGGAAGGTGTTGCGACACAATTATCAGGTCAGTGTGAGTGTCCTCAAAATAAGTTGAAGTGATTTGGGGATCATTATCATTAGAATACTGTGTGACACTCCTCCTGCAGGCCCGACTTTTCCAGTGGACTGGAAGACAATGGAGCTGCCTATCAATGAGCCCTTCAAGCCTTACATTGCAGCTGTTACTAGTCCTTCCCTTTTCTACCTGCTCAGTCCCAACCAAGGTAAGAACGTAATTCATAAAGGATGCAACACTGCTTTGCTGTTATGAATGCTATTCTATTGTTTTTTTGCAGTGGACCAGCAAAAGCATAAGGAGATGATGCTGGAGCTGGCTGCATTTTGCTGCACTCATCGTGCCACTTTGTCATCCTCCACTGACCATAGCAGACTTACCCCCGGAGTGGCCTGTTGCGCGCAGTTCTCTGGTGAGAAGCTTTGTCAAAAACAGACAAAATCCGATATTGTTTCATGAACTACCTAATGAGCATCCACTTTGTATGTTTACTGACTTGAAAAAAATATGAACAACCCACGTGTTCTTTTTAAAACTATTGACTCTGTTTTAAATCCCACTCCATCCACGACACTGGAAGTCTTATCTGACACTCGTGAACATTTCCTGCAATTTTTTTAATAATAAGGTTGCATCTATACGAGCCAATATATCACCCCCCTCTTTTAATTTGTCTACAGTGACACAGTGCTCTAAAGTTTTTGATCAGTTTGAACCTGTGTCGCTGGCCTTCATTACCAAGGTAGTTGATGGTCTTAAGCCTTCTTCCTCTCCCATTGACCCAGTCCCCCCTCGCTTTTTTAGGGAGGTGTGGGCAACTATTGGCCCCTATGTGTGCAATATCATCAACAGCAGCCTGTCCTCTGGTATTGTTCCTTCCTTTTGTAAAAAGGCTGCTGTTGAACCTTTGCTTAAAAAAACAGGTGTTGATCCTTCAATTTTATCAAATTATCGGCCCATTTCTAAACTACCTTTTATCTCAAAGATTTTAGAAAGAAGTGTTCTTGCACATATGCAGCCTTTTTTAGATGTAAATGGATATTTAGACACTTTCCAGTCAGATTACAGGGCCTTTCATAGCACTGAGTCTGCACTTTTAAAGGTTTTTAATGACCTGTTTTTAATGACTGATACTGGTGGTTCAGCCATTTTTGTGCTTTTAGACCTGACTGCTGTCTTCGACACAGTGGACCACACTATTCTTTTATCTCGCTTGGAAAACTGTGTGGGTGTCAGGGGGACTGCCCTTGATTGGTTTAGGTCTTACTTGTCAGGGAGATGCCTTACTGTGGATCTTGGTGACTCCACCTCATCTACTGCCCCCCTTGAATGTGGAGTCCCCCAGGGATCAATCCTGGGGCCCATCCTATTTGTTCTGTACCTAATCCCACTTAGCACAATTTTTAGAAAGCATGGCATCTCCTATCACTTTTATGCAGATGACTGCCAGATCTACTTACCAATTACAAGAAAACCACCAGCCTTGGCGTCATCATTGATAGTGATTTTAAACCTAATACACAAATCAATGCCGTTGTAAAATCTTGTTTTTATCATCTTCGGCTTTTATCCAAAGTCAAATCATTTTTATCATTGCAACATTTCGAACAAGCCATGCACGCTTTTATCTCGTCACGTCTGGACTACTGTAATGCTCTTTACTCTGGAATAAGCCATAAATTACTTTCTCGCTTACAGTTAGTCCAGAACTCTGCAGCACGGCTTTTAACAGCACCCAAAAAGAGGGAGCATATTACCCCAATTTTAGCCTCCCTGCACTGGTTGCCTGTGCGTTTTAGAATTGATTTTAAGATTTTATTGTTTGTTTTTAAGGCCTTGAATGGGCTGGCCCCTCAGTACATCTCGGACCTCATCCAAATTTACACTCCAGCGTGCACTTTGAGGTCCGAAGGCCAGCTCCAACTGGTGGTGCCTAAGACCAGACTTAAGACCAGGGGAGACCGGGCCTTTTCTGTAGTCGGCCCAAAGCTGTGGAACACTCTCCCCCCTCATGTAAAAACGGCCCCCACAATTGAAAGCTTTAAGTCTCGTCTTAAAACCCACTTTTATTCTCTGGCTTAACTCGGCGTGAGTCGTGTGGTCCTCTGTGTCTTTTATTATTTTTTTAGTTTTTATTGGTTCTATTTATTTTAGTTTTTAAATTAAATTTACTTATTTATTTTTTACCTACTTCTTGGACTTTTGGCTTTTATTGTTTCGACTTCTTGTTTTAAATATTTTATTGTAGTACGTTTCTTTGTTTCTATTTGATCTTTTAGTTTTTATTGTCGTAATTTTTACTTATTATTTACATTTACATTCCTTTATTTACTTATTATTTATGGTTTTGCTAGTCTGTGCAGCACTTTGGAAACAGTGTTTATAAAATGTGCTACAGTATATAAATAAAGTGGATTGGATTGGATTGGATTGAAACCCCACCTGCCATCGGTGCTCCTGCAGACCAAAGCTGGTAATTTGTTGTCTGCTAGCAGATATAATTATACAGCGCGTGCCCTCTTTTAAACACGGGTATGCAACCAAAAGACTATAGCCTAGCATGCATTCCACAGGTAACGACAGGGTCCAGTTTAATGGCGTTCTCAGGACACTCAAAAACTCTTTGGCAAGTACAGTGGTGTGAAAAAGTGTTTGTGCCCTTCCTGATTTCTTATTTTTTTGCACGTTTGTCGCACTTAAATGTTTCAGATCATTAAACAAAACAAACACAAAATGAAACTTTTTATTAAGGAAGAAAAAAAATCCAAACCTACATGGCCCTGTGTGAAATAGTGATTGCCCCCCTGTTAAAAAATATCTTAACTGTGGTTTATCACACCTGAGTTCAAGTGGAAAAGTTTGTAAAGTCATTTCTAAAGCTTTGGGACTCCAGCGAACCACAGTGAGAGCCATTATCCACAAATGGCAAAAACATGGAACAGCGGTGAATCTTCCCAGGAGTGACCGGCCAACCAAAATTACCCCAAGAGCGCAGCGACGACTCACCCAGGGGGTAAAAAAAAACAAAAAAAACCCCCACAACAACATCCAAAGAACTGCAGGCCTCACTTGCAAACACCTTTTCACACCACTAAAAGTAAAACTTTGTAGCCATAATCTTTATTATTAAAAGGCTGACTCTTGCATCAAAGCAAATTGTTGAAGTTTGCGTTGGCTGAAAATGTTTCAACATGTGCAAACAAGACATTTCTGACTGTGTTTAAGCATGTAAGGTACGGATATCCTAATTTGATGTTTTGGGAACAACAAGAGCGCAAGTGTAGACCTCTTCCATGGCTTAAACTTATATATTTTTTAAGAAAACTGAGTAAATGGGTTTCTAGCATTTTAACAGCTTTTTAAAGGAGGTAACATTTTATCCAGGAATGTGAAAGGTCTGGCCTGGGGACCATGATTATGATGATGATGATGATAATAATATCAGTGGATTGCGTTGGAATTATCTTCAAAGCCTACAAAGTTACACTTAAATATTCACCAGAAGGTCTTTATTTTACCAGCTGATGACAACTGGTACCGTGCTGTGGTTCTGGAGGTGGCTGACAATGAGGTATCAGTCATCTACGCCGATTTTGGCAACACCGAAAAACTGCCGGTATCGCGAATTTTTCCCATCCCCGAACACCTGCTGCAGCTCCCCTTCCCGATAGCCCGCTGCACTCTGACTGGTAAAACCGCCGATCTCCTTGTCCTTGAAACTTGCCAGTGGTATTGACATGTTTGTTGTCTCTCTGCAGGTAAGGAGCACTTCCCTGCCCAGTGGCCACCACAAGTGTTGCAAATGTTTCACGGTTTGTTGCTGAGCAGCGTCCTCGCCACCGCGCATTCGTTCGACGGATCTTTCAACGTTCTCTCAGTTACCCTGCCTGCTGAGAGGGGCGGTGCCCATCTCACTGCCCTTGTCTTGGACGCGCTGCAGGCCCACATCAAAAATCCTTATAGCCCATCTCCTGCCATGGACCAGAAGGATAGCACCAGTTCTGCAACGCTCCTTCACCACCCTAAGCCTCACTTGACATGCACCGTGGACAAGAGCGTGGAAAATACAGCGGTGGCCTCTGAGCCCCTAGTAGGATTGCAGCCGACCCCCCAAAGCCCACAGCAAATGCAGAGCATTGCAGCAGAGCCCCATAAAGGTTGGTCATGTTACAATTTTACTGCCTTTTTTGACATGGGCAAAGAAAATGTTTTATTTAAATTCTTTTTTCATTTTTTTGCCACCCATTTAGGCATCAAACTAGTTGTGCCTGCATTACTGAGGGAAAATATATAAAATCAATCAATATCTAATTCATATAATTAAGTTGATTTTCTTTTTTTTCCCCCCAGAAGCCCAGACCTCTGGATGCTGCTGTCAGAGCCTGAAGACCAAGGTCTGGGTTCTTTATGCTGACCTTTTAAGTGTATAATTGTATTTTGGATGCTCTTTATTGCATTGTTCTGTGCTTTCTCAGTGCAAAAGACATGTTGGCGCACATGGAATACAGATATCCTCAAAATGATATCATCATTAGACAAATGACCAATTAGTTGCTACATTGCAAAGATGTTTTACTTGATGGCGGCCATGTTTTTCAACCAATCCTGCTCAAATTTTACACACATGCTTTTCTGTCCCCATAAGGTGTGTACCAAATTTTGTGGCAATTTGGCGAAACACCCTAAAGTTATAGTGGGTGTTTTTTTTACAGGTGTTTGAGAAATTTCAAGTCAGTCCGATTTATGAGGTGCCACCATGTGGTGTATTTGTCCAAAAAAATAGCACAGGCAACACGGAAGGGGTGCATGTTGTGACACATCTTCACCCTTTTGTGTGCAGCTGATCACAAATATAGTTGTGAAAAAATTAGGACACTCCATGACCTATATTAATCACTTGTTTTATTTTGAAATAACACTTGACATAATATCTTTACCTGTGTTAACAGTTGGAGCATCTGGAGCTGAAGATGGAGCGTCTGGAGCAGAAGATGGAGCTGCAGCTGTCCTTACTTAAGCAGTGTGTTGAACGGTTGCAGTCCTAACTACTCCACTCGGGTTGCAGTCCACTCAATCTCATCATGTTTTTATTCTGGTTTACATGTAAAAACAAGTTACAGTCCATTCTGGTTGTTTTGTTTATACGTTTTAATATTTTGATAGTGTGCAGAAGTGTGCTTTGCTGCCAAGGCCTCCTTTAAGTTCTTATCTGGCACACAGGTGGTGTATTTGCGTTTGTCTTTTACATAAAAGTTCGATCGCAAGAAGTCAAAGTTTGTTGTTTCTTTTTTTACGTCAACACAAGTAGTGCTCCCCCAGTGTGTGGGCTGGGAGGAGAGGATGAGTCGAGCCCACCGGTGTAGGTGGAGCTGAGTGGAGGTGGGGTCACTGCTTTTCTGTGTGTGGTTGGGAGCTCTGCTGAAACAGACGTGCGTGGTGCCAAAAAAAGACACCAGAAGTTCACAAAGAGTGGATTTTGACAAGCCTTTTGTAAGTAGACACACTTTGTTTATTTCCATGGAATCGTTTAGCTTTAGGACCATTTGCAAATCATCTACTGTAAGTACATTTGTACGTTTTCTTATACTAACTCATTTTATGTACAATTGTAATTGAATAGGAAGAACAGTGTTAGGGTAATAATGCCTCTTGACACTCCTATGAACTTGACAATGTTTTTCACAACTTTATACGTACAGTTTCGAATTTTATTCTTTCACTTAAAGTACATTGTTAAATTACGATAGTACACTTGACCATGTCAATGAAGAAATATTTAACCCTGTAGAGATCTGGCATTTCAGTGTTTTCTTTTCAAGTTGTTTTGGTTGTGTTGTATAGGTGAAGGTTGCCAGACGATATTCATTTTTAAAACATTTTAGAATTGTCATATCTTCTTAATGTCATATCTTCTGGAATGGCAAAGCTACACGACAGCCACATTTGTCGTGACCAAAAATGTCCCATTGTAAATGGCATTTTAAAAAAGCCTATATTTAACATTAATGCAATCCTTTCATGTTAATATTTATGTGGAATACTAGCTTTCAATTTTAAATTTGTATATTTCAATCCACGCTGCTGAATACAGTATTCCCACTCAAAGCATGCAGTAAAACATGCATGTGCTTGTGTGTTTTTAAGTTGAGCTTTAAGGTGTGCAAAGCAAACAATATCTTGCATGTAATTTTGGTTGGTTCAGGCCATTTTTATAGACCATACGACCAGCGCCTGGAGGTGGGAATCATGCATCGCATGTCCTTAAATTTGTACTAAAGCACGCCGACATGCTCAAATTTGTTTGGCTTCTCCAGTTAAAGCGCAGCTACTGTTACCTGTCTGGGTCATGACCTCTGGCCCTCCCTAAATCTGACTTGACACAGAAAGACAAGGCAGCCATGCTGAATGTAAAGAGGAGCAGAAACATCTGACAAGGAGCTTTTTTTCCTGCTTTTGAAACACCCTCTGGATTCTTTTGTATACTGTTTCTATGTTCAGGTATTTCAGATTATAGAGTTAAGTTACTGCTGTTGCTTGCACTGGTGGGTAATTTTTGGATTTTGTATGAAGCTCGTCCAAAGCTTGTGCTGCTCTGTAATTATACACACTAGAGGCATTTTCTAATCTGCCAAACCATTTAAAAACAGGCGGCATGTTTATGGATTTGTTTTCTCTTTTATTTCTATTTTCAGGGTAACTGTACCCCACACAGCAGGGAAAGGATAGGGAGAGTCGGCCAGAGCACATCTTTAACATGAATATTTTTGTATTTTTCTGTCAGCCAATCCTTATGTTTTTCTTTGCAGGTGTCCCAACATGCTCTCAGATATCCACCATCATTGCTGCCTTCCCACAGTGCTTCTGCTGCTTTTACAAGGTTGGTTTTCTATTGCATATATTGTTATAAAAATACTTTTACTTAGTTTATGAAGAATATTTTGACCTGCAGTGGTATAAGAATTAAAATGTTAGGAGTGGTTAAGCTAGGTGTGCTGCAGTGATTTCCAGGAAGATGACGTGTAAAAAGTGGCATATAGTCGGTTGTACGTCCGGGTTTTGTGCTGAAATTTTGCCTTGGTCCAGCCATTTGTCATAATAATTTTGTATTGTTTTTTGCATGTAAAATTATAATTATTCCCTATAAAATGTATTTTTTGTTAATATTGTTGGGTGTCTGGAACAAACTAATTGGATTTACATGATTTTCTATGGGAAAAATTACATCGGTTTTTGTACGTTTAACTTTTCGTCTGACCGTTCGGAATGAATGAATAATGAAAACTGAGGCAACATTTTCTTGCAAATATGTGCCAAAAGTGTGACAAAATGAACAATTCATCTCACGGGCAACTGCTGTTTATTGAATGTAGCACTGCTTAAACGTGTCACCTCCTTCAAAAGGATTTCCTATCCCCTGTATTAAAAATGCTTGTTTTTACGGCCTGTCTTCGTCTCGAGAGTGTTGGTATTTGCCCGAGGGAAGAGGCGGGAGCCGCGAGGGCAATATCATCTTTTGAGTTGTTTTCAAAAATGACTGCTTTAGCACCATCTGCAGTATTTATTGCATGCCATTTTTAAGACTTTGAACTTGAGCAAAGCAGACTGTCAAGACTCTCCTCATTCTTTTAGTGGTGAGGACAAAAGAAAGGAGACATCCACTTAATCCCTCCTTATCACACTTAAGTAGAGGATAATCAGTGGAATAGTTCTCATATTTCCAGGGATTTAGACTAATTGGTGTCATTGTCCAGGCTTTAATGATAAAAGTGGACATTTTGCCTTGAGGCGCTGTCATATACTTGTTATGGAATAGCGTGGTTACTTTGTCAGAAGAAAGCAGCCTGAACTTTCACTCTCAGGAGGACTTGCAATGATGAAAAAGGGTCAAGATTGGAGATTTGCTTCCAGCTGCTATTTTTACTGCTCTATGCACTTGAATTTTACCTTTTTACCTGCTTTCCTCTTAAGATTTATGATGGAAGAGTACATTTGGACCGCTTGCATAACTATAAATCTCTGTAGAAATATCCAAAATAGTGTTACTGAAGGGCCTGAAGAAGAAAGTTCAAGTGGATAATTTCCCTCGTGTGGTACATCCTGTATAAACATCAGGGCTGTATTTGACTAAAGATTTACATTAGTTAAATCTGATTTGTTAGATGTTGTCCATAATCGACTAATTGTTGAATACTTCTGGCTTAAAATTGCTCTGAAGTGAAATCCATTAGTGGAGAACAGTTGCGTCATCACCTCTTTTGCGTCGCCGAAAAAAATGTATAAATACGTTGTTCGGATTGGGCGTTCGGGTTTATAAAAACATAAGAACGTCTTTGGTAGTGAATGAGTTAATTATAAAGACTGTTCCCATTTAATATAGTGAGGTAAAAAAATATATATACTGTATACATACGAGTAGACACTTTGTTTGTATTCAAATGGAAAAACAAAGCCAGAACTCAGGTCAAATTCCCCAGCAACGCTGCCAGGGTTACCAGGGACAACAGGGCACGTTCACATGGCTTCTGAACAGGAAGTCACATGTCTCACTGTCTCTCTCTCGCTCCTCTTTGGGTTGTCTTTCCAAGTGAACAAGCTGGAAGAATGGTTTTATTCACGTGTTCACTCACATTAGCTTTGAATTGTCTGTTATTTTCTGGTAGAGGGTCAAAGAGGGAGTCTGTAAGCAAAACCGTCTTTTGGAACAGCGTCTCCAAATAGAAAGTGAATATCTTTTTGGGAATTCCTCAACTTGGTGGTATTTTTGTGTAGATGGTTAACTGTGCTGTTTTGACGCTTCTAACCTGAAGTGAGAAGGAATGTCATGCTAGGTTTTTTAAAATTGGTACAATGAACGAGAATAAGAGTGGAAATCACAAGCAAGGATTGTCTTTTTATTTTTAATCTTGTGCAAAATGAGCATACCCAAAGTACAATTATTTTTAGTGAGGAATTTTGACGTAAACATGCAATGCTGGCACTCAAATCAAACCTCAATTTCCGTATACCCCAGCGTTTGTATAATTTGTTTTTTTTGTTTTTTTTTTCTTGTTTTCCCACAGTATTGCACATAACAAACTAGTTAGTTTTCCCTGTACTGTGTCGTTACGTAAAATCGAGTATCCAAACCAAGTGTACTGCGCGTTGCTGACACACTTTCTATATTTTTTCAAAAAGAGAATGGACTATTTTATTTTAGCGGCTGTTTTTGTATTAGATGTTTTTCATTTTAATAAACCAACTTTGCACACATATTTGCCTTTGGCTTTGTCTTAACTCACTTTTGTGGGAAAAATATTGGGATATATGTGTGCATGGCTCAGATCAAGGGTACCAAGTGTTACATTTTGGGTAAAATTTCAAACTCGTGGATAGACCTTGGTAATGTTATCAACACAACCTTGAAACATTGCAAAACACACACCCAACATACCAGAGCTTGAGACATCTTCCATTTCCCGTAGCAACCCTCCGTAGTTCACTCTTTCTTAAATGTAATGTACATAACTCTGTGTCGACTGTATGCTGTTATCTCTGCATAGATTTGACTTCTGTGAGAAAAGTAACTTATATTTGACATTATCAAAGTAAGTAAAAACAAGTGACAAATCTAGATCTTGAGTTAAAGCTCTGAAAATATGGCAAAAATCAAATGAGGACACCGAGTTATGTACGTTGCATCTTCCATAGTGGTGCACAAACTTTCTTGCCATTCTGTAATCTGTGAACACATTACCCCACTACTGTTTTAAAATGCCAGTCATCATAAATTATAAAAACGAAAGTCATGAGGGACACGCCGATCGCTTCCGGGTTAAATACAGAGCAATTTATCAACGAACATGCTAAAATTTATTTGGTTTGGATAAATGTCAACGACATATACTGTAATATGACGGATAAAAGTAAGTAAAATCCGACTAGTAATGATGAATAATTTTGCCCACTTTGCGCCTTTTTTTCGCCAATTCGTGCACGTACATAACTAGGACACGAACGGCTAACTACAAGAGGTCAAAACAACGGCTGACAAAACGAGTTACACTGCTCGATAAACACAAAATTTGGAACTCACCCAACAAAAAAAATCATTTCAAAGTGCATAAAGATCTTCTCCAATATATATAAAAATGAAAAAATCTTACCTTAGACTTGACAATGGTTGTTAAACCGCCAATTGCTCGTCGAATTGAATGATGTTGCTTGATGGTGCCGAGGTCGTGACTGAACGTACATTACGCTAACACAAAATGGCAGACATGGTGAAACATTCCCCTGCTGAACGCGTATTTGGCGAATAACCGGCGGAAGGATACAAGTTTTGTTTGGCCCAAGAAGGCACTTTTTATTTCCTAATTTAATATTTACTAGCAATACGCAATTTACGCTGTGAGCTCGAAGTGTACGTACATAACGGTCGGACACGAAATTTGGGTGTGTTAGACTTTTGTTCAAATAATCTTATTTTACTCTTTTATACACAAACAATCACTTTAGTTGCAGAGTTGAGTAATTATTCCATGAATATATACCATTGTAATCATCATGGGGTTTGTTTTTCCATGGAATTATGTTCTTCAAAATTTTCATCGGCAGGCGGACACGAAGGTAATGTACTTTTCACCACTGATTACACAACAATTTATTTTTTACATTGAGAATATTTGACTAAAACACATTAGAAACCAATTTCAGACATCATTCTTTAATTCTAAGTAGAAATCATGACAAAATGATCATAGAAAATATTGTTAATTTCACAACAAAAGTAGACATGCTTTACATGTAACATTTCAATGTCCAAATATAGACACTTTTTTACAACATAGCCGTGCTAGCGCAAAATAAAAACATGAACAGGCTTAATTTATGGTTTGGTAAGCTTCCTCACTCTATAAACGTCAGAGTGATAGGGATAGTACACATTGTTAGAACAACAATTTCAAATACTACTCAAGTGAAGTTGAAGACAGCAAAGGGTACCCTTGATCTGAGCCGTGCACATATCGTATATCGATATTCAACATAATTATATCGGGATATGAGTTTTTGTCATATCACCCACCCCTACTGTGAATGCATCTCGCAGTCGTTCTAGTGACAATGAGGAAGTGTCGTTGCAATGATGAATGGACTAGAGACGTGTTTGTGTGGTGTTGGAGTTGCACTGCTGTTGATGTGTTCATGTCAGAATAAAGTTATAAATGAGTGTCAAACTCTGTGTGACTGGGGGGAGGGGGGGCTACACCATGCCGCCCTCTGTCGTCATAACAAAGAGCCGTGGCTTGCCATGACGCAGATGTGTTAATTACGCTAAAAAAATTTAACGGAATTAATTAAATAGTTACTGCCGTTAACGTACTATTTTTGACAACCCTAATTATTTTGCATTGTTTTCTGTATGTAAAACTATAATTATTTGCTATAAAATGTATTTTTTGTTAATATTTTTGGGTGTCTGGTAGGTATTCATTTGATTTACATGATTTTCTATGGGAAAAATTGCCTCAGTTTTCATACGTTTTGGCTTTCGTGAAACCTTTTGGAACAAATAAATCATGAAAACTGACGTACCACTGTATTTATTGCGATCTGCCATCTTTGTGCTGACCTCCTCGTTCTCTCCTAGTTCAGCAGGGCGCTTCAGTGCAGGAGATCCACACCAGCCATGAGAACATCAAGAAGATAAGCTCAGCAGCAGAGAGTAAGTTTTATACAGTTCTTCACCTTAGGAACACAAAATGTACCAAATTGTCCTAGGATCACTTAAAGGTTTTAAGAAAGACAAAGTATTTATCATCCACCAATCATTGTCTCACTTTATGATCTTTGTCCACTGGAAGTGATGCAGTGTTCGGGGGCCATGGACATTCTCTTCCTCATGGACAGTTCTTACAGTGTGGGAAAGGGAAGCTTTGAGAGGTCCAAGCATTATGCCATCAAACTCTGTGAAGCCCTTGACATTGGGCCGGACAAGGTTTGAGTCCCCTTCTCAAAGAATCCCAACCTAGACCTCTCATTCATTCACGTTATTGTACCCCGTTCCCTCATCCAGGTGCGTGTTGGACTCATCCAGTTTGGCTCAGTTCCTCAGTTGGAGTTTGCATTGGATTCATACACCAGCAAACACAAGCTGATGGTACGGGTAAAGAAGATTTCTTACAGGTACGTCTTCACTCTCACTCACATATGAGGTGTTTAAGTCAGATTATTAGATTCAAAATCTTGACATGCTATGATTAAATAATAAATCATGGTATGGTATGGTTTATTTCTTTCAGACATGATTGATCGATTGATGATCAAGTCTTTGTGCTTTGTTACTGGTATTCTAGTAGCATTTTTCTTCTTTTCCCATCACTGGTACCCTACACTGGTGGCATTTCTCTTCTTTTCCTATCACTGGTACCCTACTCTGGTGGCATTTCTCTTCTTTTCCCATCACTGGTACCCTACTCTGGTGGCATTTCTCTTCTTTTCCCATCACTGGTACCCTACTCTGGTGGCATTTCTCTTCTTTTCCCATCACTGGTACCCTACTCTGGTGGCATTTCTCTTCTTTTCCCATCACTGGTACCCTACTCTGGTGGCATTTCTCTTCTTTTCCCATCACTGGTACCCTACTCTGGTGGCATTTCTCTTCTTTTCCCATCACTGGTACCCTACTCTGGTGGCATTTCTCTTCTTTTCCCATCACTGGTACCCTACTCTGGTGGCATTTCTCTTCTTTTCCCATCACTGGTACCCTACTCTGGTGGCATTTCTCTTCTTTTCCCATCACTGGTACCTTACCTTTTGGAGTGTTCAGCTTTGTAATTGTCTCCATAGAAGATACTTGTTGGATGCTGTTGAAGTGATGCAAGTGTAAATGTGTTTCCTGTGAGATTGTAATGTATTGTAAAATGGTTTTAACGTCTGCTGACACGTGTCCTTATATTTGGGTTTAAATGCATATTATGAGTCTCGGGGTGAGGAAAATCTCTCAACACACTGACAAGACCACATGTCGAGCTTAAATAGGAAATCAGCCAACATGATTTAGTGTTGTATTTTGCCTGTCAATCACCGCCACTGTCTGTGTTACACTTGTTTGTATTTTGTCTACAGGGGCGGTGCCACCCAGACCGGCCTGGCTCTGAAGTATGTGCTCAGGAAAGGCTTCCCAGGCGGCCGCAACTCCTCCGCCGTGGCCCGTGTCGTCGTCCTCCTATCAGACGGGTTGTCACAGGGCAACGCCGTACAGGTAGTGGCAGAGCAGCTCAAAATGGAAGGCGTTGTATTATTTGCTGTTGGCCTGCGCTACCCAAGGTATAGTATGTCTGCTGAGTGAAAGTGCGTCATTCATGCGTCATTCATTAAACCCTCATATTCTGCTGTCCAGGTGGGAAGAGCTTCATGCCCTGGCCAGCGAGCCAATGGAGAGCCACGTATTCTTTGCTGAGCATTTCCACGATGCTGTCAATGGCTTGTACACAACACTTACCACCATCTCGCTATGCAATGCCACTCCTGCAGGTAGAGCACAAGCAAAAAAAAAAACAGTTTTCCTCCAAATACAGTTCAGTACTTTGTTGTTGCGTCCAATGGCTTACCATTCTGCGCTTAGGAGACAGAGAGCGCTGTTTTTCTTTTATTTAGGGACACATATTCCTGTTAGAACTTCATTTAGTCCATCATGTCCATTTTGCATAGCAGGTGACCTTTTGGTGCATTTATCGTTCTCTTCCCTCAGACTTCCCTGCATTTTTTTCCCCATTAGCCTACAGAGGGGTCCAAACCTTTTTTTACCGAGGGCCGCATGCAGAAAAACAGAAGGATGCAGGGGCCACTGTGATAGATTTTGTGCTTTAAAGATGCTAAAACCAATCCAATGTAGTATATGCTAAGCTATATGAACAAATATTAACATCTTAGATTTGTGTAATAGGTGGCAAAGCAAATTAGTGTAATATCTATTATCTCATTAATAATGAAGTAGGATTCCTTATTTATAAATTGAATATTTTTGTAGTTAGAACATAGAAAACCTGTTTAACATTATAGGAGCCCTGTAGACATGAAATAACACCCATAATATAGTAGACATGAATAAGACTTGAAATAGTTTGGTCCCTAGGGGAGCAGAGCCAATGGCGGACAGGAAGTAACGTTGGGATTTCAGAGTTTCAGCTTCCCATGGGTTACAATTGCAACAGTAACCTGTGTTTTTATTAGGGATTATTGTGCCTGTTGTGAGATCATTCAAACCTGCAATAAAAACCTGCTGTTTTGGCAATCAACTCTGATGTCTCACCGAACATTACTGATATCTAGTGACCAGTGCAGAATATTACATATCGCAACGTCTTTGAATGCCTTTTATCTACTACTTATATTTGTATTTTAGCTCATTTTGCCATTTTTACACTTGAAAATGCTTAATTTAGGTAAAATAAAAACGTAACATTTGCTTAAATATCCATTTTTTAATAATGTTGATTCAACCAAAGATGGCATGATATATTTTTTTTAAAACCACGATAGAGTGAAGCCTTGAAATTCAAAGTGCAAAGTGGTGAGGGATTCATTTTATTTCATTTTAACCATACACACATTACCATACCCTCCGCTTTTCCCCAGGTAATAATGTGTATATTTTTGATGATTATATTATTTGTTTTACTCTTTATATTTTTTTATACTACCCCAATATTGCATGATTCTCTCCCTATGGTCCTATTCCCAAAGGCTGCCAGGTGGAGGCGTTTCCCTGCGTGAGAAAAACACTGGAGACTGTGAAGGAGCTGCAGGGGAATTTCATGTGTTGGAAAGGCTCCAAGGGATATTTCCCACACACCTCTCTGTGTCCGTACTACAGGCAAGTAAACGTGCTCAAAGCATTGTGTGTTTGAAATTTTAAATCAACAGCAAATTGTGTTTGGCAGGTACAAAAAAGCCTACAAGAGGCATGCGACCGTCTGCCATCGTACCATCTGTCCTGGTAGAGTTCTTTCTTAGACTGCTCATCTTTTCTTGTTTTTTTTTTTTTTTTTTGCTTTATTCTTGAATAATCTCCATCCAGATCCCTGTGACTCACAGCCATGTCTGAACGGAGGAACATGTGTGTCAGAAGGTGCTGACAGCTACAGTTGCGTGTGTCCACCTGGCTATGGAGGAGAACCTCATTGTGGTTTGTGCACTGATATACACACACACACACATACACACAATATGGATAAAGGTATTAAAGGAAAACTGCACTTTTTTTGGAACTTTGCCCATCATCATCATGTGAGACATGAACACGTCTTTCTCTTTCCTGTGCATTGTAAAGATATAAAAAAGGCAGGTACTAATGTATATAATGGGCCACACCCATTCCGCCTACAAAGCCTTCTGAAAAAAACCTCCAAAAACTGCCAACAATGTGCCATTTAATGTGAGCTGAATATTAACCAAGCTACAGCGACATGATTAACATTGTTACTTCGAAGAACTACGTACATTGCCAGCGTAGTAACGCCTCGTCACACCACACCAGATAGCTACAAGCTGGGTAGCGACTAGCTTCATCACACGCTTGCTTGCAACGCGTTAGCGCCGCGCTCGCAACACCTCAGGCCACTACCGAAAGGTAACGCTACATATTGGAGCTGCCGCCACTGCTGCTGTGTTTTTGTTTTTGAGTTTGGAAAAGTTAACGCTAGGCGTAGACATTCGTTTCTATGCTGCTATGTGAAATCAATGTGCTCGGGAAAGAAGTTCCAGTAATGCTTAAAATAACCAAAATACGGCAAAATACTGTATTACATGTTATCAAGAATGTGCCTGTTACTACATGGTTACAGCATGTATATAAAACCATAAAACCGCATATCTTTACAACGCACAGAAAAGACAGAGACGTGTGTTCATGTCTCACAACTTATTGTCGATGATGACCGAAATTCCTGTCCCTCCTTAGCTCCTGCTTTGTCACTGGATTGTTCAGTGGACCTGCTTTTCCTGTTGGAGAGCTCCGCCACGCTTACCTTGGAAGGCTTCCTGCGCCTCAAGTCCTTTTTGAGGCGCTTCCTGCAGACAGTCATCGGCTCCGACACGCCCAGCAAAGTCGGCCTGGCCGTGTTCGGCGGAGATGCTCGCGTTGCTGCACGGGTGGGCAAGTTCAGAGGAGATCTGAAAGGTCTGTTTAAGGCCGTGGACGCTTTGGAGCTCATGGGCGGCGAGACCAAGACGGGCCAGGCGCTTCGGTATGTCACGCACAACGGCTTTGTGAGCGCGCCTGTGTTCGCCGACGTCAGCGACGACCTCCCGCGCGTTGTGGTGTTGCTCACGGGCACACACTCTGTGGACGAGGTGGTGGAGCATTCCAAGTACGCACGGGACCGAGAGATCTTCCTCATAACTGTGGGACCGGAAAGCTTGAAAGGGCATCTCAATAACATCACAGGAAACCCTCAAAGGACTCTCACCTATGCATCTCCTGACAGGCTGGATGTGAAAATCCCAGAACTCAAGGCGAAGATCTGCAGTGTAGACACACAAGGTGCTGATCTTTTCTGGTCAGATTCTTGTTAAAACATTTCTATGAACATTTGCAGAAAGTTTGGGCACAGAAGAGCATTGACCACAAAGTACCTTTTACTTGTAAAAACCCCCCCAAAAAACCCATAAGTTTTCATAACTTATATCCTTTTTTCCCAAGGTTGCCTCAACCAAGCGGTTGACCTGGTCTTCGCCCTGGACGCCTCAGGTGGCGTCAGCCGCAACAACTTTGCCACCCTACGCGACTTTGTGCGCAGCCTCACCGTCCAGTTTGACGTCAACCGCGACGTGGCCCAAATGGCGTTGGTCACCTACAGCCGGAAAGCCACCACAGTCTTCAACCTGGATACCCACGAGACAGGCTCCGCCATCCTCAAGGCGGTGGGCCAGGCAAGCTATGTCGGCGGTGTGGCATCGACGGGCACTGCCCTGCTGCACGTGTACTCCGACGTCCTAACGGTGGCCAGGGGTGCACGGCCTGGGGTCAACAAGGCTGTGGTGGTGGTGACTGATGGTTCAGGCAGCGATGACGCTCTGGTTCCGGCACAGAAGTTGCGAGACAACGAAGTGTCGCTGTTTGTCATCGGCATCGGGGACGTGCAGAGGGACAGGCTGCTGCAGATCGCCGGCTACGAGGAGCACATGATCTCAGTGCCGTCTTACGAGGACCTCAAGTACTTTGAGGATGTGGTGGTGCAGTTGTTATGCTCAGGTGATAAAATAAGCAATGTCAATGTATAAAAATGTCATTCTAACTATGTCTATCTACTTTTTGCCAGAGGTGAAAAAGCCTGTCAACCTTTGCAAGCCCAACCCTTGCATGAATGATGGAGTGTGCCTCCTATCAGGAGGAAGTTTCTACTGTCAGTGTCTAGGCTTTGAAGGACATCACTGTGAAACACGTCAGTTGGCTCCTTTTCTCTTTGTTTAATTCATTGGTGGTTTATCCTGGTATTCTTTCATACTAAAAATAACACATTTAATCTTGATTGTGGTGGAAGATTTCTGAAGAAAAATATATACTTGCCGGTAATTGGAAAGGAAGTTGACTGTTAGAGCGCCCCGTTTTGCTCTTTTTTTTTTTTTTTTTTTGAGTTTTAAACTTTTTGGACTATTCCTGACCACGCTTTGCGATCACAACTCTAGAAGAGTGTGCTGACATCCTTGCCTTCAATTCGGACTAGCGAGAGGATCGAATTTCCCAAAACAAACAAACAATAAGTGCCAACAGCCGTTACAAGGCAAGCTAACTGGTTAGCCGCGGCTTTGAACGCCAGCTGTTCATGAAGCCGGAGTCTTAAAATATCTTGGAGTCTTCGAGTCAACTGAAGGTGTTGTTTAGCAACAGCAACAATGCCAAAGCGAGAAGAGGGTCTGACGTCAGCTCGTGCAGCTTTTGACTTGTTTAGCATTATGTTGACTTTAAGGGGTCAATAAGCATGTTAATTGAATTTTAATTTGATGGAAAACGAAGGCTGTGGAGACAGGTACGTGATAGTTTTGTCATTTTTTTGTAACCAACACCACCAACCTATTTCACTCCGTTGAAGAAAACCTGCATTCTAATTTGAAGAATGGGTATACTTGAGGACATTTGGGTGCGGCTTTTCATCACGAGAACACCCCTGTCTTTTTACTTTTTTATTGGTTCTCCTTTTTTGCTTGCAGGAAACACCAGGTCTTCATCTCGGGGAGATGTTCTGAGACCTGCTGGTCTGAAGAAGAAGAAGAGCAGAAGGCAGAAGAAGAGTCACCAGGAACTCCTTCACCGCTACAAATTGCATCGCAGGAGACATACAGCCTAAAAGTACACACTTTTGCAGTATAACACAAATGCATCTGCTCACTATGAGCGCTGGCAGGTGAACAAGTCAGTAATGTCTCCTTTAAACTGGGCTAATGTTGAAACTCCAACTTACTACTGTTGCATCATTTTGTCTTTTTAGTCATTTTTCAGTTCAAACCATGTTTATAGAAGTTATATTATGTATTATATTATATTGTTTCCTGTGTTATACCTATTACTTTGTTATAATGGGAGGAGGTTAATAATTAAATTAAATTAAATAATTTAGTAATATAATATAATAGACGTATAATACATAATATAACTACTAAAAACATGGTTTGAACTGAAAAATGTCTAAAAAGACAATGATGCAAAAGTAGTAAGTAGTAGTAGGTTGCAGTTTTAACATTAGCCTAGTTTAAAGGAGACATTACTGACTTGTTCACCTGCCAGCGTTCATAGTGAGCAGATGCATTTGTGTTATACTCATCACTATTTTATATAAGGCACACTGAGATCCAATACAAAAATGTTATCTTTGTAAAACCAAATTTTTGTTCCAGCTCTTGTTTAGAATCTCATTTTGTACCCATATTGTGTTTCAGTCACTTCCGTGATTGTTGATCTTTTTTTATGAGTAAAGTGAGCTAAAGTTTGACCAGCTCCCTGCATATTCCAAAAGTCACACATTTGACCCTAACAATGAAAAAATTCAGCCTCCCAAAAACATATATTGATATTATTTTATAGCATGCAAAGAAAGCAAGAGAAGTCGAACACCAGTAGGTTTGACAAGGGAGTGATCAAACACACTGACATCAATTTGGCGTAGCCTGTGTCAAGCTGTCAAACTGAAACCTTTGGAGGGTTTACAGACTAGTGTTGATTCTTGCGGCAATATGGGACAAAGTGCATTCCTTGTCGACTCAGTACGGTTGTTGTCAACCCTACGTGATACAGCACACATGCACATTCATGTCATGTCTGTGTTTTCATGACATGACTTGTCATTTCAACGCTGCACGGCAATCGGTTTATGTGATCGGCTTTGAAAGGCATTTATCGGTATATGCCGATCACTTGTTTTTTTTTATGGACAAGTAGCCATACTAATTGTTGGCCGATCTATCAGAGCATCCCTAAATTAAACTTCTTATTTTTAAGGAAGAAAAAAAAAAAAAAAACCTACATGACCCGGCCCCTCAATAAAACATAACTTGCATTAATTGAGATCTGTCAGTCTGGAAAAGGCTATAAAGCCATTTCTAAAGCTTTGGGACTCCAGCGAACCACAATGAGAGCCATTATTCACAAACGGTGAAAACAAGGAACAGCGGTGAACCTTCCCAGGACTGGCCGACCAGCCAAAATTACCACACAGTTAAGGTCAGTGTTCAAGACTCCATCATAAGAAAGACACTGGGCAAAAACGGCCTGCATGGCAGAGTTCAAAGACGAAAACCACTGCTGAACAAAAAAAAGAACATTAAGGCTTGTCTCAACTTTGCCAAACATTTTGATGATCACCAAAACCTCTGAAAATACTCAAACAAAAGTTGAACTTTTTGGAAGACGTGTCTCATTATATCTGGTGTAAAAGTAACGCCACATTTCAGAAAAAGAACAACATACCAGCAGTAAAATTTGGTGGTGGTATTGTGATGGTCTGGGGCTGTTTTGCTGCTTCAGGACCTGGAAGACTTGCTGTGATAAATGGAACCATAAATTCTGTAGTCTACCAAAAATCCTGAAGGAGAACGTCCGGCCATCTGTTCGTGACCTCAAGCTGAAACCAACTTGGGTTTTGCAGCAGGACAATGATCCAAAACACACCAGCAAGTCCACCTCTGAATGGCTGAAGAAAAACAAAATGAAGACTTTGGAGTGGCCTAGTCAAAGTCCTGACCTGAATCCTATTGAGATGCTGTGGCATGACCTTAAAAAGGCACTTCATGCTGGAAAACCTTCCATTGTGGCTGAATTACAACAATTCTGCAAAGATGAGTGGGCCAAAATTTCTCCACAGCGCTGTCAGAGACTCATTGCAAGTTATCACAAACACTTGATTGCAGTTGTTGCTGCTAAGGGTGGCCCAACCAGTTATTAGGTTTAGGGGGCAGTCACTTTTTCATACAGGACCATGTAGGTTTGGATTTTTTTTCTCCCTTAATAATAAAAGGTTTCATAAAAAAAACTGCACTTTGTGTCCAGTTGTGTTGACATTGACTAATATTTCAGTTTGTTTCATCAAACAAACTGAAATATGAAACAAATTTTTAAGTGGTGACAAACATGCAAAAAAATAAATCAGGAAGGGGTAAACACTTTTTCAAACCACTTTGTGAGGCATTGTTCATTTTCTGTAACAGCAAGGTACGTGTTTATTGGTATTAGAATGTTATTAGTTTGATATTTTTTTTACATTTTTGCAAATTGTGGTTGCAGCAAAATGTTTATTTTGTGTTATGTTATTAATTGATGGTTTTGTGGGTTTTTTTTCCCAACAAAACTAGGTGAAAGTGAGATTAAATGTTAAGTTGTACATTCATTTGTCATTTGTAATTATGTTTGCATTATTTTGTGCATGTAAAACTGCAATTATTGTATAAAATGTGTTTTGTGTTAACATTTTTGGGTCTCTGAAACGGATTCATTGTATTTACATTATTTTGTATGGAAAAATGTGCTTTGGTTAGAGTCCGTTTTGGTTTGAGTCGGACCTTCTGGAACAGATTGACATTAACCAAAGCACCACTGTATACCATTCCAAACATCAGTAGCAAGGCACCCTTTGCAGAAAACGGTTAAAGGTAAGAAATTTTGCTGCATGCTTTGAATGGGGGAAAAAGTAACATCTGGCGGACAAATATAAAAATGCAGAATTGAAGGACATTAGTCCTATGTTAAAGTATTGTATAGTTTTATGTTTTTTTTTTAAATAGTATTTTCAATGTTTTTCAAGAGGACATTTTATGTCATGTGGAAGAAATGTGTCACTTTTTGTGTATTGTTGCCATTTTAGGTGAAATTAAAGTATGAATACCCTCTGGCAAATTTCACCTAGTCAACATAGACAAAATGACCAGGGTGTGGGGGGTACAAAATGGCACATGATCTCTTAAGGGTGAAGCAATTGAGTTGAAATGATTATGTTGAGATCGATTAAAAAGAAAAACCGTGATGCTCAGCCAACCTTCGTTGTCAGTACATATTTATTTGAATAAAAAGTGCATTTTTAGCTAGCAAACTTACCTAAAAAGGCTGAATAAGTGGCGTAAATATATGTACATCTTGGCTACCAGCATATGTTGAACCAAGCTACAACTACAATCCCCAGGATGACTCCTAGCCCATCAGTGGTTTCAAACTTTAGATGCTTTTTCAGTGTTCGAAGAAGGATAAACGAGTCGACTGGCCGGAATGCTACTGCATTTAAATGCCCTCCTTTTTTGAGCTCTTTTCCAGTGGTTCGAAGAGGATGCAAAGCAGGAGGAGGAGGATTTTTATGATAGTAAGTGCTGTTTCCACTAAGGAGTACAGTTTGGTTCAACTATCACAGGAAGCAAGGGGTACAGAACCACTTTTTAGTACTGGTAGGTGGAGCTACACTGCAGTCACACAAAATGCTGTTTCCTCCATTGTTGTCCTTTTGGTTTACAGTGGAAACACAAGCCAGAACAGTACTGGAACAATCTGTACCACTTGGTGGAAACAGTTGAGGACTACCAAACTGGACCCTTTGAGCTTGCTTTGTTTTACGTGGTGGACTTCCTTTCCCACTCCTGTAATGACCAAAAGGGATCAAACTTTTAAAATGACAGGAAGAAAAGTTGAGAAATGTTAATGTTGTGAAAAGCAAGTCTCACTTTGGCTTTCTGCAGCACTTTGCCTTTAGTGGCCATGATGGAGGCTGGTCTGTTCTTCAGTGCAGATGCTGAATTGACAGGCGATCCAGGGTCTACACTGGTGGTGGTGGTGGTGGGGCTGCTGGGCGCTTGGGATGTTGATGTTGATGAGGATGGTGGCAGTGATGAAGTTTGTGCAGGAGGCATGCTCACTGTTCTAGCCTTCGGGGAGAAAATGTAACGTTCTATTAACTCGTGTTCATACTGTAATTGAGACTTGCTGGATTAGGTTCATGGTGGCTGACCGTGTCCTGGAGGCTGCAGTCCAGTGTGGTCCCCAGTGTGAACGGCCCGGCTTCCACCTTCTTCAGGCTCTCCTTCACCTCCACAAGCAGCAGCTCCACCTCCACGCGCCGGTGCTCCGCTTCCCGACTCGCCTCTTCCATCTGCTTCAGCCGAGCTTCCAGTGAGGCCTGCTGTTTGGGATCTAAAGCAAAAAAGTTACTTCTTCAGCTTCTTCACTTGGTTTAATTGGTCCTTAGCAACCAGTAAGTGCTGATGATAACCTTGGCAGGCGCTGAGTTCCTCTTTGGTTTCCCGCCTTTCCTTTTTCAGGCCGGCGAGGCTGCTTCTCACCTCCTCACGGTCCTTCTCCAGACGGTCACGTTCGTCGATGTAGCGCCGCAGGTCAGCCTCTGTGCGGTTTTTGCCCAGCTTCCCCTCGACAGCACCGGGGCAGCCTGCAAGTCCATCGACAACCATCCAAAAGTGAGGCCGCCACATCAAATACAACAGCACAATATAAAAAAGCTGTATTAAAAATTCAGCCTTTACAAAGACGAATAATGAATATGACAGAAAATATGTTTATTTTAGTTGATGAACTGCATCATGTCAAATGAAAAAATAAAAATCCAATTTTTTTTCATATTCGTCTAAAACCTCAAAACTATCAAACTGGAAGAAGGAAATACAAATATGAAATTCTTAGTTTTTATAATATTCAATTTTTATTGACATGACATTTAATTATAATTTTCTCATTACTTTTGGTGTAAATGACATTTAATTCTAATTTCAGCATTACTTTTGTAACGTGAGTATATTTCATTTTTTTTCCTCTGTTTATATTTGTCATATTTCAAAATGTAATTTTTTATACTGAAATTCCACAAATTTACTAAATGAATATTGCGGTTATAGTATGAAGTATTTTTCTTGAAACTTCAGAACAAATGTTTTTTTTAAATATTAAAAGCAGCTCTCAGTATTTATGTGGTGCAGTTCTACATCGCTGCAAAAGCACATTTTTTTAAATGTATTTTGGTTTTGCATTACATTTGTCACAGGCTTTTTATTTGTATTTACTATTAAATACTTTTTCTTGAAGAATGTACAGTATTAATTATATTATGTATTATAATTTAAAATATAATTATAGTACTATATATTATATAATGTATTCATTTTAATATTGTTTGTACAAAATGTAAGTTATTTTTGGATGGCGCTTGTAACACACCACTAGAGGGAACCAAACGTCTAGTAAAATCAACACATTCTACAACTGGTGCTGTAGGTGGAAAAGTGTGTGTGATGCACTAGCAGTGGAAAGGCTATCACACAACTTTTGACAATGTGAACAACAATTTATCAGCACAACAAATTTACCACATTGGTTTTCGTCCTTACCTGTGCTGTACGCTTTAGGTCGTGGCGTTTGAGCACTAAGAGAGAACCCAGTGCTGGCCTGTGGAGCTAGGCCTTTGTGGACCCCAGAGGAGAGGAAGGTCCTCTTGGCAGGATCCTGGCTTTGAGGCAGAGTTTTGGCATTTGGTGGTGTTTGGGGCCGAGACTGGGTGGGAGTCTGGATGGTCTCTTCCTCTGCTTTGGTGGTTGAGGAAATGGAACTGGGGGAGTTCAAGGCCGGTGCTGGCTCAGGTGGGTTTGTTGAACTGACCTGGAATATATGGAGCGTTGAACACCTTAACCAAATCTAACAAAACCACTTCTATGTTACCTCTTTAATGTGACTAGAAGGGTCCTTGCGTTCCTCTGAGGCATCTCTGGATCCTTGTGCTTGCGACTCCTTCCCCCCACCTACTGTATGCAAGAAAGAGCGCACAGGGACCAGGTCTAGGTAGACTCTGTTTTCAGGGTCTGAATCTGTAGCCACTGGGTCTTTTTGATCCTGAGCAGACGTTTCCTCAAAGTTTCCATCCGTTTCCTCACCCTGTGGTGGACTGCCATCCACAGCATCCTGGATAATGTGTGAAACAGGAAGTAAAGTAGTACACATTGAAAGTGGAAGTGAAAGTCTGATCTGAATCCATTGCCTGTTTTGTTGCTTTAACCCAGGAGGCACTTTTGGGCTTGTTTGACGCTTTTCGTTGTCAATGAATAGGTCAGTTTTAAGATGACTGTCTGAAATTTGGCCAGGATTTGTTTTTATTATAATTTTTAAAAATTGCATGATTCCCTCTATTGTGAAAATAGGAGATTCGCATATACACTCCTGATCAAAATCTTAAGAAAAATCTTAAAAATTTCTAGAATTTGCATTTTGCACATTTGGATCTTAATGAGGTTTTAAGTAGAGCTACAATATGCAAAAGCAAGAAGGGGGAGTGAGACAAAAAGCACTTTGAAAAAGTAATTTATTGAAAACAACAATTAAAGTGAAATAGGCTGTTAATCAACTGATCAAAAGTTTAAGACCATCGCTCAAAAAATAACAAAAAACTCTCCAAACCAGAACAAAAAATGTTCTCAGTAGGACTCAGTAATGAGTAGCTCCACCGTTCTTGTTCATCACTTCAAAAATGGGTTTGGGTATGCTTGATGCGAGTGTTTCCAGGAGGCTAGTGGAAACATTGCTCCAAGTGGTGAAGATGGCTTCACCAAGGGCATCAACTGTCTGGAACTGATGGCCATTTTTATAAACTTCCCTTGCCATCCATCCCCAAATGTTCTCTATGGGATTTAAATGAGGGGAACATGCAGGATGGTCCAAAAGAGTGATGTTATTCTCCCTGAAGAAGTCCTTGGTCAAGCGAGCATTGTGAACTGCAGCGTTGTCCTGTTGAAAAACCCAGCTGTTACCACACAGACGAGGGCCCTCAGTCATGAGGGATGCCCGCTGCAACATCTGCACGTAAGCAGCTGCCGTTTGACGACCCCGCACCACCTGAAGCTACGGTGTTGCACTGAAGGAAAAAGCACCCCAGATCATGATGGACCCGCCTCCACTGTGCCGGGTAGAAAACATCTCAGGTGGGATCTCCTTGTCATGCCAGTTATGTTGCAAGCCATCTGGACCGTCAAGGTTACATTTTTTCTCATCAGAGAATAAAACTTTTTTCCACCTTTCAATGTCCCATGTTTGATGCTCCCTGGCAAAGTCTAAACGGGAATTTTTGTGGCTTTGAAGAAGACGAGGTCTTTGAATTTTTTTTTTTGTTTTTTAAACCCTTTTCCTGCAGATGCCGTCTGATGGTTATTGCGCTGCAGGCGGCACCAGTAAGGGCCTTAATTTGGGTCAAAGACCGCCCTGTGTCTTGATGGACAGCCAATCGGATCCTCCGGCTCAGCACAGGTGTGACTTTTTTGGGTCTACCACTTGACTTTTTTGTTCCATAATGCTTAGGATCTTTCAAAAAATGTAGAATGACTGATTTACTGCCCCCAACCTCAGCAGCAATGGCACGCTGCGAGAGGCCTTGCTTATGCAGCTCGACAATCCCACCACGTTGAAAAAGAGAAAGCTTCTTAGCTTTAACCATCAGGAGGGCATGACAGTGTGAATGCCTGACAGAAAATGAACATTTGGAGCAGATTTTGGCTTTTATAACCTGTGGTCTTAAACTTTTGATCAGCTGGTAAACAGCCCTAATAGCCGTTTAATTGTTGTTTTCAATAAATTACTTTTTCAAAGTGCTTTTTGTCTCACTCCCCCTTCTTGCTTTTGCATATTGTAGCTCTACTTAAAACCTCATTAAGATCCAAATGTGCAAAATACAAATTCTAGCAATTTTTCCAACTGGTCTTAAGATTTTGATCAGGAGTGTATGTACATATATATATATACACACACACACACACACACACACACACACACATCAGGTTAATTGGAGACTCTAAATTGTCCATAGGTATGAATGTGAGTGTGAATGGTCGTTTGTCTATATGTGCCCTGCCACCAGGGTTAAGCAGCAAGTTTAGGACTTTAGGACATTTTGACACCTCCGGATCAGCTAGAGATGCCACATCATCATACAGTTCCTCCTGGTTCTGAGGGACGGACGGCAGAGCGTCGATGTAGGCGTTGGGCTCGGAGTACCGCCTCTGCATTAAGCTGGAGCAAAAAACACCCACAAAATAAAATTTTTGTGCCTGACACCTAAGTTTTTTGCAACAGATGCCTTACTACAAGGACGTCTTGGCTGCGTTGACGATGCTGGAGATCCTCTCGGCATTGACGTAGTCGTAGGTCAGCTCTTCTGGGTCGGTCTTGCTGCCCGTCTGTGATAGCAGGAGACCAAGCCAGTGGCCCATGACCGCTGACGTCTTTGCCTAGCAACAGTAAAATGGAACATTTACTATACAGTTACAAAAATGTACTTTAGACTTGTAGCTTCTCAAGATGTGGTTTTAGGTGTGCTATGAGTTTTTTGCAGTACCATACTAGGTTTGTTGAGTTCTAATAAGATTTATGGGAAAGCTAGCAATGTGTCTGAAGAACCCTCGAGATGAGACATTAAATACTGTTGCTGATGCTCAAATATGCAGCAGGGTGAAACTGGAGGGCTTTTTCCATGAGCAAATCCCAGGACGTCCCCACCCTCCACCCAGATACACCCACCAAACACATGGACCACCCTTGTGCGCTCCAGTGAGGACAGTGTTTACTTCATGTAACCATGCACCGCTGTCTTTCAAAAAATGCTGACATGTTTCTTTTCTTTTTTTCTCTCCCTCTCTCTCTCTCTTCTAGATGTGTTGTTCTTCCTTGGAACAAGTGACCCCACCTCATACAACGTAAGTAAGCTCTCATCTGGGTCAAATATACATTTTGGACCTACGTCAGCTTGTATATCACCCACGCCCACCCATCACTTGTGGTTTGTGTTGGAGACACTAATAAAGACTGCCAAGAGCACTCAGGTGTTATGTGTCCTAAAGTAAGCCATGATCATACTACACCCTTTTGTCATAAGCATTGAGCAAGATTTCATACAAAATTAATGTAAACGTACAGGTGGGTGTAATTTCCTGCTGAGCATTTTCTGCCTGTCGCACCTCCTCCGGTGATGAGTCAGCTGCAGGGTCATCAGCCAGGAGCCACCATTCCTCAACGTTTCACCCCTTTAATCTGGGAACGTCTCCTGGTGGCGGATCAGTGACAGGGACGTCTCACTGTTACTACCTGCAGCCAATAGGTGTTTCCCCTGCAGATGTTGTTGGGGTTATTTGTTCTTTCCCCGAGCACCTGTCCCTCCTCCTCAACCAGAGCCAAAAGCTGCTTTTCTGCCTCCCCTGACAGTTCTTTTACTGCTTTCTTCAGCTTCCCTCCCGGTCACCCCTGCGTCCCTCAAGAGGCGTACGGTTGACAGACCCCCAAAGCGTCTTCCAGCTAGCCTACTGGCACTCGGCCGCCAGCTCTGTGTACTTGGCCTTCTTGCGCTCAAAGGCAGCCTCAATTCTTCCTCATGTGGAATTGTCAGTTCGATAAGGTGCACTGCCCTTGCGTTGTTGGACCAAACAACGTCACGACGTAGGGATGTGCTGGTGATCTCTGTGGGGAATCGAAGTTGCCTGTCAAGGTCAACCCTCATGTCCCACTCCTGGTCAGGGGAAAAGGGTTTTGGCATCACTCTCGGCCTGGTGTATCTTTGTTCCCCACCTTCCGTGACACCGTTACTGTGGTTCCCTACTGGTGATGACTTTTTGTTGCCCTGTCGACACCTCTCCAGGACCTCGGCTAGCTTTCTCAGGACCTGGTCATGTCGCCATCTAAAGCACCCCTGTTACAACGCGGTCTTACAGCTTGACAGTATGTGCTGGAGGCTTGCGTTGTGGAGGTAACAGCCTTCCTCGCTTTCGAATCACTGGTTGAGATTGCGAGGACAAGGAAGTGTGTCGTAGGTGGCACAGATGAGGAAGCTACAGTAAGTCTTGCCTGTGGAATCTTCCACTGTTCTGACCAACTGATGTTTCCGTTGACGATTCCCTCCCAAGTTGTCCAGCTTCCTTGTTGGCCCTGCAACACAGCCTTGATCTTATACCGCTCTTCCTCCATCCTCGTTACCGCCGCCACCACCATCTCCTTCCTCCCTTGCGTTTGGCTTTGAACCATCCCAGTCCTGGTCTTCCTGTCTGGACTCTTCCAATGATCTCCTGGCGTTGCAGCCTACTGACAGCTAGGTTGACTTTGGTTTGAGCGTTCCACTTTCAGCCCAAAGGAACCTTGGCGTTGGCGTTCCTTAACGATTGGTCAGTGGACTCTCTTAGACCAGCATGGTCTTCTGTATGAATATCCTTTCCGAAGAGGCCTGTTTCGGAGAAGCACCGTGGCAGGCCCAACCACTTTCGGATGAATGAACTGGCTTTTCTATCCATCTTACTTGCGGTGGATGAGGAGATGTCACTCATTTTCAGCGGCCACATCCGCTGTGGGAGGTGCAGGCAGGGGCACATATCCTGGTGTTCCTAATGGCATGTTCCTTAGCAGGTCATTGCACTGCCTCCTGGCATGCCCTTCAATCTGTTCCCTGGTGGCTTCGAGCTTCCCGTTCTTCTTCTCTTCCAGCAGTTGTCTAGCAAACTTGAAGGGATCCTTGAAGAAGCTGGTTCGCTGTTTTTGCTTAAGCTTGCTACGTTTGTGGATGCGTTCAGCTCTGCGCAGCCTGGCTAGTTTTTGCCGGACCTCCTCCCACAGGGATTTCAGACCTTCTCTCTATGGCTGCGATGCCTTCCTCCAGTTTTTACAGAGCTGTCGGTGCCTTTGCACAAGGGGGATGATCTCTTTTTCTCTCCTTCCCTTTTTTTTTTCACGAGAATTTAGTAGGATGTCAAAAATGTAATGCAGTGAAATTAGTAGAATATATCCAGTACATATTTTGCAAAGCCTGTTTGATGTCTGACTTTAATATAATGTATAAGATAATTAAATAATGTATCTAAAATATAATAATAATATTAACAATATATTAACAATTTTATATTAACAATATTAACATATTTTGGGGGGTTACATTTTGTAGATTGATAAAAAATATTTATGTTTTTTTTTTAAATGAATACATCCATCCATTTTCTATGCCGCTTGTCCTCACTAGAGTTGTGGGGGTATGCAAAAAAAATATATATATATTTATTTTATTTATTTATTTTTTAAACTAATTTTTCAAAAGTAATGTAATGGGGTGTCCAATTTACTATATAATGCTTTTTTATACGGATTCAGTATGATTTAATACGGTAGTTCTCAACTAGTTTGGCTGCAGGACCCACCATCACCCCTTAATGACAAACAGCGATCCAAATTGCGGAAAATCTTCAACTCAAATTTCTTACTGGAATTTTTCCATGCGCTTACTCTCCCATTCAAGCTTTGCAAAGTCGCCCACAAACACGGCACGAACCTTGTGGTGGCGTAGCAAGTGAATAGCACAGGCAATAACGCGAGGTACATTCATGGACATAGGGTGGTTACATTATTATTAGTTTTTTTGCTCAGGAAAAGACCTGTGAGCGAATGAAAATGACACCAATGGAGAATTACATACTGAATTAAAACATTTTTAGGGATAACTTGAGTTTCACTGAACAAAACACGTATTTCAGGCCGCTTGACTTAATAATTCAAAATGTAATGCAGTGAAATTAGTCGACATCTGACATTTCTGTGATTTGCAAAAGTGTTTTTCCACAATTAATGCTACTAAAATGGTCGTCCCAAAACCTATCCCCCTTAACTGCATTTAAATTACAACGAAATGTGGAGTATGTTAACATAATATAATGTAGTAACATTGTTGTCGCTATCTATTCATGTCTTTCAACAATAATAGTTATTTCCCTAAACAAAAACAATACAGATCCCTCGTTTATTGGTCTTAAATACCTCCAGGGTTGCAAGCTGTGTGCCATCCATGTCAATCCGGAAGGAGTACAGGTGTTCTGGGCTGGGGTCGGGCGAAACCTGGCAGCCTTCCAGCGTTACAGCGGGCTGGCTCACTTTGGTCTTGTTCTTGTCCTGATAGAACCACAACTGCCCATTCTTGATGAGACACCAGCAGGTTCGCCATTGACTGTTCACCAGCACGTTGAGGTAGCCTGATAAAGGAATTAAACGGTATCATCCAGCTACCTGGGCAGACAGAGGATACTACGGTGTTCTCACCTACCCGAAGTATCGACGCATTTCTCTGCATTCTCCAACGATGACGCCTTTTTCTTTCCAATGTTCATGAGGTTGCTGAACTTCAAACCTGTGCTGTATTTTTTCTTCACTGAAAAAAAGCAAAAGGTCAACTCAGGCATTAAACTGACTTTTATTTCATTAAAAAAATCTCACCATCTTTGGTCTCGGGAGTCTCTGCATGACTGTCGGTGCTGCTGCCACTTTCTGAAGCCACTGAGTATCGCTCACCGACCTCCCCCTGTCAGCATATAGCCACATCTTACAAATGGTGGCACTTATAGCGCGCAATAAAACTACCAACAACCATACTAATATTTTACCTTGGTGCAAATGAGCCTGGGGGAGTCGGAAACCGAATGCTGGACGTCACCGTTCTCTGTCGGCTTGGGGCTGATCTCCTGGATCACCTAATGGAGAAAGAGTATGATGTTATCACATTTATGTTAAAAAACAAGGAAATTATCTTTATATCCAAAACAAGTAAAATATTTTTTTCTGTAAATAAAAACCAAGAAAAGTCACAAAATTGTACAAGCTTGTAATGCTCGCTACAGGGAAGAGAAAGGACAGGGAGAGGTGGCAGGACACTGACAAGACAATGTTTCGGCTGGGAGTATCAAAGCCTTAACACCTGTGTGTATTCTGCAATGCAGAGAGACAGGGGTGTGACGTTTAAGTAATGTCAAAATGTGTAGGTATTGTACAAACTTTTCATTGGACAATAGCGGCATAAATTCTGCAAAATTACTACATGGGATCCGTACCTGAACATCAGGCATAAAAGAAAAAAAGATACAAACTTGCAACGCTCACCATTGGGAAAAGAAAAGACAGGAAGAGGCGGCGCGAACACAATTTCTGTATTGCCACTAGCCCCTTTTGTCTTTTTTCCATGTCACATTCCACAAAATGGGAAGACAAAGTCAACTTGACAACCTCACACATCTCCCTGTCCTTTTTTGCTGTGTTATGTGAATTCTGCTTAGCATTTTCCTGGAATGTACCCGGAGCCACTGCTCTGTCTGCTCCTTGCTCTGCAGTCCCAGCACAATGGCCTCCCCTCCGACGGGCACGATCTTCAGCTTGTGCTCCTTCCTCTTCAGCTGCTTCTCTTTGTAGGTGACGCTGCAGCCCAGCAGGCTCACATCCAGCAATGGCGTCTGCTCCTTGGAGCTCTTGTAGCACTGGAAAGCAGCACATGTGAGCCATGTGACACTTAAGTACCACAGTATACAAAAATATGAATTCCTAGAGATTTTTTTTACCAGTAAACGGTGCTCTCTGATGACACACAGCTGCTTGGCCCACTGGCCCAGCCACTTCTTCCTCCACAGGAAGGCGCAGATGCGAGCATCCTTCATCAGTTCGATGGACGCCTCAGTCGATGGCCACTGGTGCTGCGCCGACTTCCCCCTCATCACTTCCTCCTCGTCGTAGGACTCGTACGAGCTGCTGACCGCCTCGCCATCCTCTGTGAAGTAGCCAGAATGATCATGATGAAACAAAGTGGTAAAATGGTTGACAAGAAGTGCTTCGAGGTTAGTGGGGTGAAAGACGGACAGGAAGTTGGCTCGTGCAGTGATCAGGAAAGACAAAACCGGTAGCTACCCCGGGTGATGACAGCACAGACAATGCTGTCAGAGCTTGCCACTCGCAACTGCTGCCTCACGAGGAGGCCAGCCGTGTCTGCACAAGAGCCAGGCGCAGCAGGAAGAGAAAAAGAAGAGGGAAAATTCTATGTTGCAATTTCCTTGAACATTTGGGGCAAATATGGACATTTCTCTTCATTGAGACGTTTGGTTGGGATTTCCCTTATCAGGACATTTGCAGCATATTTAGACATTTCACTTCATTTGGCTCAACATTTGGCATGTCCCTTCATTGACACATTTGGCTAAAATTTTAACATTTCCTTTTTACAATATTTGGAGCAAATTTGGACATTTCCTTCACTGCACATTTGGATCAAATTTTGTCATTTCCAGTTTTTTGCAGAAATGATCAATATTTCACTTCATTTGACTCAAATTGAGGCATTTCCCTTCATGAGGACATTTTGGAGGAAATTTGACATTTCCCTTCATGGAGACATTGGCTCAAATTTTGACATTTCATTTTTGGTAACAAATGTGTGCAAATTGTGACATTTCCTTTTAAAAATATGACATTTTGACATTTTCTTACATCTCCTTTTATTGGGACATTTGCGGGAATTATCAAGCCATCTTCTATGCCGCTTATCCTCACTAGGGTCACGGGTATGCTGGAACCTATCCCAGCTGACTTTGGGCGAGAGGCGGGGTGCACCCTGGACTGGTGTCCAGCCAATGGCAGGGCACATATAGACAAACAACCATTCACACTCACATTCATACCTATGGACAATTTAGAGTCTCCAATTAACCTAACATGCATGTTTTTGGAATGTGGGAGGAAACCCGAGTACCCGGAGAAAACCCACGCACGGAGAACATGCAAACTCCACACAGAAATGCCCAACGGAGATTTGAACCCAGATCTTTCTGATCTCCTGACTGGGTCCTTTTTGCAGCATTTGTACCAAATTTTCCTCTATTGGGACATTTGTAACAAATTTTCACATTTCACTTTATTGCGGCATTTGGAGCAAATTTCAACACTTCCCATCATTGGGATACTGGCAGAAAATTTTAACATTTCCCTTCATTGAGACATTTGGTGCAAATTTAGACATTTCACTTCATTGTGAAATGTTGCTCAATTTTGATAATTTCACTTCATTGGGACATTTTGGTTCAACTTTTGGTGTAAAATATGACATTTCCATTCATTGAAATATTTTGAGCAAATTTTTACATTTCGTGTTATTTGTTGTCATTCATGCATTTTGCATTTTATTGATTACAGTATGTAGTGTTTCACAGCGGCACACAATGTGAGGTGTCACCAACCATTGATAGTTTCCTCATAAGGCTGAGCCTCCTCGTAGTAACTCTCTGATGTTTCCAAGGTGTTCTGTGCCGGAACGACAGGAAGGGGAAAAGGCTCCCGAGTCAGGACGCCCTGATGGATTAGAGGAAATGTAGGAGAATGTACAATAATAACAACAATATGTAGAATGCGTGGCGAAAACATACATAACTAACAACATCACTGTATATACATGACATCAAAACTGAAGGATCCCATTTTTAACAATTCAAGTCTCCCCCTTGGATTGGAAACTGCTCTCATGTTGTATTGCTTTGATGATATATGCATTAAAAAGGCACTTCCAAATCAGGTCACCTCGGCTTTCAAAAGAAGTGAACTCTGTAGAACCCTGCCAGTTGAATTAAGAAACATTTTTCGTTCTGCCGCCGATAAATGACTCATCTTAAATCTTTCTACTTTTTACAGTATCTCTCCCGAGGCAGATACATTCCCTGCAAGATCACAGAAATATTAGCTGGAACAGATGAGCAGAGGAGGCACTAATATCATACAAACCAAAGCCCTTTGGGGAGGTGAGTGGAAAAGTGGGGAGGTTTTACAAAGTTGAAGAGCTGGATCTATTTTATATATACAAAAAAAGATCAGCGTTGCTTTAATTAGGCTGGGAATTTGTTGTTGTTGTTGTTGTTGCTAACATGCCATGCTAGTAGTTATCGAGATATGGATCTTGGGACAGCATATTAAAGAGATGACATTACCTTCATTACGTGTGAAAATGCAAATATTGTTAGTTCTGATAAACAATTATGCACCAGAATGTAAATGGATTTTCACTTATGTTAGCAGAATTTATTTTATTTATTTACTTTTGTTTGAGTCACAGTAGAAACACTACACTGACACGCCCCCACCCACCCCGTATCGTCCTTACATCGTCTTACGTGAACCAGGAAGTGACCCGCTAACACTTGACTGTTAAAAAGCCCCAAAACAAACTGCCTTGTTTCACTTTTGTTAGCAAAAGTTAAGAACAATAAACTAACAAACTATGTCAATCCATAATTTTGTTAAAACTTTTCCAAGAACACATTTTGGAATTGTTGCCCTTGGTCCTGAATCAACAATGGTATGGTCCTGTCTCTTCTTCCATGAAGCAGGATGTACAGCCTGCTCACAAAAACCAAGCAGTAAAACTTGCACTCTTTGTATTTCTTTTAATATAACCTCATATTGGACCCTTTTGAAACGAGTATTTTGAGTTTAAAGCTACTTATTAAGAAATATGTTGGGGCTTTATTCTACTGTAAATCATCTCACACAGGCGTTAAAGCATCTGTTTTTAATTAAAAGGAATTCCAGAGCAGCAGCAGCCGTAGCCTCCTGGACCGCCCGCTTTATCACGATATTCTCTTTTTTTACTCCCTCTTTAGCAACAAAAACACTAGGTTGGCTAAGCCCCTTTGGACTGATGCAAAGCATAGAATCTAAAGAGTCTGCTGTTTTCTAAATGAAGACGCTTCACTTTCCCTTTAATCACTTGACACATCCTCAGAGAAACTGAATCGACACAGCAGTCGGAGCACGAGCAACCAAGCAAGCAGCAGGAGCGGCAGAGGAGGAGTAATCCGGGTGTGGTGGAGGTGATTGGAGCAAATACTGGAGAAAAAAACCCAGAGGAACATGGAAAATCCCTGGTTCCCATGCCAAGAATCTGCTGCAGCAAAAACATGCACAGTGAATCTGGGAGCCTGATGGGAGCTCAGTGTAGTGGAACACAAGAGCTGATATCTAGCAACTTCCATGCTTTTCTTGATAACCAAAATTACTGAAGTTCTTACATGAAAAGCTATAGTATTGTACTGCCAAAATATTTAACTCTTATGAGCTATTTTTGTTGTCATTGTCCAAACAAAGGTACCTTTAGTTGTATCAGGCATTAAAATGAACAAGAAACTGAAGAAACAAGGGCGATCTAATCATTTTTTCCATGACTACATATATATATATATATATATATATATACAGGGTCAGGCAAAATGATCTGACACATTTGTAGGTTAAATAAAAGGCAAATAAAGTAAAGAAACAAAAGTGTTTTTATTTTCGAAAAGTACATATAATGCCATTTTTTTCATATAATGCCATTTTGCTTTGTTTCTTATAATGCCATTGTTTTTGTTTCTTTTTCAGTTGTTGCCATGAATTGGACTGGTGAGCATCGCGCTTTCATTGTGGAAACGTTTATCAAAACAAACAAATCTGTAACTGCAACACAACGAGCGTTCCGTTTGCACTTCAATCTTGGTAGACATGATCCTGTACCAGCTCCAAACACCATCTTGTTATGGATTACCAACTTCAGAGCTACTGGATCTGCACTGAGTGTGTGGACAATAATGGATCCCATTTGACTGATTTAATTTTTAAAACATAATGAAACAGAATGGCATTATATGTACTTTTCGAAAATAAAAACACTTTCTTGTTTTTTTATTTGCCTTTTATTTAACCTACAAATGTGTCAGATCATTTTGCCTGACCCTGTGTGTGTGTATATATATACGTATATATATATATATATATATATATATATATATATATATATATAAAACATTAGAACAAGCCCCTTGAGCCAAAATTTCAAGTAAGTTATGGTCTAAACAAAAATTTTGCACCCAGATTATTAGCATGGTAGTAAGCAGTAATAGTATGTCAATGTCATTGTGCTGTCTGCTACTGTTACATTGAATCTTTGAGTTAAACAACAATGCCAGCCGAGTTCATTTCTTGTAATCACCAATACCCTGAGTAGACCTCACTCTGGATGTCAGATTTCATTACCGCCCTCCTCTTGACGCTTCCAAAGTGGTGCAGCTGCTATCTATAGAGCAACTCTATTTTCAGCTCATACCGACGGGACGCAATGGAACTTTCACTTGGTGTACCGGTCACATATGGGGATAAATCCACACTGGAGTGACACATTTTCCATTGGAAGAAAGAAGACCCTGGTTTCGAAAAGATCATGGATGTCCCTGAGGGAGTACAGCCCCTTCAAGTGGAAAATGCGACCCTTGCTCTGGGGGAAAGGGAGGCAGGCAGGGTGAGCGTGAAAGTGGAGGAGACCTGGGTCACCATAGAGAGGGCCTTCCTAGCGAAGCACAGCAACTACTTCCGTGCCCTCTTTCAGTCTGGGATGCGAGAAAGTGAACAGGAAGAAGTCCATCTTAAGGGAGGTGTGCATGCAAGGGGTTTCCTCATTGCCCTTGCTGTGTGCAAGGGAGAGAGACAAACCATCTGTGACCCGGATGAGCTTGTAGATGCTGTGGAATGTGCTGCTTTCCTGCAGGTGCCTTGTTTGACTAAGCATCTTTGTGACATCATCGACTCGGACAACTGTCTCTTGCTTTACCATGCAGCCTACATCTTTGGGGTGCAGAAACTCTTTCACAGCGCCGCTCTCTTTCTTTGCGATACCTTCGAGGACCTGAGGGAAACAGCAGAGGCGACTCTCCCTGAAGACCTGCTGCTGTATTCCCAGTCGTTATCCCCTGCGTCTTACATCGCAATCGGTACCCATTCTCCTTCAATGGAGCTGCTCGGTGACTCCTTCAGGATCGTGTGCTACCTCGATGAGAAGGAAGGAGAATGGAAGCATCTCACAAACCTCCCCACCCTTTGCAGCACGTCCATGGCGGGCGTGGCGGTGCTGGACAACCGCTTGTACATTGTAGGGGGAGTTTATGGTTATGGAAAGGACACGGTGGACAGTGGCTTCTGCTATGACCCCGAATCAGGGATTTGGACCACTCTTCCGGGACCGCAGCAACCTAGAAAGGACTTCACTCTGCTGGGGCATGAGGGACGACTGTATGCCATTGGTGGTGAATTCCAGAAAAGATGCATTGCCACTGCAGAGTGTTATGACCTTCAGAAGCCTCAGAAGTGCGGGTGGTCTTTTATACAACAAGCACCAAGACCGGTGGCATCCACTGCTTATGCTGTTGCGAGGCGCCGGATGTTTGTTTGCTTCTGGAAGCCACCTGACACGACAGACATCTATGAGTACACACCGCTTAAAGATGAGTGGCACCTCGCCACCACTATGATCAGACCTCAGAGTTATGGCCACTGTATGGTAGCCCACAGGGACATTTTGTATGTGATGCGCAACGGTCCTTGCGACGACTTTCTGCGCTGCCTCATGGACTGCTACAATATCACCACAGGACAGTGGACGGCCATGCCGGGACACTATATCAACAGCAAGGGGGCGCTGTTCACCGCAATGATAAGGGGGGACTCTGCGTTCACCGTGAAACACATGCTAACGCTTGAATACACCATCAGTGCACATGGGTGGAAGCCCCGCAGGCAGATGAAGGGTTTTCCAAAGAGTGGATCACTGTGGACGTGTTTACTCAGGCTTCCCAAGACAGGACCAGTAGTACCTCAGGTGGATGCACAGGGGAAGGGAGAGGAAATGCCTTTGAAAGACGGAACGGAGGGATTTGTAGATGATATGCTGTAGGAATTGTACGGATTGCATTTTGTCAAAGATTTGATTAGCAGTAGCTGCTCTCTGGGAAAACTCAAGAGGCTTCAGTGTTCTACCCCACAGCTCTCGTTACATCCCATGAGTAATTAAGCACCTGTTTCTCAAGGTAGGGACAATGTGTTTTGACTTGTACAGGAATTAGACATCTTTAGTGTCTCTGGGATCTATTTCAGTCCTTCAAACCTTTTTTAGTTTTAAATCCATGGAGGAGTAATCACTTACCGTTCTTGGGGGTGGCAGGTTTGGAAGGCTCTTCTGTGGGACAGGCGCATGTTTGCTCGCTTTTCCATTGACCAGGTCATCTATTCTGTCATCTAGAATGTTAAAAAGTAGGTTGTTAGCGAATGTCAAGCTCGGACTGCTTGAACTGTTGTAAAATAAACACACAGGAGAAAGGAATAAACAATTTACGGATGTCCCACATCACATGACTTGAGTCAGAGGGGAGCAGATTGGGTGGTTTTGGAAGTCTTGACTTCTGGACTAATAAATACTGGAATACCAGACCTAGTTCTTCAAGATTTTTTATTAACAAAAATACAAATCGTACAATTACTTCCTGATCAGTGTTAAGTTTTATTTATGTATTTGACAAAGCTGGATTCCTGCCTGTAAGATCGCTGTAATTCATCACATCATCTCTCGCCATTGTAACCTTAGTTGTAAAGTACATGGCGACTCGTCGTTTTTACGCATGACTATTAATGACATTTGTGGTACCCCCTATGGGTTATGCTCAAAATGCCTTTGAAGACCTGCTAACATACATGTAATACAGATATCCTATTTTTATAGCCATTAGACAAATGGTCAGCGACTTATGGGCAGTCATTTGCTAACTCCTGCCAATGTTTTTCTTGATGACAGCCATGTTTTTCAACTGATCTTGCTCAAATCTTTCAGACAGGCCAACAGGCAGATGTTGATGGCCATTTTCCACCACAGCCTATGACATTCATCATGAAACAGCATTATGTAACTACAGAACGTCCTGACTCTTCCTGACTCAAGAACAGGTTTGATCAATTATTTAGCAGCCTCAAATCTCACGGCTCTAACTGTCTCTCTGAGTCAAAACTACAGAGAAAAAAAATCTTTTGTGGTCCAAACAAAACAGGCCCTACTACAGATGCCAAGGAGCTATGAAGAAACAGACAGGAAATGGTAGAGGCGGGGGTTTTGAGTGGGGGGGACGGGGATTCGGGTTGTCTGTGACTGCAGCTTGTGTCTGCTTTTCACTCGATGAGCGAGAGGTGCAATAACTCATGTCGACTGTAACTGCTTGACCCACTTGGACAACCTCGATGTAAAAAAAAACAAAAAACTGGGAAGATGGGAGATGAGTTTTCTGTGTGTGCTTGGTGATTAGCTTGCTGCAAAAGCCCCTCTTTGACATTCCCTTATTGGCGAATTTTATGGTATGAAATGTACTGTTTTTAATTGCGAAAATCTTACTGGTTTTGTTTGGGGCACTAACATATACATACCGTAATAGTCCATCAAAACAACAGTTAGCCTTGGAAAAGCTAACTCGGTATGCTAAATGTTAGCACTTCCTGCTACCACACTAGGCCAGTGGTTCTCAAATATTTTCTGTCATGCCCTCACGGGGGACAGAAATGTTTTCACTCCCCCCTCCCGATTTAAAAGACTATTGAGAAATTGATAACATCTATTTATTTATCTGTACTGTACAGATTGAACTGAAACTGAAAATTGAAACTAGGAAAATGCTACAAAATGGAGAGCTGTGAAGCATGCAAGCGTATTCGAGAGTCAAACTGCATGCTGAGTACGGAAATTTGTACATATTGGCAGGTTTGCAGTAACAGTGAAAGTACTCCCTGCCTCTCAGAAATCCCCAGGGGGCCCGCACCACTATTTGAGAATCACTGCACTAGGCTAACAGGCTGCAAGCTACATCAATTTAATATTATTTTAGCTTATAATAATTTATAAGTGTTACTTGATGGAAAGTAATCGACACCTACCATGCCTGTATTTCTGAAAGGCTAACTGTTAGCTTTTAGCTTGTTCCTCTTATTGCGCTAGGCTACTAGTTGTCGCAATTTTCTGGCCAACCATGCTAAGCACGACAAGCTACTTAACGATAAGTAACACATTCCACGATGTGAAACGTGACTCAAGTTTGGCCTGGAATTTAAAAGGTTAGGATTTTTACCCAAATTTGTATAAAAGTCGGAACAGAAATTCCGAACGTGAAAAAACACAAACCTTCGTAGCAATGTTCCCTTGCATCAGCGTGTGACTTTTTGCTTTTTCATTGTACTTTTTTGTGATTCTAATCTTTCACAGCAATGATAAGCGAAAAAAGAAAAAATGCTGATTTAGACAAAACTATAAAAACTACAGTAGTGCTTTAAAAAAAAGTCATCAAGTTAATCACATGTCTACTATGATTAATCATGATTAATCACACATTTACCTTGGGCTTAATTAAGTAGACTTTATCTATTGAAGTACTACAATTGGCTTAAATTTAGTTTTGAGATAAAAGTAATACAGGTACGGTGTTTGAATAAAGAAATATTCAACAAACCATCATTTTAAAACTTTATCAGCTATACACATACACACAATACAATCTACAATATTTGCTGAGCAATGTGCTCGTATGGTAGACTCCTGGCTGCTGCCGTCATCTTTCAAGCACTGTCTGTCCCCATAGTGGTAACCTTGGCTGTTATCCCCCACTCCCTAGCAACATCAAGAAACTAACAAGCACATGCTTTGGCGAAATATCTTTCGTCCGATTTCACTACACTAGTGATGGAAATTTTGGCTCTTTTGAGAGACCCAGTTCTTTTGGCTCAGCTGACTAAAAAGAACCGGCTTTTCCGGCTCACAAATGGCTCCTCAGATTTTTTTGTTGTCTTAAATTACAACCAAATGATGTGTATTGTGTAAAATTAATAACTAATGATGTGAAATATTTATAATTTAAATTGATTTATTTAAACCTCAATGAACAGGTACAAAAATATAATATAATGTTATATAAAACACAAAAACAAACACCCATCTCAAGAGACAAATTAGGTCAAAATAGGTAAAATTTCTCCCGAACGAATCTCTCTAAGAGCACCACAGCGTGTTTAACCTCGCCCCTCCCCTGACTCAGTGTGGACAGAGACGCCGCCACACATCTTGACCAATGAATTTTGCCTTTAACAGAAAAAAAGACGAGGAAAAAACTAATCGGCTCTCAACTCTCTCCCAACGATGCGAACCGGCATCTGTCGTTCATTTCAAAGAGACGGTTGGCAGCCGCCAACTATCATCGATCAGAAGTGCTGTTACCTCGAGGTAGTTATGGTTGCTTCCTGCGGCTGTCCAGTGGTCTCCTGTCAGTGCAACAAATGTAGCTTTGGCAAGCTGGTACAACCTCGTTGCCTTTTCACACAGTTCGTGAATTCTTGTGTCGACATTTCCCCTTGAAGGTGTTCTATATAATGGGACACCTGTGGCTATCTGTATGAGGTCATTAAGCCCCTCGTCTTCAACTACCGTATGTTGACGAGTTTGCAGTCTCTGGCAACCCATTCAGCAACTGCATCAGTTAACCTAGTTGTTGTCTTTTTGTTGAACTCGAGGAATGTAAACATCCGCGCAGAAGTACTACGGGGTGACATTGTGGTCAAGCTGAGTAACATAATTAAATCGCAGTATTATTTTTTTAATGCGTTAAGATTTTCAGATGAATTACGGGCGTTAACACGGGAATGTTAACAGGCCTAATAAAAACCAAAACAAAAACAAAACTTTAAAAAATTTGATTTCTACATAGGTTTTACTAATTACCTATTAACTAATTAACAAATTAACTAATACAAATTAACATTAAACCGCTTCTCCGCTTATATTTGCGATGAAACTTAAAAAGCTGTACCTTTTTCTTGCTTTTCCTTCCCTCCGACGACCACTTTATTCATGTAGATGTACTCCTCATCGGCACCTGTGTGACAGCAATAGCATCACAGTTTGAAAGCTGGCATAAACAGCAACACCCCAGGTTTGTGTTATGTTAGAGAAATTGGTGAAGGAGATATTTCCAAGCCAGCCTCATCATAGGAGAGTAATGACAGGTTGGGAAGATGTCTGACAATGTCGCACAAACAGTTGTCTCTCAAAAAAAACAAAACAAAAACAGAGTGGCAGTTCGAGCTGAATCAATTTCTGCTGACTTGCGTCGAAAAATCAAAGCAAACTTCTTCAACTTTGAGTGTTAAGCGGAAGAACTTTGAAATCGATATGTAGAGCGGAAAGTCAAAGCAACAATAACAGAAAATAGGAACAGATGAAATGCTATTTATAAACTGGCGCTCAAAGGAAGTGAGCGTCCCCAGTGGATGAATGCGGCTTTGGAATAATGATACAGTTTAGAGCCAGGAGAGGAAGCGTGGAGGAACATGTCCAAGACCTGAACATGGAAACGGAAGACTATTCCAGTGTGTGTGTGTGTCACAGAGAGAGAGGGACTCATGGTGACTTTTTCAACCCAATATTGTTACAGGAACTTGCAATTTTTTCACATTGCTGTACATGACATGTGTGGCGCCCCCTATGGATCTTGCTCAAAATGATTTGGTAGACATGCTAGCATACGTGTAATACAGATATCCTCACCGTTTTAAAATCATTAGACAAATCTTTCATGACTTATACGCAATTAGTCCTGCCCGTGCCGCGACAAATACATTTCACTTGGTGGCGGCCATGTTTCTCAACTAACCATGCTCAAATTTGACAGACGTGCTCGTCAGACCTCGAAAGCCGTCTACTAAATTCCGTGGTGATTTGGCTAAGCAGGCTACAGTTGCCGTGGCTGTTTGTGGATCTCATTGGGAACCATTTGTGTCGCTCAAATGTAAAAATGCGGCCACTGGTGGAAGAAGAAATCTTTGGGCTTCCATAAAATCTAAATCAAATAAAAACAGTTGAATAAAATTAGGACCAAAACGAGAATTTATTTAAAAAACATAACAAATTAACAGAAAATCTTTGTAACATAGCAACAACGTTGGCTTTATTCATAGAAAAATTAAACCAATACATATATTTAAAAATGTTGTGTCACATTAGCAGGAAAAACTAAGTGGCTAACTTACTAAGTGGCTAACTGATTTCCCCGAAATTTGGGGGATAAGCATTTGGCGAGGACAAACTAGGAAAGCGTTACATTGTAGTGAGGATCCAGGAGTTTTTATTCAGAAGGAACTAAAAAAATGAACCAAGAACCAGATTTGGCCGCCGAAGACCAGGTCGCCTAGGTGCCCGCCCTCGACCGCCACCCAAAACGCAATGCACCGGACCCTTATGCTTGCCCCCGCAGGTGGTGGGTCTACGGGGGGGAGATCCCGTGTGGCCGGGTCCCACGGGTGAAAGCCCGACCACCAGACGCTCGGCTGCGAGCCCCTCCTCCAGGCCTGGCTCCAGGGTGAGGCCCCGGTATCCCACTTCCGGGCGAGGTGCGGTCTCTCCTTGTGTGTTTGTTCATGGGAATGAGGTGCTGCCCCAGGTGGAGGAGTTCAAGTATCTCGGGGTCTTGTTCACGAGTGAGGGAAGGTTGGCGCGTGAGGTCGATAGGCGGATCGGCGCAGCGTCTGCAGTAATGCGGTCGCTGTACCGGACCGTCGTGGTGAAGAGAGAGCTGAGCCGGAAGGCAAAGCTCTCAATTTACCGTTCGATCTATGTTCCCACCCTCACCTATGGTCATGAGCTTTGGGTCATGACCGAAAGAACGAGATCGCGGATACAAGCGGCTAAAATGAGTTTTCTTCGTAGGGTAGCGGGACTCACCCTAAGAGACAGGGTGAGGAGCTCGGTTATCCGGAAGGAGCTCAGAGTCGAGCCGCTGCTCCTTCACATCGAGAGGAGCCAGCTGAGGTGGCTCGGGCATCTAGTCCGGATGCCTCCCGGACGCCTCCCTGGTGAGGTGTTTCGGGCATGCCCAGCCGGGAGAAGGCCCCGGGGAAGACCTAGGACACGCTGGAGGGATTATGTCTCACAGCTGGCCTGGGAACGCCTTGGTGTCCTCCCAGTGGAGCTGGAGGAGGTGGTCGGGGACCGGGAAGTCTGGGCTTCCCTACTGAGACTGCTGCCCCCGCGACCCGGACCCGGATAAGCGGAGGAAAATGGAATGGAATGGAACTAAAAAAATGTATTCATCAAATCGCATTTCCATCCATCCATCCATTTTCTATGCCGCTTATCCTCATTAGGGTTGCAGGGGTATGCTGGAGCCTATCCCAGCTGACTTTGGGCAATAGGCGGGGTACACCCTGGACTGGTGGCCAGCCAATGGCAGGGCACATATAGACAAACAAGCATTCACACTCACATTCATACCTATGGACAATTTAGAGTCTCCAATTAACCTAACATGCATGTTTTTGGAATGTGGGAGGAAACCGGAGTACCCGGAGAAAACCCACACACGCACGGGGAGAACATGCAAACTCCACACAAAGATGCCCAACATGCTAACCACTAGACCACCGTGCGGCCCCAAATCTATTTAAAAAAAAAAAATACTTTTCTGTTGGATGCTTTCACTGTTTGTATTAGGTGGCGGGCATAGCTCAAAAACCAGCTAACTGATTTTTGCCAAACCTTTCTAGATGGAAGAAAGCATTGCATTCTTCAAAAAAATCATGTTCATAAAATTGTATTTATGAAAAATTTTAACTCCAGGAAGACGGTCGTTGTCAATATGCGAGGTGTGCCAGAAACGCGATCGGTTCTGCACATGCATGAGACCTACGTCACTTCCTCCTTTGGCAAATGTTCACAACAGCGCTTCTGCGACATAACGTGCTGTGGTAATTATGGTATTAGAATTTTTTAAGTGTATGAACATAAATGGTGAATAACCGTACTTTAAATATATAATATAAAGGGGGTTATTTTCTTAGGGACTCTTCTTAAAAGACTTCACGTTTCTATCAATACTGAAGACTCGAGACTGATTTTGCATGTTGCTCATGCGCAGATGCACGACAGACGTAAACGTCATATCCGGTCATGTATAATATGCATGAATACAAATACAGCACATACAAATACCTTGATATTTGAATCTAAACACCCATAAGCAAGATTATCTAGAGGATTCAGCTATTTTTTTTCTAAACTAAAAAAAATAGCAGCCATCCAAACAATGCTTTTCTCTATGTTTTTTCATTGACGAAAAAAAACTTAAAATAATTCATGAAACCAAGAAAAGAGGGCTTATAATTTATCCACTTCCACTTGCACTTGAAAAAAAAAGATTGATTATGTTGTCATTTCTCTAATCTTAACATTTTTGAGGAGTGGGGGGGTGGCGTACATTGCACATGCATAGTAAAAATTGGGTTTGCCTGACGTATACGATCAGTAACTGCCGTAAAATAAATCGACAGGTGACGTGGATTACACATGCATAGTGCAGCTCGGCTTCCTGACATGTGACTGCCGAAAAATAGGCGGACTGGATGTAGACGCGTTCTGCACATGCATAGAACCTATCTCGTAGTGACAGACATCTTCAGTTTTTCAGTAGTTTTCGCCCACTTTTTAACGCAGGTTATCGGCACCTACTCGGCTGGAGTGCTGTACTGTATCATCAGTCATGCACTTTTTCACTTATCAAAAGTATCGCACCCATCATTGTTCTACAAGCAAACATCCCTCCCTTTTTGTCTGACTTCCTGCTAAACTCTCGTGAGGACACATTTCGCCCCCACCCCCCATAACATGACTTCCAGCCACCATAAATAACATCAGCCCGCCAGCAGTTGCGCCATCTTCATGTTTTAAGTATCCCAGCCAGTGAGTAAGCGAAACAAACAGGCCATGCATCAACCAGTGATGGAGCAAGAGATATTAAGTTTCGCTGGAGTAGGCGTCAAAGCTAATGCTCACAAATTAAATGTGGGATCACTTCACAAATTTATACAAGCGCGTCAGTCAACTGTGTCTAATAGTGGTGGTCCTGCGAAAGTGTAATAATTACATGGTGGTTAGCACGGGTTTGAGATAGCGAAATAACTAACAGTGGGTTGTCAGATAGCCAGCTGCTGACTCCCAAGCTCATTGAATTTGTGGGAAATGAAGCCTACGACCACACGTTACATAAGAATTCATTAGGCGAAGTTTAAAAGTCTTGCGGCTAAAGCACTGCCACAACATGAGAAAATGCAAGTATGGGAGCATAATATTAGTCGGAGTGTTTGAGACAGTTACTTGAGGTGAAAGCTATGTGAAATGCACAAAAACTCCAAGTCAGTCAGAGCTGCCTTGTTCAGAAACAACAGCGATTATGATTCAACGCCAACCTGTTGTGTAAATGTACAGATGTAATTCTTCTGGCCATGTTCACTGGTCATCAATTGGGGGTCTTAGGGAGTGCATACATGTACATGCACACTGCCTTGTCTTGAGGAGTTTTTATTTTTTAATTTTTTGGTTTTTAGCCCGTCTGGGAACACAAAGAAGGCTATGATTCTCTGTTAATAAGGCTGGTGCATTACAGTAGTGTATTATCGATGTACTGTATTACACATTATTACATTTATTTTACATATTACATATTACATTCAATCTAGAAGTTTTTCTAGCTAACCAATTTCCACAAAACCTTTCTTAGTGTTGTGGCATTGACGATGGAGGAAACGTTACGTTTAAGTATGGAACCAAAATAAATGAATACAAATTTAAATAGATGAATTTTTATTGAAGATTTTCCTGGTATTTTGTTATTACATTTTATTATTATTATGATTATATTTCAGTATTATTTTGGTATTATATCACCGAGCTAACAGATTCATTTATTTAGAACTGTATCATTTATTCTTCATATTCATAAAATTGTGTTTCTTAAAATGAAAATTCCCAAAAGACGTAAAGTATCTTCAGTTTACTGGGATGTGGGAAGTGTTACCTTTAAAAAAAACAAACGAACAAACAAACAAACAATTTTTGCAGTTATTTCCAGAAATGCAAGTCGTTCAAGTCCAATGAATAGCTTGTAACGCAACAAAGTTAAGGTGCAGTGCCAGATGTGCAGTGCCAAAAACGTAAGATTACCCAAAACTCAAAAATCATGTGTATTTCAGAATTATACAAAAAAGCCTGTTTCAGGGACCACAAATTAAAGGGTCAACAATTTAAAGCTGTTCTGCAGAAATGTTCTACAGGTGTTCCAAGTTCTGGAGTACTTACTACCTCCTCTGTCTGCATAAAAACACTGTGGTACTGTACCCTCGTGAACATCAGTTGAACAGCATTGTACTGGAGACAGTCATTTGGTGGGGAAGTACCCCACCATATCCTGCAGATGGTGCTATGGAGAAAAATGCTTTATCTGTAACATAGATTTGGTTATAGTCATTCTCATAGGGCTGTTTTTGGAGCGATTTCCTTGAAATAATTTAAAAGCCGTATTATTACTATTAACAGTGTATTGCAAAGAAAGATGCTTCAAGCACACCAAAATAGAAAGTACAAATGTAAACATTACATGTATTTAAAAAATATCTGTGCCTGCCGACTCTCCCTGTTCTTTCTCTTCTCTGTGGGGCAGTGGTGTGCACTTCCTCCCATAAATTGGCACGGAAACAGCATAGTGAACATGACTTGCCCTGCAAATTCTGCCTAGCAACAAGTGGCAAAGCTGTTCGTTCACTTTTAATTTTGTTTACTCGTACCGTTAGATGTGCTGTAAGACTGCAGGAGGTCTGAGAGCAAACCCTTCTGGATGGTAGCATTCCCGCTCAGGTTCTCTTTGTCCAGGATGAGCAGGAATTGTTGGAGCTCCACGAGGAGCTGGTCCAGCACTAGAAGAACAAAGATGCTGAATGTTAACAATAGTTGGAATAAACAGAACTTGGAAATGAAGCCACCATATGCCAACTTTTTACATGGGAGAGTATTCAGCCTTCACTTCAGTGGAGACATGGCTGACAAGGCTGTTTTAGGGCTGTTTTGGGGAAGAGTTTACACAAAGGTCAAGCCCAGAAGTGGGTGGAGCCCGGGGTGTCGGCGTGGGCGTTGGGTTGCCGCCCACGCACATCCTTCAGGAGTCAGTGCTGAGCTGGCAGTGTGGGGAGCTCTTTGTGTTTGCCTTTGCTGCTGCATGAATAGGCTTCTTGCGACTGTGGGCCTCCATGTGGGTACCAAGGATGAAAGACATTCTTACAGGGGAAGGTGGAACTGTTCTTTCTATGAAACGTCCCCAGTATCAACATTTACTAGAATGACGTCACAGTCCTGAATGACCTCAAACAGAAGGTTATCACAAGTCAATGATGAAAAGCTTGCACCTCTATGTTTCTCTAAATTCTGCTTACTTTTTTTTTTAAATCCAATTCATGTAGAAATTTTATTATTCAAATAAATTTTTATTTTATAGTTTCTTTGTTTTATATTACCAACATTTGGAGATATTTTATTTGATTTATCTACATTTTTTTGCCGGATATGTTCAAAAACTAGCTAACCTATTTATGCAAAAACTTTCTGAGTGGGGCTACCAGGGTAAAAACTAGTTACATTTTTACATTTTTTTTACATAAACAAAGTGATGCATACATTTTATTACGTTAGCAGGCAAAATGTATGTGTTTATTGTGGGAACGAAGGAGAAAAACGTTATTTTTTTCGGTGAATCCAGAAATTTGGTAAAAATGTATTTCAAAAAACCTAACCTTTTTTTATATATACTGTAGATACACTTTTTATTTGGATATTTAATTGTTTTTATGTTGGCTAGCTAACCGATTTAACATTTTACATTTTTATCCAAAATTGAATTCATAAAATTGTATTTGTGAAAATTGAAAATTCTCAAAAGATGTCAGGTATCTTCAGTTTTTCAGCACTTTTTTAGCTTTCTCATCAGGGAAGTTTGCAAAAACTAGCCAACCAATTTCAACTACACTTTTGGGGGTGTAGATTTTCAGTGACATGAACTGATTTCATCAGAGCTTTTCTTCCCATCACTCAGTTGGAGTGAAATGGCGATCAGTGTCTAAACAGCTAAGGAATATGCAGGCCTCATCGGTTTACGGCGTTACGTGTTATAGCATTTTCTATTTAGGTGTGCATGCCCATAAATTAATTCAAAGCCTAATTTTGCTTTGTAAACACAAGACTTGCTCAAGAACTAGTTCCAGACTCGGAACTAGTCTTCTATCACTATCTGCACCATTAAGAATAACCATCATATTGTGACGTCTACCCAGAAGTTGCAAGGATGACCAGGAGGCAGCGGATTAACGGCCTCTTTATTGCAAAAACTAAACAGGCTGCTGTCGGCCGACCACGCCAAAACAACATCAGCAAACTCAGCTGCCCTCTCTGCATGTAGCCACACACGCAGTCAGGACTCTTGCCACAGAAGGTTGGAAATCACAAAGCACTAACTATACAGTACACACAAGTGCCAGTCGCTGCTCCTCTGCAAGTAACAGTAATAAGGAGCAGCGTAATGGTCTTATTATTGTGATGGAATGCCTGTTTTGGAGTTTAATTGTTATTGTTTTATTTATCTCTTATATTTAGCCTTTTATTACTCTATGTTATATGTCTTTCATGTATTCTGTGTACAGTGTGAGTGACTTAAGAATTAATTTAGGTATGAGAGCCGACTTACACCAAAACTGGACCCACATTGTTGACTTACATTTGTTTCAACATTCTGCAGCTACGATTCGAAACTCCAAACATTAGAGGCAGAGTGAAGCTCCGTCCTTAAATAAACTAACTCTGCGGTTGGCCGGGGGTTCTGCTTCCAAGTAAAAAAAACAACACACAAGTTGAAGTGCTTGTCCCTCTTAAAACTGTCACTGTGCTCTAATGGCTCTTCCGCCTCATGCTGACCACGCCGACATCAAAGAAGGTGTCGTATGCTGAGAAGACGCTAAAGGGTTGTGTTTAATGACTGCTGCTCATGACGAGTAGCATCTGCGACCAAAAGGACCTTCTGAATGACTCAAGTTCACTTTTACTTTCACATCATTCAGCTTCCTCTGGTTTGTTTGCATAGATTGACTCAGATGACCTTTCAAATTTGGGGGGGGGGAGGGGACCATGGGAAACAGTCAACTGATTGGACATGGAGGTCTGCAGGCCACCTTTTGGCCGGATGCCCCCGCCATGTAAGCGCACATAAACACTTTCTGTAGAGCGCTCAAAACATGATCAAGAGGAAGTGGAATAATCTTTGAATAATCAATTAAAAGTTTCCAGACATATAAAGCGTTCACCGAGGGGGTGGTTGTCCCTGGAGCCTGAGGTTGCACTTCCTGCTTTTGGTTCATTAAAGCAGCATTATATAAACAACTTTATTTCTTTACCCTCAAACTAGAGACATCCACTTGACAAAAAAAATCTTTTGCAATAATTAGCTTATAAAATATGTTGAACTTCAAAGTCCAGATGACTTTCTCATACTTTCTGGTAAAGTTTTTAAATACCCTGTCCGAGCTGTGGCATTTTCAAATTTATTCTGCCCAGGCACTTGTTGCTAGGCAGAATTGGTAGGGCCCACTAGGCACTGTAAGGATGATGAGACAGGTGATGCACATTCAATTTGCAATTTAACCATTCATTACTCTGTATTATATATCAAATGCTTATTTGTAAACAGCGCCATCTACTGGATCTAGCCGGGCTCCAACCCTTCCTGCCCCTAATGTGGACAGGCTGTTGAATGTTTGCCCTGCCACAATCATTTAACAGTTATGAAGTAATGAACACATGTTGAGTGATGTCAACAAGTTCTGATGAACAGAACTGAAATGGGTTGTGGGTTCAAGTCAGTGTAATGATGCAATAAAGTCCACCGAGATGTAAGACGTTCAGCCGGGAGCTGCCGCCTGAGGTCGGCTTTTTTGGACACTTTCGCAAAATGTCCTCTCTGAATCATAGTCCTGTTTTTTATTTTGGGATGCGGCGCAGATGTGGAAAATAGCAGCAGATGTGCTCGCATGGCTCTTTTCACATCTGGCCATACACCACACCAGATTCTTTTTTTTTTGTCATCTGATCTAGTCTCTTTGTTTTTACTCACTTGAATCTAAAACCTTTTCATGGTTTTTATTTTATTTTTGCAACATTAGTGTCAGTGTGCTGAGATTGTGCAAAATCCCTGCAACATAAAAAAAGTCAAAAAAGTAAAAAGTTAAAAAAAACACTGTGGATATAAAATAGTTTTAAAGTGGTCATAATTAAGGTACCTTTTTTTTTTTTCCTAAAGACCTTTTACCAGTCCTTGGTGTACCCCGCCTGTCGCCTGAAGTCAGCTGGGATAGGCTCCAGCATTCCCCCGCGACCCTAATGAGGAAAAGCGGCATAGAAAATGGATGGATGGATGGACTTTTTTATATGTTTCTACAAAATATTTTTTATGACCATTTTACTTTTATTTAAAATTATTCTTGTTTTTTTTTTTACATTATTTTATATCATCTTTATATATTTTGAATATGGCTGAAAATGCAAATTTCCGAAAAATTACAACATTTACAATTATAAAATATACAAAATCTTGGAACATTTTCATAAAAATTGGCAAATGTTTTTCTCCAAAGACAGTAACTCATCAGGCTAGGCTTTTTGTATCTTCAAAAATCAGGATTCTGCAGCTAAAACGTTTTAAAGTAAGCCAAAAAATGTCCATATGTTACCAGTTACAATGCATTAGGCTTTGTGTCAAATTCTACAAAATTGTCATAAGAATTGGCTTTTTTCTCTCCAAAGAAAATCCAAACATCACATCTTTCATACAAGTAACCCCCAAAATAGGTCCATACTTGACAAATTGTCATAATCCATTCAGTTTTGTGTAAAATCAGATGAAATTTGAATGAAATTAGGCCATGTTTTTTTCTCCTGAGATTCCAAATCATTTGACTTTTTGTCATTTTAACAGGTTGTGTTCTGTAATCCCCCGAATATGTCCATATTTGACTAATTCCATGTACATTTTGTACAAAATGTTAGTAAATACAAGCACACATTCAAGTACATGAGATGTACTGGGACATTTTGCACTTTACAATGCTGGTACATTGAAACGATATAGCTCTATAATATGAATATACACTGCTTCCCCTATTATACTGTATTGTACTACCATGCATTAGAAGTAAAGTGTTTGCAGACTAAACACCAAGAACGGGAAGTGAGCACAAGAAGGAGAATTGAAAGCTTGAGCTGTTAATTGAAAATGCATGTCTGCTTGTGTTGACAAGCTAAAAGAAGAAGGTGTTTGTAGTTGATATTTGACTCATGTGGGTGACCCAAAGATGCCGTCATGTCTTACCAGGCAATGTTTGCTCCTGCCCGGCTTGAAAAACTGGCTTCCGTGGAAAGTCAAACACGAACATGAAGCTGTGTTTGTTGGCTGAAGACAATGCTTTTGATGTCACTCCCGTAGAACACTGGCGCTCAAACTTTTCACCACCAAGGACCATCTCCAAAATATGTTGCTTTGGAAGCCCCATCGTTTCTGCTCCTGCCGCTTACCATCACAGTTTAGCTATTAATATGTGGTACCTTCTGTACCCCCGGTGGTACCTCAGTTTGAGAATCAATGTCAGCTAACAAATCGAATCAAATGGATTGCTGCTTGGAAAAGACATGAAAACAGGAATTCAGAACACTTTGTTTTGGAAAATAAGGCATTTACTCACATGTTTATTTCCCCTTAGTGATGAAAATGAAGTAAGAGCAAAGTGTCTTTTCATGATGTGTAAACTAATGTGTCATCTTTTGACTTCTTCTTTGCTGACTTCTTCATAGCACCTCTGTTAAGTGTTAATGTATTGAAGGCTGCTGGCACATTGCACGTCCTCTTTCTTATACATTTTGGACACAAATACGAAAGAATGTCTTTTTGACACATTGGGCAGCACATTCTATCCTAACCATTGTTTTTAATCGTGTGTATTTGTTAGAAATATGCCCATTTTTGCTATATTTGAAAGCTAAATGACAGGACATAATTATATATATTTGTATGTGTTAACAGCTTCAAGTGAACTGAACATTTAAATCAAGCTAAAACATAGCACACATGTCTGAAAATGGATTAGCTTGATGCTAGTCTCTTTAACAGTAGCAGAATATTTCAATCACAGTGTTATTATGAGCCAGTGAAGCGTTGCATTCAAAGACACCACGTAACTTAAGACGAATTCACATGTTTTGAGTGTAGACGAATTTTCGAGCATACTTACAGTAAATGCAGCAAATTGTACTTACGCTCTAAGAGTTATGTTAGTGAGAGATAAGAATATCCACTGGCTGTTGTTTTTTTTTGCTTTCTGTTTATTTAGACCATACATACATGCATAATAAAGACGATGTTGTGATTTTTGCAGGGTCAGTGAATGCATCTCGCTGTAGTCTAGTGACAATGAGGAAGTGTCATTCTCAGGACAAGCGGACCAGAGATGTGCTTGAGAGTTGGAGATACATATATGGTGTTGGGATTGCACTGTTGTTGATGTTTTCAGGTCAGAATAAAGTTCTCAAAGAGCCGCTATAGTGGCTCCGTCATAACTTGTGATGTGCGATACCATTGATTTTGTTTCCGATTCGATGCTGAGTAAAATTCAGATTGGTATCGGCGATATCAATCCGATACAGACACTTGCAAATTCACCTAATGTCCAAATATTAGACAAAATTGGTCACTAACTTATGGACTTTAGGAACTTGACATCTTTGGGACTTGCTAAGTCCCAAAGATGTTTTGCATAATGACGGCCATGTTTCTCAACCAACCTTGCTCAAATTCTACATGCTTGTGCTTGCCAGTCCTGTAAAGGTGTGGATTAAATTTGATGTTGATTTGACTAAACACTCTAAAGTTACAGTCGGTGTTTCGTTAAGCGTGTGTGAGAAATTTCAAGGCAGTCCAACTTACGGGGTTTAATGACAGTGCTGCCATGTGGTGTGTTTGTTAGAAAAAATAACAGCACTGGCGACACAGCAGGGGTGCATGTTTTGCCACATTTTCACCCATTTGTGTGCAGCTGCAGCAGGAGACGTGGTGATTATAATAGCCGCAAGTCAGAAGTTGTGTATAAATCTTGCGGCGTGAGGAAATAATAGTAACATTGTAATTCCAGTCTGGTTGTTCCAAATCACAGTGCACCAGCTTTCTTCTTTTCCACAGTTTTTTTTTTTTATCCCTTGAGAGATGAAAACATGATCCATAAATGGAATCACTTGATGCAACAACCTGTTTTCCAAAGGCACAGGCTTTCCTTACTGAAGTTGCTGTCTTGCTATATTGCAGCATTCCAACTGTTAGCATGCTAGCGTTTTATATTATTGAATTAGGCTTTGAAAATGGTACAGAGTTACAAGGATTGATCTAAAATTGTCTACATTTACGCTTTTCTTATACGCTTGTTGCTTTACTTTTTGTTAGCATACCAACTGTTAGCAGTTTATGCAGTCTCATTAGCCTATTAACATAATGGCCGACTACTCAGAATGATGTACCTGTATACTGTGTACTATACTGTAATCCTTATGGGTGTACGCCTCATGTACTCAAATTGCTATCTTGCTATTATGTTAGCATGCCAACTGTTAGCATGTTAACATTTGATCTGAGCCCATCAGCGTGGCTTAACAGAATGATCCTTACTGTAATACCGATGGGCCTGCTTTAGTGCTTTATGTAGTTGTTGCTATCTTGCTACAGTATACTGTATGTTTGCAAAGAAACTGTCAGCATTTTATCCATTTTCTTCTGACATAGTACCTGACTATAGATAATGACGTATAATCCTTATAGGTCTGCCTTAGTGCTTTATGTATTGAAATTGCTATCTTGCCAAATGTTGCTAAAAGAAACTGTTAACATGTTAGCTTTTTATCCATTCTCTTGTATGTCTTAGAGCTTTATGTACTCAAGTTGCTATATTAGCTTGCAAGCCAACCATTAGCATTTAATCCATTCTCATTTGACATAGTGCATGATATATTATCATAATGCCTTAGCCCTTTCTGTACTGAAGCTGCTATCTTGTTGTATGGTCGGATATCAGTTGTTAGCATGTTAGCATTTGATCTACTACCATTTGAACATATAATAGTGCAACATCCGTATGTATCTGCCTTAGCACTTTATGTACCCAAGTTGATATCCTGCCACATGTTAACATATCAACTGTTAGCATGCTACCCTCATCTCATTAGGCTTTCACTGAGGCATGAGGTAGTAGTTTGCTAGCATGCTAGATGTTAGTTATACTAGCTATTAGCAATGTTGGCATTTCCATTTCATTGGGCTACTACCAAAGTTAGTTTTTTTCAAGCCAATGCGCCATACGTCAGTCACAAGTTCTGGGCAACTGGTAAGCATCAGAATTGTACTCATGGAACTCCTTTATCCACGTTTGTAATGATAATATTCAGTGATAATGTTGTGGGTGAAAACTGGATAGAACCTTTACAAGCCCTTTTAGAGCAGAAGCAGCTGCTGCCAAATAAAAACTAACTAGCGATGCCCCCTCCCACCCCACACATAAAAGCTCCTGTGCTCGGTTATTATCCTGCTGATGAGTGGCTGGCATGGCCGCAGGGAGGCTGTGAACTAGCCACCGTACAAGCGTGCATGCTGCTCCTCTCATCGAAATGCCTTGATGAGAAAATAACTCTATACACATCTGATCTGGAAGCTTCTGGAAGCTAATAAACACAAAAAATGTGGGAGGGGGTCCACATGGGGCAGGAAGACTGTCTTTCTTTTCATCATTTAATAGGCCAGTCCGGCTTCCTAAATTACCTGTGCTCTACTTGCACCCCGTTGAGGTGTTCACCCCACGACCCGCTTTCAAGTCAAACGCATGATGGCCTACTTTTTAGACACGGCGTCACTGACTCAGTGTTGTACTTTTAGCACTCAGTAAGAAGGCAAATCATAGAATAGTCCATCCATCCATCCATCCATCCATCCATTTCTATGCCGCTTATCCTAATTAGGGTCGCGGGGGTATGTTGAGCCTATCCCAGCTGACTTCGGGCGACAGGGGGGGTACACCCTGGACTGGTGGCCAGCCAATGGCAGGGCACATATAGACAAACAACCATTCACACTCACATTCATACCTATGGACAATTTAGAGTCTCCAATGAAAGGTCTTATTTATTATTTAATATAAAAATGCACATGTACAAATAAAGACTGCCCCCTAGTAATCACCTTGCCACTAATAGATGCCTGGTGCTCTCTGCAGTTGAGTAAAGAAATCTTGGACACTACACACACTTTAATAAATTACGAGTCAATGTAGAATTTAAATAATATTACACATGTGTCGTACTGCAATGTTTTTAAGATTATTGTGGGGAAAATATGAATTATTATTCTATATTATAAGAATTGTACTTGGTGCACCTTGTAGTCTCTGCAGTCAAGTAAATAAACACCCTCCTAAGCACTACATGTATAATAAGCATAAAATCTGCTGGGTTGCTGCCCTGATGATAGGCTACTGGCAAAAAATGACTTAAATATGTTTCTCCATGCACAAAGATTCGTATGGAAAGGTGGCCCTTAAACTGATGAAAAGCAGCTGAGAAACATCTCCTGATCCTGATCCTGATCCTGATCCTGATCCTGATCCTGTCAGTCGGTCAAAGCAAACACTCCTGCAGGTGTTTTTCGTTCAAATCATTTCTGGCACGAGGTGTGAGAATAGCCGAGCACTGAAACCTGCAGGTTTCGAGGAAGCACACCCAGCATTGACATCATCATCATCATCATCATCATCCACCAACCTAAACAATGCATTGCCTTGTCATCCCAGGTCCCGCCTCCCTCCCCTCTGAATGTTTTCCTCCAGTTGCAGCCCCCCTGCATTGACTGCCTGTGGCGCTTGCTAGGATCCCATTCACTGTCCTCTTCCTGCCAAATGAACTCTTTCACCTTCAGGCATTATTTCAGTTTTCCGATCCCTCCCTGAAGATCACCTCAATAGATATTTGATTCACTTCTGTTTCTCTGCTTTTGTGTCTGCTTTCTTTCAAATGGCCACAAGGTGGCATCACCAGTGACTGCAAAGGTTGACAAGTGCATGCCAAAGCAGTAGGTGGTGCTGCTATAAGGCCAATCGGAAGCCTGAAGAAAGTCATATCCAGAAAAGGCACAATAGCAGCAATAGGGGTAAAGCATTCGTGCGTGGAAATAAGGCAGGGTTGGATTTAAATGTCTGTTAAGGTTAAATGAAACAAGTCTATGTCTATGGCTATGTTGCGAGCCGTATCAGAAACGTGATCGGTTTTGCGCATGCGCGAGACTACGACGCTTCCTCCATTTGCAGATTTGTACGACAGCGCTTCTGCGACATCACGGGCAGTGGTATTTATTATTAATGACTTTATAACCTATTCCAGACTGATAGGTCTCAATTACTTTCTTTCTGGGGGCAATCACTTTATCACACAGGGCCATGTAGGTTTGGAGTTTAATTTAAAAACTGCATTTTGAGTTGAGTTGTGTTGTCTAAATATCATTGGCTAATATTTAAATTTGTTTGATGATCTGAAACATGTAAGTGTGACAAAACAAAACCAAGAAACCAGGAAGGGGGCAAACACTTTTTCACACCACTGTATGTAATATACTGCTTAATAAAATAAAGGGAACACTTAATCAATCACAATGTCAATCACACTTCTGTGAAATCAAACTGTCCACTTATGACGCAACACAGATTGACGATCAATTTCACATGCTGCACATGCGTAGAACTGATCGTGTTTCCGGTATGGATCGCGTAGTGACCGTGACCACAGTGACCTTTCTAACAGTGCAGCTCCCCTAGTGGGCAATGAATGTAATGCATCACAGTGTTAAAGATGGGCATGAAGAGATTTTTTTTTTTTAATACACAAGAAACCCTATATTTCTTAATTCATTTAAAATTGTTTGCAAAAATACATATTCTATGACAGTGGTCGACAACTTGTGCCTCCTAGGAGCCGCGACAAGGAGGAGAATGTTTTTTAACACCGAAGAAGAGGAAATGTGTATTTTCGAAAAGCGTTTGAAATATCCGACTGACCGCGACTCCGTGAATGCATCTACACTGCGTTCTGACTGCTGATTGGATGAGCAAGGGAAGGGGTCTTGACAGTGTGCTACCCCTGCGGTAAGCTATTCATAACCATGAATACGTTTCCTTAAAAGAAAAATATCGTAAGAAAATAGAGAGTTTAATTCTGAAAGCATATATTCCTTAGCCTTCACTGCCAATGATGCTGGCTTACCCACCCGTGTGCTTGATATGTGGCAAGAAATTAGCAAACAACAGAAAATGTAACATTGAAAGACATTTTCAAAACCAGTTGGCTTCGTTTTCTTTTAATTTGACGCAAACACTGGAATGACTCAAAAAAACCTTCATAGTTCAGTGTTTAAATCATTTCAAAGTAGGCCTACACAAGCACTCACTTCTGTTAGTTGAATGTTCTTGTTGTAACAGGTACAAAGATGAAAGCTTTTAAACTTTTAGAAGATGTGTCATGTTTTGCAGCTCCAGTCCATTTTTCTTTACTGGAAGCGGAGACAAAATGGCTCTTTTGATGCTAAAGGTTTCCGACCCCTGGTCTGTGAGGAAGTAAGTGTGCTTCTAGGGGGGTGTGGCTATGTTGAGATTGACGGGGAGTGACCACTTGACCTCATTCGCCCTTAGTGACCCTAGTGGACAATGTTTGTAGTGCACTGTATCGGTCAAAAACAGAGTATACAGTGTTTTTGTGCAACAATACATGTAAAATACAATAAAGATAGACATAAGAATGAACATATAAGTAAAATATTTGTATTTTAGCTCACAAAGTCTGTATGAATGGACTTGAACATAAACAAATGCAATGAAGTCCTCCACATCAATGGAATTACATGAAAGACATGAAAAAACATGAAGAATTTGGCATCTTGCAACACTGCTCCATTGACACACACACACACACACACACACACACACGCGCGCACACACACACACACACACACACACAGAGAGAGAGAGTGGGAGTAAATAGAGATGATTCTTTCACATCCTACTGCTTCCAATCCAGTTTGACTTGTTGCCATTGTTTTTAACCAGCAGGGGAATCAGTCAGTGAAAGCTATGTTTCTCCCACCACTAATATATATATATATATATATATATATATATATATATATATATATACATATATATATAATAAAATGGCCGTGCTCATCCCAAATGGACAAATAACCACAGCAATCCCAGGAATGCTTTGAGAACAATGTTAGCGTTATTTGGAATTTATTAGCGCACTGCAGTGCAAACAATTTTACGGAGCATTTGACTTTGTAAGTAGTTTCTACCGGTATGTTTACAGAGAACATAAAAAGAACATGATCAGTGTCACATGTAGTAACACATTGGGTTCTCAAACTGTGGCTCAGGCCCAAATGGGACACGGAGCAACTTTTTTGGGGTCAAGTAAGTAAAATGTTGTGTTATTGATTTTAAAGTAGGTACACAATTCCTTGGTAAATCATCAGTTTATGTACTGTATATGTTGATTTGTGAGTCTTTGGTTAATACATACGCATTTGTACAATTTCATACAAATTTTGAATGAAATTCCATTTTTATTTTAAAAAATCTCCCGTGTACTACTAGATGGAGCCAATACATAGTTTCTACGTCTGTGTACCACCATGCTTTAGCTTGAAGTGAAGTGAGTTAAAATGGATATTTCAGCCAATCGTTATAATTCGTATTTGTAGGATTATTTCATGTGTAGATGTAAAAATCAGGTGTTTGTACCACTAGATGGCACCACAGTTTGATACATTCTCAAATGTTTAGCTCATTTCTTTAGCGTATGACTTTTTTGAAATCATGATTTAATGTCCTGTCTGTGGTTGTTTCTTATTGAGACTGATTGCGTTTGTGCGTGACGTGAGCTATGGCATCATGCAAAGCATATGAGGATTTTCTCTTGCTTTTTCTGTAGCATTTTATGCATTTTTTGTGCATAGTCTGCAGTCTCAACTCATAAAGTATCTTCCTACCTTTGTGCTTCTCCATTCCCGCCTTGTCCAGCTCCACTCATACAAGCCGACTGTCGCTTAAAAGTTTTGCAGACAAGACTGATGATGCTGCAACAGCCCACAAAACGTCCCCCCCACTCCTACTCCTCCTACGCCCCCTTCCTTTTCTTCTTCTTCTTCTTCTTTCGGCCCAGAAAACACTGTCTGGGAGCTCCAGTGCTCTACTCCACGTCCTCTGTCCCACTTGTACACTGTTTAGTGGTAAACCTCTTCCCTACCCTCTACTTCTGCTCCCTCCTCGCTGCCTGCAGCATCCACACACACACACACACACACACACACACACACAAACCACTCCCCTTTTTAAATCTCAAAGTCCGTGTGTGTCTTTTATATAGTACTTACACGTATACGGACAATTTTAAGTACATCTTTGTTATTTTTGCCCATAATTAATGTAAGACAGTTACTTAAAATGTGCTTACTGCACATCATTTCTATACTTATTTGTAATTAGTCCTACGTTTCTTCGTTTTTTTAAATTAATATTACTATTGTGGTTCTACTTAGTTTAGGCTATATACTTTATCATTTGTGTACATTCATTGTATTTATGTTCAGTATACAGTATACAGCACTTTAACAACCACAGCAGAAAAAAGTGCCGTACATCAGATAAATAAAATATAGAAGAATTATATATGTGCTGAAAAAAAACAACTAAACGACAACAGCTGTCAAAAACAAAATATTTATATTACTAAATATATCACTAAATATTAAATATTTATTATTACTAGGGCTGTTAAAAATAACGCGTTAACGGCGGTAACTCGTTTATTTCATTAATGACATTACATTTTTTTGTGTAATTAGCATGCGCATCTGACGCTCTTTTATAACTTCATCCTGACCTGAACACATCAACAGCAGTACAATACCAACACCATATACTTGTACTGTATGTATCTCCAACTCACACACGTTTCTATTCCATTCATCCTGGGAACGACACTTCCTCATTCTCATTACAAGAACGCGAGATGCATTCAGGGACAATCCGAATGTCACAAAAACGACTTTGTAAGGCGTGTATGTGTGCGTGTTTGTGTGTGTGTGTGTGTGTGTGTGTGTGTGAATAAACAGGAAGATAAAGAAAAACATGAAGTGGCTATTTTATCACTTACTTTGTAACTCTTAATTCAGATGTAACAGATTGCTACATTTAAGTATGCTGGAAAATACACTGAAAACAAGTACATTTACCTTAACTTACGTGATGTCTTTGAACGCCACCTCTCATTGCTCATAATAACACGGTTTAAAGTGTGATTCACATGTTCTGCTACTATTAAAAAGACTGGTGTTAGACAAATAGATTTTTAGACTCTTTTAGCTTGATTGACATATTCAGTTCATTTGGAGCTGTTATTACATACAAATATATTCAATCCTGTCCTGTCATTGATCTTCCTGTTAATTAAATATAGTAAAATGGCCATATTTCAGACATACACTACCGGTCAAAAGTTTTAGAACACCCCAATTTTTCCAGTTATATATTGAAAAGTCCAAAGAATAGCTTAAAATGGTACAAAGGTAAGTGTTGAAGTGCCAGAGGTAAAAAAAAAAATGGTAAAGTTACCCAAAACTGAAAAATTATGTGTATTTCAGTTATTATCTATTTATGATCATTAAGTCTGCTATATAATTTCTTTGCAGTAAGTGTATACACCTTGACTGTCATTACACCGCATTGTTGTATTGCCTCATCACTTTCCCATGTATTCACCAATTGGCAAAGACTACATTTGGAAAACAGGAGGTGAACAAATGAATTGCAATTAATGTGAAACGAATTAGGGGCAGGATTAAATATGCTTTGCTTCCTACTCCTTTTTGGACATCTGGTACGGTGATCTGTACTGTGTGATGTACTCAGGTGTAACTTGTATGCGTGTTCAAAATTAAACCATTACTCTTACCAATGGTTATTAATCATGATTACTGAATAATGAATAATCTGTATTAATCAATGTATTTTTTAAATTTACATTTTGTGGTTTGTTTATATTTATTCCCCCGCAAAGTATTTCAGATAAAAAGGCAAAAAATAATGGGCATAGGAGTTTTTCATTGTATGTACTTGTTGTTTTTTTAAATTGATATTAGTATTATTTAATGATAGATTGGACCATAGAGGTTTAAGTATTTACTTTATAATTTGCATAAATGATTTGTGTTTATTTGGAATGTATAAAGCGCTTTATCAACAAGCACAGAAGAAAAAGGCGCAGTAGATCAGAGAAAAATAAAATATAGAAAAATATATTTTTGCTTAGTTTTGATTTTTTTTGTCATTCATTATTTCTTATTATCATTATTAGCAACCAAAATATTACAGGTTCAAATATCTAATCAATTTACAATTTGTATTTTTATTCATCTACATTTTTATAGTTATTATATTTTAGCCGGAACGTTAATTTATGTATAATTTTTATTAATAAATGCATTTTTTAAATTTACATTTGGTGATATATTTATATTTAACCCCCACTCCCAAAAAAAAATCAGATGAAAAGGGAAAAATAATGGACATACGTGTTTTTCATTTGACAGAAACTAGATGTAATACTTTACAGCCTTGCAGTCAAAAGTTAGGACACACGCGGCCATGCTATGAAATGACAAGGTGTGTCAACTTTGCATTGGTACTGTATCTTAATAATTCAAAGCCTGCTATTGTCATTTTAGAAAAGACATGAAATGGAAGCATAGTCTAACACTAATACTGTGTTTTCATCTCTTTCTGAGGAGGAAAAAAGTGAAGTTCTCTCCCAAAAGGAGACCCTGTGGGAGAGAGAGCGGGTGGAGGTATGAGAGGAATGTGCAGAAACATAACAAAGTCCACAAGATGATTAAAACAAGGGCAGTCCAGTCCTTCAACGATGGTGATGCAAGTTTAGTGCAGACAAAATGAGATGATCGTGTGGAGGAAACAATGTTCGCTGTTGGTTAATGATATTCGTTTACTGCTAAGCTTTTTAAGTGCTTGACACTCCGTGTGTCAGCAGGGGGTTACAGATTCTACAAATTTTTCTGATATTTGCAGGGTGATTGAAAAGTAACTTCCTATTTTTTCCTTGTAATTTATTTCTGAACTATAATTATTTAAAGAAATGAATATGATAAGTGTTCAGCATGGAGTTTTATGTGAGATTCGATTCCCCACCAGCTTCTCAAGCCGCCCGGAAGCCACATCAACTGATTTCACAAGGAACCGTGGGATGGAAGACATCACTTCTCGTATTTATATTTCAAACAAATTCATTGATCTGAAAATAAAAAAACAAGAACGTAAATTAATTCCCATACATCATGGAACATACACAAAAAATGTAGAAACATGTAATAATAATAGGCATACATTTTAAGTATTTTAAAATAGAGAGTTACTTTTCAGTCACCCTTTATACAGTATTTGTTTTTCAAGGACCTAACAAACTGCAAAAGCAGGGGTAAAAATGGTGTCTGCAGGTATATGACGTCTCAGTATTGTTCGGAAGGAGTATTTATTCCTTTAATTTTGAAATTATGGATTTTTATGTCATGCATTCAATGCAAACTGCCACATAGTGTTCTTAAGACAGCTGAACTGTAGGTGGCGGTAATGAGCATTAGAAAGTGTTTCTCATCCCACTAAAAACGGAGAAACATTTCGACAATAATGTACTAGAGGAAATAAATGACATGTGGATCCAAATCCGCACGGTTGTATGTTTAAAAAAAAAAACAGAAATAAACATAATAGTAACAGGTGTACATAATATATAATAAATAAGACATATTGTAAAGTTTCCATCATTTCAAAAATATGTTTTTCAGGTAACTATCATTGTAAAATGTTGACATTATTCTATTAAGAATTTAAAAAAAAATTCTAGATCCCAACAATATAATAATAATAATAATTATTATTATTTTTTTTTATTTAACATTTTTTAATTTTATTTTTTTTATTTAAAAAATGTAATAATACAATTAATAGTTTCAATTTTATTTATTATTAGTTTTTTTTAAGTAATTTTTTTGTAGACCATAACAATATATTAATAATATTTTTGTAAAATAAGTTAAATTGAAAGCAGTTTTAAAAATAACATTTATAATTACAAATATTGTATTGCATATAATGTTATACATTTTCCATAAATAAATAAAAAAGTTGGGTGTTTTGTAGCTCTAACAATAATAATAATAACAAACATTGTGATTTTTTAAATTCTATTAGAATTATGACATGTATGAAATCAATGAATAAAAATCAACACAAATGAATAGTTATATTATTATAATACCATATATGATATACAGTAGTTTCCATGATTGTTGAATGCTTTGACCACTTAAGGATTAAAAAGACAATGCTATTCATCTTAACCTTCGTCTGGGATGATGATGATGATGGCTGAGCATGAGCTCCAAAATGAAGGGTGGTCTGGCCTTTTGTATGTCCACAACTTGTTAATAATCCTTCAGGGTGAATTCCCATTGTGCAGCAGTCCTGACCTGGGACGCCCCTGGAGCATGTTTGCTTACAAGGACAGACATTTGTTTCAAGTCAAAGGTGCAACACTTTTTGGCCATTTTGCCTTGCTTCTGATTGTGGCATAAAGCACATTCCTCAGCAGTGAATCACAGTTCAAAGGTCACCTGACTCAACTCCAAATTAGCACTGACTGAAACCCTTTTTGATTCTGGGGCCTCTCCCAAGTTGGTACACTTGCAGACACATTATGTCCCAACAAAAGAGACACCCCCTTCCCTTCCCATTCATCGGAGGTATTTTCATCTAATCTGTTCCCTTCGCTGACTGTTCCGTCTGGGAATTTCCAAAAAGAAAAGCCCTTGACTCTCACTCTTTTTGTAGCTGTTTGGAGAACATTTTAGAGCACAAACACCTTGCAGAGCTGTGTACACCTGACTAAAGGACAGGCATATAAGTGGATATGTACCGTATATGTGAAGTCATAGCGCAACAGTATTATAAATAGTTTGATGTTAAGTCTGCTGGAAAACAAGGATTGGCTCTTGAGAGTTTGAAAAAGTTGGTTACTGAGCGCAATTTTTGTCAAATGACAGACATGTCTAAAATGAGTCAGCAAAACACACAAGAACTTCAAAATACTCAAAAAAATAAAAACATGTGATTGAAAAATAAAACATAATGATTTCAATGCCAGCATTGCTTTTAAAGTGTACCCTATAATACTGTATAATACTGTATTAATTATACAGTCACCTGTGTGAGTAGAGTGCGTGCTATTGGAAATGCCATGTAGCACTGCCATCTGCTGGTGAGACAGTAGAATGCAGTCTATGCAGCTACAGTACATGTAACACAGTGGAGCCCTTCATATTCAACATTCGCATCCCACCAATTCGTGGATTTTGGGTCAAAAATTATATGAAAAATGTTTTATAAATGATTCCTCTTAAAATGAGCCGTTTTTTCCTGCGGAAAACACAATTAAAAGGAACAATTTATAAATACGTGGTAATACAGGTAAAATGTACAGTATACATGTACCACTGTTAAAAAAGAGGCAGGGACGTCTTTCAATATTTGTGCAGACCTGCCATGACAGAAAATAATGGAGAACCACTGCTTTGGCATATGTTCGTTGGATTGCCCTTCTCCGACGTAACACACACGCACACCCATTAGTTTTGTTTGCTGTCAGCTAATGACAGCAATTTGGCAAAGTTTAGCTGCTAACGTTAGCTATCATTAAATTTGTAGCCTATCATAACCACACACCGGCTCCGAACTGAGGCTTCGCTGAGACTGCTTTTGTGCAGGTGTATGCGCTACGGGTATATCAGACAGGGGTGAGTGACAGGGATGAACACCAATCATTTCATTCCGGCTGAATGAAAATGTTTACAAATATAAATTAAGAATATAAATGTATATGTTCAGTCTGCTCTTCGAAACAACTATTGGTAACATCTGCTGGTTGGCGGTGTTCTTCCTGTATTTTTTGGTTTAAAAAAAGTCGTAGTACGGTGTCATGTTCGTTTTGACGTAAGGTTACTTACTGTACCTTTAAATACGTGGTGGGGGTCAGTCTTCTTTGCGCATGCGCATCTTATGTTTAGTTTTCTCCAACCTGAGGAGCTGTCTAGAGATTTGCTGCCAATTCTTGTGGTGTTTGGATAGCAGCAGCGCTGATTTTTCTCCCTATTAGCGTCTGTTTTTTGGGGGGAGGGTATGAAATAAAATACGAAACGAGAACGAGAAAGAAGGCTGAAAACAAAAGCAACGGGGGAGTCAAACAACAAGCTCGAAAAGTGCCGACGAGAATCTCCGGTTCTTTCTCATCTACATCACATCCATGTTGGCTGCGGCAGCCTTCGCTCTGGTTCCGGAGCTCCGAGCGCCACCGAGGCTTTGTTCTCCCGCGGACAACATCCGGCTGCGTGGCCTGTGGAAGGACTACCCCACGGCGCGGCTGCCATCCCTGTGTGTTTCTTGAGGACGCTGGAAAAATGGCTGCTGAAAATGCTATTTGAAAGCGGTCATGAATCAATGCTGAGAGGCCGAACTGCGGATAAGCTAAACAAGCTAACAGATGCTAAACACTCAGCTTGCTAATGCTTTAAAACCGCTTTCACCCATGCTTGTCTCTTTTGCTGGCTTATCCCAACAAGAAGTAGGCTGAGGGCTGCACAATCCATGCATGCAGTTTTAAAAACATTTACTAACCATTGTTGCTGTTGCTTTGGATGCTGGATTTGAATATGCAGAACTCGCAAGAAATATGCAGAGCCTTTAACTGAAACGTTGCTCCAAGCCGAACTTTCATCCACCCCTTGTCTTTTAATCGGTGCCACACCAAAATGGATCCTATCGGGAGATGTTCGGCTACCTTTGCACCCCAAGTTCGCGGCATCACGACCACGGCGGTCTGGGTTCTTGTCCACTTGGTTCTGTTCACCCACGCCTCGCCGCCGAAAGGCTGTGACAAGACGTGTCTGTCCGGAAAATGTCTCAACGGGTCCTGCGTGTGTGACCCCGGATGGGTGGGAGACCAGTGCCAGCACTGCCAGGGAAGGTTCAAGTAAGTTGGTAGTAGCAGCACAAATAATGATACAATTGCTCCTCGTGACTACAAATGTCCCATTGAAAATGCCATTATTGAGCTCACATAAAGTAATGTAATTATGTATTTCATTTTTTTGTTTTCCTCTAAATGCATACTGAAGCACTTTCTCTTTAGACTCCACTGTCAGCTTTACAGATGCCATGTCAGGCGTGTGTTGTAATGTCATCACATGTTTGTATCAGTCATAGAAAAGGTAAAATACGTCTATTTGCGGTGCGGTGTTTGTTATACTCCATCGATCAACTAGGGAATGACGTCCATTAGAGCGGAGGCCACAATTTGAGGAAATATAAATATATGTATATCAGGTCAATGTTGTAATGTTTAGCAGCTTTTGCACCACTTTTAAACTCCAATGTCAGCTTTACAGATGCCATATTTGCCATGCGACTTCACACACACATGTGCGCGCACACACACACACACACACACACACACACACACATATATATAATATTCTACTGTTATTTATTGTTATTTAACTTATTACTATTTATGTGGTGCAGAGTGCCCCCCCTGTCAATTTTGTTGTAACCTTGTGCATCGACTATAAAAGGCTATTATTTATATATATATATATATATAATCATACTACACTGAAATGGTATACCTAAAGAAATATCAAATTAATACAAACATTTTTTAAACTTCTTCTCCATAATGCATTTTGTCCAGCAGACCAGTTCATTGGCCAATGGCTGCCATACCTTTTGCGTGGTAAGTTGCTGTGTGATGATTTTAGCGTTCTTTGTAAGATGACGTCGTGAGTCAGACTGTTATATTAAGTAATGACCTCCTGTGATTTCCGAGGGGTTGATCAGCCTGTTGTGAGTTTTTTTCATAGCTCATGCAGGGTTTCCCCTAGGATGTTTTAAAGCTGTGGTGGTGGACTGCATGGGAGACGGACTGCTGCTGCTGTGTCGCTGTGGCAATTTTTAAAATAAATATTTAAATTCACTGTCGCTTATAATGTCAACGTTAGGGTCTTTTTCACAGGCTTGAACAACAAATGCATTAATTAACTTTAAATGTCTTTCTCGCTGCCTTTTCTTCCACTCCAATCAGTCAACTGCCAACATGGCAGACAGGTGATTCCGTTGCATGTTTTTCAAAATAAAATGTAGTGAAAAGCTTTTATGGTATTTGATAGATATTTTATTTCAAATTAGTTGTGGTCAATATGTAAATAATAGGCTATACATGTATCTATATTGCACACACAGAGGTGATCACACTTTTTCAGCCTGTGGGCTACTTAGTCCCAAAGATCTACCTCATACTATAAACATAGACAATATATACAGTTATTTATTTTACTTATAAATATGAATATTTATGTTCATTGTACATGTACTGTATATCAAGTGTGCACACAATCAAAATGATCTAACTCTTACTATAAAACATATAGCATATATCAAATCTAACCAGTAAACTTTGCAACTGCAAATGATTAATATTTCACATTCACAGTTTCAAAGTTTATAGGTCATCAAAGTAGTTGATATCGTTCGGTAATTCGCAGTTCAAATCAATATGGCAATAAAGGTAATTACACATAATTCCACAATAGTTGTGTACATAAACTGAGTAATATGTCAGTGAAAATAGCTACGTAGCGCTCATCATGTATTATGTCCAGGTAGCATTTGCTATACAGCATTACAGATACCTTATACGACATATGAAAAGGGTTATGCAAAAGATAATGCAGCCGTAGTCAACGCAACATATTAAAAGGCTTTCAGCAATGGGCACATTTTCCAATTCATTGTGAAATAGTAGTTTAACAAATGAACTTGGAGAAAACACACATTTCTACTTTAGAGTTCATGACGCGAAGCACATCCATGTAACAATTGACTTTTTTTTTTCTACATAAGTAGCTGCTACAAGTGAACTGATAACTTTTGTTATAGATATAGGCATCTTACCGCTGAGTTAGTTTTTCCATAATCGGAATAATAAAGAAGAAAGTTGCATTATCCGTGTGTAGCTGCCGACATCTCTTCTCCACATCTTTTATCCCGCTGCGGCGGCGCAGGAGGGGGCTTAATATCAGCTGTCTGATGTCATATGACATCTACGAAATGACGGTTAAGATGCAGGTGTCACACGACCAAGAGACTTGGTCGCCACAGTATGTCTTTTTATGATGTGGACATGTGCGGCTTATGGTCCGGTGCGGATCATACATGTACAAATCTGTTTTTCTCTGTAAATTTAGCGGGTGTGACTTCAACACTGGTGCGTCTTATACATCGGAAATTACGTTAAGTTATAATGTGTATTTTTACAGCTGAGTACATCTAGCATTCATTTGAGTGTTCCCTGCCTTAATGGATGCTCCGGACATTAGTAATGGTTGTGGCCTCAAGACACTGGAAAGCGGCATGTTTTAAACCAAGAACAGGTGGTTTCCTCAAAGTGTCTTTATTTTTGGGATAATTGAAATAACTTGTGCGGGGGGTCGGCCCAGTGGTTGAGCGTAGCAACATAAACTGGCCTTGGTAATGATTTTGAGAAGGCTTTTTTGTTGATGCAATTGATCAACCTCGAGTAACAGAAGCACCACAGCCCTTAGCCAAAACACAAACACAACACATACAAGTTAACACACATCAGCTCTCATAAATTGTGTAGAACTATTGTTTTTCCTCACATAGTAGTCGGGGTGGTAATTTATTAACAGGTCTTTATTGAGTAGTGCATTTATTAGTGAAAAGGCATTTATTTGTGCGTACTTTTAATTTTTTTTTAAAAATGTAATTCACAAATAAATATCCCCTTAAACACTGGGAGTAATATACAGTGGTATGAAAAAGTTTGTCCCCTTCCTGATTTTTTTTTTTTTTTTTTGCATGTTTGTCACTCACACAATCATGTTTCAGATCATCAAACAAATTTACAAAATATTAGTCAATGACAATGCAAGTGAACACAAAATCCAGTTTTTAAATTAAACTTTTTACGATTAAGGGAGAGAGAAAAATTCAAACCTATATAGCCCTGTGTGAAACAACAAAAAACATAACTTAACTGAGATTAATTGAAGTCTATCAGTCTGGAAAAGGTTATAAAGCCATTTCGAAAGCTTTGGGACTCCAGCGAACCACAGTGAGAGCCATTATCCACAAATGGTGAAAAGATGGAACAGTGGTGAACCTTCCCAGGAGTGGCCGGCCAACCAAAATAACCCCAAGAGTGCACTGGGGAAAAACCACCTGCATGGCAGAGTTCCAAGACGAAAACCACTGCTGAACAAAAAGAACAGTAAGGCTCATCTAAATTTTGCCAGAGAACGTCTTGTGATCCCCAAGACCTTGGGAAAATACTCTGTGATCTGACGGGACAAAAGTTGAACTTTTTGGAAAGTGTGTGTGAAATTGCATCTGGGGCATAAAGGTAACACTGCATTTCAGAAAAAGAACATCATACCAACAGTAAAGTATGGTGGTGGTAGTGTGATGGTGTGGGGCTGTTTTGCTGCTTCAGGACCTGGAAGACTTTCTGTGATAAATGGAAGCATGAATTCTGCTGTCTACCAAAAAATCCTGAAGCAGAATGTCCGGCCATCTGTTCGTGACCTCCAGTTGAAACAAACTTGGGTTCTGCAGCAGGACAATGATCCAAAACACACCAGCAAGTCCACCTCTGAATGACTGAAGAAAAACAAAATGAAGACTTTGGAGAGTGAAGTCCTGACCTGAATCCTATTGAGATGTTGTGGCATGACCTTAAAAAGGCGCGTCATACTCAAAAACCCTCCAATGTGGCTGAATTACAACAATTCTGCAAAGATGAGTGGGCCAAAATTCCTCCACAGCTCTGTAAGAGACTCATTGCAAGTTATCGCAAACGCTTGATTGCAGTTGTTGCTGCTAAGGGTGGCCCAACCAGTTATTCGGTTTAGGGGGCAATCACTTTTTCACACAGGACCATGTAGGTTTGGATGTTTTTTCTCACTTAATAATAAAAAGTTTCATGTAAAAACTGCATTTTGAGTTCAGTTGTGTTGTCAGTGGCAAATATTTAATTTGTTTGATGATCTGAAACATTCAAGTGTGACAAACATACAAAAAAATAAGAAATCAGGAAGGGGGCAAACACTTTTTCACGCCACTGTATATTACAATATAAAACGTATGGAAATCCATGATATAATGATAATAGTATTGTGCATTTTAATTTGTATCATGCTGTACTATATTTAAAAAATGCCTAAGAAATAAGTTTAAAAAAATAACATTAAAAAAATTATTTATATATATATAGAAAATGAATATTTTGTATTTGAATATGCATCATGTTTTTAGAATTTAAAAAGACTGAAATTTGCATTGGAGCTCTCATTGATGATCTACTTGTACAATGTAACTTTCATAAAGGTTTGGAGAATGCTGTGAAACTTCTTTGTATATTTAGCAAATTCCATATTCATAAATCCAGAGTGATGTCATATAAACCAAACATTCACGGGTTTTCTCCTGGACTAAAAATATTATGTGAATCACTGAAGTTGATCATTACAGAAAGGGAATGAGAACCTTTCGTACATTATGGAGAACATTATAAAAACTATTCACATGAAAGACAAGCTTAAGTGATATGTTGTTTTTTTTTAATTTTTCTTTTTTCTTTTCAAATGTTATCCCTCGTACGTCTTTATACTAGTTTTTTTCTTCGTTCAGGTTTCCATCATGTTGTTTTGAAAGACTGCAGTTTTAAATTTACCGTACATGTGATTCTGTATGTTCTGTACTGTATAATTTTGTTTAAAAAAAAAAAAAAAAAAAAACAACCAAAAAAGCTAGCTACGACGAACAAAGTTCTACCTGTCATTTCACGATTCCTACAAGAGCTATTGCTACAGGATGGCACCCAGGAAGTCAAAGAGGGAGCATTCTGTTGGCCTCTTCTCTGTCACTTGAGACGCTTCCTGATGAGCGCTAACACAAGAGCTTCACGGTCTTATTCCTCATTGACCAACATGAGATGATGTAGCAGCCTTAAGGGTGTAGCCAAGATGATGCAGAGGAGGATCAAGATGCTGGGCTTTTATACCCCCTGGAAAACGGTCACGATAGCTGTAGGTGCCATAGGAAGCCATTACGCCCATCTTGCAGGCAAAGTGTGTGGGCTGCACGAGCCTTGTACGATGCCCACACACGTGCGTCGCCGATGAGTGAAACGTACGACAGCTTTACATGAAGCGCACCCAGCATGCACGAGTCGCACGTTGCATTCACAATCTAAAAGCTACCCTTTCTTACGAAGGACGAGCTGCAAGCACGTGGGTGTCACAAATCACTTGTTCCATAAGTACGACACACTTGTAACCCCTCTGACACCCCACTTCCTCTGCGTGCTGGCCACGGCCAACAAATTTCCCCAAAAGTGCCACCTCCTCCAAAACTAAAAATATATTTGTTGTTAAGAGTCTTTCTCCTGTGTCTGCTGTTTTTCAGGTTGAACGAACCTTCGGGATTCCTCACGGACGGTCCCGTCAACTACAAGTACAAAACAAAGTGCACCTGGCTCATCGAAGGCTAGTAAGTATTTTTATTTTTTAATGAAGTGCACTCAAACATAGCTAGATTAATATGGATAAGTGGCACTGTTTTGAACTGTAATTGTCTGCTTTAATTGGCTGTGATTCATAGAGAAGTCGCATACCCGAACCCGCACATCCGCTGAGTTGATAAGATATGCCTTTATTAGTCCCACAAGGGGAAATTCCAGGTTTAAGGCAGCAAAAGCTGAGTACAAAAGCACACAAGCGCAAAGAAAGTGCAAAATGAAAGTGATACAAATCAAGAAGTTATACACAGTATTTACAGCTAGTATGTCCATGTTGATCAGCCACAGGTTTATTGCACGGTTATTGCACTTGTGTATTGTATTGTTATTGTGCAGGATTATTGGAGCAGTTTATATAGCAAACGCGGTCCTTGTGGGGACAGGGTTGCTATTGAGGGCGACAATTAAAAAACAAACAAAAAAAAAATCACCTATATGACACTGTATTACAAACACATTTATTTTCTTTCCACAGTCCAAACGCGGTTCTTCGCTTGCGGTTCAACCACTTTGCCACAGAATGCAGTTGGGACCATATGTATGTTTATGATGGAGACTCTGTATACGCTCCCCTCGTTGCCGTTTTCAGGTGAGAGACTCAAACATGCACAAAAAATGCACATTTCAACATAAAAAATATTGATTTGACACCATTGTGGTCATTGTTTTTATAAGTTGTGTTTTTATATTAAATGTAAAAAAAAGAATCAATGCCTTTTCTGCCTTAGCGGTCTCATTGTACCGGAGGTGCGGGGGAACGAGACGGTTCCTGAGGTGGAGACCACTTCAGGCTATGCACTACTACACTTTTTCAGCGACGCTGCCTACAACCTGACTGGATTTGAAATATTCTACTCGTACGTCCATCAGCTTTTCATTCATTTCATACATTATCATTTTTACACCACCAAATGTTTAATATACTGTAGCTGTAAATAAAGTCATAAATCAAAAATGAAGCAATATTCAAGATTCAAGATTCAAGAGAGTTTTATTGTCATGTGCATAGTAAAACAGCAGTTATACCATGCAATGAAAATCTTATCCTGTTCATTCTCCCAAGAAAAGAAAGAAAACACAAGAAAGAATAAGAACATAAGAAACATAAACACATAAACATATATACCAATAAATTAAGCAACAACAACAGAAGAGACATTAATACAAGTAAATAATGCAAATAAATAAACAATATGTTTATGCTATTCAAAGATCCTCTATAAATGTTACTCACTTCCAGGTTTTGAACTGAACTCGCAGGCCGGACTGATTCATGGGCCAGATTTGGCCCAGTTGAATAACCCTGCTCTATATGATCTCTGTGGCTAGGATCAACTCGTGTCCCAATAATTGCTCTGGCCACGGGAAGTGCACGCCCGGCAACTCAGCAGCCAGCCGCGTGTACTGTGAGTGCGACAAGTACTGGAAGGGTGAGGCCTGCGACATCCCCTACTGCAGGAACAACTGCGGCAGCCCTGACCACGGCTACTGCGACCTCACCGGCGAGAAGCTGTGCGTTTGCAACGACAGCTGGCAAGGTAAAAGCAAACACAGCACTGGTTTACAAAATGACGGTAGTCAAGGCACAGTCACTTTTTACAGTATGTGCAGGCAACCATATGATCGATACCTCATATACTCACATAAAAGTTTGAGTTTTATGAGTTTTGTGTGCATGACACATAGGTCTCAATTTGTTTGGATCTAATTTTGTGTTTTATAACAGATCTCAACATGGACCAAAATTTGTATTTGTCTTCAATTTTGATGAAATTTTATTTGAGCTAACCTTATCATTGCAATTGATTGTATTTATAAGACATATGACTTTTAAGATAAAAATTTTAGAGACACTTTCTTATTCAGTCGCATGAGAAAGTGTCTCCAGACCTTTGACTAGTACTGTATCACAAGCAAATCAAGGATGCCCTGTGGGAAACAGTGTAGTCGTCGACCGCAACTGTATTTCTCAGAACTTTCCCTTGCAGTTTTTCAATTATTAGATCATTATTTACATTAATTAACTATTAATGCTAATAATTAACTAATTACATTTAGAATAAAAATGAATAAAATGATGATTAAAATGTATTAATTACATTACATGAAATGAATTAACATTATAAAAATATATTTATTTAAAATGTAACAAAATTCTTAAGATACAATTACATCAGAATAATTAGAAGTAGTAGAGTAGTGTGGCGTGTGCATTTTCTCCCTGTGCATGTGTGGGTTTTCTCCATGTACTCCTGCTTCTTCATCTCCAAAAACATATCTATGTGTGTGTGTATATATTTAAAAAAAAAACAAAAAACCTCTTCCCACCCCACATCTCCTCTGGTAGGGTGGGTGGTCTGTTCATCTCAAGCTCGGGTCCTCTACCAGAGGCCTGGGAGCTTGAGGGTCCTGCGCAGTATCTTAGCTGTTCTTAGGACTGCGCTCTTCTGGACGGAGATGTCTGATGTACTGTATCTGCTGGAACCACTTCTCCAGTGTGGGGGACATGGCCCCCAGTGCTCCTATGACGACGGGCACCACTGTTGCATTCACCTTCCAGGCTCTCTCCAGCTCTTCCTTGAGCCCTTGGTATTTTTCTAGTTTCTCGTGTTCCTTTTTCCTGATATTGCCATCATTGGGGATGGCTACATCCATCACAATGGCTGTCCTCTGCTGCTTATCCGTGACCATGATGTCCGGTTGGTTGGCCACAACCATCTTATCGGTCTGTATTCGGAAGTCCCACAAGATCTTAGCCCTCTCATTTTCCACCATCTTGGGAGGTGTTTCCCATTGTGATCTACGGATCTGCAGTCCATACTCTGCACAGATGTTTCTGTACACTATACCGGCTACTTGGTTATGCCGTTCCATGTATTTTTTTCCTGCCAGTATCTTACACCCTGATATTAGGTGCTGGACTATTTCAGGGGCCTCTTTGCACAGCCTGCACCTGGGATCCTGCCTGGTGTGGTAGATCTGGGCCTCTATTGGTGCTCAAGGCCTGCTCCTGTGCTGCCATGATTAGCACCTCTGTGCTGTCCTTCAGTCCAGCCCTCTCTAGCCATTGGTAGGACTTGTTCATATCCGCCACTTCAGCTATCTGTCGGTGGTACATCCCATGCGGGGGGTTTTCCTCCCATGATGGTTCCTCCAACTCCTTTTCTAGTTTCCACTGCCTGAGACATTCACTAAGTGCTTCATCTCTTGGGGCCATCTTCCTGATGTATTCGTGGAGCTTGGATGTTTCTTCTTGGATAGTGGTCCTGATGCTCACTAATCCTTGGCCTCAAGGAAATCTGGGCTTCCATAACTCCCAGGCAATGCCACAGGCTGATTGCTTCAATGCCACGTGGCATCGAGGCAGTGATTAAGGCAAAGGGATTCCCAACCAAGTATTGAAGATTGACATATCGTTTTGAAAGTGCCATATTTTGATTGATTTGATGTGATCCTAATTTCTTTCTTTTTTTTTCCTGCAAAAACTGAGAAGTAAATGGTGATTTTTTCACAGTATTCTAATTTTTTGAATTTCTGTTTTTGTGGGTTTTATGAGCTGGAAGCCCAAATTATGTAAAAATAAACAAATAAATACTTGAAATCGTTTAAATTGTGGGCCCTGAATCTATAATCTATAAAAGTTTAACTTTTTGAATGGAATTATGGAAATTAAACAACTTTTCCATGACATTCTAATTTTTTGGAAAGGGTCTGTATTTTTCATTTGTTCATTAGGCGCTCATGGAATGAAGTTAGCTTCTTTAACCAGTAGGTGTGAACCATGTCTGGGCCAGGTGCTGTCCAGTTCTTCATACCTGAGATTCTTTGTTGGATGTCTGCCACTGTGATGGTTACTGGACGTTGGTCAGGGAGGGTGCTGTAGTCTGCTTTTAGATCATTTAACCACTGTGCTTCACTGTTATGTGATGTTTCCCTCTCACATATGCCTTTCCAGTATTGTTCAGTCTCCAGTGGTATTACCCTGCCACTGGAAGTACACTTTAGTTGGGTTAGTGGAGAATGTGTGTGTGTGTGTGTATATGTATGTGTGTGTGAATATATATATATATATATATATATATATATATATATATATATATATATATATATATATATATATATACACACATACTGTACATGTGTGTATACTGTATATATACACACATACATACAGTCAAACTTGTCTATAGCGGCCACTAGAGGGAGACTGCAAAAGTGGCCACTAAAGACAGGTTGGCGGCCATTTTGAATGTTGACCAGTAGAGGGGAAAAAAAGAAAAAAAAGGGGGCGGAAAAATGAATGTTGACCAGTAGAGGGCACTGTGGGACTGCGGATAAAAGTTGTACAGCACTACTAGGCTTGTTATTACCCACGACCCACAGAACAAAGCTGTGCTAGTAATGTTTTTTGTTATGCTTGTTTTTAATATTTTACTTTCTATACGGCAGAGTGTCATCACGGCTTTAGTTCATCAGGAAGTGATGGGAAGTGACGGTGGGCGTCCCGAGCAGGAGAGCTAGGCTCAGTGCTAGCTGTGAGTGTCGAGAGAACTGCAAAGTGTGTGGATGTTGGCGTGGATTTAAAGTCCTGCAGTGTTCTCCGCTGTTAATAAAGCGATTAAAGTGCCTCGGCGACGTGAGTCTCTCCTTCCCCACAACAAGCGGCATTACAGTATTGACCAGTGCACACCAGGAAATAAACAGTGTCACTTGTTACAGGCATTGCCTGGACAGCTATGTCGTGGGGCTTGTTTAACCTTTGGCTTGTGGGCAAGCAGGAAGGAGAGACGAGACTGGATGTGTGTGTGTTCTGAGCTGCTCTCTGGTGGCCGCGTTCAATAAATAAAGTTGGCAGAAGCAACAGGAGAAGTTTCCTTCTTTGCTGGAGTCAGGTCGCCCTTACTACGGTGAACAACACTGACAAGCGCCAAAGAAAACTGCTTTTTTGTGTCGACTATAGAAGATGAGGACTTTGATGGATTTGTGGATGACGATTGATAAAAAATAACGTGATTACATTCTCAAATACTTCAATTTAGTACAACCGAACTCAGTTCAACATACGATAGCATGCATGCTAGTGTGTTGAGCGTGCATGGAGTATTGTATTGTATTGTAGTGTCGCTGGGAGCACGTCCTGTTCCCAGCCTACTTTGCGGTAATGTTTTGGTGCAAATGCTCTTAAAGTTACATGTTTGCCCAGGAAATAGCAAGCTCAAAAGAAGACGGCTTTTTTATGTGGAACAACTGACAGTGTGGATCTTGTGAATGATTGTGACTGAGCTAGGACTCAGTAATTAAAGTCTACACACGATGGCTTCATTGACTGAAAAACAAAACTTTTTCGTGCATGAAGCTTCTACTTGAGTCGGTAATTTGGCTGCTATATGCGGTCAGATATTGACCAAGGGATACAAAATGGGTGTCCGCTGGCCGCGTTGGACAGGTGACTGCTATACACAGGGTCTATAACATGTAAATTTGCTGCGGGGGATTTTTCAGTGGCTGCTATAGGCAGGTGGCCGTTCTATACAGGTGGCCGCTAAGACAGGTTTGACCGTATATACAGACCCTTTCCAAAAAATTTGAATGTCATGGAAAAGTTGTTTAATTTTAGTGTGTGACACTCAGTTTAAAACATTCATGCCCTGCAAAATTTGGGCTGATTTCTTCACAGTATTCTAATTTTTTGAATTCCTGTTTTCGTGGGTTTAATGAGCTGGAAGCCCAAATTATGTAAAAATAAACAAATAAATACTTGAAATCGTTTAACCTCCTACGACCTGGCGTCCACATGTGTGGACATCACATTTTTGGTTGTCAAAACTACAATGTTAAATTTTGGACTACAAGGGCCTGGCATCCACTTATGAGGACATTAAACTGCCACCTAGTGGTGGAAGAAGAGTGTAACCAAGCACATGTAAAATTCAAGATGGCTGACAACCCACCCAAACATTCAGATGGCTCCTCCCAATCCAAAAGTTGACCAGATAAAAAATTCAAACAAATTTCAGGGCTGATTCTTGCTCAGATATGTTTAGAAGTGTTCAATGTGTGTTGTGGAAGTTGAATTTTGCAAAAGTAAGAAAATTTGACGATTTACCATGCTGCTAAACTTGATGTACACATATGTGGACAGAGGGACTTAGTTTTGTTGATTTTGTTGAACATGTCCACAAATGTGGACAGAGGGAGTTGGTTTAGAATTTGTATTTTGGGATGATTTTGTTAGAAAACGTCATTTTATACAGTACAAACAAATATGGCATGTTTTAAAAATAAATCTATGTAGATTTGTTTTTGGTTTGAAACAAATTGGGTTTTTTTCCAAGAGCGTTATTCTCTGCAACAAGTAATGGAAATGCTGGGGTTAATTGGTGGAGACAACTCCGAGGTGGAGGATTTATCAGTCATCGATGATCCTGTGGGAGATGCTGAATATCAACCTCCTCCCACCAGCAGTGAGGAAGACAGTAGTGGGTGTGAGGACCACAGCCCTGTCAGCCTATCAGGGGACGCAAACGTTTGCGCAAGGAATACGAGGGATATCGGTCAGATCGTGACATTGCCACATCACGCACCCCCAGGCTTCGCTCTCAGACACCGCAGGAAGAGGCTGATGTCTCAGGCAATGTCTCTGAAGATACAACACCAGGACTCAGTCATGTAGAACAGTCCAACAAAGGGTACCAAGTGGTTTGACAATAAACCAGTGTTGATGTCTACTGTACTTGCTCAAGAGCCAGAAGACACGTGCCAGAGATGGGACAAGAAACTGAAACGGTATGTGACCATCTCTCGACCATGTGTTATCCGTGAATACAACTCCAAGATGGGTGGAGTTGTCCTTGTGGATAGAATGATCAGCTACTATCGAATGAGTGTCCGTACAAAAAAATGGACATTGCGGATGCTGATGCACTTTACCGATCTGGCTTTAGCCAACAGCTGGCTACTGTACCGCAAAGACCTCACTCTGAATGGCACACCAAAGAAGAACATCATGCAGTTTCTTCAGTTCCTCATGGAAGTGGCCATGACCTTCTTGGCTCAGAGAGACAATGACAACTCTGACTTTTCGGAGCAGGAAGATGACACAGAAGTTTCAGTCCAAGGGAAACAGCATCCAGTGCAGGCAGTGCCCCACATCTCATTCTGCAGGAAGGCTAATGCACATCTGCCAGAAGTGGTACACTCAAAGAACGCATCACGATGCAGAGCAAAAGGATGCTCAGGCAAAACTCAAGTGCAGTGTGTTACATGCAAGGTGTTCCTCTGCTTACAGGCAGATCGCAACTGTTACGCTGCCTTTCATACATAGGCATGAACATTTTCCCAAGGGGAAAAAATGTTGGAGCACTTTTGGTGTGCAAGTTTCACGTTTCACACCATGTTCAGAAATTGAAATGAATAGTTCAACAGTAGCAATGAAAAATATTTTTGAAGGTTTACTTGTTTTATATCTGTCCTCCTGCAACTGATAGCAGCACTTCATATGACTTGCGGAAAGGGGCACAAGTTGTTGCTTTGAATTTTGTTTTTGCACTTGGAAAAAATGCTGCTGTGTTCAGGCAACAAATAAAGTTTTGCACATCATTACTCAATTGTGACGTTATTGTGTTCACTCAAATTTAAAACGAATGTCCTCATATGCGGACATCATTTTTCTCAGAAACTACATCATGTAAAAAGATAATTCTTTGTTTTTACACTCATCAGGTCCCAATTAGCCTAAATATCAAAGAGAAAATAAAAATGCATGCCTTGAAAGAGTTCGGGTCTTAGGAGGTTAAATTGTGGGCCCTGAATCTATAATCTATGAAAGTGTAACTTTTTGAATGGAATTGTGGAAATTAAACAACTTTTCCATGACATTCAAATTTTTTGGAAAGGGTCTGTATGTGTATATATACTGTGTGTGTGTGTGTGTGTGTATATATATATATATATATATATATATATATATATATAGATAGATAGATAGATAGATAGATAGATAGATATGCACTGTATATATAATGTATGTGTGCCCTGTGATTGACTGGTGACCAGTCCAGGTGTACCCTGCCTTTTGCCCCAAGTCAGCTGGAATAGGCTAAAGCTCACCCATGACCCTAATGAGGACAAGCGGTATAAAAATGGATGCATGGATGGATGGAATTATAAGTGCAACTTAGCAGCACATTACAACCGCGTGTTTGCAGTCGTGTATAATTGTAATGCTGTCACTCCACCCATGTCTGTGGTTGGTATGTAGTGTGATGCCAATGATGCATCATCACTTTTATGAATCATCATTCATTTCCTCATGTGTTTATTTCAAGGCCCAGACTGCTCCCTCACCGTGCCTTCCACCGAGTCGTTCTGGGTGTTGCCCAGTGTGAAGCCCTTTGGCACGTCACTGGGCCGGGCCTCCCACAAGGCCGTGGTGCAGGACAAGGTCATGTGGGTGGTGGGCGGCTACACGTTCAACTTCACCTCCTTCCAGATGATCCTCAAGTAAGACGCCGCTTCCACTTTTATCACCACTCATTTATCGCTCACTTCATTAGGCGCACTAAAGTGTGTGTTTCTTTGTAGCTACAACCTGGAAAGCGGCATCTGGAACACGGTGCCCATCAATAGTGGCCCTGTGCCCAGATACAGCCACTCGCTCACCTCCTACCAGGTAACATTACCTCATTGTAGTCAGCGTGTGTGATTGTTACTCTGACCCCTCATAATCCTCCTCAGGACGACATCTTCATGTTCGGCGGGAAGCTGGAGGCCGGCTGGAGTAACGTGACGGATGAGCTGTGGGTCTTCAACATCCCCAGTCGGACGTGGCAGCGGAGAACCCCCGTGACAGGCCCGACGGCTCAGGCACAGATTTATGCAGTTGAGGGCCATACGGCGCACTGCGTCGTGCTGGACGCCGGCGAGGTGGTCATGCTGGTTGTCTTTGGCTACTCGCCCGTCTATAGCTACATCAGCAATGTCCAGGAGTACAATCTGAGTGAGTCATCTAATTTAGAAGGTCTTTGTGTGAAGTACACAGCTCACGTTATAGTAAGTATTTTAATATATCTTCTCAAGGGACAATACTACAGAAATAAAACTTTAGTCAGTGTATAGTTTGTATTGCTGTATAGGCTTAATCTCAGCTGACAAAAAGCCACCTTGCAGTGTCCCAAGTGTTTATTTATTGTGAGCACCATCATCATCTTGCACTGCTTTAATTGTCTTAGACATGGAATTCACCAGCACAGGTTATTACTACAATCCTCTTCCACTGCTTCATGGTGAGATTACCTGTGGATGTTGACGCTCCTCCTTCCTTCCTTCCTTCCTTCCTTCCTTCCTTCCTTCCTTCCTTCCTACCTTCCTTCTTTCCTTTCTTCCTTCCATCCTTCCACCCATCCACCCATCCATCCATCCATTCGGTTCGTCAACAAGGCACCTGTCAGCTTGGAGTTGTGTTTGGGGTCTTTCTGTTGGAAAACTGCCATGCGGACCATTTTCTGCTTCACAAAGTCACACACACTACATGTTGGTATTCACGTTTCCTCGTAATAAACCGCAACTCCCCAAGTGCGGGTAGCACTCATGTAGCCCCATATTGTTACGCTCCTACCTCCATAGGCAAGACACCATTAGTACTCACTTGTGTTGCCATCTGTTTAGACAAAAATAGCAGTTTGTTCACTCATTTTCAGTGCAGAATAAATCTATACAGTTTTTACAAGCTGTACACAGACTACTCTATAGTGCATCCAAGTTTCATTTCTATAATGTCCCTTGACAATATGAGACAATCAAAATAGCAGCTGAAAACATAAATATATATATTTAATATAGAAAAAATAAATACAATATATAAAAATATTTTAAAAAATCAATATATAAATTTTGTACATATGTTGAGAATTTTGCATCTTTCAGGGACCAACACTTGGCTTGTGCCGGAGACCAAAGGCGCCGTCCCCCAGGGGGGTTACGGCCACAGTAGCACGTACGACCGAGCCAGCGGCAGCGTGTACGTCCACGGGGGCTACAAGGCGCTACCCGCTAACAAGTATGGCCTCGTGGACGACCTCTACCGCTACGACGTCAACATGCACACATGGTAGGAAACATGAAATAAATCATAAAGTAACTCCAACAGATTGGAGTCATTTACTGACATTTATTTTGTCACAGGTTCATCCTGCGTGAGAGTGGCTATCCTCGCTACCTACACTCCGCCGTCCTCCTCAGCGGCAGCTTACTCATCTTTGGCGGCAACACACACAACGACACATCGCTAAGCAACGGTGCCAAGTGCTTCTCGGCGGACTTCCTGGCGTATGACATCGGTACGTACCTACCATAGGGTTGCTGTGTCAGCTTTATGGTATTTATGTGTTGCATTATTATCCTAATCATCAACATGAATCACTTAGTTAAGCCAAACAAACAGATGCCTTGGCATTACAGAAATAACCAAGCACAAAGATAAGCTATATACTTTTTTCTCAGCATGCGACGAGTGGAGGCTCTTGCCAAAGCCCGACCTGCACAGAGACGTCAATCGCTTTGGACACTCAGCTGTGGTCAGCAATGGGTGAGTCACAACCTTCAAATCTGTACTTTGAGACAGACCGACACAGAGAAAGATGCAGAAGGTTTTAACCCTTGCCTCCTCAGGTCCATGTTTGTGTTTGGCGGCTTCTCCAGCGTGCTCCTCAACGACGTGATTGTGTACCGGCCGCCCAGCTGCCAGGCCTTCTCTACAGAGGAGGGGTGCGCTAAAGCCGGGCCTGGGGTCCGCTGCATCTGGAGCAGAGGCCACTGTCTCCCCTGGGAGGCCAGTATGAACAGAGAGAGTCTCACCCCTGCTCCATTTTGCCCAGCAAAAGCAGGTCAGACAGACTAGAGCTTAATTTTATAAACACACACACACGGAGACTCCTCCCTAACTCTTCTTGCTGTATTTTCTCAGCCACTATTGACGAGCGATGCTACCGCTTCTCTGACTGTGCCAGTTGTACGGCCAACACTAACGGGTGCCAGTGGTGTGACGACAAGAAGTGCATCTCCGCATCCAGCAACTGCACTGTGGTAAGTCCAGCAACAGGGGGCGTCAGAGCTCTATTATAGTCATCGCCTGAACTCATTTAAACACATTTATTTGTGACTATTGAGTATGCTCATTGGGGTTTAATAAGCAGTGATAATAACCTTGAAGCTGTGATGCATTTCAGTATCTTTAGATAGACTATACAGATGATCATTAAAGTAACAGGGACTAAATAAAAAATAAATTAACTGATTATAAACTCACTGGCCTCTCAGTGCACTCTGACGTTCTCTTCTTCTTCTGGTTGTCATAGAACGTGAGGAACTTCACGGCATGCCCTGTACGGAACGAGCAGGTGTGCAGCAAGCTGGCCAACTGCAAGAGCTGCTCGCTGAATCTCAACTGTCAGTGGGACCAGAACCAGTCGGAGTGCCACGCACTGCCCGGTAAGACAGGAGGACCCTGTAGGAGAACTACATTTTTTTCCCTTTTCATCACATTTTAGTATAGTTAAGCTAAAGCTGCTATCAGCATTCCTGGCTGGCTTGATGTGACAGTTTGAATCTAGATCTCTTTATTTTGCCTGTGGGCACAACACAGTGGGAGTGGCACATCACATACTGTGTGTGTGTGTGTGTGTGTGTGTGTGTGTGTGTGTGTGTGTGTGTGTGTGTGTGCGTGTGTTTGTGATGTATTGCAACCTGAGCAAAAACTCTTGTTTAGCAAGCTTGTATTGCTTATTCCTCATACATGCTAAACAAGCAATCATCATTTTGCAGCCCAGCAGTGCAGTGAAGGCTGGAGCCTTGTGGGCGAGGCCTGCCTGAGGATCAACTCCAGCCGCGAGAGCTACGACAACGCCCAGCATTACTGCAAGAATCTCCACGGCAACATCGCCTCGCTCACCACCGCCAACCAGGTGGGCTTTGTTCTCGAGGAGCTGAAGAAGCTTCAGCAGCAAGACAAGGTAAATCACCAATGCACCTCCTCTGTATCATACCTTTACAGCCATGAGGAGTGTTTTGCTTGATTTTTGGCTTTGTCAGATTGCGTCTGATTGCAGTGGGTTTTTTTTTTCATATCAACCTGGGGGAAAAATGACTTCTGATGGGATTAGCTGTCACTTTTTTCACAATTTTCTTTGTGTTTTGCATCAGCCATATGCTACAATACTGTGTCTTCAAAACACATCACTGGCACCCAATGATTAGAATGAGACATGCTAACAACATTGACAATGGAGGACAATAAGCATCTTTTGTATTAACTTTGCCATGCTTGGGAGACAAATTTAACCAAGAGGAGAAACGGCTGTGAAAAAACTGCAGCCAAGTGGAGACTGTATGTGTTTATTTTTGTTATTTCTAGCAGTCTATCCTCAAATTTTAATGTGAGAGCAGGTACTAGAAATAGTACCACATAGTACCTTGTTTTGCCAATGCTAAAGAGTCAATAGCAGAGTTGGTACGTCTCTAAGACTGGGTAAGATTTAATATTCCACAGCCGCGCCATGTCTAGTCTGCCTTATCAATTAAAGCCAGACAATGTCCCAGATAAATACTCATAAAGCTGATTTGTCCTTGGCTAAACATTTCACCTGGACAAACAGCCCAATCCCAAGTCTCTTGATTAATGCTTCTCATCTTGCTGCACTGAAAGAAAATTGCATCCTCCTCACCCCTCCTGCTGATTTTGACTTGGTTATGCTTGTTGTACGTCCTGAGGATGTTGTTTGTTGTCAAGTCTGCAAACACAATCCTGACACCTCCGCCCCCCTTTACATCTGAAAACTTGGAGCCCTGGAGGCGAATGGAGAAATCATCTGTGAAATTATTTCCACTGCCATTTTTAGTAGCGTCCCCAGTTCCCACAGATAAAAACGCACCCGCCAATGATTCCTTAAACGGCGCGACAGAGCAGCACAGTCATGGTGGTTTATCTACTACATAAACAAGTTGCGGCTTCAGGCGTTTTTTTTATGTGTTAATAAATGTCCCCTCAGCGTTTGTCGCCCTGGGTGGGCCTGAGGAAGATCAACGTGTCGTACTGGGGCTGGGAGGACATGTCGCCTTTCACCAACAGCAGCCTGCGTTGGCTGCCCGGCGAGCCCAGCGACTCTGGTTTCTGCGCCTACCTGGAGGAGCCGCAGGTGTCAGGCCTCAGGGCCAACCCATGCACCGCCACCGCACATGGCCTCATCTGTGAAAAAGCCACAGGTGAAAGAGAGAGAGAGCAAGGAAACACTACACAATGACAGGAGGTTTGAAGAATTAAACATTGTCTTTTTGTTCCACACAGGAAACCCCAATCAGAGCTCCCGCCCGCCCTGCAAGAAGTCATGCTCGCTGCACACAACCTGTGCCAACTGCACCGGGCAGGCCATGGAGTGCATGTGGTGCAGCAGTGCACAGCGCTGTGTCGACTCCACCGCCTATGTCATCTCCTTCCCCTATGGCCAGTGTCTGGAGTGGCAGACGGGAGACTGTGTGGGTAAGCATCTCTTTGTTCATTCACTCAACTGCAGAGAGTATCAAGGTGTCTATTTGAAGTAACGCACGTACTTAAATTTATCCTAAATGTTCTAATTATAGCTGGATCGTTTCTTACTAAAATTAATTTATTTAACTCTAGTAATGATTTGGAGGGCATGAGAAAATAGAAAGGGAAACATAAGCTCTCTTTGACCACATGGTTATTCATTAACAAGTACATTGTACAACACAGCAGCAACACAACCAATGTTGTAGTAGCGGTAAGGAGCAAACAAGTTCATTGTAAACAACAGTACGGCAAGTGTAACACGCATGAGTTTCACACCAACAGCTGAGTAGTGACATTGTAAAGTGCATGCCGAGGTATATAAACCTGCCTCACGTTAGCAGTTTCTGTCGTGTTTCCTGTCAATTTGAGATAATAATTAAGTGTGTAGCATAGTTGCTATCTCATTTTGTCAGTTTTCATGACGGGCAACAAGAAAAGGGAAGCTAATGTTAGTTTAATGTTATTGGATTTAAGTGTTTTTTTCTTTTTGAGAGGGTCTGTTATGCCCAATTAGCTGCACAGAGTGGCCCTAGCTGTTAAATTTCCCTGTTGACTGAGCGGCAAATTGGCTCGTCACTGTTTGGTACCTTTGAGGAGTTTAAAGAGAATGAGGAAAGAGTAGTGGATCTTGGTGGACATACATGTAAGGGAATACACGTGGTAGTGTCTTCTTTTGTATTAATGACACATCTCTGCTGTATACCCTGTATGACTTTGCCCATCAGCTCTTGAGTTTAAAACCCCCTACTTCTCTCTTGTATTATTACCTCTTTGGCTGCCTCCTTTTTTCAGATGTGCGAGCACTTAAAACCATAACCTTGGATAAAATCTGTTGTTTTCGGCAGCCATTTTATATTTAGTCTTTTGGATGAAAATGCTTCTTGTTTTAGTCACATTTTAGTCAGTTCTATATGCGTGTGTGTATATGATATATATTACACACTGATATATATTTATTCTGCACATAATTGTCTTTCAGCACATCATTTTGACAAAATATTAGCATGTTAAAAAAATAAAATGGCCTTAACTATCAAACAAGGGAAACAAAAATAGGTTCTGATAGCTTATTAACCACTTGACTGGCACCCACACAGTACTGAAGCCTTCTGACTTTGCTTTCTTCCTGAGCAATGGTCAAAATGATCATTTAATATATAATGTTTTGCCTGTGTGTACCAAATTTATTGTAAGCAACCACAAACGGCATAGGTCATGGTAGGGGCTGCATGACGTCACTGACGTAACCTTGTGGCTTATGGTCCAAATTTTGCAGACTCTACGTATGATAACAAAGCACAAAAGCTCCACCTGTTTAACATATCGCAACATGCTGGCAGAAAGATGGCCACACAGTCATGTAATGTAAACACGGCAAAATGATGTTAACATTACAGAAGGCAAGTGTAATGTTCATTTAAACACATGAGGAACAACAACTGGTCTGATATGCTACATTTCCCTTCACATCCATGTTTCAACATTACACTTGCTGTCTGGCCAAAAATCCCTGCATGTTCAACAGTCACAAACAGTAACACACACACACACACAATCTAATGAATTGACGTTAGCACAACAAAGATAACGTTAGCCTGAAGTTAGCACTAAGTTTGCACCAAGGCCAACGTGGAAAGCTTGAGGCTTACTATGAAATTTATCACAAGCAAATCGAGTATCTTTGTATGTACTGTATATGATCTGTTAACACAACTTGTTGTAACTTAGCCTTCAGGTGCTGCTTGATGTTGCAGCCACATTTACTGCCTTCTCTCTGCACAATGCATTCCATTTTTCTTTCCACAAATCAGTAAGTTGTTTCCCATCAAAGTGCTCCCCTTGCCCACGTCACTGGCCACCGGGGTGTTGAGCAGGAAGTGCGCTGCATGCTAAGATAGGATGCATTGCTACGTTTTACTTTTTGACTGAAAGATGACACACACAATTGGCAGACATGTCATGAATTTTAAACATCTGATAGACCACCCGCTAACATTGTCATGCAGTCTTGTCTTGTCAACGAAAACTCACACACGACTTGTCACATTTTAGTCATCAAAGAGCCATGTTTAGCTTGTCGCTGTCTCATTTTCGTCACGAAAAAAGGCTTTGCCAACGAAATGATTTAGTCATCGTCACCGTTGACGAAAACAGCACCGGATAAAATACTCAGCGGCATAAACGTACATTTGTTTTTGATTGACTGAAAGATTGTTTCGCCGTTTCTTTGGCTGTTTTGTGCTTTCTTGTAATGCCACCACAGTCATAATAAAAAGTAAATGGGATGATTGCCACAAATGGAACTGAATGTGACACAGGAAAGTGGCTGCTCAGTACATAATGAGGAATACAGTAATTGAAATATCAATTACATACACTTATTGAAGGTCCCATGTATTTTCCACCAATTTTAATTAGATCTCTGGTCCCACACAATAGTGTATTTGGAAGTGAGTTGTCCAAAAGCCCTACAGGGAACACACCCTATTGTGTGTCCGTAGCGTTAATGCTAATGAGCTGTGTTTGTCTACGCAGGTTTCCGACAGAATGTGTGCACTTTATGCACTTTTTACATAATATACACTCTGCACTTGTCAAACATAATACATGCTATATATCACATACAACAAACTAACATTAAAGAGTGGGAAAAAAATGAACAGCAACATCATTATGCTAGGTTAGCCTATTCACTCCCACGTCTGTAGCGGACTGACAGATTGACAGAGCTTTATTTTAAGATGTGTTGTGAAGCCTTTTTGTTTTTATTTATTTATTTATTTATTTATTTTTTATAGCAAAGTGGTGTGCTTATACACGGGGCGGCTCGTTTAAACTAGGGGATGGTCAGAGTTGGTATTTTGTCCATTGCGAAGTTTGAGTGCCTCTTCTCTTTGAAGTGGAGCAAACAAGTGAGGGAGATGACAGCTTTTACTCACCTTTGGTGCTCATAAACAAGTTCTAGGAATACATACAGGTATTACTGTTAGAACATCATTAACAGGGATTGGGATGTTGCGATCCAATATTGATGCCATGTGCCCATGTGATCACAACAACAGTGTTTGTGGTGTCAGCCGTGTGGCGGTAAAAGATGTTGCAGCTTGTGCAAACCTTGCCATGCACAAGTTTCCCATGGTGGCACAGAACTGGGAAAGTTTTAACCTCATTGCGAATATGAAGTGGCATCACACAGGAAACTCCCACGGTCATTAGCTACAACAGAAAAGAACTACCTCTTGACAGATGTAAATGCTTCATTGAACACCTTGAACCTCTCTATATTGTTGATAAAACTATACCCTATGTGCATAAAGAAGTAAATGGCTGAGTTTTTCTCATACCTACTGTTCCTTCCTGTTTATACGTACTGACTAGTGTTCTGTTTGGTAATGTCCCTTGATTAAGACTTCTCTAACATTCCACACCACAAAATAAGTCATAAAAGTATGTATGATTCATGTTGATATCAGATCAATATTGGTATTGGCCAAAATTCAAGGCAGCAATATCGGTATCGTATTGAAGTGGAAAAAGTTATATTGGGACACCCCTGGACAGGTGCCTTTAATTTCAGCAGACCTATAAAACGCCACTAGGTGGCAGTGTCACTCTGCAAACGCTTTTCTTTCTGTTCCCGCGCCATTATTTTATTTTAGTTTTATTTCATGTTATTTTACAGTGTTTAAAACTAGCCTTGGTTATCTTTTTAAAAGCTGAGTACAGTATATTTCTTTTATGGCTCACTCATGCTTTGAAGCCTACACACTGCTACACACATGTTGAGCACGCTCAAGGTCGCCGTCTAACACAATTTTTAAATATTACCTCAAAGTCATATTTCTATTGGATTCTGTTCAGCGATTTGAATCTCACATGCATTTAAATGGAATGTCTCAGCTGAAACAAGACATAAAAGATGTTCTTTCCAAAGATGTGTTATTTTTACAGACTTGTCAATTTTATGGAGTGGTGCTACAAGCATCAGATTTTGTTGCAGGCATGAATTGATTTACCTGTCACAATCCATGGCGGCGTGCGTGTCTGTTTCTATGTTTGCTTATTGATTCCAGCGTGCTTTTATGTGGAGTTGCGAGACAAAAAAAAAAAGTCCTCCATTGTGCTTCTCGTTCTGTATGCCACTTAAGGCCCGCGCCATCACAACAAACTTAAATGGCCTTACTTTGGACTGATTGCTGCTGCGTTGTCATGGCTGCACATCCATTAGTAGAATAGTAGGAGATTTGTTTGACATAAACGGAGGTTAAAAAAAAACAAAAAAACTTGGTTTTGTCTCTGGAAGAGGGCGGGGACCTTATTTTGCCTTGAAAGTGCCTTGTCTGCCGGCCAAAGTGGCAACGCTTGAAGCTTGTCGAGCAATTTAGTGGCCGCCAAAGTTCGCTCTCCAGCAGCATCTAAGGCTTTTATTGCTCAGGGTGAGGTGCCACTTTATGTTAAAGCCTCTCTCAGCCTTGCTTTTTTCTTTACTCCTTAACATCGACTCTTTTAAACCAAAAGACTTATCCTTGTATCTGCTCTGAAATCTGTTGTACTGACAGCTTAACAGATAATGCCTTAATGCCTCGGCGTAAAGAACTTTAAAGCACCTTAATATGCGGGCCTTGTTAAAGTCTACGAAATCAAACAGAATAAAATCCTCTGTCAGGATTTTAGTCTCAGTTCTCAATGCAGATGTTTGGTTCAAGGTGACCCTGGTGGAAGGATGTTAAATTGAAATTTGCACAGCTTTATTTCTGTGGATGGGCAGCCCGAGTGTGAGGTACTGCCGAAATGTGTTTTTTTTGTAATATATATATATATATATATATATATATATATATATATTTTTACTTTAATAGTGATGTGGAATGCATGACAAAGTGGAAAGGAAAGTGGCACCAGAACCAATGTTGTAATAGTGATACGCAGTAAACTGCTGAGCCAGCATTAATACCACTCATTACCCAGCCCTAATTAGAAATACGCACAGATATATGTCACTTTTGTGGAGGTAAAATGATTTTTGAATTGCGACGTTTTCTACACCGTACACCAACAGCTGAGTATCACAACCAATAAGGGCATGCGGAGGCAGATAACAGCTGGATGCTAACAAAAATCATGTTACTTTAAATGCAACTACAGTCATCTTGTGGATTAAAAAAAAAAAAAAACATCAGGAGGCTACATACAGCCACAGCAAATGTTTTCTCTCCTGGCGCAAATTAGAAATATGCTTACGGTACTTTTTTTTTTTTCTTTTTCTTTTTTTTTTTTTTTTACTTTAATAAAGATTTGGAGTGCATGAGAAAGTGGAAAGGAAAACACAGCTTGCTTTGAACACATGGTCATTTATTAACAAGTATACTGCACAACACAGCAGCACCAGGACCAATGCTGTAATAGCGGTGAGGAGTAAACTGCTGAACCGGTATCAGTGCCACTGATGACCCAGCACGCATAACAAATATGCAAAGGTATAGTTCGCTTTTGAGGAGGTAAAATAATTTGAGAATTTCAGTGCTTTCTGTACAGTACACCAACAGCTGAGTCGTGCAACCAACATTTTAAAGTGCATTTAGAGGTAGATAAAACAGCTGGATGCTGACAAAGTCGTGATACTTCAAGTGCAGCTACTGCCATCTTGTGGCTAAAAAAAAATACAAGAGACTCTACAGCCGTAGCAAATGTTTTCTCACCCGGAGTAAATTAACACAAGTGCTGTACAAGTACTGTATATTTAAAACAACTTATGTTTTGAGAAGGTGGAAAGGAAAACATAGTTTGCTTTGACCACATGGTCTTTTATTAACAGGTATACTGCACAACACAGCAGCACCAGAACCAATGTTGTAATAGCTGCTCTACCAGCATTAATACCACCGATGACCCAACACTAATTAGAAATATACACAGGTATATTTCATCATTGATAAGGTATAATAATTTTGCAATTTCAGTGCTTTCTTCCATGGCGCTAATTGGAAATTTACACAGGTATGTTATACTTAGCATTACTTTAACAACTTTTTTTTTTACTTTAATAATGATTTGGAGTGCAGGAGAAAGTTGAAAGGAAAACATAGCTTTGACCACACGGTCATTTATTATGCATGGTCATTTATTATTTATAAGTATACTGCACATCCCAGCAGCAAAAGAACCAATGTTGCAATAGCGCTAAGGAGTAAACTGCCGAGCCAGCATTAATACAGCTTATGAGTTCATTGTAAAAAAACAGTATGGCAAGTGTACCGTGTGAGGTGCAGAGGTAGATAAAGCTGCTAGATGCTGACTACTCACGAGACTTCAGATGTAGCTACTGCCATCATGTGAAGTTAATAAAAACAACATCAAGAGGTTGCCTACAGCCACAGCCTAATTAGAAATCTACACAGGTAAATTTACTGTCTCTTTTTTCTGCCTTCAGCCCAGAACTGCTCAGGCCTGCGAACGTGCAGCCAGTGCTTGCAGCAGCCCGAGTGCGGCTGGTGCAGCGACCCAAGTAGCACCGGAAAGGGTCTGTGTACGGAGGGTTCCTACAGGGGGCCCATGAAGAGGCTGCCTAAGCAGGGCCAGTCCCAGGACTTGATCCTGGAGCCGGGCATCTGCCCCAAAGACAAAGGCTACGAGTGGACCTTCATCCACTGCCCCGGTGAGGAAGCCACTTCCTGTTACTGAAATTACAGAGAGCGTGTCGTCCACTTGCAACACATTGACATTTTGCATCTCCTGTTTTAAAAAGCTGCTCGTTATAAAGGTTTCTTGTTACAGCACAGAAAGGATGTGGAAGCGATACCTCCCTGCAGACTTATGCAACCTTATAGTCATGTAAAACAATGATAAACTCACTGCCGCTTGTAATGTGAGAATGTAGCTGTTTAGGTGACAGATCATTGTAAACTAGGGAAATTGTCTGTTGTTGACTTGGTAATATGTACCCACTGTTCCTTTTGCAAGGGCATTGCTTGTACAGTGCACCCGTTCAGGTCACTCCACATATTTTCTCATGAGGAAAAGTTGTTATATTTTTTCCTCTAACTTTTTAAAATTTCACCGGTTATTATAAGTTTTCAAGTGAATTTTTGTGGTTTTGGATTTTTTCCCCATAGGAAAACATGCTATTGTTTTAGGAAATGGCACAGCTCCACTGTAGTCATGAAACATAGTAACAATTACAGTGAAATGACCTCTGACCCCTGATTATATTTCAGCATGCCAGTGTAATGGCCACAGCACGTGCGTGAATGGCAGCGTGTGCGAGCAGTGTCGTAACCTCACCACTGGCCCCCACTGTCAGACCTGCATGGCCGGTTACCATGGAGACCCAACCAATGGCGGAAAATGCCAGGGTGAGTCAAAATTTCTGATAGCTTAACATGAAATGAACTTTTTTTTTTTATTTAGTTGGGAATGTCAATACAGTCCTGCACCAAAGGATGGCACTATTGTGTATCAGATTTAATGACCGTTTGTCATTGTTGTGTTGAAGCATAACATAAATCCATATGGCTTCTGGCTACATGTTTAAAAACAACCACAGGCAGAAAGCAGTTTTATTTCAATCACCATTAGATGAATTACGAAGGCTTTTTTAATCAAAAAGCAAGCAACTTAATTATAATTATTGTATGTTCTCACACAGTGTTCATGAGCATTTCTTTACTCAAATGCAGAGAGTACCAGGTGTATTGTGGTTTAGGGGGAGTGGTGCATTTTTACAAATAATAAAAAAAATGATGATGCTGAACAATATTATCATTTATTTAGAAACCATTATTTCATTTCCCAATAATACGTAGATGAGTATAGTAAAATATACCGCAAGGAAATTGTCAAAATTTTAAAGGTTTTGCAGATTTTTGCTCTGAAATGATTCACGCTACATACAATTACTTTCTCTTTCCAAAACCTTCAGCTTTACAGATGCAATATGTCGTGGTGTCAGTCATAGTCATAGTATAGGTAATTATAAACATCTAGTCTAGTGCAGGGCTCTTCAGTTGGAGCCCCCCAGGTCAAATCCGGCCCGTGAACGACATCAGCAAGCAACTAGCATTTTTGTAGCAGATTCCTGAAAACACCAGAGCACTCATGTTATATCAAGAATCTTTGACATATTGCTTCTGCTTTAATTTATGATGTCATTGTGACTATAGTAGGCATCTGGTGAGGTAAAGAATAAATTACATTATGTGCAAAATAGGAATAATCGTAACGGGAGAACAACATTCAGTTGCCATGGGGTGAAAAATACCAAAAAGGTGCTGATAGATTTACTGTAGAAGACAGGAAAGAAAGGTATACACACAGCTGGATGCATTATGGTTTTAGATAACATCTGTTCATGCATACGCAGATTGGTGCAACCTGTAAAAGGGGAACTACACAGGTGCTCATCACTGAGGAAAATATTCCTCTAGTCAATCCACCCAAAAGTACAAAAAGTACATTCTTTCTTCCTTTGCAATGAATGGATCATGTTCAACCTGCGAAGGTGCGAAGATGTGCTTTCACCAGGCACAGACACTGTGTCCGCTGACCCCCTCCTCCTCCTCCCGAGTGTTTTAGAGCGTAGCCAACCAGACGTAATGGGCTATTTATTTCTCTTGCAAAACCCCGAAAGGACGCTCCAGTACTCGAGCAGCCATTGACTCGTCTTTCACACGTTCAAGGCGGCTATGTTTACATCACACATACACCAAGTGGGTAGCGCAGTATACTAACCAGGGAGGATATTTATCCCTATCATATCCTATTCATACCCTTTGTGTTGTGGTCAAAATGCTTTGGAAGACTGCAAGCATACAGTACATGTACTACAGATACGTATCTTCAAAGTCTGATAATCATTAGACAAATGTTCAGTGACTTATGGACAATTAGTTGCTTAATCCGAAAGACGCTTTGCTTGATGGTGACCATGTTTTTCAGTTTTGCTTACACAAATGTGTTTGTTGGTCCCTTAAAGGGAAACTGCACTTTTAAAAAAATCATCCACAATCCTTATGTGAGACCTGAACACACGTGTCTTTCTCTTTTCTGTATGTTCTAAAGATATAAAAACAGCTCAAAAGAGACAGCTATGAATGCATGTAAGGGGTGCAACTGTTCCGCCTGTAAAGCCTTCTGGAAAAAACCTCCAAAAACCGCCAGCAGTGCTCCATTTACATAACAGCAATGCGGTTTTGTTTGGAGCTCGTTTTAACAGACTTGGCAGAGCAACTACGATGGCTGTCACGTTCATGGGGTACATGCTAACTTACTTTTTTAAAGTGCCACTTTAAAAACAACCTTTCTCTCTTGTTACCATAATAATAATTGTGTCTTGTCTTCAAAGCACTAGTTGTGTGTCTAAGTTGTTCAACATAAACACGTAGTTTATCCAGCTTTAAAATAGTGACGCTATCACAGGATCTTGTAAACTACCAATAGCTCGCCATCTGATCAGCTGAGTAGCTCAGAAAAGAATATATGCTTAAACTCTTAGTATTTATCATAACTATTTATTTCAGACATGATGCATGCATCTAATGAGAAATTAGCACAAAATAGCATAAAGACAATAACACCACTGTGTGATTGGAGATGTTCTTTGTAAGTAAAGTACAATCAAAATGTTGGCAGTCACATAAAACACAAATAGCTCAGCTCTCCTTTATTTTTTTCCAAAGTAGTTTTACTAGTGCTGGAAGTTGGATATACCTGTATAGTTGCGTTCAAAGACACCACGTCATTTAAGTTAGAATTTTCTGGGATTTCTGAGCATACTTAAATGCAGTATATTATATATACCACACATACATGCATAATAAAGACGTTGTTGTGATGTACAGAGTGTCTGAATGAATGCATTTCGCAATCTGTCTAGTGACAATGAGGAAGTGTTGTTGCTATAACAAATGGACTAGAGACATATTTGTTTGGAGTTGGAGAGGCATATATGGTGTTGGAATTGCACTGCCATTGATGTGTTCAGATCAGAATAAAGTTTTAAAAGAGCATCAAACTCTGTGTGACTGTGGGGAGCTACACTGTGCCACCGTCTGTCGTCATAACAGAGGGTCATGGCTTGCAATGATGTGTATGTGTTAATTATGCTAAGAAAATTAACCTAATTAATGAAATAAATTAATTACCGCCCTTAATGCGCTATTTTTGACAGCCCTAATATATATAAAACGTAATAACTGGTTGTGGTTGGGCCACCCTTAACAGCAACAACTACAATAAAGTGTTTGTGATACTAGCAATGAGTCTCTTACAACGCTTTGGAGGAATTTTGGCCCGCTCATCTCTGCAGAATTGTTGTAATTCAGCCACATTGGAGGGTTTTTGAGCATATGAACCGCAGAACCCAAGTTGATTTTAGTTTTAAGTCACTGTTCCCAAATTACCACTGGAGCCAACTCTTTTGGCTGTGCAATTGATTTATATACAGAAAAAGGAAAAAAGAAAGCAGCAGGTCTCTAACATAAAGTGTCCACTAGTTCAGAGTCCAACGCGTCCAGGTGTGGCAGGTTGGGAGGAGAGAGAAATGGGAGGTGCCTCTTATGTCGGGCTGGCTCAGATGAGCGGGAGTCCTCCAAAAGAAACAAAAACCCACCTGCACCAACTTTGGACAATCAGCCACAACTACACAACAAAAATACAAACTTACATTTTACCAGGGTTGTAACGTCACAAAGAGATGGCCGGACATTCTCCTTCAGGATTTTTTGGTAGACAGCAGAATTCAGGGTTCCATTTATCACAGCAAGTCTCCAGGTCCTGAAGCAGCAAAGCAGCTCAGACCATCACACTACCACCACCATATTTTACTGTTTTTACTGGTATGATGTTCTTTTTCTGCGGCGTTACTTTTATTCCAGACACACACACATAAGACACACACCTTCCAAAAAGTTCAACCTTTGTCTCGTCAGACCACAGAGTATTTTCACAAAGGTCTTGTGAAATAAATGAATAAATAAATCAGGAAGGGGGCAAACACTTTTTCACACTGCTGTGTATATAAGTTCACCTCATTATAACACTGAGTATAGATTGCAGGACCAGCCAAATTATGAAAAAACATAGTCTGTAAATTTATATATACTGTATTTAAAGACACTTTGGTGAGTGACTTTGAGACATTTTTTTTTGTTGGTAAAGCGTATTACTACTTGTATACGTGTCTTTAGTATAAACATTTCAACCCTTTTTTGTTACATTACACCATACGCCAGTGAGATTCATCATGGTTGCTCACCAAGTATTTCTAGTGTTTGCAGCTGTTTTAAAACATCAGTACATTGATGCAAAGGTTTTTTTGATGGGAAATGTAGGCTCTGATCTTCATCTCATATGGCAGTGATGGTCCTCAGCTAAATTTATTAATGTGGGTTAATGTGAAAACCATAACCTTTCACTTTCATGCAAAAAAGTATTTGTCCTTTTCGTTGTCTTTCTTTGGTCCAGTTTGTCTTTCTTTCCCTTATTCATACCATCTGTCCCCATGCAGCCTGTAAGTGCAACGGACATGCAAGTGTGTGCCAGGTGCTAACTGGCAAGTGCTTCTGCACCACCAAGGGCATCAAAGGGGACCAGTGCCAGCTGTGAGTACAACACACACACACACACACACTCAAACACATATGACGCAATAATTTAGTGCAACTCTTCAGTGCTTCCTGTTCCAATGGCTGTCCTGAACATAATTTAGCTTTTAGCGGCACATTAGATGGTCAGTTTACCAACTCTACACACACACACCCACACACACACACACACACATACATACGCACTAGAGATCCACTGTCAGTGTTGACGCCGTCTCAATCAGAAGCCGCTGCCTTCGCTCTCTTGCTTTAACCCACCTTTTTATAATATAATCTATCAGTGTGTATCTGTTCAACTGTCTGCCGACGGTTGAATTAGTCATTACTGCTGTCAAGGAGAAGTCAGGAGGACACTACAGATAAGCATATACACATTAGGGGGAAATTAATGGGATTTGGATCACATTAAGGCCCACTGACTTTCAGTAACCTTTTTCTCCTAATTGCGTAATCAAAGTTGAAAGCGACAAGATCACCACTCACATCTCCTGCAAGTACATTTGCATCTAATTGTGACTCATGACTTCTTTTATGGTGTAGTCATAAGCACTGATTCCTGACGTCCGTCTTAAAATGAGCGGATTTTGTTCTTGCTTGCTGGAAAGCAAAGCCATGTTGCTGTGCGCTGACAGACAGAAAGTGCACCTCCTGCATGATTTCTGCTGACAGGGTCAATTCCTCCCCTCCCACCACCTCCAGTGTGGGAAGACTACCCCACTTAGCTGCGCACTTTCCCAGTTGTAAGCAGAATGGACACTGAGGGGGTTTCATTTGCCTAATGCAGTGGTTCTCAATTATTTTCTGTCAAGTCCCCACTGGGGGACAGAAATGTTTTTCCGCCCCTCCGATTTGTAATATTATTGAGAAACCGATATGTATTTACAGTATCGATAGTGTACAGACTGAACTCAAAACTGAAACCAGCGAAATGCAACAATATGGAGAGCAGTGAAGCGAGTGTATGCTAAGTACGACAAATTCATACATGTTGGTATGTCTGCACAAATATTGAAAGTCGTCCCTGCCTCTCACTGCGCCACTCTAGCAGGTCCCGCCCCACTATTTGAGAAGCACTGGCCAAATGCAAGGAGAGAGCCATCCTGGCAGTGACCTACTCAGGCAAATTCTTCCTTTTTTGGAGGGGGCTGTTTTTGACATTTTGTATGAAAAAAGAAAAAGTAAATGAAATTGTAACGTGCTATTATAGAAAAAAGGATACGCTGGAGAGCATGAAAACCTACCAACATTTTTGCAAAAATGTAGGTTTTACTGAAATTTCTAAACTGATATTTTTGGTTGTTTTTGACATTTTGCAACAAAAATAAATAAATACAATTGGAATATGCTAATATTGTAACCAGTGTACAATTGAAATATTGCCAGTCATAAATAAAACACAAATAACAGTCATAAATAAAACACAGAGTTCTATTTAATAAAGATATTTATGTGTTATTTCATTCTGTTAATTCTGTGATTTTGGACAAAAAAAAATATTACTGAACAATTCATTTCCCATTTATTTGTATCACTCCAAAACATTCAGGTTTGTGTCAAATAGTGCATAAATTGTTTCACAAAAATAAAGGCTAAAAAAACAACAACAAAAACTATCCGCCCTAAAGTTTGTCTTTTAATAATTACCTATTTGCCAGGGGCCCTTGGAATTGTCTAACGGTGCCCCTGGCTAATAACACTCATCATAAATATATACAAAAATGTACATTTAATACATGTTATCAGAATTGGCAGCATAAAATCCTGATTGGAGCATCCCTAATTTCAACAAATAAGTGGTATAGAATTTTGTAAATAATTTCTGTAATGGAAACTCCCTGCCATTCCTAACTTATCTAGTGACCTAGAACACTAAACAAGCATACAGTCGACGGTTAATCACGGATAATTGGTTTCACACCCAGCCGTGAGAAATGAATTTCCGCGGTATAGGATTCATTGTTAATTAATGGCATATTTTCATAGTTAGAGCATCTAAAACCTATTTATGACTTTGTAAATATGGGTTTTAATGTTATTAGAGTCTTGTAGACATGAAATAACAGCCCTATATTCACCTTTACACTCCTATTATTCATTATTACAGGACTCAAGACGGCCGCTATCTAGCGAGTTATCAAGCTAGACGGACTAGCTAGCTAATCAGTTAGCCTCAAATTTATGTCTTCTAAACTAAAGAAGATAAAAACTCACCACTTCCACACGGAATGGGAGGAGAACTTTTTTTTCCACTCTATCATGCCGGACATGCCATGGCTGACTGACTTCATGCTGTTCTAAGGTAACATAATGAAAGATAATGTCTGATACATTTTTTTTGTCATTACTGCCGCTTGTTTGGACTAATAATAGACCATAGTCTACCATGAAACAGCTATCATTTATTAATTAATTAATTTTCTGAAAAACGTGATATAGTGAGGGAGTAATAATCAAATTGTGATATTGCGAGGGATGACTATTGCTTCTTTCTCATCTTGAATGTAAAAAACCCGAATCCTTTGGTGTTTTACAGTTTTACTGCAGTTTTCTGTATGACTTTTTATTATTTTTTGTTTATTATTTTTTTTCAAGGTGCCACGTCCCCCATGAAGTCCACTGGGCGTCACACTTGGAAATTGTCTTGTCACAGGGCTTGCAAAAAAAAAAAAAAAGTAAATAAGCACTTGGAAATAGAGGAAAAAAAAGTGAGCCCTCTTTGAGTGTTTTCTGTCATCTTGGTGAGGAATTAAAGGATCGATTGGCCAAAAATGTCATATTGATTAGTAGCTCCAGATGCGCCGCTTTGCTGTAGAATGCATAGCAACACTGGGGTAGCAGGTGGCTAACAGTTGCTACAAATGACTTACTGGAACATGAAAGCAGACCAGACACCAGCCGGCCAATCACCAGCCATTTAGTGCTGGGATCTGCCCTGGTACCAGATTGATCAAATTAAAATTAAGCCACTGATGCATCCCCCCCCCCCCAATAATCTAATTAGCGTTCTTATTATCAAGCACAGTTATTTTGTGGCTAATCTCTGAATCTAAAATGCATTTTCACCTTCAAACATTAGCGTGCTTGAGTAATTATTCTTTTTAGTGTAATCAAATTGGTGTATTGATTAACAGCTGGGTTGTTGCGCTCGCCCTTGCTGTTTTGGTGATGTAATTCCCGGTATCTCATTACCTGGAATCTGTGCCCATTCCCCCCCTCACTTCATGTCCTCTCCGGCAGTCGCTTTTTAAACAAAGACCTCCACACAAGGGTGCTGTGACTTTTGTGCGTTCACACATGCATGCACCATTAGAGGCCTCACAATAAGACATAATGAACAAGAGGATACATTAGTGCGGAATTGTTTTGGTACACAGCGATTGGTCTCTTTGCTGTGTTTTGTCGCGAGCAAAAAGTGTGAAAAAGACATGTCTCTAAAGTTTTATACATGCAAACCAACAGGGGGAGCCAAACGACTTCTCCCTAAGTGAGTCAGAGCTTTTTGCCTGTCACTCACACACACACACACCAGTGGCCACAGAAGCCATGAAGCCTTATTTATTGTCTCTGAATTGCGCCTTTTAACAGAGCAGAATTTAAAAATGATTTGTAACTTTATTGCTATATTTTTGTGTCCAAATTTGCGCTGCGTACTTTCCACATGTGCGTTCACACATGCATGCACCACAGCCACAGATACCATTAGTAGCCTCACAATAGGAGATGAAGAGATGGATACATTAGTGCAAAATGGGGAACAATGGATGGACTCCTTGCTGTTTTGCTGTGATGAGCACAAAATGGAAGGGGGGGGTAAATATTTCTTCCATGTGGCTACTCCTCTTTCTGTGTGTTTCCACATGTGTGAAGGACGTTGTTTAGGGTCAAATGTCCCTTGATCAAATTAAGATACAGCCTAAGTTCGTATGTGTGTGTGCATCCATGCAGGTGTAGATTAAATTAAGATACAGCAGGGTGGAGTTGCATTATACACTCCACGCTACAAATGCAAGAGCACCGAATCACCCCTCCGGGAGCGATGCTGTGTGAGGGTTGAAAACCTTGTGGTGGCGTTTGTGTCTCCCGTCCTTTTGTGGCGCAGTGATGAAAGAGCACTTACGCCCCCGTCCTTGCCTGTTAAATAGCCAGGCAGTTGGAGATCACTCCGAGCGCTGCCGCACTTGACCTTCTAGATGTGCTGCTTAGATACGGCGTCAAAATGATACTCTGTCAAGTCACTTAATACTCTGAAAACACGCATTTGACCAGCCATGAAACTTAAAAAAGGTGAGGCCAGCTCTGCAGCATGCATTTGTTTAAAATCTAAGCGACACTGGGAGGGACACCTTGTGCTTCGCTGTGTATCGTCTAAAATGAAAGCATCTTGCATTGTTATTGAACAGATGCTAAACAATATAAAATGCGTCACATTGTGCAACGTTTAAAGGCTACATATGTACGTACTGCCATATTAGCAGTACTTTTCATTTACATTGATTGATAGATATGTAAGAAAGTGTTGTAAGAGTTGGACTGACAGTCATGAAGGAAAAACCTCCTTCCTCATGGACATGATACTGCCTCTGACCTGCCCCTAGCTAGATGAGTTTTTCTTCAGCGATGATGTTGCTGCAGAAAATGTGAGTGTAATTGTTAGCACTGTAGCGCACATGGGTATGATAGTGTCGCTAACGTTTGTGTCCTCCTGTCCCACTCCTTAATGTTACTTTGTTGTATGTGTATGTCCCTCCACCCTTCAAAACACACTCCCACAACAGTTGTTTACAAATGTTTTTTTTCCAACTGCAGAAAGGTGCTCCAAAGTATTTCACAAGCTCCCCTTAAATTGCATTTGATTTATATCCATATTTACATAATTAAAACTCTGCCAAGAAAACAAATGAACAGCAGTTTGTTTATAGCCACCAAGTAACGTTAGCTTATTTGATCACATCCATTTCATAATGTGGTGTACATAAACTGATACTACAGTATAGCTCCATACCTTTTTATCTTTGACACGATTCTACTCTTCTTCTCTCCTCTTCTTTCCAAATTGTGCACTTTATGGCTTGGTCATTCTCTTTCCCATGTTTTGTTGACACAAATTAACACCACTTTATCATCAGTTCCCACTGTCACCCAATTAGCAGTCAAGGCTAAACCAATTCATATTGACTCACAATTGTCTCCTTTTTATTTCACATTTTCGTAGTGAAATAACATGTTTGAGGCTCTTGATCTCTGATATAATGAATATAATATAATATAAAACATTAAATGTTTTATTTTTTAGCAGTTACCTTTGTAATTTACCTTTTTTACCTTGCAATTACCCTGACGGCTGAGGCCCAGCGGCACTTGCCCCCTCACTACTCTGTTTGGTTTGATCACGTTTGAGCAGCATGAGGCCGCGAGTATCCCGCCTGTAGAGGGCACCCATCTGCCACACATATCCTGACTTGATGAGGAAATGAGCATTAATAAAAAGTGGATTAAGTGTACTAGCTTCTTGGACACCCACATGCTGTTGGAGACACAGAGCTCATTAGCATTAAAGCTACAGACACACAAAACGGCATGTTGCCAGTCGGGCTTACCAAAAGCACTTTTAAACTGTCTAAATTCCAGCATAAAGGCTACATTTAAAATGCGGCTAAATTCTAATCTGGTGACATCTCTTTTACTTCAGAACTACTACTAATTGTTTAAATACTGTGCCGCTCACGAATCAGTGAGGAAGCAGTAGCTATTTCTTTGACAGAGGCCAATCACGAGCTATCTATCAGTCCACTCACAACAACCGATTGCAAATTGCAGGATGTCATTATACTTGTATATAACAGCATAACAATATAGCAGTCTAACTCACGGTGTCATCTTACAAAGAAAACTAAACTCATCACACAACAACTTAACTTACCTCAAAAGGTCTACCTGAGATATACAGACATGTACAATAGGAGTTTAAAATGAAAAGAACAACTCTTTTAAAGTTTTCCCATAATGCATTGTGTCTGAGCAACTCATTCATTGGGGCGCTGCAATGACATCAGCCTCCCTCTGGGGTCTGGGCTCCTCTGGTTCCCTCTGGTGGACAGTTTGCAGGCAGCATTTTAGCGCCATCCATACATTTTCTATGCTGCTTGTCCTCCAATGAAATGCTCTGCTCATATGAATCCATTATGGGAAAAACGTGGAAAGAAATAATTGTTTTTTCCCCATTTTAAACTCGTATTGGTGCATGTTTGTATATTTATTAGGTATACCTTCGAGTGTTAAGCTGCTATGTGATGAATTTAGTGTTTTTGTCAAATTACAGACTGTTGAGTAATGGCCATAATGGCCAAAAAAAATTGAGTAATGGCCTCCTGCAATTTCCAATGGGTTGACAAGCTCATCGTGTTTTTTCATAGGTCATTATTGGCTCCTGTCAAATAAAGAGCTGCCTGGTCCTCACGGACTCGTGTATGCCACAATATTCTATTTTATGACGTGGACGTGTGTGGCTTATAGTGTGGTGCGGCTTATATACAGTATGTACAAATCAGTTTTTTCCTCTAAATTTAGTAGATGTGGCTTATATACCGGAATTTACAGTAAATAAAACTACTCTCTCTGTGAAATACGTAATGGAAATGTGTTTATCCGGCCCAATAAACACCTGGTACTCTCTGCAGTTTAGTTAAAAAATCCCCCCTGCTCCCTATTTTTTTTATATATATATATATATATATATATATTATCTGAATGTTTTTCTGATGTGATGTTATCAGTATGGTTTAAAGAACTTCCTATGAACCATGTCCTTTTAATCGCTCAGGATTACTACTTTCACCTGGTGAGGACCTTCTGTCCTCCTTCACACAATCGCCTCTATGACCCTTTGATTGTTGTGTTAGCGTCCTAACGCCTCATAAAATAAAGCAACCGTGAAGCCACGGTATAGTGATAATGGATATTCACCATATTAAATAGTCTCTTTTCCCTTTACTGTAGCAACTCTAGCGCATGTGCACAATTTAGTAAAGATAATCAGCCTTCTTCCAGGTTAAAGTGCAGCCATGTGTTTTGTGGCCCATTAAGTGCATAAAAGCTTAGCTAGACATCCCTGCCATATGTTTCTGCTCATTATACTTTGGCTATATAGTTACATTATAGTTACAATGGCATCCAATATGGCTGATGCCTTCTGGTGATTCACAGTCTGATTCAAATGACATTCTCTGTATCAGCTTCACAAGTACGCCGACATCATCTTCACCAGGTTACGTACTCCTGACTCGCAGTCTTTGCCGAGATTTTTAGTCACGCCACTTTCCATCTTTGCTGCTCAGATGGCGTGTCTGTTTTTGCAAGATGTCAAGAAAGACTACGCCTTAGGCTCCAAAACAAGAACGTCTGTCAAATAACAACAATGGCTCAGAGGTGAATAGAAGCGAGTAATTGTTGCCCATCCGGCATGTTTTTTGTTTTTTTTTTGTACCACACCGTTTTTAGCCCCCAATTCCCCTTGGTTAGGACCCTCATTAGCACCATTTATAGATGAATTTGCCTTCAGTTTACAGTAATTTCACACAGGCCGTATGTTAATTGCAGGCTTGTTATTGCTTCATTGTTGGTTTTTGAGTGCTGCTTTAATTTAAGGCTGAGTTTGGCAATGCACTGATGAACTAAATGCGACCGTAGATATTTAGTTTCTGCTCAAGAGTCTGTTTTCTATACAGTGTTCTTCAACTGGACCACTACTTCATTTTTAATATATTTTATTACTCATTTAGAGTCAAACCATTAAGTCAGAACACAATCTGTTTAATTAATCTGTCTGCATTATAATACTGTTAAATGCACAGGATATGTATTAAGTCAATGGTGCTTAAACAAGTACCACTTTGCTTTGTGGCTCATCCTCGCAGGCGATTGACTTGTGGCAGAGGAACATTTCAGCAAATCTTTAATAAATAAATGTACTTTTTTCATATATATATATACTATATATACAGTGTGTGTATATATAAATATATATGTATAAATATATATGTATATATGTATAAATATATATGTATATATGTATATATATGTGTGTATATATATATTTATATATATGTATATATGTATGTGTATATATATGTATATATGTATATGTGTGTGTATACAGTATATATGTATATGTGTATATATATGTATGTATATGTGTGTGTGTATATATATGTATATGTGTATATATATATGTATGTATGTGTATATATATGTATATATGTGTATATGTATATATATATAGTTTCTGAAGAAGAAACCACAGGAAAGCCAGAGAAAATGCGAACCGAAGACTCCTGAGAGTTTTGTGTGACTTGATAGTTGATAGTTTTTCCTACGCCTTCCCCCCACGGATGCTTAACTTTTGAGCCGGCTCCAGAGCCGCAGATGAAAGCCAGCTGCTTTGAGCTCTGCAAATATGTCTGCCCCAGGTTCTGATTATTGAATCAGAACCCCCCCCCCCACACACACACATCCAAGTTATTAAACACGAATACCATGCACGCTTAATGTAGCCTTTGGCCTGTTTGCATTTTGTTTTATCTCTGATTGTTAAATGTAAATTAGTGATGAATAAATCACCTGGATTGGCAGATGGCTTTAATGTGTGATGATGATGATTTACATGTTTTCCCACTGCAAGGACTTTAAGGCTTTTAACCCTCTCTTCATCACACCATACATTGTTTGTTGATTCTGAAAAAAACCCCCATCTAATTAACTTATTTTGTGAGGAAAGGCGAAAGTGCCTGCAGCAGAGGTTAATATGTACTTTCTCTGATAAGAGCTCTCCATGTGCACTCATCTGCTTCTGTCTGCTCTTTTCTTCATTCAGGTGTGACTCAGAAAACCGTTACCTTGGCAATCCACTCAGGGGGACATGTTATTGTGAGTAACAGACGCACACATGTATTCGTCCGTCTTTGCTCCCCCCACACACAGACACGTTGTCTTCCGCTCTGAGGCAGATGGAGCGTCTTTGGCACCCGGCGGTGGCAGTGCTTGTTCAGCGACAGAATGACTTGTCGTGAAAATGTCAAGTGCATCAGGAGGAGTGAGTGATTGAGCTAATCAAGGGGACGGAGGAGGAGAACTTCTGCACTGGGCAGCTTACTCCTTCATTCATTTAGAGATACTTAGTGTGACTTGCTTGTCCAGTGCGAGGAGAAATGTATCAAAGAGCAAGGTGATACCTGCATCCCTGGATGGAAAATACCGCCACTTTTACCCTTCATGGTAACCCCGCCCCTTCGGCCCAAATCCCCACTATGTCACACTCCGCTCCAGACAACAAGAGCTTCGGCCAAGCTTTTGTCCCCTTTTGAAATGCCATAGCGTGACACCAAGCTCAGTGAGAAGACAGGAATGTCATGCCCAGAGCCTGTTTTAACCTCTCTGCATCACTGACACTTGCTCTTGAGCTCTGTTATGCTTAGAAAACACTGGAAATATAGCACTCCCTGACTATCTAACACTAATTTCAGCAGCCATTTTTATTACTCTACAGCTTGTCAAGGGACAGTACTATCGAAACTTCATTATGCTTGAGAGTAGTCAGTGTATAGCTTTTATAGCAGTACAGATTTAACATCCACTGAAAATGCACAGCCATTATTGTCTGAACTGTTGGAGAATGTATCTTCTTTTCCGCTCTGAAACCTTAATAATGCACGTTCACATGACATTTCACGTACGCTGAACACAGGGGACCGCTGTAAATAGGACACAGGGCGAGTTTGCATATTTGCTGCAAAATGTCACGATCATAAGAAAAACAATGGTTGCAAATAGCTGTAATATAAATCATACAGTGCTTTAACACAGATGTGTCCAAAGTGCAGCCCGGGGGCCATTTGTGGCCAACAGCTCGTTTTCTATTGGCCGTGGCACATTGTAGAAATAAAATGGGAGAAATAGAGGAAAAAGCTGAAATGTTGACACTAATAACAGCACAAATGCAAGCTTTCAGTCTCTATTTGAAACAAAAGTAGGAATGGTGGCAACATATTTTTAAAATCATTGCTGGGAATTTTGTAGCTTGCTTGCGTCGTCTCAGCACTCAGCTTTGATGAGAAAATTGGACTTCCTGATTGCAGCTACTGGATTTGATTACATCCATTTTTGCATTTGACTTGTCATTAGTCAGACTGTCACTTGGAAGTTTGTTTTGATGGTCTGCATTTCCTCAAAATAAGTCTTCTTAGTCACTGGTATTATCAAAACTGACATATTTAATGTAGCTTATACCTGTGTTCTTCATCTCCTCATTAGACAATCTGCTGATCGACTACCAGTTCACCTTTAGCCTCATCCAGGAAGATGATAACCACTACACCGCCATCAACTTCATGGCCTCACCTGAGCAGGTATACGTTTTCCAAGTAAAGCAAGTGATGGGTCACGCATGCTGGTAACCATGGTAGCAGATGTAAAAATGAGTCAGCATGACGAGTGAATGTAATTTGTGTGTGTGTGTGTGTGTGTGTGTGTGGTGGATTGTTTCCATTTCAGAGTGTAAATCCCAAGTCAATTATCACCATCTTTATCGACCATGCGCAATCACTCACTGTTTTATTCTATGTGTGCTGAGTCATTACATTTCATAAGCTAACCTTATAAAGTTATCTATTAAATGCGCTGATATTTTGTGTTTTTTGTTCCATCACCTGAAGGCCAATAAGAACTTGGACATGTCCATCAATGCATCCAACAACTTCAACCTCAATATCACCTGGTCTGTGGGATCTACAGGTAGTTAATAAAGCTGATTCTGATTATTATCATGCATGCTGATTGATTATTGTGCTCTAAATGCTTTTGACAGTATAGTATAACTAAAACTAGGCATGCTCCGATCAGGGTTTTATGCTTCCGATTCCAATACCGATCGTCCATGACTGAAATCAGCCAATACTGTGACCAATCTCATGGATTAACTAATTTAGGCTATTTTAGTAAGTTTTTCAATTTATTTATGATGAGTGCTGTTGGCCAGGGGTGACGTATAAGGTGGAAAAGTCAGGACAATTCCAATGTCCCCTGACTGCCAAGGGGCCCAAAAAATAGGTAATTACTAATAAAATTAATAATTAATCAATAAATGGGGGGGATTTTGACTGCACCCCTGCTCTTGGCTACATGATATGAAAAAAGGAACCATAAAACCTTAATTTAGGCAAAAACATATTTTACTTGTTCACAAGAACATCACTCGTGAAACTTACAGAGGATGAGATGACTTTAAGGAGTCTTTGGATGCGACAGTACATTGCTGGAGCTGTAGCAGGACTTCCATGTAGCACGTAGGTGGGCTCCAAGTGAGAGAGCAGTCGGCGAACCCGGTGTCTTCCACCGCCGGCAAAGGCTGTTCGTCTCGGCCGATGAATTCAATTATTTTTTGGGTTATTAGCCTAGCCTTTTGACTGTCACGCACATATGTTAGCTGCCGTTTGACTGATGATCACACCGTGAGCCTGGAAAACTCACCACACTCTGTCAAGTCTTTGTTCTTCAAATGCTGTATTAAATTAAAGTTTTTTAACGTGCTACTACCCCCGCAAGATATTTTTCATGGCATGGTTCACTGTGGACTATTATTAGTCAAAAAATGATGAAAGACAAGTCACAGTATATGTACAGTCGTACCTTGCTACGTCGCGGTTCACCTTTTGCAGCCTTGCTGTTTCACAGATTTTTTCTAGTGCTACTTTGCCTGCTTTTTTTTGTGTATGAATGCACATTGTGTATTGCGTCCTGATTGGCTAAGGGAGAACTGATTGGCTGTAGACCATTGTCAATCAATCTCCTTCGTGCCGTGTCTTCTGTTGTGTTCGCTCTCTCGCTAGCAGTGTGAGTCTGAAGTACTGTATGTTTGCAAGTTTTCTCCCCGACAAAACCCACAATGTCAACGAAACGTTCTGCACCTAAACCATCTAACCATCGCACAAAAAGTTGGACTTGCTGAAGGAATGTAGAAATTACGCGGCTGTAGGGCACCATTACGGAATAAATGAATCTTAGGTTTGTTACATAAAGGAGGACGAAAATAGCATAAGGATGACAGCAGCAACATGTTTTAACAAGGATGCAAAAATGCTACAGCGGAGTGTTGCCAGGACAAAAAGACACGGTCAGAGGAACTGTGAAATACACGTGAGTCACTATAATTTCTTATGTGTCCAACCTCATAGGTTGATCATTAAAATTCAAACAAAGGTTTGAACTTGTTTGAGAGTGTTTAAACAAGAGAGAAATGTGAGAAAAGGTTAATGCCTGTCTGAGAAAAAGTGTATTTATATATAATTGTAAAAAATAAAGCTGACTACTTTGCGGATTTCATCTATTGCAAGTTATTTTTGGAACCTAACCCCCACGATAAACAAGGGAACACGCTAGTATTCTCTTCACTAGGCGTCAGTAATGTTTCATTGATGAGACATGACACTTCATACTGCATAGAGTCAGCCATGGCGTGTCCGACATGATAGTGAAAAGAAGTTCTCCTCCCATTGTGTGTGGAAGTGGTACTTTTTGGCTTCTTACTTTGTCCTTCTTCCCACTCCGTTTGAAACTCTTTCTTAAGTTTAGAATAAATACATTTGAGGCTAACTGGTTAGCTTGGTAGGATGCTATGTTTAAATGCTATGTCTTGTGTCCCTGCAGTAATCCCGTAGCCCACGCATTACAGTTGGGCAGTGTGTTGTAAACAAAGAATAATAGGAGTGTAATGGTGACTATATAGGTTTTATTTAATCTACAGGGCTCAAATAATGCTAAAAATGCATTTAGAAAGTCATAATCAGGTCTGTAAACAATTAACCACGGTAAACGAGGGACGACTTTACATATTATTGTTAAAACATCCTTAAAAAGTCACTTTTGCATAATCCCTAAACCTAAAAATCCAAATAAGACACGTTATATTGTCCCATATGGGTAGCAATATCGCAGCTTTTGCCCCTGTGTTATTGAAATCTCTGTCAAGGCCCAGCAATGTTGCGAGGATGACAAAATCCTTCATACGCACACATATTTTCCAACTCCCTACGGAGTCATTTTCCTGCTCACAAACAAGCATAGGAAGATGTTAGCATGTAGTGAGACTGTACAGAATATGCAGCAGCCATTATAATTCCCCCTGTGGAAAGACACCCAAGGACACTGCAGCCATCCAGTCCTTGTGTTTATCTCCTACTTTCGCCACGATCTGCGTGCCACACAACAACTGACATTTCCCACCCACCGCTAAAACACGTTAACCCACGGTGTTCCTCTGCAGCCACCTTAACCTTTGGGAGCCTTTGTGGTTATTATTAATATTTTAAGTTGAGTCCCCAGTCTACCTCCCCTGCCAAAGATATTGTGTCTCTAAAGGAACAGGGGTGTGGGGGCTCGTCACAATTGACAAGAGCTTTAAGCGCCTTTGGGTGGAGGAGGTGGGCGGTGGGAGGGTAGAGGAGGAGGGTGATTTCAATTAAGATAAACATGCTCATGTCGCTGCACTCTAGCTGTCATTTTCTCTTCTTTTGTTTTCAAGACGTGGGTTGGAATGTCAATGACTTGAGGACATTGACACGAGCGGCAATACAAAATGACTTGAAATATTTAAATATATGTAAAAAAAAAAAAAAAGTATGTTTTGAGAACTGATGGTTGGCAATTGATTTATTTTTATGTCGTCACCATGGACACACGTGACTGCTAGTATGTTTTCATGCCAGCCTTATAAAGTGAGTACATTTGAGTTAAATTCCATCAACCAGTTTTATTACAGTACAGTGGTACCTCAGTTAACGTCCGCCCTGGTTAGCACGTTGTTCAGTTAGCATTCAAAACTTTTGCTAAAATTTTGCCTTGGTTTGCGTTCGTCCGGTGGGTTGGCGTTCAAAATAGGCGCGGTTTGTTTATGTGACCATCATGGATCATGTGCACAAGATGAAAGCACAAGATTGTGCCGTGGGTGCCATTTTTACTCCATTTTTATATCAGTTTTTTGCTGCCAGAGACATACATGATGTAACCAACACATTGACCGCACAAAACAGAAAGGTGATGAACCTCTGAATTTTACACCTTAAAGAGAAGACTGTTGTCATTTCAGAAGGATGTAAACACCACACAGCCGCGCTGTGTCGGCATGAAATTACCACGCTCCCGCACGACTTACTTACACCCCGTCAAGTACTGTTTACGTCTAGTGCACAACAACAGTACTTCTCTTATGGGTATGCATTGTCACCACCATTTTCTATAGTCGTGGCGTTTTTCGGTCCCACTGTGTCCCGCTCCGTCTTGTGTGACGCCACACAACAGCAGGCATTACCTTTAGCTTCATTAATTCTTACTAATTCTTCAATAATTCAATAATTCTTAATTCATAATTATTTGCAAGGGACCTACTTGAGAATTCTCACCGACTTTCTCCATGAGGTGATGGAAAAGCTAACCCATTCATGTGAATGAGACGCAGAAGCACGCTTTGATACGCACCGCCTACATTGTTTGCACATAGGTTGCGGTGGAAACAGTAATATCTGCAACTACACATACAGTTTGTAAAAATCTTAAAAGATGTATTCAGTATTGAATCTATCTATTATACAAGTATAGTGCACATATAAAATGCAAAACAACCAATAAAATAGCTTAATTCGGACAATTAGCGACGCAAGAAAAGCTGACCAGGGACCAAGAAATGGGTCTAGAACAGCAATTCTCAACTGGTTTGGGTCGTGGACCTGTTTTCAGTTGATGGCGGATCTTTGCCTGGTAGAGATGTGACATTTGCGAACAAATCAAGTGTTTCGAATGGCCCTTTTTAAATGAACGATGAGAACAGATTGGCAAAAACTGTTCATTTGCAAGCTGCTCTCACTTGCTTATCTCAGTAATTCGAATATTGTGCAAATGTATTTGATATCAAGTGTTCAATTAAAACAAAGAGACCAATTAATTAAAGGTGGTGGGAAAGTCTTTGATTTAAGAGATATTGAGAGAGATACTTTTTGACAATTTTTCAAATTTATATGAGATACTGAATTTGGGTTTTTGTATCAGCAGTAAACTAGTCATCACAACTACTAAGAAATTAAGAAATACATGCTTGATATATATCACTGTCACTTGTCATTAAAGGGTGATGGTGGGTCCTGCAGCCAAACCACTTGAGAACCACTGGTCTAGAATCTAAGTTTGGAAACCCCAAAATACAGAATTTTGCCCCTTTCAATAATAAAACATAGGTATACTTGCACAATATTTTTTGGGAGGGTATAGACAATATAAACAATACTCTTTCAAACTTCCCTGCTTGCAGAATGTAAATCTAACATCAAGCTTTTGCCCCTAACAGCTGGAACCATCTCTGGCGAAGAGGTGCCCATCGTGTCCAAGAGCAACATCAAGGAATACCAAGACAGCTTCTCCTCTGAGAAGTTCACCTTCAGAAGCAACCCCAACATAACCTTTTACGTCTACGTCAGTAACTTCTCATGGCCCATCAAGATCCAGGTAAGGATGTTTAGCAAGAAACATATTTATGCAATGCATGTTGTCGAAAAATTTTAACTATGGCCTATATTGGTAGCAAACGTGGATGCTCTTGTCTGTGAGGGGTTTCACACATGCGACAGATCTACTGGTTAGTAGCACATGAGAAAGTGAAAAGGAAAACATAACTGTCAACATAGTATACTGTGTTGCACAACACATCAGCCACAGATCCAATGTTGTAAAAGCCCTAAGGAGCACAACTGCTCAGGCAACATCAATACAACTGATAAGTTCTTAGTCTCTGTAGGAGACTAAGAACTAGTATGAGATGTCCTTGCAAATATTTCCATCCATTTTCTATGTCGCATATAAAAGTGAATATTTAAAACACTTGAAATACTTAAACATACATCAAGACAAGAGACACGAGCGGCAGCACAGTTGGATAGGGTGATTACCTTATACTGTACTATTTATGTTAGTATTAGTGATTACTAGGGATGTCCCAATCTTCAAAATAAGAGCGCTCTATGTCACATTTGTGTAAACAAAATAAGGGTGTCATAAAAATATCTTACATTAATAACGTGACTGGAATTACACCTGTGACTACATCTTCCTCACAAACATCGGCATTACAGTTTGTTGAAGATTTTGTTGCAATGTGTGCAGAGGCTGACATCTCATTAGACAAGGTAGTCAAGCTACATCCATTTCTGAATTACTGGACAAAAAGGGCCAATGGTGTATTGCATTATTAAATATAAAAATATATAAATATATATATTTGCATTTAATTTGTTTTAATTAATCATTTCATTAATCAGTGTTCATGTGCACACCGTGTTCATTCTGTTTAAAACCGAAATGTTTAAATCAGTGTGGCTGTCGGCTGTGGCATTCGCCTCAGAAACCATCACTTCTGTGCCTTCGTCATGTTCGTGTATGCTGCCTCACAAAGCTAACTAGTAAACCCTCTGTATTCCACTCAATAGTAGCCTCGTCTCCACAAATAGGCTGAATGAAATGAGGGCCCACTCTCTCTGTTCATTCCACTATAGAACCGAAGCGCACAGACAGATGCAGAGTGAGTGCTCTTGTCATCCAGCCTGTGTGGCACAGAGAGACGAGCAGATGAAACACATGCATACATACACATTTCAATTTATAGTGGCCGTCATAAATATCGCCCTGTTTTTTTTATCGTTTGATTAATTGATTTATCGACAGGCCTATAGAATTCTAAAAAATGTAAACGGGAAAAAAAAGAATTTGGGAAAATATAAAACGGATTTCATAGGGCCCTAAGAAAGTTTGTTTAAAAAAGTCATATATTCTAAATCACACCACAAATTGATTTATAACCATGTCAAGTAATTAGTCCTGCCCTAAAAGTATTTTGCATGCCAATTTTTTTTTTTTAATCCTTTTTTGGATCTTTTATTGGATTAGGGACCTGACTCACAGAACTATTGAAGAGCTACAGTACTTTCATAACCATATTCAATCCCACAAATTCACATTTGGAACAAAAGGCTATTATTATTTTTAAAAAATAATAATCAGGATTATATTGAAATGGATCAGCAAGACTATAAAAAAAATCTGATCAGATGCCAAAAAATGTGGATCGGGACATACCGGTACCTAGTGATTACATGTATGATGTCTTGAATAGATTGTATGAATTCAGTTGTCCAATGCTCTGGGCCACAGAGTTCCACTCCTGTGCAGCCTAAAGTGTAAAAACAATCTGCTTTGATAACAAGTGACACCACATATGGTGACGCTTAGTTCAGGTAGCTTCCCTCATATATTCTTCTTCTTCTTCTTTTCAAACTGGTCCTTCTTTTGGAATGTTGCAAAAAAAAAAAAAAGCCAAAGAAAAAGCAGAACATACAGTTACTCCCTTGATCTCTCATGAGGTCTTGCACTGTTTGTTTCCGTAGTATCGATTAGTTTATTTGTTATGTCCCTGTGCCCCACATGTTAGATAGAGCTCAGTGTGGTAATATCTTTAGGGTCAGCTCATCTATAGAGGTGCTCCAATAATAGTTTTCTATTAAATTTCCTGGCACACAATCGCTTATTTATGGACCAGCCTGAGTCGTTAAAGCAGCTTCGGGAATCGGTCGCCCTCTTTTCCTTGCATGCCTGTGTGAGACTGCAATTTAAGCCTTGTGTGTCTTTTTTTTTCTTTCTTTTTTTTTAAGCCAAACATACCATTTGCTTTTGAAAGTGGAAAAGAAGGTAACTTATTCTGTTCTGTCAGTGAAATGACATTCCACTTAAAGAAAGTCCACCTGCAGTAACTCTGAATGCTTTCAGTGTTTCTCAAATGATTCCATTGATCTGCTTCACTAGATGTCTTGAAATTAAATTAACCCTAAACATATTACTTTGACCCCCGTATTATGTGGGGTGGGGGGAAAGGAGAATTGGCACTAGATCCAAACAATCCCTCTTATTAGAAAGTCAACAGCACATCATTGTGTGCTATTGAGTCATATTAGCCGTGTCAGTGCCCATCGCGACTCCATTTTCTACTTGTAGGCATTGAAAAGTTTTGTCCTAATTTGTGGCACCCTCAACAGGTGGTGTTCAAAATGCTTTGGAAGATATGCTAGCATAGAGCGGCATGGCTCAGGTAGTGGCGCTGAAAGTTACTGATATTTTCCTCCATCCACCTGTGATCATGTCGAGGTATCCTAGGGCAAGATACTGAACCTTCCATTGCTCCTGATGCTGTGTCATTTGTTGGTAAATGTGATAACAGCGTTATAGCGCTTTGAGTACCTTGAGGGTATAAAACCGCTATACAAGTGAAATGCTCACTGACTTACGGACTATTAGATGTCCCAAAGACATTTTGCTGGATGGCGGCCATGTTTTTCAACTAATCTTTCTCAAATTTTACACACGCCACAGCCCATCCCACACACAGCAGCTCCCACACAAGTCACTAGCACGGAAGGGGACACCTCTCCTCACCCTCCCCCTCACACACAACCCACAATAACAGCAGGTCAAGTAAGTGCTACGCACTCAACCCTCTGCATACCAGGAGAAAGTGGGAGGTGAGGACACCATCATCTTCTTGCTTCACCAATCTCTTTCTCACCTGGACAGAGGCAGTGGTGCTGTGAGGATTACATTTTTGGATTTCTCCAGAGCCTTGAACACCATCTAGCCTCATCTCCTCAGGCACAAACTGACAGAGATGGAAGTAGGATCACACCTGGTGGCATGGCTCACAGACTACCTAACTGACCTCAGTCCGTGTGACTGGGGAACTGCAGGTCCGACACTGTGACCAGCAGCATAGGAGCACCGCAGGGAACTGTGCTCTCTCCTGTTCCGTTTACCCTGTACACGTCCTACTTTCAGTACAACTCTGAGCTCTGCCATGTACAGAAGTATACGGACGACACAGCCATCGTGGGATATATCAGGAATGGACAGGAGGATGAGTACAGAAAACTGATCCAGGACTTCGTAAACTGGTGCGATGCAAACCACCTGCATCTCAACACCACCAAGACCAGGGAAATGGTGGTGGACTTTAGGAGAAACAGGACACACCCAGAACCTGTTATCATTAAAGGGGACCGTGTGGAGGTGGTCCACACTTACGAATACCTGGGAGTGCATCTGGATGATAAACTGGACTGGACTGCTAACATAGATGATCTGTGCAGGAAAGGGCAGAGCCGTCTGTATTTCTTCAAAAGGCTGGCATCCTTCGGCGTATGCAAGAATCTGCTACCTGACTGTGGTTAAGCCCTCCTGTATGCGGTAGTGTGCTGGGGGAGCATCCATAAGAAGAAGGACGACACACGCCAGGACAAACTGGTGAGGAAGGCAGGCTCTGTCATTGGCACTGAGCTGGACAGCCTGACATCTGTGGCAGAGTAAAGGATACTGAGGAGGCTCCTTTCCATCATGAACAACCAGCATCATCCAATGCACAGCGTCATCGCCCAAAAGAAGAGCAGTTTCAGTGGCAGATTACTATTGCTGCCCTGCTCCACTTAAAGACTGAGCAGATCATTCCTCCCCCCAGCCATGCGGCTTTTCAACACAACAGAGGAGGAGCGATTAAAAACACACACAGGACTGGACTTGAGCTATTATCTATTTTTATTATTATTATTTATTATCTATTATTGCACTACAAATTAGACGTGATCTGTTCCATATTTGCATGCAGTATTGCTAAAATTAGCCTAGCAGGTCTAGGAAATTTTTTTTCTCATATTGCTATGCCTCACACTTTGCAAAACCTGCTGTTTGATTACATTTAAAAGAGTTGAAAGCCAAATAAATGCCTGTGGATTAGCCTGCTCATCGACATTCAAAGCCCCAAAACGCACGGCAACAAATCAATCTCTTAATAACACAACTTGCGCACAGTCCCTCTACTCCCGCCCCCGACCCCTGTGCGCTGGCCCCGAAGGGGACTGGGCTGCTGTTGACATTGTGTGTCTGTGTCTAGCTAAATGCTTTCAGGGGCAGAATGCCTCTGAAGCATCTACAGTAGCTAATGATGTGTCACTGTGATGTGGCCTGTCAGATAGCGTTCAGCTGCCTCGCCTGCATCCCGTGTGTCTAATAAAAGCAGTAATATGCCTCTGAAGCATTATTCCTGAAACACAGACATGTATAAAACAGTCATTTTTATGAGGTACATTCACTGCATTCCCTAGTGTATAGTTAATGTGAATTTCAAAAGTTGAAGACTAATTACAGCTTTTTTTCCCCCTTTAAATAGATCGCATTTTCCCAACACAACAGCATCATGGACCTTGTACAGTTCTTTGTGACATTTTTCAGGTGAGTAAAATGAGTTGAAATGCCTAAAAGTGTATCAAGAAGACAAATTCATCTTCACTTGCTAATTTCATTTCATTGGTTTTCTTATGCAATTGAAAAGCCAAAGAAAAAATGCAGAGTTGGTGCCAATTTTCTTGGGTGTGATGTCATGTGTGACAGATCCACCTTTTGGAATAAAGGTTTCAAAAAAGCAGCAAAAGCAGATGCCTTGATCTCATTTGACTTCATGCATGACAGCGGTCCACCTTTTGGAACAAGTGTCCCAAAAAGCCAAAGAAAAAGCAAATGCCCTGACCTCATTTGACTTCATGCATGATAGCGATCCATATTTGGGAAAAAAAAATGTGTCCCAAAAAGCCCAAAGAAACAGCAAATGCCTTGTTTTTGTGATCTTTTGTTAATTTAATTGATTTTCTTGACCCACACCTAAAACTTGTGTTCCCTTTATTTTGAAGGTAGAGGCTTAGATTGATGAGGAATTCATAAGAAAAGCACTATGTGTATGTCCATATTACAGCATATCAAAATTGGTGCTTATAACGGGAGCTAATGGGACCAAATCAGTCCCTAAAGAACATGCAATACAGTAGATCCAGCTCTTCACGAGGGGTTCTGTTCCTTGCTTGCCAGCAAATGGCGAAAAACCGCAAGTAATTTAAATGGGCATAAAAATGTCTATTTTTTTATATGGCTCACTTCTACCCCTCCAAACCCACCTCCTTGCTTGACATTGGCGTTCTCCTCCGATGTCGGATCAACATTTGCAATAAAAGTGACTGTTGGAATTACTGCATTAGATTCAGCTCCAGAACCCTCTCTCTTAAATTGCCAGCCACATATACATAATTCACACTGCTTGCCTGTTGTAATTGTGACTTACTATTAACAAGTTGTGTGTAAAAAAAAAAAAAGCTACTAAAAGCCAAAGAAAAAGCAAATACCAAGGGCTCATTTGACTTCATGTGTGGTGGCAGGCCACCTTTTGGAATAAGTGTTGTAAAAAAGGCATGAAAGCCAAAGAAAAAGCAAATATCTAGATCTCATTTGACTGTGTGCATGACTTGTATTCATCTTGCTGCAAGTTTTGTGGCTGGATTGTTACATATAAATTTCACTTTTGCGTCACACAGCACACAACTTCGGTGAGTTAAGGGACTGCCAAACAAAGTGTGAAATCTCCAAGCTTGACTAAACAACATTGAGTGAAGCATAATGACAAACATTTAAAAAATGATGGTGTCTGCGTATGTCAGCTGTACATATGACCTGTATTGTCACATACTGTATTTATAAATTATTACCAACTTGGGGTGTGTTTTTGTCGGGAAAAACAGAGAAAAAATCCCACTGAGCTGAGAATACCGAATCGCGAATGTGCGGGGAGGCACTGTATATCGTATTGTATATTGTATACATCTTGCAATAGAGGCGATCATAAAAATAATTTAAAAAATCCAGCCAAGCTTCACATAATTTGCCTTAAAACCAACCGGTATATTGACAATAAGCAAATCAGTGTACATATTTGGTCTTTCAAGGTGCCTCGAAGGTAAATCTTGATGCTCCTCACGTACTTCTCTCCTCACCCAGTAGTACATTTCTTCAGCTGACAGTTCATTTAATTAGGTCTTTATTGCTTTAAAACAGTCATGAATCAGGACTAATTTGTGACTTACTTAGTCCAGGCAGCTGCAATGTAAATATCCTCAAAGCACACTGTCAAACCTTATCATATTAAAGCTGAAAAAATATTCTTATTGTCTCATAACATGATAGCCACCAACCTTAGCCATTGTGTGGTTTTGGTTGCTTGGTGCTCATTTCAGCTTCTGCTGTCCTGTAACATATTATATGTGTGTAGCTTGTCAGCCGTTGCCTAAAGCACCTGTCCATCACGCCAAAAAACCCATCTTGCAAAGCTGTTTCCCCAGTCACTTATCGCCTGCCTCCATCTGATCAAATTACAGTTTGAATTCAGAGACTCTTGGAAAGAAAACTTGCGGAAGGACAGAGTTTACGTCACGGCAGCTTCAAAAATCAACTTATTTTGTTAAAACTAGAAAAAGCCATGCTTAAAATGGATGATTACATGAACAGCAGCTCCCCAGTGCCGGTAGGACTCATGCAGCCTCATCACAATACCACCATCATGCTTGACTTTCGGACACTATTTACATAATAATGAGTGATGTGTATGCATTTAGTCAATCTATACTTCTGTACAAGCTGTACACGGGCTACTCTAAGTTATACCCATGTTTCATTTCTATAGTATGTCTCTTGACAAGATATACTGTAATAAAAATGGTTCACTTTTGTGAGGTACTGTATTTTTTTACACTGTTTCACAAAAAGTCTCTAAGACCATTGATGTATTTTCTATTTGTTCTTGAGGATGTACAGTAAATCTTAATGATTTCCCATATGGACATTCTTCATGCCTCCACTCTATTTAATACTAATCAAGGAAATCACTCAAGGTTGTTTGTTTACCACCTGGGTGCTAAATTAGCTGTTCAACAGGCACAAATGGGAGAAAAATCCATCCATCCATCTTCTATGCCGCTTATCCTCACTAAAGGTCGCGGGTGGGAAAAAAAAAATATAATTTAGATAATTGCAATAAGTTGTTGTAAAGGAGCCAAAGAAAAAGTGAATGCCTCATCTTGTTTGACTTCATGCATGATGGCAGTGCACCTTTTGAAATAATTATCAGAAAAGTGTTGTAAAAAAGCAGCAAAAAGCGAATACCTAGTGTTGTTTGTCTTCATGCATAACTGTGGTCTCCCTTTTGGAATAAGTCTTATAAAACAGCAGTAAAGGCCAAGGAAAACGCAAATACTTAGGTCTCATTTGACTTCATACTTGACACTCCACCTTTTGGAATAAGCTTTGTAGAAAAAAGCACCAAAGAAAAAGCAAATAGGTCAGTCTTATTTGACGCCGTATGTGACAGCACTCCACCTTTTGGAATAAGTCTTGTAAAAAGCTACAAAAAGTCAAAGAAAAAGCTAATGCGTACGTCTCATTTGACTTCATGGGTGACAGCGGTGCAACATTTGGAATATGTTTCATAAAAAGCCCCAAGACACAAAGAAAAAGGAAATGCTTAGGTGTCATTTGACGTGATGCTTGATGGTAGTCCACCTTTTGGAATAAGTCGTGTAAAAAAAAAAAAGCTACAAAAAGCCAATGAAAAAGCAAATACCAAGGTCTCATTTGTCTTCATGTGTGGTGGCAGGCCACCTTTTGGAATAAGTGTTGTAAAAAAGGCATGAAAGCCAAACAAAAAGCAAATATCTAGATCTCATTTGACTTTCTGCATGACAGTGGTGCACCGTTTGGAATAATTGTAAAACACAAAAAAAACCATACCAAAAGCCAAAGAACAAGCAAATGCCTACGTATCCTGTTATTTTATGCATTTCAGTGATTATTTTTGTACTTTTTGTGTTTCGATACGTATTTTTCTGAAGATTAACACTGACAGTAATACAAGAAAGTCAATGAACATCAGAGACATGTAAGTTAAGTCATAGGTTGTTTATTAAAGATGATGATTTTGCATCAAAACAAGTCATTTTTATGCCCTGCTAAAGTTAAATATCACCGACACTTATCTTCAAAGTTGTGCAAATCATTCCCACGCTGTAAACCTTGTGCTGTTTGATGTTTCCCGTCGCTTAAAGCGGCTTTCACCTTTTCTCTTTTGCCCCCCCCCCGGCTTCTCGCCATTGCCAGTGCTATCACGTTTCACACAGACATCTTCCATATAACGCCGTCCTCTGGTCCTCTCGCAGCTACGCCCATCTGGGCCGTATATCTGACTGATAGCTGGCACGGGTTTAAATATCAAACAAATGCTTGTAGGTTCATCAGGTCCGAGTTGGTTATGTGAAAGGAGATTATTACGCTTCACCTCCCCCCAGAAGCTTGCTCGTATTACAGGATGCGCTTCATTATCTTTGTTGCTCCACGTCGGGAGCAGGCTCATGTTCCCTTCTAGGTTAGAAATGAATGTAGACACATGATTAATAGGTTGTTAATGACACACAAATTACATTCTTGTATTCTTACTTTTATGAAGCACATTTTTATTTGAGCTTTCTAAAGGCAGACAGAGGAGCCTCTGAGGTCAAAAACAATCCCTTAACCACTGTTAATTGTGGGGGAATAAATTAAAAATGGAAGAACTCAATACAATATATTACTTTATTAATTTTTCATAGTATTACAGCAGATCTGCACAGCATATAAAACTGTCAAAATCATGAAAATGTGCATATTTAGACCTCAAAATAACATGCAGTCCTAAAGCCGATATTTGCTGTTTTGTAGACAGTGTTCCCCGTGTATTGCGGGGGATAGGTTCCCAAAATAGCCTACAATAAGTGAAATCCGCAAAGTAGCCAACTTAATTTTTTCACAATTGTATGTTTTAAGGCTGTAAAACCTCTCCCCATACACTTCATACACTTTTCTCAGACAGGCATTAACATTTTCTCGCATTTCTCTCTTGTTCAAACACTCAAAAAAATTCAAACCTTCGTTTGAAATGTAATTTTGAAATGTAATTAATCTTTTTAGTTACTACGTGTCATACGTGTAAGAGGGAAAATAGAGCACAGCTCTTCAGGAAGGAAGGAGACTTTACTCTTGCTTCAGGCAAGCTTTGGTGCCAACAAAACAGAGCGGTTGACCACAGTTCATATTAGCATGGCTAACCCTTCTCACTTGAGCCTTTCTTACCCCAGCCCATAGATAAGGCCCCCCTTTTAATAGCTGTTTCAGGCCATGCCTGTTACGACGGTGTATTATAATCTGAGATTTTGACAATAAACTGTAAATTTACAAGAATAAAGTTGTAAATTTGTTACAGGCATTGCCTGAGACAGCTATGAAAATCGGAGCCTTATGTGACCTTTGGCCTTAGTCAAAGGTAATATTACGGCTTTTTTACTTTTAAATTTACAACTTTATTTTTGCAAATGTACTTTTTATGTTGTAAATTTAAAACTTTTTTGTCATAAATTTACAACTTTATTCTTATTTTGTTTTCTTTTTTTTTGTCCTGTCCAGCCTTTGGGGCAAATAGTATTGTTGATCTAAATGCCCTGACATGCTAAACAGATTTGCTCTGCCAGGGAAAAGTGCGTAAGGTACTCTTCCTCTGTTATATAGATTTTAATTGACTTTATTTTATGTTTATTGTTATGCAAATTTGGAGCGGCTGGACCGGAGTAGGAGGAGATAGAGAAGAAGAGAAAAGAAAACAGAGGGGGGAGTGCGGGGACAAGAAGGGGACAATATAGAGAGAGACAAGAACAACAGCAACAGATTTTTTTCAATGTGGCCCTAATCCTCTGTCGTATCAGAGTCACACTGCTAGCGATCAAACATTTATGTGAATTTGGCAAGGCGAATGCATTCTGTACCGCACAGGAAGGCACGGAGGAGATTCATTGGCAATGGTCTCCAGTCCCTTAGCCAATCAGGATGCAGAACACAATGTGGGGGGTTCTCCCTTAGCCAATCAGGACCGTGACACAATGTGTCGGTTCTCCCTTAGCCAATCAGGACACAGACACAACATGTGGGTTCTCTCTTAGCCTATCGGGACGCAGAAGACAGTGCACGTTCATATGCTGTAAAAAAAAAATAAAAAAAAATGGTGCAAAACTGTGAGAGGTGAACTGCGATCTAGCGAGGGAACACAGCATGGCCACTGTACAGTAAGAAAAAAACAATACAATATATCACGATGTTGATATTTTGTTAATATTCATATGTAAAGCGTGTACTAATCACACAAGTGTCAAAATACAGAACACAAAATGCAGTTTTTTGAAACCTGAACCTAATAACAGGTTGGGCCACCCTTATCGCAAACGCTTGATTGTAGTTGTTGCTGCTAACATGCAATGAGTCTCTTACAGCACTGTGGAGGAATGTTTGTCCACTCCTTTTTGCATAATTGTTGCAATTCAGCCACATTGGAGGGTTTTCCAGCATGAAGCACCTTTTTAAGGTCATGCCACAGCATCTCAATAGGATTCAGGTCAGGACTTTGACTAGGCCACTCCAAAGTCTTCATTTTGTTTTTCTTCAGCCATTCAGAGGTGGACTTGCAGGTGTGTTTTGGATCATTGTCCTGCTGCATAACCCAAGTTGATTTCAGCTTGAGGTCACGAACAGATGGCCGGACATTCTCCTTCAGGATTTTTTGGTAGACAGCAGAATTCATGGTTCTATTTATCACAGCAAGCCTTCCAGCTCCTTAAGCAGCAAAACAGCCCCAGACCATCACACTTCCACGACCATATTTTACTGTTGGTATGATGTTCTTTTTCTGATGTGGTGTTACCTTTATGCCAGATGTAATGGGACACACACCTTCCAAAAAGTTTATCTTTTGACCCGTCAGACCACAGATTATTTTCCCAAGGTTCTTGGGGATCATCAAGATGTTTTCTGTCAAAATTGAGACTTGCCTTGATGTTCTTTTTGTTCGGCTTGGAACTCTGCCATGTAAGCCGTTTTTGCCCACTGTCTTACTTATAGTAGAGTCATGAACACTGACCTCTTGGATGAGTCGTCGCTGCACACATGGGGTAATTTTTTTTGACCGGCCACTTCTGGGAAGGTTCACCACTGTTCCATGTTTTCATTTGTGGATAATGGCTCTTATTGTGGTTCGCTGGAGTCCCAAAGCTTCAGAAATGACTTTATAACCTTTTACAGACTTGATAGGTGTCAATTACTTTGTTTTTCATTTGTTGCTGAATTTCTGTAAATCTCCGCATGATTCCTAGCTTTTGAGGATCTTTTGGTCTACTTCACATTGTCAGGCAGGTCCTATTTAATTGATTTTATGATTGAGAACAGGTGTGGCAGTAATCAGGCCTGGGTGTGGCGAGAGAAATGGAACTCAGGTGTGATAAGCCAGGGTTAAGTTATGTTCTATGTTTCACACAGGGCCATGTAGGTATGGATTTTTTTCCTCCCTTAATAATAAAAAGTTAAATTAAAAAACTGCATTTTGTGTTCAGTTGTGTTGTCATTGACTAATATTTAAATTTGTTTGATGATGTTAGACATGTAAGTGTGACAAAAATGCAAAAAAAGAAATCAGGAAAGGTTGTAGACACTTTTTCACACCTAGGTAGAATACCTAGGTCTCTACTAAACTACTAAAAGCCAAAGAAAAAGCAAATGCTCAAGTCTTGTGTGATTTTACACATTACAGCGTTTCTTTTGCGTACACATTTTTTGTCTGTATAGTGTCATAATTTGGTTGAATTGCAAAAAATGTTTTTCACTCTAGTTAAAAAAGAAGTACATATCTTTATCGCCTATTTTTATGAACAGTGTCAGTAATAAAGACCTTTACCTTTGATTTTTTCTTTAATTTTTAGTAATTATTTACCATTTCTGATCCATGCTTGTTCTTTTCACCTTCTTAGTTGTTTCCTGTCGCTTCTCCTGGTAGCGGCGGTGGTGTGGAAGATCAAACAGACCTGCTGGGCTTCACGGCGGCGAGAAGTAAGTACAATAATCCCCAAAATCCCATAAAAAGATGCACACAGCACTCAATTCAATGTTAGAAAATCATTTCAATTGATTGGCCCTGGATGTTGTGTTTTTACTTTGGCACGTTCCAGCCACCACAATGACTTTTTGGAAAATTGGCTGGCTAGTGTTTTGTGTGGGACTAGTTTGTTAGTCTACTTTGTTTATATTGACATTGAGATTCGTAGGAAGCTGATATATGAATATAAATAAAAATAATTACCATTATGACAGATAATCGTGCCAATTTAAATCATTAAAGTCAATAAAAATGAATGCCTGCAGATGGTCTCTTGTCGTTAAAATGGCTGTTTGGTGTTTGTATTGCTTTGTCACTGCCCTTCAGCTCGCGCTTCAGAATCAATAATGACATTCTCAAGCTGGTTGTTCCAATTGCGTGAAGGATGCTTAATGTGACAGAGAATTAGCTAATTAGTACTGTTAGTGAGTGATGGTTGGGTCAAAATCATAATGGCCAAAAATGTGGTGTGGCACGATCAAATCTCAGAAAAAATAGATAAAAGTCAGACTAGCTGGTTTTGCGTCTCTTCAAAAGTCGTACGTAGATATCGGCACAGAAATAAGCTCCTTTACTCAAGACAGTGCATGGTATGCTGCTTGCTGGGAATGCTCAACTGACCACGCAAAGGCCTGTTTTATTTATTTTATTTATTAATTTTACTGAGTGTTGGCATCATACATACATTCAAGGGCAAACATTTTTCAAAACAGTGCAAATTTTTTGTATGTACAATACATTTTTTAAAATATAACAATTAAAAAAAAACACACAAGACGCCTATCCGGCCCCCACTCCCTCACAGAAAAGTACACCTAACCAGCAAAATAGGGAAAAAATAATAGTAAATAATAATAACGATACTAATACAGTGGTCCCTCGTTTATCGCAGGCATTAGGATCCAAAAATAACCTGTAATAGGCGAAATCCAAGAAGTAGTAAGCTTTATTTTTTACAATTAAAATGTATGTTTTAAGGCTCATAGTTCAAACCTTTGTTTGAATTTTAATGATCAACCTACCAGGTCGGACACATAAGAAATTATTAATAGTGACTCATACGTATTTCACAGTTCCTCTGACCGTGCCTCTTCGTCCTGGTGCCGCTCCGCCGTAGCGTTTTTGCATCCTTGATAAAACCTATTGCCGCAGTCGTCCTTATGCTGTTTTTCTCCTCCTTTATGTAATGAACCCGAAGATTCATTTATTCCGTAATTGCGCCCTACAGCTGCGTAACTTCTACCTTCCTTCAGCATGTTCACAAGTCCAACTTTTTGTGCAATGGTTAGCATCTTCCTCTGCCTTTTGGGTGCAGAACGTTTCAGCGACATTGTAGGTTTTGTCGGGGAGAAAACTCGGGGAGCCCATACTGCTAGCTGTTTGCTAGCGATCTAACACAATAGGAGACACGGCACCGATTGTCAATCACCGTTTGATTGACAATGGTCTACAGTCCCTTAACTAATCAGGACGCAGAACACAATGGGCAGGTTCTCCCTTAGCTAATCAGGATGCAGAACGCAACGGCTGGGTTAGCCCTTACCCAATCAGGACGCAGAACACAATGTGCGTTCATATGCTGTTAAAAAAAAAAAAAAGCATTCAAAATTGCACACAAAAAAAAATCTGTGAAGCAGCGAGGCCACGAAAGGTTTACTGCGATGTAGCGAGGGACAACTGTACATTAGCTATGCAGATGTTTTTGGTGTAAAATAGTCCAAAATCTGAAGACAAATAGCATGTGGAATGATGAAATTACATAACATGTAGATAAAAGTCAGACTAGCACGCTTTACGTCTCTTCAAATGCCGTACGTAGATGTCACTTATTTACTCAAGACAGTGCATGATATGCAGCTTGATGTTATGCCTCAGAGAACTCAGAAAGACAAAAAAAAAATGCTAACCTGCGAACAAGTAGTGGTGTGATGCTGACCTGTCGTGATAGGCAAATGTTGGTATATGTGCAAATTGGGATTTATTTCTTGGCAAGTAAAGAACTTCTGTGCTTGGTATTATTTAGTATGAATATGTTTTGCAAGTCTGAATATCTTATAATAGCAGCACATTTAAGAGCCGACAAAAGAGCGCTATCAGGGCATTTTAGCAACAAAAAAAAATAAAGAAAAAAGGTAAGTACCAATTATTTAAATTCTAACACTTTTAACACACTTGTTGTAATTGCATTAACTCAATGGGATAATTAGCATCTACTATCCATCCATCCATCCATCTATCCATCTTCTATGCTGCTTCTCCTCATTAGGGTCACGGTGGCATGCTGGAGCCTATCCCAGCTGACTTCAGGCTAAGCTGACACTTAACGAAACTCATGTGATCACATAATGTCCTTTTACATGGACACTGATTGCTTTAAGAATTAAAAAAACTTTTTTTTTTAATAAAAAAAAAAAGGTTATTCATAAACGTTTACTTTTACGAAACACCTGAAATAAGTGTAAACAACTATGCGAGCGTCAACATCGGGGCGTAACAACATGGAAGTTAGAAAAAAATGCTTAACTGTATATTGTTCACTTGGCCTGGACAAGACTCCAAGAGAAATTCCAATAGATAGATTAGAATTAGAACAGATTTAACTACCAGTTATTTTCCCTATTTATCATAGTGGTCTTTGCTTTTGCTGTAGTTTTCATTCACCATGGATGTTCTCTATTCACCACGGGTGTGCATACATCACTTTACTTCAAAGGAATGCAGGTAATAATGTGGACTCTCTACATGTGTATTCAGGAGCTATGGCTGCTATTTAGATTTTTTGCCTAAATTGATTTATTATGGTATTTAATTTTGATTCTAATTGTGGGTTTATTTTTAAACGTGCAGGCCAGTGCACGTGGGAGCCCACAATGACACAGGGAAAAGGACAAAGTGACCTGCTAAGGTGCCATACAGGCTCAGAGGCGGGATGACACTTGCTGCCTTTTATTAAAGGAAGGCGATACTGTATCCACCAGACAGATAATTCATGCTCTCTCTTTGCCAAATTAATCAAGTGGCATATTAATGTGGTGCGTGCCCAACCTTATCGCTGGCGTGAAAGGCTCCAGCTTGTGTTCTTGACAAAATCACTTGTTAATTGGCTTTTTTATAAACAGTCTTCACTCAGAGCCCCCCTTTTTTGTCATTCACTCGAGGTATTCATTCCTGGAATTTTTCGGTTATTGTCATGATTGTATTCCCAGAGTATTTTCCGCATAGCTTGTTGCCTTAGCCTCCCTCTCTCTGATGCTTTGTCGCTTTAAATTAACCCCCCAACATGATAAATAACATTGCCACTATCTGACATTTAGGATGGATGTTGTTAGATTTGAAGCTTTTGTGTTGAAAATTACAAAAAACACATTCCTACAATGCCTGCAGGCACCTACATCTTGCGTTATCTGTCCGAGAAGGGCAAACATTCTCATTTTTGACCTTCACTGGCCCAGCAGCTTATATTTATTGGTGTGATGTTGCTATAAGATGTTTTAATAGACGAGACGTACAACTATGTGGCTTAAAGTTTTAAAAGGACAAGAAAAATCAATCTCAAGTTCAGTGGCAGATGGCTTTGACTCACTTTTGACTTTTTTTGTTAACCACTAGCAGAGTTCTTGACGCCTTTTTTGTACATAAAAGGTCTTTTACTATGCAACAGTGACTTTTTAATGATTTTCTAACCGTTGTATATGTGTAATATATAATATATGGTGCGGAATGTAATATGTTTCTGTTTTTGAGCACCAAATGTGAGAAAAAGCTGTCATGCCCACAGAAGAAGTACGCTTTGCTACACATCTTAAAATAAAGCTCTGTCAACTATCCATCAGTCAGCTGCAGACATGGGAGCAGTAAGTTTGATCCTTTTGTGTTTCTTCGGCGAACAGGCGAACCTACCATGATGTTGCTGTTAGAATGTGAGTGTAATGTTAGCGCTTTAGCTCACATAGCTACAGTATGTCAGTGTTGATCTTACACGTATATGTCCTCCATGTTATGTTTTTGTAAATGTCATCTAAAACCCTCTCCTTTTACACTATTACTGTATATTTAATGTACAGTATACACCCACCACTTTTAAAAAAAAAAAAAAGGGAGGGGGGGAGCAGACTTTGCTACACATCTTAAAATAAAGCTCTGCCAACTGTTCATTACTCAGCTGCAGACGTGGGAGCTCAGTTTGATCTTTTTCTTGCTAACCTAGCATAAAGTTGCTTTTTTTCTTTTTCTTGCTTACCTAGCATGATGTTGCTGTTAAAATGTGACTGTAATGTTAGCACTTTGGCTCACATAGGCTATGCCAGCGTTGCTCACGTTTATGTCCTCCTGTCTCAGTCCTTAATGTTATGTTGTTGTAAATTCCATCTAAAGCCCGCACCATTTATAGTATTACTATTATAAATTATTTTAATTTTAGTTTAATTTAAATTATACAATTATAAATTATACACCCACCACTTTGTATTAATTAATTAATTAATCATAATAACAGGCTTCACTACACATCTTAAAATAATGCTCTGCCAACGATCGGGGAGCTGTACGTTTTATCATTTTGTTTGTCTTTAACGAATAGGCTAATTTAGCATGATGCTGCTGTTAAAATGTCAGTGTAATATTAGCGCTTTAGCTCCTATCGCTATGCTAGTGTTGCTAACACTTCTGTTATTCTGTCCCACTCCTTAATGTTACGTTGTTGTATGTGATATATGACATGTATTACGTTGGACAAGTGCAGTGTCACATTGTACATGTAAAAAGTGGATAAAGTGCACAATAGAACTTCTTGAAAGCACACACTCTGTAGACAAATGTATCTCATTAGCATCAAAGCTATAGGCACACAAAACAAGATTCAAGAGATTCAAGATTCAAGAGAGTTTTATTGTCATATGCATAGTAAAACAGGCAGTTATACCATGCAATGAAAATCTTATTCTGTTCATTCTCCCAAGAAAAGAAAGAAAACACAAGAAAGAAGAAAGAATAAGAACATAAGAAACATAAACACATAAACATATATACCAATAAATTAAGCAACAAAACAGAAGAGACATTAGTACAAATAAATAATACAAATAAATAAATAAAGTGCTATGAGTGTGTGCTTGTGTTGCGTGCGGCGTGTGTGAGTGCTTCGTTGAGAAGCCTGATGGCCTGTGGGTAAAAGCTGTTTGCCAGCCTTGTGGTCCTGGACTTCAAACTCCTGTAGCGTCTGCCTGACGGTAGGAGTGTGAATAATGAGTGTTGTGGATGTGTGCTGTCCTTGATGAGGTTGTGTGTAGGAGCCGCATAGACCCCTGTTTATTGATGAGACTGAGGTGGAGAGGGTGAAAACCTTCAAGTTCCTTGGCACACACATCAGCGAGGACCTCACCCGGTCTCACAACACCCAACAAGTTATGAAGAAGTCCCAAAGGAGACTGTACTTCCTGAGAAGACTGAGGAAATTTGGCATGTCCACCACAATCCTGAGTTGCTTCTACAGATGCACTATGGAAAGTGTCCTTACCGCCTCCATCACTGTTTGGTACGGTAACTGTACAACACGTGATAGGAAGGCACTCCAGCGGGTAATCAAGACCTCAAAACGACGTATATTCCCAGAATATTCCCAAAATTCCAGCATCAAGGCTAGATTTGTTTTGTTGTTGTTGCAAGCATGCATCCAATACACGATTGTGCAACCTCAGATTTCTTTAAAATTGTTGAAATACCATATTATGGGAGCTTTAATACTCGCATACTTTAATTGAGCTCACAAAGAAAACTAGAGACTCTTTTGTCAAAGCGTCTTGATCTGCGTAAGTAATCTTATTAGTCGTCACGCCTGCACATTTGAGCTCATCACAAATCCAATAATCAATCAGCGATGTCCTTGCCACTAATACGGTGGCCTGTTTAGTTATTGATTAGAGACAACACTGTGGATAAAAGTGTGCCGCTTGTTCTTTTACTGTATTGATTAGTTTGGGGTGAGGAAAAGCTATTTTTTGGGCAGAGCTGGCAGCAGAAACGGGTCACCACCGAGCCTTTGATTAAAATATTTTATATACTTGTGTAGTAACTGTCTTAAGAGTTGGTAGCACATTTTGTCGTAAAGTCACAGAAACAGTCCCCACGTTTTTATAGAGTTAGATGTTATTTTACCGCTTCCTTGTTGATATCGACTATTGATTTTTCACTTTATACCCCTGCAAGAGCCCAGTTCCTCGTTTTCCTGTTCTCTTGGATGCCACCTGGATACATCAGGCTTATAGTGCTTTCTAGAGAGCAGAATTACAGGCTATGTGGGCTTTTTTGTGTACAAATGGTATCTGCCCTTTAAATGTTGATGTCTGCGAGAGGGGACAGTTGCATGCATGCATGTTAAATGTACCACTATTTTGATATTTGATTAATCGTTTTCTAATTTAGAAATGTAAATATCATTTGATTTCCTTAATCATCCATGAAAGCAATAATGATTAGGTCTGTCTAGGGCCTAACCGGTTATGAAACAGCAAGCTTCAGATTAATCCACTAAGAAAAGAATTGTTAGTTGCAGCTAGCTGGACAACGAGTCTCAAGCATCGATGGGAACCGGGACTAACATTCTGATTATCCCAGGATCTTTCAAATGATTTTATTTCGATCCCTAGATTCAATGCCCACTTCGCCGACCAAATAGACACGAACACCAACAAAGAAGAAGCCTGTGAGCACCAGCGAAGAAGCAGCGGCAAAAAAGTTTGGCTTAACTTCATAAAAAAGAGTGGTCGGCTCAGTGCAACATTTGCAACACAATAATATCATGCAAAAGAGGGAGCATGAATAACATGATTAATGTTCACACATTCATGGTGTAGAAATAACACGGTACCCTGTCTTTGATGCGCTACGTTGGACTTCCTATAAGCTGTCAGTATCTGGGAAGTCCAACAATAAATGACGTCTGTCTCATGCCAATGTAAACCAGGCCTTCACTATGCTAGCTGATGTGGAAGTTTGATGTAAATAACGGATGGGAGCTACGGCTATGACTAGGCAACTTCATTCATGTCCACAGTACGTCTGTTAGAAACAGTGAAGGGACCTTCTCAACTCACAACGCACTTCCAGCCTTCGAAATAAGAGCGGTTGCGGCTATATCCTGTTTACCTGTGTTCACAAAATAAGGGTTCCATAAAAAAATAGCTTACAAAAGTATACTACTTTTCAAAAGTAAACATCTTTTGTGAAGTATACTCCTGTAAAAAGAAACTTTATAACATTTATCTTCAAGTTGAACGGTTTCAAATGTGTATGCTGGTTGAAAATAGCCCTGTAAGAAATTCATACTAAAGTTGATGATAAAAAGTGAATATCATTAAACAATTCATGGAGAAGTTCAGATCCAAAAAGAGCTGATTAGCGCCCTCATTTAAACCAGGCAACCGTTCGACACTGCCTCTGAAAAGCATCACAATCGAGAATTGTTAGGAACTAGAATCGAAACCGGAATCATTCAAATTCGAACGATGCCCAACCATAGTTGAAGCCCTAGTTTACAATGGGCTACTAGCAGCATTAATGCTGGTTGATCACTTTGCTCCTTACCGCTATTACAACATTGGTTCTGTTTCTGCTGTGTTGTGTCACTTGTAAATAAATGGCCATTTAGTCAAAGAGATCAACATTTTCCTTTCCACTTTTTCAAATTTCTGAAATAAGAGCCTCTTTCCAATTATTACCTGCTTCGAATTAACGCCCCATCCTCTTTGCCGTTTAGGTAAAACAAGTGAGAGCATTTACGAACATTTTTGATCTTTACAGTTCTTTTTTGTTCTCATGCTTTAACTTCATTTTATTGATTTTATGTTGTTCCATGACATAATCTTGTGGGTTTTTTTGTTCCCCCAGCAACTAATGAGAGAGCGTCAACAAATGGCCAGTCGTCCGTTTGCTTCAGTTGCTGTTGCACTGGACGCCAGAGGAGGAGAACATACAGAAATGCTGCAGCCACTGGTCGATGTAAGTGTTGCGCTTTGCTGTTTGTTGCCTTTTAGTGACAGCTCCTACAAACTATTGGAAAGTTACTGCTAAATGAGTTAGATAATCTCACTGTGTGCTGCTCAAAATCCTCACATAGCCACCTTTTGTCCACAATCAATAGGTAATTTGATGATCTTTTCTTCACCCTCTGTAGTAGAATTGTCCTCTACTGCAAATGTCATCTTTTTTTTCAAGGCGAGAAATGATATAATCAAGCCCAAAAAAGGTGGTGGTCACATCATCAATATATTAGGGAGAGAATAGTTTGACATCAGTGTGATGACAGTTAACATTTTGTGCCATTCCGTTTTTAATTTCAAGGATGTGTTGAATGAGTATAGGTGAAATATACCAAAGGATGTTTATATTTTATTTAATTTTTTATATGTAATGATTTCAATTTGGACGACAGAAGATCCCTGCAATTCCTGGGGGTTATGGTCCAAGACCTCAGCAAATAGTGAATAATGGATGCACCCATAAAAACCCTAAAAACGCAATTTTTTGATACTCTAAACCAGGGGTCACCAACGTTTTTTCTTGCGAGAGCTACTTTTAGAAAATGAAAATGGCCACGAGCTACTCATTTTTGTAAAAATGATTTTCATACCTTATTTCAACCCAAACAGATCAAATATGCTTGTTTTACCAAAACATTCACAAAATGCTGGTATCCACAACTCACATTTTATGTTTCACAATACTTTTCTTTCTAGTGTTCTGACATTATTAACTGAAAAACTGAATGAAAAGCAGGCTTGCGGTCACCTCATGTGGTTGTGGGGGGCTACCTGGTGCCTGCGGGCACCACATTGGTGACCCCTGCTCAAAACCCTATACTATAGCATGCCTCTCACAGTTATTAAACACATTTTAAATTGAGTATTACACATACAGAAACAATTACAGGCATACAGTATACAGTAATCCCTCATTTATTGCGGTTAATTGGTGACAGATCCGACCGTGATAAGGGAATTTTGGCTTTTAACTTTATTAGAGACATCTAGACATGAAATAACACCCATATTGTCACCTTTACATGTGTGTTACTCAATATAGGAGATATAATCAGAGATTATGATTTCAGACATAAATAAAAACTTGTGCTCCGGTATGCCAGAGTAAATGTTTTCTAGATATGTAGAGGACAGGAAGTGACGTCGGTGGTTCAGAGTTGAGTTTTAGCTTAAAAAAGAAAATAACATAAAACAACTCATTTGTTCCTTAAGGCAAAAAATGTCCCATTGAAGTCATTTGAAAATGTAATTCATGATGCCACATTTATCTAAACATAGACTAATGCAGTCCTTTGTTACAATTATGTTTTGGACTACTGGCTTTCTATTTAACATTTTTTTTTAGGGCTGTCCAAAATAACGCCTTAACGCCTGTGATTAATCTAAAAATATTAGCATATTTTAAAAAAATAACGCGATTTTCAAATATATATATAGCTTGACCACAACGTCACTCTGTAGTCCTCCTGCACGGATGTTTACATTCCTCAAGTTGAAAGGGGAAAGTCGGGGCACATGCAGCCAGCACCGATGAATGAGGAGAAAGACCCAGGTCTGCTTCACAGGAAATTTCAGTTTAAAAGTCACATACATAAAGTCTGGGTAAAACCAAAGTTGCGTGTGCATATTGCGGCGATGAATTGTCTTTTCATCGAAGCACAACGAGTCTGAAGTACCACCTTTGGACAAAGCATATCTTCGCTAACGTTAGCAAGGATGCTAACATCGGGGATCAAGCCGTGGTCGTCAAGTGCATCAGGCTAGGACTTATCAACAAAAAGACAACAACTAGGTTAACTGATGCAGTTGCTGAATGAGTTGCCAGAGACTGCAGACCCAATCAACATAGTTGAAGACGAGGGGCTTAACGACCTCATACAGATAGCCACAGGTGTCCCATTATATAGAACACCTTCAAGGGGAAATGTCGACACAAGAATTCACGAACTGTGTGAAAAGGCAACGAGGTTGTACCAGCTGGCCAAAGCTACATTTGTTGCACTGACAGGAGACCACTGGACAGCCGCAGGAAGCAACCATAACTACCTCGAGGTAACAGCACTTCTGATCGATGATAGTTGGCGGCTGCACTCATTTGCGATAGGTGTAGTGAAATCTGAGAAAAGACATTTCCCCGAATCATGTGCTCCTCAATTTCTTGATGTTGCTAAGGAGTGGGGGATAATAGAAAAGGTTACCACTATAGGGACAGATAGTGCTCAAAATATGATGGCAGCAGCCAGGAATCTACCATACAAGCACTTGCACATGCATTGCTCAGTAAATAAAGACATTGTATTGTCAATATGTGTAGAGCTGTTAAAGTTTTAAAATGCTGTGTTGTTAAATATTTCTTTATTCAACCACCATACCTGTACTACTGTTATCTCAAATCAAAATTCAAGCCAATTGTAGTACTTCAATAGAGTCTACAATAAATCAACTTAATTAAGCCCAAGGTAAATATGTGAATAATTATGATTAATCACACATGTGATTAAAGTGATTACATTTTTTTAATCGATTGACAGCACTACATTTGATATTTGTCCACCAGATGGTGCCACCTTTTCCCATTCTAAGCATGCTGCAAAATGCTTTTCATAAGTGCCTTGGTATGTGTGTTGGATAACTGTGTGTATGTTTGTGTGTTATTATTTTAGATTGTATTTCTTTTAGTAAAGCAGAGTTATGTAAAGTTCAGAACAAATACTTGTGTGGATTTTTTTTTAGGACCATTTAAGAGATTTTTGCAGCTAATGCTTCTCTGACATTGCTACAACTTTGCGTTCATACTGTAAAAAAAAAAGGAAAAAAACCTGACCTTTCCTCCAATCATTTAATAATAGAAAGCAGAAAAGGAATCTTGCAGGAAGAGGAGCGGAGGGCTCAATGTCACTGGGGATAAAAGCGTAGCTGGAAGCAATAAAGGGAGCTACAAGCTCAAATTGACATCAGAGGAGCAACAGTGTTTCCTCAGCCAAGGCCGCCTCTGTGTCACCTGCCGCAGAGAAATAAAATCACTGTGGCAACCAGCAGAGAGGCACTACATTAGCCATTAGTGTATTGCTGAGAGCTGCTCACCACCCATTATGGTGTTGTGAAGGGCAGCGTAAAGAACAGGAGAGGGCAACAATGCTTCTTAGCTTTCCCCAGTGCTGCAGTTTCAAGCAATGAATGCACACTAAAACCAAACTGATCTTGAAGTATTTGCGAGTGTCAAATTAATTATAGCTCACTTAGTTCCAGGAGTTTGTTTCTGTTTTTTTTTCTTTTTCGGACGCCAACCAAAGCTGTTTGTTTGTCAGAGCGCATTAAGGAAGAGCCCACTGGAGACAATTGCTGTAAACACTGTCCCAAGCTGTTGTGGAAATGATAACTGGAGGGAAAAAGCATCCTTCCTGACCCTCGCAAGATGCAGCATGAACCAATAAATGCCGGCCTGGCTCTCACTTAGATATCCCTGCAGCTTTCCAGAAAGCTACCAGCAAACTGTGTGGGACATATCCGCACTTCTTCTTCTTAAGTTTCATGTTTGGTAGCCACATTGTATAAGAAATCACACACAATACAAGAAAAAACCTTAAACATCACTCACACCACGTTTATTGCATTTCCTCTTTGACATCCCCTGTGCCATTCTGTCGTGCTGTACTGTGTACTAGTTTAGACTGAATAAACCCGGCTGGTTGCAGCTACGTACAGCACTCTATTAAGTTCCACACAATCTTGATGATCAGTTAATCAATTCTAATAATGGCCATCACTAACCTGGGGAGATGAGGAGATGCCAGTCTCCTCATTTTCGACCAGTGTCACATGCAAAGTTGCCATTCTTAGTAAAAATGACCACTTTATTGGCTTTAAAATCACACATATATTGGCAGATATCGTCTAAATTCAAACACGGCTCCTGACCACATCCGGCATTGTTTGGCAGTAGTTGAAGGTGAACCATATAAAAAAATAAACCTCATATTTATAAGCTTAATTGCTCAGCATCTGGCATCACTTAGCTGTTAGAAATACATGTCCATGTCAAAGAGGACACTGACAACAAGCCAATGTGACCGACTCTCCTGTTTGTGTAGCAACAGCTAAGTTATTGGCTGTATCAGTCTGACAGTATCGATAATACTTGGTGCTTAATCCCTATATTTGCTTAACCTCAAATGTACTGGAGATGGACAGTTGCGCAATATGTACTGTATAGATGTATGTACACGAGACAGGTTTTCCATGGAATTTACAGGAATAAATGTGCAGAATTGCGTGTCTATAGTAGTCTGTAGCAGCAAATTGAGAATGTAAATGAAAACAAGCAGCTTTTATGCAAATTAAGCTGCAATTTTTTACTTTGCATGTTGCAGTCCGACTTTTTTATCATAGGAAGTTTGATTAAATTCAGTGAAATTGTTGAAAACATTTTAATTTATGAATAAACTGTAAATTATACATAAACATTTTAGTTGTTTAATTGAAAAAACAGTACTTTACCTAACAATTTAATTTAATCATTTTTCCAGCCATTTGCATTTTTGTGGACACATACCTGCATATACCTGCTTTTTCCTAATGCGTAGTGATCTTGTTTGGTCTAGTCAGCATTTTGCATGTAAAATATAAGGGACACCACTATATATTATGATCATTTGTGTGTTAATGTTGTTTATGTTAAGGTTAAGTGAGTTTAGAGTTGTACGGCGGGCCGGATCAAATGCCCTCACGTGCTGTAGTACATGGCCCAGGTGTCACAGGTTCCCCATCTCTCGTCAAACAAAAAACATCCCATTAATATAAAAGTTTCAAATGAGTTTCTTGAACATTTTCACCACTGTGACCCAAGAAAAGTGTGACTACAGTATATTTAAAGGCTTTTCAAAGCATCCCAGTTGTTTTGGTTAGTAATGATGCTTCACCCAGTGAGCCATGTAAACACGGCTTGCAGCGGATACTGATTTATCCTTAAATTAGCAATTTAGTCCCCCCCCACCCTCACCCTTGTTTTTGCGGCAATGTGCTTTATGTAGCTACTTATTAGTGGGATCACCTGAGTGCTCATGAAGCGACTGACAACCTGATTGCCCTTGGATGCCAGCGCAAGACGGAGCACCCATCTCTCCATCATTGCGCCCGAGCAGATGCACGCTAATGTTTTCCTCTCATCACGTGACTTTGTTGGCTTGCCTGGATTGACCATCAATAATCATCTCCCGTGACGGAAACGTATTTTCTCTGCGATTAAATGGAATAACAGTCACCTTGTGTTTACATCCATTTTGCTTGTTTATGAATATTGTTTTTGTCCTCCAGTAGAAGAATTAGAATTGTATCATTTCAGAATAATATTTTTAATAAATTTGAGGACCTGGCTCCTTTTGGATTAACGGGCATTTTGTATCAGCATCACATGCTTCTGGGAAGATGATGGAAAATAGGTCAAATAATTCTGCAGTATATTCATATCTATATCTTTTTTGTTATTTTTGTAAAATTGTATATAATAAAGTTAAAAATGAGATTAAAGCTGAATTTTTCAAGCATTAATTAGGACAGATTTAGGTTTTATTTATAGTGTTTTTGTTTGTTTTCATGAGGATAGAGCAACCAAGCAATAGTTAAAACAATTAAGTTGTATGTGCTAGATTTTGTATACCATAATATATTGTATTCAAATTAGTACCTAGAGCAGCGTGTATCACCATTGTATGCAAATGAGCCCCTCCCCCAATCCATATATGGTAGCTTCTGTGAATTTGGTGCCAGTCATAAATACTGTAATAGGTGATGTTGACGATTAATGAAAATAAACACTACATTCAAGCATACAGTGGTGTGCAAAAGTATTTGTCCCCTTCCTGATTTGTTATTATTGTGCATGTTTTTTCACACTTAAATGTTTCAGGTCATCAAAAAATTTAAATATTGGTCTGACAACACAACTGAACACAAAATTCAGTTTTTTAATTACTTATTATTGACATACAGTATTTATTATTAAGGGAGAAAAAAAACCTACATGGCTCTGTGTGAAAAACTGATGCTATGGCATGGCATGACATGACAAAAGGCGGTTCATGCTGGAAAACCCTCCAATGTGGCTGAATTCCAACAATTCTGCAAAGATGAGTGGGCCAAAATTCCTCCACAACGCTGCAAGAGACTCATTGCAAGTTATCGCACACGCTTGATTGCAGTTGTTGCTGCTAAGGGTGGCCCAACCAGTTATCAGGTTTAGGGGGCAATCACTTTTTCACACAGGGCCATGTAGGTTTGGATTTTTTTTCTCACTTAATAATCAAACTTTCATTTAAAAACTGCATTTTGTGTTCGGTTGTGTTGTCATTGACTAATATTTACATTTGTTTGATGATCTGAAACAGTTAAGTGTGACAAACATGCAAAAAAAAATAAGAAATCAGTAAGGGGGCAAACATTTTTCACACCACTGTATATGTATTTTTTTTATTTTGGAAGATTCTCAATATTTGGAAAAGACATTAAATAAAAGGAGCTGAAGTTTTTCAAATATCAATCATACTTTGTTTGATTTTTTTTATCTCCATGACGATAAAACACAGTAAATCAATTGATATTTAAAATCATTGTTTCCTTGCAGCCCACCTTACTTTCTTTCAGTGCTTTTAAGCTGTTAAAGCCAGCACTCATTCAAAATATCATGACAATATCAGGAGGTTTATTGTCAGGCATACAATATAGAATGAGCTCCACACCTTTATCCATATATCGTTGCCTCTGGCAAGGTAGTGGCAGCCATATTTTAATGTGTATATTGTGTAATAATTTGCGTATATTTTTTAAATTATTTTTTTCAAAAATCTTACAGTTCAGATAAAAAGAAAAAGACATGATTTTTTTGTCATAATTGAGACAAATGTTTTGGGTTTTTTTTTTACGATTGTAAAACCCATAACATCAATTGTGAGTGATAAAAGACATGAAGTTTGACTTCATATCAAAATAAAATCAACACCAAAAAAGTAATCTACTCCCTTTAACTGCTAGTAAACACTAGCAGGAAAGCCAGTACTTAAAATAAACAAAAATACCGAAATTAGCAAATATTGTTTTCCTGACATTCCCCCTGTGACGCCTCTGTCATCTCCTCATCTGACACAAAGAAGTCCATTGTGGCCCAGACGTGTTATTATTCCTCAGTTGTATCCCCAAACACATGCCGCCAAACCCCCTGACGTTCATTGTAAGGATGACATGTTTTTCACGCTTGAGACCAGCAGTTTGTGGCCATTAAAGTCTTTGAGTGTCAAGACGCCGACACACGGGTGTTGTGTACGTCGTCGTTGTTGCTGTTGTGTGACCAATTAAACTATTTGTCTCGGGAGGAGGGGAGCTTGTCTCTGCTGCCATAGATTTTACTGTCTGGTCACTCCAAAAGGTTCATTCAGCGGTCAGTGCACACGTAAACATAGCTTTTAAAGCTCTGATTGGTAAGGCAGAGGTTCACGTTCCAAGTATTTGTTTTCACTAGGGCTGTCAAATGATTACAAATTTTAATCAGATTAATCACAGTTTTTTAAAATTAATTAATAATGATTAATCACCATTAGAAACTATGTCTGAAATATGGCCATTATTTTTACTGTATCTAATTAACAGGAAGGTCAATGACAGGACAGGATTATGTATATAGTTGTATGTATTAACAGCTCCAAATGAACAGAATATGTCAATCGAGCTAAAAGATACCACACAGTCTAAAAATCTATTTGTCTAACACTAGTCTCTTTAATAGTAGCAGAACATTTGAATCACTTTAAACTGTGGTATCATGAGCAATGAGGGGTGGCGTTCAAAGACATCACATAATTTAAGGCTGCTGCCCCACGACCCAAATGGAAGAAGATGGATGGATGGATGGATGACTTGTTTTCAGTGTATTTTCCAGCAAAGTTAAATGTAGCAAATTGTACATCCGAATTAAGAGCTACGAAGTGAGTGATAAGAATATTCACTTCATGTTTTTCTTTATGTTTGTGTTTATTTACACACACACGTGCATTATAAAGCTGTTTTTGTGACGTTTGGAGTGTCCCTGAATGCATCTCGCGTTCTTGTAATGAGAATGAGGAAGTGTCGTTCCCAGGATGAAGGGACTAGAGTGTGTGTGAGTTGGAGATACATCCAGTATATGGTGTTGGTATTGTACTGCTGTGGATGTGTTCAGGTCAGAATGAAGTTAGAAAAGGGCATCAGACTCTGTGTGACTGTGTGGGGACGCTCCACTGTGATTCCGTCTGCCGTCATAACAGAGGGGCATGCTTGCTCTGGTGCGCATGCGTTAGTTACACAAAAAAAAATGTAATGGAATTAATGAAATAAATTAATTACCGCCGTTAACGCGTTATTTTTGACAGCCCTAGTTTTAACAAAATGCATCAGTAATAGTCAAGTGACTGACTTTGTTTTTTAGAGATCCAAAACATGCACTATAAACATGCATCTGTGGAAAGATTGTATTGTTTCCTTTGGTTCTGATGATGATCTAATGTGATATTTTCATCAGGGCGCACCTAAACCTGTCGCCATGGAGCCATGTTCTGGAGGGAAGGCCGCGGTGTTGACGGTCCTGATTCGTCTGCCGTCAGGGCCTACCAATTTGCCTCCGCCCGGACAGTCAGGTAATAAATTGAAAGTAACCTACTAGCTAAAGATTCTTGTTTGTGTATGAAAGCTGAAGCTGGAAGCTAAATTAGGTGTTGTATTTCCAGCACTCATTCCAAATATCATGACAATATCAGGAGGTTTATTGTCAGGCATACAATATAGAATGAGCTCCACACCTTTATCCATATTTGGTTGCCTCTGGCAAGGTAGTGGTCGTGTTTAAGGAAGTTAGCATTGTGTTTGTGTAGTTTGGTGTGTGACATGACAGGAAAATATGGGGGGAAAATGTGGGACATTTAAAAAAAAAAAAAAAAAACACTTCTGCTAGCTCACGTGTCCTGAATGAGTTTTTTTTTAATTTTGATGTTTGAATTGGATGAAAAATGAGGAAGTACTGTAGTTAATGGCCAAAGAATGGGGCAGACAAAATAAGAATTGTAAATGTGTTAGAATTTATTAAGGATGGAAAAAAGGCATGGGAAAGAAGAGGAATAAATAGATGAAAATTTGTAGTCAATTTCAAAGATCATAATAAGATCGAAGATTGAACCAGCAGCCATCCCTGCAACCACTCTACCTGCTGAGCCGTCTCAGCCTATAGAATTAGCAGAATGTAACATAAATGTAAAATGTAAACATTTTTACCACCAGTAGGGTGTGCCAAATAAATTGCCTATTCATTTTCAATGGGGAAATTGTCACAGAAAATATGAAATTCCAGTAAATGTGGGAATTTAAAAAAGTCCTGCCTCATGGCAAATGTGTCCTGAATGAGCTGAACTTTGGATTGGTTTGAATCCGTCTAGAAATGTGGGAGGAGTTAGTGGACATAAAATTAGGCGGAATAAGAAGTAATCTCAGATGTATGAATGCTTCTCAGCGAGACCAACTTAAGCGTGTCCCGCTGTATCTGACCGGTCGTCTATTTGTCCCCTACCATCCTCCTCAGGCCTCATCGTGGCCAGCGCACTGATCGACGTCTCCCAGCAGAAAGCGGCTGACTTCAAGGAGAAGTCACAGGCTTTAAAGAACCGAAAGGCGCTCCCTCCGGCACACCAAGGCACCTGTGTCTGAGCGTCGCCTTCAGCTCTCCACAGCTCCCACCCGCCGCAGGATTCCCGGGTGGACGACGACGTTCTCTGACACGAGAGGCGTCCACACGGGGGAGAAGAGTTACGTTTCAGGGGGGTACAAAGACAAGAAGCCCCTATGCACAACAACCCTCAAAGGACCTGCAGGACCCAAAAATGACTTGATCCTTTTTGCACCTCACTTCATGTGTTTATTTGGATGCCTCCTTGTTCGTTTGTTCAGCATGAGGGGAAAAGCTTATTGCTATGCAGTTAAAGTTAAAGCTGTCCGATGCCTGATACATGCTGCCTATTGGTTATATCCTTTTTGTTTTGTTGTTGATGTTGTTGTTGTCTCACGGTGCTGAAAGATTCACTGGTTTTATTGCCTGAAGGAACTCGCACTGCTCACTAATCACGCAACGTTTGGAAAATGCCCATGTCTCTTTTTAGCATTAGCCAGCTGAAGCTAACCGCCTTTGGGAGATGACGGAAAAAACTGGAAAATCTCAAGACGAATCCTCAGTGTTCTTGTGCTAGGACGGATGGGAGGAAGAGAGTTAAGGACTCCTCTGGCATTTGTTTTGTATGTTCTCTGACTTTATTTCTATGCGTGACAACATCCAGTTACCTTTTGTAATGCCTTGCCCAACTTTCAAAGCTGTTTTTATCCCTGCCTGAGCTGTACAGTGTTTTGCTTTGCAACAAATTTGACTCACTCTCCTCTCTTGTCAGCTTTCTACCACAGATCAGGCTCTTTTTTGCATTTATTCAAAGCCTATTATATTTACCATAAATTGTTAAGTCACTTTTGTTACACTTGTGAAAAGTATTGTTTTGATATTTAACAGATTCCTGTGTAATAGCACATTTAACTGAATTTTTATATATTTTTTGAACTCCTTCAGGACTGTATGGGCATTGCTTGTTCTTGTTGTTGTTGCAAAGTGGTCATTTTTGTTGCATCTCTTAAAGCATCGTATGTAAGCTAACATGTTCCTTATTGTGTTTTTTTGTGTGCAGTAGTCCGATGACAGTGTTATTACACAGGAATCAGGTCTCGCGGGGGGAAAAAAACAAGATACGAGAGACTGCCTGTCGGTAATTGTCAGTGTATTTTAAGGATGAACAACATGACGAAATATTAAAACAAATGAAATGAGTTTGTTTTTATTTTGATTTAAAGACGTGAGATTGGTAGGTATTTTAATGTTCATATTTGTCTATGAACTTCTGAATGTGTAACCCACATCTGCACTCCCAATTTAATAGGTCCCTCCTCTGCCCATGCACCACTGCTCTCTACAAATGGAAAACAAGGTAAGTAGGTTTTTTTTTGTTTGTTTTTTTTTTAAACACACTACAACACAACGGTACAGCCACAGTCAAGACCACCTTGGTGGTGGTAACAAAAGACAGCTGTCTTAAATTGATGTGAATTAGAGCAAACATCAAGGTCAGCCTGTACCATTTGTCTCTGTCTCTGCTTGGGAGGAAGCAATGAAGGGCACCTAACCTTGGCTTTTTAGCACTTATAATGGTCAGACAGTAAACAAAAAAAATATTTGTTCTAATGTTTAAATACATTCCTCCCTAAAAATGAGTCAACACACAGCCATTATTGTCTAAGAAGCTGGCAACACAAGCGAGTGGCAAGATGATGTCTACAGTCAAGCATGGTGGTGTTAACGTCATGGTCTGGGGCTGCACGAATGATACCAAAACTAGGGGAGCTGCGGTTCATTAAGGCGAAACCTGAATATAACATGTACTGTGACATTCTGAAGCACAACATGACCTCCTCCCTTGGGAAACCATTTTCCAACATAAGGATCCCAAACACACCTCCAAGAAGATGGAAATGCTTTGCTGAGAATGGTGAAGGTGATGAGACCTGAGCACTTGTGTGGGGCATCCTCAAGCAGAACGAAGTGGAAGAGGATTCCATTACCAACTGGTGAATTCCATATCCAAGATGGTTAAGGCAATGCAAGATCACAATGAGGCTAATGCTTAATATTAACACTTTGGACTCAATTTGGACGTGTGTTACCAGCTATTTGGACAACAACAGCTGTGTGTTGAGTTTTTTCAGAGGACAGTTTCTTTCAATGAACCACAGCTCCTCCCGTGCCAGCAGCATCCGTGCAGCGTATCACGCTACCACCACCATACTTGACTGTAGACAAGACACAATTATCTTGCGGCTCACTTGTGTTGCCAGCTATTTAGACAATAATGGCTGTGTTGACTCATTGTCACTGGACAGTAAATCAATACTGCTCTATACAAGCTGTACACTGACTACTTGAAAGTGTATATATTATTGTCTTCATGACCTGTTTGTGCAAGAGTCAATGTATGTTTCTGATAAAATTATTCCAATGGGTGAAACTTAAGCTGCATGACTTGCCAGAAAGTTCCCGGAAGTGACATCACCCGCATTAAATAAGGTCAGTTCACTTGTGATTTGTCATCTGTGTTATCGCAAAAGATATAGTACTCAGTCTGCCATGTTGGCGAATATAAATCCCATCGCAGGACAAGCCAACCAAACTATTGGAGTGTGTTTTAAAAAAAAAAGATCATCTTTTCATACCTTTATAATTAAATGGCTCCACTCGGTTGTTGCAGGTACATTTGATATGAAAGTGTCAGTGCTGTGACTTTCGCTTATACTTCAGCGAGTGAGATTTACAGAGTGGTTATGGTTAAGTGACAATTTGTGTAAATCATTTAGTGCGGCAGCCAACCCTCAAAATATCACTGTAATATAACAGAATATAGGCTTTTGGCATAATGTAGGAAGTCATTCACCGCCTCATAGAAATGACCAATTGTGCTTCAACAGAATATGCAAATACAGTCATCCCTCGCTACATAACGGTTCCAACATTACTCCTGCACTCTATTGCATTTTTTCCTAAAAATAATTAATAAATGATTGCTCTTTCGTGGTTGATAGTGGTGTAACGATTCGTTTTATTAATGATTTGATTAGCATAATGATTCGTGGTTGCCCATACTATTCAAGGACGATATTGGTTCATTTAGATTCAGTTTAGTTCATTAAATACTACTAAATTAGAAAGTACATAATGAATGACATCACAGTATTAACCAGGGGTACGAGATCTCGTGAGATTGACACGTGACAAGAAACTGTCTCGCGATAATGAATAAATTAATCGCACGATAAATGGAAATGAACTGGATAATTTTGCTGGCCTCCATATACAGTACAGGTATTGCCATGCACACGTCTGTTTTCCTTGTTTGTCGCCTCCAAATAGACAGGAAGAGAGTTCACTCTGCATTGGTTTCAGCAAGTAGACGCTTCATAGAACAACAGTGAAAAGAATGAGACCTCATGTCAGTCATAGAGTTGCTTTGTCTCTGTGGGCGGGGGGGGGGGGCTGCCAGCATACACACAAAGCAAAAGAGTGGAGCTTCATGTGGAGCAATGCAAGGTAACCTCGTAGAAGTTATGAACGAAAAACATGCTTGCAAAGCCAAATGCCACAGCCCCTGCGTAGGAATGTTAATAATGAGCAAGGTGAGCCCATCAACACGAACGAGCCAGTATGCCATATTTATTCCGATGTGCAGAGCAGAGCCTTCGTCCCGACAGTCAACACTCACTGATAAGTTTGGTCGGCAAAGTGCACAAAATAGTGTGCTTTCACAGAAAGACATTGCAATGAAAAAATATTGCATTATTATGACATAGTCAACGTAGCCAATGCTCATGGGTCCGTCCCCCATCAACTCATTGAGTTTGCCTTGGAGTTCCATGTCACTGTTTGTATTAGTGTCCTGGTGGCCAAGTACTTCCAAGACCTTCAATTGTGCTGCACCCACCAGGATTTTACCACAGGCTGGCAACAGCTGGAAGTGGGGCTCGCCATGGGTTCCTCCATCTCGCCCATCCTGTTTGTCACAGCCTTCAAGATCATCCTCACTGGAGCAAGGACGATGGTCGGAGGAGTGAAATTACCATCGGGGCAAAGACTTCCACCTGTGAGAGGCTACATGGAAGACATCACCACCATTCTCCAGACAGCAGCATGTACAGCAAGACTGCTTAAAAGGATTGACGAGCTTGTGGGATGGGCAAGGATGAAGATCAAACCCTCCAAATCGCGTAGTCTGTCCTTCAGAAAAGGGGTCAGGAGCGATCACACCATCTTTGTCGCAGGCGGTGAGGGGATCACCGAAGCAACCTGTCCGTAGCCTGGGTCGAATCTATACTGCAGAGCTCTCTGACAGGCAGATGAGGGATACAGTGAGGAAGCAGCTTGCAGACGGCCAGGCCAGGGTCAACCAGTGCCAGCTCCCGGGCAAGTACAAAGTGTGGTGCTATCAGTCCATTCTGTACACACGGGTGATGTGGCCTCTGAAAGTGAGTGAGATCCCCTTCACAGTGGTGAGAAAGATGGACGGACTTGCAAACTCATACATCAGAAAGTGGCTGGGGCTGTCAAGAAGCCTTTCGGAGGTAGGCCTTTTTGGTAGAAACAGACTACAGCTGCCACTGCAAGCCATCAGCATGGGTTACAAGCAGGAGAAGGCCCGACTTGTACTGGAGTTCAGAGAATCCACTGACCAGCTGGTGAGAAGAGCAGGAACCCAAGTGAGAACGGGGAGGAAGTGGAAAAGCCCAGGAGGAAGTTGACAAGGCAGTCAGCAGGCTGAAACAGGCGACACGACCTGGTGTTGAAAAAGCTGGCAGAGGTAATGGAGGCATGCAGACAGGAGGCGAACAGTAGACCTATGGCTTCAGCGAGAGATTCCATCCAGTTTGCCAGTGCGGGAGAGAAAATCAATACACTCCGCAAGAGAGATACGCCAGGTCTCCTCTCACCATGAAGTGCGTGGAACATGAGGGTTGACCTTGGGAAGCAGCTACAGTTCCCCAGGGAGATTGCAGAAACGTCACTCCGGCCAGCCCTGGTAATGTGGTCAGAAGCTTGCAAGAGTGTCTTACTGGAGCTTACTGTGCCTTGGGAGGAAAACTCAAGCGAAAGCTTGCTAAGTACGCAGATCTAGCGGCAGAATGCTGAGAAGTTGGCTGGAAAGCCATTACCTGCCCTGTTGAGGTGGGGTGTAGAGGCTTTTTGGGAGCCTCAACTGCTCGCCTACTCCGTGATGTGGGATGCAAAGGAGTTGCGCTTCGGAAGGCCATCAAAGAACTGGCTGAGGAGGCAGAGAAAGGCAGCTTCTGGCTTTGGCTAGGGAGGAAGAACAGGAGTTGGGGGCTAGACAACACCTAGGGCATTAGCAGGGGTGGTAGGGAGAGATCACTACCATCGCTCCGCCACCAGGAGATGTACTGGGGTTAAAGGAGCGAAACATCAATGACTGGTGGTCCCCAGCAGATGACCCGCTTAGGCCCATAGGTGTCACACCTGAATAAAAGGCAATGGTGGAGGTGCGTCAGGCAGAAATGCCGAGCAGGCAGACCAACAGCCTGTACAATTAAGAAGGTAGTATACAGTGGTGTGAAAAAGTGTTTGCCCGCCTTCTAATTTCTTATTCGTTTGTATGTTTGTCACACTTAAACCTTTCAGGTCACCAAAAAAATGTAAATATTTATCAATGGCAACACAACTGACCACAAAATGCAGTTTTGAAATGAAATTTATTGCAAGAAAAATCCAAACCTACATGGCCCTGTGTGGAAAAGTGATTGCCCCCTAAACCTAATAACTGGTTGGGCCACCCTTAGCAGCAACAACTGCAATCAAGCGTTTCTGATAACTTGCAATGAGTCTCTTACAGCGCTGGGGAGGAATTTTGGCCAACTTATCTTTGCAGAATTGTTGTAATTCAGCCACATTGGAGGGTTTCCCAGCATGAACCACATTTTTAAGGTCATGCCACAGCATCTCAATAGCATTCAAGTCAGGACTTTGACTAGGACACTACAAAGTCTTCATTTTGTTTTTCTTCAGCCACTCAGAGGTGGACTTGCTGGTGTGTTTTGGATCATTGTCCTGCTGCAGAACCCAAGTTGGTTTCAGCTTGAGGTCACAAACAGATGGCCAGACATTCTCCTTCAGGATTTTTTGGTAGACAGCAGACTTCATGGTTCCATTTATCACAGCAAGTCTTCCAGGTTGTGAAGAAGGCAAAACAGCCCCAGACCATCACACTACCACCACCATATTTTACTGTTGGTGTGATGTTCTTTTTTCAAAATGCGGCGTTTTTACGCCAGATGTAATGGGCACACACCTTCCAAAATGTTCAACTTTTGACCCAAGTATTTTCCCAAATTTCTTGGGGATCATCAAGATGTTTTTCTGGCAGAATTGAGATGAGCCTTAATGTTCTTTTTGTTCATCTTGGAACTCTGCCATACAGCCTTTTTTGCCCACTGTCTTTTTTATGGTGGAGTCATGAACAATGACCTTAACTGAGGCAAGATGTTGTTGTGGGGTCTTTTGTGACCTCTAAGATGAGTCATCGCTGTGTTCTTGGGGTAATGTTGGTTGGCCAGCCTCTCCTGGGAAGGTTCACCACTGTTCCATGTTTTCTCCATAATGGCTCTCACTGTGGTTCGCTGGAATGACAATGCTTTAGAAATTACTTTATAACCTTTTCCAGACTGATAGATCTCAATTACTATCAGTTAATTAATTAACAGGAGAGTGGGGGGGGGGGGGGGGCAATCACTTTTGTACACAGGGCCATGTAGGTTTGGATTTTTTTCTGCCTTAATAACAAAAGGTTTCATTTAAAAACTGCATTTTGTGTTCAGCTGTGTTGTCACTGAGTAATATCACATTTGTTAGATGATCTGAAACATTTAAGTGTGACAAACATGCAAAAAAATAAAATAGGAAGGGGGCAAACACCACTGTATATTTTACACCACTGTATATTATCATAACATTAGAGGTTTATTTGGTTTAAAAAAAAATGGTGACAATAATGTTTATCCTCAAAGACGGATAGTGGTTCTCTTTCTAGCTCACCATAAAGGTAATCTCCGTCTTATCTACTTTTTTTTTTAAAGTGATCTTCAAAGTTTTCTTGAAAGTGTAGTCGTGGTTTGAACCAGCCGCTGCATTATCACTTATCTCTGTGCACAGGAGATCCAAACGTTTGATTCTGCTTTAAAGGCAGGTGCGCCGTTTAAAGGAAGCAAAGTGCTCTCCTCCTCCAGAGAAGCTGTTGCAATAAAGCGTCAGAGGTCAAAGTTGCAGTAATTAGACGTCACCCCGACTGAGTCACTTTGCCGTCAGCTTGCTTTTTAATCTACATTTGGATTGAAACCAGCCACTGTGCTCTTTTGGAGACATTTGCAAAGCCCAGTCTTCCTCCTTGCAGCTTTTTGGCAGTGGAAGCCTAAAATATGGAGAGTAGAAATATTTAGCATGATTTTAACAGCCATGTTGCATCATTTCAACATTTTTAAAATCATTTTTACTCAAAATTAGTCCCCGTTTTGTAAATACTAAACTCAAAACTATAAAGTGTCTTTTTTTTTTTTACACTTAATGTTTTACATGTCATTATGTCCATGCCTTATATTGCAAATATGTGTGTTTTTTTTAAAATATATATTTATTTCCACATATTCACATATCTGTCCATGTATAACACCTCTTTTTTGCAATATTACAACTGCATGTACTGTATGTGTTAAAGTAGATTTAAGTTGTTTTTTAAAACCATATTTTTCCTGTCAGGATAAAGAATTTCAACAACTAAATGTGAGTAAATAAATTATTTTAGTAAATAATGGCTATAATTTTTGATAATTTGTATAATTATTATTATAATAAATGAATGTCAGTTGTCATATATATCTTACATATGTTGAACACACCATGACATCTGTAACATAGTGTTTTTTTCACATTATAACATAAATCCAGAAATGTGACAACTTTGTTAAATGTTACTACATTTTTAAAATGTAGTTAACAATTTTTATAATTTATATAATATATAATACAAACTTAAAAATGTTGTTATAATAATATTACAAAAGTAAAAACATGTGCATAAATACATAATATTATATATGATTAATTTTTGTTAATTTTTTAATCTACTTTTTACTAGATATATACTAAAATATATCAAAGCTATATTAATTTACAGGAATATTTCGCAATATTTTAGAATACATTTGAATTTGAATAAATAATAATAATAAATGCATTTATCCATTTGAAGTCCACTTAATTATACTTAATTATAACCGTACTGAATGCTCGTGTGTTGTTATGAAGTGATGTCAGTGGTTGAAACGTCCACAGTGGTCATTTCCTAGTCTCCCCATCTCTTCCTTAGTCTTCATGCATCACACGTCTGGGATATTTTGTCTCTTTTTGGAGCTTTGGCACATCTAATAAATCTTATGTGCTCTCTCCTGGTCCAGTAGTCCATCACACTGTTAAAGCAGGTGGGCCATATTCCTGGCCAGACAGACACCCCCACCCCCACCCCCACCCTCCCCTGCCCATCCACGTCCCTCTTCCTGTCTGTCCTCTACAAGATGTGGCGTCCTTGTCTGCATGATGTGATTGGACTGACAATTGGTAGGAAAGTCCCTTTGTGATGTGTACACTATATGAGCAAAAGTGTTGGGACAGCTGGCCATGACACATACAAGAAGTGAAAGAAGTGAACTGGGAGAGAATGTGTTTTTTTCAGCCATCTTAAGCCCGCAGATTGGTCCACTCTTGTTGTAGTTTGCAATCAAGCTCAGGTGTGTTCACAGCTACTACACATTCAGAGTAGATGTGATTTAATATCAAGAGTACAGTATACCGCTGATACTGTCAGGATCCCCCCAGATCCCTCCTTCCTCTCTTCACCTTCCAGATCCCTCATCCCTCAAGCAGCCTGCTGTATCACACCTTTGATGTGGAATCGTTGTTGCATCATCCTTGATGGCATCCCTTAAAGGCCACCGAGAGGAGGAAACGTTAGCAGATTGTTCACAACCCTCTGTGGGAACACCAGCTCTCTTCAATGTTCAAGTAAGATTATTTCTTCGTGTTTCTGCCACTCCTTTTGGCCACCTTTTTTTGTATACACATTTGCAGTGGGATTAACCTTCTTCCCTGCTGGCCCTGCTGCTGCGTTCGCTGCCCAGCCGTCCCCATTCATGAACTCTGAGCATCAATAGACTCATCTTTCACTCACACCAGGTGTCTGCATTTCAGAGTTGAGCCCACAACCCCTGAACCCTTTCCTGACATCTTTTGTTGGCAAACGTTTGGAGGCATAAAACTTGCTGTAACTATGTGAACACATAATTAGTTACCTCTGCTCTCGTCTGGTTTTCATAGTGTGACAGCGAAGTATTAAAGGAGAACCACTTTTTGGGGGAATTTTGCCCATCATTCACAATCCTTATGAGAAACATGAACACGTCTTTCCATTTTCTGTGCATTCTACAGTGAGAAAAACAGCTAGCTTGAGGGAGCTAACAATGCACTTTATATAACACGCCTATAAAGCCCTCTAAAAAACCAACAACGTTTTTTGGTTTTATATATGATGAGACCATGTAGTAACAGGTACATTCATGATAACATGTAATACTCGCAGTAGTTTGGTCATTTTAAGCAGTTCCAGAACTTCTATCCTGGGCGCGTTGATTTCACACATTTAACAGTACTTCCGTCAATAACAGATGCCTAGTAAGCACGTGTCTGTATTCAACTAATCATGGCAGACTTCGTGAGAGCCGCCGCTGACCACTTGTGGACAAATGAGGCTCCGGGACCTTATCATTTTGAGCCTGAATATACAGAAGATGGGCTGCAGTTGTTAGAAGCTGAGCAGGCAAGCAGGGAGAGTGAAACATTGGAGTAGACGGGGGCCGGGAGAGTCAGGACCGACCTAACTTGGTGGTGCAAATGTGGAGCTTGCCAAGCCGTACCGACAGAAGTTGTGTTTTTCTGTTGCACTGAAAGGCACACAGTGTTACCATTGACGGAAAGGCTTTGTGTGTCTGGCGAGCAGGACATTGCTCCGAGAGATTGTATCTGTCCTACAGCGGTAGAAACTTTCTTCCACCTATTTGGTTGTCTGCTCGTAGTTCTTCATATGCTTATTCTTGTTTACCAGTCAGGACAGATTGGTGTCTTATCACATTGTTTTGGAATGGGCCCATCTTCTGTGTTACCTCCTACAACCGCTGTAGCTTGATTAATATGCAGATCAGTTATGTAAATTGAACATTGTTGGGCTTTATAGGCAAACTAGGTGTGGCCCAAAATGTGCATTGTTAGCTCCCTCATGCTAGCTGTTGTTCTAGACATGTGTTCACAATTCACCTAAGAATTGTGCAGGATGGGCAAAATAAAACAAAGTGCAGTTTTCCTTTAAAAGTGTTGTTTTCTGAGCACCAATAAGTCCAAAAAGCTGCAAAAACATTGTTTTTTTTTATTGAACTTACACATTATTTTCAGTCCAGGTTTGACATTAAAGTGAGTTTCACACATTCTTATTGACACGGGGGATTTTTTTCCGTTTTGATATGGATTAAATATCCTTGTTTTTCAATGTAGTTAATGTAACAAGACATGGACTTTATTTTATTAGGGGGAGTTTTGCCTGTTTTGGTGGTAATCATTGGAAAACATGAATGAATTTAATGTCTCCTAACTTGGATTGGAAGAAAACAAACTATTTTGCATGTAAAAGAAAAAAATGCTAGTACATTTCTGGAAATATTTGTGAAATTCCATTCCCATCCATGGGAATTTGACATATCTTCAACATTGGATGCTTTCAATTAGAATGAATGTGAATTACATTTGAAAGTTGAATATAATAAAAACTGTTTTATTTGTGAAGTCTACTGAAATACAGTTTAAAAAAATTTGAATATTGAATAGAATAAATAGATTTTATTGCATGGAGGTGGCTGCGGGCTCAATAGATGCACAATAGATTAATTCTCAGGCTAGAAAATTTGCATAAAAGCTGGTTATTTCCATCAAAATTGTGTTCAGCTTGTATTAGAAGACGTTTCACCTCTCATCCGAGCAGGCTTCATCAGTGCATGCGGAAAGACTCGGTGGGACCACACACCAGTCAGACTAGATAGGACAGCTCCAGTCTGAGAGCCTGGTGCAAGATCCCGTCTATTTATCCTTAAAGGCCCAGACAGGAATGGTTGGCTCTTTAGTGGTGTCAAATGACGATCGTTAGGACACACTGGAATGGGGCCTCTGCCCGCCAACGATGGTCGTATGCTCTTTTGAAAATACACAAAGAAGGGCCCCCCCTCAGACCCATTGTCAGCAGCATTAACTGTGTAATTTGCAATATTGTTAAGTATGTGGCCACCATCTTAGCACCCCCAGTGGGCTAAACACCACATCACGTCTAAAACTCAATGGACTTTGTCAAGAAAATCAGACACTTAAAAGTGGACAAAAATGACATGATGGTTTCATTTGACGTCACCTCCCTGTTCACCTGTATTCCAACCCAGGATGCAGTGGAAACTGTGAGGCAACATTTACACCTTTACCACACCTTCCAGTATCGATCCACACTCAACCCAGAACAAATCTGTCATTTGATGAAACTTTGCCTCAATAACACATATTTTGAATTCATGGCAACTTTTTACAGACAAAAGCACGGTCGTGCTACGGGGTCACCAGTGATGGTGATGGCCAACCTCTACATGGAGGACATGGAAAGGAGGGCTCTGAACTCCTTTAAGGGAACAGCACCAAGTCATTGGTGCATGTTTATGGATGACACATGGCTCAAAATTAGAAGCCAAGAAGTGCTAGCTTTCACCGAGCACATTAAGACAGTGGACAAAACATCACGTTCACACGTGAGGATGTCAAAGACACAAAGTTGGCTTTTTTGGACTGTGACGTGCACGTTGCAGAAGACGGGGGCCTCCATGTCGGTGTTTACAGGAAACCCCCACACGCTGACCAATACCTACTTTTTGACTCATACCACCCAATGGAACACAAAGCAGGTGTTATCAGAACCCTACAACACAGAGCTGATAATGTTCCCACTGGCCCACAGGCCAAAACCCGTGGTTACCCCAGCTGGTCGTTTTAAAAAGTGCACCTCGTTCCAGAAAGAACAAAATCAAGGTGGACGAGGAAAGAAAAGAAAAGCAGACGCAATAACATCGCCGTATGTCTCAGGCCTACCTGAAGGATTTTGAATAAACACAACATACAGGACCAGTACTCTTCAAACACTTTGAGACAGAGATTGGTACACTCCAAAGACAGGACACCCAATACCCAGACAAACGATTTGGTTTGTGCTGTCCATTGCAGTGAGGAACGCACCGATTTTGACATTGGGGAAACCAAGCATCCGCTGAGTAGGCGCATGGCACAACACGGACGGGCTAATTCTTCAGGTCAAGACTCTGCTGTCTGCATGCATCTCAAAGAGAAAGAACACTCTTGTGAGGACAAAAATGTACACATTCTGGACATGTGGACAGAGAAGACAGATGGTCTGAAAGAGGAGTGAGGGAAGCCATCTCTAAACAGAGGGGGGTGGGTCAGCGACACCACCTTTCTCCCACATACAATGCTGTTCTTTCATCCCGTCCTGAAAGGCTCGGCCATTTAGACTCTAACATTCCTGTCCGGACATGCCTCCTCCTTTAGAGGATAAATAGATTGACTCTTGCCCCAAGAGCTGTCCTATCTAGTCTGACTGGTGTGTGTCCCACCTAGTCTTTGACCGTGAACTGATGAAGCCCGCTTGGTTGAGAGGTGAAACATCTTCTTAGACATCCTGACATCCTGTCCAGTTGCAATTGATTGAATGCCCTGAGAATACGATGACCTGGATGAATGAGAATATTCACAGGCTCAAATACATTTTCAAAAACCCTGTTATAGATTTACGGTAAATTTTTACCCATTTTCATTTTTCCCCTCTATTTCATTCTCATGCAAAAATTTCTGCAATTTAATATCAATTGAATAGCATTTTATAAGGATTGCCTGTTGTGTAGTACAGTTGTACACCAGAGGGGGTGACAAAGAGTCAGTGTCGCTACATGCAGTTTAATTGTTCAAGTGGTGTTTGTTGTTTCTTGAAGAAAAACACACACCAAATATGTGTGTATCTTGTGTATAACTAAGCACATGACTAAAGAAACGTTATTGGTCTCTCTTTTTTTTTAAACAAAAGCTTGCTCCATTCGTCATAGCGGACGTTACGTTACTTTGTTTCCTATTTACAAACTTTTTCAAACCACAGTTACAAAGCTGACCTAATACTGATCGTACGTTTGAGGAATAAGATTTTTCCTTTTATATTGTCAAGGACCAAATCCTAACTATCTTGAGCGAATGCAGTTGTTTTGATTGACAGGACAAATCACAGCACACTAAATGCAGAGAGAGAGAGAGAGAGAGAGTTCTTCATGTGTTCTCCACATGTCCTTCACATCGTCCATTTTGGGCAAATGTTCCATCAGGTCACAAAGAGAAAGTCTTGTCACTTGAGTGTTCCCGCTGCAAATCTTCTTCCGTGCTTTGTTCAGCCAGCAAAATGTCCCGATAAGATGTCCTCCATCCTTCAAGTCCTACAAGAGCGGGAGTGTTTTTGGTGTCAAAGTGAAAGCAAGCATCAGGAGAAGACTTGAGGCTTGCGGACGGGTGAGTTGGCCTGCGGAGCTTCTTGCGACAGCGTTTGAGTCGCCCATCTGATGGTAATGAAAACATGTCAGACAGATGACGACAGATAAATATTCATGTACACATAACGCTAACATGATCAAAGGTAATAGCTCTTATTTTAGGGGCTTGCAAAAGCGCAGTGACCCAAATGGATGCAGATCACTTTCATCTGGACTAAAAGCATCGGTAAGTCATCAGATTGCCTTTATGTTGTGCCACTTTGTGCCAGAAGGGGTGATAGTGAGTCCGTATGGCGGTAATAACTGCAATGGCGTCATATGCTCATTCATGTGGATGTGGAATGTTTCTTTTGATAGTTTTTTCATTCTATCAATATATGATACGGTTTAATACTTTCATGTTTTAAATAGAATTTGTTATCAGATACATTTTTCATCAACAACAGTTACATTTAGAATGTTCCAACAACAAAATGTCAGGCGTTTTTTATTAGGAAAAAAATGTAAAGAATTTTCAAAAAATGTAAAGCTTTATTAAAAAAATAAAATAAATTCTTAAATGTAAAAAAAAATGTGTGCAAAATATTTTACTATTTTTTTTTTATACTACTTTTATACTTGAAGAAAAATGTACATTTTCAGACTATAGATTAGAATCTTTGTTTTTTCTTAATACTTATACTACTTAGAAATGTCACGACTAAATGTTGTTGTTCATGAACCATATAAAAATATTTTTGTGATTTTTTTTTTATTTTGTGAAATTCGCATGACAAAATTGGGATATGTTTTAATGCTATAATACATTTGGATTTTTTTTTATTATTATGTTATTGGAATTAAAATAACTACATTTTCCATCAATAACACTTACATTTAGAATTTTCCAAGAACAAAATGCAAGGCTTTTTTTTGGTTTGGAAAAAAAATGTGAGCTTCTTTTATGTGTGCAAAACTTTTTACTTTTTAGAATACGTTTATGCTTTGATAAAAATGTACATTTTTAGACTACAAGTTACAAGCCTTGTTTTTTGTTTTTCACATTTAATGATTTAAAAAAAAATGTTCAAAATGCCAGAAATGTACAAAATGTTGGGCTTGTTTTTAATATCATCACGTTGATGGGTTTTTTTTGTTGTTGCTTTTTTTCATTTTGTCAAATTTGTGCAACAAAATTGTGATATGTTTTAATACTTTAATGTTTGAAAATTTTAATGTTATAAACAAAACAAAACTCTAAAATGTTTCCCCCAAAAATGCACATTTTTTGAAAAAAATGTTGTGCTTCTTTTATGCATGCAAAATGTTTTACCACTTTTTTTTAATACTACTTTTATCTTTGGATAAAAATGTAAATTTTCAGACTAAAAGTTACAACCTTGTTTTTTATACTTAATTAATAATCTGAAAAAAATGTGCAAAAATGTTCAAAATGTCCCAAAATGATGGAAAGGAAAAACAAACAAATACCGGATGCAAATAACAACATGGTCAGAAGCAGAATATGCTAGAGCTCTTACCGCACACAGAGCAGAATCCTCTGTACGGTTTGACACCAGTTTCTGGGCCTGCAAGGAGAAAGCATATTCATTTAGAGTGTGATACCGGAATTAATAAAAGCTGTTTTACACACATGATAACTTTTCCCGGATATCTTTTATCCGCTCATAAAACTAAGCATGCAAACGCACACTCGCAGATGTTAGCCATGATAAAGAGACTGTGGCCACACGTTGCTCCTTAAGTGTGTTGTGAGGGACTTTCTAGGAAAGTGAGAGTGATAAATTGCTCTCTAGGAGGTCTTTCCTAAATCATAAATCATGTCATCGCTATTAAAAGCCTATATGATAGATTGTCTCACTTACTGATATCATCTCATTTTGAACAAGAAGAAAAACATCTCTATACGTACACAGTACGTATAGAGATGTTTTTCTAAATCTATATATGTATTGCATCTCTGTCTAGAGTTTGCATGTTCTTCCCCTGCGCGTGTGGGTTTTTTCCGGGTACTCCGGAAAAATTCCAAAAATATCTTAGACTCTAAATTGTCCATAGGTATGAATGTGAGTGTGAATGGTTGTTTGTCTATATGCACCCTGTGATTGGCTGGCCACCAGTCCAGGGTGTACCACACCCCTGGCCCCAAGTCAGGTGGGATAGGTTCCAGCATACCCTAGTGAGGATAAGCAGCATAGAAGATGGATGGGTGTATATATATATATATATATATATATATATATATATATATATATATATATATATATATACACATATATATTAGGCCTGTCTAAAATAGCGCATTAATGGCGGTAACTAATATATTTCATTAATTATGTCAACTTTTTTACCGTGATTAACGCATACGCATCATGGCAAGCCACAGCTCTCTGTTATGATGACAGACAGTGGCAGTGTAGCTCCCCACAGAGTCACACAATGTCTGGCGCTCTTTTATAACTTTATTCCTACCTGAACACATCAACAGCAATGCAATTCCAACACCATATATGTAACACCTACTCCAGACAAACACGTCTCGAGTCCATTCATTGCAACACTACTTCCTCATTGTCACGACACAGACCGCGAGATGCATTCACTGACACCCTGAACATCACAACAACGTCTTTATTATGTGTGCATGGGCGGTCTAAATAAACAGAAATGCAATGAAAATCAATAAGTGGATATTCTTATCACTCACTTTGTAACTCTTAATGCGGAACTACAATTTGCTGCATTTAAGTGTGCTCGGAAATCCCAGAAAATTTACTGAAAACATGTGAATTCAACTTAAATGACGTGATGTCTTTGGACGCAACACCTCGTTGCTCATAATAACACAGTTAAAAGTCTGATTCAAATATTCTGCTATTAAAGAAACCAGTGTTAGGTAAATAGATGTTCAGACATGTCTGCCATCTCTTAACTTCATTTACATTTTAAGTTAAGTTGGCACTGATAATACACACACACGCACACACACACACACACATATATATATATATATATATATATACAGGGATATATATATATATATATATATATATATATATATACTGTGTAATCCTACACTGTCATTTATCTTTCTTTCAATAAAATAAAGTAAAAATGGGCATATTTCAGACATGGTAATGGTAAATGTTTAATTTATACATTAGAATACATCACATAGTCCAATTCACAGTTTCACATTCACATGTCCAAAAAGGAGTAGGAAGAAGCAAAGTTTATTTAATCCTGTTTCACATCAATTGCAATACATTTGCTCACTTCCTGTATTCCAAGTGTACTCTTTGCTAGTTTAACATACATAGGAAAATGATAAGGTGACATGGTGATTAATAAGAATTAATTAATTTGAAAACAGTGATTTATCTGATTAAAAATTGTAATTATTTGACAGCCCTAATGTGTATGTACAGTGTACTTTATATATATATATATATATATATATATATATATATATATATATATATATATATGATTTATTGATGGATAGCCCCTTGAGATGAATCATCTCGTTTTCAAGGGAGTCCAACATAAAATATAAATAAAATATACAATACAACAATACAATCACAAACAGCATACCCAGGCTCCTAGCTACCACCCCACCCCCACATCACCCCCACAAACCCACAGTACCCACACAAAGCATCAGTAATACGCCTTAATCAAAGCCCATTTGAAACAATGTGATAGGTAAAACATTGGAAGATTTTTCTAGTTGCATTTTCGTAGCCTGACCTTACTTGGTCCTTTGATGTTGCTCAAAATCAACAGGGTTTCTGCGCAAAAAACAAGCCCAGAAATCTTGCACATAACTACTACTTGTGAGTTTTTGCGCAAGCATAAACAAATCCCAGAAACCGTGTAGGAAGATCAAATGAAAAATGTAAAAAGTAGAAAAAAGTTGATTTGATTTTACATCTGTTACTGAATTGTCATATGTTGTTCAAAATCAGCAGGATTCTTACTCAGACAAAGACAATCGATAACAGATAAAGAAATCTTATAAAAATATGACCAGTTGATTGTTTTTAACCTTCGCTAGCTCAGTAATCCTGTGTATTGTTCAAAATAATCAAAAAATCGTGTTATTGCACTGACCTAGAATAAACCACCCCAGAAAGGCTGGAGAAGATCCATTTAAAAAAGTAACCTTTTGAGACACAAAAAGAAATAGAAATGCTGGTTTGATTCAAGTCCTCCTTGACTGCACACACACTATAAGTAAATCAATAGCAGTCTTACACTGACCATATACCAATAGAGACCACACACACACACACACACACACACACACACACACACGCACACACACACACAAACAGGGTCTCTGAGACGCAACAGCCCTACGGCCCAGTCCTGTCATTACCGTTGCAACCAATTAGCTTTGACATGACAGCTTTTTGAAACGAGTGACGTCTCATCTTCGTGCCCAGGAGGGAGAATTGTGTACACGGTGACACAAAACCACCTCTGATCCCGTCAACGTGACAAATAACTCTGAACACATTTATCAAGAGCTTTTAAGGCCACCATTTTCGCACTGAACCAGACTTCCACTTACGGCTTCAAACAAAATCAATAGATGCCTCTTAGCCTACCTGTAAGGTGCCACAAATGTGATACGAGGCGCCGCCCTCCAGATCCAGTTTGCTCATGTCGGTTAGCACGTCCACCGTGCGGCCGGATCCATCTTTCCACCTGCGGGTGACGCCTGACTCTCCCGTGGTGGGCGTGATCGGGGGCTGGGGCTGCCACACGCCAACGTCGGTGCCGTTGCCAAAAGCCTGGATGGCGTTCCCTGCAGGAGGTAGAATTATTGTGCCGCTTATTTTTGGTAATTTAGGAATTATTTGTGAAGAAAAAGGTCTGTATACTGCTTTCTGCCACCAGGGGGAATAGTGGAACCGTATCAGGCAACATGCACAGTCACATGGTTAACTGATTCCAGACTCGACCGCAATAAGTACATTTCCACAAAGCAGGATTCAATATTAATAAACTGAATATTTTTGTAGATAGAGCATAGAAAACCTGTTTACGATCTTCTAAATACATTTTTTAACATTATTAGACCCATTTAGACGTGACATAACACCCCAATAGTCACTTTAGGCACCTATTATTCCTTAGATCACATTGTGCAGGCTACGGTATCTCTTCAATGGACGTAAGAGATGGCCGCCGCTAGCATAGCAACCTACCGAGCTAACAAGTTAGCCTCTCTAATTTACTTATTCTAAACTTAAGAAAGTGTTTCAAACAGAGTGGGGAAGAATGACAAAGAAACCAAAAACTTACCACTTCCACACAGAATGAGAGGAGAAACTTCTCAACCATTGCATGTCCGTCTCAGCCATAGGTAACATAATCTAACATCATGTCTCATAACATCACTGATGCCTAGTGACCAAAATACGAAACTAAGTTGTCTTTCAATATTTTTCGACTAGTGATAGGCCATAGTCAACCACGAAACAGCAATCATTTATTAATTATTTTTTTAAAAACGCAATATAGTAAGGGAGAGATATTTGAACCGCGATACAACAAAAGACGACTATATAACACATTTTACTTCATGTTCTTCTAAATAAAGCCACTAAAATGCTAAACTTACACTTCTTACAGTCACTAGGAGTCATAGTTTCACCATATCTGCAGATAATAACAATACTGATGTCCTATTTTTTACAAAATAAATCAATTCCTAAAAGGTCCAACCATATTAATCTGATGTCATCTTTATAGTGCTTACAGCCACAAAGGAGCATAGTTGCGTCATGTCTGCGTCTAGCTATAGTGCGCCTGTCCTAAAGTTGTTTTCTACAAAATCGAATTATTTTCTTCTTCTGAATAAACGTCCAATGAAATTGCTCTGTCGTCATCCTTAATCTGCTGTTAGCTATACTTTATTAACATTAATTCTTACATGTGAGAAAACTTACGTAGGCATCTGTTGTTTGTGAAAAATTCTGCAAATTTCTCGCACTCGGGCTTGCTGTTCCCGCTGCTGCTGCAGTCACACCACGGCGACAGGCTAATGCCCAGGGAGCGTATATAATTGGGCGTCATCACCGTACCTGCGGAAGAAAAAAACAAATAAAAAATCCTAAAAGCAACTGCCACTTCACAGATAGAAGGGAAGCCTGGATTCAGAATTCGATATTGCGATATTTTTTTGTGCGCAGGCCTCTAATTGGGCGTGTTTGTAAGAGAACTTGAGATTTCAACATAAACCTAAAATGGTATCTCTATATCTCATTTTGATGCAGTTCTGAATTTTTCTTTTCATATAAACCATTCTTATTGGAACGTGTTTGGTCTACCAGCACACTATTCTATTTTACGACAACTTTTGTTTAATGGCCAAAAAAGCTGCCCGATTTTATCTAGGGATGTCTTGTTTTCCACTTAAGTGTTTGTAAAGTTAATTAATGAATCTAATATTCTTTTTGTGTGCAGAACACAGGTCACGGTTCAATTCGGATTGCGTTCAGATTGGCCGTTTCTTGAAATGACAACATGGGCCAAAAACGAAGAGAGTTCAGATTACCTGATTGATACCTGATATTGGACTGCATTGATATGTTGAACAACTTAACAATCGGGATACATAATGGTTGTCTACCACCACAAAATACGAGGTGAAAAAAAGCAAAGAAAAGCATCAAGTTATTTTCCACATTAGCGTTCATAATGTGAGTTCATTCCTAGTGGGATAACAAACTGTCTTATCTGAGCAAAGCACATGTGAGATTACAAACACCTTGCAGGGAGACACTTGTTGTTTTACCCAATGCAACATGTGCAACTTCATAACAAATTTTGAGTATATAAACAGAAAACTCACCGATGAGTCCAGAGTAGGAGAGCAGGCAGTCGGCGTAGTTCTCCCTCAGACATCCTGATATAGAGTGAGCTTCTGGCTGACAATTGCTAATAAAATCTGCCAGTCGGGACCTGTAAACAACCATGATAGCAAACCCAGATGGAGTTACCGATCACAACAGTTGTAATGCCAAGACATACGGGGGAAAATCATCTTTTCAACCGTTTACAGCAGGGGTGGGGAACCTTTTGTTGATGTTTTGGGGCTTTTTATGACAGTTACTCGATATGGCGGGCCGTATCAAAATGCTCTTGCGTGGTGTTTACGGCCCATGTGCCACAAGTTCAGGCCCATGTGCCCCTGAATTAGCCAAGAAACTCTAAACAAAAGACAATGCAGTGTATCCCAAACTGTGAAGTCAATTTTATCAGGTTACGGCAAGGTACGGCAAGTGTAACCGACATGAGTTTCACACCCACAAACTGAGTGGTGACATTTTAAAGGAAAACTGCACTTTTTTAAAAATTCTTATGTGAAATCCTTATGTGAAACATGAACACATATTTCTTTCCCTTTTCTGTGCGTTCTAAAGAGAGGAAAAACAAGTTCGCATGAGGGAGCTAACAATGGACGTCATGGGACCCACCTATTTCGACAATAAAGCCCTCTAAAAGACCTCTAACGTTGTTTTATTGTTTTATATACATGCTGTGATCTTGCATTAATAGGTACATTCATGATAGCATGAATGCCTTTGCCTTATTTTGATCATTTAAAACATTACAAGGTTCATGGATTCCTACGTGATAGATGACATCATCAACTCGGCAGCAGTTAGGCTCAAGCTGCCTCCCAGTCTTCATGTCAACCCAGTCTTCCATGTCTCCAGCCTCAAGCCAGTCGTCTCCTGGCAGCTCAGCCCTCCGGTCGAGCGTCCTTCTCTTCCACAGGTGATCGATGGCCAAGAGGTACTGTATATCCTGTGAAGGCACTTTTAAACTCCTGAAGAAGGGCATCCAGGCGTTTGGTGGACTGGGAGGGATATGGACCAGAGGAACGCTCCTGGGTCTCCCGCTCCTGGATCTGCGACCCCTCTCTCATCACTGAGATCAAGGTAAACGAGGTGAGCCACCTGGAGGCATCTTATAAAAGGGGGGGGGATACTGTCATGATCTGCACTCTGTTTTGGTCTGCTGCCCTCTGCTGTGTCTTTGCAGTCCTGCAGAGGACTCCTCCCCTGGACAGCACACCTGCAACTAATCTACCATTAGACCTTCTTAAGCCATGCCTCTGTGATTGTTCCTTGCCAGATTGTTGCTTCGTCTTGCCTGCATAGTACCCGTTTTGTTTGCTCCTTCCATTTTTGCTAGTATACCTTGTGAACTTTGTTGTGAACTATTCTGTGCTGCCTACGTTTCCCTGTAAGTAGTTAAGCTACTGTACATAGTACTTCCTTATTTGCTACTTTGTGCTCTTTGTTTGTAATTTTAGCTTCCTGGTGACACCGGTGCCTTTTGAAGTACTTAGTTTTTCCCCCTCTGTTACCATGAAATACCTTTTTCACCATTTGCCAGTCATTGTAACAAACAACAGGCTTTTATTGCAGGTTTGACTCAGAACAAGCGGAATAATAATAATCAAAATAATAACATAGGCTACTGTTGCAGCCATAACCCACGACAAGCTAAAACTCAACTCTGAACACCTGACGTCACTTCCTGTCATTCTGCTTTTCCACATCACTGAATCCTTTGAATGCAACCCTGGAGCGCCCTCTTACGGCTTGGTTCATGTCAGCCAGTATGATTTAACATATATCTATTTTGATAGCCCTGCGATTGACTGGTGACTAGTCCAGGGTGTACCCCGCCTCTTGCTGGAAGTCAGCTGGGAAGCTTGGTGATGCTTTGTCTGCCCTCTACTGGGTGTTGATGATGATTTTAACATATGTACAGTACCTGGCAAAAGTTAGGAGACACCTTCTTATCCCGTAACATAGGAAAGTATGTCTAAACTTTTGAATTGTACTGTGGTTTTAAAAATACTTTTTTTCTTCTAATGCACTATGTGATTTCTAACAATTCCAAGAGCATGACACATGCATACTTTTCTTTTATGCGTTTCCTGTCATTCAGCCTGATTGATGTCATAGTTCTGACCACAGACTGTCTGTATTCAAACGAGATGACTCAGATTGGCGGGGGACACAACAGCACAGTGGCGATAGATGCGCAAAAACACGCTCAACCTACCAATTTTCTTTCCATTAACACCGCGAGCGTTCTCCTGCTCAGAACTGTGGTTAGCTGCTCTTAAATAGACAAAATGACAATGAGCGCGCAGACGCTTTCGCCACATAATGTGTTTGCAGCTAGCATAGCTAAAGTAGTTGTGGAGTTGCAGGTTGGTGCACTGAGAGGAACACTTTGTGTGCTCACCTGCAGATATAGTTGGTTTTGCAGGTGTTCTGCAGAGACAAACAGTTGGGCTTGTCTTTGTCCTCGTAGGAGCAGACGGGCACGATGGTCTGACGGCGGCGTTCGGCGCACGCCGTCTGATCCCCCGCCGGGCACGAGCAAAACAGCATGCCATAGCTGTATTTAGTCGGAACCTATGTTAGGAAACAGAAATTGTGGTGTTGAAGCTTACCGTAGCATTAAAGAGACATGTCTCCATTACCTTGTCAAAGAACTGTCTCAAGGCCTTGTGACATTTGCGCTTATTGCACACCTCAGACGCCGACACCCGGCTGGTGCACGGGTTGATGTAGGCCGAGCGGTACTTCTTGCAAGTGTCATTGAGGTTGCAGGCCTTGGCTGCATTCAGACAGTTGTTCTCCTTGGTGGAAGCTGGCTCCGCTGAAGACGGACAAAAATGTCAATCTCAATGTTTTTAGATGATAGCATCCATGTGTATATGTAGCAGGAAAACCTGGTAATCTTTCTTTTCTTGTCAGAAACCACAAAGACAACAAGAATCAGTCGTGATTCATTCCAACACATCACAGTTTAAATCCATTTTTAATAATTTAGCATACACAGCAACGTGGATCAACTGGGTTGTCAGCTTGCAGCTTTTGCTGGGCAGAATTCACAGGGCTTAATCATATTTAACTATCAGCCAATGGGGAAAAAATTAAGAGGACTATGCTAAAAACAACATAATCATAAATCAAATATTTCATAACAATGATAATAAAAAAAACTTATGATAGTTATTTTTATGTACAGTATGCATTGGCGTTAAAGGTAATTTTTTTATCAAAAATAAAACAATATAAAAATTCAAAATTTGCAACAGAATTAAAAAAAACTAATAAATAGCAAAAATAAATAAATATTGTCGATACCATAATACAAATACAAAAAAAATTACAAATGTTTGTAAATGTGTTTACAAACAAGAACAATTTTACTTCATAAAAGATGTTTACTTTTGACAAGTAGTATACTTTTTCTGCCTCAATGTTTGTGTAAGCGATTTTTTTTTATGACACCCTTATTTTGTTAACGCAATTAAACAGGATATAGCCTTATTTTGAAGGCTGGAAGTGTGTTGTGTGGGTTGAGAAGATCCCTTGACTGTTGCAAACAGAGACATACTGTGCAAGTTAATAAACTTGCCTTAGCCATAGCTCCCGTCCTTTATTTATATTGAACTCGACAATTAAGTAAAGACTTTGGCTTCTCAAAACAATATGCGTTCAAAAGATGAATACATTTGCATCACAAAAATGCTTTCTCAAAAAAAAAACAGACCTCATAAAACAGGGATTCTGGGATTACTGCTACGACAGGCACCGACCACCTTACGGCCACAGCTCCGATCAGCCTCCTCGACAATGGAGGCACGGAACATGGCCCACTTGGACTCAGTGTCCATCGCCTCCTTGGAACATGGTCGAAGTTCTCCTGGAGGTGGGAGTTGAAACTCCTTCCGACAGGGGACTCTGGCAGACGTTCCCAGCAGACCCTCACAATGTGTTTGCCTGCCAGGTCTGACCGGCATCCTCCCCCACCATCGGAGCCAACTCACCACCAGGCGGTGATCGGTTGACAGCTCCATCCCTCTCTTCACTGAAGTGTCCACAAGATGTGGCCGCAAGTCCGACGACACGACCACGGAGTCAATCATTGAACTTCGGCCCAGGGTGTCCTGGTGCCAGGTGTAGGGTGTGTGGACACCCTTATGCTTGAACATGGCGTTTGTGATGGACAATCTGTGACGAGCACAGAAGTCCAATAACAAAACACTGCTCGGGTTCAGATCAGGGGGCCGTTCCTCCCAATCACGCCTCTCCATGTCTCACTGTCGCTGCCAACATGAGCGTTGAAGACCCCCGGCAGAAACAAGGGAATCCCAGACGGAGCACTCTCCAGTAGTCCCTCTCAGGACTCCAAAAACTGCTTTTTGGTGCATAATTGCAAACAACAGTCAGGACCTGGAGCGAAACTACCTCATTCAACGTACAGGCCCTGAGCCGGGCGACAACAAGAATTGCCACCACTGCCCATCGCCTCTCACTGCTGGCAACACCAGCGTGGAATAAAGTCCAGCCCCTCCAGCTGTGCCTCGAGGTGAGTCCAACTACATCTAGCTGAAACGTCTCCATCTCACGCACCAACTCAGGCTCCTTCCCCGCCAGAGCGGTGACATTCCACATCCCATGAGCTAGCTTCTGCTGCCGAGGATCGGACGCCAGGGGAGTTCACCCATTTATCCTGTTTCACTTTCGCCACTGATTATTTTATTTTATTCATTGAATTTATGTATTTCTTTATTTTTCACTTTTCCCTTTTCTTAATTTGTATTTTTGTCTGACTATTTTACATATTCGTATATGTTAGGCACCGTTTGTTGGTTAAATTAGCAGCCGCCTCAGCTGTCGTTCTGCTGAGCTCTGCTGCTGCTGGTCAGTTGTATTCCTTCTGAGAAGCAAGAATTGTATGCCTTCTCTCTGTGAGGCTGTATGTACTTTGTATGCTGAGCTGATCTTATTACTACGTAAAAAAAAAAATCAATAAAAAGATGTGTAAAAAAAAAAATTAATTAAATAAAACAACATAAAATTCTACATTTGCAAACAAAGTAAAAGTAAATACATTAAATAACATAATAATATAAAGACAAACAATACAAAATACAAATATGTTAGTACATATGGAAAAAAGAATTCATAATAAGTAAATAATAACAAGTACAAAAAATCATGACACATTTGTAGAACAAGATGTATATGAAATGAAATTATGAAATGGAAACAAATGATTATGTGCTGCCTGGTGCCAGTTGATAATCAATCAATGAATCAACTAATCAGAGTTGGACCAGCCTCTGTAGTCCACCCTTAATCTTATTTTTTTCATCTGTGAGTGGGAAAGCTGTTCAATCACTGACAAATATGGCTTGTTTAATTGTGAATATGCCAACGTCACATTTGCCTAATGTGACACATTTGGTAACCTCTTAATTACACCTGCCGAGTGAAATGCTTGACTTTTTCATACTTTTAACAAGAGGTCCTCCTTAACAGAACATATGCTTACATTTGTGTGTGTGTGTGTGTGTGTGTTTGCGCGTGTGCGTGTGTGTGACTAAGACAGTGAAGCTGTAGGTCAGCCTGACTTCATATAGCGCAAACAGCCCACAGCAGGAGAAAACCTTTTCTATTTTTCTGCTCTTAACAAGTCTACCGTGAGGTCATTTTTTTCCTCATTCTTGACTAATTCAACCGCATTCTACTATCTTAAGGCTCATATTTAATTCTATGACAGTGACGACATCTTAAACATGGATTTAATATTAAGATCAACAATCAATCCCCAGCTTCATCTGATAGCGGTTTCTAAGACACACCAGCTAAAAGACAAAACAAATGTCTCGTTTCGGCCCTGCAGCAAGCCCACCACGGTGCCATTGTTGTGTACAAAAATAAGAATCCGACCTTTGACCCCTGCAAATCGCATGCTGGTAACAAATACGGCTCAGGTTTTACGTTGAAGATGCTACCTTGAGGCTCCTTTCACTCATTCGGACAATATGAGTAATATTCTGCAAAATTAAAAAAAAAATTGAATAGTATGAATATTTACTTTAGTGAAAAAGTGTTTGCCCCCTTCCTGATTTCTTATTTTATTGCATGTTTGTCACACTTTTTCAGATCATCAAACAAATTTAAATATTAGTCAATGACAACACAACTGAATAGAAAATGCAGTTTTTAAACCATTTTTGTTATTATTAAGGGAGAAAAAAATCCAAAGCTGCATGGCCCTGTGATTGAAGTGATTGACCCCCGGTTAAAACAGAACTGAATAATTGAGATCTATCAGTCTGGAAAAGGTTATAAAGTCATTTCTAAAGCTTTGGGACTCCAGCGAACCACAATGAGAGCCATTATTCACAAACGGTGAAAACAAGGAACAGTGGTGACCCTTCCCTGAGTGGCCGGCCCAACAAAATGACCCCAAGAGCGCAGCGACGACTCATCCAAGAGATCACAAAAGACCCCACAACAACATCCAAAAAACTGCAGGCCTCACGTGCCTCAGTTAAGGTCAGTGTTCATGACTCCACCATAAGAAAGACACTGGGCAAAAACAGCCTGCATGGCAGAGTTCCAAGATGAAAACCACTGCTGAACAAAAAGAACATTAATGATGATGATCCCCAAGACCTTTTGGAAAATACTATGTTGTCTGACGAGACAAAAGTTGAACTTTTTGGGAGGTGTGTGTCCCATTACATCTGGCTTAAAAGTAATGCCGCATTTCAGAAAAAGAACAACATACCAACAGTAAAATATGGTGGTGGTAGTGTGATGGTCTGGGGCTGTTTTGCTGCTTCAGGCCCTGGAAGACTTGCTGTGATAAATGGAACCATGAATTCTGCTGTCTACCAAAAAATCCTGAAGGAGAATGTCTGGCCATCTGTTTGTGACCTCCATCTGAAACCCAACTTGGGTTCTGCAGCAGGACAATGATCATAAACACACCAGCAAGTCCACCTCTGAATGGCTGAAGAAAAACAAAATGAAGACTTTAGAATGGCCTAGTCAAAGTCCTGACCTGAATCCTATTGAGATGCTGTGACATGACCTTAAAAAGGTGCTTCATGCTGGAAAACCCTCCAATGTGGCTGAATTACAACAATTCTGCAAAGATGAGTGGGCCAAAATTCCTCCCCAGCGCTGTAAGAGACTCATTGCAAGTTATCACAAACACTTGATTGTAGTTGTTGCTGCTAAGGGTGGCCCAACCAGTTATTAGGTTTCGGGGGCCATCACTTTTTCACACAGGGCCATGTAGGTTTGGATTTTTTTCTCGCTCAATAATAAAAAGTTTAATTTAAAAACTGCTTTTTGTGTTCAGTTGTGTTGTCATTGACTAATATTTAAATTTGTTTGATGATCTGAAAAACTTAAGTGTGACAAACATGCAAAAAAAATAAGAAAGGGGGCAAACACCAGTGTATATAACTGTATATTTTTGTATTTCAATTTTGTTTTTAAACATTTTTTTTTTTAATTCTTGAATGTCCATTTTAAGCTTTTTCCTGTTTATATTATAGAAAATCACAGCGTTAAGAGAGTTTCCTCTGTGGTGTTTAATATAGTATAATATAAAGTATATAAATTAAATATAATAAAGTATAACATATAAAATAGAATATAAAATACTACTAGCACTAATACTATGAATAAGATGTGTTCCACACCATGTAATTATGGGTGAAGCGTCAGGAGGCAGCCATTTTGGTGAGGACTTAACACCTATGCTGAGCTCAATAACAGGTCTATGTGACAGAATGTCAAAGTACATTGGCACAGGGTTTGAGTCACTATGTGAAACACTACTCTATGTGTCACTGTGTGTGTTTACCGACATTTTTTGGCTTGAGTCACGATCAAGTGATGTGTTTGTTTGACACGTGTAACGCATTCCAAAGTGTCCACACCATCACATGGTCCAGTCAGTCCTACTTTATGGAGAGCATTCACTTCATTTTTAACTACTTTATTTTACTTTACTTGATTTTAGGACCACTTTGCTTGATTGGATGTTGTAATCTTGCGTTATGTCAATCGTAAGATGGTCGTTGACAGTGCTACACAACGTCAAAGAGAAGCAGCGATGGACAAATAACGGAAACAACATGGCCGACTGTACCAAACCTCTTCCAGTATGGATGCTGGTTGGCTGCGAGGAAGAGCAGCAAAGAGAAGAGAGTCCTAGCAGAACTGGTGAGTGCCACAAGTATTACCATTCTTGCCTTTTCCTGATGTGGCTTTCTTCAGGCTTCTGATTGGCTATAATTAGTGGTTCCAGCGCCACCTGTTGTTTTGGCATGTGTCTGACAGCCTGCCAATATGTTTTTATGTGTAGATGAGATTTTATTAAACCTCTAAGTGGATTTAAATATAGTTTCTAGTTGCGTAAAAAAAACATGGGATGATGTCACCATGCAAATAGCTGCTAACCTGTTACACTATGCTGCGCCCTGATCCAAGCTAGCCACTCAGGTATGCACGGGCACGCGTCAGCTCGTCTTATCTAAAAGCTGCATCAAGCACGCCATTTTTATGCTTGAGTAAAAATTGTGGCCCGTTTCCCTCCTCCCCCACTCCTTTTGTGTTAAAACACTCCTTGTTTTGATTCATAGACCACCTTATTCCTTATCTGCACGCCTCCTCCGCTATTTGTTTTCCAATTCCATTTGTTTTCCTGCAATCCCTCACTGCCTTTGCATGTGGAAAAATAGTAAATAATAAAGAAGTAACAATACAGAAAAGCACAAGTCACAATCAAATGCTATTAAATGTTATGTCACTGCGTCCCACTGTGAATATGATAAGTAAGTAACGATAATAAAGCTCTCAGACTGTTAGAATGCACTAGCTTTCATCAATTTAGTTGGAAGTCAAACAAATGTAAGGATATCACCTTGAAATTACACTACTTACAGTAAATCTAGCAGAATGTGGATCACTCATCCTCCAGCCACTTACCCCACAAATATGGCTGACATTTGTTAAAAAATGTATGTTTTGCCACTAAAATGCTTTATTTTAACCAATATTTAAACATAAGTCAAGTTAGTGTGGGTTACTGTATATTGATAATATATATGAATTCAATGACTGTGTGGAGAAGATAAACTATCTTGTTAGAAGTTAACGTCTGAATTTTGACGCAAATCGTGCGAAAAGTTAAGCATGTTACATTCAAATGACACTATTTGTAGTATATGTAGCAGAATGTGCGTCACGCATCCTGCATAAAGTGCCGTGTGAAAAAAACAACAAAAAAAAGTCCAATCTTGCCACAACATATTTCACAAATATGGCCGACATTGTCTGTAAAACGTCTTAAACAACTGCGTGCAAGCTAGCTTCACTCGTTAGAAAGCCATGTATGAATTTAGTAGGAAATCATACTGAAAGTAAAGCGCTAATTACCTTCAAATAAGACACTTTTTCACATATTTGTGTGTAAACCCTCGCACATTAATAATAGTCAAATCTTGCCACAACATACTCCATAAAAATGGCCGACATTTGTATAAAAAATGTATATTTTGCCACTGAAATGCTACATTTTTGTCGACATTTCAACGTAATTCAGGTTAGAGTAGCTTCACTCATTAAAAAGCAATGTATACATTTAGTAGGAAATCGTACTAAAAGTTAAGCACCGATTATGTTCAAATAAGACAATTTGAATTGCAGTCCTCACAAAAAATACCACTACATATTCCACAAAAACGGCCAACATTTGCTAAAAATCATATATTTTGCCACGAAAATGCGACGGGATATTTTGGCAACATTTCATTGCAGTTTAGGTTAGACTGCAGTGCTTTTCAAATACAGGGACAGGCCCCCCTGGAGGGCGTGATGAACGAGGCGTGAGGGGCTGGGTGGACTACTGTACACTCATAAAATTATTCCAAGGTTGGCAGGTCTGTTTGTGTCTTCATTTATGATTTAACCATGCTGGTGCCAGCAACTCATGCAGTGGTTTGTCCAGATATAAATATGAGGTTCTAAAAACATTTCTGTCCCCTGGGAGGGGGGCATGACAGCAAATTATTCGAGAACCACTGGTTCAAGCGTATTATTTCTTTGTAAAATGTATTAATTAAACAAGAATAGAATGCAAACTAGATTCACTTTGTAATAAGCAACGTATGAATTTATTCGGAAATCCTACTCAAATTTCATGTCTATATTGTGTTCCCTCAACTATTTTCCAGCAGCATGGCGAAAAAAATACAACAAAATCGTCTGCAACATACTCCACAGATATGAACAACATAAAAACATTACATATTTCAAAATGAATATCAACTGTATTTCTATATTTTGCCTCTAAAATCCTACTAAATACAAGGCTGTAGTGGCAAGAAAGGACAATTTTTGTTTCACTGAAAGGACTAGCGTGTTGAACAGAAGAGTGTGTAGAGGTACTTGGTGAAAGCAGACCGTCCTTTTAAAAACACACACACACACACACCGGTGCAAAGTGTTGAAAATGGAGACAAAGTGATGTGCAGTGGGTGACAGTGTCAGATAACAGCTTCAGTTGGCAGCTAATGGACGTCCTGGGGGCAGCAGTGGATGACAAATGCAATAGGTTGCACAAGCGATGCTGTGATTTTGACTTAACTTACCAGCAATGATGGGGGCCAAGTGAAAGATATCCGAGAGGCGGCTGTTGACTGGCTCGTATGGGGAATATTCCAGGAGGTCGTTACCTGTGTGCAACATGCCGTCTTGTGATTACACAACATGCTAGCGTTGCAGTGATTAATCACATTTTACAACAGCTTCATGCAGATTTCTCACTGGACACAACATTAGGTACACGTGCACATCTCACGACATGCAACACAAGCGCTGTATCCAAAAATATCCATTTAATAATGCACAGTGGTATTGATTTACCTATATGTTGATTATTGTGGTGGTAGTTTGTTGCACTGGATCACACTGAGAGTCCTTTGGAATATTTTCTACATTTATTTAATAATCTTTCTCAATATTTTGGCATTTTGTTCTCACAAAGTAAGGTAACTAAACCATCCAAAAGTACGCTACAATGGAAAAACAACCACAACAATAAATGTACTGCTAATAAACATGTTGTCTAATTGAGCCTTCTTAGTTTTTAACGGTGGAATTTATCAGTGTATTAATTAAAAATGATTAAAAAATAAAGTGACTTCAGCTAAGCTTGCTCATTATTTTATGAAAAACACCTACAGCAGACTTTAACCGTACTTTATTTTAAAATGTTTACTGCATACCATACTACTAAAAATAATAAATAAAAGTAAATATTGTCTGATTGAGCATTATGTTCAGAGGCAGAATTGATTTATTAGTTAAAAAATAAACAGAATTAAGAATGTTATTTCAATATATTATAGTTACAATACATTTACAAGCCATTTCATTAGGTACACCTACAACAGAATATAGCTCAAGAACCTGACATTATTTTAAAATCTTTCATCATGAGAATAATAATTGCTAATATTTTGTTCACACCATCTGATTGACAGCATGGCAGTGTCCATGCAGCATTCTAGTTTTGTCATTTCCAATATATATATCTATATACATAGATATAGATATATATTTTTGCATTTTAAGCACACTTTTCCTGCAAAAAGTCCAAATTAGCATGATGCAGGATTTCTTTTTATGCGGAGCAGACAGTTGACTTAAAGTTAGTTGTATATATACCTTGCAAACTCTGGTAAATGCTCCAGAAGATGCGCAGGCAGTTCTTTTCCTTCTTCATGCCCCTCCTGCACCTGCAGTGGTTTAGGGGGTTCTGCTTCATGGCCTCCATGGCGCTCCGGCACTCGCCCTGCGCCTCCGGAGCGGTGACCGCGCTCAGGGTGCTCTCTCTGCCCGCCACGCACTGCCTCATGGTCCGGTACTTGGTGCTGCAGGCGGCCTCCTTCAGGCACTGCTCGCTGGCCTTGACGCAGTCCAGACGCGCTCCTCCTCCTCCTCTTCCTCCTCCTCTGGGGGGCACACCACCACTGCCCTTCAAGGTGTACACCAAGTCTGGGAGTTGTGAGAAGAACCTCACTCACTGACACCTTAGACATACTTTAAAACTAAAATTTACCAAAGCAGACTTACCGTGCAATGACAGGAGGATGGCAAAAGTTGTTAAAATCATCTTGGCTTGTTTCTAAAGCGGCGCTCCAGCAATTAGACGGAACTTATCAAACGCAACATGACGCATCCTGTTGGGTCACAAGGAGCACTGGAACATCCAAAAACCAGAGGCAGGTTTGCACCACGCCGAATCATTCTCCGCGTCCCACTACAGCCCCACGTCCACACTTCAGCTTGCCCACCGATGCTCGCGGGTGAATAATGACACGTTTTTTCTTAAAACGGCTCTTTTTCAAAGCTGGTTCCGCCTTCGACAAGGTGCGTAAACTTTAATGGTCCATCATCGCTCTTCTGAGGTCCAAAGCAACTTTTAAATCCTCGCAGAAGGTAAAGACATCATAGTAAGAATGATAATAAGTGGAACAATCCGTGGAGCAGGGTAGAGGAGACCACCACGTCCAGACTCCGGTGGACTGTGAGGCTGAAAACCACCAAGTGGCTCTGGATGTAAGACAACGGGCGTGACGTCACACTCGCACACAATCATCATTAAGCTCCACTATAGTGCCACTATATTAGGTACACTGCACACTACACCTTTAAATGCATTCTTCAATATATAATTTAAAAATATCATAATTTTTTAGCCTCTCCAGCGAACCAAAATATCAGAAACAGTTTGATGCACTAACTGCAATAAAATAGTATATGTGTTAGCTAACTCTTCTACTCCTGGACGGCTGCACACAAAAGGGTGAAAAGTTGCCCAAACATGCAGCACTACTGTGTTGCCTCTGCTATTTTTTTTTTGACAAACACACCACATGGTGGCGCTGTTGGATGGACTTGAAATTTCTCACACAACTTGATGCGCTCCATACTGCAACTTTAGGGTATTTAGCTGAATCGCCACATAATTTGGCACACACTTTTAGCGGACTGACAAGCACATTTGAGTAAAATTTGAGTAAGATTAGGTGCTATCAAGCCACACGTCTTTGGGACTTAGCAACTAATTGTACATAAGCCATTAATCATTTGTCTAATGGCAATAAATCTTGCACATCTGTATTACATGTTTGCTAGCATGTCTCTCAAAGCATTTTGACTACAACTCATGGGGGGCGCCACCAAAGTCATACACCTCCCTGACAGTGACGATCAAAACTGGAGCACTGTTTCCTTAAAATGGATACATTTTTGATGGAGGTCTTGTATTGGATTTCTTGGGCTTCCTAATTAAAATTGTACATCATTTTTCGTCTATTTATTGTGTGACAGCTGTGAAGCATTTCCTATGACATTTTTCTCATTGAAAATGAATCGACAATTTCAATGTCGGCGCCATATTGGTGGAAGTTCATTTGACATTTGACGTTGCATGCGATGCTCTGCTTAAAATGTGCTCGGTGGTTCGGCTCAAGTAGTAGAGTGGTCGTCTCCCAACCTGATGGTTTTCTGGTTTGCTCCTCAGTCAGTGAACAGATTTCATCACATTTCTAGGATATTTCAACATTCTACATTTAATTTCGGCTTCAGCATTCACACACAATTTCCACTGAAATTGCTCCATCTAGTATGTAAAACAGTTGGGCGGGTAAGAGAGGCTCACAGGTTTGATTCCATGCAATATGCAAACACAGACAAAGCTCAACTTTTGATTTTCTATGGATTTATATACCTTAAACTGCAGTTCCGTGCACAAAAACAGATTTGCAGCTTCTCCTGCAGCCTGGCAATGAGTGAGGCATCGATTTGTATCAGTGCATCTTAAGTGAAGAGCACATTAGACAAATTGATTGGTCAATCTATTGCTCCTTCTCCTCTAGGTTCTCCTTTTTATAGACAGTAGTTTTGTGAAATGGCAATGAAGTGTTTGTGAAACTGTCAGTATTTGTGCAGCTGACATTGAATATGTATTGGTTTCATATTAGGATGGAAACAATATGCTTTGTTTGTATGCAGCATGTAAAAAGTGATTAATGCTCGAAGGGGCTCATGCTATTTCCTGCATATGATGGCTCCCACTTAAGCAAATGTACACAATCTACAGTATATTGACAACTAGTAAATAACACCTTGAGGTGTGTGTTCTACAGCTCCCCTGTCAGCGCTATCTATGCTAACCGCTGTCATTTATTGGTATTAATGTGTCATGCATGCAGGATGTGACTGGACTAATCAATAGCACATATACGCTTCAAAGAGGATGCAGTCGGTCGCACTAAAAGGATTCATTTCCTCTTCAAGCACAGCTCGTCGTCTTGTTGATCGTAAACATGACATTTAAGTAATCGGAGACAGGATTATGTGACAGTGCATTTCCTTAAATAGTGGCCGCCGCTACGCTTAAATGAATCATCAAACACTCTCATGAGTAAATGCGCCACCTTAAACAGAACAAAATATCCCCAAAATGGCCTTTTACTATGACTGAATCGGCCAGGTGTGGCATCTGTAAAGCTGACAATTACAGTAGAGTTGTGAAAAGCTACGCTGTAGCACTGAGCCCCAAAATAATTCATTCTATCAAGAAAGTTAGCAGGGAGTGGAGTTATTCCATGCAAAAGACAATACATAAAATAAATATATCATAATATAATATATAAATAATATCATAAGTATAATTCATATGTTAAAATGTTATTTATGTATTCAAAAAATGCATTCATACAAATCAAAAACAGTGGTGCCTTGGTTAGCGTCATTATTCCGTTCCAGAAGGTCTGACTCAAACCAAAATTAACTCTAACCAAGGCAAGTTTTCCAATAGAAAATAATGTAAATCCAAATAATCTGTTCCACGCACCCAAACATTAACACAAAACACATTTTACAGACAATAATTCTAGTTTTACATGCAGAAAATTATGCAAAAATAATTACAAATGAAATGGACAACTGAATATTTAACATCACTTTTCCCTAGTTTTGCAAGGAGGGAGGGCAGGAGAGGAGATTATGCCTGGAAGGCAATCCTTTTTTTAAACTGTTACTGGACTCATGTGGCACAAAAATTCTATGCAGAACGTTTTGTTAAAAGACATGCGTAGTTATACATTTACAGAAAAAAAACAACAGGACTTATGAAATGGAGAAATTTAACATCACTTTACCTGTACTGGACGCCCTTGACAAACAACAACCCGAAAGGGGAGGGATGGAGGAGTTTGGAGACCCGTTTGTCTGCACTTGCCAACTCACTATGCCTAACGACATTGTGTATGCCTTTTCTTTTCTTTTTTAATTGTCGAACCAGCCTCTGCTTGCCTTAAATTCGTCATCAGACCCACGTGTTGAAGGAGTTTGCTTTGTTAGATCCTCATGCAGCAGCCTGGCCTCTGAAACAGTGTCTCCCGCTAGCTCCCGCTAGCCGTTGATCCACAGCAGCAACACCTTCTCAACATCTTCAATGGTTTGCGGTCTCTATTTTGTTAACACTGTTCCTCCTTTCGCAACAATAGCTCACTTGATCACTTGATTGTGATTCTTCAGGATGGTACTGAGGGCTTCCGGTGCATCTTGGTGAGATCAGCAACACGGACGGCATCTCAAACTTTGCGATGGCTTCTGTCTTTAATTCAGTAGTGGTCTTCACCCTCGTTGGAATGCGGCTATCACTTGCAACCTTCTTTGGACACATAGTGGCTTATTTAGTGTTTGTGTCACTCGATGAAAAACGCAGAGGGCCCATTGTTTTGGCCACTTCATTGCCGTATATGTACTGCGTGTGCCTCACAGGATGCCACAGTAAAGAGTGTTGTGTGTGTGATCCAAGATGGCTGCATAAACAAAACAAGCACAAATACAACAGTCTTATCAGGCGGGCGAACGCAAACCAAGGCACAATTTTAGCATAAAGGTTGGATGTTAACTGAAAAATGCACCAACTGAGGCGGACTTTAACCGAGGTACCACTGTATGTTTATTTCAAATTCCAGGTACAGACTGCAGTTGAGTGAACATGCCCACTGTATGAGATAATAGTGTAAATAAAGTATGTAAACATGTCAGAACTCAAAAATACATGAATATTTCTGATAATAATACTGTAGTACATGTAAATGTTAAATATTAGCAATACCTTAAAAATACAATTTAAAGTTATTCTAAAAATGCATCCGTACACATCCAGGCCTTCCCCTGTGTATTTCAAATGCCTGGTGCTCTCCGCACTTGACTAAATAGCACCACTGTATGAGGTAAATAAACTATGTAAACATGACATGTAAAATACCAGTAATAAGTTGAAATATTATTTGCAGTTCTTATAAAGATGTACACATACCCCAAAAAGATACATACTCTCTACAGCTGAGTAAATACCACCACTGCTCGAGGTAAATAAAGGATGTAAACATGCCAAAACCCATCAAGCCATTCCTGATGGGTGGAGGTGGCTCCCCCGCTGCCAAAATAAGTCAAAGTAAGCAGCTTATCGTGTGTAGTAATGTACCAACATGTCCCTGCATACATGCACCGTGTGGATTTCTTTCTTAAGAGTGTTTGCATTGCTGAAGCCAAGCACTGTGTCATGCAAGTGCTTTCTGGGCTTGTACTAAAAAGTGTGTTCACGACCTGCTTTTCTGCCTGATGGGCTCAAAACGACCCAGAGAGTAATGAGCCTTAATAAGTGGTCAACATTTTCACATCCCGATGATAAAACATTATGATCACAGCCACTTTAAACAACTTGAACTCCGCTTTTGCTTTTATTAGGAATAAAATGGATCGATGGATAGCCTTTCTCCGGCACTGATTCTTTGGTTTAAATGTATTCCGTCCTGCACCGACGTTTTCTTTATTTATTTCCCTTTGTGCTCTGGGGTTTATTTGTGGAAAAAAATCTAAGAAATTGTATTTTTGGAATATTTATATAACAATTAAAGATAGTTTTTCCTCTTAAATTTGTCATTTTTATTTAGTAAAATATTGGATATTATATTAATATAATGGCCACTATAAACATTAAGCTTTTGCAAATGACAATAAAGCAAATACAAAAAATCTATAAAAAAATATAGCATAATGAAATAGACCGATGAAATAATAATAATAATAAAAAAGAATAAAAGTATATAATAACTATGTCAAAAATAACATGTTAATGGTGGTAATGCTGTTAATACATACGAATACATACAATTGTGTCATTTACCTTTCTGTTAATAAAATACAGTAAAAATGGCCACATTTCAGACATAGTTTAAAATAGTGATTAATCATGATAAATTAATTAACTTAGTTAACTCATTTTAAAATCATTTGACAGCTGTAATAATAACGTAAAAAGGTTTTTTTTTGTTTTTCCAATATTTCGCCCTCCTTATGTGGCTAAATAAGGTAATGGACTTATTAGACACCTCTCAGTATGACACAGGACTACTACAAAAACATTGTTACATTTATTTTATGTTTTTTTTTTGTTGTTGATTTTTGGGTACATCTTTATATTAGAGCCATTTTCTTATTTTTCATATCTCTCCTATCTTGCCTTGCTTGTTTTATGAAGTGATTTTTCGTTTATTATGACACTTTTGCAGAGCTGCTGGAAATGTGAATTTCTCTTGGAGATAAAGTCTCCATCATCTATCATCATCATCATCTTTTAGATCGTGCAGGTGTTCCTAATGTAGTGGCCCTTCTAGCAGAAGCAAGAAGTATGGTAACAGTGCCACCCAGTGGACAGAGTGATCATGCACAAGCTTTTGTATTTAAAACAATTGCAAACGTTCATCTCTACGATTTATTGTAATAAATTATGTAAATATTAATATTAATACCTCATGTCTACGCTGAAATATTTCAGGAACATGCATTTGTATTATTGTTATTACTAATAAAATAAATACAAATGACTGCTGAACATGATCAGTAATATTAGGGCGTGCATGGACCCTAACACAAAACTCTTCATATTTATGTTCATAACGATCGCCTGTTAACCAATGGGGAACAACCAGGAAGTGGCGCTGATATCGGTCTTTGCTCGAGACAAAGCAGGTGTGACACAGCGCTACTAATCAATTAATGTAATTGATTAGTATTGGTGACAAGTATTTCGACGAATTTACGGTCAGTAGAGTAAATAAGAGATCAATTTGAATACTTAAGAACTCCTTGTCACCAATAATAGACTTTTAAGAAATATATAATATCATTAGACAAACAGCTTTAGACTGCCTCTCATTAATTCTCATCCATGTGTTATCTCAACAATAGGAAGGAAAGAAAATGGAAAGGCAAATGACACTACTATCTTGCCTTCTTCGTCAGCTTAGGTTCTTAAACATCTGGAAAGTAAATGTAGTAAAATAAAGGAAAGGAACAAGTAGTGGCCATTTTCATCTTGAAGGTTGTTTGTTGGCCCTCGGCATATTCTAAATATATATATATCTATATGTGTGTGTGTGTGTGTGTGTGTGTACAGTATGTATATATAAAATATATAATATTTAATAAATATATATATATATATATATATATATATATATATATATATATATATATATATATGAATTAATACAGCTTGCTTTGCTTGCTAATATGTAGATGTGTTGTTCAGATAGCTTAGTGCAGGGGTCACCAACACAGTGCCCGCGGGCACCAGGTAGCCCCCCACGACCACATGAGGTGCCCGCAAGCCTGCTTTTCATTCAGGTTTTCAGTTAATAATGAAAGAACAGTAGAAAGAAATGCATTCTGAAACATAAAATGTGAGTTGTGGATACCAGCATTTTGTTCATGTTTTGGTAAAACAAGCATATTTGATTTGTTTGGTTTGAAATAAGGTATGAAAATCATTTCTACAAAAATGAGTAGCTTGTGGCCATTTTCATTTTCTAAAAGTAGCTCTCACAAGAAAAAACGTTGGTGACCCCTGGTTTAGTGTATTTCCCAACACTGGATTCTTTTTAGCATATACAGTGGCATGAAAAAGTGTTTGCCCCCTTCAGGATTTCTTATTTTTTTGCATGTTTGTCACACTTAAATGTTTCAGATCATCAAACAAATCAATCAAAAATCAATGACAACACAACTGGACACAAATTGCAGTTTTTAAATGAAACCTTTTATTATTAAGGGAGAAAAAAATCCAAACCTACATGGCCCTGTGTTATATCAGTCTGGAAAAGGTTTTAAAGGCAACAAGCCAACCAAAAGAGCGCAGCAATGACTCATTCAAGAGGTCACAAAAGACCCCACAACAACATCCAAAGAACTGCAGGCCTGACTTGTATCAGTTAAAGTCAGTGTTCATGACGTCACCATAAGAAAGACACTGGGCAAAAACGGCCTGTATGGCAGACTTCCAAGAGGAAAACCACTGCTGAACAAAAAGAACATTAAGGCTCATCTCAATTTTGCCAGAAAACATCTTGATGATCCCCAAGACCTTTGGGAAAATACTCTGTGGTCTGACGAGACAAAAGTTGAACTTTTTGGAAGGTGTGTGTCCCATTACATCTGGCGTAAAAGTAACACTGCATTTCAGAAAAAGAACATCATAAGTGAAATATGGTGGTGGTAGTGTGATGGTCTGGGGCTGTTTTGCTGCTTCAGGACCTGGAAGACCTGCTGTGATAAATGAAAGCATGAATTCTACTTCAATGTGGCTGAATTACAACAATTCTGCAAAGATGAGTGGGCCAAAATTCCCCCACAGCCCTGCTAGAGACTCATTGCCAGTTATCACAAACGCTTGTTTGCAGTTGTTGCTGCTAAGGGTGGCCCAAACGTCCATCCATCTTCTACCACTTATCCGAAGTCGGGCTGCGGTGGCAGAAGCCTATGCAGGGAAGCCCAGACTTCCCTCTCTCTGGCCACTTTGTTCATCTCCTCTCAGCGGATCCTGAGGTGTTCCCAGGCTAGCTGAGACACATAGTCTCTCCAACGTGGCCTGGGTCTTCCCCGAGGCCTCCTACAGGCGGACGTGCCCTGAACACCTCCCCAGTGAGGCGTCCGGGAGGCATCCTGACAAGATGCCCAAGCCACCTCATCTGGCTCAATGCGGGGGAGCAGCTGTTTTACTCCGAGTTTATCCCGGATGACAGTGCTTATCACCTTATCTCTAAGGCAGAGCCCAGCCACCCTACAGAGAAAACCCATTTTGTCCACTTGTACCTGTGATCTTGGCCTTTCGGTCACTACTCAAAGTTTATGACCATAGGTGAGGATAGAAACGTAGATTGACAGGTAAATTGGATTGGGTCTCTGCTTTTTGGGTCTCGGAAAAGGGTGGAGTGTCATCTCCGGGTCGGGGATGAGATCCTGCCCCGAGTGTAGGAGTTAAAGTACCTTGGGGTCTTGTTCACTTGTGAGGGGAGGATGGAGCGCAAGATCAACAGGCAAATTGGTGCGGTGTCAACAGTGATGCATCGGTCCGTTGTGGTGAAGACGAAGCTGAGCCGAAAGGAAAGGTGGCCAACCAGTTATTAGGTTTAGGTGGCAATCACTTTTTCACACAGGGCCATGTAGGTTTGGATTTTTTTCTCCCTTAATAATAAAAAGTTTCATTTAAAAACTGCATTTTTTGTTTAGTTGTGTTGTTATTGACTAATATTTCAATTTGTTTGATGATCTGAAACATTTAAGTGTCTGTTCCTTAACAAGGAGCTGAAGGGCAACAACATATAAAAATACATAACCACGGAACCCTAATTTAAACCCTAACTATAATAACCCTAATCTAATTTAAACCTTAACATTCTTCACCCGGATTCGATTCTCCCTTGGGCATTTCTATGTGGAGTTTGCATGTTCTCCCCGTGTGTGCGTGGGTTTTCTCCCACATCCAACGTAACATGCATGCATGGTATTCATAGGTATGAATGTGAGTGTGAATGGTTGTTTGTCTATATGTGCCCTGCCATTGGCTGGCGACCATTGGTTGGCTGGGTGTACTCCGCCTCTCGCCCAAAGTCTCGGCTCCAGCATGCCCCCGCGACCCTAAAGAGCAGAAGCGGTATAGAAAATGGATGGATTGATGGCATTCTTAACCCTAATCCTGATAATAAGCAGTATTTAATATCCAATACATATAGCCACCAGCAGGGAGCAGTGTTGTCACATACCAAAGAGAAGCATTTTCACCACAAAAACACCCAACAAAATTCTCTCTCTCTCTCTCTCTCTCTCTCTCTCTCTCTATATATATATCCATCCATCTTCTATGCCGCTTATCATATATGTATATATGTATATATATATATGTATGCTCTTTTGTGCTATATGCAGGGTTTGAACTGCTAACCTAATGCTAACCCAGTTAGTTGTCTGTGAATGTAGCTGGTCTACTTCCAGCTGCAACAATTCCACTATTGTCCCTAACACTCCACAAATATCCTACAGCGTTATGCTCGTGCAATCAACAATACAGTGTTATTGTGGCGTCTGGTCTGTTTTAGTGAGCGACACTTGTTAGGAACTTGCTCTTGTAACAAGCTGTGCACAGCGCTCATATAAGCCACTCGCTCCTGGAGGATGGTGTCATATTTAAAGAACCTGCTTTGTGTAATTTTTTAAAAGAATAATAAAATAGAAGAAATAGCACACTGACACGAATACAAATGTTAGCATGTTGACACAAGAGGATGGTTAATTGTGTTCAGTGGGACTGATTAAGTTAGATGTAGGATAACAGTGCAATAACAAACAACCTGTCAGCACTTTCACTAACAAGAAAAGCCTGAATGCGTCTTGGCTTGGCTTCATATATTGTACAGAACATGCACATATAATAATAATGTCAAACTTGAAGACGATTGTTGGAAATATGTGACATCTACTGTATAGCCCTGATAGAGGTAATGGTGTACTGATTTGACACCTTTAGATACCTCTTGCATATCATTCAAAAGCAGGAGGACTCTTGTCCCTTTTTCCTATAGCATACAGGGCTATAAGACTAGAAAGTTGAAAGACAATTTGGATGAAAATAGAGACAAATTGAGTCGTAAAAATGAATACTTATCTTATACCTTGGCAGTTTTTTATTGAATGTTTGTCAAAAGCGATAAGAGTCTTATAATATCACTTATAAAATACATCATATAGAATTGACTAATACCAGAATGCTCTAAGACGGTGGTTCCCAAACTTATCTCTGTCCCATATGTCTTTAGACATCTGACCTGTAGCGCTACTCCTCCATCCATACATCTTCTATGCCGCTTATCATCGCTAGAGTCACGGGTATGCTGGAGCCTATCCCAGCTGACTTCAGGCAAGAGGCGGGGTACACCCTGGACTGGTTGCCAGCCAATGGCAGGGCACATATAGACAAACAACCATTCACACTCACATTACCTCAACTTCTGTACACTCAAAAAACATAAATCAGTGTCTGTAAGCACACAACAAAACATCTTACTCTGAATGACTTCTTATCCATTTTTATTATAGTGATTATATTTGAATAATTTAATAATTCATTTAATGTATTCGATGTAATTAATTTTTTTATCAATTTAAGTATTTAAAATAGGATCATTTAACATTACATTAACATTAATCTCACTGATTTACGCTACGTTAATTTAACCTTATCTCGGATCTTCCGCTCTATTCGGAAAGAGATGATGCAACATACTGTATAAGATGTAGTGTTGTAGTATGTAAGCACCGCATTACGTCGGATGGATACACGTCACGGTGTTCAACTTGCTGTTTAGCCATATTTTCTGTCTGTTTTTTACATTTTGTTTGGCGACAAATTGCAACTTTATTCAATTTTTTCCTTCATTCCTTTTGTTGCCTTGTCACATTCTCGCCTCTTCAATTTTCCCCGAGCTATCCGCTTCCTTCTTCGTCCTCTGCGTAGGTGACGTAAGCGATTCCTCCACGCAGAAAAAAATCCTCGATTATTTTTTGTAATCGACGTACTCAAATTATTGGAGGAATAGTTGCACCCCTAGACACTTGTTGACTCAACCACTAGCCAACTTTTATCTCAGAGCTTTCAAAAACAATAGTGTTCTTGTTCCAGTTAAGATAAATACAGGACAATGACGTTGGAAAGCTTAACTAAGATTGGCTGGAACATTTTGACAGTTAGAGGCATAAGAATGAACATTTCAATAATTTGGCCTCAGATAAAAATACCTCAGGTAGTGTTTTCAAAAGCAATAGGGTTCTTACCCGTAAAAATAATAGAAGTTGAGTGGGAGTGAGCACAAACATAGACATTACATGCACATTTGACCTTAGATACTTTGACTGCCTTATAACAGTTTGACACAAACAATATATATGATCGATTAATCAATAGTGTTCTTGCGAGTTGAACAAAATGCACAGGAATAGAAAGAAAGATTGGTGAAGATTGTGATTGTTTGAGTGCAGCCTAATGATAATACCGTTGCCATGCTGCATTGGAAGTCACTCAAAATCAGTAGTTATTGATTATAACCCTCTGGGACAGTGATCGGCAACCCGAGGCTCCGAAGCCACATGCCGCTCTTCAGCCTCCTTGTTGCGGCTCCCACGCTGAGCTCTGTGATTTTTTTTTTTTTTAACACAGAAGAAAAGGAAATGCGTGTTTTCTAAAAGTTTGAAATATCCGACTCACCACTAGTCCGTGAATGCATCTACACTGCGTTCTGACTGCTGATTGGATGAGCAGAGGAAGGGGGAAGGGGTCAGTTTCTTCAGTCAGTGAGACACGAAAAAGATGTGTTGACAGTGTGGTACCCCTTCGGTAAGCTATCCATAACCATGAATACATCCCTAAAAAGAAAAATATCTAGAGAGTTTAATTCTGAAAGCGTATATTCCTTAGTAGTTATTATTAAAAAATCAACAGTGTTCCTGTTGATGTCATCTATTTGGAAGGACAAGCCTAGTTCCCTGGATGGGTGGTGTTTCTCATATTCAGCTACTGTATGTGCAGTCTAGCGCTACTAACAGGCCGTTCTTGGTATTGCAGGGCTGTAACTAACATTATTGATAGCCAATGAAGAATGAGGACCACACCCCCAGGTTATATACGTATCAGCAGGTGTACAAATCGTACGGGACAACATTGGCTGGCTTCCCCCCAGGAACTGAGATCTTTTTGTCATGTTATCTCACGGCCCTCCCCTCAGCAGTTAAAGTACATATTTGTCCTTGAAGGCACCATCAATGGCGATCACATAACAGTGCGTCATTTCTGTGAGGCTCGGCGTGAACGTCGTCCCTCGTTTTTTTAAATTTTCCTTCGTTTGTTTTCTCTCCACCGTCCTCAGTATCTCCCGCTTGGTATTCCCACCCACACTTCCAATTATCCTTGACTCGATAAGACGCCATAATGTGACACACAAGGGCAAATGGCGGCCGCGGCTCTGTGTGAGAAACACATGGCCGACTGGAACACATATTCCCTTTTGAACAATAGTCTCTGTGGCTTGTTAATAATTGACTTCTGTAATACAGCACTATTGACTGCTGTAAAAAGGCATTTAAGATATTAGTAGTAAACGACAACAACATACACAGCAATGCCAAATACACTCATTAAAAGAGATGACGTGTATACAGCAGTGGCTTTTTAACATTCATAAAAGTGTAAAACGACGTTAGACGCAACATAATAAACCAAAATTAAAGTGAAAAAACAAAAGTACTCACCCTTTGATGATACGTGATGCGTAGCTTCCACAGAAGAGGTCTTTTAACATTCTTAGCTGTCATACAAGAATTAAAAGAAGTTAACTTAAACTAACTAATACCATACTAAACTAAATGAAACGACTCTCCCTTTATGACACCTACTCTGTATATGGAAGCGTCTATTAAAGGGATAGTTTGGATGTTTTGACATGAAGTTGTATGACATCCCCATCAGCAGTGGACTATATCAACAGTGACTCACCCCCACGAGTCCAGTTCTGGACGGATTTCCGTGACGAGGAACGTAGTTGTGCGTAGTTGCTGGGTCATTTAAGTAAAGAGTTTGGCTTCTCAAAACAATATGCGTTCAAAAGAGTAAATACATTTGCATCATAAAAATGCCTCCTCAAAAAAATCTGACCTCACAAATCGCTCAGCGTTATATTTGTCTCCTGCTGTGCCCCGGCACACTGTCGCCTCTCCATTCATTTGTATGTGATGAAGATGCTTTCATCTTCATCTGCGACGGAGCGCCGCGGCCACCTTGTTTACATGTGTTCCACAGCGGAAGAAGATACAATCATCCATAGGTTTGCCTGCCAATGCAGAAGTTTGGGGATGTAATCTCAAGTCTTAATTGGTGCTTGATTACAGTAGCGTGCTTGTTCAGTGACATTAGGATGAGATGCACATCACTGTTTTTAATGGCCTCTAATGAGCTAGCTAATTGATGCAAACACTGCAGGCACTGAACTCTGAACTTTAATTGGGACTTAGATAAAAGCAGTCTGCGCCGATGTTAACCCTTTCATGTTCTTTTATATCCGAAGTGGCTTCTTCTTTGTCGCACATTCACATATAAACAAGGCAACATTTCCATTATGGGAAATACACACCACTGGAAAAAAATCGTCAGTCCGTGAAGAGATGGCATTTGCAAGCATATTTTGCCATCACCGTTTCTCCAGTGATTGATACTCGCTGGGAGGCCGCAAAAAACGGAAGCATTAGGTGGAACACACACACACAGCAACTGTGTGCCTTCACCCTGCCTGCTGGGTGGGGGTGTCGCTGCATCTCCACTTGACTGTGACAGTGTGCAGAGCGGCAGTAAAAATATTACATATACACTCAATGTAAATTACTTTTTTTTTCCATTATTTAAATGGTAAGAAATTAAAAATTAACAGAATAATGAAGATACTTTGCAATAAAAATATAAGATAAACAATGTGGGGTACATTTTTCTTTATTTGTATAATTCAATTTTATTTACTGGAAATGTATAGCATGCCTTTTTGTGTAAACATCCCTTGTTACAACTTTGACACCAGCTGCTTATAGACCTGTGCGGCCCTATCTATGTACACATTTTTTTTCTTTAAATTTGGTGGGTGCAGTTTATATTCAGGTGCCCTTAACAACAGTTTTTCAAAATTCAACCCCTTCAGTACCGGCCATTTTAGATGATTTTGACTGACTTTTCTAGGCACACAGAATATTGTGTTCTACGGCTATATAAACATGGAATTTACCAAAAGAAAGATTAGACTCTTGTCTTTCATCAGAAAAAACAACACCCCTGCACGCTCTCTCACGTCTTCCTTCCTGTCGAGTGTGTATTTGCATGCTGAGCTCTTATCAAATGTACTTCTGCCACCTTGTGGCTGTTTTTATGGTTTAAAACTGCTCTTACAGTGACATGTTTTATAAATACGTTCTTGTTCATAAATACGTATAAATAAATCTCTGGTATTGAGTGGGTTAATAGTCTGGAATTTATGGTACATGGTAAACACAACAACTATTGTACATACAAAAAAGCAATTCACAGTTACACCTGCAAATTGTAGTAAGATTTATAAAAACAAGGCAGATTTAAAAAAAAATATTTTGTTATAGAATCTAATGATGATAATAATTTATTACTGCAATAACTGTATTTACTTACTCATACTCCGGTTTACCATGCCATGAAGCAAAATCAGTTCCTTAAAATGTATATCCTGGTTTTTCAACAATTAATTAATAAAAAGATCGCTGTTTCGTGGTAGATTATTGCCCATTGTAAGTAAAAAAATATTGAAATACAAGTTATATGTAGCACTCTGGCCACTAGGCGTCAGTAATGACATAAAAGAGTGATGATGATGACATCATGACATTTCATTACATTACTGTCACACTGCACGCAGTCAGCCATGGTAGCCATGATAGAGTGAAAATAGGTCCTCCTCCTCCGTGTTGAAGTGGTAAGTTTTGGGCTTTTTATTTTGTCTTTCTGAAGCTCTATCTTAAGTTTAGAATAAATAAATTTTAGGCTAACTAGTTGGCTAGCATACTATGCAGCCGTGGCCGTCGCTCATGTCCCTGCAGTGATCTTGTAGCCTGCATGTTAGCAATGTGGTGTAAACAAAGAATAACAGGAGTGTAAAGGTGACTATAGAGTTGTTACTTCATAGCTACATGGCTTTAATAATGGTAAAAAAATGCGCCATAATTTCCGGCGTATAAGCCGATACTTTTTTCTTAAACTTGGAACCCTGCGGTTTATACAGCGGTGCGGCTAATTTATGACCATATTCTAATCTCATGACATCTCCTATACTTCAGAACTACTACTAATCGTTTAAATACTGTGCTGCTCAGGAGTCAGTGAGGAAACGGTAGCTCTTTCTTTCGCAGCAGCCAATCACGAGCTACAAGGTAACTCACAACAAGCTTGTCAACCCATCGGAAATCGCAGGAGGTCATTACTCAACATAACAGTGTGACTCAACAGTGTCATCTTAGATAGAAGGCTAAAATCATCACACAGCAACTTAACACTCAAAAGGTAACGAAGAAATATGCAAGAAAAGTACCAATACGAGTTTAAAATTAAAAAAAACATCTATTTTTAACTTCTGCCCTTAGCTAGTTGTGAGTTTTCTCAAAGCTCATGATTGGCTCCTTTAAAATAAATAGCTGCCTGGTGCTCACGGAGTTGTGCACACGACAATATGTATTTTTATGACATGAACATGTGCGGCTTATAGTCCGGTGCGGCTTCTATATGTACAAATCTGTTTTTGTCTCTAAATTTAGTACGTTAACACCAGTGCGTGTTATAATGACCGGAAATGACGGTATTTAAAAAGTCATAAACATGTTTTCTATACTGTAACTATGAAAATATTCCATTTATTAACATTAAATCCTACTTTGAGGAAATTCACTTACCGTGGTCGGGTCTGGAACCAATTAACCGCGATAACAAGCAGCGCGGAGGAGCTTGTAGTATAATACAGTGCAGTGGTATACCACTACGAAGTACAGCCATAGTAATAAACAGAGTTAAATATACTAAATGGCGACCTTATTATCTATGCCTTAGCATTGCATGAACCTGGAAAGTGTATGTACCATGACTATATAGTATTTATCGTCATTCTCAATTCATAATGCAGCTTCTACTGGTCTTGTGTGTACAAAATAAACCCACCTAACAATTATAATATAATAAAAGTCGATGTAATGCAAACGTTTGGTATCCGAGGCCATATTTTACTGCCCCTTCCTCTCATCTGCTTCAATCGTAGCGTGCTAATGCAACCTGAACTGTTTATGCCGCTTTACATTCATTGCCCCTCCTTCAAATCTAACTTTGAAAAATGGAGTGGCGTCTTCTCCGCTCTGATGGATGGCCTTGACTGATTAAATGAGATGTCTGGCTTTAAGGTATGACAAACCCATTTTGTTTTTGTTTTTTTTACAAAACGCTCTCAGTCATGCTGTGCGCACGTTATGGCATCACGTGAGCGCAGTAAATACACAAGCACAAATAATCGTTGGCCAGGAAGTGACCTGAATCAAAATCACCTTAAACACAAGAAAGTTTACTTCTTATTATTGTTATACTGTTATACACACTGTGATACACACTTTTCATTTCACAGTACAGTGGAACCTTGGTTAGTTTGTTTCAGAAGGTCCAACTCTAACCAAAACAGACGCTACCCGAAACAATTTTTCCCATAAAAATAATGTAAATCCAATTTCAGTCGTCTCGTTTACTGTTTGTGGCCTCGCTGTATCCCGCAGGCCGCACCCAAAAGGCAGAGGAAGATGCTAACCATCGCACAAAAAGTTGGACTTGTGGACATGCTGAAGGAAGGTAAAAGGTACGCGGCTGTAGGGCGCCATTATGGAATAAATAAATCTTTGGTTCGTTACGTAATGAAGAGGATGCATGCTTTGTTTTACAGCCTGATTACAGTAATTGGCTAAGGGAGAACCCGTGCATTGTGTTCTGTGTCCTGATTGGCTGTAGACCGTTGTCAATCAATCTCCTTCTGTTGTGTTCATCGCTAACAAGCAGTGTAGTGTGACTCTGAACTCTGTATGTTTGCAAGTTTTCTCCCCGACAAAACCCACAATGTCGCTGAAATGTTCTGCACCCAAAAGGCAAAGGAAGATCTAACCATCGCACAAAAAGGTGGACTGGTGGACATGCTGAGGAAGGCAGAAGTTACGCGGCTGTAGGGCGCCATTACGGAATAAATGAATCTTCGGTTCGTTACATAAAAGAGGAGGAAAATAGCATAAAGACGACAGCAGACATAAGTTTTAACAAGGATGCAAAAACGCTACAGCGGAGCTGCACCACGATGAAGAAGCACCACCTTCCTGTTTTGCCAAAAATTATTTCTTGAATTCAATAGTGTTTCTCACCCCAATAACCCAAAGTGGAGCCAAATAAAGTTGTAAGTGCCAGCATTTTGATAAAGAAGGTGAGAAACACTGTTGATTTCAATAAATAACTCATGACAAAAGGAAGCAGTGTTGAAGAGGAAGGTGTTTGTCTCGGCGCCACATTGTGTCTTTGGAAACAGTCAAGTCTTCAAAGAAGGTAAAAGTAATCTTAAATGTTCATGTATCCCTTTGAAGGATTCTAACAAGGACATTTGTGATAAAAATACATTAAGAACACAGCTGGATTTACGCAGTGTATTAATAACACAAGACAGCGTGCCATATTGTACGCTAACCGACAAATGCACGCAAACCAAGGCAAAATTGTGGCGTCAATTTTCAACGTTAACCGAAGAAACATGCATGGCGGATGCTAACCGAGGTTCCACTATACATTTAATTTGAACATAAGCCTGCAAATAAATATATATGAAAGGCCTTTCATCTGATATTGTTACCATGTTAGCGTAGCTAGAACTGGCATTATGGTGACAGAACAGTGTGCTAATTGAGACCCTCGCTGTAATTTGCTTTTGTAGACAATAAACTTTGAAACAGGGGACTCAGCAGTTCATTGAATAGAGAAGTTAATTTGTGTTGGAAAATTGTCATTGTGTTCATGTTAGCATAAAGGCTAATGGTAGCATTTAGCTCATCCCTCAGATTCATTTTTTTTTTTTTTGCTAAAGTGGCAGCAATAGTAAGTATTTAGTATGGATTTGGGTCACCGTGAGCCACAATCTCAGCCATGCAAAGTTAAACAAGAATGAGCAAATGTGGGACTCTGAGCTGTTTCTCCATGAATTATCCATTTTGGGATAGCTTCCTTTTTCTACTGTGCAAGCAACCAAGCAGTTGCAGGTAACACTAGATACATTGTGCTCGCATCTCAGTGGCTACTTGGACAGATTTCTACTTGTATTTATCTTACTTTCAATCCAACATGACATGTTGTGTAAAACATTCAGAATCCACAGTGCTCGTTTCATGTCTCATCACTTGCTTTTCCTCAAAGCGCAAAGTTTACATTATACATCACTGCTGTTATACTGCGAGCTAACACAACTACCACATTTACAGCCGAACGTTGAACACAATCTCTTCCGGAAATATTTCAAGTAGCATTGGGTGTTAGTTAGTAATTTGGTGAGTTTTAAAAGTCTCAGTGTGAAAAAGTCTGTAAAAGAAACCTGACCTCTAATCAAAGAAATAACATCTGTATCTCTTGATGTCGTAACTCGATACGAACGAACGTTGAAAGAGGAAATAATCACCTTCAGTCATTTTTCGGGATGTTGCCGTGACGCAGTAAAAGTGCTTTATAGTTTTTGTATATAGCATATTTTGAGGAAAATGATCATACATAGGGCCGCACGGTGGTCTCGTGGTTAGCATGTTGGCCACACAATCACAGTCTGGAGACCATGGTTTGATTCTCCCTTAGGCATTTCTGTGTGGAGTTTGCATGTTCTTCCTGTGTGTGGGTTTTCTCTGGTTTCCTCCCACATTCCAAAAACATGCATGTTAGGTTAATTGGAGACTCTAAATTGTCCATAGGTATGAATGTGAGTGTGAATGCTTGTTTGTCTATATGTGCCCTGCCATTGGCTGGCGACCAGTCCAGGGTGTACCCCGCCTCTCGCCCCAAGTCAGCTGGGATAGGCTCTAGCATGCCCTTGCGACCCTATTGAGGAGAAGCGGCATAGAAAATGGATGGATGTTCATGCATAACCGATATGACTTTGCTCAGGATCATCTGCCCTAGTAAAACAATACCACAGACAGTGTATAGTATATCTTACACAGTAATCACTCGCCACTTCGAGCTTCACTCAACCACGGTTTTTAATGAATATATTAATTCAAAAATCATTGCTATTTTGTGGTTGAATACAGTATGCATATTTAAACAAAATGTACATATTTTTTTGCCAAAATTCAGCATTGTCAAGCATATGCAAACATAAGGCATTCAGAAGACATGAAGATATGTAGTATTCTGCAATGGTCACCACTTTTCAGTAATGTTACATTGATGAGACAATAGCCACCGCAGCTACTGTCCAGATCAGGAAGTAAACAAGAACAAGGAACTCTCCCAATGCTAACATGTGTGAGTCTATATTACTGTATATCTTAATTATGTCATATACATGTATGTCTTATTTTCTATGATTATGTCTACTATTTTGGGTAATAGGAGTGTAATGGTGTCTATAGGAGTGTTATTCCATGTCTGGAGGGCTCTAATAATGTCAAAAAACGTATTTAGAAGGTCGTAAACAAATTCTAACTACGAAAATATTCCATTTATAAATCAGGGATCTTACTTATTCTGGTCTGGAACTAATAAACCACTATAAAGGAGGTCTGGCTGTAATGCAGTTTTACCTTTAAATAAAGTCACAGCGCTGTTGGAAAAAAGCTGCCACAGGCGTGCCTCCACCTAGCTGTAAAGAGGCATGTGAGACAGCGCACAGCATCAGGCGCAGTGCAGGATGTATCCTGTTTGTGTTTGCTAATAGCCATCTATTGGAGGGGTCAAGTTATCGTACATTTTTTAAATTATTGATCGTACGGAGGATGTATTTATGTAACATATTCTTCTTCTTCCGTTCTTTTTTCTTAACCAGTGTTGCAAAAAATGTCACTCAACATCACTCGGCGGTTTTTCCCAGCTTTTACTTCAACTTCAACTTCTTACTTCAATTCTGTGCTGCACATCACAGGCTTGAGCATAAGCAATTTATTCCTGTATTTTTTTATTTATTTTTCAATATATTTTTCAAAAGAATGTGGGAAGCTCAAGTAGTCATCTGTCTGGAAAACAATTTGAGTGGAGAGGACCATTTATCAAACAAAAACTATTTCCTGTGGTGTCTACTTTAATGTGGTTTGTTCTGTTTGTGTTGCTGTTTTTGCGTCCTGTTAGTGGATAGATATTGATGTATTTCTGCCTGTGTACATGCAGCGCAAACATAACAGACATACACGTACTGGTGTATACTGTAAATCAATTAATAGCCTCTCTAGGAGTGCGTTTGTCATACAATGTAAAGTGGCAATTTAGCCTGATAGCACAGGGGTCCTCAAACTTGGCCACGGAAAACTTTCAGGGTGAATGATAAAAAACACTTTAACGAAACATAATATTGCAAACAACTACATTAAACTTTCTGTAAACGCATATCATTTTTTGGATGCAAGGATGACAAAAAGGATGATAAAAATTATTTTCAGTTAGAAATCCATTTTTTTTTCATGTTTTGTTTCATTGTGTTTGATTGTGTGACGGTCCTTGAACGCATCATAGTTGTGTGCGTGTGCTAACTTGCAGATAGATTTATATTTTTCCTGTTCTTCTTTCATCTCATCCTTGCTCCCAAATGCTGTGAGTGAATGCATAAAAGTAAGGCTTGATCACAATATTATGTCTGTTTTGCGTGCTAACGTGAATATTTGTTCGGTGCAGAGCTTCAAGTTAATTAATGCTAGCACACTGCTGTCACCCACACACCGAACAATGATGTTACGTTATAATCTCTCTGAAAAACAAACTCCAGGCTCATCTGAATGTTGACTCTGGATTTATTTTGTGCTTTTAATTTGATGTCGTGCCTGTCTGTGCCATTGTGCGTTGTAAACCTCACTTCCCGAAGCCTTGATAATCGTGCTAGACGTCAAGTTGACAGCCCCAGCTTTTAGCTTGATGGATAGCGCTGCATGATTCTCACGCAGTATACCCTGATTTGTTTCCTGAGCGTTTGCAGGGATGGACCAGACGGGTTACATTTGTTTTACACACAATACAATGCATAATAAAATATGTGCATTTTTACACTAGACTGACATAAACAATATATACTGTTTTTTTCTTTTGGCTTGACTGATGGCCCTGAAGCATCAAGCAACCCGACAGATGTTTCTCTAAGCAGACCAATAAGTCTTTGATAAGGTAGTGGTATTGTTATACAGTATATATTGCTCTATGTTAGACTATTATTATTATTAGGGATGTCCAGATCCGATCTTCAGGCTCGGGATCGTCTGCCAATCCACTGTATCCACTTCAATTTTGGGCATATACATAGCGTATTCATAACGAGTTTGACATATACATGACGTACTAGTAACTTATATGGAACGTTTCTATAACTTATAGACAACTTATACCAACAAATGCATAGCGTGTTGCTGGCGTTCACAACTTATGCCCAACACAAGTCTAACTTATGCAAACCGCACGGCAGCGTATGGCCGACGATCACGTGCCGTAGCCTATAAAAAGGCTGTCACTTGATGACTCACTTCACTAGACATCGCAGTGTCAACATCAGCATCATGCCGAAGAAAATTTCGAAGCCCGTTGCCAAGAAGTATCAGGGCAGTGATGGAGGGATCCATCACCACCCACAGCCTCCCACTCTCACTTTGATGGAGATGACGCAGGTTCTAACGCCTCTTCCCTTTTTGTTGGTTCCATTCCCAGTGTCACAGTGCCCTCTACTGGTCAAGCATGTACAGTATAAATAAGGACTTCCTACAAGGCATACCATAATGTACTGTATCTGCAAACAGCCTCCATCTCCTCTGAGCCAACCCTTGCCAAGAAGACACAGTTTTGTCTGAAGGTATGTTGACGTATTACGACTTGTGCGTAACTTACAAATAATGTGTGAAAACAAGTGAATTTCCCCGCTGTGGGATAAATAAAGTACAAATACAATACTAAACGGGCGTCAATGATCACATAATTATTGCCCGCATAAGCGGGACGTATGAATCATACATTGACATACGTCGAAAAGTTTTGTGCATGCACAAAATTTTTGGACGACTTGAATGTACTACGACGTATGCCGGCGTGCTTCAGCGTGCTCTTAACTTATACAAAACGTAACCATAACTTATTCGATGTACGCCAGCGTATTGGCCAAATTTTTCATACGTTTGCGTAAGCTGGCTAAATCGTCAAGGTGTGACAGGGCCTTTAGCTACAGCTACACCTCACTGTGCCCGGACTGCTGTGTCATTGTGCGGGTGCTCGTACGCAGTGTCGAGCTACGTACACGTGGAGGCCGTGGCCACTCTTGGTCACTCTCTGGCCACCCCACTGGCCATATAGACATTTCAGGTACAGTATCAACTCACTGCCGCCCCTATGTGAGTAATGGTAACACCTTGGCCACCCCAATAAAAATATCTGGGTCCGCCACTGCTCGCACGGGAAGTGCTACTCTAACCGCTTTATACTACGGGCTGTCAATAAATTACTATTGCGCTGAAGAGAGTTTGTTAAAAAAAGTCATATAGTCTAAATCACACCACAAATTTTTTTTGTCCCCCTCTTAATGTAGAGCATTCTAACATAAAAAATGGAAAATAAACAGATACAATTGTGTTTGAAAACATGCTCAGAATGTGCATTAGTACATTATATGTTATTACAATATAGTATTTAATGCTAGATATTCAAAGAAAGTGTAAAAGGTTGCCAGAATGTGTCCCAGTTTTGTAAGTTTGAAGTTGGAAACTTTCCATAAAAATTCTCAAAAATGGATGGGTATTAATGGGAATTTACAGGAACAAACATAGAAATAATAACAATAATGGTTCGCAGAATTGTGTTGGTTACATTGCATCTGTTTTTATTCTTTATCTAATAAAGAATAAAATTTCCTAAACCATATTTAGGTTTCATCCGGCATAAATTTCAAATGAAGGCGTCTGGCAACGAATATATCCCCCAGAGGGAATTCACTAGTGCTGATTATTTTTTTATCAGAGTGCAATCTTGTTTGATTGTTATCATCATGCGATGAGACTGACTTCATTAAAATTAAGCAAAGTTACGTTTGGGAGCCTCAAAGTCAGGTAAGTCCTGTTTTTATTGATTTATTATTTTACAGAGTTCTGACTGCTGCGGATGCTCTCACCTAGAAGATGATCTCCTGATAAAAGATAAGCCCCCTCACTGTGTGTAGCGCTGCAAGTGTATAAATCAAAAAGGCAGATAAAATAAATAGTAGATAGTGCCAGTTCAGCAGATGACACTTGCTCTTTGTTTTGACGACACTGGATAAGATAAAGATAGCGTGGAAAGGTGAGTTGTGGACTACAGTCAGGGGAGTCCACCACCGCAACGCTGATGTTAAAATGTTATCATTGTGCTTACATTTTCCAGCCTATCCAACAGATTGTGGTGTGCTAAAAATAGCTCCTTTTTAAATATATACGTAGTTAATTACAAATTTCTATAAATGCGGTCATCCCTCATTTATTACGGTTAATTGGTTTCAGACCCGACCGTGATATAAGAATTTCCGCCAAGTAGGATTCAATATTAATAAACAGAATCTTTTCAGAGTTAGAGCATAGAAAATCTTTCTAAATAGGGGTTTTACTTTTATTAGAGCTCTGTAGACATGAAATAACACCCCTATAGTCACGCTTACAGTCCTATTATTCTTTGTTGGCACCACATTGCGCAGGCTACAGGATCACTGCAGGGACATAAGAGATGGCCGCTGCTCACATAGCAGGCTAACTAGTTATTCTCTCCAATTTACTTATTGTAAACGTAAGAAAGCGTTTCAAGCGGCGTGGGAGGAAGGACAAAGTAAGTAAACAAACCTTGGCACTTCTACATGGAATGGGTGGAGAACTGTTTTTCACTCATGTCGGACATGCCACAGTTGACTAAATGCAGTGTTAAGGGAATGTAATCCATGTCTCATCAATGTAACAAACTTGTTTGACATATAATAGGCCATAGTCAACCATGAAACAGTGGCCATTTATTAATTAATGAATTTTTTGAAAAACTGCGATACAGTGAGGGAGCAATGTTTGAACCATGATGTAGCAAGGGACGATTGTATAAGCGTGTCTCCTAGCTATTATTATTGTGCTTTATTCGTAGTAATATTCTTTAGTTTGTCTAACTCCCTGTTTGTGTTATTTTCCTAAATTTTTGGTGAGGAAATGGAATAGTGAGTGAGATCATCATAATATGTGCAATATCTCCATGAGTTCCTGCCTAGCAGCAGGATGTTAAGCGATGTAACTAAGAAAATGAATCCCAGCAATTCTGTTTAGCCCTGTTCCTAAAAATTCAAAAATAGTCACAAAATTACAAGAGTAATGTTGTAAAACGTAATGTTTGGACAAAAAGCAGGAAAATCCTGAAAATGTTTTTTTATTTTATGAAGGGGAAAATTTTAATGTTACAAATAGTGCTGTAAAGAGACGAATAATATGAAGAGATTAATTAGTTATGATCTGTAATTAATTGATCTAATTAATGTCTTGAATCTCACCTAAAAATCGCTGAAAAAAGCCCTCGCCTTGAGGTATTGTCATTTAAATTCATTACATTGTTGAGGCAGATCAAAATATTGATATGCAGTTGTGTGAAAAAGTGTTTTCCCCCTCCCTGAGTTCTTATTTTTTTGCATATACTGTATGTCACACTTAAATGTTTCAGAACATCAAACAAATTTAAATATTAGTCAATGACAACACAACTGAAGATAAAATGCAGTTTTTAAATTAAACATTTTATTATTAAAGGAGGAGAAAATCCAAACGTACATGGCCCTGTGTGAAAAAGTGATTGCCCCCGCTGTTAAAACATAGCTGACATTAATTGAGATCAATAGGTCTGGAAAAGACTGTAAAGCCATTTCTAAAGCTTTGGGACTCCAGCTAACCACAGTGAGAGAATCTTCCCAGGTCACAAAGGACCCCACAACAACATTCAAAGAACTGCAGGCCTCACTTGCCTCAATTAAGGTCAATCTTCATGACTCCACCATAAGAAAGACACTTGGCAAAAACGGCCTGCATGGCAGAGTTCCAAAACAAAAACCACTGCTGAACAAAAATAACATTAAGGCTTGTCTCAATTTTGCCAGAAAACATCTTGATGATCCCCAAGACCTTTGGGAAAAGTTATTTTGCGGTCTGACGAGACAGAAGTTAAACATTTTGGAAGGTGCATGTCCCATTAAAAGTAACTCCACATTTCAGAAAAAGAACATCATACCAACAGTAAAATATGGTGGTGGTAGTGTGATGGTCTGGGGCTGTTTTGCTGCTTTAGAAGACTTGCTGTGATAAATGGAACCATGAATTCTACTGTCTACCAAAAAATCCTGAAGGAGAATGTCCGGCCTTCTGTTGGTGACCTCAAGCTGAAACCAACTTGGGTTCTGCAGCAGGACAATGATCCAAAACACACCAGCAGGTCCACCTCTGAATGGCTGAAGAAAAGCAAAATGAAGACTTTGGAGAGTGACCTGAATCCTATTGAGATGCTGTGGCAGAGCCGTCCTACGCTTTTGCAATACTTGAAATGATGAAAGTTGAGAATTGTTTTTGTTGTTAAAATTTCTGCAAACCATACATTGTTATTTTTAAAATTGCAATTTTTGTATTTGTGTCTTTATAGGGTAGCCCTATTACTCTTTTAATACCCGTATTACAATGAAAATTGTTGAGGTTCATGTCACTAAAATTACGACTTTATTCTCCTATCATTACGACTTTATTTTATTATGTTAAATCTTTTTTTGAGATGTATTTCCTAACTATGCAGCACTATCGCAGTTTTGCAATACCAGCATTAAGATGATGACTGGTGAGGATCGTGACATTTTTTGTTGTAAAAATGACAACATTCGACGTTATTTTGTAATTTACCGTATTTTTTCTTGTACTTTTACCACTTTTTTTTTTCTTTGCAATTTAGTCCATTACTCTTTCATAGTACCAATACCTGGTAGCTGGCTAAAGTGGTGCAGTTTTGAAATAAATTGCGTACATTTCTTATTGCGAGTGTATATACAGTCAAACTTGTCTATAGCGGCCACTAGAGGGAGTCTGCAAAAGTGGCCACTATAGACAGGTGGCCTCTATAGACAGGTTGGCGTCCAGTTTGAATGTTGACCAGTAGAGGAAAAAAAAAAAAAAAGGAAAAAAATAATTTTGACCAGTAGAGGGCACTGTAGGACTGCGGATAAAAGTTGTACAGCACTACTGATATTATTTTTCTTGTGTTTTCTTTCTTTTCTTGGGAGAATGAACAGAATAAGAATTTCATTGCTTAGTATAATTGCCTGTTTTACTGTGCATATGACAATAAAACTCTTGAATCTTGAATCTACTCGGCTTGTTATTATCCACGACCCACAGAACAAAGCTGTGCTAGTAATGTCTTACGCTTGTTTTTAATATTTTACTTTTTATACGGCAGAGTGTCATTACAGCTTTAGTTCATCAGGAAGTGACGGGAAGTGACGGTGGGCGTCCCGAGCAGGAGAGCTAGGCTCAGTGCTAGCTGTGAGTTTGGAGAGAGTTGGGAAGTGTGTTTATGTTGGCGTGGATGTAAAGTCCTTCAGTGTTCTCCGCTGTTAATAAGATTCAAGATTCAAGATTCAAGATAATAAAGCCATTAAAGTGCATCGGCGACGTGAGTCTCTCCTTCCCCACAACAAGCGGCATTACAGTATTGACCAGTGCACACCAGGAAATAAACGGTGTCACTTGTTACAGGCATTGGCTGGACAGCTATGTAGTGGGGCTTGTTTAACCTTTGCCTTGTGGGCAAGCAGGAAGGAGAGACGATGCTGAGAGATGTGTGTGTGTTCTGAGCTGCTGTCTGGTGGCCGCGTTCAATAAATAAAGTTGGCAGAAGCAACAGGAGAAGTTTCCTTCTTTGCTTCGGAGCTGAATAACACTGACAAGTTAACAGACTGGTAGCGAACGGAAAATAAGACGGCTTTTTTTGTGTCGAATACAGAAGATGAGGACTTTGATGGATTTGTGGATGAGTATTGATGAAAAATAACGTGAGTACATTCTAAAATACTTCAATTAAGTACAACCGAACTCAGTTTTGCTCCCGCTGCCGCATGCATGCCAGAGTATGTTTTTTTTTATTGTAGCGTCGCTGGGAGCACGTCCTGTTCCCAGCCTACTTTGCGGTAATGTTTTGGTGCAAATGCTCTTAAAGTTACATGTTTGACCAGGAAATAGCAAGCTCAAAAGAAGACGGCCTTTTTATGTGGAACAACTGACAGTTTGTGCGGATCTTGTGAATGATTGTGACTGAGCTAGGACTCAGTAATTAAAGTCTACACACGACGGCTTCATTGATTGAAAAACAAAACTTTTTCGTGCATGAAGTTTCTACTTGAGTTGGTAATTTGGCCGCTATATGCAGTCAGATATTGACCAAGGGAGACAAAATGGGTGGCCGCTGGCCGCGTTGGACAGGTGACTGCTATACACAGGGTCTATAACATGTAAATTTGCTGCGGGGTATTTTTCAGTGGCTGCTATAAGCAGGTGGTCGTTCTATAAAGGTGGCCGCTAAGACAGGGTTGACTGTCTACTGTACTTGTACTACTTATTTGTGTCATCACTTGGACATAGCACACTCACTGACCGTGATAGCATCACTGCAGTTTGTTGTTGTGTTAAATAACATTATATTGAAAGACCACTGCTGTAGTTTCTCCCCAGTGTGTATTAAAAATGCTGCTGTCACATTTGTGTTTACACCAAACGAAAAACAAAACGCAGCGCCAAGAAAAGCTCAGTGTCGTCCACGCACCTGCTCAAATTGGATGAACCAATTTGTTGTTTTCCTGCCATTTGGCTTCAGAGGTGCGTCTGTCTGTCAGCTGTGCTTAATTTTGTATTCTGCTATCATAAACCTCCTTGTCTGTGACAATTAAAAAAACAACAACAACAACTGCAAAGATGACAGTACAATCTGTGATATATTTATTCCAGTTAAATGAACCTAATGCTTGCTATTTGCTTGCCAGGCAACACACACACACACACACACACACACACACACACACACACACACACACACACACGCACACTCCTGCATGGATTTACAAATAAGACAAATGACTTCAGAACATCTGCTTTTTTTTATTACAGCATTCATCTCAGCTTAAATGGAGCTAGCAAATATCAAAGATGGCTAATAGGCAAAAACATTCAGTGTTGTTTGAGAGTTGATTTGTGCCATTGTTCACTGGGAAAAGTGGTCCAATAGGAGGGAGTTCAGTCAAGGTAAGATTTATTATTGACATTTATATATCTGTACATTTTCTTTCTCACACTAGGTGTGGGCTGAATCTCGACTCTGTTTTTGTTTTTAGAATATTACATCTGGAAAAGTTGTTGGTAATGCACTAGCATTGCACATTGTAAACTACCAACCCATATGCAATTTCTGTAGCAGGTACGCAATTGTACTTCAAATTGTGCTGGTATATGAATTTTTGTATTTTTAGTTCACTTTTATTTAGTTTATTTTTAGTTTTTAGCTGATTGTGTTTTGGGAGCATGGTATCTAGAAGTTCACTTTACCTGTGTTGCATAGTTAAAGCTTCTCAGTGATGACAGAGGTGTAAGTCGTACCACATTCAATGTTTTTATCTTTGTCAAGATGGCGGACACATGCTTAAAATCCGGCTGAGGGCCCTTCACAATAAGATACATCCGGTTGACCAAAATAAAATACCTTTTTTGGACCCATTTTTTGTTTTCTTTCAAATAGCATTTCTCACACAAACTAACAAATATTTTGGTAATCAGTGAAACATTAATACAAAAATAAGTCACAACAACCAGACCTGCCAGTGTGCATGCATTTAACCCTTGGATGCATGACCTACCAATACCTACACTCGTCCAATTAGAATCAATGCATTTTTTCAATAAACTTAAGAAATGTCTTTAATTTTGGTTAAAGATGATGATTTTTATTATATTTTGATCAACAAAAGAGTGCTTTCATTTTTGACTTGTTCATTTATCACTTTTTATTCACATTTTATCACTAAACAATCAATCTATCAATCAATCCGGTATCACAAAATGTCAAAATCCACTTCTTCCCCTGGTTGTCTCCCTGTGTACACAATCCCATCAATTGTTTATATGGGGTGCGTGCATCACAAACCCAGAAGAACTATATGCCATACTTGGCGAGCTTGCTTGGCATCTACAGCAGAAACTTGGTCCTCCCTCTGAATGGCTCATCCACATGTTCATCCACTGTGACACAATCACTGGGGATGGATTTCTGCCTGGAGTTGATCAGGAACAGGCCCCATATGTCGCGGAAGGCTGTCATGTGGTCTGTTGCCAGTCGGTAGGCTGTGGTCCTCTTATCATCAAAGTGCAAGAAACGGCGAATATCATCAAATCTTCCAATTGACATAGTGGCATTGTACATTGTACATAATCAATAATCATAAAAAAGGCAACCTAACGGGTTAGCTTTTATTACAAGGAAGTTCTAAATATAGTAAGCGTCGATGTAATACATTACTTGCTAAAATTGCTTTGTAGTAACAAATTTTGTAGTTGGTAGTAAGCTAACAACAAAGTAGGTAATTTGATGACAATAATACAAATACTCTATCACAGAAAAGTCATGAATGTGGAAATTAAGTAAATGAAAAATAATGAACCCATGTGATCGGTATCGGACGATTTCAGTCCTGGATGATCTACAGCAGGAGTTACCAACGTGGTGCCCGCGGGCACCAGGTAGCCCCCCACGACCACATGAGGTGCCCGCAAGCCTGCTTTTCATTCAGGTTTTCAGTGAATAATGAAAGAACAGTAGAAAGAAATGCATTCTGAAATACAAAATGTGAGTTGTGGACACCAGCATTTTGTTAATGTTCTGGTAAAACAAGCATATTCGCTTTGTTTGGGTTTAAAATAAGCTCTGAAAATAAATGTTACAAAAATGAGTAGCTCTTGGCCATTTTCATTTTGTAAAAGTAGCTCTCACAAGGAAAAACATTGGTGACCCCTGATCTACAGTATATCAGATTTATCAACATTGTTTCCATTGTAAATGAACATTTACAATTTACATATCACTTTTGTCATTTCTAATGATGGAAATTCTTAATGTGAACATCACATTCAGCTCTTTAGAGGTTCATGACACTAAATAATTAATTATTAGTATGATTAAGTGATGATACAGTTCTCTTATCGGATATAACGGTGGCGGTGAACTGTACCTAATGTTGTGGCCACTGACTTCAGTTAAAATCCAAGTGCAACATCTCAGCAAGTGAGGCCGCTTAGTCATCAGTATTCTCGTCTTCTCCTGGCCTCGGACAAGTTGAGTCTTGCTAATGACACCCTCTGATGCTTGGGCGAGCACCCCGTCATGCACCCCAACCCCTCCCTCCTCACCCTAACTCCCCCCGTCTTCTGGCTTCGACCAGCTACTGACACTTTGAAATGAAAGCTGCATTGAACAAGGAGCTCCTCCATCTCTTTGTGAGCGCACAGACATGTGGACCCTCTGAGACTTAGAATAAGAAAGAAGTCATGGGAGGCCTTCTAGGCAGCCAGCATCTCGACTGTAACTTCAGCATCCGTCTCCGGTGTCGCACTTTGGAGTCAATGTCAGTGCATTGACACGCCTCCGGTTCTGAGTTTCCAAAATGTTCGGCTCACAATAGGCGAGGAGGCTGTCAGAGGACGAGGGTGCGCGTGTATCACTGAGTCCACAACAACGGTCGCTTTAGAGATTTGTTCATCTGTCGATCAGCCCGCCACAAGGGCTCCAATTGAAAAAATAGATGGACTCATATAAACCAGAATCTGACTTCATTGAAAAGCAATACACAATGATTTGCTTCATAAAGTGAGTGCCAGAATGTTTTTTTTTAACCACAGTGCCACCTGCTGGATTAGTAACAAGCAAACGTACAAATGAACCAAGTAAAGTCGTAAGTTCATGAGCTTGCTGGTTAATTGGTTTTATTAGTTGATTGCTATGTTGGTCCACTAGTTTGTTAGTTGGTTGTAATGCTTGTATGTAGATCAGCTTCCTGATGAACTATGTTTCTGTCAACTATGAACTTTTCAGCACTAATTATTATATATTTACTATTATCTATTATGAATTTTACTTTACTTATCAATACATTACAATCCCTAACTCCTACTGTAACACATTGTGATACTACCTTATCATTTTCTTATGTTATTTCAGCTTTGCTACTCCTTTTTGGACATGTGGAACTGTGAATTGTAATAAGTGATGTATTCCAATGTAACCTGTATACATGTTCAAGATAACATTAAACCATTACCATTGCCATTACCACATACACAGAGACGTCTTGACAGTGGATGTGAGTGGTCACTTTGCCTCCAGACACTTTAATAATACAATAATAAGGAGGCCCATGGAGCTTCCCTGTGCATCACAGGCTAACCTAGTTGCGTTGCTCTCATGTAGGTCAGGCCTCATGCAAAAAAGATTTGCGTCTCATTCCTAGCCCCATCTGCGAATGCAAGTAGCGCTGATAAGCGAGGAATATTGCAAAACATTCATGGGAGCTCATGAATAGGTAGCTGGCCCGCTAATGAGGTTTACTCACATGGCACACAAAGCTAAAAAGCCACACGAGTCGGACGGGTCTACATTATTCATCCCTTCAGGGAGTCAAAGTGGGGCCCAATAACCATTTTTAACACCATGTTCCAGTCCTCATTAGCGTATTTTGATTCTGTTTCATTGTTTGGTTTATTCATGGCTCCTCCTAATGATGGACACAGCTCTGAGAGCTTGACCTACATGGCTTTATTTAAGATTATTCTCAACAGAGCGGCTACATTGGCCTGCAACTCAGTCCACAGACCTACACTTTAAAGGTCCCCTATTTTGAAAAAGTGACTTTGTAATGATGTGCTAACAGTAATATGTGTCCCTAGAGCCTGTTTATTGGCACAAAACGTGAGAAAAGTCTATGACCTCCCTATACCTTTGAGGGAACCTCCTTCCTCATGGACATGATACTGCCTCTGACCTGCCTCTAGCTCAGGGGTTGGCAACCTTTACCATCAAAAGAGCCATTTTGTCTTACAGGAAAAAAAAAAAAAAAAAATACTGAGTGGTTTGCATATTTGTGTCAAATTAAAACAAACTGTAGCCAACTTTAAGATAAAAAGTCAATCAGAGCTCACATATCTGCACATCATTGCTCCTGTCCTTGACTGTCTTTGCAAACAGACGCATTCTTTCAGTTTCTGAATCATTTCCTGTTTATGTTTTAATTCCGAGATTAGATGCTCAGATATTTTTATGAACGATTCTTTCATGTCTTCTCCATCTGTGTATGGCTTCCCATCTCATGTGCAGCCCGGTGTTGCCAACTTCGTGATTTTCTCGCTAAATCTGGTGATTTTCCAAACCCTCTTGGTGACGGTGACTTATTTTCTAAAAAGCGACTAGCAACAAATGTAAAGACTTTTTCTGACATCGTTGGGATTTTTTTCTGGTTTTTGGAAAAGTGAAAGTGAAAGCACATATTGTTCTGAGTGTACAGCCAGCTGCAGTGGCACACCATCTGCCTCTGCTGGAGTCACCACCTCGGCGCTTAGCATGTCACGGGCTCTGAGCACATAGCTGTGGCATGCTTCTCGTTATAAAACATAGTAACTTGCTTCAGACTGAACTCAAATCTCCCTCATCTTTTTTTCTCTCCCGCGCAGTAAGACTCACTGCATACACTAGTCTACCTCCCCCTCCCTTGCTCATCCAAATCAGCAGTCAGAACGCAGTCTAGATGCATTTACAGACTTGCGGTGAGTCGGATATTTCACATTCATTTTTAAAAAATGCACATTTCCCCTACTTTGATGTTAAAAAAAAAAATCACTGCGCTTGGTGAAGGGAGCCGCAACAAGGAGGCTGAGGAGCCGCGGGTTGCCGACCCCTGCCCTAGCTAGATGAGCCCGTTTCATGTACTGTATATGCCCACCGCATTGTAAAAATGGCAGGCTTTGCAAAACATCTCAAAGCACCAACAACTATTCGTCAGTCTGCTATTGGAGCTGTTGTGGCAGTTGCAAGAAAGGCTCAAGGTTTGGTCTCGTGCAGAGCTTTATTTGACACTCCACACAAAGATGGAACATCTCTTTATATCGCTAACACTTGCTCGCCCAAAACCTGGAATACCAACCACGCCCCCAAGTCGACTCCCGACTGGGTGAGAGACATGCCCCCTGGTGTCCACCACACTGTAAGTTCTTTTCCTTCAAATAATAGGCTAACCTGGTATGATGTTGTTGTTAAAATGTGAGTGTAATGTTAGCTATGTGAGTGTTGCTAACGTTTGTGTCCTCTGGTCTCACTCCTTAATGTTATGTTGTTGTATGTGATATATGGCATCTATTACGTGGGATAAGTGCAGAGTTACAGTGTATATGTAACAAGTGGATAAAATGTACGGTACTGCTTCTTGGAGACACACACTCTGAGACAGGCATGGACAAGCACAGCTAATTAGCATTAAAGCTACAGACACACAAAACGACGTATTCCCAGTAGGGCTTACTAAAAGCACTTTTAAGCTCTCTAAATTCCAGCATCAAGGCTGGGTTTTGGACAACGCCCTTCAGATAAAAATTGTTGAAATAGAGGCTAATATTGTACCTTTTAGCATCATAGCACCACATGTCACACACCGGGTGTGTTTCAGTCTGCTAAATTGGTTTTTGACGGTGCTTATTATCTATCTTCATCATCAGATTAAGTAAATGACCTCCTCGGTGGCTGGCTGACAGACAGTACATCAGTGGATTTGCACGCGGAGGACCTACAGGGCTACAAATTGCTCAATCACTCGGCTGCCTCAGGTTGAATTTGTTTGTCACAGCATGCAATGCAAATGGACTTCCCGCTGACTGATAGAGGTGGGGAGAGGGCGCACATGGGCTGGAAAATAATAAGCATTATTAGAGAAATGATCTTTAAGAAACCAAAGATAATAGGGCTATTTGGTGATTTAAGGTCACGTTTGTCGGCTCGACTGAGATTATTACCTCTAGCAAGGATGCTATGTTCCTGTTCCTGTTTTTTTTGTTATATCTACTTAAAAAAAAAATAACATTAGGTTTTCGTCAAAGTATTGTCCCATTAAATTTTGATGCAAATTCACACATGAATGATATCAATGGATTGCAACATTTTCATAACTTGTTTTTGAAAATTGGCAAAAATCGTCATCTCTATTAACTCTTATTCAGTGTTAATGAAGTGTGTTTGTGTATGCAGGTTCAGGAGCTGTAATGCCAAACCAATTTAATAATTTCTTAGTTTGTTCGTTAGCGTGCTAGTTTGGTACTTCCGTTGTTAGTTTGTTGATTTGTTACCTTGCCAGAGAGTTTGTTAATCACACAGTCCTTTTGGTTGTTTGTTAGCGTCCCTGTTAGTTTATTTATACCTTAGTTCATTCAGTTTTTAGTTTGTTAGCTAGCTAGTTTTTTAGCTACAGTATTTACTTAAAGGGATAGTTCGGATTTTTTGACATGAAGTTGTACGACCTCGCCATCAGCAGTGGACTATATCGACAGTGACTTACCCCCCACTTAGTCCTGTGAGCCCAGCTCTGGTTGGATTTCGCTAATGAAGAACATAGTGCACAAAATTGCCTCCTTGAAAAAATCAGACCTCACAAATCTCTCTGCGTTAGATTTCTCTTTCGTTGTATCACTGCGCGCTTTCGCCTGTCCATTGCTATGTGATGAAGATAGCTGCGACCCTGCAGCATCGACGTGTAGACCGTCCACTGCTGGATCCCTGCGCTGCACAGCAGCTATTATTAATGAAATGATTTTTACCTGCTAATGGGTCCTGTCTCTGCATATGAGGTCATCACCACAACACCACCATGCAAAAACGTATCAATATTGTTCTATTCAAATTAAAAAAATATGTATAGGAATACTGTAAATATAAAATCCCAAAAATAATTTATAAGAATAAAGTGGGTCAGTTAAAATAATGATGATACTGTTAAATGTTTAGAATGAATGACCAAAAAACGCTTACAAGTTGTGTTAGTTTTGCAGCAGATTGAAAAACATAAAGAAAAGATAAAAATAATATCAACAACCACAATGACAACACTGCATTGAAACAGTCACACATAATAGTAGTCATGAAATTATTAATTATGATAGTGATCAGAATGACAATAACTGTAATGCACACAATTGTAAAAACTATACACCGACACCGACACCGACGGGCCCACAGGGGCAAGCAGCACAAAGACCAGCCCCCCAAGAGCCAGCCCACAGAGCCCTCCCCCCCCGGGATGACCAGCAAGGGGCCGCAGAAAGGCAATCCCAACCAGAAACAGGCGGCGGCAGGCCGTAGGACAGCCAAATCCCGAGACCGGCGAGAGATCACACCACAGGGCAGGTGGGCACCGGGGGCCACACACCAGCAGGCCCAGAGCACCAGTAGTATGGGCACTGGCCCCCCGAGACTGCCAAATTTCCCCCAAGCGCGCAGAAGTGCCCACGGTCCAGAGCAGTCCAAGGGAAGCACCGCAAGCTGCCACCCCGGCACAAGCCCCGGCATCAACCGGTCCCAACGGGCCACCCTAGCGAAGGGCAGGCGAACCAGACAAAAACACCCCACAAGCCAGGCCACCCCGGGCAAGCCACTGCGCCACGACAGCCAGTGAACAAGTCCACAGCCACATCCCCGACCCTGGCGGACAGGCGCCGTGGAATAGGCAGGAGGTACCCCAATCTAGCCCGCTCCACCCATGCATGTGATAAGATAGGATTGTGTCTATTATGCAATTAAGCTCTGAAGGGCTGGTCTCTGTGTCCCTGAGGGGTGTATGAGTGTGCATGTATATGATAGGGATGCATGTGGATGACAGCTAGCGATGCAATTAAAATTGGGGGACAGCTGAAGTACGGTTTAATTTTTTAAGGAAATAGTTGATCAAAACGCAACAAACCTTTGCCATGAATTAATTTGGATTTTGTGTGCAGTAGTTGGGGGATTCCATGGTGTCTGCTAATAGCTCCACGGTCGCCTCAGACGGTGGTCATTTGTGCCTGTCTACAGTCTACAGCCGACAACCTGCAGTCATACTAAATAATATACAGCCACTGATGTAAGCTCACACGCTGCATTTTTTACGAGCTGAAGTCCTGAGGTAGTTTGAGTCTGAAGTTGTTGTTTTTTTGAACTGAAGTGAGCCACGACTGTGATCTCCCATTCACCACCATGTCTTTATTCTTCTATTATGTTGGGAAGCAATTGTTGCCTTAAGGGACTCCAACTCTACTCTTAATTATTGTTTATTGTATATTTATATTAAATAAATTACATTTATAATATAAGTTAAAACTGTAAGATTGTGACAAAAAATATTATATTCATAATGACTTATTCCCTTTGTTTAGTTTTATTATCATTTTTAAATTTGCATTTCACGTACTTTGCCCTAATTTTTTGTAGCTGTATTTTTAACATTTTGGTTTATTTTAGCCTTATGTCAGACTGTTTCTGTTCCTGCAGCATATTTGTAAGGGGGTGATAAACAAGTTAATGTGGCTATAACTTTTTCAATTGTTTTAAAGCATAGCGTCAAAATATTTCAGTTTCGTACTGTCAGTTGTGTCACTCCAAGTAATGGAGGTGGAGCAAATTAGCACCTCCAGCAACTTTTTTCCCTCAGCTTCACACAGAAAAATAAGTTATTGCTTTTCTGTCACCATTTTTTGGCTTCTTCATTCTCATGACGCCAGGCGCAGATTGTGATGAATTGGAGCGCAAAGAGGAGAATTTAGCAACTAAAAAGCCAACATTTCCCTCAGGAGCGTGTACAAAACAAAAAGCCACATCTAAAAGGGAGAGGCAATGTTCGATCCACATTTGCAAAGTAGACCAAAACAAGGTGCCATTGCAGTTTCATAAATTAAGGATGTCAGCGATGTCTTTACTGTTACGTGCAGATCGGTGCTGCACCCTGGATGCAGAGGCGGGAGGCAGGTGTGCAGGTAAAAAAGAAGTTCTTTAATGACGTCAGCAGATGGAAAAACTAACAAAAGGAGATGTGTGCGCTAAATAAGGGAACTAAAAGGCACCATGGAGAAAGAGACACACAACTAAAGTATACAGGAGCTGGTGGGCAGGGAGCAATTGGGTGTACCTTCTAGGAGATGCCAGGGCCAAGTTTATCCTCAAGAGAAGAGATATCATTAAAGCATACAGGAATTATACAAAGTTTCAAAAGGTGTACAGTGGAACCTCAGTTAAAATCCGCCCCAGTTAGTGTGTCTTTTTGGTTAACTTTAAAAATTGATGCCACAGTTTTGCCTCGGTTGGCGTGCATTCTTCAGTTACCGTACAATATGGCACGTGTCTTGTCGTGTTATTAATACACTGTGTGAGTCCAACTGTGTTCTTAATGTATTTTTTGAAATCACAAAACATCCTATTAGCTAGCTAAACAAAATGACAACCCGTCTTCTGCGGTTGACTCTCAAAAATGTTAACACAAAACATGTTTTCATAGTTTTGCAATTATAGTTTTACATGCATGAAACAATTTTAATAGCATATGAATGATGAACGGAAGGGATAAATGAACATTTAAGGTTACTTTTACCTTCACTGTTCAAAGACACAATGTGTCAGCGAGATCAACCACCACCACCTTCCTGTTTTCAGTCATGTCAAAAATCAGGTCTTAGTAACCTTAAATGTTCATTTATTCCGTTCATATGCATTTGAAATTGCTTTCTGCATGTAAAAATATAATTGCACAACTATAAAAAAAAGTGTATTGCGATTTCTGGCTTTCTGGAAAGGATTCATTGGATTTACATTTTTTCTAATAGGAAAATCTGATTTGGTGAGCATCCGTTTCGATGAGAGTCAGACCTTCTGGAACGAATGAATGACGCTCATCAAGGTTCCACTGTAGTCCATCCACTCGTGTAGAAACTGCGAGGAATAACCCAGGGTCTCCCAGGTGTAATCCATCATCTTAAACGGCTCCATGTAGCCAATCAATGGCAAGTGCGCCCAGTTGTCCCGCCTCCAGCTGGAGAGAGAGCTTCTGGGGAAAAAAAAAAGAACACAGGCAGGATGAGGCAGGGCCGAACAGACATGACATTTACGCCTGTTTCGTCTGCCCCCAGTGGCCAAACAGTGGTCAGTGTGATGTGGTTTTGTAAAAAAAAAAAACTAAACACAAAACATCATATTATTCATAAACTACATTGAAAATATTGCCCCAAAAGATTCAGCAGATAGTACTTTTTGTTATTTTCAATATCCCTTTTATATTAGATACATCGCAGGGATTTAAGTGTAAAAGAAGAATAATGGGCCTCATTCACCAACATCTTCTTAAAAGTCTTCTTAAGAAGTGTACTTAAGAAGGCGCGGGTTGGAAACTGCGCCACATTCACGACACGTTCTTAAGTAGGGATAATCGTTCGCACCGGTGTTCTTAGGTTGATGAATGCCAACTGCGATGCCCGTGCATGTAAGGCCTAATTTGCATAGGTCACCGCCTATTATTTCCTATATAAGGTAAAAAATGTGCCGTGCGCAACAGGCAGCTGGAGGCGGAGATGGCAACGTGCAACCGCAAGACTGAGGAGCAGCTGGACAACAAACGAAAGAAAAACTTCAATTCTACTGAAATAGAGGTGCTTTTACAAGGAGTGAGCGAACACAAGACCACCTTATTTTCACGTGTATCCACCGGTCATCAGGCCATCCAAAAAGAGTCGGCATGGAGCACCATTGCAGGAAACATAAATGCCGTTTCCACGGAGAAACGCACCACCGCAGACGTTAAAAAGAAGTGCTTTGACTTAAAATAGACTAAAAAAAAAGGATTGGACTGCACCGGAGGGATCTGGAGGAAACGGGAGGTGGGCCATCAATCAGAAACCAAACCATTTCGGAAACTCTAGAAAATATTTACACAATCATGATGGAAAAATAAAGTCAAAATACATAGTTTGTGTGTGACAATTTATTTTTTCTGTGGTTACATTTGATTAGACGCTGCCTAATTAATACAGCAGCCCCGTGCTCTGGCTCAAGACGTGGCTGGGGGCGCATGTCGTTATCTGGAGGTGCTACGTGCGCAATAGACACACCACGTTTCATTGCGATGTTATTCTGATGATCCTGCACACCTGCAAGAACAGAGAAGGAAGCCTGAAGCCTGAAGCGGACATCAAATATTCGTGGCTTTCAGCAAATAAATCTAATGGTCCCTTTACATTCTCTCTCTGCGCAGCGCACGTCCAGCCAGGTACTTTTTTTTTTTGATGAATTGGGATTTGAATATATATTTATCCATGGAGTATATTTGAGTTGTTTTAATGATAAATACTTGTTGGGATATTTTATTTGCACTACATTTTTTGGGATCAGGTTGCAAAATCCATCATGAGGGCGATTGCGCATTGAAAGTGCAAGCTTTGTTTGTGCGTAGGAGTCCTCCGGAGCGTTCGTAGAATTTGTTCTTAGATCTAAGAACTGTGAGTTAAGAACACGTTTCGTGAATGCCAAAAATCTTCGTAAGAAGGCTTAAAGAACACATTTGTGCGTAAGAACGTTTCGTGAATGAGGCCCAATGTGTCTAAACTTGTCTCATCATTCTTTTTGGGGCACTTCTGATTGAGCCTTGTGAACTCTGCCTAGCAACAAATGTGCCACATGATGAAGAAAAAAAATGTTTTTTTAATTTTTGTATTTTTATTTTATGTGATTAAAGTTGCTTTCTTCCAGTTATAACACCTCTGGTTCCAAATACTGTTTAGAATTGAAAATGATTCCAAAACATCAATTTCCAGCGCGTTAAACATGTTTCATTTCTCGGCTGAGAGACAAACAAGCCCCTCCGGCCAAAGATAACTCTGACACCTTTTTGAATGAACAATCGAATGCTCGCTTGTTGAAAATAAAAACACATTTCAGCCACTCTCTGACGGTAATAGAAAGAAAATCAATGCATGTCATTATAGCCATGATATCACCTTCTGATGTTGCAATTAGCTTTGGTTTTTCAGCATCATACATAATATTACATAATATTAGCTTTTTTTTTACTTTAAATCATTTCCAGCCATTAGATTGGTAGTGTTTTGTTCTGACATTGAATATTATTGTCTGTTTTGGGAGCCCTTTATGAAAGCGTGACTTAATTACACGCGTCTTTAGCAGATCAGATCAGATTTATAGTGGAACGGAGGTGCATTCAAGACCTTCAGTGTAGAAAAGACACATACAGTATAACCAACCTGAGCATGCTAGATATTTCAAATGAAGCTTTAGGTAAGCTCATGCCTTGAAAATGCAAAGGACAGTGGAGGAGTGGTCTGCTGAGAGGGCCAAACAAAAAGATGCAGATACTGGAAGGAAATAGTAGAAGATGAGTAGAAAGAATACCAATGAGTGACCTTTGCCCATCTGTTCACTGGGCAGGTGCGAAGAATGGACCTTTTGCTACGCAAGAACAGTGCATACTGTATATGTTACAGTATAATAAATAAATGAATAACATCAAAGCATTATTATGCTTTATCCTCTTTGTCAAGGCAGCACAGGGGTACTTAATGAAGTGTCCAGTGAGTATACAGTATAGTGCCATTATACCATTCTTGTAATATGCTTGGAATGACTTCTCCAGTGTGTGGGCAATGTGGCGGCAAAATAACCATTTGAGTGTCATTACCTTTTTGCAGTGAGAGATAATAGCATTAAAGTCTTAGGAACACCATGTGAAACCGGCACAGTGGAAAAAAAAAAAAGCATCTCTTTGCATCATCCTGGTAGTGAGAAAATGTGCACAGGGCAGGAAATCAAAAGGTTGCAAAAAGAATGTCAGGAATAGAAATAATCTGTTCCAGGGACAAACTGTCACAATTATAAAAATATGTTTAATAACTATACAGTAATCCCTCGTTTTTCATGAACAGTAGGATTTCTTATTTATGTATCACATTTTTTCGTAGTTAGAGCATAGGAAACCTGTTTCCAACCTTCTAAATAAGATTGTTAACATTATTAGAGGCCTGTAGACATGAAATAACACCCCTATAGTCACCTTTACACTCGTATTTCCCAATATAGTAGACATAATAATAAAACATAAGACATATAAAACATAAATAAGGCACAATATAGAATCACACATTAGCACTGGCAGATTTTATTGGTCTTGTTCTTATTGTGTAAAGTACATCCTGCGGTGGTCTCATCAGTGTTTCATTACTGACACCGAGTGACCAGTGTAAAATACTACATATCACAATATCTTTGAATGCATCTTCTGAATGCCTTATATTTGTATTTTAGTTCATTTAGACATTTTTTGGGCTTAAAAATGCAAAAAAAATTGAACGTAAAATTTGCAGAAATATAAATGAACATTTTTAAATGTATATATAAATATGAACGAGAACAGCATTGTTTATCAGCGTTAAAGATCAGTGTTGCTAACATTGGTGTGTCCGTCTCCAGTGATGCAAACACAGATGTTATGTGGGTCAAGCTTTGTGGTGAGTCACATGCCAAGGTGCTTTCTGACAAAATCGTGGCGACAGATGTCACAACGTTTGGGTAGTTCAGTGTGACACTAGGTAGAATCACTCAGTGAGTCAAAACAGGAATGGAAGATGAAATTTAAAACTGTCTACTTTTATTTTTGGATAGCATCTTTGGGCAAAATAAAATACCCACAGAAGCTATTCTTCATACAGACATGTGCAGTACATATATTTTGCTAACCAAAACAGCAGCACTCACCGTGGCAGGTAAACAGTCTCATAGGGCGTACTCACACTGGGCCATTCATACTGTTGATGGACTTTGTCTCCCTCTCTTGGCCCCCCGCTGATCCTCTCCTGGCCCCAGCTCACTGAATTGATGCCATGTTTGCTTGTCCCATTCCTTCTATTGTGCTGCATTACTGCAATTTCTCTGACTTTGTGAAATAATTCCATACTTATTTGGAGTTGTTCTGAGTATTTATTACTTACAAGGTTTTCGCTGTCATTAATTACTTGTAAGACAGATGATCACATTAAATGATATGTTCTATTCTGCTCTATTTAGGGCTGTCTTGGACTAAGAATTTTCATAGTCAAGTGCTCATACAATAGGAACAACATGGGTTGAAAAACAACAATTTGCCCAAACTCTCAGTTCGCAGCCTCATTTCTTGGATTAATATCCACAGTCTGGATATACAATGAAGTTGGTGGAACAGCCCTTCCCGTTTTAAATTATATACCATGTTGGTTGTGATATCAGACCGTTGGCCTTCGTGGATCAATTTTTAAGTGGTTCAAGTCACATTTGACTGACAGGACTTTTGCTGGCACATTAATGATTTTGTGACTTCCATTGCTCCACTGTGCTCTGGTGTGCCACAGTCGGACCAGTACTGTTTTTCTTTCATTTTTAAGCCGACAACCTCCAACTCTAATTACCAGTTTTTTCAAACAATCTTAACTCATTGCATTTCATTTTTAACGTCATTGGAGACATCAAGAAATGGCTCTCACGATTTTACCTCCGCCAAGCACAAGCACGGAGGTTATGTTTTTGACAGCGTTTATGTTTGTTTGTCCCTTTGTGTTCAAAAGAACTTGAAAAGTTCTGAATGGATTTGGATGAAATTTTCAGGAATTGTCGTGATGGATGGATGGGATGGATGGGATGGGATGTCGGAAATGGGAAGTGGAAGTGGAAGTGGAAGTGGAAGAAGTGGAAGAACTTGTAAAATTTTCGGCATGATCTAGATCACTGTCTGGATCCAGGAATTTTTTAAAGCATTCTTTAACATTGCGAGCTAGGACCATTTTCGGCATTTGTGCATATAACTTCACAAAAAATGGTCAGTGCACTTGGAAAAAAAAATATGACAAAAGGGTTGGACAAAATATGAAAGACGGATTATTACTATTTTGGTGTGAATCACAATATGGCAACTATGGCGCTTGGCGGAGGTCTGCTCCTCTCTGAGTGCTTTTCTAGTTTTTTACATTTAAATGAGTCCAAAATTGAATGTATTGTATGTGGATCAAATTTGCTCACTGGCACTGTCCCCAATTTTGACTCTCTTGACCCCTTCTGTAAATCTGTGGTTAATAATCTGGGCGTTAAGTTTGACAGCTACGTGTACTTAGGCAAAAAGATTGGTTCTGTTGTTCGAGTTATTTTTTCCACCTCCTCCTTCTGGCTAAAGTGAAGCCCTTTGTTAGTTGGCAAGATCTTGAGATGGCCATGAATTCATCCATTAGTTATCGCATTGATTACTGTAGCGCCCTGTATGTTGTTATCAACTGTTTACAACTGGTACAAAATGCTGCTGCGCGTCTTTTGACCAACACTCGTAGACAGAACCACATCACTCCAGTTCTCTGCACTGGCTTCCATTCCATTTCAGAGTTGATTTTAAACCTTTACCATCACAGACTTACATTTGTTTAAGGCTAAACTTAAGACTCATTTATTCCAAACTGCATTTGGCACATAAAGCATCGTGATTTTATTTGTTTTTCTTTAAATATTTTTTGATACTTGCATTTTATTCTTCTTGTTTATTTATTTTTTTGCTGTTTATCTTGCACTGTTGTCCAGCACTTTTTCAGCTCTATGTATACACGACATGTAAGAAGCTGCTGACACAAGTTGGAGTCATCTTTAACCTTTTCAAGATACTACCACACACTGAATAAATTTTAGCATCCATCCATCCATCCATCCATCCATCCATCCATCCATCCATCCATCCATCCATCCATCCATCTATCCATCCATCCATCCATCCATCCATCCATCCATCCATCTATCTTCTTATCCGAGGTATGGTCGCGGGGGCAGCAGCCTAAGTAGGGAAGCCCCTTCCTCTCCCCGGCCACTTTGTCCAGCTTCTCCCGGTGGGTCCCAAGGCGTTCCCAGGCCAGTTGAGAGACAAAGTCTCTCCTACGTTTCCTGGGTCTTCCCTAAGGCCTCCAATCGGTCGAACGTACCCTGAACACCTCCCCAGGGAGGTGTCCAGGAGGCATGCTGACCAGAAGCCAAAGTCACCTCATCTGGCTCCTCAGTGCGGAGGAGCATTGTTCTCCTGCAAGTTTTTTCCGGATGACAGTGCTTCTCACCTTATCTCAAAGGGAGATCCCAGTCACCCTATGGAGAAAACTCATTTCGGCCACTTGTACCCGTGATCTTGTTCTTTCTGTCACTACCCAAAGTTCATAACCATAGGTGAGGGCAGGAACGTAGATCGACCGGTATATTGAGAGCTTTGCCTTTCGGCTCAGCTCCCTCTCACCACAATGGACCGACTCAGAGTCCCCATCACTGCAGACGCCTCACCAATTCGCCTGTCGATCTCGCATTTCATCCTTCCCTCACTCGTGAACAAGACCTTGAGGTGCTTAAACTCCTCCACTTTGGGTAGGATCTCATCCCTGACCCGGAGATGGCACTCCACCCTTTTCCAGGCGAGAAGCTTGGACTCGGACTTGGAGGTGCTCACACTCAGCTGCGAACTGATCTAGTGAGAGTTGAAGATCATGGCTCGATGAAGCCAGCAGGACCACACCATCTGCAACAGGCAGAGACCCAATCCTGCAGCCACCAAACCAGAACTCCTCAACGCCCTTGCTGCACCTAGAAATACTGTCCATAAAAGCAATGAACAGAATCAGTGACAAAGGGCAGCCCTGACGAAGTCCACTGGAAATGGGTTAGGGTTTATTGCCTTATTCACTCTCACCGGCCATACAGGGAACGAACAGCCTGAATTAGCTGGTCCGGTAACCCATGTTCCCAGAGTACTCCCCACAGAATTCCTTGAGGAACAGGGTAAAATGCCTTCTCCAAGTCCACAAAACACATGTAGACTGGTTGGGGAAACCCATGCACCCACAAGGACTGTGCCAAGAGTGTAGAGTTGGTCCACAGTTCCACAACCAGGACAAAAACCACACTGCTCCTCCTGAATCCGAGATTCGACTATCTTGCAGATCTTCCTCTCCAGAACCCCTGAATAGACCTTACCAGGAAGGCTGAGAAGTGTGATCCTACGATATTTGGAACACACCCTCCGGTCCCCCTTCTTAAAAAGGGGGACCACCACCCCGGTCTGCCAATCCAGAGGCACTGCCCCTGTTGTCCACGCCATACTGCAGAGTCGTGTCAACCAAGACTTGCGCACAACATCCAGGGCTTAAAGGAATTCCTGCCGGACCTCATCCACCCCAGGAGCCCTGCCACCGAGGAGAATTTTAGTAACCATTATGAGCCAATGAGTTCGTCAATGCTGGCAATCTTCCTCGTGCTCAAAGCGACCGCTGACCTGAGCTGCTTTGGATTGTGCCAGTGGTTGATTTTATTAGTGCGTGGTAAGTTATTAAACACTCACATTATATTAAATTCTTTATTAACACGAATAATTTTGTATTTAATACGATATTTATAACAAAAACAAAGATATTCTATGTAAAAATGTATGCTCAGTGGGCACCCCCATGTAATCAGAATGGTACAATGTTGATCACATGACATTTTTATACGGTTCGACTGCATGGTTGATAGTCGAATTAGACTCCACTGAATTGAGTTGTCCAATAGTCACCCCTAGCTGTATGACTACAGTTTCTCTTGACGTGGGCTATTTTCACCCTTATTTGGAGTCGTTCTCATTATATATTTTTGAGAGAAAAAAGAAAATACAGCAAATTGTAAACCAAAAGAAAAACAAATTTTAGTTGCTATTAGTGTTTCATACAGCTGGTGCTGTGTTGTGGGATTGTGTGGTTACTGTGTCGGTAAAGGAGGTGGGCATGAGGTTAGATATGTAGAAGAGTACAGTACATTAGTTCTTAAGTGTTACAAAGTGAGTGAAGTGATGACAGTATATGCCTAGTGTTTTCCTATGTCTTTCTGTATGATGTATAATATACACGCATAATAAATGTTGTTGTGATGTTGGGAGTTTCCGTGAATGCAACTTGTGGTCATGTAGCAGGAATGAGAAAGTGTTGTTCTGAGGACAAAATGGACTAGAGACATGTTTGTGATTTGGAGATACATTTACAGTATGGTGCTGGAATTGCACTGCTGTTGAAGGGATAGTTTTTTGACATGAAGTTGTATGACATCAGTATCAGCAGTGTAGTGCATCAACAGTGACTTTCCCCCACTTCGTCCAGTGAGATCTAGTTGGTTTTTGTTTTTTAAGAAAGTAGTTCCGGCCAGTTGGTGGGGTCACTTAAGTAAAGTGTTTTGCTTCTCAAAACAATATGTTTTTAAGAGAGTAACTCATTTGCATCACAAAAACATTTTCCATGAAAAAGTCAGACCTCACAATCCGTTGGCGTTATTTTCTCTCCTTTATAACTCTGTGCTGCCGCTTGTCCGTTGTTGTGTATGTGTTTCACAGTGTTTACATGCACAGATTACAACCACTGCGATGTGAGGGAGTTAAAGTGAGACTAGCTAGAGTGGTATTGTCAAAAAAGAAAATATTGCTATTGCGAAGACATTGCTATTAGGAAACTTTGGCTTCTTGCCATATTGTCTATAAAGTGGGAACCAAAGTGGCCAGGACTAAACAGCTTTGTGTGTGTAGTTCACACTTTAGTGAGGAGGAAGAGTTCTGTTGTTCCAGCACCCCAGGTAAGAACTAGCTATACTAGCTAATTAAATATCTAATATGCCATTACCACCTTGTTAACAAGCTAATGGTATTACACTCGGAACAGGCTATCAAGAACAAGCTGTTGTATGCAGCAAATCACCAAATGTCATATTACCAGTGAAGCCGCTACATAACATAACATTTATGATGACTGTTATTATTGTTAGCTATGTGGAAGTGATGTCGTCCACGTTTCTATTGTATATGTTAGCTGTATGTGAGTTTCTAAAAAAACTGACATACCTGTAGCTGTCCAGTGTCGTTTGGAAAGTATTAAAAATAAGATGGGAAAAAGTGAATAGAGGTATAGTCTACTCACAGCTACAACTGTGAGTCCAGCTTAAGCACACCTCTGTCCCTCCGCACTCCGCCCATTCTAACTCCATCTGACGAAGTTCCATGTAGTATCCCTTTGGCCTTGTGCTAAAAGGAATGTCACCATAACTTGTTCCGTGGTCAGATATGTTTACTTACACTATCCCAGCAATAAACACTGTGAAACAGGTGCAGTTGACAGCTGGCGGCAACACGTAGTGATATGTAGGGAGAGAAAATAACGCAGACCGATTGTGAGGTCTGACTCTTTCGTGGAAAACAGATTTGTGATGCAAATGTATCACTCTCTTGAATGCATATTGTTTTGAGAAGCAAAACTCTTTACTTATTTGACCCCACCAACTTTCTTAAATACCAAAAACCGACCAGAAATCGGGTCACAGGACGAAATGGGAAAAGTCACTGCTGATGCACTACATTGCTGATGGGTATGTCATACAAATTCATGTCAAAAAATCCGAACTATCCCTAAATGTAGTCAGGTCAGAGTAAATTTATAAAAGAGCGGCATACTAATTTTTGACAACCTTGGTTTTTATGAGTATGAAACAATCCAATTAGTTCCACCCTTTGTACCTCTGTGCAACCCCAGCTATGTATTCATCCTTTTTATTTTATTTTAAACTTCACTGCTTTACATATTATAATCATAAAAATTGTAATCATGTTGTAGACTCATGTAGCACTTTCCACAATACCCGGAAGTCCTTAATCACAAATGAATGAATTATTATTCCAATAATATTATACAATTAATTATTTGTGAAAAAATAAAAAATAATAATTCTTAAAACACAAAGATTAAATAATACAAATAAATGCACCGCATGTAAAAAAATAAATAAAACAATGTGTATGAACAAAGGCCTCCCTTCTGATAAATGCCGATAGCCTGGTCCTCTCTGTAGCTCAGTAAAGAAATGGCCCCACCACCATTCCGTGAAGAAATACAATAATGACCTGGTTTTAGTCAATATTTCCTGACAGATGGCTATTGTCAAGTCTGTGCTTTATTTTAAAGCAAAATCCATCTTGTGACTGACACAGCATTACCATTGTAATGTACATGTGTTTGTTTTTTTTCTTCCACTTCGCTCATTGCAAAATGCCAAGATGGCGGTTATTTATTTATTTATATTTGATATGGCCTATATGGAGAACAACCCATTCTTTTTCAATACTGCATTTGTGTATTGTCAATATGTTCCAAAATAGGACCAAAATGTTTGGGATTAAAGGATACCAAACCCTTAATATGAAGTTTAGCACATTTATGAAGCGTACTGAATGTAGCTGTACAGATAAGCAACACATAATCTCTCTTTTGTGTGAGGTAAAGTGGCTGCCATGGCAACCGCTACCTGTTTCCTGTCTTTGAGCCCATTGGTTAGATGTTTGCTTTTATAACACCCCCTCCCCGTTTATACCCCCCTCCTCTACCGTAAATCCCAAAGCAGCTCTGTTTTCCCGTGACCAATGATTTTTTGTTTTTCCGTTTTGTAGCCCAGTCATGTCTGCAGCAAGGATGCAAAGATGAGAATAATTTATAAGGCATTCTCTCCTCGACGGATGAGCAGGTCGGCCAGGCTGGTGGGGGTGGAGGCTGAGGAAGGGAGTTAGGGAGGGAGGAGGGCAAGTCAAAGGTCACATGCGCTTGAGTGTAACATGGCAGGTGTAAATGGAGGTTGTGCCCTTTTCGATTTTAGCCAGATCTGCTCTGATGTTTGAATTTGAAAGTTTGTGCTACCTGCTTTGCATCCGTGGGGATGGCAGAGGCTGACAATCACACAGCTTGATGTTAAACTCTAGCCTGAAACAAAAGCCAAGCCCATGGAGGCCGGTTTTATTTATTCATTTTTTTACTTGTACGCTGATTATTTTAGACCTTGGCCAGCTCTGCCCTGCCTGGCACTGTGACACGTGCCGCAATGTAGGCCGCCTTCTACCGGGCGGTATGCTGGCTCAGCATCAGCAGCGGTGCTGCCGCCTCATCAGGAGTTTGTAGGTTAGCATCCCTTGTAGGCCTTGTTGGTTTTTCTTCAGCTGTTCTCATTATTGAACTCCTTCAGCTCAGGTCAGCAAGTATTCATTTTTACTGCTTGCATGTGTTTTAATGCATAAAGCTTATCCCTGTAGTTTAGCTCGGCTGGAAAGTCCTCACTGGATGGACCATGTCCCTCATCTGCACACAGAAGTCCTTCTTTTGGGTTCTCCTTTTAGCAGAGGTAGCAAAAATGGTGGTGCATGCCAAGCAAAATATTTTTGAGATGGTACTCTGTTTTAAAAGTTTGAGAACTATTATTCTATAGCACTGGTGTCAAACTCAAGATTCGGCCCGCACCATGATTTGTGGACCGCAAAAGCCTGAAAATAATGCAGGTCAACAATCTTTTCTGTGAATTTTGACAGAAAATTTGTATGTAATTGGAGTTTTTTGTATTTTTTAATTGTGGTGGTTTGGGTGGAATCACCCTCGTTCCACCCCCCTTACAGTTAATCGCGCCTCCCACAGGGGGGCCCACCCCACTATTTCAGAAGCACTGGTATACAGTAATGCAGTGATTGGTTTAAACATGGCGGCCGAGTAGAAACCCTACAAGTGCGTTTAGTCAGTCAGCATTCGCCAGCACAGCCCGCCCCTTCATAATTCCTGGAACTTTGCAGAAACTACAGAGTGGCTAGAAGGAACTTTTTCAACTCCTTTTTTTGCCGGGTAGATTTTTGGCAGAAACGCAGAGGGGTATTTCAAATGACCAGGGTAAATAGGAAAGTTCTTCATAAAGTTCTTGCGGTGGAAAATGGGCTTTTGAAATGTATCTTTTGAAAATATTATATACAATAAGGGCGCTCATGCAACTGCTAGCTACGGCAAAATCTTTGGGACTCAAAACGCATGCCACACATAATGATGTTGAAGAAATTTGCATTTTAATTGGAACTCAAGGAACTCAATAGACAGCACAGACCTCTGCCAAGGTTAAGCTAACTGGATTTGGACTTTTTTTGGTCACTACATGAGTTCTCACCAATAAAATGGCAGCTCTTTCGGTGTTAAGGAAATGGCGAGAAATGATTGTAAATAAAAAAATTAACAAATTCTAACAAACAATTAGTGTTGTTTGATATGGTGGTTTTCCATCCATTCATTTTCTATGGCGCTTATCCTCATGGGGTCGCGGGTATGCTTAAGCCTATCCCAGCTGATTTTGGGCCACCCTGGACTGGTTGCCAGCCAATCGCAGGGCACATATAGACAATCAATAAACAATCATTCATGCGCACGTTCATGATATAGTGGTTTTGTCATTCATTTGTAGGTTTCATACATGACTCTCTGAGAAAATAACAAAAAAAAATTTCATTTGTTAGCAAAATGGAAAAAACCTGTACATTGCTGTTAATAAAATTAAACAAAATGGAGTCGTAGTTGTCACGAGTTGTATTTGATACATTTTTGCATTCATATGTATGCCTTATTCTCTAAGTTTTAATAGATGGTGGAAAAAACTGAAATAACACAACAAAAACAACAAAACAAACAAAAAGCATTCGGCTGTGTTTGATTATTTTATTACCAATAATGCAGTATTGACTCAATTAAATTAAGGAAAATTATGTGTTAACAAAAAACTGAATTTGTTTTTTGTTGTACATTTGACTAAATTGTAAGTTGTAAATTTGAATAGTCCTACATGATGGTCGCAACGACGCAACGCTGCGGCCATCTTGTTTACTTGTGCGTTCCACAGCGGAAGAAGATGCGAGCGCCTTCATCAAATACACAAGAATGGCGAGGCCACAGTGCGCAGGGATACAGCGGGGGCCAAATATCACATCGAGCGATTTGTGAAGTCAGATTTTTTCCAGGAGGCATTTTTATGATGCAAATGTATTACTCTTTTGAACACATATTGTTTTGAGACGCCAAACTCTTGACCCAGCAACTAAGCAGAACTACGTTCCCTGTCACGGAAATCCGACTAGAACTGGACTCGCGGGACCAAGTGGGGGCGTAAGTCACTGTTGATGTGTACACTGCTGATGGGGATATCATACAACTTCATGTCAAAAAATCCATACTATCCCTTTCACGTGGCGGTAGCGTACATTACAAACTGGTTGCCAACTGCAAAACAAATGAAGATTGTTTAATGAACCACAATTTTAAGAGTTGTTCCTTAGCATGTACTGAAATGATACTGTATTTAATTAAACATAAAACACATTTTAGTCCTGCGATTGGCTGCCGACCAGTCCAGGGTGTACCCCGCCTGTCGCCCGGAGTCAGCTGGGATAGGCTCCAGCGTACCCCCGCGACCCTAATGAGGAGAAGCGGCATAGAAAATGGATGGATGGATATTCCAGTTTATTAGTAGTAAACTCCAGTCCAGTAAGTAAAGTACATACATTCTGTTTTCTAAAAAAATCTAACTTGTTTTTGGCTTTGAACGTGACTTTGATCTTTGACTTTGAATTTCATGGTAGCAAACCAGTCTAGACACCCTTGCATGGACACAGTAGATGAATACAGAACAAAATCAAATGTATACAGTAACAAAAATGTGGAATCTTCGGCATGCAGAAGGCCTTCATGCATTGATGACGTGAGATGAATAAATTGCAAATTAGATAAATTGAGAGTGAAATATTGAAGCCCTGTGTTAGTGAGGTACTTTTGTACCACGTTGGATAAAGACTCACTTATCAGCTCCACTGCCACTTCTTCCAAAATAAAAGTCATTGAACATGAAAAAAGATGAATGCATTTGTCACTTGAATTATGAAGGAGGCCAGTGAGAGCTGCTACAGACAATTTCTGGAGTGCTTTGAAATGGCTTCAAATATGAGCTTCAACTTTTTTTTTTTTTTACATAATTTAGAAACAAAAGTCAATTGGGATCTCACTCTTGTCCTTGTAATAGTGAAAGGATAGTAAAGCTGAATTTTGCTAGACACTGTTAGTATTCATTGTGGAAAGTATTTGTACTAATGTTCAGTAGCGGGTGGTGCATTTGGTACCTGGGCTCCGTTTATCATTTCAACAGGCTGAGACTGACTGACTGAGCAGTGTTCCGCTGTGTTTACGTATTCCGCACTTACCCAAGGGGAAGAAAAAGTAGTTCCCACCAGCCGCGTATCTTTAGACAAGCTCTCAATAATTTTGTTACTGTCCATTATGTTCCTGTAAATTATATACATTACCTCGATTGACTGAAGTATTGTAGCATTGATATTTTGATTTGAGAATTGATTTTAGAGCATAAAGATCTAATATCGGAGGTATTGATATTCCAGTGTCAATCCGCACATCACTAGTAGTTATACCTTCTGACAAAAAACACCAAATTTACACATTCGCACTGATAAAACTTGTTTGAGGTCACTTTTCATGAACTGCTGAGTCTTCTATAGTTGCTGGATGTGTGGTCTACAACACAAATAGCTGCCAGGGACTCTAGTTAGCGCCGAGTCAAAAAACATAGTCATTAACAGCTGTGGCTATAGGCAACCTGTTGATGTAAGTTTTTAATGAACTCCACGAGCTGGCAGTAGCTGCATTTGAAGTATCATGAGTGGTCAGTATCCAGACGCTTTATTTACTTCTGCATGCGCTTTAAAATATTATTGGTGTGAAACTCATGCGTGTTATACCTGCCCCACTGTTTTTTACAAAGAACTCATCAGTGCTATTAATGCAAGATGAGCAGTTTGCGCCTTACCTCTATTACAACATTGGTTCTGTTGCTGCCAGTAGACCATGTGGTCAAAGAGAGCAACATTTTTATTTTCACTGTCTGATGCAAACCATTATTATAGTTACTATATGAGTTTTTCCTAAATACCAGCCTCTTCCCAATTATTCCCTGCTCCAATCAATGCTCCATCCTCTTTGCGTGGAAGCAAAAAAAACCACCCTGTCTATAATTAGACCACCTACGGTCGTTCTGTAGGAGGCTTGCTGCCATCCACGTGTACCTCTGCATGCAAGAAAGACGCTTTTCAACTGCCAGAACGTGAACAGATGGTATGACAAATACATGATGGCTAATTGCCGTCAAAAATAACATTTTTAACCACAGTGTGGTGCGACAAGAAGTGGAGTCACAGGTAAATATAGGGAGTTGACAAAGATGAAATGATTTATTTGCAAAGTTGTAATTTTTTTTTCCAGTCTCTGTTGCTATTTGAGTACTGATGGAAGAAGTTTGGAAAAAAGCCAGTTGGATGAACTTCTCGTTAATATTGAATTATACTGTATGCTTTAAAACTCCACACCCAACATTAATTTTATTATATTATAGCTTTTGCTCTCTAAGTAATGGTCCAATGATACCTTTTTTTTTTTTTTAGCTCTGATGCCACTCCAAGTTATGATGCACGACTGGCATAAAATGATGTTTGACCTAAAAGTTTTACATGAATATTAAATCTACACTTGGTCTCAGTGCCGAGAGTCCTGATTCTGAAATATATGCGTGACACAATTCCTCAATGAGCTGCCTGTCACAAACATTGTTATTATAATTATTAGTAGTATCGAGATCTTGAATTGAGTATATTTTATAATTAGGCATTCAATTTCATATGAAGCATTTTATAAGGAGCCATTTTGTGTATTTATTATATTATTACTTAAAAACATTTTGTATACATTTGTATTTAATGTAACATACTTATTACAATAAACTGCTTAAAAATGTATTGTTGGACCTAAAGTGACATAATAATAATAACAATTATTATTATTATTATTATTAAAGAGTATATTAAATGAACATATACACAAAAAGAACAAAATAAATAAAATCAGAGTGGGCCCTCTGCCTACACAAATGATCTATGCTAAGCTAAATAACATAGCCAGAGATCAACAGCTGATATGAATGGTTTCAAAAAGCTTTTTTGCACTTTAGCTGTCAATTAAATCAGAGAGCGGAGCTGCCAGCACATCCAGTTTGAAGTCAAGCAATGACAACGTCAATGACAGTAATGATCACTTTTATTCTAGATTGCGTGCACACACACACACACACACACACATGCACGCACACACACTTGTGATTTGTGTGAGATAGCTTTTAACTCTTTGAATATTATATAGCACCATTTCAGGAAAAGTTGACCTCGGCTTAGCATAAGGAAACTCATGCAAATTGTAATCATTTATTAATTATGCTTTCATTAAAATTATGTATAACATCCATCCATCCATCCATTTTCCATGCCGCTTCTCCTCATTAGGGTCGCGGGGGTATGCTGGAGCCTATCCCAGCTGACTTGGGGTGAGAGGCGGGGTACACCCTGGACTGGTCGCCAGCCAATGGCAGGGCACATATAGACAAACAAGCATTCACACTCACATTCATACCTATGGACAATTTAGAGTCTCCAATTAACCTAACATGCATGTTTTTGGAATGTGGGAGGAACCACACAATGACTCCAAATTGTCAGTCGCATGCGCCACGGACATACCAGACAGCGCTGAGTGAAAGCCAAATGCCAGTCCTCCATATTCAGGTCTTAACAAAATTTTTTACAATGTTTAACTTTGAATTGAGACAATTATAGACACTTATTTTCTCAGGTTGTTCTTTTGAACCACTATTGTTAACATAAGTTAGCCGGTTCTGGTGTTATATATTTTGGTTGAAAAAGGGTGAAGGTTGGAGCCAAAGTGGGACAGCACCTTTAAGATGCCAGAAAGACAGACCCCGGGATGCAGAGACAGAGGCTGACTGCAGGCGAAAACAAGTATTTTAATGTACTTGACAGGAGACCTACTACCACATAGCAAAAGACACTCCAATAAAATGAATAACGGAAAATAAACCTCAGGCGAGAACTAAAACTGAGCAGGAAGGACAAAGGAGGCACTGCAGAAAGCAATTATCACTCGCACAAAATCAACTCAAAGGAGGCTAGTAAGGAAACTGACTAGGCAAGGCTTCGTGATGCGCAGGAAGACTGAGAAAAAACAAACAAATGAAAAGCAATGCTAGAGCTATGGCGACTGGTTTCCAGCATGAGATACAGTCTGACGCCTTCTTGCCACAACTACGTTAATTAAAAGGGGTGCTGATGGAAGAGCTGTCGTAGGTATGTCTCGTAGCTCCGCCTAGCTCAGCGAGGGGGAAAAAACAACAACAGAACCAATGAGGAGCAACATGTACAGCAGAAACAAAACAAGTGACACAGTGGAACTTGACAGTTATTATTACAAATGTGTTAATTATAGTGATTATAAGTTGTTTTGCAAAAGATAAATGCTGCATATCCAGGTGTCATTACCATTAAGAAAGCAATTTACATGTAAAGATAATAAAGCATGAAAATATATAAAAAATATAACTTAAAATTAAAAGTAAAAATGAAAAATTGTGTTATGCTCATTATTATTCCACTGCAAGGTCATTTCAGTGTTTTACCTTACATGTGGCTATACTGCTGCGTCATCATTTGCTCTGTTATTGATAGCATTGGCAACACTGCGTTCATTTGCACAATAACGTTTCAGAGAGTTGGATTTAAACCTGTCATTGGAGGCTTAGGTGGCAGCCAGGGTATTACGATTTAGTCATGATGCTGACTAATTAATGATCAGATGCTTGTGTTTGTTTGCATCCTCTTGTTGCCTTGGATGCCTTTGACCTTGAGCGATGTGGCTGTCTTTTCCCCACCGCCACAATTTACTGTTAGTAGCTTACTAGGTTGGTGCTGGCCTCCATCTTCCTACTCATCCTCCAGCGTGACCTTTAGTATTAACTTAGCATTAGAATGAACTTACAATTAGCAACATATTCATTTCCACTGCGATGGCGCGCAAAGCCACATTGTCATAAAAGCTATGTGGACTCATGATGTGCCAGGTGGCTAATGGGACACTCTACAGCCATCCTGGACTTGGATTGCAGCATAAACGTGCTTTGCCTCCATGAAATAACACACTCGTCCAAAAAAAAAAAAAAAAAAAAAAAACCTTCTGTGCGAGACAGACATCACTAGCGTATAATTGAAAAGGCTCTTCAAGGACAATTCACCATGTTGTCTAAAAGTGGCCGGCAGCAGATTATCACAGTCCATATTTTTTTCCCCTCCTGTCATCTTCAGCCCTCAATATTCAAAGGAGAGGCTCGATTATTCCTCTTGGTAGATTCTCCTAAGAACTTGCGTCAGTCTACCTTAGTCATGCATGTTTTATTGAAACAAGGCTGCACTGAGTCATGCGCTGTAGCTTATTTAAACTATCTTCATGTCATTCTGCTTAATTGCAACTCTAGCAGGTGGCAGCATGCACACAAAGCCATTCACTGAACATTAGCACGCTAAAGGGCTCTTTGTTGGGAGTTGATGGTGGAACCTGGAAAGAAAACAGTGCTTTCAAGGATGTTTGATTAGTTTGGATTTTGAAATGTTTTTATTACAATAGGAAAGAGAAATAATCCATTCTAGGGTCAAATTGTTATGAAAAAAAACTTTAAGTAAATTTCCAAATATAAATAAATAACAAATATTACAATCAAAAATATATAATATTGAAAAGAAATACAAATCAAATGAAATAAATTAATTGAATTAATGCGAAGTAAAGGCCCTTTTTTAAGGTTTAGGACCACAAAGGAAATAATCATTGTAAATGTTAACTACTGTTTCCCGTTTGTCCTGTTTTCACGTCCTGTCCTGGTGGTCGTGTTTATTTTTTCTTTGAAGATGATGAAAATGCCCTGGTTTCTATTGTTCTTCATTAGGTCATTAAATTGATCGGCTTTAGGGCTGAATTTGTTAATATTGCTGATATTATTTCATTTTTTAAATTTATTTGTCCAGTAAGACTTTAAAAGAGAGCTGTTATTTTCTTACTCGTGAGTTTTTATAATGCAGAAGAGACATTATTTGTATCACTTAATACCAGAGATTTAAAGGAAAAAAAATGAGGAGCCTTTGCAAACTAACGTAGTCGGTGCAAAACATGGCTATGACCAAAAAAAGTCAACACTGTGGATAAGAAGCAAAAAAATGAGGTCAGGGCACCTGAAGGGAAACACAAAGAGAGGCGAGTAAGATATAAGAAAAAGTCTGTAATAGTTTGATTTGAGCCAATAACTGTGCACACTAATAAAAGGGCCAAATCGTGATTGCATGGCAGCTAAATCACGGTTTGATTTCAATTAATGGTGCGTTTTCACACCTTTTATATCCACGATAGTCAAACAGAAGATGTCAGCAAAATGTTACATATAGTCACCATAAAACCAAAGCCAGAAGAAGAGAAAAGGTGGAGCGCCAAGATAAGAAAAGCTTTTAAATTACATGGGGAGTACATGCCATGCCGAGTACCTATTTTTCAACTTCAAAGGAGTATTTCAAAAAAGTACTCCACTTGAGGACTTTTTTTTTTTAGGTGTACTGCTCATTAAATGTTGAAATGCGAGTAAAGATAGCAGCAAGTACATTTGCGCTACCTATTCATACGGAGGTGAATCCAATTAAGATTAGAGATATATTTGAAGGGAAGAGCCAAGACTTGGTTATATTACATTCAGTGCCGGGAAGCCATATTGAGAGGCACAGTCAAGTTGAAATTTAACTTGGCTACAAAAAGGGGAGGGAAAATGAGAGTTGCAGTGTAGCAACTTTGTCACTAAAGTGTCTTTGAGACAAATGATTTACTGTCTATGACGTTCAGCATACGTATAATAAACCAATGTACTGTTTTGCTCATTAAGAATGTACTGTAGGTTACTGATAGGGGTGTAAATAATATTGCCCGACTGATATTATAAAAGAAGATCTTCTGTAGATATTGATATTGGAGTGCAAATGTGGCCTAAATGTCGCTTAGTTTGTCAGCAGTCTGGAAGTATTCTTTCACCTTTGAATTGCAATTGCAATGACTGTAATGCACTGGTTACGTGGGGGGGGGGAGTAAGGTGTCTTACTCTTACTCTAGGCGTCTTACCCTAATATAATATCACACCTCAGGAAGAGTCACTCGGAGTCACACACAGCGCTATGCAGCAAAAAAAAAAGTTAGGGCGCAAACGGCGGTACTGGAAAAAAAAAAAATCCATCAGTTTGTAAGTTCTCTCATTGTATTATAGTTAAGTATTAGTAGGGTTTCATACCTGGCACTTGACTTTATTCCTCTACGGATGTTTGCAAGGAAACTGAAATAGCAAGGAAAATTGCATGTTTTCATTGGCAGATCCGTAACATTTTGAGTGATTTAATATTATAAAACCATATAAAGCGACAACATAAAGAGATGAAAGGATAGTGTAGCCAGGTTCCCCATACTTGTGAAGTTAACATGTTTAATACGTCGGTCGGACAGGAACTTCGGTCGCGTCCGCTAGCCAATTTCCACATGTTGCTGTGCTTCGGTATTTTACAGTCGAGCAACCGAGGTTCCACTGTATATGTAGCCAGAAGCCTATTAAAACACGGCCTGTTTTGGTGATTTAAAACAATGTAGTCTGTAATTTAAGAAGATATGTTGTGTTAAATTTTCATGAGAAGTATTATAAATGTAGTTTGTTATACAGTAGACGCCCCTACAACGTAAATAATCCGTTCCGAGAACTTTTATGTTATAGGGTTTTTATGTTATACGAAGTGTAAAATACATGTAAATAGCCTAATCTGTTCCAAGATCTTCCCAAACTCGCCCCTTTGGCACTTAAAATAAAATACTCTTAAAAAATACTCTTAAAATATTCAAAGTCCACCAAATATGGTGGGAAAATATAAGAAAACGTTAGCATAAACATAGTAGAGTAACATTCCAATATAAAATAAGGTAATAAATAAGATTACTGTAAATAAATAAAACTGAAAAACAAAAACAATCTTACCGTTCACGAGATGTCTTGATCAGGAGCACAAGTGGAGGCAGGAAGGAGGAGGCGGACTAGCCTGAGTCGAAACGTGACTCAAAGAGTCTAAGAGTCATCTCGTCTCAGAGACAAACGCACACGCACTACACGATAATGCTGTGTGCAAAATTTTAATTTGTAACTTAACTTAATTGTTTATAAGTTAGTTTAAGGGCGACTACGAAGAGGAAGGAGGTTGAAGGGAGAAGCCTGTCTCTCACACAAACTCACGTACGTGCTGTATAACTCAGCCAATGAGATGAGAGCATAGGCGGTGCCCCGATAATCAGCCAATGAGAGCGTGAAGCGTCAGAAAGCGTCACCAAGTGTTAGTCTGAACTTGCACCGACTTGAGGCATTAATAAAGTTGATTGAAAAAAAAAAGACTTGCACTGACTTGACGCTTTATGTTATATGGAATTTCTTCTGTAATACGAAGCAAAAACTTTACATAAATTCTTTACGTTCAGTGGAATTTATGTAAAAGGAGGTTTATGTTATGCGAGGTACTACTGTACTATGTTTACAGTTTTATTCATTACATTTGAACTATTAAATGCACATTTAAATGATTTATTTATATTTTTGTTGTAGTTTACTGTTTTATCATTTCATCAACAAATGAAGGTAAAATACATTTATACTTCTACATACTACATAGTGATCATTTCTTTTTTCCCCTTTTTATACAGTTTGACAACAATACTACTACTATTTCTACTAATATAGTTAATAGAGCATCAATTTCCCAATTTATGAATCATCAACAACAACAACAGCAATATTGCTAATGATAATGGTGATAATAAACGTATCAACAACATATATAGGTGCCTAGCAAAGAAGTCAAAGAATAAATAATCTTCTCAGGTGCTTCAGAGCGGCTCTGTGAATATTAAATGAAATTAACTACATGTCACCTGGGATGTAATTATAGCAGCAAATGCAGCTTTGTTGTTTCATCTTTCCATCCCGCGTTTAGTATTTTCCAGTATTCTCGCTAGTCGTACCAACACAACATAATGGAAATGAGCCCTCCCTCCAGCGTATGTCCCCTGCAGCTGCCCACATCCCTGAAGGCGTCTTTCGCCTCTTTTCATGCATTCGGTTTGAAGCCTGGTGGTCCTCAGCCAGGAGACTTCTAGCACAAAGCCCCGGGACATTCAAAGGTCAAAAACTTGGGAAAAACTGTGAATAAAAAAACCCAACAAATTCTAATCACTCTTCTCCTTTATCGCATCTTACGTTGTATTTGGGAGTCAAAAGGGCATCCTATCTGCTCATTGCACCTTGCTAACATGCAGCCTCTTTTACTAATGGCCTGAGAGGCGTGAGGCAAAGTGTAAATAAATGGAGGAAGGACTTTAATTACCTGGGATTGGCTGGCGACCTGTCCACGGTGTATCCTGCCTCTCACCACCAGCACACCCATGACTCTAGTGACAGCAAGAGGTATAGAAAATGGATGGATGGATGGACTTTAATTACAGACTTTTAAAATTATTGTAGGAGGAATTTATGTACATATAAAATATGATTCATTACAATAGAGAGAGTGCTAGCTAGACAAATGCAGTCATTGCATATTAATAATAATGCATGCATTTTGTCATGTGAAATTTGAATAGTAATATTGCAAAAGGGTTGAACATTTCAGTTTTTCCAAAAAAAAGTAACTATTGAAGGTTTCAGTGGGAATTAACCGAGGTAATTTGGAGTAACTGTAACATTTTATGTGCATGCAAACAAATCCTTTTTTAAATGACATTTTTAGCTTCGATCATTTTCTAATTTTGTCCAGATTTCTGGAAAATGGCACCTGCAAACGAATACGTCCAACTACCTGTGCGTTTTACAGTTTAGCCACTTTGATTATTTCCGATCGGACACACTGTTGGCAAGTGTCAATGCTATTTGTCATGCCCCCTTGTGGTCAAAATGCTTTGGAAGACATGCTAGCATACATGTAATACAGATATCCTCAAAGATGTATAATCATTAGACAAATGATCACTCATTTATGGCCAGTTATTTGTGCCCTCAAGCCAACTTGTGGGCTTTAATAACAGCGCCACCAAATTATAGCACAGGCAGTGCAGTAGGGGTGCGTGTTTTGCTAAATTGTCATCCATTTAAGAGCAGTTCTTGAAGATTAGAAGGGTTATCTTACATAAACAAATTGAGAAATGATAGATTTTACTGCAAGCAAGTCATTGAGGGCAAACTACTGCATTTTGCTGCTGAAGAAACTTGACAGGAAGCACAATGACAAAGTGGAGCTGTGAGGGTGTATGCAACATCCAGCGGGGATTTTGGTGCTCTGCTCAAGAGCACCTCACCCTGCATCCCATTTACTTGACAGGTTGTATTAGTAAGCACTCATCCATGTGAATATGTGTGCTAATGTTTGCACACATCATTATTAGCAGCCGATGATCGGCCGTTGTGAGTGTGAAAATCCAGCAACCGAATGACGATGCGCTCTGTTTCTAAAGGCCGGTCGCAGTTCACTTCATTCAGTTCATGTGAGGCCATGCATTGACAAAAAATAAAAAAAGACATCCTTGTGAAGAATACTGACTGTTCCAGTTCCACTGAAGGCTAACAGGTCCCCCCGCAGGCTCTTGCACAAACAAAATTTGGCAAGTTTTGTGCTCTCGACTTTGGCACGTGGACGCATCCCACTTGGCTGTTTGTGTGTGCGAGTTAAAGCATGGTCGGTGCATTGCAGAGTGCCAAAAGACTAAAGAGAATTGCCACGAGCAATTAAAAGTTGTGAGTCAGAGTGTGCTAATTCTGCTCGGCTTCTCCACTGAATACTTATTAGGCAATAGTGTGAAAACACAGGGAGGGAGCTGCAGCTTAACCATGTGGGATGGCTAGGTGGATGTTTTCACACGTGCTTTTATAATTGGCTCCTGGTGACATAAGATTGGTGAAATATTGTTAAAATTAGAAGGAGCACACACTGTGACACACTGGACAAGTGGTGCATGTATCAGTCAATACTAACTAGTGTAGGTTCCAAAAATAATACGCAATAGGTCAAATCCGCAAAGTAGTCAGCTTTAGTTTTTTACAATTACTGTATATTTGTTTTAAGGCTGTAAAACCCCTCCCCATACACTTTATACACTTTTCTCAGACAGGCATTAACATTTTGTCACATTACTCTCTTTTTTAAACACTCTCAGAGTTCCAATTTTAATGATCAACCTACGAGGTTGGACACATAAGAAATTATTAATAGTGACTCACGCGTATTTCACAGTTCCTATGACCGTGCCTCTTCGTCCTGGTGCCGCTCCGCTGTAGCGTTTTTGCATCCTTGTTAAAACTTATTGCTGCAGTCGTCCTTATGCTATTTTCCTCCTCCTTTATGTAATGAACCGAAGATGCATTTATTCCGTAATGGCGCCCTACAGCTGCGTAACTTAGCATCTTCGCCTGCCTTTTGGGTGCAGAACGTTTCTTCGACGTTGTGGGTTTTGTCGGAGAGAAAACTTGCAAACATACAGAGTTCGGAGTCACACTGCTAGCTGTTTGCTAGTGATGAACACAACAGGAGACACAGCACGAAGTAGATTCATTGTCAAGACTCTACAGCCAATCAGGACGCACAACACAATGCGCGGGGTCTCCCTTAGCCAATCATTGTAATCACGTTGTTAAAAAAAGCATGCAAAATTGTAACTTTGTTTTCAAAATTAGCACACGCAAAGCAAAAGTAGAACACTGCACTGCTAAATACAAAACACTCTTCTCTCACTGTTTTTCGACATGAAGTATATTAAAAAATTGCCCTCAAAAATGACAACTTAAACAAACACATTCTATACATAAATCAGAGGGGGCCACAGCAGTGCATGACTGCACATTACAAAATACAAATAGTGCTACACAAAAAAGTACAGAACTGTATTGTACATAATACAGTATGCAAATATTTACACCACGTCTGCATCAGTTCTTTCAGCCTGGTCAGGCCACAGGACCTCATCAACGTGGAAAGAAAGACCTAGCGTGTGTGATCCAGCCCTGACATGCATCAACAGAAACATCACATGCCAAGACCACTGATTGCAAGAGATTTTCCTGAATTAACCTTCCACTTCCATGTAGAGAAGAATTCATTTATATGATTCAGAAAGGGAGAATATGGTGGCAGAAAAAACACAACTTGAGGGTTTATATCGAACCATTCCTGAATCAACAATCGTCTATGAAACTTAACATTATCCCAGACAACAACAAAAAAACGCCCTGCTGCACTCGTGTCAGTAGGCCCTCACAAGGTCCATCTAGGAAAGTGAAAAAATGCTAGGTGTTGGATGCGCCCAGAACTGGATGACAGTGACTTACTCCAAGATTGCTTATTGCAGCACAGAGGGTTACATTGCCCCCACGCTGACCTGGAACGTTGACGATAGCCCGTTGTCCATTGATGTTTCTCACTCTTCTCCTCCTGGCCAGGTTGAAACCAGCCTCATCCACATAGATGTATTCATGTGGCCTATCAGAATCCAGGTGAAAAACTCTCTGGAACAAACGCACACAAAAAAAGGCAGTCATGTTCACTTTTTGTACTTGTACTAGCACTTGTGAACGAGGATTATGCATTACCTTTTTCACAGTATTCTCAAAACATTTTGGACTGCTTGTATTGTTACAGTAAGGAGTAATTTCATATACTCACTTGCACATATTCAAATTACTGTTCTTTCACTCTGAGAGAGTTCCTTTCAAAGGGAACTCTGGAGACTTGCTTCATGCTGATCCTGTTTTTCTTCAGGACACGATCAATGGTGGAGAGGCTTACATTGTTGATTCCACTGAAATTGTTGTCTTGGATTATCCGTTGCTGGATTTCACACAGTTTTATTGCATTGTTCTGCACAATCATCTGGACAATCAAGGTCTCTTGGTGTTGTTTAAATAAAGGCGGCCTTCCTGCCACAACACACGGTCCCACTACAAAAAAACCCCCCAAAAAACTGGTAAAAGGACAGTAAACCTACTATACTGTAAAGTACGTGTATAACGGAGTTGCTCATACCTGTTGTACTCTACAAATTGTCGAATAGTTGATCCAACTGTGTATCTGCTGTCGGCAAAAATTGACTTACTGAGTGATTTTACTAAGTAAGGTATATAGAATAACTGTTTGCATTGATGTTTATTGATTGAATTATTAATTGAGTGCCTTAATATAAGTACAGTATAAATACAACTGTTTTATGATTAAATGAGGGAGTGATTACTAGTAGTTTATAGAAATAATGCTTTATTAAATAATTAGCTGAGTTGATGAACATCTCTTTAAGTGTGTCAAAGGTTAAACAGAAATAATGAAGTGCTCACACATAGTGAAGGTCAGCCGGGAAGGTCAGCACCCAGATAGGGAAGCACAAACAAGTCAGAAGCCTTGAGATAGACTGGGAAAAAGAATGTGATGTTCTGCTACATAAGTGGGAACAACTCAGCAACCATCACCTGCTGGCGTCACACAAGTTTGTCAAATAATCCGGGGGAGAAAGTTATCTTTGGACAAACTTGCGCTAATAGTCTGAGCAAAACAATTATAAAAAAGCAGAGGGGACCATCGACCGAGACCTGTTTCTCTTCCTTCAGAGAGGAGGCAGAAAGCGTCCGTGGGAAGAGAAATAGTCCAGGGCTCTGAGCTGCTGAATTATTCTGTCTGACTTATTTTTCAATAAATTTGGTAAAACTAATCTGGTGTGTGAGTCTTCTTTCCTTCTCATAACTGGAGATTAACGAACACATAAGGGGGAGGTGAAATTGGCTTAATTAATTTTCTAAAGTGGTCCTTTGACCTTTAGTAGGTTGTGGAGAATTTAATCTCCAACACAGGTTGGCTTTCATTGTCATTCCATCAGAACATTATCAATGACAGTGGCACAAATTTTATCTGGAATTCTATCTCTTTGCGTGGGTCTTTGTCTCAGTCTACGTCTTGGCCTTGGTCTTTGTCCGGGTAGTGGTCCTGGACCAAGTGCATGGACAGGACCAGGTATAGGTTCTGGTTCAGGACTGGCTTGGTTGGCTTGGCTTGGCTTGGCTTGTCCACGTCCACGTCCACGTCCACGTCCACGTCCACGTCCACGTCCACGTCCACGTCCACGTCCACGTCCACGTCCACGTCCACATCCACGTCCACGTCTTCCACCATGACCTCTTGTTCCTCTGACATCCATCCTGAACAGCTAATGCTGTTTCTCGGCAGGTTTTATAGTGTGCAGTTCATGGGCAAAGGTGTTTTCAGCTGTTAATTGTGACGGCTGTGTTGGAACAGTGACTGAATTTTGCTTCCTAGTGTTCACTTTTTGAAAAATGTGTCCTATGAATGTCTTCAAATGAGCAAAAAACGTGTTCAGTCTTTTGCAAAAAGAGTGCAAGAGTTTTGGAGACTGTGTGCAAACCATGAATAGTGTTCAAGGTTTACACAGCAGAGCCTGTTTTTGAGAAATTTGTGCAGTCAGTTGGTGGCTGTGTGCAATGAATGGACTTTTATGTCTTATCAATCGAGAAAAACTGTAATACACTGTGAGTCCAGCTGTGTTCTTCATGTGTTTTTATCCCAAAACATCCTTGTTTGCTTGATAATACATGAAAACAGGAACCGGACGTGAGCTCCGTCGCCTGTCTATGATGTCATCAGCTGTTGACACTGCCTTAACACAGTTAAGCCTAGTCTAGTCTTAAGTCTAAATTGTTAACACAAAACACATTTTTAGAGTTTTACAATTATAGTTTTACATGCATAAAAGAATTCTAAATGCAATAAATGACAAATGAAAGGGATAAATGAACATTTAAGGTTACTTTGACCTTCATTGAAGACATGTGACTGTTTCCAACGACACGATGTGGCAGCGAGCTCAAACACCACCACGTTACTGTTTTCCCGTGAGTTATTTCGTGAATTAGTGCTGCCACTTGCAACTTTGTTTGGCTCTATTTTGGATCATTGAGGTGAGAAACAATATTGAATTCAAGAAATAACTCAAAAACAGGAAGATGGTGGTGGTTGATCTGACTGCCACATCCTGTCTTTGGGAACAGTCGTCAAGAATCATGTCTTCAATAAAGGTTAAAGTCACCTTAAATGTTCATTTATCCCTTTCATTCATCATTTATATGTATTTATATGCATTTCTAATTGTTTTCTGCATGTCAAACTATAAAAATGTGTTTTGTGTAAACAGTTTTGGCTTTCTGGAACAAATTTACATTATTTTGTTAAGAGAAAAATGTATTTGGTTAGCGTATGTTTCGGTTGGAGTTAGACAATCTGGAATGAATTAATGACGCTAACCTAGGTTCCACTGTATTCGGTTAGAGTCGGACCTTCTGTAACCAAGGTTCCACTGTACTGCCACAACCCCTTTAGGATACCCATTTCACACCATCCATTCTTTTTCTATGCCGCTTATCCTCATTAGGGTATGCTGGAGCCTATCCCAGCTGACTTCAGGCAAGAGGCCTTACACCTGAATGGTTGCCAGCCAATCGCAGGGCACATATAGACAAATACTCACATTCATACCTATGGACAATTTAGAGTCGCCAATTAACCTAACATGCATGTTTTTGGAACCCGTAGAAAACCCTTGCAACCCTCGGAGAACATGCAAACCACACAGAGATGCCCAACGGAGATTCGAACCCAGGTCTTCCCCATCTCCTGACTGTGTGGCCAACATGCTAACCACTAAGCCACCGTGCGGACCCCATTTCACACTAAATTTGTAATTTAATTATTAAACGTTTCATAACTCCATCATGATGACAGTAAAAGGATGAAATGATGACCACACAATATAACTAAAAGGGAAAGAAGGGGAGAGCACATTTTCTGCACAGTAATCATAATTTTATGAGCTTCTTTAATCTGTGGAACATGTACTTTCCTCAGCAGCAGACAAAGTGTATGTAGGACCAAAAACAAGACAAAATGGAAGAAAATACTGCACAGCATGATAGTGTTCCTTGCTCTTGCAATAAAAGCATCATTGGTGTCTGCAGGGGAGCAATAATAGAAAGCCAAACGTCTAGCGAGGCAATATGCGGCGCATGACAAATGATAAAACGGCCTTCTGAACTGAGATAAGCAATGAGCCGAGGCAAAGGAGGAGGATGAGGAAGGGGGAAGGGGTAGGCACCAGAAATCCGAGCACCTGCTCCGGAAGAAAAAAGGGATTAGAGAGGAGAGCCTTGTCTTTAAACTGTGCTTACACTTCCTCTCAGGTGTGAACGCTTCCTGCTGCCGAGGGCCATAGCTGGATGGAGGAAGCCTTTAAAAAGTGCTACAGTGTTGCTGTTTAGAGCAAATTGAATGTTGACGCTAGCACACAGGGACAACGCTGCGTTCTGCAATTGAGGGATGAAAAAAGTAGGCCTCTGAGCGATGAGCTTCTCATCTATTACCATGAGTGGCCATTTCATTTCAATTTGTCGCTGGAAGGGAGGAATAAAGGCAAATAAACAATAAATACAGCAGCTTTTCCTGGCGGTCCCCCTGGCACTCTTTTTTCATATAGTAGAGAAAGTCTTAGAATAATATGAACTGGGGGACTAATTTATATTCCTGTAGTTTAACTTTTTTGTTGAACGGTAATGATTATTGTTTGATATTTTTCGTCAGACTCCATGTAACGCTGGGGAATGCTGCATTACTTACAAGACATTGCTTGCACAAAACTGTTAAAAAATAAGTAAATAGAATAATAAATCATTTAAAAAAAGACATAGAAAATAACGTGAAGGACTACACTACACATGAAAGTGCTGTTGGTAAGTCGGATGTGTCAACTACCATGTCCTTCTAGCTCATCGTCATGGTTACATGCTGCATCCCAGCAGACACATTGTCACACAAGCCTATGCCTCACCATGTCTTCCTATCCTTAACTCAGCTGGGAGCACGTAATTGAGACGCTCTCTTCGTAATTATTGTTTAGCTGACAGGATTTGTGACTCAGCTAGGCACACTCCAATCGTAAAAAGGGGTGATTTACACCATTCTTGGCATGTAGACAAAACAAGACTCTGCTATAATCAAAGGGCCTTAAGGTCCAACACTTCAGAATTGGACCAAAATCCCCCCCCCCCAAAAAAATATATGTACAGTATATATAAACTTGGATAAAACTTAATACACCATGTGAGTGTATAGGGTTGCCAACCGTCCCTTGAAAAGCGGAGTACTCTAGTCCCGTATTCAGAAACAAAATTACATGTTACATGTTACATTCGAAGGAGTGCCGAAAAAATATGAAATCTGTTTGAAAACAGGTTTGGTTTGCACCAATGGTGTGAGAATTTTCTTGATGGGATCACTCAGGTGTGAACTCCACAGCTGTAATTCAGGGTGTATGCAACAGAGGGCAGTCATGCTTGTCTAAAGCCAATATGTGAGAGAAGAAGAAGAGATTCAGGAAGTGTTTCCAGTTCCCACATTGATTAAATCCCTAAATAAATACAGAATAAATGCTCATCTTACTTAATTGTGAACAGTGAAGTTGCACTGTCTGTGGTGATGTTAAATATGGGTGATGCCTTTGATGTTTGATTGGCTCCACAAAAGACCGTTATTGCATTGACTGCAAGCATGCTTGAATGATACACAAGCCAGAGCTGTCATTCAGGGTGCATGCAGCAGAGGGCAGTCATGCTTGTTTAGAGCCAATATGTGAGTGAAGAAGAAGAGATTCAGGAAGTATTTCCAAGGTTTCCACATACATTACAGAAAAAATAACTTCAGCAAAAATGTAAGTTGACCGAATGCAAAAATGTAAGTTGACTCAACTCAACTCATGCTTGTTGCAGCGTTTCAGTCCGGCATCAGCTCGTCGAGGGTCAGCCGCGGGATTCGACGTGAGTGCGGCATTGCAGTTCGGCGTGAGCATTGCCAGCATTCACACGCAATTAATGTTCCCAGCACAGTTTTGGGTGTATATACTAGCCTGCTGTTAACGTTAGCATTCTAGCTTGCTATTGTCGAACAATTGAAGCCTCGCTACCCTGCCCTTCTCATTTGTTTATACGGCAGCAAACTAGTTTCATTGTAAACGGATAGTCATGTAAAAGTAACATGTATTGTGAAACTGTGTTCTGATTTAATATGTTTTTATTTTTCTGTCAGAAAACAATGGTGATGAGATGGATCATTCTCCCCTCGCTACAAGCTCCCCGCAAACCCGAAGCCTGCAAAAAAATTCAAAAAAAATATTTAGCATTTTGTACCTTAATTGTTACATTTTTGCACCTTTATATATATATATATATATATATATATATATATATATATATTTAACTGTAAATAATGTGGAGTGTCAAGGACCATAGTGAGTAGTGTGTTTTGATTAAAAAATGGTCAACACTTGAAATTTCCTGTTAATTGCTGAATGGAGGGTAACCCCTGTGACGTAATGACACGGCTCCCCAGGACAATGGAAAATGAAACTGGTGTCGGAGTAGGTTTGCAGGTAACACTGGTTCCACCCGACCGAGAACTGAATCCAGCACCAATACCAAAGTTCGCTACAGTGGAAGAGGGGTAATTGACAGCAGCTAGCTAGCTAGCTAGAGTTTTCCACCTGGCTTCTGGGCTTCGGACTCCAAATACCAGGTTTTTTTTTTTGCATAGTGATGTTTTGTCTTTTAAAAAAAGAAACAACGCAGTCAGTATGCGGCTCGTTTTTGTCTGATAGGAACCTAAAAGTGGCTATCACGTTCACGGGTTAGGTACTGACTTAGCAATAGTAGTGATATTTTTTTTGTCTTTTTTTTTTTTTTTACCTGTCCGGTCCAGTCAATAGGGCAAACAGATTTCCTCTGCCAAGGAAGAGTGTAAGATCATTTTCTCCTGTTACTTAGTTTGAGTTTAACTTTATTTGATATTTTATTATTATGCTTATTTGGATCGGCCGGGCCAGAGCAGGAGGGGATAGAAAAGAAAAAAGGAGACGGGGGGAGTATGGGGTCAAGAGGCTGGGACAAGACAGAGACAGACAATAGACTTCAGCAAATGTCTGTGACAACCATGGAGTCCACAATAGTAGTAATGAGATAATATCAAAAGCCACAGTGATAATACTGATAATGCATGTTTTTGGAATGTGGGAGGAAACCGGAGTGCCCAGAGAAAACCCACTCACGCACGAAAAGAACCAGATGTAATGTCAGTTAATTTTCTTAATCTATTTGGGTAAGCAGGGTATTGTTTGAGGGCCACACGGTGGTTAGCATGTTGGCCACGCAGTTAGGAGATTTTGAAGATCTGGGTTCGACTCTCCGTTGGGCATCTCTGTGTAGAGTTTGCATGTGCAAATTTCTGCATAAGGGCAGATTGTCCCGTGTAGGTTAGACTGAACGGTTCAGTGTTCTACTGTATACCGTTGCATTCCTAGCTCATAGTGATGAATGTTGGAGAATCATCATAAACCTGGACACTACATTTATACAGTTTTAAGTTAGTCTAAAAACCTCCTGGATGTTAGAGTGGGTGTTTAAGAGAGTGCTTTGAGCTGTGTGAGAAATATACAAGTGAGTCTGACTTAGGGCTTCAATAACAGCGCCACCATGTGTTGTGTTTGTCAGAAAAATAATAGCACTTGTCACCCAGTAGAGGCCAACAACTTGTTAGTTAAGATTGGAATCAATAAAAGACAATTCAGCATTTAAACATCTTCTCATTCTAAAATCCAGCCATCATTCTAATCAGCATTAGCAACATAAAATGCAGCTTCATAAATCAATAGCGAGCTTTCAGGCATGTCATGTGATGAAGCTTTTTCAAAGATGGCGCCCTCCGTGGCAGACGTCTCTGTGACACTCTCCCGGTTTTTCTATTTTTTGCTATTTTACTGTTCATTTTGGGCATTCAACACGCTCACGCAGTACATTACAACAGAGAGACACTTTTGAACATCGGCAGGGTTCACCATGAACTTTCATTTAGCCTCTCAGACTTTGCCTTTCTTCTGCGCCGGGAGAACGCAGCAGCCTGCGGGCCTGGTGAGCTGAATACCCGGCGAGCAAAGCATCCGAGGCGTAAACGAGGCAAGCGGGCCGGCCTGCATGCTAGGCTAAAAGCTAGAGCGACTAGGCCACCGCTACCAAGCCTGCTGCTTGATCGTGAGATCAGGGAATGCTGTGTGCTGACCTTCACAGAAACCTAGCTGACGGAGGATATACCGGACTCGGCAATCCACTTGGAAACATTTGCTGCTTACCGGGGAGATCGGACTTTAGCGTCTGGTAAACACAGAGGTGGCAGCGTCTGTGTTTACGTAAACAAACGGTGGTGCACAGACGTACAGACGATGGAAAAGCACTGCTCGCAGGACATTGAGCTGCTGATGGTGAAATGCAGACCTTTTTATTTGCCTCGTGAGTTTCATTATATCTGGCGATTTCAACCACTGTAACCTCAGGACTGTTCTCCCTAAATATTACCAGCATGTAAGCTTTCCCACAAGGGAAAATAACATCCTGGACCAAGTCTATAGCAACATGAAAGGTGCTTTGAAGGCTGTCCCAAGACCCCATTTTGGAAAAGCCGACCACATCTCCATATTCCTTTATCCAACATACAGACAACTTCTTAAACAAGCTCCCCCTGTAAGTACAGCAGTTAAAGTGTGGAATGAAGAAACTGATCAAGTACTTCAGGACTGCTTTGGGTGAACAAACTGGGATGTGTTTAAAACTGCAGCGGGGAGGGAAGATTGTACTGTTGATTTGGATGAATATGCTTCTGCTGTTACTGGCTGCATTAGCACATGCATAGAGACTGTTACCACCACCAAGTATTACAGAACATACCCTAACCAAAAACAGTGGATGAACTTTGATGTAAGGGCTAAGCTACGTGCTCGTTCGACTGCATTTGTCATGGGCACCGCTGAGGACTACAAAAAGGCCAGATATGACCTGAGAAGGTCCATACAAGAGGCCAAAAGACAGTACAGACAGAAGCTGGAGGGCTACTATTCCACCTCAGACCCTCGGCGCATGTGGGCGGGGCTCCAGCACATCACAGACTATCGACAGCAGAGTAGCGTAGCCACGTCCAGCCAAACCACACTTCCAGATGAGCTGAACGAGTTCTATGCCCGCTTTGACACCCAAACTCCTGATGAGCAGAGAGGGTGGCTGGACTTGGGGAGCACACAGGACTCACCTCTCATGGTGACATCAGCTGATGTGCGCAGGGTTCTGAACAAAACAAAGCCACGAAAAGCAGCAGGCCCAGACAACATCTCAGGACGTGCACTTCGGGTTTGCTCATCAGAGCTAGCTGATGTGCTTGCTGACATATTTAACCTGTCGCTTGCACAAGCATCTGTACCGACCTGCTTTAAGTCCACCACCATAGTGCCCGTACCCAAGAAGATCAATGTGACCTGCTGTGAGCACTGGGACCCCACAGGGGTGTGTGCTGAGTCCACTCCTTTACACGCTCTTCACCTACGATTGCGTGGCCTCCCAGAACAACACCAGCATCATTAAATTTACGGATGACACTACAGTCATCGGACTGATCACTGGTGGTGTTGAAACATCATACAGAAGAGAGGTGGCGGACCTCATAGCTTGGTGTCGTGATAACAATCTCCTTCTCAATACAGATAAGACTAAAGAGATGATCATCGACCCAAGAACAAGGGAAAAGGAGCCACATAGACCCCTGTTTATTGATGAGACTGAGGTGGAGAGGGTGAAAACCTTCAAGTTCCTTGGCACACACATCAGCGAGGACCTCACCCGGTCTCACAACACCCAACAAATTATGAAGAAGTCCCAAAGGAGACTGTACTTCCTGAGAAGACTGAGGAAATTTGGCATGTCCACCACAATCCTGAGTTGCTTCTACAGATGCACTATGGAAAGTGTCCTTACCGCCTCCATCACTGTTTGGTACGGTAACTGTACAACACGTGATAGGAAGGCACTCCAGCGGGTGATCAAGACCTCACAGAACATTGTTGGGGCAGCCCTCCCCTCACTGCAAGACATTTATAAAACTAGAATCCTACGAAGAACACACAACCTCATCAAGGACAGCACACATCCACAACACTCATTATTCACACTCCTACCGTCAGGCAGACGCTACAGGAGTTTGAAGTCCAGGACCACAAGATTGGCAAACAGCTTTTACCCACAGGCCATCAGGCTTCTCAACGAAGCACTCACACATGCCGCATGTAACACATGCACACACTCATAGCACTTTATTTATTTATGTATTTATTTATTTGTATTTATTTGTATTAATGTCTCTTCTGTTGTTGTTGATTAATTTATTGGTATATATGTTTATGTTTCTTATGTTCTTATTCTTATTCTTTCTTGTGTTTTCTTTCTTTTCTTGGGAGAATGAACAGAATAAGATTTCATTGCATAGTATAACTGCTGTTTTACCATGCACATGACAATAAAACTCTCTTGAATCTCTTGAATCTTGAAATTACAGCTAAAAACATGAATGGATGAGCGTGTACATTGTGACAAGCCCGACGCATTCGTCTTAATGAACTAGCTGACTCTTGCTTGTAGAGTGAGTAGAATATGTTCCTCTGCTGTGTGTGTGTGTGTGTGTGTGTGTGTGGGTGTACTGTGTAACTTATTGACTCACAGTATGACTCCTTGTGTGTGTGCGTTCACTGGAAGGTTGCACAAGGCTAGAAAATCTATACAGGAGGAAGCGCACAGGTGGAGGCAAGGCAGCCTGCGCCCTCTTTTCCTTTTTGAAAGGTGCTTCTGTCAATGATTCATCCTCGGCAGTGCTTAAGAGGCGCACTTGAACACAGACTGGGATATGTTTGTACTTTTCTGTCTGTACTGGGTACCACTGAAATGACAGTGAATGTACAGTGAGTGTGACCCAGGATTAAAATTTGGGGAGGAAAAGGAGTTTTGATGCTCAACGGCGAAAGATAAAAAAGCTATATGTTATAATTTACCACTAGGCTGCGCTGTGATGAATAAAGGAAAGTGCCTCATGAATCTCTTTGGGGGCAGGACTTTCATCATCTGTTGAGATCTGAATTTCTACAGCTGACCTATGACAGTTTTGAGTCAAACTGTCGCCATGCTCATCCTATGATAGAAATGTAGCGTTATCTGTCTAGAGCAGGGATGTCAAACTCGTTTTTACTGAGGGCCACATCACAGTTATGGCCAAGTTCGCTAAATGAATAGGACTGCCGATCAGCCACAAATGAGTGGCCACAATGGTGATCTAGAGAGGCGGACAATGGTGTACTATGTATTCACTAGCTCAGCTGAGTGTAAGTAAAGTTATGCGCTGTGTGTGCTCTTCGATGAAATGGATGACTGTTATTCACTGAACAGAATGAATATATATGGATATATATAAATGTGTAAAAATCCATTATACTGCAGAAATATGACCTACATGTAGATGTCAATAAAAACCTGAGCAGCATTATGAAAGAAGCGTTAAATTTTTCCTTCCTTACAGTGTTACCAACGCTTAACAATCAACATACAAAAATAATAACATAATAATAACTTATATGGATAATTAACTGGAAGTATTTACACAACGCATTTATTTCAGCAATGGCATTTAATACATTTCATAGACTATAACCTAAATCATCATCATCACTGACTTGTCATGAATTCAACTAATCACCCAGAGAAACAAATTAGCATTAAGCTAGGTACACAATATAGACTATGTGAGTCTTGTCCACTGTCCTCACTGTCCTATGCAATGCGTCTTCTCCCACGATGCACAGATAAGAACTTTACTGTATTTGTCAGTTTTTTCTTTCACCTCAAATTTGTTCCTAAATGCTGATACTATGTGCAAGGTTTTCCTGTGTGCACACAGAAAATAATTTGTATCTCAATTTTCTTCCTACGAGCTTTGTGTTTGAAAATCCGTGTGGGCAATGTGCGTATCTCTTGTGATTTTCCCCATTGTTGCCCCGTAGCAAGCACGTAGGAGCACATACGTTGGGATGTAACTCCCCCTTGAGATGAATCAGACCACTATAATGTACATACTGTATGTTATGTGTGTGTTGAAAATCTTTCCCGGTGACCAGCTAGTGTGATGCTAACGCTAGCGAGAGCTAATGCTATTTGACACAAGCCCCAAAGTAGCTGTCCTCCACTGTGCCTGCCTGTAACTAGTAGCTCCTAGCTTAAATCGTAGCTAGCCGTTCAAAGCAAAAAAACACAGAGAGATAAAAACTAATGAGTACCTAAAAAAACTCATTAGTTGGGACACTCATATGCTACGGTAGCGCTGTATAATTGACAATTAAAAAATTACCTGCAGTGCACCAGCACTTCTCGGCGACATACCTCTTGACAACTCGACTCACAGCGACACAAATAACTTTGGTCTTGTCGAGAGAGGCATCTGCCAGGGCTGTAAAGCTAAACTTCCATTCAAAATACCCTTTTTTTTTGCCCATTTCTGCTCAATATTTGTTCCCGCTTCTGGCTTCACATCAGCTGCCACGCTCCTGCGTTTCCTCAAACTACGATGTGGGCCGAGGGTCAAACAGGACGTGCACACATTAATCGTGCGTCAAAAAATGTGCGCCGTTAAAGGAAACGTCCGTTAACGCGTTAACTTTAACAGCCCTAATGTTTTTATGAGGAACTAATGTGTGTTATTTCAAAGCACAACAAAAGAAAGCTCCATCATTTGTGGAAATCCACACAAATAAAGGCTGTGCATGGTAAATAAATGTTGCTATTGATGACATACGCAACAAAAAACGTTTTGATAAACTGTCCAAAGAAAAGCGAGAAACAGAGCACTAAGGACATATTAGCTCTGTGTGTTATGTTTGGTGTGGATAAGAATGCAAGATGCGAGGCAGCGGTGTGTACAGCAAACGTCTTTGAGGTCTCAGAAACAAAAAAAATCAAAATCCATCATAAAGCGAAGCACTTATATATGTATGTACTTGGAAAAAGTACAACCAAAATTAAGTCGAAAAATTGAAAAGGAAAGAGCTTCATACCCAAAGCGTAACACAATGCTAGTAAAATGGTTTACCAAAACTAAGGGTGAAGCCAAAAGGTTTGAGAGTCTGACAAAGCAGGATGCTAGCACAACAAAAAAGGCAGCAGGCCAAAGGAGACTCGGAGGACAACAGAGCAAAACAGAAGCAACGGTTACTTGCCAGAGAAGGTACAGGAACACTACTAGGGAGTAAGTGAGCAGGCAATCCAACAAGCAAGGAAGCGGCGCCAAAGCACTAGCATGTGCTGAAAACAACTCTGCAAACGCCATCTGTAACAGCTGGCTTAAAACTCTGTCAGACCCACTGGTGGAGAATTACAACAATTTTTGTTATGCCCAAAAAACTTTTAATTCAACCACACTGACATACTCATTTGGTCCTATTGTTCAGTCTAGGAATGCTATTGCATCATACATCTGTAGATGTAGGTCAAGAAGTCACACAACCTCCAGATTTTGGAGACAGCATCATCCTGTCTAGAACGTGTCTACAACATGTCCTATGGAGTCATTGTGGAAAATTATTATTATTATCCTCATTAAGGTCGCGGGGGCATGCTGGAGCCTATCCCAGCTGACTTCAAGCGAGAGGGGGTACACCCTGGACTGGTGGCCAGCCAATGGCAGGGCACATATAGACAAACAACCATTCACACTCACATTCATACCTATGGACAATTTAGAGTCTCCAATTAACCTAACATGCATGTTTTTGGAATGTGGGAGGAAACCGGAGTACCCGGAGAAAACCCACGCACACACGGGGAGAACATGCAAACAGAAATGCCCAATGGAGATTTGAACCCAGGTCTTCCCGATCTCCAGACTGTGACTGCATGGCCAACATAACCACTAGACCACCGTGCGGCCTTTGTTTTCATACAATGATGGATAAATCTTTATTGGCGTCCATCATAACAAATCATACCATATAATTTCACTTGGCCGCACGGTGGCCTAGTGGTTATCATGTTGGCCATGCAGTCAGGAGATCAAGATCTGGGTTCTAATCTCCGTTGGGCATGTGGAGTTTGCATGTTCTCCCCATGCATGCATGGGTTTTCTCCGATTTCACTTCACTACTTCAAATGTGCATCGCCATTTTGCCGTGTCTCCAAAAAGCGAGTACACCAGCTATAAAGGGCGTGTATCGGTGCGCACATTCTCACGGTTCAGGTTGTGTTTATATAGGTAACATAGGCCCCTGGACTTTTGGGTGGTCTATTAGAGCAATTACTGGCTGAGCAGTGTGCCGAGGACATGTTTACAGTGCAATGTCAGGACAAAGTTGGGTAAGACAGCATTTCATTACGCTGCACCCTTTCCATGGAATGATCTGCACAATGACTTCAACTTATGTCAACTTATTACGTTAGGAGAATTTAAGGCTGTTTTGAAGGAACGTAAAATGAGCGAGCTTGGCCAATGTAACTGTTTTTATTAACTGTTTATTGTAAATGTTGTACTGTATGTGGGGAATGTTTTGTCAGAAATGCTGTCGTCATGGCCAGGTCACTCTTGTAAAAGAGATTTTTAATCTCAGTGAGGTTTATCTGGTTAAATAAAGGATGAAGATGATGATAAATGTTTCTGGATTCTGCTCAACATCATGGCGGCTACACATGTGCAGGGCATACTACGGAGTGGACAGGCCTATTCATCTCTAGTGTCCTTGGTTCAGAGGGCCACTTGTAACTGTCAATATATATGAATATAAATATGAATATAAACTCATGATATTATTACACAATTGTACACGCATTTGGTTATTAGATTTATGGATAACTTGCTTTGAAATTAGAAGTGAAGTGAGAATGTCGAGGTTTTAAGCAGACATTCGTGTATTTACTTGTGATAACAAAAAATGCTTGGAATATCTTGTTGCATGATCAGATAATATTCAAGTTTAGAAGAACTGCAACGCAGTACAATTTTTCTGTCAAACTGAAAGAACAAATACTTTTAGAAGGAAAAGGTGAAGAAACACACATTGTTCTGAAAAACAATCTGAAAAAAATCTGAAAAATTGTCAAGGACAAGTTCTTTCTTGATGGAGGCCTGGAAAATGGTCAAAATGGCGAATTCAAACCCAAATGCCAATGTTGGGCATGGCTTTTGTGTGTGTCCTGTCATGATGAATGTGTCTACCGGATTCTGGGTTGCTGGGATGCACTGGTGGCAAATTGGCTTCCACTTTGAAAGTTCCGTTGTATGTCCAAACAGTAGCACATCTTTATATAGACTTTTTATTCATGTAAAACCAGAAGCAAAAATAAAGTTTATGAATATGGCTCATAAATGTCTTCTTCAGCCCTACCATCATAGGGTCCTTGGAGAGCGCTGAGACACATTTCTTTCCCCGTCTCTTTGCTTCAGTCGTCAACTGCAGCTCGTCTTGGCGCCTTCAACGGAGCGCCAGCGTTCTGGTGTAATCCCACACCGCAAATCCCCGTAGACATTTGCGGATGCCTTGTCGCTGCTTGCCGCGTCCAGGATTTTAACGCAGGGAATTGGCCTCTTTCAATCAAATCTCATGGTCGACGTCGGAATGTGGTCTATGATGCGTGTGGCCCCTTTGTCTTTACAAGTTTGCAGCTGGAAGACATTCAAATTTGAGCTAAAATGAAAGGTTGAGTCACATTCGCAAGGTTGACAAAGGTGCCGTGGGCACATTTTTACACGTTGAAGAAACTGACCTGATTGTAAGAATACTTTCTCATCACAGCGACTTTATTGACCCCCCAGGGGAAATAGGCCACACAGACATTGCTTAGCCGCTTTATTACGCACCCTTGAATGCTGTGCTGTAATAACTGCTATTATAATAACTAAAAAGTTTAATTATTTTTCTCATAAATTTCATGCTAAAAAGTCTGTATTGTAAGTTATAAAAGATGTGTTGTCCTTGCTTTGAAACAATGGAAAAACATGAGCTCTTTTTTCACATGACTGCATATAATGGTATATGTTAATATAGCGGTTCATTTTTAGGAGGATTTCCTACTAAAACCTACAACGTCTCAGTCTATAGATCATGATGTAATCAGATGACAGGAGCCACTCTTCTTGTTATCACTATGCATGTTTGTTTGTCTTGTTGCTATCTCTCCAGCACATCTAAATGCAAATGTCACTTTGTTCATATTTGGAACAGGTCTCTGTCATCTCAGTGACTGGAGCTCGCCAAAGAACCCCCCTCCGTCTCGCTCTCTAAGTAGATTTCATACTCTTGCTTGCATGTTGTATATGACACGTTCTCCAAAACGGCTGACTAAAAACCTGACAAAGGAGTCAAAATTAAAAGTTGAGCTGCACGCAAAGCTTGCTTATTTTTTGCAGTGTTCAATCGCCTCCACATCATATAAAATAGCAAATAAAACCTTGCACCCATAACATTATTCACACAGTGTCACTGTAACAACATATTTGGCAATTGTTGCAAGACAAACGGAAAAGAAAGGCGTCAAGAAACTCCAGTCATTATGATATAAACTTTCTTCAAACCAATGTACATGCATGTCCTACATTAGAAGAAAGTAGAGTAATTCCTCACTATATCGCGGTTCGAATGTCTTTCCCTCATCTGCGGGCTTTCAAATAATAATTAATTAATAAATGATGGCTGTTTCGTGGTTGACTATGGCCTATTATTAGTAAAAAGTATTGAAAGACAAGTTATATGTAGTATTGTGGTCACTACACATCAGTAATGTTATGACGACATGAAGTTAGAGTTCACACTGCATGGAGACTGCCAGTGTTAACAACTTGATGACTTTGCCGCCAAATCTATCGACATTCTAAACCCTCTTGGCGACATATTTCTAAAAAGCGACTAGTAACAAATCTAGCTGCTTTTTCTGGCGTCGTTGGACAGTTTTCTGGTATTTGGGGACTTAAAAGTGAAAGCACGTATTGTTCTGCTATTGTTCTGTTCTCACTGAGCAGCAGTGGACTGCTGCGAGGTGCGATGGTGGTTCTCGCCCTGTTTTATAATAGCGGGGTCTAAAATGTAAATGTTTCTTAATCTGCATTAAATGACTAAAGTCTCATTCGGACTCGGTCACTTATCTGTCAGTGTGTCAGAACAAGTGACACACAAAGTGGTGTTTTTACTCCTTTTTTGTCTGTCCTCCTGCGAGGTTATGCTTTTTTCCTACAGCGGTTGTTACAAAATCATATGTAAAAGCTATGCAAATTAGCCGATGACACCATCTAGCGACTTCTAACGACTTCCAGGACAGCCAATGGCTACTTTTCTTGCTGAGGAGTTGGCAACAGTGGCTACTGAGCTAGCAGAGCCGAGCCGCATGCCATGGCTGAGATTGAGTGGAAAAAAAAGATTCTCCTCGCATTCTGTCTAGAAATGGTAAGTTTTTGTCTCCTTTGTCCTTCATCCCCACTCCGTCTGAAACACTTTCTTAAGTTTAGAATAAATACATTGGAGAGGCTAACTAGATAGCTCGCGAGCTTGCAATGCTAGCGCCGGTCGTCTGTTATGTCCCTGCAGTGATACGTTAGCCTGAGCAATGTGAAGTAAACAAAGAATGACTTAGAATAGAAGAATGACTTAAAAGTTTTCATACTCCCCCCAAAAAGTCCTGTCCTCATCAAGGACAGCACACATCCACAACACTCATTATTCACACTCCTACCGTCAGGCAGACGCTACAGGGGTTTGAAGTCCAGGACCACAAGGCTGGCAAACAGCTTTTACCCACAGGCCATCAGGCTTCTCAACGAAGCACTCGCACACGCCGCACGCAACACACGCACACACTCATAGCACTTTATTTATTTATTTATTTATTTATTTATTTATTTGTATTATTTACTTGTATTAATGTCTCTTCTGTTGTTGTTGCTTAATTATTGGTATTTATGTTTCTTATGTTTTTATTCTTTCTTGTGTTTTCTTTCTTTTCTTGGGAGAATGAACAGAATAAGATTTTCATTGCATGGTATAACTGCTGTTTTACCATGCACATGACAATAAAACTCTCTTGAATCTTGAATCTCTTGAATCTTGAAAAAGTACAAATGTATCAATCAATTTCAATTTTTCTACATTCTTGGCAGAGCAAAATGCCAAATAGTGAAAAAAAAATTGCACGTGCAACCTTTATCCAGATCTGCACCACAATTTATTGCATTGACCCTTGCCCCACCCAAACTTCCTCAAAGTTCCACTGAAAGTAGTTTTCATGTAATCCTGCTAACAACAAAGCAACATGGCGGTGGTAACTAGTTTGTAACAGAGGATTTAAAGCGCTTCTACAGTAGGATGGAAAATGTGCTTATCAGGAAGAAAAGCTGCTGCTGTCAAACGCTAGCGCTTGTGAAATGAAGTTTTGGCACTTTGAGTAGGAAATAAACCACAATTAAAGTTTTGATGTGTGAATGTCAGTAGAGTGTTTTTTAAAGCTAGGAAGGAGGATGAGTATGTAAGACAAGCCGTAGCATTGTTTTGATCATTTCAGTGTTAGATCACAAACTGGAAAAAAGACGCTTGGATCAAGCAAAGATTTGTCTTGATTGATGGGAAGCATCACTCTCAGGTTGCCATGGTTACCCACTATATTGTACAGCTGGCGCTTATTCTCTAGCTTTGAAGAATCTGGACTCAAGATGACCTTTTCTCCACTGTTCCCGTGTCCAGTCTTTATCCATTTAAATCATCATTGTTGCTGTTTTTTTAAAGGCTACATCACTATTTAGTGACTGTGTGTGAGTACAAACACTAAACGTAATTAATTATCAGACCCTTTTCTTAGGATTCACATTCACCGCATTTTGAAAAAAGTACTTATATAACGTACGTCAGATTAAGTCATCTACTTAGTTATTTTCTTAGGAGCTAGTCAATAATTTGACTCTTCTGCAACAGTACAATGGTTGCTTGATTGTTTTGGTGGGTGGAGGCACGGCCAGTAGCGTGCACCTAGAGTGCATGAGAGTGTAGCCTTGTGGTGAGCAATGTAAGGTAATGTAATAGAAATTAAATTAGTAGATTGCAATATATTGTCACATATATATATATTTTTTTCATTGTACTTTTGGAATGTTCAAATCTCGCCTCGTCTCGGCGACCCAATCTCATGTATCGTCTCGTCCCCTGAACTGAGTGTCTCGTGACACCCCTAATTAGTGCTTTAACAAATAAGTAACAAAAACCTTGAAAAAACGACCATATTAAAAAAAAAGTTAGTTGTAGAACTTATTTTGTGCTAACATGAAACAAAAATGTTTTTAAAACATTTTATTATTTCAAAAAACGGTGGAATGGATTCTATTTTTATTTCTTATGGGAAAAGAGTACACTGGTATCTTCGTTTGTTTTTTGTTTCGGTGATTGGAATTAATCCCAAAATTGAAAACAAAACAAAACAAAAGTTCCTTAACTTGGACACCTCTTTTTGTTTCTTTTTTTAGCTTTTCTTTTATGCCTTAACTCTATAACAAATAAATCGTAAAATGGTAATGAGGAAGGACAATCTTTAAAATGGTACTCCATCATAGCTACATGTTTTAGTGTTTTTAAGTTTTAAAAGTTAAAAGGACAACCTATATTGCACTAACAACAAAGGTTATTGAAAACATTGTACAGTTACGGAATCATTCTATTTCTATTTTTTTTTTTTTGGAAAACAGTACACTGGTACCTCAAATTGTCAGAATTCAGAGCAAGAATTTTAAAAATAAGTCGTACATAAACCGTCCTGTGCACATTTTTTTGTGTTTTTGTGTTAACTTTTTATTCATGCATAAACTCGTTTGACGAATATATCGTAAAATGGTATTAATGATGACCAAACTACAAAAACTATGCATTCATAGGTTTGCATGTGATTGTTTTTCAGTTTTACAATTAACACTTGCTCATATGACTTATTGTGCGCAAACATAAAGTAAAAATGTTACTCGAATCGAAGTTTAAATTGGTTGTGCTTGTGGATAACATCTTTTCTACAATTACAGGATTTGAAGTTTTTGTCACAGAAAATACTGCAATCCAGCGTGTGTATATTTAGCATTGAAGACACTAGCAAGATCGCTTGCTCGTTGATAATGGCAAATTAAACGTGTGTTCCGGTTACACATAAACAAAGGTGTTGCATTTCCAGTGATGGAGTTATTTTAGCTGCCACCTTCCTAGGGAGTGTTTGCACCTTGTTTTTGCTCAGGTTGCTATCTATCTTCATGCTCAGGTGGATGTCAATTAGGTGACCCAAGCATGTAATTGATTTTGCTGTTTGTGATGTTCTCACCGTGCTCCTATTTCCTGCCCTTCTCTGAGGCCTAGCCCCAACTCCCCGTCTCATGTACGTGCACTATATTTTAATTACGGAGTGGTTAAATATGATCTATGTAATCCATTTAGGACATACGAGCTTGGGCACTCTATTATTTCATTAGCTTAAGCTCCAAGATAGGCAGTCATTACGGTAAAATCAGATATGAGAACAAATGACATTTTTTTGTCTGATCGGTAGTGAAGACGGTCTCTATTGACCATTAGGGTTCTTAATGGACTAATGCCTAAAACGTTTGTACACTTTATCGAATTGTTCTGTTTTTAAAATATATAGTTTTTGAATCGTATCTTAACTCATGTGTCTAGATGCGTGTGGAAGCGTTTACCACAAAGAGATTTACATCCCTACTTATAGATAAAAACGTCTTTCTATCTGTGATTAATTGCGATTAACTATGGACAACTATTGCACGTTAATATGGCTCAAAAGCTGCCTTTGCTACGTCAAAATTAAGGCGCAAATATACCTCAATATAAGTGCACCTCAAAAAAAAACTTAGAGCTGCGGCTCGCGAGCACTGCCTGTTGTAACGCATTGACCAATCTCTCTCTCCTCAAGCTCAACCTCACTCGCCCACGACACTGAGCCAACAAGCCAAGTTGTAGTTTGCTCATAGAGCCAACGCCACAAGCCTGACCCTGACAAAAATCCACAAATGTAGGGGTGGCTAAAGTGCAGCTTTGGGGCCATCCGTGACCCATGGCTCATTTGTCATTGCATCACTGCAGAAACAAAACACTGCATAAAAAGACCTGTATCCGGCACTGCACACAGCCACATACTTCTCAGATATTCGGGCGTAAGCGGGGGTATTCAGTGGGTATACCCCACTGACAACGATTAGCATACGAAAGACTAAAATCACACCAAGTCAGGCTGACTCCAGAAAACATCTGTATGTCGTGTTTTCGTGTCTACAGGGCAGATTTGCCATATGTGTATCGTGGTTGTGGGGTCGGGGTAGAATGCAGGCTCACGGCCCTAAAAGTTAAAATAAATACGATAAAAAAAAACAATAAAATAATACAAAGACATCTCTCTCTCTATATATATATATAATATAAATAATAAATTACTTTTTCAAAGTGCTTTTTGTCTCACTCCCCCTTCTTGTTTTTGCATATTGTAGCTCTACTTAAAACCTCATTAAAGATCCAAGTGTGCAAAATGCAAATTCTAGCAATTTTTCAACTGGTCTTAAGATTTTGATCAGGAGTGTACACACACACACACATACACACACACACACACACACACATATATACATATATATATATATATATATATATATATACTGTATATATATATATACACACACACACACACACGTATATATATATATACTGCTCAAAAAAATTAGAGGAACACTTCGAAAACACATCAGATCTAAACTGGGGGAAAAATGATCTTGAATATCTTTCCTGATAATAAGTGGGTGATGTATTAGTAACAAAATGATGCCACATAATTTGATAGAAATGAAAATGATCACCATATACATAGAGGGGGGAAATCAAAGATACCCCAAAAATGAAAGTGAAAAAATGATGCAGCAGACTGGTCCATTTGGCTAAAATGTCATTGTAGCAACTCAGAATGATTCTCAATAGTTTGTGTGGCCCCCACGTGCTTGTACGCATGCCTGACAACGTCGGGGCATGCTCCTAATGAGACTACGTATGGTGTCCTGGGGGATCTCCTCCCAGATCTGGACCAGGGCATCCATGAGCTCCTGGACAGTCTGAGGAGCAACCTGGCGGCGCCGGATGGACCTAAACATAATGTCCCAGAGGTGTTCTATTGGGTTTAGGTCAGGTGAACGTGGGGGCCAGTCAATGGTATCAATTCCTTCATCCTCCAGGAACTACCTGCATACACTAGCCACATGAGGTCGGGCATTGTCGTGGACCAGGAGGAACCCAGGTCCCACTGCACCAGCGTAGGTTCTGACAATGGGTCCAAGGATTTCATCCCGATACCTAATAGCAGTCAGGGTGCCATTATCTAACCTGTAGAGGTCTGTGCGTCCTTCCAGGGATATGCCTCCCCAGACCATCACTGACCCACACCAAACCGGTCATGCTGAATGATGTTGCAGGCAGCATAACGTTCTCCACGACATCTCCAGACCCTTTCACGTCTGTCGCATGTGCTCAGGTTGAACTTGCTCTCATCAGTGAAGAGCACAGGGTACCAGCGGTGTAGTTGCCAATTCTGGTGGTCTATGGCAAATGCCAGTCGAGGTCTACGGTGCTGGGCAGTGAGCACAGGGCCCACTACAGGACGTCGGGCCCTCAGGCCACCCTCATGGAGCCTGTTTCTGATTGTTTGGTCAGAAACATTCACACCAGTGGCCTGCTGGAGGTCATTTTGTAGGGCTCTGGCAGTGCTCATCCTGTTCCTCCTTGCACAAAGGAGCCGATACCGATCCTGCTGAGGGTTGAAAGGCCTTCTACGGCCCTGTCCAGATCTCCTGGAGTAACTACCTGTCTCCTTAAATCTCCTCCATGTGTCCAGGTACCACAGTGATGCCCTGGTCCAGATCTGGGAGGAGATCCCCCAGGACACCATACGTAGTCTCATTAGGAGCATGCCCCGACGTTGTCAGGCATGCGTACAAGCACGTGGGGGCCACACAAACTACTGAGAATCATTTTGAGTTGCTCCAATGACATTTTGGCAAAATGGACCAGTGTGCTGCATCATTTTTTCACTTTCATTTTTGGGATGTCTTTGATTTCCCCCCTCTATAGGGTGATCATTTTCATTTCTATCAAATTATGTGGCATCATTTTGTTACTAATACATCACCCACTTATTATCAGGAAAGATATTCAAGATCATTTTTCCCCCAGTTTAGATCTGATGTGTTTTCGAAGTGTTCCTTTAATTTTTTTGAGCAGTGTATATATAAATATATATATATACGTATATACACACACACACACACACACATATATATATATATATATATATTTATAGAGAGAACTTTTATGTTATAGGGTTTTTATGTTATATGAAGTGTAAAATACATGTAAATAGCCTAATCCATTCCAAGATCTTCCCAAACTCACCCCTTTGGCACTTCACAATATTCAAAGTCCACCAAATATGGTGGGAAAATATAAGAAAACATTAGCATAAACATAGTAGAGTGACATTCCAATATAAAATAAGGTAATAAATAAGATTACTGTAAATAAATAAAACTGAAAAACAAAAACAATCTTACCGTTCACGAGATGTCTTGATCAGGAGCACAAGTGGAGGCAGGAAGGAGGAGGAGGACTAGCCTGAGTCGAAACGCGACTCAAAGAATCTAAAAGTCAGCTGGTCTCACAGCCAAACGCACACACACTACACGATAATGCTGTGTGCAAAATTTTAATTTGTAACTTAACTTAATTGTTTAAGTTAGTTTAAGGGCGACTACGAAGAGGAAGGAGGTTGAAGGGAGAAGCCTGTCTCTCACACAAACTCACGTACGTTCTGTGTAAGTCAGCCAATGAGATGAAAGCGTAGGCGGTGCCCCGATAATCAGCCAATGAGATGAGAGCGGAGGCGGTGCCCCGATAATCAGCCAATGAGATGAGAGCAGAGGCGGTGTCCCGAAAATCAGCCAATGAGAGCGGGAAGCATCAGAAGGCGTCACCAAGTGTTAGTCTGAACTTGCACCGACTTGCGGCATTAATAAAGTTGATTGAAAAAAGAAAAAAAAACTTGCACCGACTTGACGCTTTACGTTTTATATATATATATATATATAGAGAGAGAGAGAGAGAGAGAGATATCCAAATTGTTTATAAATTATAAATTAAATTAAAAATGATTTATCAAATACCAATAAAAAAGATACAATTAAAAAATGTAAATAAATGATCAAGTTATTCTGAAATGTCAAAAGTGTCATCGTAAAACAGTGTTCCACGTGCCCACTACAGGAGAGTCTGACCTATTAACTACCTCAAATAGGATTGCATATGCTATAATATCATTTGGGTTCCAATAAATATATGGTCAATATAATAAGAAACATTTTTGCCACTTCTGACAGGAAGCCGAGTGTGTCTGGCTTGGTTGCCATTGACAAAGTGTGACCCAATAGGAAAGAGGAGGAGAGAGAAAGAGGCGTGAAGAGAGGTTATTCTTCTGGAAGCCTGCATTTGTTCCATGTTTCCCTTGCAGATTCTGGTACACTCACCACCCGATGTTCCCAAGGTTAACACTCAAGTTGTGTTTCCCAGGAAAGCAAAGTGTTTTCGTCACTAAAAGCTCCTGTGTGCACCTTCTCTCTCTCTCTGATTGTTGTGGATGCACACAAACAGAATCACATTATCCATCAAAAAGGCCACTGTGTTCTCTGGACTGGAAAAAGGAGTGTTATTTGACACTAGGGTTGGATATCGAGTCTCGAGCATCAATGGGAACCGGGACTAACATTCCAATTCTCCCGAGATTGTTCAAATGTTATTAGTTCGCATCGCAGATTCGATGCCCACTGACCAAACAGCTGCAAACACCAATGCAGAAGAAGCTGGTGAGCACCAGCGAAGAAGCATGGGCTAAAAAGTTTGCCTTAACTTCATAAAAAAAGAGTGGTCGGCTCAGTGCAACATTTGCAACACAATGATATCATGCAAAGGGGTGCACGGTCAACATGACTGATGTTCACACATTTACGGTGTAGAAATAACACAGTAACTCGTCGGACTTCCTATAAGCAGTCAGTATCTGGGAAGACAAACAATAAATGACGCCTGTCTCATGCCAATGTAAACCAGGGTTTCAGGATGCTAGCTGATGTGGAAGTTTGATGTAAATGAAGGCCGGGAGTTATGGCTATGGCTCGACAAATTCATTGTTGCCAACTCCTCAGTAAGAAAAGTAGTTATTGGCTGTCCTAGAAGTCACTGTATGATGACATCGGCTAATGTCCGTATTATTGGCATATGATGTCAAAGATACTGTAGGAAAAAAGCATGACCTCATAGGAGAGACAAAAAAGTGAGTAAAAACACCTCAATTGCGTTTACAGCTACAAATAAACGTGATTCTAACTATGTTAATTTCTTTGTTTTTACATTACAGTGTAATAATTACATCCGGACTCACCTCCAGCCTTCACCCTTCATCTTGCAGTTAGGACTACTTATACTGTATAACTTGTATATAGTATAGTTATATACTTATATAACTTAACTCCACTTACCAACTGATCTTCCATCACATGTTTTGACACACTGACAGGTAAGTGACCAAGTCTGAATGAGGCTTGAGTGTAAAGAGTAGTAATTTAATGAAGATTAAGAAACATTTACATTTCAGATCCTGCTCTGTAAAACAGAGCGAGACCCACCCTGGTGGCATCGCGCCTCGCGCATGCGTCATTCATGGATGCATGGAGCTCCACTATGCTCTCAGTTTTCAGCTGACTGTGCACTGACGGCTTGTGACTGCTTAGGGGTGGGGCGGACCTCTCAGCAGCACTCGCTGCTTTTCAGTGAGAGTAGAAACTGTAGACCAATGCGTGCTTTCGCTTTTAAATCCCCAAATACCAGAAAACTCCCCAACGATGCCAGAAAAAGTCGCTTGATTTGTCGCTTGTCGCTTTTGAGAAAATATGTTGTCAAGAAGGTTTGGAATGCCGCCAGATTTAGAGACAAAGTCACCAAGTTGGCAACACTGGACAAGTTTATTCATGTGCACAGTACGTCTCTGTTAGCAACAGTCAAGAGACCTTCTCAACTCGCGCAACACACTTCCAGCCTTCAAAATAAGAGCGTTTTCGGCTATATCCTATTTACCTGCGTTCACAAAATAAGGGTTTCATAAAAAATAACTTACACCAACAAACAATACTACTTTTTAAAAGTAAACAGCTTTTGTGGATGTGTACTCCTGTAAAAAGACACTTTATAACATTTTTATTTTAAGTTGAATGGTTCCAGCATACCCCCTGACCCTAACGAGGAGAAGTGGCATAGAAAATGGATGGATGGATGGATGGTTGAAAATAAGAAATTGTAATAAATTCAAGGTCATATCATTAAACAATTCATGGAGAAGTTCAGACATTCCATCCAGAAAGAACTGCGGTCAGCACCCTCCTTTAAACCACACAGAATGTTATGACCCTGCCTCTAAAAAGCATCGGAATCGAGAATTGTTGGGAACTGGAATCGAAACGAGGAATCGGAATCGTTAAATTCAAACAATGCCCAACCCTGTTTGACACACAAACTGTTGCAAATGCAAAGACAGGCGCTGTCTAACTAGCGGGTGGAGTTATGGTAAGCTCCAGGTGATCCAATGCAACAGTTGGATCCAAAAATATAAAGATAATGACATAATAATGAGATCATAATTATGATAATTAAATATCTGTTAGTTATGAGATAACAATTCAAATTTCACTTACAGTATGTGTGTTGACCTCAAGTCCCAATACATTTGGCCATGTGATGTGTATTTTGCTTACATTTGTTACGGATGACAGTTGGACAAGACATGCTAACACACAAGAACAACAAAGGTGAAGAATGACTATTTCCTTTATTTACTTTCTATTATTTATTTTTGGGGATTTTATCCGAGAAGAGACTGAGGGCAGTGAGAAACCGGAGCATAAAGTGGAGTGTAGTATAATACTAATACTACTACTACTACTATATAATAATGCATCAAGAGGGTTAGCGTGTTGAATCCAAGCATCATAAAAATCAAAAATTACAATGGAGAAGAATGAGTGTCTCTTGTATCTACTTAATTTTATCTAAGAGGAGCCTGAGCACAGCCAGAAAATGCAGTGTTGCAGCAAAGTGGAGACTGTATAGTAAAATACTGCCACAACAGGGTGAGCTAACATTGGTGTCGGAACAAGACATGCTAACAAACAAGTACAACAATGGAAGAGGAGTGTCTCCTGTATTTACTTAATTTTATCCAAGAGGAGAATAGGGGCAGAAAGAAAATAGAGTGCTGCACCAAAGTGGAGACTGTGGAGTATGATACTGCAACAACAGGGTAAAGTAACGTTAACTTTGGAACTAGACATGCAACAATAGCAAGTAAAGTGGAAAAAAGAGCATTACAATCTTTGCAAAGCCATACTTTTGGATATCGATCTGGTTTTGGATGTCTAGAGGGTTTAAGGTGTGCCTAATGATGTGGAGGCTGACTGTGCAGGTCCTTTGTGCATTTTCGGGTTCCACCAAAGTGCACTTTAAGCCATCTGTCGGCTTCTTGCGTGTTTTCGTCAGGCGAAGTGAAAGTGACGAGATTACATTGATGAGAAAATCCACACCCACTGAGTGACAGTGAAGTGCACTCACTCTTATCCAAGCGCTGCTCCTGCTGCTGCGGGTTATTTGATCGGAGCTGACAAAAGGTATTTCAGCATGTGGAAGCTAAGAGGGGGCTGGATGAAAACCCTACAGAGATGGCTGCCTAATGCCGCTCAATGACAAGTGAGGCTGAGAGCTCCAGCATCACATGTAAAATATCATTAGTGTCCTCTGCTTTCGCTCTTGTGACGAGATTCTTTTTAAAAACGTCGTTCTGTGCCGTGACGCCCCTCCGTGAGGCTGAACAAATTAGCTCGGCTGCTCATCATTCCACTTAAATGAGAGGGAAGGAGGGGTGGAAGGCAGTGGGCAGGGCTTGTGCCACTAAAGTTGGATGTCACGGTCAGATGAGAAACATTGATATCAATGTGTCAGCTCTGGTTCTCCCTCTGTGTCGTTTCACCATTGCGGCGAACAGGCACAGGACGTGCACCTGGTCCATTCAGTAAAAACTATGAAAGGGTGGTGTATAGGCCAGGAGAAAACCCATTACATGTTGGTGCAAGTCCAGATAAAAGTGTGAATCAAGGAATTTCAGTTCACTATTCGCCTTCATAGTCCACTGACATTGGGGTCTCACCATCAGTGACGTGCGGTGAGGAACTCCTTTGGAGTTTTTTTATGTTCGTACAGGTTAATCCAGGTAATACAATTTTTTTTTTCAAATACCCAAATATCTAATTCAAATATCCATTCTCCATCTGGTGTTGCTGTCAAAAAAAATACAACAAAACGCTGGCTTTTCCTCTCTATGGACGGGTGGCAATGACAAGCACATTCCCCCTCATGGTGTATAATAAATGTTTCTGCAACTATATTATTGGCGACATGCTGACAAACAAAAACTGGCCAGTGCCATGATCCAACTCAGTGCACTCACTGAGTGCACTCAGACGGTAGGCTGCTTGCGCTCTAAGTCAGGAAGGTTAGATTTAGGTTATCTTAGGTTTCTGACTTTGACCAGGAAACGGGCAAATTCAGCAACGTTTAATTAGGAAAATGTTTTTAAAAATTGGAATCGTACAGAAAATGTATTAACATTTATTTCATGTTATTATCATTATTTTTTTTTCATCATGCCTCACTGGGTCCTGCTGTATACAGTGTACTTACTGTACAGTAGATGGAGCAGCTGTGAAAAAAAACACTAAAAACTTGCACATTACTGCCACCTGGTGGACTGGCGTGGAACAAAATTACCTAGAAAGTCATTAATTTTCTTAATAAACTTGCCTTGGAAGAGGTCAATGAACAATATATTAATCTACGACACTATTGCCATGGATGCGTTTATTATATATATATTGTCAACCAAGTGTGCAAATAAGGTGTAGGCAAAAATGAATTTACTGAGTGGGTAAATTATGATTACAAGTAGATTTTAGAATAAGTGTTTGCATTGATGTCTCTTGATTGAATTATTATTGAGTACCTTACAATAAGTACAGTATATATATAACTGTTTCATCAATTAATCTAATAACTTGGTAAATGATTACAAGTAGTTTATAGAAATAATGCTTTATTAAATAATTAGCGGAGTAGATGAACATCTGTTTAAGTGTGTCAAAGGTTAAACAGAAAAAGCACAACACACAACAGGCACAACAGCTTGCGCCAGCCAGGGTCAGCAGTCAGATATGGTCCAGAATGTAGACAAAATTACCTTGAGATAGGCTGAGGAAAAGATATGTTTGTTTATGTCAACAACTACAGTAAGTGTTGTCGGGTCAGCGAAGGAGCTGGCTATCATCTGCTGGCGTTACAAGCTTCGTCAAGGAATCCAGGAGAGACTGATGCAAATGGTCTGAGCAAAACAAGTATAAAATGACAGATGCTTCTTTTGATCGGGACTCTCTCTCATTTAGCCGGGTGATCAGGGAACAGGTGAATGAAACGGGGTCCAGGGTTCTGTAAGACTGCGAAAGATATTCTGTCTGACTTATTTTTCAATTATTATTTCTGACTTATTCTTCAATACATTTTCTAAATTTAATTTGGTGTGTGAGTCTTTTTTCCTTGTCATAACCGGAGATTAAAGAGCACGCAAGGGGGAGGTGAAATTGGCTTAATTGCTTTTCCAAAGTGGTCCTTTGACCTTTAGTAGGTTGTGGAGAATTTCAACTCTAACAAAGGTAACTATTGTTAAGAATAGAAGGTAAAAATTCAAATAAGCCATAATGTGATTAGTCGTAGATTCGCTACATTCATTTTTCGTTCATCACACAAGTGTAAAAAAAAAAACTCCTGTTAAACAAAAAAAAATGTCAATAGTCTCTACAGACTTTATTTCACCTTCTTGTGTTTCTTTTTTTTCTTCTAACACCCCTTGTTGATAGTGCCCTTAATTTTGGAGTAGGCGTCACACAAAAAACAAAGAACAAAAGACACGGTTTGTTTCTCACTGAACTGAGTTTGTACGTACTTGTGGTAGAAGTTCACTTGACTTCAGGGGCAATTCCACTGTGTGTTAATTATTATTGTGGTTGTAGTTGCCTCATTCTTGGTTGGCCCTGCTCAGTCCTTCAAGCCCCTTTCAAACTTGCCCATATTGCTTTTATATTTTATTAGCACATGTGCTAAAACACTCAAACAATGCATCTGGTCTGTCCAATGTAATTGTGATGTCCACATCAAATAAACAATAAATAAAATAAAAATATTTTGCCACGCTCTGCAATATGTGGCTAGTGGAGTTTTTTGTGGCGTTGTATTGGAGGCTAGCAAACGCAGACCCTAAGAACATCATTTGGCGCATGTGATACACTATGTAGCCTATAGCTCTCCTGGTGATTAACGTGAGTGCGGCAGACTAAATAAGTTGACAGGGTCTAATTTAGGAGGACAGGCGGTGCACGTGGCTGGTGGTGGTGGGTGTGAGGCAGGTTGTGGATATGTCACTTTGGATCATCAAATTAGCACACCCTTGGCGGCAGCAGCAAGTGCAGTTACATGCATTAGTCCACATTGTGATGTGTGCAATGCATGTGCATTGCTGTAACATCACTAGCTGCAGGAAAGTCTTTGAATTACAAACGAGCTTGTCTTCAGTGACTCACTGACCAATTTATTCAGCCAGTCCAACACAATCACTTGGAACACTTTGAGTGACTGTTCAACAATGTGCATTGCATCACATCACAATGCGAAAGACCTGCACAGCAATATATTTTAAGTCCAGCTCTTCATTAGGTGTGTTGTTTCTGTGAAATATCTCCCTTTTAGCTTTGTAAACAAGCCTCTGCATCATTTAATGTGTTGTCTCCATGTCCTATAAATGTGACACTGGTCAGAGAGGCTACCTCCTCTGGCCAATTAAGAGAGAAAATTTACAACAAACATCCCAAACTGGATATCTAATAGCGCACTAGAGCCATGCATTATTAAGAAAGAAGTTGAATAATACATAAAGGCTGGTGATTCCCAAATTATTCTTTGCACTGTGTTTGGACGGCACTGGCCTGGAGCTTGAATTAATGAGATGCTGGCTAAAACTTTGCTGCTTTCAACAGTGAAGCAGGCTTAAGCATGAGCATGGTCATGAGCATTCCAAGACTTGCTGAAGTACAATGTATTTCTCCAACAACAGGAAATTCGGACACATGAACAACGGAATCTCTCATGTCGGAATTCCCAGAGGTTGTACAGTTAGAAATACAGTATGACCAAATTTCTCTGAAAAATATGCCTATAAAAGTTGCACGGCACTGAACTGAAACATAATCAGCGTACCTTTCATTGTTTTTCATTGGTCCATTAAGTTGACTGGCATTAGGGCACTCTGCTGCATGTGACGTAACCCCTGAAGGGGTGGCGTTTGGGTGGCTTTTTGAATGAGCTTTGCCAAAAAGCAGCAAAAAATCAAAGAAAAAGCAAAACATATGCCCAAAGTTAAAGCTCTGACCAAATTGAAGTCTCATGAAATCGGGGACATCATGAACAGCAGCGGTTTAAATTTCCAAGTTCTTGCAACTTTAGAGGGCACACATTTGCAGTTCTAAAACTGGAATTTGTGTCTTTAGTTACGGATATTTTGTAATGTTACAATATGATGAAGTAATTATTAAGATTTTTCATAATAAATAGATATTATATATAATAATTAATGTAATAATAAATAAATAATAATGAATACAGACCAACATAACAAAACAAGTACAATATTCTTTTTCCTTGGTTTGGTTTGGTTTGGTTTGGTTTAGTTTTATTTGAACATGCATGCAGGTTACAATGGGATACATCTCATGAATCATTTTACAGTTCCACATGTCCAAAAGGAGTAGGAAGAAGCAAAGCTTATTTAATCCTACCACCCAATCCATTCCACATCTTGTGCAGTACATGTTGTTCACTTCCTGCATTCCATGTCATATTATTCCATATAATAATAAATAAATAATAAAAAAATAAAAAGCATGACAGAACAATAAATATAATAATCAAGATTCTTCTGCCTTGTATTTAGCAAACATCAACTGCTTGTATTGTTTTTGAATTCACTCATCTTGGTACATTGTATGAGTTCCTTGCTCAGTCTGTTCCATAATTTAATTCCACATACTGAAATGCTGTGGGTTTTTAGCGTTGCTCTCACATATAAGTGTTTCAAGTTTAGTTTTTCCATAAGATCATATTTCTCCTCTCTAAAAAAAAAAAAGTATTGTGTGACATTTTTGGGTAATAGGTTATTGTTACCTTTATGCATTATTTTGAAAATTTACAAAATCAGCAAATTTTAATATTTGTGATTTTAAAAATAAGATATTTGTATGCTCTCTGTACGGGGCATTATGGATTATCCTCACTGATTTTTTTGCAGTACATTAAGCGAGAGAAGATTGCTTTTATAGTTATTACTCCACATCTCCACACAATAAGTTAGATATGGTTAATACCAGAGATATCTGGAGGACAGGAAGTACTTTGTTGGAATTGGTAAAAGTGTCTCAGATTCAATGGCTATGACCTGTGAGGTTCCTCAAGGGTCAATCCTGGAACCTCTATTGTTCCATCTGTACATGCTTCCTTCAGGCCAGCTAATACGTAGCTGCAATGTGTACCACCACAACTACGCAGACGACACTGAGATCTACATGTCACTGAGGGCAGGTGAACATGGTCCTGCAGATTTACTTTGTCACTGCATCAAACAGATCAGTGTGTGGGGATGCAAAGCAACTTTCTCCAGCTAAACACAGACACAACTGAAATCATTCTCTTTGGCCCACAAGAAACAAAGACAAAGTGTTGTTAGTCAGTTTTAGAGGCTTTCTCTAAAATCTCTAATCAGCAGATTAGAAATCTAGGTGTAACAATGAACTCAGAACGGAACTTTAACAGCCACATTAAATCAATAACATCAGCAGCTTTTTACCACTTAAAAAACACTGCAAAATTAAGGGAATAGTGTGTAATCCAGATTTAGAGAGACTAATCCATGCGTTTGCCGCCAGCAGGATGGACTACTGTAACGGCCTTCTCACTGGGCTGTCTAAATGAGCTGTACAGCAGCTGCAGTACATCCAGAATGCTGCTTCTCAAGTCCTGACTAGAAACAGGAAATATGACCATATTAGTCTAGTACTCAGGTCTCTGCAGTGGCTTTCTGTCGCTCAGAGAATCGACTTTAAAACAGCTCTGCAAGTCTTTTCATGGTCTCCCGCCAAAGTACATCTCTGACAATGAAAAACAACGGTGGGCGGAGGTTAATGTTACCTCCAAGAAGTATGGGGTTGTTTCCTGGTTTAACACCAACAGTAGTCATACTAACCAGAGAGCCATCGTTGAGGGATATAAGATGCTAACAAATAAAGCTCTCATCAGTATGTGGTTGGCGGTCAGCCTAGTGTGTGCGTGTGGGTGGGTGTGTGCTCAGGAAACGGATGGCTAATCAAGTAAAGTGAGTCCGAGTACTGGCTCCTTGAGGTATTAAAGCAAACAAATGGGGCGTCAAGGACACAGTAATGAACATTTCAACAGTGGTATGGGAAGTAGAACCTCCTGGGTTTAAAGCGTAGCGCACTTTTTAACACAATGACAGGAGCGCATCAGTTCAGGGTGGAAATCCAGCATGACAAATTAGACAATGGAGTAGCTCATTGATGTCATGTAGGATTTGATGGTGTTTGAAAGTTTGAGGAGGAATCATCAGCGTTGATGGGTAGATGCTTTTTTTGTACGCGGCTGTGTTTTGGTGTCATTTACAAACACAGCATGAAACTGACTGAGCCTCTCCGCTCGCTGAGTACCAGTTGAGGAAGCCAAGCTTTTACAAGGAATGTAACACTGACAAGAAGGAGGGATTCACAAGGAAAGTCGGAAATAACCATTGGCATGTCAAGACAGTATTGTATTGCTGACGCAGAGACTATTATCTTTGTATTTTTGGCAAAACAGGATATTCACACACGTCAGCTTTGACTTTGGAAAACAGTGATCAACATTTTTGCCTCTTTTCTGATAAGTTGCAGACTGAACCACTACTTGTTTGTGTTTATATTGATTTGTTCCGTCTAAAAAGAGGGGTGGTCTTACATTCAGAGTTGTCCTGTATTTGGATCAGTACAATAAGTATTTTTGACTGGGATTTATTCATAATTAATCTTTGTAGTATTTCTGAGAAGTGTTTTTTTTTCATTGAAACAGTCATACTTATTAGTGGTAATGGCAGTAATTAAATTATTAACCCTGATAGTGAACAGAATGACAATAACTACTGAGAAGTGTTGATAGATGCAAAACCTAGGCTTACCTAAGCCTGGCTGATGATGCCAAATGTGCCCTCTCGTGGCCATGTCAAGCCCATCTGTAAGCTCCTGGTGTTAATAGCTGCTTATGGCTAATTACTGTCATCAGTCTTGGTTGAGGTCCAGGACTATCTTCCTATGGGCGTTAGGCCTCTCCAGTACGCCATGTATTGGAAAACCTTTGCTTTTCTCAGAAGAAAGCAAGATGTTTCAGTGAGAAGTTGGCTAGCACTGACCCATGCTGTCTTCTTTCTCAAGAAAACCATCCCCCATTCAAACACACAATACAAGTGAACAACTAGCTTTTTTTTGGTGCCAAAAGCAGTGATCCCACAGGATTTAGGCATTCTCAGCCATGCAGAGAGGTGCAGTCCCTAGTAAATCCCCTCTCTGAAAGCTAAAATGGCCAAAGGTTGAAAAACTCAAGGTCACCCATAAAATGGACGCCTTTAAGTACTGTACCTCCAACTCCAAGAGTCCCTCCAAGAGTCCTTAGATGATGCAATTATTACCCAGGAGTGGACAATAGCTCTGTGAGAAATTTGTAGCTTAGTCCGCAGCGACATGGGACAAAGATGACCACAAATAGAATGTAGTTCGACGGTACAAAACAATCCCTGACACAGGTAGAGATCTTTGCCGCTGTATTTATGTGTGCAGGGATTAATCTTCCTATTCCACTGTGTGAAACCCATTAAGCATAATCCCATTTTACAGTGTTGGATGGCAAGAATGCGCTCACACTTTGTGCTTTTTGTAGGAAGTCGCGAGAAGAGGGCAAGGCTGTTAGGAATTATTCTATTATTGTTGCACAGGGTAGACTTTTTGCAGAGCCAAACACAACTAGCTGAAGAATCTACAATTAGGTTCTTCTTGTGCTTGATGGGTTGGATCCTGGTATTCCGGCTTCCTTGACAGTCACTAATCATACTTTATGTAACGTTAACTGAAGGCTCTAAATTGTTCATAGGTAAGGTAAGCCATAAGGTGGTAATTGAATGCATCATTCAGAACCAGAAAATAAAGGAGAAAGAGGGCCATAACAGAGTAGGCTAAAGTTAGTGTATGTATTTTTTTCATACATCATAGGACAATAGAAATTTGAGACATTAACATATCGTGCAATACTTTTACTAGAGCTTACTTCAACTAGCAATAATACACCATCCATCCATTTTCTATACCGCTTCGCCTCATTAGGGTCGCGGGGGTATGCTGGAGCCTATCCCAGCTGACTTCGAGCGAGAGGCGGGGTACACCCTGGACTGATCGCCAGCCAATGGCAGGGCACATATAGACAAACAAGCATTCACACTCACATTCATACCTATGGACAATTTAGAGTCTCCATTTAACCTAACATGCATGTTTTTGGAATGTGGGAGGAAACCGGAGTACCCGGAGAAAACCCACACACATGCAAACATAAGAACATGCAAACTCCACACAGAAAATGCCCGACGGAGATTCGAACCCAGGTCCAGACTGTGACTGTGTGGCCAACATGCTAACCACTAGACCACCGTGCGGCCCCCAATAATACACCATATTTTGCTTTTTCGTTTTCTTTTTTGGAACACTTATTCCAACAGAAGGACCACAGGAAGTTACGTGAAATAAGAGGATTTCACATATTAAAATCAGTACGACAATAGTATCACCGAAGTTGTCAAAGTTAAGGAGAATGTTTGGTCAAATGACAGTGGCTAACTTCTTTTTTTTACACTTGTGTGTCAATAATTAAGAATTTAGAAGATATAGTAAAAATATTTTAAATATTTGTACACTTTTATGAGAACGGATTATTTCTATTTCTATTATTTCCTATACAAGTACAACCCCAAAATGGGTAGGAGCCAACCTCCCTGTGACCTTGAGCAGGATAGAAAGTGATGAATGGATGGAATATATGCTTCCACTCAATAATGCCCAAGAGCACAAATGCCTTTGCATACACGAGTCTGACAAAGTACTAACAGTTGCTCTTCCGAGATGGCCGGACGTACTGCAGGAGGTAAGGAAGCAACTTTTAATGTGGAACAATAAATACACAAATGGGGGTTGCCGTCGTCGGCAGTGCAGCGAAACCACCCTAAAAAAAGGCTTTTTGATGTGTCCTTATCCTGTCGGTCTTGGGGTAAACACAGCATGATAGCGGAGTCTTGGGGAGGACGTGGAGGGCAAGAAGTCATCCATTATTCACTAAAAAGCACATCTTCACGGCCTGGATGCACAGTGGTGTGGAACACCAACTCTGGCTGAGGGGGGAGCACAAGCAGGCAAGCAGACTTTCGGAGACAGGACACACTGGACGCACAGTCAAACGTATGCAGCCGTAAATATGCTATGTCAGGGAGCCACATGATAGGATGAACTTTACCTGACATTAATGGACGTTAATCAGTGCTGAGACTCGAATGGCTTCCGTATAGTCATCCCCGACTCCCCATTGGGCCCCATAGGCACCTGCCTCAGTGGCCTTAGCCCATAAATTACATTGAGCCATGATGACTCCCTTGTATTTAGCACCACACGTGACTGTGAGAGGCTTTAAGTATGCATCTGTTCTGCTGCTGCTGACTCATTTGATGAACATTGGTCGCATATTTTAAACACGTGAGTATAAGAATTGAAATCTGCATTACCTTGGAACACATTTTTTTCTGCTCACAGAAACCTTCAATTCTGTGACCTTCATTCCTGCAGAAATGCAACTTAATTGTAAGTGCTTCTTGAATAAATGTTATCTATCCTAACATGAAACATCAGAACAAGAAGGGGAGCGGCACTTTGACAGCCTGTTATGCTGCATACTGTTACTAGATGCAGAAAGATCTAAAAAGCGTGGTATTGTCATGGAATTTAGTAGTAAATTCTTCAAAAAATATTTCTACATGCGCACACATAAAATATATCGAAATATACGACAATAAAAGTCAACTAAATAAGTACAATAAAAAACCAAAATAACATTTGAATTCAACCTACATCTAGCTTAATAAAGATCCCCAAGAAAGGCAAGTGCAATTAAATGTGTTATAATTTCAATAAAAACTAGTGCAAATTGGATTATTTTTCAGCAAAATTAAGATGTTCATCTAGAAATGACAAACACAGTAAATTCAACTGCAGTATAAACATGACAATTGCAATATTTTGCCATCATTTTGCATCCTATTTGTATTTGGTCGTACGTGTCCTTTCTGCTATTGCCTAATAGCATTATTTTAGTTTTACTTTAGGCAACAAGAAACAGCTGCGGATATTTGACTATGGTTATTTTGGCGTGGTTGTTCATTTCAATGAAGTGATTGTTAATCGAGCAGGTCTTCATCATTCTTTCAACGTCTGGGCAAAAGCTACAGTATTTTATATCAACACTATGACATCACAATCCGCGAGATATGTAACCTGGAAGAGTTTGCAGCTGCAGAATGGGAGGATTACATGTTTCCCAGCATACTTTGATGCCACGTAAAGGAATTTTTTGGAATTTTGCCCATCATCAACAATCCTTATGTGAGACATGAACACACTCATCTTTCTCTTTTCTGTGTGTTCTAAGGATATAAAAGCAGCTAAAAAATTTTGGCGTAAATTGTTGACGTTAACCGAAAAACATGCTAACCGGGTGTACTCTAACTGAGGTTCCACTGTATGTGGTTCTTCGCCAAAACCAGTACTCTTTTTTTTTTCAGCGATGTTTTTTGGATGACATCCCACTAAAACTCACGCGTTCAGTTTCTCATTGTGTTGTTTTCGATTTACTTCCCACATTGCATCATTTTGAGGTCATTTGAGGGGAAAAATGATGGGTTTGAACTAGATTGTTGTGTTGCCACGAGCAGTTGAGATGTTTTTGAAAAGATGTGATGTGTGATAGCAGAGAATGCTTGCTTATGAAACTTAGATGTCTGAGCATCTTCCTCCTCCCACTCTGACCTAACTTTTTTCCTCCCTTCTCCTTCTCTTATCTCCCCAAACGAGCTGGCCTCAGCTCTCACATTATACACTCACAGAGGCTAATTATTGCAGTTTTCCTATTTCCCATAGCGCAAAGATTTCCTTGTTCACGTTCACATATTTAAAGAGCAAATCAACGTGACAAAGAAACATACAGCCACAAGCAGTCTTTCGAATACATCTGCCAACAACTCTGATTCATTTCCAATTGGTGAGAATTGCAGCCTGTTGTCAAAAGCAGTCAGGTTTATCCTCTGAGATCTAACTTCCCGTCTCAAAAACACAATTTTTTTGGGGGGGGTTAGTGTTTGTGGGGTGACAGCACAACACAAATAAACCACACAACAAAGGCTGGCAGAAAGCTGTAACGGCATGGCAATGTGTTTGCATGGATTGATGCACATGAGATTAGCTGCCTTTTCTTTTTTAAGCAAACTCCTCATGATGAGGCATCTGAATAAAACGCATTAGCATTTTTATATAAGGGCTCTTTTTAATGTGATGACAATCAAGCATTCACACTACTGCTGTGGATTACAAAACTATAATATACTATTCTCCCCAAATGTGTGAATGCTGAGAATCCAGAATCATTAATCTAAAAGTATTTGTCTTCTTTGTATTGCGTGAATGCTAGTTTTGTGCATGTTTAATGTGTGAGCGCTGAGAATCCAGCATTCCCAATCGTCTCTTGCCACTTTGCGCTTTGATTTCTGTTCCTTCACAGTATCGCAGTTTTTCCAAAAATCTTCATTAAAAAATCGTATTGCGGTTCCTCTCTGTTTCGCGGTTGTCTACGGCGTATTATTAGTCAGAAGTATGCATGTTTAATCTAATTTTGTTTTTGGCCTAAATTAAGCTTTTCAAGCATAAAAATGGCTAAATGAACTAAAATACAAATTTAAAGTATTCAGAAGACATACTGTACTCATCGTTGCAGTATTTTCGCAGGTTAGTGGTTGTGTGTGTGTGTGATTATAATGTAAAAGTAGGTATTATTACTATATACTGTAAGCGTGTATCAAGTGTACCAAGGGGTATGTGTGTGTGTTTTCTTATTATTTTCTCTTATTATGTTGATTATATTGGGTAATACAAGTTTAACGGTGACTATCGGGTGTTATTTCATTTCTCGAGGTTCTTTAATAATGTTAAAAAGCGTTTTTTTAAGGTCGTAAACAGGTTTTCTATGCTCTAACTATGAAAATGTTTGATTTATAAATAAGGAATCCTACTTCACGGAAATCCACATATTGTGATAAATGAGGGACAACTGTATTGTCTAAAATCATCCTTTCATTTTATGACTCACACACTCACAGACTTATCACACAGCCACTAGGGGGCATACTGGCATTGCATCTTGGGATTGCTATGATGTGCTGCCATGCATCAAACAGTAACATAGTGCTCCATCTATTTATTTCTTGGGCATTTGCGTGGTAGTGTTGCAGCGTTGTCAGGGTTTCATATCCTGCACATGTAGCTTGAATTGTTCTCCACCTGCAGGGTGTTTTCTACTCATTACGACGTGTGTGAACCCAAGCACCTTGGCTGCCTTCTGGACTGTCAAATATGACCGCTGAAGTCTCAACTTGAAGTATAGTGCCTCATAAATGATCATGCTGCTTTGTGGTTTGTTTGCTGGGTGGAAGCCTGGCGCCTCCCTCCCCATCCTCCTTTTGCTTTCCTCTCATCTCACCCTCCCTCCCTTCATCCCACCCTCCCTGGGGTGTGTCTGTGCCTCTCCTCTCCATGCAGTGTGCGTGCATGAGTGTGTGTGTGCTGCTGTTGCCGCCGCCGCCTCCCTCCCTCTGCCTCCCATCTGCATCTGCTGCAGAGCTTAGCCAACAAGCATCTCTACGCACTAGTCTTCTCGCTTGTTTGTCCGTGCATGCCGCCATGGAGACAGGACAATCAGCGGACGTCACTTTTGGGGTGTTGAGGACGGAGGATGGGCTGCACGGAGACACATCCCTGGACTGAGCCAGCCGTCTCCAGGAACAGCCGCATCATTTTTTCCCTCCATCTCTCTCTCTCTCTCTTCTCTTCTTCCTCCCTCTCTTCATCTCCCATTCTGCTGCTTGCGCCACTGTGGGAATGCAGCTGAGGTGAACCAGTCCTAAAGGTGTCCACCAGTCTTCTCGCGCCACACAGGAGTGGATCTATTTGCAGGCGGAAACCAATCTTTCCTGCAACCACCCCCCCCCGGGGACGAGGGTGTCTCTCGGAGGAAAGTGGGGTTCAGACAGGGCTTGGATGGTATAAACTTCAGCAGATACTGGATTACTTAAAAACCAGCAGAGGTGGCGGACGTGGATAAGTGAGGGAACTTGAACTAGAAGGGAAGACTTCTTCTCACCCGATGGATTTACAGCGCCGATCTCCATCACCTTGCAACGGATCGATACCCACCTTTTTTTTAAACAAGGGAGTGAAGCATCTTTGGATTTATCATCTTTGAGACAGCCTCCCCTCCACCCTCACCTGTGCATAACCTGTGAGCGTGTGTGTTTTTGTGCATGTGTGCTTGCGTTCTTGTCCGCCAGAGGGAGTTTGTGTTGCTTGTGCCTGCATGTTCCAGCGTTTAATTAGTTGTTACATGAGTGATGTGCTAGAGTAGCGGTGACTGCGTGCAGGTGGGTGTCTTTATATACACATATACATATATATATATGTATATATACATATACATATATATATATATATATATATATATATATATATATATAGAGAGAGAGAGAGAGAGAGAGAGAGATACATAGATATATATAAGTAGGCTTGCTGTGTATGTAAGATGTGTCACAGCCTCCTTGCTTCTCTGCCATCCCTTCCTCCAGTCTTTGGGCAACCTGTTTGACCTCCAAAGCTCCCTGAGAGACCAAAAAGCAGGATGAGTGAGCACTCGGGTGCAAGCACTCTAGCGGCCATGACGCTGGAGGAGCCCGGGGCCGAGCAGGCGTCTCCCAGAGCCCCGGGCCCCCTGCGCTGTGGCCCCTGCGCTGTGTGGCCTCGCCAGCAAACCTGGCTGTGTGCCGTGCCCTTAGTAATGGGCTTTGTGGGCCTGGGACTTAGTCTCATGCTGCTTAAATGGATTGTGGTGGGATCTGTCCAAGACTATGTCCCGACAGACCTGGTGGACCCCAAAGGTAGCATGGGGCAGGACCCTATATTCCTCTCCAAACCCAGTTCCATGCCCAAGGGGCCGGACATCTCAACTGCCACCACGTCTGCCGCCACCACCACAGCAATGGTGTCTACAACAACGCCGCTAGCTGCCGATGGGACTGCCCCGGCACCAAGAACTCGATCTGGGCCGCCGGCGAACCACTCGGCCAATGGCAGTGCTGCTGGCACCGGCGATGGCAACCGAGCCCCGCACCTTCATAACCGCGTGGGCACCCGCGTCGGTGGGACTGCGGTGATCACATCCACCACCCGCTCCCCCCGACTCACACCACCACCCAGCGGTAAGGAAGTGACCCCTCGCAGCACAGTTAGGAAAGGGAGTGGCCGCAATGGCCACTCAAAGCCAGGGCAGACCACCACTGGGGCCCCCACAACCTCCAGCACTACCACCACCACCACCACTGTGAGGATCACCACTAAGGTGCAGCCGACCACTTCTCAGCCGACCGCCCACCCTGTAAAGCCCACATCTCGCTGGACTCATGGACGTCAAGGAAAGGTCCCTGCGACAAAGCCACACCACCGCTTCCGAACTCGTAAGTTACGTTTAATTGTTATCTCCAACCCCACAGAGTTTTGGGCCTTAGTGACAAGGGGGCTAGTAATGAAAGACGTCACTATGGCGACTAATAATCATATGAGTACTCCTGGATTAAATATGAGTCACGGTCTGAGGATGTAAATCACTGCCTTTATTAACCTCCTGGGAAGTGGATACTCAACAGATTAACATTAATTGTATTCATTACCCCAAACTGATATCAGGGGATATCCTCCATGTTTTCACCCCTTCTCGTCTTTATCTTTCACTTATGCATTAATCCGATACAGATCTTACCTCCGGAGGATTTTCTCTCCTTCCTTGCTATCAATAGAACCTGTTTTGTCCAAAGCTTTGTGATGTGTGCTGCTGCTGGCCTGTGTGTGTTGGGAAAACAATGCTGACGAGGGTCGGAACCAGCGGGGGAAAGGTGAGCTCTCACCTCCTGTCTGGAGGAATCAGATGATCAGATGCAAGGCCGCACAGCCCGTTTAGATGACAGGATGAGTGGGCCGAATGTTGCGGCTTTAGCTACTGAGAAGGAGGGAAAAAAAAGGATCGGGTGGGGAGCTTGGGGGGGGTGCATGGATGAGATTAAGGTTGCAAAGTACCAGTGGGTAGGAAATGTGGAAAAGAAGGAACAAAGACTGGAAGAGAGTTTAGGAGCTACAGTAAGGAATGGCATTTGGGTTCAGCCAAGTGAGCAAAAGACTTGAGGTTCTTTTTTAAAGTGATATATAATGCAAGTTGTGCATGCTTAGCATTATGCAAAGACCTGAGACCTCCTGATAATTCATAAATTGCAAGGTTTTCTGCTTTTTAGTCCCAAAAATATCAACATGGAACCTATGTATTTCCGGTTTGGTTTTGTTTGCCTACATATAAGCTACAGTAGTGGCATCAATTGCATAGGCGATCAAATGACACAGTTTCCTTCAACTGCATAGTTTTCTATATAGGGGCTGCATTGGAACCCAATAGAGTCCACAACAGGGAGTAGTGTCATACATTGCGGGATGGATAGTGTAATAAGAGTTGCCCTCAAGCTGCATGGTGTCCTGTGTAGTGAAGCTGCATAGTGAACAGATAGTGTCCTTCACAGTGTCCTGCATAGTGGGCCGGACGTTGTATCGTGACGCATGTGTTTTACATGAGAGTATTTTCCTACACATTTCCTGGTCACTTGTTGCTAGGCAGATTTCATATGGTTCAATCACAGTGCCTGAAGAGGATGGAAGACAGCATATTAATGAAAACTTAAAACCTACACTTACAAGGAGGGGTGCTCCCATCAATCGTCCACCGATCAGTATCAGCCAATTTCTGTGAAAAATCCACGAGATTGGCAAATGCCGAGAAATGCCTTTCAAAGCCGATCACAAAGCCGATCCCTGTGGCTAGCACTATTGCAGCACACAGCGATCCTCTAGCAGTGTGTACTGTAGTGTCTTAGCCTACCTAACGTCTTTGGCAGCGTCGTCCTCTCTCTTTCCAGTGACATTCATGTCTGAGGAACTTAACTATCAACACATGCCACGGAAACTACTGGTGGGTAGCAAGCTAAAAAGGTTTAACACAGCATTTGAAGAACAAACAATTGGTGGAGGATGGTGAGTTTTGGAGGCTCACGGTGTGATCATCATTCAGACACCATTTAACCAAACCATGTGGCTAACACTGTGTGTGACAGTCAGATGGCTAAGCTAATAACCCGCAAAATAATTGAATTCATCGGATGGGATGACCAGCCTTTCTCAGCAGGGGAAGACACAGAGTTCACAGAGTGCTTTCTCATGTACCTGGAAGTTCCACCAATGTACTCTCCCATCCAAAGTCTCCATAAAGAAAGTGTGTCATCCTCTGGAAGTTTCACCATGCAGTAATATAACTTCTCTTAAAAAAATAAGTCGAATATGTTTCTGTCTAAATTAAGGTGATTTTATGGTTCCTTTTTTGGCAACACATAGTACGTAGCAGGGGTGCAGCCAGGAACTTTATTAATTAATTACTAATTTTATTAATAATTACCTATTTTTTTTGGTCCCCTGGCAGTCAAGGGACCTTGGAATTGTCCTGACTTTGCCCCTTTATAAGGCACCCATGGCCAATAGCGCTCATTATAAATGAATTGAAAAATGCATAATTATTGCATGTGATCAGTATCGGCCAATTTCAGTCCGGGATGATTGGTATCGGAATCGGCAGCATAAAACCCTGATAGGAGCATCCCTACTTCCAAGTATTATGAGTTTATTTATGGCCATCATTTGTAACCAGAACCAAAAAATAGGGGTGTCCCGATACATTTTCACAACGAGGTCGATACTGATTTCAATTCAATATCAGCACAAATCATACATATCATAAATTCCGATGTATAAGCCGCACCGGTGTATAAGCTGCACCCACTAAATTTAGAGGGAAAAAAAAGATAAGCCCCACATGTCTACGTCATAAAATGGCATATTGTGGCACACACAAGTCCGTGAGGACCAGGCAGCTATAAAATATTAACTAGTTTAAAGTTTTCCCATAATGAATTACGTCTGAGCAAAGCATTTAATTGGTGGACAAGCAGCATAGAAAATGGATGCTTAGATGGATGGTGCTGTAATGTTGCCTCTTTTCACCAGAGGGAGCCAGAGGAGCCCAGCGGGAGGCTGACGTCAATGAATCCCATTTCCAGTGGGTTGACAAGCTTGTCGTGAGTGCATTGATAGCTCGTGATTGGCTAATGTCAATGAAAGAACTGCCGTTTCCTTACTGTTAGTTTTTAAAAATAGTTTTTAAACAATTAGTAGTAGTTCTGAAGTAAAGGAGATGTCACGAGATTAGAATTTAACCATAAATTAGCCACACTGCTGTTTAAGCCGAGGGTTCAAAGTTTATGAAAAAAGTAAGGCTTATACACCGGCTTATACACCGTAAAGTACGGTACTTTTATTAGTTATTATGTAGCGTGGAATGTTAGAAAAAGGTTGCTCATGTGATGTTACTCAAACAGAGAACAATAATCAGCAACAGTAGGAATGACAAAAACTGACACATTTACTTATTTATGCATGTGAGGTATACTTTTATCCAGGGGGGCCGTAAAAGGGGGAAAAGTTAGGCCAATTAAAAGGGTAAATAATGTCTGTGAGTGAAAAGAGGAAAGAGACAAAGGTGAGAGAAGAAAGGCAAACGAAAAGGGTGTCAATATGTGACAATATTGTGTTTTTTTGTAGCCTGGCCAGGCTGTGTGTCACGGAAATGAACCTGTTACCTTAATGTCCACAATGAAATAAGCTAGCAGAGTGTTAGCATATTATGTAAACCTACATCTCACTCCTTTTTAACCAACATTTAATCATTACAGGTAAATGTTTAGCATGTATTAATATCAGTTGTCCTGCCCCCATTGACCAAATTTGACACCAAATGAGTCAGCAGCAACCCTGTCTCCCCATAAATGTGCCCCTCCCTGTCCCAGTGAAGAAGGTGAGCAACAATGTGTTCAATGACATGCCACTTAGTATCATTGCAGGGAGTCTATATTTTTGTGATGATATTTTTCCGCATAATCATTTCATTTCAACTTAATTTTCTTGTTGGCAGATTTAAAAGTTAATGTACTGTATAAGTAAGTATTTTTTAAAGTCATTCATAAATGTTTAAAACATTTTGGAATTGTACAATTAAAATTACAGTGAGACTGTAAAAGATGAAACAGTGAATTGCATACTACAGTATATGCAGACTGTTGCAATTTACGAGCAGTAAACATTACACTGGTACTATAGTACATATAAGAAGCAAGACCTTTACAGTTGCCGTTATATAAAGCTCTTGCTGGGTCAGTTAAGGTTGTAGAGATGTAGTGACAACAGCTGACGGGCCCAAGGTGATTTTTTTTTCATGGGGCCCAGAACTCCTGGTGGCGCCTCGGTTTTATCGACAATGTAGTGGCAGCCAAGCATAATATAGTGAGGTTCGAGGTGCTCAATTAAACATTTAAACTAGACATTATTTACCACCGACATGGGCTCGCTCTTTTATGTTATAGCTGATGACTTTTTGCAGTCCTGTGGGTGTTTCCCATGTGATGCTGCTTCAAATGTTCTGTGACACCACGGGAAACTTGTGCATGATAAGTTTTGCACTTAGCTGCTGTTGTTGTGATTCATAGACATGCTGGGCAGAGTCTGCAATCGACTGCCTGTATCTGAGATTTTAGATGCAGGCCAATATAATCCTTTTTTGGGGAGGGGGGTTGCTGATATCGCCCCGATATCCGATTATTGGATCTTGAATCAATTGCTGTAAACATTGTTACAATTAAAGGCCAGCGAGTGGACAAATCTTTGGACAAATGGGGCCATAAATTAGTCCACATGGTTTGTTTGACAGTAGTAGTATTGTTACTCTCTCTAATTCACATTCAATTCCCAATTGATCACTTGTGTAGTCTCACAAGGGCCCTTGTGAGAGCATGAGTTGCACGCCGTATGTTGTACAATTGCCATTGGATGCTTAAACAAACACCGTCAAGCTGCCTGTGAGCATTTTCGGCCTTGAGTGAAAATGCATAAAGGCCTTTCACTTACAGTATATTTTGACACCAGTCTGCTGGCATTGTAGTCCATGTGGGAAAAGTAACGTCATAGGGCCTCATTCACGAACATCTTCTTAAAAGTCTTCTTAAGAACTGTACTTGAGAAGGCGCGGGTTGGAAACTGTGCCACATTCACGACACGTTCTTAAGTAGGGATAATCGTTTGCACCGGTGTTCTTAGGATGATGAATGCCAACTGCGATGCCCGTGCATGTGAGCCCTAATTTGCATAGGTCACCGCCTATTATTTCCCATACAAGGTAAAAAATGTGCCGTGCGCAACAGGCAGCTGGAGGCGGAGATGGCAATGCGCAAGGGCAAGACTGAGGAGCAGCTGGACAACAAATGAAAGAAAAACTTCAATTCTACTGAAATAGAGGTGCTTTTACAAGGAGTGAGCAAACACAAGACCACCTTATTTTCACGTGTATCCACCGGTCATCAGGCCATCCAAAAAGAGTCGGCATGGAGCACCATTGCAGGAAACATAAATGCCGTTTCCACGGAAAAACGCACCACCGCAGAGGTTAAAAAGAAGTGTTTTGACTTAAAATAGACTCAAAAAAAAGATTGGACTGCACCGCGGAATCTAGAGGAAACGGGAGGTGGGCCATCAATCAGAAACCAAACCATTTCGGAAACTCTAGAAAATATTTACACAATCATGATGGAAAAATAAAGTCAAAATACATAGTTTGTGTGTGACAATTTATTTTTTCTGTGGTTACATTTGATTAGACGCTGCCTACTTAATACAGCAGCCCCGTGCTCTGGCTCAAGACGTGGCTGGGGGCGCATGTCGTTATCTGGGGGTGCTACGTGCGCAATAGGCACACCACGTTTCATTGCGATGTTATTCTGATGATCCTGCACACCTGCAAGAACAGATCCATGGAGTATATTTGAGTTGTTTTGATGATAAATAATTGTTGGGATATTTTATTTGCACTACATTTTTTGGGATCAGGTTGCAAAATTCATCATGAGGGCGATTGCGCATTGAAAGTGCAAGCTTTGTTTGTGCGTAAGAGTCCTCCGGAGCGTTCATAGAATTTGTTCTTAGATCTAAGAACTGTGAGTTAAGAACACGTTTCGTGAATGCCAAAAATCTTCGTAAGAAGGCTTTAAGAACACATTTGTGCGTAAGAACGTTTCGTGAGTGAGGCCCATAGTCTTTAGACAAGGGTTGTCACAGTGGGCCAGTACAAGACACATAGAGCATTGATATTTCCCTCTGACTGCAGTGCATTACAATAAATTATTACAATACAATTACAATAAAACTGTATAAAAACAAATTAGAAAATGTAAAAAAGCATTTCATCAAATACAAGTGGAACAAATGACTTAACTTATTGAAGGTGCTTGTTTTGCAGGGCGTGTTGACAGACCAGTGTTGGATGATACATTAGCTGTAATGATATTTTCCACATTGGTTCAATACGTGCCATAAAGTGGGTGTGTATGGAGTTAATCTCTTTCGCTGAGGGGTAATGCTCCCTAATGCTTTCGATTTTGTGCTGGTCCGGGGATGGCTTGTGTTGAATGATTTGCTGCAGACTGCGGGCTAATCGTTGGATGAACAAATAGAGCTCTGTTGAAGAAATTGAGTTTTTAATAAGTTTGTTTGCAAACACTTTCTGCTTGGCATAGATGTTGTTGAGTACATTCAACCTGTAATTGTCGACAATTAATGTTATGCCACCACATAAATGTGATGATAACCATAGACCAGGAAGTTGACCTTACAGTGACATACCAATGTGTATTATATTATACAAGTGGTTTTACGGGGTTACGGCGTTCCATGGTTATGTATGCGCTCCCAGAAATGTATTAAAAACTTCATTTTGGTCACTTTGTGGAGAAGTAGTTACAGCGCAACAATATACTATGTGTGGCGCATGCACAGCCAGACTACCCTCAACACGGTTGCGGCCATCATTAAGGATAAAGATTGTATTGTAATGTCTACCCGGACGTTGCGAGGAAAACAGGGAGGTGGTCGATCAACAATCCCTTTATTGCAAAAACAAACATCAGCTGCAACCACGCCAAAGCAACATCAACATCAGTCCTTCCACAAACACGGAAATTACAAAACTCTTTTGATGTCCTTTGATTGTGTATAGTGTGAGTGATTTTGGAGTTAGTCAATTGTTATAATAATAACTTGTAAATGATAACAGTATACGCATTAAATGGTCTGGTTTTAGTGTTAAATGTAACTAGTTTGTACCTTAAGCCACCCTTTGTATAACCTTTAGACGTAAAGTATCTTCTCCATTGCTTCTTTATTCTTGAGAAAATCTTCTATCTTCTTCAGCTAAGCTGCTAATGTGTTTTATAAATCAGACTTCTTTTAAGGTTCGGGCTGTATTAGCCCTCTCTGAATGATTGTGTAGTTATGTGTAACACGGTGTGGCTAAAATATAATAACAGGGCAGAGTAAAAGTAAAGGTCCAGTGCTGATGATGAAATATTGTGTAAAAAAAAAAAAAAGAAAAAAAAGAAAGAAAAAAGCAAGCATGCAGCTTCAGGTGTTCTTGTCTGCACCCACTAGAAATTGATCTCCATATTGTGTTCATTGTGATAATGCACTTATGTAGAAGAGGGATTAGTATCCATTTTTAAGTACTAAAGTCTAAATAAAGCACTTTGCTACAGTCATGTCATCTTCCGCTGCTTGCTTTTATTTTTCTGTGATATTGTCCTCTTCCGTCTTTCCTTTTATACTCGCTGTCACGAGCATATGGGCAGAGACGGGAAAACTGGCACGCTTGTGAACATTAAGACAGGCATTGGGAGTTTGAGTGTGTGTGCAATTACGCCGTCATCTGTTTTTGTCTGCTATTGAGCTTATTACACGCCACACACACACTCACACACACTCCAAGTCTCTTGTTGACGCCTTTATTGGCTCAGAAGCGCCTGAAGCTTTGCTGGATGAATGCTTGTTGGTGGGGGGAAACCATCAGGGTGCCATGTTGGCCCGATGCCCATTGCACTCTAATCGCTTACTATGATGCCACACAGTGTTTGTCAAAGTTGGCCTTCAGTGGAATCAATGGATGCTTCCTCAAGTGGGAGTATCAGTCAGTTTGCCTCCTTAAAGTCGTCTTTCCAAAGAGCGCTGGAGTACAGAATGCTAAAGCATACCATACCTTGTAATGATGGGTTGTTGGCGAACGAAACAGCTCTTAGAGCCGGCTTTTTGAATTGAACGAGCCGTCTTTGTTTTTTGTTAAAGCTGAATGTGATTGGTCAAAATGGTGGCGCCGTATGTGTTGACAATATGCAGAAGTGGGAGGGAGGCTTACACACACACCAGCAAGCTGGAAAGATTAGGAAAATGAGCAGCAGGAAACAAAAGCTGAGACACAAACTTCATAAAGACTAGCAAAAACTGTTACCTGGATAATGCTTTTTCTTTTACTTTTGCACATTTTATATTATATTTGGTTTGCAGTTTACATTTGGTTGTGTTATGTTTTGTTGATGTTGTGTTGTTTCACTGTAAATAGTTGAAAATAAATACACACCATCAGGACCTGTCTAATTTGAGATGGGCTTTTGTTTTTTTTGTTCTATTTTTTTTTCTCCAATTTGTCCCGTGTTGAGCAAAAGAGCAAAAATTCCCATCACTAATACCTTGGCCCACATGTCACTTTGCCCCTGAGTTTTGTGGTTTAAATATCAAAATAAATATCATACTCACAATTCTTGAAGGGTTTTTTGTGTGCTACCTCTCCACAATGTTTTGTGGAAATCAATTAGTGTCAGTGTATTCTTGGTGCAAGGCTGCAATCCTGCTATAATGATTCCGGATTTTTTGCAGCACTGACACGGCAATATTCCACTTTTGTGAGCTAGTATCAGAGCCTTAACAGTAGCAGGAATGACTCTGTTCTGTTAAACGACGTCACTGTCCATCAGACACCAACAGTAGACACATTTAAATGTCAGATTCTGGGATTGATTCCACACAGAGAAATATTCCAGTTTTTATGGGTTCTGTTTAGAAAACAAAGGCGGTAAATGCTGGATGTTCTCTTTCGGTTGTAATGCGGTGTGTCTGTGTAAAAGGGGCTAATGAAAAGGTGGTAAGAATGGTGTAAACTGGTAAAAAAAAAAGGTTTAAAGGGGATACTTACCTTGTGATTGTCACAGTCTTGAGGGGCACGTTGGCTTGTCAGTGTCTTGGTATCCTCAAAGTACTAATTTTGTACCCCTTCTTCTATAATTTTGTCTGCAGCAGAAAAGAAGTGCAAACTGTTATCTTAGCCCAGGAGGGTAAAACAGCAGCAGCTATAAAGTCAGTCGGCGCTGCTGGTGCAACACAGATTTCTTTTACCTAATTATCGGCTCTCCTCTGGTACATCTGGAAGTTGTGATGCATAAAAATAGTTTGTCCAGCTGCAATGTACCTGTGAGTGTGCTGTAAAAAAAAAAATCCCACACAAGGGCTTTGATCGGCTTCATAAACGTCAAGCTGGCCTTCCTAAGCCATTTGGCTTTCCTGCAGTTCTCGCCTGAAAATGACATCAACCAGGCAAAGCGCTGACTGGCGCTGATTGGATTGGGCGCAATAACAATAAGCCAATGATATTTGAAAAAAGAAAAGACATTTGAGTCTGAACAGGCAGCCGTCAAAAGTTAGCTTTCTACAGTGATGACACAGGCGCCAGGTGTCTGTGATGTAAAAAAAAAAACCCACAGGAGGGTTTTTTTTCCTGACACACAACCCCTTCATTTAGATGTTTTCCCTATTTTTACATAGAGCCTGGTATAAAGTACTACTGTTGAACCGGCGGAGCGTGTAAGGGGGATTAAAAACAAAGATGGGAAATCCAGTTTGCCGCTCATTTCTCTCTTGCTGGCTGTCCCAGGAGGTCAGGCTCAGATTTGCCAGGATGCCTCTGAGGTCCTGGAACAAACACCCACTTCCCTTCCCTCCTCCCTGCCTGCATCCCACCTGGGACACACTCGGGTAGTTTGTTGAGGTGGGCAAGGCTGCATAATTGAACGGGAGGCAATTTTGCATCAAGAATTCCAGTCAAATGGCATTTGTGGCGCCTCCTATGGGTTGTTCTCAAAATGCTTAGACAGACTTGCTAGCATGCATGTAATACAGATGTCCTCAAAGATTTATAATTATTAGACAAATGATAAATGACTAATGGACAATTAGTTGCCCCAAAGTCCCAAATATCTTCTGGTTGAGGGTGACCATGTTTTTCAACCAATGTTGCGCACATTTTGCACATATTTGCTCATCAGTCCCCTAAAGGTGCGTACCAAATTTTGTGGCGACTCGGCTCAACACCCTAAACTTACAGTGGGTGTTTTGTAGAGCACAAGTCAGTCCGATGTGTGATATAATAACAGCACCACTATGTGACGTTAATAGGTTTTGCCACATTTTCATCCTTTTCAAAATGTTTTTGTTGTACCATTTGTTGTGTACAGGCTGAAGCAATGGAAGATGAAGCAACCAGCAAGGCTGAAAAGTAACTGAGGGATAATGACTGTATTTTGTTGCCTAAGTGAGCTGCGGAAGTAATGGAAACAGGACGTAAAATCACAATTACCCCATGGGGAACGTTAAGCCCTGCCCTTACTTTAAGCAATTTTGTAAGCCTTGATGACTCCAAAAAGAACAAGACACTTTGCTAGCAGAAGCTTCATTATGTCAAATTAAAGGGGAATTATATCAGTATCCGCAAAGTTAGACACTGTACGGCTCGGAGGAGGTGCGGGAACAAAACAATGACTTCAGACATGCAACACTGCTGTTAATTCTTTTGACACCCCGTGCCAACTGGAGCTGTTTGCTTCCCCAATTATCCGCAACTGTCCTCAAAATATTTGCATAACGGAGGTTCATCACACAGTGAAATATGCGGGCTCTTGCAAATTAATGAATCCGGAGTAAGGGTACGGTTTGTTGGCCTTGAACATCTTTTAGCTAGCGGAGACACTTGACACTGATGGGCACCAATTACAAAGCAGAATGCATCAGTGAATTCAGCAGGGCAAGCCTGCAGACAAATTATCCAGGACTGACAGGCCTGGCGAATATGTAGAATTTTGTGGGAATTGATCCCAGTGCCCTTTTCCGTTGCAAGCTCGGCCCACTGAATCTCAGCCAATCATTAAAGTAGAAAGAGGAGGAGGGCGGCGGCGGCAGGCCCTGGAGAGTAATGAGAGCTGAGCTTAAAGACACAAAGTGTGTATTTGGAAATGCAGCTTCAGAAACAAATTTAATGGTAGCAAAAGCACTGTCAAAAACAATAGCAGAAAGGTAAAGAAGTATATCGATATCACAGCTGTACAGACATTTTACTTAGCTCTATTATTACCCCACTCATTTTTATGCAGATTGCCCTCAAGGTATCGCAGGGTTCACTTCCATTCTGCCACCAGCATGTCAGCATGATGTCTCTGACAAAGAACTGAAACAGGAGGATATGTAAATCAGGTTGTCAGTGTATTATACTCTTGGACTTCACTGGAGAACACGACATTTTTCTATGAGAAATAGTTCATTTGGCATAATTAGAAAAAGGGGGGGAAGGGTCTGGTTGGCGCGCTGTGTGACCTTCATCTGTCAGCCACGAGGAAATGAAGTTGAAGGTGTTATTCAAGTGAATTTAAACTCTTGGTTTACTGCACTGACCTGAATAAGACAATCCTAGATTTCTCCAAGTCACTGGTGTGTGTAAATTACAGGAAGAAAAGCGCTGACTCGCTTTGGCAAAAGTTGTTTGGCAGCATTTTTTGGTGTGCGTGTACAAAACTGTAGACTCTAAATGGAAGAAGCCATCGGACTGTTTTCTTGCACAAGAGGACTCTGTTATTTGTCAAACTGTTTGGACGAATTTGGAAGTAGAGAATTGTCTACAACGGACTTGATGATTGGGTGAAAAAGTAAAATTCAAGGATGGACGATGAACTAATGGAATGAAAATCATGGGGATAAATAAGACAGCCCTGCATCTGTGGCTGAATCTCTCCAGGTCACTGCTGTGTGTGAGTGGTAGGTAGAAAAGCTCTCACGTTTGGCACCATTTGTTGGTTTTCATGTGTGGATCTTGAGACCAAATAATAATAATGTTTTCCAGTGGAAAAGTAGTCTTACAGAGATAGACTAGTATTCCTGAAAACAGACGTTAGTAGAAACCATGCCTCCAAGCAGATCAGCACAAGAGGATTCTGTCAGTGTCTTGAAGTATGGATGGTTTTATAACATATGGAGGTGGAGGATACTTAAATACATCCCTAGAAGTCCCAGTTTCTTGCTTCTAAGGTCATTTATATAGAGAGAAAAGCATCTCTTTGACAGATAAACATGAGCTGCTTTCAGTATGCATCCTGTGGATGGTCGATAAAGACTCCAGCATGGTGGCATATCTTTAGTACTGGATTGTCCTCAATTACACAAGGGAAACTTGATCCCTGAGTGAGTCTCCAAGGCAGCCTCCTCCTCCGCTCTTGTTGTGTACCAAAACCTCCTCCAGTTGATTTGGCTGACCTTAACCCCTGCACTGACCCTGACATTAACTTCAGCACTTTAAGAATTCAGGGTGTACACAAGGCTGAGTGCTACCTTGGGGATTTTGTCCCTCTTACTTCCCTCTCCCCCAATTGTGTAAATATAACTTCAGTCCTGCAGTGTTCTTGTAAGTACACATGAGGCTATCAACAACAAATCACAGTATGTGGAGACAAAGGGTACAACACAAGTAAGCTGGAGGAGTCGCATGAAGTACGTAAGGAGAACTGGTGGTCGTGCTAGAGGTTTAAATATTAATGTACAGAAAGAGAAATGTGGAATGTGTACCGCCGGATGCATGAATAATTGATGGTGTGTCCCATTTGTAAAGTGCAGGAGATGTCCCATACACAGTGGGGTTTAATGGCCAGAACAAGGTGTAGGTTGTTAAGATACATAGTCGCCCACCGCAGGTGGTCGCTAAAATGCTGGAAACACTTTAAGCTTCATGCGGGGCAATACAAAGGACATAACAGCTTTCACTGATTCATAGCACTGGAGCCGTGCAGTAAAATGGTTTCTAGCTTTGTTCCAGGTCTTTTCTGTGTGGAATTTGGACGGGGGCCCGGTCTTCTCTGTTGATATAGCGTGAACAAAGGTTAGGACTTCCCCAAAATGGTCATCATAGTCATGTTTAAAGCAAAAAATCCTTTATTTGACAGGAGCCCTCTGCTGTTTTTAAGTATGTACTGCAAAAACTCTGCTCAGTGATTCTCAACTGGTGGGAGCCATTTTCAGTGGGTCGTGGGTCTTTACCTGGAAAAATAAAATACTGTACTGACCCAATGAACGCACCTCGCGTTCTTGTCTACGCTTTTTGCTTGCTATGCCGCCATAAAGTGCCTGCGATATTAATGGGCGACTTTGTCAAGCTTGAGCAAGAGGGGAAGGACATTGCGTGGGGACTTAATGTGCCGTCCATCCGACACACAGCTGCAGATATCTGCTGGAGAAGAGTGCGCCATAAAGGAGAGACAGCATCTCACAATGTGTTGCAAACAGTCCATTTCAATATAACATATTTGAGAAATTTGAGTTGAAAAATTTACGCAATTTGGGCTGCTGCTTGTCACTGAGGGGTGATGGTAGGTCCTCCAGCCAAACTAGTTGAGGACCACTGCTCTGTACGACAGGAGCATGCTGCTGTTTTTTGGAAGATAAAGCCAGACTGTATAATTTACGGTCCAAATAGACTGGTCATAAACCACAACTATAAAATGTCTATGAAAAGATTACATATTAGAAAATGTAGCGTAATGTAACACTGGCTATCTCCATTATTGAGGTTGTCTGCCATGGTTGTTGTTTACTTACAACTGTAATTCTTTGAACTTGTAAACCCCAAGTAGGGTGTTTCCAACTTCCCAGCAGTCTCAAATGCAGCATCAGTCAACAAGGATAGGTTCCACCCCCTCAACCTTTTACAGGATAAGCAGTAAAAAAAAAAAGAAGGGTAAAGTAAAGCGTGGAATGACTCCCTTGACTCCCCTGTTTATATACATTGGAATTGGAAGGAATATATGGATGTTGAATGGCTCTTTTTTAATGTGTGCTTCATACATGTGCCTCGCTGCATCTTTTTTTAATGTTTTTTAGGAACCGTGCGACCATATTTGCCTGCTTGTTAAGCACAAATCCTCAATCAATTATTCACGTACTCATCAGTTGTTAATTTATTCATTCACTGGTGTGCAGAAGAGGGGCGTGGCCACTTGCTTGGAACTCAGCGGGGTGAGGCTTTGGTGGGGGACGCTGAGATAAAGTAGTGCATGCAGCAGTGGCGGCACACAGAGAATTACAAGCCATTAAATCTGATCTGAGAGCGTTAGATCCCCCCATATTAAATCATGGACCCAGTGGGGTGAGATGGTGTGTTATCACTTTGCAATAACAGAGCGGCGGACTAGGAAGACGATTGAGGGGGCGTTGGGGGCGTTGAGCCTTTTGGGAATGGGGGTTGACTTAAATAGCATAGCGGTACATTGTGTGCAATGCCCCATGTGATTTGGTTATTAGGAAGCTTCATTTCTTCCCCTTTCGATTGAATATGTGGTGCCATTTTTACAGCTTAGATGTAAATGAAAAATTCAAATGAAAAAGCGAATTTAAAGTAAATTAATGTTGTCATTACCATGGAAGCCGTGTTTTATTCATATGTATGTAATGTATTCATTTTATTATATTGTTTAAATCAGGGGTGCTCACACTTTTTCAGCTTGTGAGCGACTTTCAAAATGACCAAGTCCCATGTCCCTGTAAAAATAGAAAATATATATATTTACTATATTTATGAATATGAGTATTTATGTACGTTGTACATGTATATCGGGGGTGCACGCACTTTTTCAGCATACAAGTTGCAAGTAAAAATGATCTACTTGTACCTCTAGAAAACATATAACATATATGTATAAAATCTAACCAGTCGACTTGGAAACTACTATACTAAATATTAACGCGTAGTATTTCACATTCATGGTTTCAAAGTTTACAGGTAATCAAAGTAGATGATATCATTCAGTAATTCACATTTCAATTCATTATGGCAATAAAACTAATCACAGATAATTCCTCAATAGTACACTGATACAGTTCATGTATTACGGCCAGTTAGCATTTACTATCAAACATTGTTGATATACAAGAAATGAGAATGGGGCCATGCGGTGGTCTAGTGGTTAGCATGTTGGCCATGTTAGCATGTTTCTACATTGAGGTTCAGGACGCGAAGCAAAGCCATCAAACACTTGACTTTTTTCCGACATACCAAGCTGCTACAAGTGAACCGATCATTTTTGTTATACAGTAGATATAGGCATCTTACCGCTGAGTTAGATTATCCGTAATCGGAATAATAAAAATGAAAGTTGCATCAGCGTGTGTAGCTTGAAACGTCTGTTCGCCACTTAATGTTAGCCACGGGGGAGCAAGAGCAAATCAGGAGGGGCGCTCACTGTCATCTGATTGATGTCATATGACATCTACAAAGTGACAAAGTGACCTTTATGCGATCGACCCAAACTACTCTGCCGATCGACAGGTAGCTCGCGATCGGCGTAATGGGCACCCCTGGTTTAAATGAAACTAAAATGTTATCTACAATTAAATATGCAAATTTAAAAATAATTTAATTGATCAATTATGTTATTTTTTTAAATAAATTCAAAAGCTTCATATAGTTTTCATTATGGCAACAATGTTTTATTTAACAATATAAAACTGAATACATTTATATTGCCATGGCAACCATCCATCCATCCATTTTCTATACCGCTTCCCCTCATTAGGGTCGCGAGTATGCTGGAGCCTATCCCAGCTGACTTTGGGCGAGAGGCGGGGTACACCCTGGACTGGTGGCCAGCCAATGGCAGGGCACATATAGACAAACAAGCATTCACACTCACATTCATACCTATGGACAATTTAGAGTCTCCAATTAACCTAACATGCATGTTTTTGGAATGTGGGAGGAAACCGGAGTACCCGGAGAAAACCCACACACCCACGGGGAGAACATGCAAACTCCACACAGAAATGCCCAAGGGAGAATCAAACCCAGATCTTCCCGATCTCCAGGCTGTGACTGTGTGGCCAACATGCTAACCACTAGACCACCGTGCGGCCCCCAATAATACACCGTATTATGCTTTTTCGTTTTCTTTTTTGTAACACTTATTCCAACAGAAGGACCACAGGAAGTTACTCAGCCACCATGGCAACCATGTTTTATCTAAATGGTAAATAGTCATTCACTTGTGTAGCACTTTTCCACCTCGCGCTTTGACACAGCTAGCACATGTACCTACTGATGACAGAGCATCAGCATCACTGTCTTGCCCAAGGACACTTTGACACGATCACGGGAAGACGGAGGATCAAACTCGCAACGTTCAGGTTTGGAGACGACCACTCTACCATTTGAGCCATGCCGCCCAAATATCTATTCTACAATCACACTACATGTACATGTTTTTTTTGCATTGTCATGGCAACACTGGGTCACATTATTTAGTTGAATATAATTTGAGTTTTGTTATATTGGTGCCTGGACCATCTGGTGCCTGGACCATCCTCTTGTGACAGCATCACTGTCACAATTCCATGTTATGTCCATTCCTTGCAAAAAATAAAAAACATTTTTTACAGTTGTCAGTAAATGGCACTTTGCAACTGTTGGGGGCTTCCATCAGCAGAAAACAACACCCCGACAAGTATTCCTTACAGCTGCTTTACATTCAGTTCTATATAATTTGCTGTTTCCCAACTGTAGCCATCTTTTTGCTACTCAAGTGAAGTAATCCTTCATTTTGTAAATCCTATGGGAAGTCATTGACGTCACCGTTAGGAAGGCATAGCATGTGGTTATGCGGCTAGCTGGGTTTTCGCACCTAGCATCTGGGTCCATGACGAGCCTGCGGGGGGAAAGTGTGGATTGCGGAGGTTGCAGCCGTCTGATTGATTCATCGCAATGTGCCGCCTGCTGCCACCCCAAGTGATGTGAAGTGTGCCATGGTGCCCTGGTGGAGATGGATGGAGGGATGAAGGTCACCTCCGGTGCAAATACTTACTGTAGTTTTGTTGAAATATTCATTCTTTTGTCAGTTTGCCTCACATTTAGGAATATAGCACATCATTCATAATAATGACAGCAATTTAAGCATAAAACTCCACTAAAACTTGTGTTTTAACAGCTTAGTTTAAATGCTCAACATGCACTTCTCTGCAAAAAAAAACTGCTGTTCTTTTTAATCCGACTGCATGAGCGCAACAAACTGAACCACTGACCTTATTCCTCAGCCTCACTCAGCTTTGATTTTTGTTGTAAAAGTGTGTTCTATGCTGGAGTTCATGTTTTAAAACCATGAACTGGGTGTAACATTAGTTCGCTTTATTCGAACATAAACACTTGAGTGCTTGAGGAAAAGCTCAGAATGGCAGACGTAGATTATATTAGAGTTTATGTTATGTTACAAGTCTAAATCAAGTTAACCACCGTAATATTAACACATTAAAACAGTAAAGCACTATTTAAATTCTTTCTTAATTGAAACTGCGAATAAAGAGGGCATACTAAAAGTTTCGGGGCACATGTTTTTTAGGGGTCTCAATCTCAAAGTATAAAAATAAGTTAAGCACTACAAAAAATCAATAACGTTCATGGACAACAAGTGATGCGTTAGCAGTCGGCAAAACTGCTAAGAAAAAAAAAATCTATACTGTATTGTAAGGTCTTTGAGGTTTATTTTTGTTCAAAAATGAATGAGTCCATTCCAGAATCAATCTGTCGCTGTCATAAAACCTTTGTTAATGGTTAAGGTATTTTAAGGTAGGAAGTTATTACTGTAAAATGTACAAACAATAAAAAAGTTGTAGAGTTCGGAAGCCAGTTGGCTGCAAGCTAGCTATAGCTGTAACGTTAGCTGCTAATGAAAAAAATGGAAGATGCTAAATTGTCTGCTAGCTGCTAGCAGCTAACGTTAGCAGTCGGTCCCGACTTCTTGGCACTTTGTTACTGTAGGTTTTTTTGTCGTTGACCTAAAGTCAGATGAGTGGCATTCATTCCTTCAAACGTTGCATTCAGGGCCCTCAAGGTGTGTCAATGTTGCCGTTGATGAACAGCAAGAGAAGAAATGGAAGTGAAGAGGCCCCTCTCATGTTACTTTCCCGTGTGTGTGTGTGTGTGGAGGGGGAGGTAAGCACAGCTTGTCATGGTGGTAATCCATGCATGGTAAAAAGCTGATCCACTGGGATAATGTCAACTCCCTCCCCAAGATAACAAGACAAAAGCCTTTTGCCGTAGCGCTCACTCCACACTGACTTTCATATTCCAGCCCTAATCTGCCATCTTACTCGCCTCGCTCGTGTGGATTTGTCGGACGAGATTCCTGATTAACATAAACACACACACACACACACACGTTATCAGAAAAGATGGCTGACAGAAATGGCATTTCATCTCAAGTAGCTCCTCTATTTGATTAAATTGCAGCGCCAATATTTGCTGGGATAATATACATTACAGAACAAAGCTCGGAGGACCGTATAACATCCCGTTTCCACCGTGGAGGACAAATTTGACAGTCGTTTTATAGCGCAATATGATATTTCGCCATGCAGGGGGCATCCTGACTGACACAATCTGCACTCCGTCTGTTCTGCATGACATCATTTCTTCCAAATCACAATCATAATTTTGCAATGTGACACACATTTATGTTTTGAGAATCAACTCTTGCTACGAGTAGAATCTGTACTCACAGTTAACCCACTAACAACGCTAATGTCATGAAACTATGTTCAAATATTGCACTTGTTTACTAGTAGTCTGTAGCACGATGTACGCCCCCCGCACCCCATATATATATATATATATATATATATATATATATATATATATATATATATATATATATATATTATTGCTTGCTTAATCATTTCTACAAAAATGAGTAGTTTTCATTTTCTAAAAGCAGCTCTGGCAAGAAAAAACGTTGGTGACCCCTGCTGTAGCCTGTAGTGGTTTTGTAGCAAGGTATAACAATAGGTAGCAAAATATGTTTTATAGCAGATTGTAATGTTTTGCTAGCAAAATGCTGTGTTTTGTAGCAAAAAAATACAGTATGGTACTCGTATTCTGCTAGCATTTTCATGGCAGTTTAGTTTTGTAATAAAGTGCAGCATTTTTATATACAAAATGTGATGTTTTTGTAATAAAATGTAAATTTTTTTGGAGCAAAATGCACTGCTTTTGTAGCAAAGTATAGCATTTGTGTAGCAAATCAGTGCTATTGCTTTGGTAGCAAAATGGGTTGTTGTTGTTTTTTAGTAAAGTGTAGTGTTTTTGTCGAGAATGCAGTGTTTCAGTAACAAAGTGTAGTGTTCTGGTATTGCTGTGACGTAGAGGCAGTTCCAGAACCAGTATGTTTGTGCAATATTTTGGAGACTAAAGCAAATAACGGTGCATGTCGTTGCAATGATTTGCTCCAACTGTGTGAGCGTACATGGTGTGATGCATGAAGACATAAAATAGTTGAAAACAAGACAGACATAACGGAAATAATTCGGAAACATTTCAGTTTGTGCTCTTATACTCAATTACACCCAACGTGCATGAATGCATTCTTGTATATGTCCTTCATTGTTTCGCTGCACTGATTGAGTCAAGATTCAAGATTCAAGAGTTTTATTGTCATATGCATGGTAAAACAGCAGTTATACTATGCAATGAAATTCTTATTCTGTTCATTCTCCCAAGAAAAGAAAGAAAACACAAGAAAGAATAAGAACATAAGAAACATAAATACCAATAAATTAAGCAACAACAACAGAAGAGACATTAATACAGATAAATAATACAAATAAATGAATTGATTGAGCTCCAAAACCAATTTTCAGACGGATTTTCCGCACTATTTCCGGGCTGCCAGAGGCTAGCTAGCTAGCAAGCCTCAACTCCAAGCCCTCCTTTGATCATTGCTGGACTTTCTTCGTACATTTGACATTTTTGAGTTCCAACAATGGGCCCACGGTGGATTAGTGGTTAGCATGTTGGCCACACAGTCAGGAGAGCTGGAAGATCTGGGTTCGAATCTCTGTGTGGAGTTTGCATGTTCTCCCCGTGCATGGGTTTTCTTTGGGTACTCCGTTTTCTTCCGACTAAATTGTCCATAGTTTTGAATGTGAGTGTGAATGGTCTATATGTCTATATGTCTACATGTCTATATGTAACTTGCAATTGGCTGGCGATAAGTGGCATAGAAGATGGATGGAGTTCCAACAATGTTTTACCAGTATCTTGACCACTGATCACGGGAGGACGGAGGATCGAACCCACAACCTTCAGGTTGGGAGACGACCACTCCATCTGAGCCCCGTTATGATGGACTATCTTAGCAATAGCGTTTTCCGAAATACATATTTGAACGACTTCCACATGACTGTAAATGACTTCTAGTTACAAATACGATGGTTTGCCCCCCCCCCTCTCTTTGGGGCAGTGCTGACAACAACTGGATGTGATGGCACATGAAACCCAGCATTAATGTTTCTGTAGCAAAACGTAGTGCTATTGTAGAAAACAATAGTGTTTTTGTAGCACAATGTAGTGTTTTGTCGCAAAATGTAATGTTTTTGTAGCAAATCATAGTGTTTTTGTAGCACAATGTAGTGTTTTGTAGCAAAATGTTGTGCTCTAAGAGCAAAGTACAGTGTTTTTGTATACAAATGTACTGTTTTTCAGGCACAATGTAGTGTTTTGTCGCAAAATGTAATGTTTTTGTAGCAAATCATAGTGTTTTTGTAGCACAATGTAGTGTTTTGTAGCAAAATGTTGTGCTCTAAGAGCAAAGTACAGTGTTTTTGTATACAAATGTACTGTTTTTCAGGCACAATGTAGTGTTTTGTCGCAAAATGTAATGTTTTTGTAGCAAATCATAGTGTTTTTGTAGCACAATGTAGTGTTTTGTAGCAAAATGTTGTGCTCTAAGAGCAAAGTACAGTGTTTTTGTATACAAATGTACTGTTTTTCAGGCACAATGTAGTGTTTTGTCGCAAAATGTAATGTTTTTGTAGCAAATCATAGTGTTTTTGTAGCACAATGTAGTGTTTTGTAGCAAAATGTTGTGCTCTAAGAGCAAAGTACAGTGTTTTTGTATACAAATGTACTGTTTTTCAGGCACAATGTAGTGTTTTGTCGCAAAATGTAATGTTTTTGTAGCAAATCATAGTGTTTTTGTAGCACAATGTAGTGTTTTGTAGCAAAATGTTGTGCTCTAAGAGCAAAGTACGGTGTTTTTGTATACAAATGTACTGTTTTTCAGGCACAATGTAGTGTTTTGTCGCAAAATGTAATGTTTTTGTAGCAAATCATAGTGTTTTTGTAGCACAATGTAGTGTTTTGTAGCAAAATGTTGTGCTCTAAGAGCAAAGTACAGTGTTTTTGTATACAAATGTACTGTTTTTCAGGCACAATGTAGTGTTTTGTCGCAAAATGTAATGTTTTTGTAGCAAATCATAGTGTTTTTGTAGCACAATGTAGTGTTTTGTAGCAAAATGTTGTGCTCTAAGAGCAAAGTACGGTGTTTTTGTATACAAATGTACTGTTTTTCAGGCACAATGTAGTGTTTTGTCGCAAAATGTAATGTTTTTGTAGCAAATCATAGTGTTTTTGTAGCACAATGTAGTGTTTTGTAGCAAAATGTTGTGCTCTAAGAGCAAAGTACAGTGTTTTTGTATACAAATGTACTGTTTTTCAGGCACAATGTAGTGTTTTGTCGCAAAATGTCGTGCTTTAGGAGCAAAGTACAGTGTTTTTGTATAAAAATTTAGTGTTTTTGTACCAAAGTGTAGCACTTTTGTTAATAATTCGACCTTGACTGAGTGCCATTGGTGTTATCATTAAAAGGATCCCAGACTGTAACATTATTTTGTCCTCCAAATTAATTGTACCTGTGCGATTTTTATTACTCAAGGCGCTCCTGCGTCTTTGATTGCCTTGTGAGTTGATTAGGCAGGCGTGAGTGTCATGTTACTGCACACAGCCCGCTGTGTCGATTAGTTAAATTTTAAGAGCCATCAAGTTTTGGGTCAGAGGACGATGTAACGTTTTTTCTCGTGATCATGAAAGAAAACAGTCGGTGGTGCACTTCCAGCTGCAAAAGCGTTTGTAAAGGTTTAAGGAGTGTGCATCTTCATGAGCACGAGAGAGCATCTATCATGTTCACACCCGGGCCGTCAGACAACTCTGTGAATTATATATCCAAAGTTCTTCCCCAATATCCTGCCTCAGTCATCTTCCTCTCTGCCCCCCACCCCCACCAGACCATCTGATGTGTTGCATTAAATCATTGATAGGACATCCACAACAACAGCACTACTCCCAATAAAACCCCTGGCACAGGCAGCCTGCAAAGAATACAACCAGGGTGAATCTCTGACGTTCTGTTAAGTAGTACACATGTTACACAGACGTTACACAATATTGTGTAGCACTGGTACACTCTTTGTGGAAGCGAGACAATGTTTAAAATACTCTACACTTTGTTAACATGTTTCTGCTCAGCAAAACCCTCTAGCCACTGTATACTACTATGTTCTGGGACAGTGGTGGTTCTATCTGCATTTGTAAATAGCTTGACTTTTCTTTTTACTTAATACTACTACTACTACTACTATTACTACTACTCACCAGTTACACAATGTAACCCGACAATAATTCCAACGTGATACATTAGTGTGCTATTGTTATCTGCTAAACGCAAATGTCTTTGAATTTGGAATGAAACAATATTTTTTACTTACATGGATTATTGTAGTCATGTGTAACATATAAACAAAATGACTACAAGTAATACAACAAAAAACATGCATCCCCAAATTTGATGAATTTTATGAAATTGAAATGTATTATTTTTTTTTATTAAAAAAAACAATTTTATATTTGCATTAGGGATGGATATACATTTTTTAAAACATTAAATTTAAAGATACATTTAAAAATAGCAAAAATATGTTTTATTTGCATTTCGGTTAAAAAAATTTGGAGATACACTGCGACAATACGATTTTAAAGCATTTATAATCAATGAATAGAACATGCAATACATACATAATATCATTTAAGATATATTAAAGAAATGTATTTTAACATTTCTAGCCAATAAGACAGCAAAACAATTTTTGTGTTTTGGATAAAAATTTAGAGATGGAGTTGAATGGCGATTATACAAAAAGTTATAAACATTTATAAAATATACAAGAGAAAATAATTATATCATCATTTTACTTGTATATACTTTATTTGTATTTAAAATAATTTTAAAATATTACACAACATATCTAAATCACTTCAAATGTATTTAATTTAATGTATTAATTGAATTAGTTTATTTTTTAAATTTCAATTCTGTCCATGTTGTGATAGCTTAGGGAAATCATGATGAGTAACCAAATCAAAGAGTTTAGCTATGAAAGGATGCTATAAACACATCATGTGTTTCCGTATCCTTTATGAATTTCACAATGACAATAGCAATGCAAACAAAAATGCCAACTGGTTAGAATTTATTTACTTATTTTGTACCATCATATATTGAGGCAACTAATGCAGCTATGACATCATGACCACAAAAGGGTTAAATCGCAACTTTCTGTTAACACACGTCTCCCTGTTGCTTAGAAGTATGAACGCTAAAGTGCTCCCTGTACCTTAAAAGTGTAAAAGTTGCTACTCCTTCAGCAAAACCACCAGAAAACCTGCAGCGCTAATGGCCGCCATTAAAATTTTGCAAGCGTATGACCGTCACTCTTCCCTTTAGAGACCTTCTGCAGCCGTGTCCCCCCCAGTTATGTATCTATACTCGCGGAGCAAAATGGCAATAGCAAAGCCTGTCATGTATTTTTTACGGTGACTATTAATGGAAGGGAATGAGGGGGCTTGGTGCATACGGGAGTGGATGGGGGCCTCACCCGTAGGAGGCACTAATGCGCAGCTCCTTGCTCCGTCATCAGGTATACACTTTGATCCCAGCTGGAGTCGGGGATGCTTGGGGATATGATGGAATATTTTATGGAGGTTTGTAAAGAGAGCCAAGGAGAGCGGAGGAGGAGACGGAGGGTTTGTCGCGCTGCCTCGAAAACCTGAACATGTGGAGTTCCAGTCGATTCTTTAGATCACGGGAGGAACCATTTTCCTATCAGGGGCCATTTCAGTTCGGCCATGCTACATTTAGAGAAGCTAAGAGAGTCTTGAGGAGGATTTTAAAAAATGTCTGCTATTTTTATCCTGTAGTCTCCAAACTTGATGGACTTTTGGTAGGTAGATGACACGACTCAGTAGGAGTGTGTGGTCTCCAAAGCAAACATCTGCCAGCTTTAATTAGCGCCAGGTCAAAAGCATTAACAGCTCTGGCTGTAGTCAACCTCTGGATATAGTTTTTTTCATGAACTCCACAATATGGGACTAATTGCATTTCAAGTATCATGAGTAGTCAGCTTACAACAACTTTAACTACCTCTGCATGTGCTTTAAAATGTTTCTTCTTAGCTATTGTGGTGTGGAACTCATACATGTTACATTTTACCTTACTGTTATTGCTGGCTGTGGTTTTCTCCTTACAAGTATTACAACGTTGGTTCTGTTGCTGCTATGTTGTGCAATATACAGTATTTGTTAATAAATGACCATATGGTCAAAGAGAACTACGTATTCATTTTCACTTTCTAAAATTAAGTTGAGTTTTCACAATGAATACTCTATCCAGTTTGTGCATTAGGTAAATAAACGTGGTGAATTTCTCTTGGAGATTAATAAAGTATCTATCGATTTTAACGCTTATGGTTTGAGCATTTATTAGGGATGCTCCGAATAATCGGCCACCGATCAGTATGGGCCGATTTCTGTGAAAAATCATGTGATCGGCAAAATGTCTTTCAATGGCGATCACAAAAGCCGATCACCTGTGGCTAGTACTATTGCAGACCGCAGTGGTACCAGCCAAAACAAAACCAATCACGTCTGTCGTGTCAAACTTAATGGGGGCAGTCGTTAAAAAGCTTTAAAATAATACAACATTTGAAGAACAAACACTTTACAGAGTATGGTGAGTTGTGATCATCAGTCAAACGGCAGCTAATGCAGCCATATGGACAACACTCCTTATGTGTGAGGTGACAGTCAGAAGGCTACATCTCTACATCGCTCTTCACCTTTTATTATTTTAAGTGCAATTTTGCATTTTTTTAACAGCGTAAAAGCGCATTGTGTTCTGCGTCCTTGTGGTGTATTAGAACGAGCTATCGGTGCTCTGTTGTATATGTCTCTTATTGTAATTACTACTGCTACCAGTAGAGGGTGCAGTATACTCATGTGAGCATTGAAGACGTGCAGCTCCACCTCATCTCAGTATGTGCTTAGTGCCTGTAGGAGCATATTAGTAACCCACAGTAGACAATAGCTGGCTAAGTATAGAGCCACAACAGTCCTTATTGGCTAAGGGAGAACCCGCCCATTGTGTTCTGAGTCCTGATTGGCTTTTGCTAACTGGCTAAATCTTCGGTTCAAGGAGTAGGACGAGGAGGAGGACAACGGCAGGAGCAATATGTTTTAACAAGGATGCAAGAACGTTAAAGCCGAACGGCGCCAGGACAAGGCACGGCCAGAGGATTGAACATGCGTGAGTCACTTAATCATTTCTTGTGTCCAACCTAGTAGATTGATCATTAAAATTAAAACAAAATTTGAACTTTGAGAGTGTTTAAACAAGAGAGAAATGTGAGAAAATGTTAATGCCTGTCTGAGAAAAGTGTATAAAGTGTATTGTGAGGGGTTTTAATGACATATATAATAATTGCAAACAAATAAAGTTGGTTACTTCGCGGATTTCGCTTATTGCGGACCCAAAAAATAATTGAATTCATCGGCCTATGTCAGTAGTGGAAGACACCAGGTTCTTACACCTGGAAGTCCTCCTAGAGCTCCGCCAATGTACTCTCACATCCAAGTCTCCTTGGAATTGTCGTGACTTTTCGCCTTTATACGGCAGCCCTGTCCAACAGCACTCATCATGCATGCATTTTAAAATGTATAATTAACCCATGTGATTGGTATTGGCCAATTTCATTCCTGGATGATCGGAATCAGAATCGGAATCAGAATTCTGATCGGAGCACAATAGCATTAATGGTAGGCTTCTTTTTCATCTGAGTCCATAGAAGGCAGAAATGTCTTCTTTTTATCCTTGACTAGTTTTGACAATGATCAACAGTTTGGACCGTGCCTTACCGACACCAACAACAGCAATAAACCCACAGGCACAGTTTGAGCACTTCACTTCCTGTTGTAGGGGATGAACTCATATAGTTGGAATTTAAACAGTACTTTTAAAATGTAATGTATGGCCAGTTTAATGGGGGATTGCGACTGGTGAGGTGGGAAGGGTGAGCTGGGGGGGCTCGGGCGTCCCAGATGATGCGCCACCCAGCCAGTCAGTAAGAGTCTGTGGCTTTACAAAGAATAATAAAGATTAATCCGGTGGTGTGGAGATTGGATGGACAGCGAGTGGGATCAATGTATGGAGGTGACACTGGCCGACGGTTGGCAGAAACCATCCTGATTGAAAGTATATATGCATATATATAATAAAGTATATATGCATATATAAAATAAAGGAGTCCACCTGCAGCATCACTCAAGAAGGATTATGCTTTTGTTACCGCAAATCTCTTGCATTGACTTTTGTACATGTTGTGTGCAAACATCTTCTGCCATATTATTCAATAAGCGCATTTCCCCCTCCTTTCCATTTGTACTCCCTCGTGCACAAACTGTTTGGAATAATAAGAAAATAAATCTTGGCTTTAGGTCACGTCCAGGGCAAGGCCATCAAGCACACACAACATGAGCCGCTCTTGTTCTGTGCTAATCCACAACAGCTGGTATGTGCGTGCACGCTGGATATCACGCGTGTGCACATGTGCCGTGTGTGTGTGTGTGTGTGTGTGTGTGTGTGTGGACACAAAGCAAGAAAGATAGCAGGGCCAGATGTGTCCAGCTGTGCGGATCTGGTGGCCTAGATAAAGGCGATAGATGGGTGCCACCACCTTCATGGGGTGCCAGCGGGAAAATTTACAGCAGGTGGTAAAACTTGAAATCTTGGTGGACACACACATGCACATCTGGCAAACAGCCGCTCATCTAGAAACTGTTTTTGAAAGCAAAGCAAACAAAAAATGGCAGAGGTATTTGCCTGTGCTTTGTTTTGGCAATAAAATAAGGGGGTATTAATACAAATTACATTTTTATGTCAATACAAATTATTGAGAATCCATACAGCAGAGAGGCACTTTCCACATGGATCGTCAAGAACCACACACTCCTCATACGTTAAAGCAGGGGTGTCCAAACTTTTTCCACTAAGCCAAGGCTTGGACATGCACTATAGTGACTGGGGTAAGGGAAAAACTACCACAAAGGATGAAACCTCAAACAGAAATGTGTGCTGGTGGCTTTCCACAATGAAAACTAAACCCTTTGACAACGCGAAAAGAGGCAGTGACCTCTCCAAAGTCTCAATACAAAAAGAAAGTCAGATAATCTCCATATACTTCTCCTTTAAAGGGGCTCGGGTTTCCCTTTTCCTGCTGACTCAGCACCACTGCCACTAGAACTAAATCAGTGACTGCACATTTGCATGAGGCTACCTACCGCACACAGCCCTGGCATGAATAATGCACCAATGGGACTACATTGCTAAATCCATGCCCCCAGTGGCTGTGATTATTCAATTAAAATTACTTCTGAATATCCACTATACATCCAACTTGGAGCTTTTTTTCTTGCTTTTTAACTTGCTGCAATATATAATGTCTGAACATTAACTGCATTACTCATAGGGATGCCGCACAAATGTATATATAGGTGTTTTTAATAGAAAGAATATTGTAGCCTAACTATATACATAGATATTTACTTCGTTGGCCTGTTCATTGATTCAGTCATTGACTACCATGTATTTCAGCTATTATCGTGTCAAATATAATTCAGTTAAAATGTGTTGGTAAAATGTGTCTAATTGATTTGATAAAGTTTTAAAATGAAGAAATAATGTGAAAATAATAATAATAATACATCATATTTATGTAGCACTTTCAAAGACAAGTGTTATTATGTTTACAAATGAATGCCAGGAGTGATTACTTCATTTTACACTTGAATGTCTACTTTCGTGATTACAGTGGCAAACTTGTTTTTACCCTTTTAGTGAACAATCCGTGGAACTAATTCTATTATTCCTTAGGGGTTGTAAGCTAATTTCCCCAGGTTATTATTGTTATTAATGATACCTGGAAGAGATTTAAGTATGCCAAAGGTGCTGAGCTTATCTAAACCCAAACTATTATCTTCTCTGAAGCCAGCAGTAGTTTGGCTTTAGCCCCGAAATATATATACAGTATATATTTGGGTCAGCTATGGTATGTGATCATCATGCCTATTGAATAGTCCTGGCAGTCGGAGCGGGTGGGCCTGATCACACACACTGGAGAGGCTTTCTCTCTCCTAATCTTCTTAGTGTGGATTTACTTGCCAGCAGACATGCTGCAAACCTATACATGCTGTAATATGTGATCTGGTGGATCTTTAGTCTTAAAGCCTGAGTAGACATATCCACCACCACAATCCCTGACCTGACGCCGTCCGGATCAGATCATGTGATCACAATGGATTTTGTTGTCTAGATAGTGTCTCTTTGGACAGAGAGGGACGGGTCCATGTCCTCTGAGGTGACATACAGAGTAAAGACAGCAGGTGCAAGGTCAGGAGCTTTTAATGCAGCGACACAGACACACAGACAGGCCGACTACTTTCATACGCTTCCTTTTTCCCTGCCTGATCCGCCATTTGCTGTCACAATGAGTGGAGCGAGAAGCTTGGGATGGGGAAATCTTCCCCTTCAGCAAAACACATTCATGCTTGCAGCCAGAGAGGAGGACATAAGACGGGAGAGAGAGCAGTAATACATTTTCATCTGAAATATTAAACCCTCTGCATTAATCTGTCTTCCCCCTCTCCCTGGGGTGCTGGTGAAGCCTCTGTCCCAGCGTTCCCTTGGGAGAAGGACACTGCCTGCCTTCCCCCCACCCCACCCCCACCCCCACCCCCATCTCTGTTTTCATAATGGCCGTTTATACTGTTGCTGCAGTGGGAGCGGGCTCACCTTGGCGGTCACTTTGGGCTACAGGTCACATTTCATGTTCAAGATAAGGAATCACCTGTTACTGGATGAGGAACCACACTTGGTTACTTCTTTTTATGCTTGTGTGTGAATGTTTAACAATGGCATGCACCATATATGCTCTAATTATAGCTGCATTTCATAACTACACCACGCCGTAAAATCCATTAGTTAACCTTACTTTAAAAAAACATGCTAACCGATTGCCTTGGAAAAAAACAAGCAAATAGTTGACCACAATAGATGTTTATGTTTTACTTGGTACACTCATGTGAGATGAACTTTTAAAATAAGTTTGTTCTACTTATTTATCTGAGTTGAAAGTGCTTTTGGATTTTACAGTGCAGGAGGTTTCCTACAGCCACAGCTGTTCATACCAATGTTTTTGACCTGCCACTAATTAGAGACCCTGGTGGTTATTTGCTTTTGTAGGCCATGCATCTGACGACTATAGGGTAGATACTCTGTGGTTGTATAGACTAGAGGCATGATCTGGCTACCTATGTCAACACAGCAAGCAGGCCAGACTGTGCTAGTCTGCTGCAAATCTGTGTTAACATTGTGCTGGGTCAGAGCTGGTGGCTTCCCCTGGGGACTGACCTCCATCCACTGAGGAACATTGTTAGGTGCTCAGGCCACCTCTCCTCACGGGGGGTGGGGGGTGGGGTGGGGGTCAGCAACTTGTGCTTGTTGTGTAGTGCTGCTGGTGTTGATGAATGATGAAAGGTTCTCCAGCCGAGCGAGTACCGTGCTCCTGACCCTGGGCGCCTTGTTGCAATATGTTTTTTTCCTTCCATCCCTCTGTTGCTGCACATCCCCACACGTCAAGGGCTCACGTCATTAAGCATTGTCTCCGTTATGCATAGTCTCTCCTCCAAATTGATTCACTCACTCACACGCAATCTACTGGAGCGCAGCCTAGCATTTCTCTGCTGCAAAAACCTCCCTGTCACCTTTTCACTCCTTTACAACTGTTTCTCTTCCCATGTATGACTTTTTCTTGCATCCGCTCATCACGCTATTATGTGCGACATTAAAGAGAAAACTGCAGTTCAACGCATGTTGTTATTGAATCTTTTGCCGTGACATTGGCGCTAATGAGCCTAATGAAAAGATAATGACACTCATTTTAAGCACAGTGGAACCTGAGTGCAAGGTCTCAATTTGTCTATCTCGTTGGAGAGGGCTCACTTGTGCAGATTTTACTGGAGATGTAGTGCTTCAAGGCTCTATTTCCCCATGATACACACACTTTTTAAGATGTTTTAAATCAGACTTTTCACTTTGAATTCCCAAGGCACGGCTCCTCATTTCTTGAATCTTTCCAAAAATGAGGTGTAAGGATTGGCGCATCCTTGTTTCTGTCAGGCTTGGAGCGTGGAGTCGAGCAGGTGGATCCCAAGACGCATGAGCGAGGCAACTCCAGGTAGGAAATGGTTTAATAAAATAAGGCAAAAACCACAAAACTACAAACTGAGGACGACAGTGTGCTATACAGCCCGAGCTGCACTGCGAAAGAGAAGGATAAACTAAGGAGCACAAAGAAGTATCAAAACACTACCTGCAGGTCAGGTGGGCTACTAGGATGAGCAACTCAAATAGCAAAAGGAGAGCAAAGGTATAACACAGGAGTCTCGTAGGGTGGAGCATCCACAAGAAGGAATAATCCCACACCATGCGGCTGCAGCTGAGTGGAATTAAAGGCTGAGTGGATGGAACGCAGCTGTGCTCATCCCGCAGCTCCGCCCAACTCAGGTGAACAAGCATCTGAGAAACAAACAAAAGCAGAAGCAGTAGGGGGTACCAGCAAGCAATATAGTAAAAATACAGAAACCTGTGCATGAGACCAGCAGATGTCACCGCAGGTCGTGACAGTTTCCTACTTCTGTTTATACCAGTTTTTGCTATATCGGTGGAGAATTCCAAATGATAGCCAAAAGCTAACCTTTGCATAGTTTGTACAGTGGTTGCTGGTGTTGTTGTGCTCGACATTAACAGCTAGTGCACAGTCAATCCCCAAGATCGCTTTAAAAGATATATTTCATTATTTAATCTGTATATTTTATATGTGTGTATTTCAATTCAATTGTATAGTATTTTGTATTTATTTATTGTAATACATTCATCTCTTTTTATATATTTATTCAGTAGTTTAGTGGTAAATTTTTATTTTTTATGCACTTTTTTTTATCCATCCATCCATCTTCTATGCTGCTTATCCTCACTAGAGTCGCGGGTGTGCTGGAGCCTATCCCAGCTGACTCTGGGCGAGAGGCAGGCTACACTCTGGACTGGGCGCCAGCAAATCGCAGTTATTTTTTTAAAATTACATATTAAAAATATTTATATTTAATGGCATTTTATTTTATCTAACAAGGCTCCGGTGGATCTGTCTAGTGCTGAACTCTGTAAGCTGGCCAGCTAGTGTCAGTCGAGTTGTAGCCTAACAGATGATATAAATTAGTAGGAAATTGTGAAAAAAAAAAACACTTTATTAATTTATTAAATGTATCTGGGCATGTGCTCGGCAAGAGGCCTTGCTTATGCAGCTCAACAATCCGACCACATTCAAAGAGAGAAAGCTTTTTTGCCTTTGCCATCAAGAGATCTGTCAAGGTTGGCCATAGGCTGTAGTCATGGAATCCAAAATGCAGAGACAAGATTTACGTGTAACAAAAGTTTATTACCAAAAGTGTCCAGAGTAGACAAAAATACTAGAACACAGAAACCAAAGTACAACTGAAATACATTCAGACGTAGTCAGTGGAAAAAGAAAAGAAATGACATTGAATCCACAATTTTGGCAAGATTTTTGCTTTTAAAGGCTGTGGTCTTAAACTTTTGATCAGCTGATGAACATCCATCCATCCATCTTCTACCGCTCATCCGAGATTGGGTCACGGGGGCAGCAGCCTAAACAGGGAGGCCCAGATTTTCCTCCTCCCGGCTCCCTCTTCCCCACAACAGACCAATGTAGAGTCCGCATCACTGCAGACGCCGCACCAATTCGCTTGTCAATCTCGCGTTCCATCCTTCCCTCACCCGTGAACAAGACCCCGAGGTACTTAAACTCCTCCACTCGGGGCAAGATCTCATCCCCGACCCGGAGATGGCATTCCACCCTTGTCCGGGTGAGAATTTTTTAGAATTAACCAAAAGTGTGTTCTCCTGGCTCCAAAATAGACAAAAGACAAGTTCTTTGAGAATAATGAGAGGTGCAATTCAATAAAACTTACATGCAAGGAGACAAATCAATACAACCTGAACAGACTGCTTTTAGAGAAAATGTCTATTTATGATCAAATGTTCATACAGGACACAACGTATGAGAGGGGAGAGGGGGTGGTCTCCTCCTCCTGTGAGGGACAGAGACGGTGAAGGCAAGACTCTCATGCCCAGACACCCAAGGCTATTCATCATGTGGAGGACTTCTACACAGTGTTCTATTCGGGAGATATAGACATATAACAGCACACATAACGCACATTGCATCCACTGTAAGGAATCATCTTATAAGTGCAAATATAACACAATTTTCCAACATATCTATTAAAGTGTAATCGCTTTTCAAAATTAAATATGCCGTCATCTACTAATTACGCTACATTACCTTTTTACAGAATCCTACTCAATCCTCATGAGATCAGGCTCAGAATAGACACTGGAGAGGCTTGAATGAGCTGGGTGGCTAGCAGGGTAGCTGTGATGGGTGTTGAACAATCATCGAGGCCACTTACACACACACACACACACACACAGAGAAAGCGTAGTAGTGGTCGAGCGATGAAGGACAAAGCAGGGAACGAAAGCGACGACGGTATCATTCTCGGTTACATGGTTTCACATGGCGGAGCCCCTCTTTAAAAGGCCAATTACTCTGTAATAGTCCGCGACTGACTTGGTGATTTCTCACAGCGCTGAGTCGCTCGGTGGGTCGAGGGGAGAAAGCCAATCATCATTGTGCTGCTGTGTGTGTTAAACTGTCGTTATTGTTGTGTTCATTACTGAAAGTGACCCTCTAGCAATCATCCCTCAATAGAAACAAACATTGTTTGCTTACAAGCATATGTGACGTAACACTCAGCATGAGGAGTCATGAATAACACAATATGCCCCTACCCGCCTTTTGCAAAAATACACAATTTAGCACAGCACTAGAGGCTACTTTTGTGTATAATGTGTTGTAGTTTCAGCTGAAAATGATTTAATTGAAAGTGAATGAAATCAAACAAAAAAGGCTTTTCAGGCTTTAATTGACAGCTGTGACTAATTGCGCGTCAGTGTGGCTGTTGCCTTACTGTTTTATTTATGTGGTGCCCTTTTTCCGTGATATTCTTCTCTAAGATGCATAACGGCCAGCTTGACGTGGGACTTTCTGCTTTCAGAGGCTTGATTGTGCTGCTGATGCAGGGGATCAGACAGGTTTTTGGCGCTTTTTTTGTAGCTTACAATTTTAAAAAATTCTACATCAATCAGTTTCACGCTAAAAAGTAAGTTGGCGGCACATTTAGATGCACACGATGCACAGTGGAACCCCTAAAATAAAAAAGGCAATAAAGTTGATGGTGAAAAATATGATGATAGCCATAAAACAGGAAATTGAACTTATTGCGATGTAGGTACATATGTCTCTATCCTGGCTATTTAGTCCACTTTAAGAAACGAATAAATGCAAATTAGAAGCATTACGAAGGAGAATTCGGGCTGAAACTAAAAGTAATAGGTAATGAGAAAAAGTGTAAATGTTAAAAGATATCATGCTGGTCAGTAGATTACAATTTTCAAGAAAAATAATATAGATATAAGACAGAATATAAAAGAGAATGGAAAAAACCCTCAAATTTGTTATTGTTATTTTTTTAGACAATTTAATGTACAGTATTTTGGAGGTAGGCAATCAATGCACCAACATATTCTCCTGTCCCCGAGGCCATGCTCTTTGACTTGTGTGTGTGTGCACGCTCCACCGGGTGCACCGTTCGTGAGCACTAAGACGTGGAGACGGCGGTGTGAAAGATTGCAATGTCAATACATCATAAAGCAAAGCAGCGTAGATGTGCACATTTATTTAAACAGACATGTTTACTCAGCATACAAGGTGCATGCACAAGCCATGTGATTAATAGCACTGGCACTATGAATTAAAAAAAGGACAGTTTATAAGCGAAGGCCTCCTTAAATATCTGAAGCAGCCTGTTTGTTTTGGGAGGAGTCCATTTTGGCAGCCCCCGCCCCTCCCCACCATCTTGGATGAAGATGTTGGGTTGCTGTACCTCACCACATGTAATGTATTTGTATCATTTTAAATCACCATCTTGGCAGATTGCTGGGTGGGACAGCTTTTCCTCCACCTCCATCAAATTGCACTCCCCTCTTGGCTACACAAACACACACACACAGAGTGAGAGAGCTACCACTAATGCTACACCAGCATCATCTGCTCCTTTCAGTGACGCCTCACTCAAGGCTGCTTGGGCACGAGGGAGGGAATAGGTGCTGTCACACACGTTGCTGATCCGTATGTCTTTAAACATTCATACACTAGCCTGAGGGGCTCGTCAGGTGGCCTTCTGGAAGGAGCTTCTGGAAAAATATAATATTATTTAATAGGACTGTTGATTTGCATCTAAAACAAATTCCACTGTAGAACTATCGAGGCAGCAAAAAATGATCAAATCCAGTAGGGCCAATGGTGACATTCATGTGGTTGCTATGTGTATTTGTGGCAGTCAGGGTTAAAGTGTCCAGATGGGCGGAGGAGAGAACATGTTGAATATCTGGAGGCATATTTTTGTTTGCTATCATCATATGACATTTGCGAAATTGCCCAAGCAAATAAGCGCAACGGACCAATGAGACTTCACAAGTCAAATCAATCCAGTTCAATGCACCGTTTCCACATCGCGACTCCCCGCGGCTGCCGAGATGGAAAAAAAAAATGTGGGCGCACCTAGTTTTTCTTTTCTCCGCTGGTTTCAATTCCTCAAAATAAATAATAAAGCGACAAGAAGTCCTGCCGGAGGCCCTTGAATGTGACTATGGTGATGCATTTCTGAAGGCCAGCAGTTGACTGTAAACACACAGAGTGGTCATACGTAATGGGTGTGATCATAATTATCTCTCTCATTGTATTGCCACTATTATGGGATGTGCATGAGGAAGACATGACCACATTAGCTACAGCCACTCTTGCCTTTAAGGGCAATTTCCTCCTCCATGTGTAGTGGCGGCCATTAGGGCTGCTAGGTAATAAACCAGTTCAGGTGCTTGAGGTGATTTAGGGCGTATTCACACTAAGCCATTTGTGCTTTGGTCCATGTGCTTGTCCAATCCCTTCTTCACTGCTGTGCTACTGCAATTTCCCTTACTTTGCGGGTTATTTTCAGTCATTGTGATGACTGGAAATAACAGTACAGTATCTGTTATTCATTCGGTTATCATTAAGAACTTGGGACGAGCGATTGCATTACAGTCATCCAATGACTTGGCTACGTTGCGCGCGCATGTGTGTGTGTTTTGACTTTATGATTGTTTTGAGTCTTTGAATACTATTTATATTATGAAATGTGTCGGTTGTCATTAAGAACTGGTGAGAAGGGATCGCATCACAGTCGTCCAATGACTTGCCGACGTTGCAGACATGCATATGAATGATATTGTGCCGTGGTTTTTCACTGTTGGATTTTTTGTTGTTGTTGTTGTTGACTGAAAAGGACGTACATGGCAAGAGCTCTGCTGTCGATACTAGTTGTGACCTATTTTGGTGCTTTCCTGGCTACACTTCAGGAACGCAAGATCAGAAGAGCTTGCTGACACCCTCAGCTTTAACTCAGGCAGGCACGAGGTACAGATTCTTTAAAATAAACAAGTTACAAGTGCTGACAGCTGCTAGCAAGCCAATCTAACAGACAATGCTGAATTTCAAAGCGGTTGCCTAGCAAAAAGCAAAATGATGCCGGCCCTGGAAATCCGGGTCCAAAATCAGAAACAGGGCCAGTCTGGCTGTCGGATCAGGAGGATGGCTCCTCGAATGTAAAACCACATCCAGAATTCAAGGAACTACTCTATAACAATAATTTGATGTTATTTTATGCCTTCAAGTGGGAGATGAGAGAGCTACAAGAGGAAACTGTAGCACAAATAAGGCAAGATCTAGGAGGCCTGCTAACACAGATTGGAAATGTACAATCGCAGAACATCAGCCTCAACCAAAAATCAACCAAATGGATCTGAGATCCATGGTGAAGTCATAAGCCATAAGGAGGAAAATAGAGCACTACACAAGGATACCAAGGCACTACGAGATGATAACAAGGTACTACACGATGATAATGCTGCCTTGCATGCTGCTCTTAAGGGAAGTTAAAAACCCTATGGAGGAAAATAGAGCACTACGCAATGATCTCAAGGTTGTATAGGATGTATCAAGGCACTACTGGAAGATAATGCTGCCTTGCGTGCCGCTCGCGAGGAAGAGAAAGAAGCAAAGGAAAATCACTGAGCAAATGAAAAATAGAATTGTCGAGATGGATATAGAATGCACGAATGAACGATGTGATCCTCACAATTACACCTAGGTCAAAAGACAGCGCAGTCCAGAACAGAGAACCATATTAAATGAACGTGGCTTCAACGAGGCAACAAACCGTCAATTTCCTACAATCAAAGCAGGTGGATGTAGATATCGACGCCATCGGCACTTGCATCCCACTATATGGCAGAAGCAACACCACACCTGTCATTCTGTCATCATCAAGTTCACAACAGGCAATTCAAAACTACTGCACTGCTGAAACAGAGGGTAAAAAAAATGCTTTTATTGTATGGAAGAATAATGTAAAAAGTGAATTAGTGCATGTTGAATACAGGAAGTGAAGAAGTGTATTAGCAATTGATGTGAAATGGAGACTTGGTAGGATTAAATAAGCTCTGTTTCTTCCTACTCCTTTTCGGCCATGTGGAATTGTGAATTGTAACATGAAGCATTTCAGTGTAAACTTGGTTATCATTTGGTTATCATTTAGAAGTGGCGATTACAGTCATTCAATGACTCAATGAATGGCTATGGTGCACGTGTGCATGTCCTGAGTCTATAATAGAATGTCTTGTTTTGTTGCTCTAAACACGTTCCAGAGGGAGTTGTGTGGTCAGATATGAGCCCAGCCCAGGCCCATCATCAGTCAGGGCATACAGGCAGGACGTACGGGCAGGAAGTGGTTTAGAAGAGCTTGACCGCACACAACATGAGCCTTTTTCAAGAGGTGGCAAAACAAAGAGGCGACAGCTAATGGCTTTCCTCTTTTACTTTGTTATATGGATGTGAAAGGATAAATGGACGCTAGTGTGAATGGGTTTGTGTGAAAGCTTTGCAAATACTAATAATGTGGGGGCACCCGCATACAAAACAAGCCTTTTGTATGTTTTAAAATGAAATTATTAAAAAGTACAAAATATGGTATGAGCATGAGAAAGATGCTTTTCATTGGTTAGCGATAACATATATATATGTATATAATGTGTTCAATATTTTAAAGGGAAGAATAGGTTTGATACTAGCTCAAGATTGTTTTAAGAAATATATGTGAATACTAGAGATGCTCCGATCAGGGTTGTATGCTGCTGATTCCGATACCAATCATCCATGAGTGAAATCGGCTTACACCGATAACGATCACATGGATTATTTAAAAAATATAATGAATTAAAAGGATGGGGCACAGAATTCCTGGCTGCAGCCTTGCTATTAGCTATATGATTTGAAAATGGAACCATAAAATCAACTTGATTTAGACAAAAACGTACTTCACTTACTTTTTCAAGAGAAAATGTATCACTCGTGAAACATACAGAGGATGAGACCCCTTCTTTCAGGAGACTTTGGATGTGTGAGTACATTGTTTGATGGAGCTCGAGCACACACAGTACATGGGCTCAAAGTGAGACAGCAGTCAGTGGAACTCGGTGTCGTCCACCTCTGAGAAAGGCAGGTCATCTAGTCTGATGAATTCAATTATTTTCGGGTTATTTGCTTAGCCTACTGATTATCACGCACATATACCAGCGAGTGTTCTCCAGCTTTTTACACATGACTTTTTTTTTCTACATTTTACCTTCTGCAATGTGCAGTGGGCCAAGGAAAAACAACCCGTGAGCTGAAAGTGGCCCCTGGACTCCACTGCTTTTATACTAACAGAGCTTTTTGGTTTGTGTGCAACAATGTGCACCATGATTTCATGTTTTAAAATGTTATTCAACAATCAAACATGAAGTTATTGACTTAGGAAGTTTGTTTTCATTTTGTGCAGCGATACACACAGGTGCACGTGCAGGAGCAGTTAAAAAAAAAAACGTTCACGATGGTTCCTAAGTTGCATGTAAGCTAGCACTGATTTTGAAGATAATGTACATGGTGCAGAATGACTGATTAGGAAACTTGGAAGAGACGAGGCAAGGCCATCTCTCGCCAAGGCACATAATGCACTCAACATTTTTCTGTAAAGGATTTGGGGAAACATGGCAGTTTTATTACTACATGATGACTTCTTGATGTTGTAACAATGATGTTCTGAATGTTTGTGAATGTACCTCGCTGTGAATGTTATTGGTGGACAAGGAGAAAGTGTTGTTGTCAGTAAACGTATCTTCCTCAGTCACAACAACACCACCGTCTGTGCTCAGCTCACACAAACGCAGCATACTGTGTGGGAACTGAGCACTACTGTTGGCGTTAATAAAACTTAAAAAGGGGTCTCATCTGGTCAGGGCCTCCCCGACGCCTCCCTGGGGAGGTGTTCAGGACGTGTCCGACCGGTAGGAGGCCTCGGGGAAGACCCAGGACACGTTGGAGAGACTATGTCTGTCAACTGGCCTGGGAATGGCTCGGGATCCGCCGGGAGGAGCAGGGCAAAGTGGCCGGGGAGAGGGAAGTCTGGGCCTCCCTGCTGCCCCCGCGACCCGATCTCGGATAAGTGGTAGAAGATGGAAGGAAGCGAGTACACAGGGGAGAGCGTGTGAGTTCCACACTGATGTGTTGCAACAGGCAACCCGGGTTGCCTGATTGTGGCACTGACATACTAACCACTCGGCCACCACGCAGCTAACATCTTTTCTTGTCGGCATGTTAGTTATGTTGGTTACTTCTTTTCAACAAGCGGGAAGCAAATGATATGGATGGAACTTTTTTTTTTATTTAAAAAGAGCGTGATTGTATCTAAGATTCCCTTAATTTAGGAAGACCTATTGTCATAAACACTATCAGAATTCTTTTTTGGCATGATTTGCATGTAAATTCACTAGTTTTTACATTTATAAACTAGATTAAAAGAGAGTAATATTTTATTGAATCAAGTTGAATAATTTTACACGTTTACGCAGAATTTTTGACTACCTTTAATTTAATAAATCTTGGTACGCTCTATGAAATTTGCTGTGCAGCCTTCACATTGGTCCCAAATCAGCAAATCTTATATATATTTTCTGTGTGTGAGTCCGTTCTTAAATTTAGAAAGTTAGGTAAGCAGTTTTTGCTCTTAATTTAAGGCAAATATTTTTAATCCGTTGCTGAATCAATATTAAGTTTTTAGAGCGAGCTCTGTCCTGGACGGTCCTTTGACTCCGTGGAGGAAGTGGGGGAGAGAAGGATGTTGGCTAAGCTGACATCCATCATGGTCAACACCTCTCACCCGCTACATGACACTGTGGGTTCCCTTAGCAGCTCCTTCAGCAGCAGACTGTTACACCCACGGTGTAAGAAGGAGAGGTTCCGCAGGTCCTTCATACCGACCGCTGTCAGGCTCTACAACACCTGCACCACCTGAACCATGTTGTAGTCAATATGTATTCTTTACACTGTATTCTTTACTTGCGTATCTTGCGTGCTGCTGTAACAAGTGAATTTCCCCGCTGTGGGATAAATAAAGTACAAATACAAATGTAGTACGCTGGTAGGGGACCTCCTACCCTACAAATCATATCAATTATGCCTCATTGCCATGGTGAAGTAGTTTGGCCACATCTTAATTTGAGAGTCACACATGGTCGTTTAGCCTCCTGCTCCTCCGGGGACTGCTGCCATCTCCGCCACCTTGGATTCCTCAGTCATGCCGTACACCACGACAGTATGAATTACAGCTGTCGTGGTGCTGGGAGTGATTGGGGGAATGTGAGCGGCTCCTCGATATCGTTTGATTGCACGGATAGAAATGTTGTAGATGATCAATGGGTTTCTGTCATGCGTTGGTAGTTTTCGCGATGTCTCAATTAAAACTAGTTATCATTTTAATATGCTTATTAGGCAGCTCTACTCGTCTGTCTGCAGAGATGTTCTAAATGATGAGCTTGTTTTAAATGATGGTAATTCAATAGTATATGAGGAGAACAGCATTGTAATTTAGCTCCTCCATCATGCATATGGCTGCTTTGATAAACTACTAGGCTGTCGGTTTATCAACTTAATGTAATGCAGGCTTGTGAGTAAACAAGATACATTTCATCTTTTAAGCAAATAACAGCTAGTGAAAAATGTGATTTTTTTTTGGTTGGTAAAATATGTTTTTGGCTTGAATTGTGAAGGTTTAATCTATCAGTGGTGTGACAGAGTGTGTTTTTGTGGAATAATGATGCTTCTTGCAGCAGTAGCAGCCAACTTGTAATGAAAATTTGCACAGTGTGACGTAAGAGAGGAAGCGCAGACGTCCCTTGGCTGTTGTAGTATATATGCTGAAGCTATAAAACACACCTGTGGCATTTATTTGTGTATATTATTATTGAGAAAGGCTGTTTAAATGCCATTGGGAAGCAGGGGTCCACTGTTTATATTGGTGTTGACATTTGGGTATGTGTGTGTTATGTACACACAACTATAGTATTAGCACACTAAGTACAATTCTATAGCCAATTAGAATGCTGATCATTAAGTTGTATGCATTTTCATGCAAGACCATTAGCATTGCTTTTGTATTGTTGTAATGAGATGTTAGAGTAAAATTAATTTAAAAAAATTATATTTTATTATTTAAAGTGGCCGCACGGTGGCCGGGTGGTTAGCATGTTGGCCACACAGTCAGGAACTCTACAAGATCTGGGTTCGAATCTCTGTTGGGCATTTCTGTGTGGAGTTTGCATGTTCTCCCCGTGCGTGTGTGGGTTTTCTCCGGGTACTCCGGTTTCCTCCCACATTCCAAAAACATGCATGTTAGGTTAATTGGAGACTCTAAATTGTCCATAGGTATGAATGTGGGTGTGAATGCTTGTTTGTCTATATGTGACCTGCCATTGGCTGGCCACCAGTCCAGGGTGTACCCCGCCTCTCGCCCAACGTCATGTGGGATAGCTCCAGCATACCCTCGCGACCCCAATGAGGATTAAGCGGCATAGAAAACGAACAAATTAATGATGTATTTAAATTTGGTATTGATTTTTCTTAACATTAATATTAACATAGTAAATAAAATGTTTTAAATAAAAACAGGAACTTATAGCATAACAATACTGTTTATTTTTTGTGCCCTTCTTCCAAAAATTATACAGAAACTACTAAACCTATTTCCTTATAACTTTGTAGAAGGATAGAACATTTCCTAAGTAAGAACCCAACATTTTTAGTGTGAATCCAGGATTTTTATTTATTATTTTTGGATATTAGAAAAACTGTGATTTCACATACAATATTACACATCACTGCCCCCCATTGACCTGGAGTGGAACAGTTATGTCTGCAACTTAAGGCTACAGTAATCCCTCGTTTATCGTGGTTAAGTGGTTGCAGACCTGACCTTGACAGGTGAATTTCCGCAAAGGATGATTCCTTATTTAAAAATCAAATCTTTTTGTAGTTTGAGCATAGAAAATCTGTTTACAATCTTGTATTTGTGTTTGTTAACATTATTAAAGACCTCTATACATGAAATAACACCCCTATAGTCACCTTTACACTCGTATTACCCAATATAGTAGACATAATATGAGAAAATAAGACATAACATCCGTCCTGTTCTGTACAGTACTTCCTGCGGTGGCTATTGTCTCACCAATGTAATGTGGTCATGATTTATTTGATTTATTTGAACATTTATTTCACTTCACTATACATCACATATCACAATTCACAGTTCCACATGTCCAGAAGGAGTAGGAAGAAGCAGAAGTTATTCAATCCTACCCCCTCTTTGCTTCACATCACTTGCTAACTAATACATTTCACATCAAGTGCTAACACATTTGTTCATTTCCTATTTCCATGTTCCCTTTGCCAGTTCTGAATACCAGGAGAAAATGATAAAGCAATTCATGTGTTTCAATGAAGTTGAATAGTGTAGAATACTACATATCATCACATCAGCTCACATACCTGCAACCATAGTGAGGACAAGCGGTATAGAAAAGGGATGGCTGGATGGATGGACAGACATTTTTATGCTTGAAATTGCTTAATTTAGGTAAAAAATACATACAATATGCTCAAATATGCATATTTTTGGACCGATAATAGCTTGTATTTAACCACAAAATAGCAATGATTTAATAATTCCTTTATTTTTGACAAACAGTGATAGAGTGAAACCATGAAATTCAAAATGCAAAATGGCGAGCGATTACTGTACTTCTCACTTAGTTAGACAACAAACTAGTTGAGCCTGAATCAACAATGCCTTTGCTGGTTACAGCCGAGCACTGCACTCCCATTTTGCCTCATTAGACACAATCAATAATTAATTGTTAATCCATCCATCCATTTTCTATACTGCTTCTCCTCTTTAGGGTCACGGGGGCATGCTGGAGCCTATCCCCGTTAATGATCAATGAATAAATGATTCATTACTACGCGCATTCCAACTAAAGAGTAATTTATATATCAGGTTCACATATATAATTGTTGGCTCAGTGAGTTAAAAACAAACCCCATACCCTCAAATGTCCCATCTCGAACTATTTCCAGCAGGTGTTGATCTATTGCCTCCATTGCCTTCCTGACTAATGTGGAATGAAGCCTTGGCAGCTTTGCCTCTAATTGGCTACTGGTTTCACTATGACTTTGCTTGAAGCTGCAGAGCTTTCCTGTCACCTTCATTGATTAGCTGCAAAGGTATTCGCAACGCTGCTTGCTGTTATCTTTTTCTACCTCTACGGCAAGTCTATTCAACTCAATTCAGGGAGCCACATTTTCATGAATGCACACCAGGGTTCGGATGATCGCATTCACACACAATAAACAAACCGAACTAGCAGAGCAGACGCACCAGAGATCGTTTTAACCGAACTAAACATGGCAAAAGTGTAAGCGCACCCAAGACGTAATGCAAATTTTAAACAGCATCAGCTCCAGCCTGGATGCTAATGTTACACTAATACTGCAATTTGTTGCTGTGTTTTGTGATCAATGTGAACAATTAAGCTCATTTATTCTATAGCTTAGCACATTTAATGAATCCTGGAATGCAGGAACCACAACAAATGCCGCACAGGGAAACGCATTTGAAGCTCGACACTGACAGATTACACTTCCTGGTGCAGCCCTGGTGATAGATGGCTACTATCAAACGCTGTGACTAAATGAAAAGATTAGAAAACAAATTAATTGATGAAAGAATTAAAGCAGTATGAAGCAGCTGTCCAGGGGACGACAGACAATTAAATGCACAGATGGTTTGGTTGTCATAAAGGCTATAGGTGGAGGCGCTGTTATTCATAATGCTTTAAATAAGCTATCATAAAGACTGACCCACTAAGAACACTGCATTTATGAGTCTAATTAAATTCAGGCTTAAACATACAGCATGCCAATGACCATCTAAATACATACAGTCGTCACTCACTTCCTCACTCCCTCACTCTAGCGCAATTTTTCAAACAATTCATAAATGCTCTCTGTTTCTTTTTGGTTGACTATGGCCTATTATTAGTCAGACAATATGTGTACTTAAGCAAATTGTACATAATGTTTGCCCAAATAAAGCATTTTCAAACATAAACATGGCTAAATAAACTAAAATACAAATACAGTATAACCAAGTCAATATATAACAGAGTTTTGGCTCTGAATTTGAAGATGTGACAAGAGTCAGATTTCAGGTGGTAAGGATTTCCAGAGTTTTGGAACAGAGCGACTGAAAGCTCTGCTCCCCTTTGTGCTTAGGCAGGCAGAGGGAAAGTGAGGTGCGATGGAAGAGGAGGATCAGAGGGCACGAGCTGGAGTGGCGATATGGTGGTGGTCAGACAAATAAGGAGGGGTGAGCTTGTGGGTGCTCTTGAAGATATATAGGAGTGTGTAGTCTATTCTTTGCCTGACCGGGAGCTAGTGAAATTGCTGCAGGATGGGGGTGATGTGATGGAATAATGGTGTGTTAGTTATGAGTTATGGACCAGCAGAGTTATGGACCAGTGGTAAAGGAGTAGTAGTAGTAGTAGTAGTAGTAGTAGTAGTAGTAGTAGTATGAAAGGTGTCCAGACTGTGAACAAGAATGGAGGCAGTGAGAGAGGGGTGCGTCAGTTAATGTTGTTGACTTCGACTTTGTTTTTTCGTTTGTTTGCTATGTCAATATGAAGTATGGTTATTGACCATTTATGTTCATAAGTTAAAACTCCAATTTATATATATCAAGGCAGGTGACATCACAGAAGCTCTGTTGTAAAAACTGTGAGTGAAGGAAGTGACGTACAGTAGGCTTTGCACATGCGTAGATTTACAGATCGGATTTTACATTTTACAATATAATATTTCATCGAGATATAAGCACCTCCACATTTTAGATGGGATTTTACACTGTTAATTTTTAAAAAATGTTGCATTTTCTGGATCAAATCTGAATTGAACCCAGTTGTGTGTACACATACAGTATGGTAGTTGATGGTTTGATCCTCAAGCTCACTGTAGTCATTCAGCTTACTTATACATTTCAACATTCAGGTTGCATTATTACTTTCCAACATTTCAAGTTTTAGTTTTTCAGTTTCAGTTTTTAGTCTGCTAAAAACAAATGCACAAATTAAACGGTGCAGCCTACTGGTGAAAAATTATTTTACATTTTCCATTACCGTAACATTCTACTCGTTGCACGGAATGACATGGCTCAGGTGGTAGATTGGTCATCTCCCAACGCAATGGTTGCTGGTTCGATCCTCAGTCCTTCTGTAATCATTCAACATATTTGTACATGTCAACAATCGTTCTCCATTTTTGCATTTCAAATTCCGCTTTTTTGTCCACGAACCACCCCCACATTTCTCAAACGCGTCAAACCATTAAAACATCAAAATGTTCAGCTCATTCAGCTCATTCATTCTTTTCCGCAATTCAATATTTTCTGTGACATTTTTACCATTTTTAATGAATGAACAATTTTTATGTCGGCCCCTATTGGTGGAAATCTATGTTACATTTAACAATGCATGTAACATTCTGCTTATTCGGTACGCAGTGGCACGGCTAAGGTCGTTCAGTGGTCGTCTCACAACCTGATGATTGCTGGTTCGATCCTGAGTTGATGAATAAATTTCAACACACTTCTAGGGTATTTCTACATTTCAGTTCAGCTTCGCATTTCAGCATCCACACACATTTTTCACTGAAAGATATTCTTAAGTTCCCCTTTTTGTATAATAAATGACAATGAAAAAGAAAGAAACAATACGTTTATATTGGTGACGACTGATTGGTGGGACACTCTCAGTTGGTGTTTGTGTCTTGTCCCCTCAGGGAGTTTGACCCATAAAGTGAACCTACAAAGTGAATGTTCCGTGAACTGCTTTTGAGCAATGGAAGCATCCCCATGATGGCGGAACAGGATGGATTTATTTGTCTGGTGGCTCAAAGTGATGGGGGAGCTCTTCACTTCATCGCAATAAGCCGAGCACTGGCCGCTATCTCCAAATACCATCATTTCACCTCCACATAAATTGCAATCTGTTTACAGTTCATCCTCAGCTGCTGAAGCCAATTTCCTTCAGCACGCTCGCGGCAAGATGACGAGAATTCACCGCCTCATTTTTAAGCTGAGCGACACTCGGTTCCAGGGGGCGCAAAGGCAGTTGCGTTTAATTTGTGTGTTAAAAGTTAATAACTTCATCGCCGCTTCCAAGATGACATGTTCCTTTATCATTGCTAATGTCAGTCGATGAAATATTAGTGAGACAGAGGACATTAAAATTGTTTCTGTGTGTCATTTCTAATTGAGTGTCAAAGTTAAGCGTGCACCGCTGTCAAATGAATTAACTCCTGTCACGCAAATACCGGCTTCCGCTAGTCTGCTCACTGCTTTATCGTTTTAGCCATTCACGCTGATTACAACATGGGAAACACATTTAGCTAAGATGTTGTTTATGCCCTCCATATGTGACTCCCTCTTTGGTGGTATCAACAACATAGTCACTGAAATTTGTGTAAAAGGCCCTGTTATGCACAAGTGACTTTTTAATGATGCGCTAACACTAATACACCGCCTGGACAAAATAAAGGTCACCACCTGGATTTAACTATGCAAATAGGTAAGAGCCTCCCATTGGATAAGTCATGCATGGGTGATTATGTCTCAGCTTAAGTTATTCACCCATTATGGATGCCGGCTAAACCCCCAAAATACAGTGGGTGTTGTTTAGAGCGCTTTGAATTGTGTGAGAAATTTCAAGTAAATCCGACTCATAGGGTTTAAATCAGCGCAGCCATGTGGTGTATTTGTCAGAAAAATAATAGTCGAGGTTTCTTTTCTGTCCCTTCATTGACGGCATAGTGGTAATGATTGTTGCTGGCATGCAAATGAGTATTACATTTATCCCAATCCGGCTCATTATGCAGTCCCTCCAGGATTTTGCAGGCTTTTTTGTGATTGTTACGCCCTAAAATGTCTGATTTTGCAGCAGGCTTTCGACAAAGTTGCAAAAGTTGCAACAATGTTTTGACTCTTATTGTTTTCGTTAACGTTGCATCAGCTTGTGACTGAATTGATCAATGTTTTATGTGTTGTTTGTAACCTTCTTCTAACAAAATATGCTTTATATGCATGTTACGCACAAATGCACTGTGCATTTTTGATCATTGACAGCAATTTACCAGTCCCCACAGGATCTTGCAATCCTTTTTTGAGATGCCTCATTTCACAGGAGTTTTTCCTCAAAAATGGTGATGGAATTTGCAGTGGGTTTTTATAAGCCTTTCTTGTGATAAAATTGCGGGACAAGGGGTAAGTTGCAACAAATGCTTGTGATTTTCCTTTTGTGTCATTATAATAGGAACATTTCTTGAAGAATAAGTCACTAATGAACAAATATAATGAACCAGCAGTACCAACATGGCACACGTAAAATATGCAACATAGGCTTTATTCCTGCACAGCAGTTACCCACAGTGTGTTCCATCTGTCGTCCACAAGTTGCAGACATTGTCAGTATATGTTGTATGCTTGTAAAGTGCCTGTCAATAGTAAACTCTAGTTGTTTTGTTGAGAACTCTAGGGAACTGTTGGGTGCGATCTATACCAGTGATTTTTGTTATCATTGATGATGATGAGATTATCATCACACATCCACATCTCTGTCAGTGTAAAGGAAGTGAGGACGTGGGTGGGGCATGCAGGGACACATTTGATTGGTTAGACCGGGGGTCGGCAACCTTTAGAATTAAAAGAGCCATTTGTGCCCTTATCCACCAAATTAAAACCCACTTGGAGCCAAAAAACCTATTTGACCACCAAATTGAAGGTAACACTACATATATAGCTTCCTTAAGCGTATTGTTACATTTCAGTCACAGGTTGCAGACCACTGGGTTAGACAATGGACGCGTGCGTTCGAGCGATGCTCAGGGACTAGTACAATTGGCGATTGATGATGATTGGCCAAAATGTGCGGGGGTTGGAAACAATTGTGCATAATTTGCAGAGAATTGTTTGAATTTGCATGAATTGGCCCAATCGCAACATCACCAAATCCTTGAGGGAGGGTTTGATTTTGCACTTTTGCACATTTGCATGCTGCTCCGTCACCTTCATTTCCTTTCATTGTATCGACCTGCATAGCAGCTTTTGTCTCGCCTGCCAGCTTGCCCCTTTTAAAGGACATTCTGTTAGTTTAACTCTTGTCTTTTTTTCTCATTCATGGACAAGTTTAAAGAAGCACAGAATCAAATTCACAAGTGTGATGACTTTGCACCGAGGTAATATTACCCAGAACGTTTTTTTCCCCTTTCCTTCTGCAAACAGAAGTCAACCTGTCGAGCATGAAAAATGCCTGTGCCAAATATAACCCTGAGCCACTTGAGGCTTGAGCTGAGATCTAATCAACTATAATGACTGGCAACACCAATGTTGGTATGCAGGGCCTCATTTGTCCTTCTCCACACGTTTGAAAGCTGTTGAACGCTGTCATCTTCCCTTTTCAACCAGCTTGGTAACATTCCAGTATGCATAGTAGGAGGTGGACATCTATGCAACGACTGACAGCCTGGTGATTATTTTACAAGTCACTTTTACAAGTCAAATTAATGGTGATTTTCTTTGCTTTCAGATTACAACGTCAAAGCGTACATGCAAAATTAGCATTGTGATGTCATTTCATCCATTGAGGAACACCTAATAGAGTCAAGTACAGTCAAATTCATAGCAGATTTAATGGAGCGTTACGTTTAACGGGGTCATCATGGAGATTTTCCCCAATATTGTCCTGGAAGATTAGCATATGTCACGCCTCCTTCCTTTAAATGTCTTTGGCTTGCTCGCTTCTTGGCTCAGCGGGAGTCAAAAGCATCGTGTTGAATTTGGTCATTTGAAACATGTGATTTCTCTTGCCTAATCATCAAAGAAAGGTAATTATATATATATTTTTAAACGGCTTAGAAATATAGGAAAGTATATATTTTATTTGGTTATTGTTATGATAAATATAATACAAATTTAAAAGGTAAAATAGAATAGAAATAGAATAAATAAAACTATGTAAAATCTGTAATTTTTCTTGTACTAAGAATTTGCGCTGAAAAGTAATGACAATAATCCGGACAAATGTTATGGATGCATTGTGAATTATTATTAATTATTTAGCATGTATGCATATACAGTATTTATGGTATTTGTAATAGGCCATGATTTTGTGTTTGTGATTAATGAAATACACTAAAAGTATATTTGACTTTTATATCATTTGAACTAAGTAATATAATGCATGACTGTTAAAATAATGAAAAAAAAAACAATAAATAAAAGGTAAACTTAGAAACTTCGGAAGAAGTTAAAAAAAAGGCTCTAGTTCCGGTAAAAAAAAAATTATGAAAAATCTGTAAATGTAATAAAAATATGTAATTGAAAAGGTTATGCTTTAGTACTGTATTATAAAACTGGACAATCATTATTATAATAAATATGAACATTATGAAAAAAAATAAAAAATACATTACTGAAGACGTTACTTAAGTATCTAATTTTAATCACATTTAATACATTTACATGACATTTACATTTCAATTTAATTTCAATTTCATTTTAGTAAATATTTTGAAATATCATAATGATATAATAGAATAAAATGTATATTTTACAAGTACACTATTATTAGTTGTTTTCTAAAAAATGTAAAACAGTTGAAAAATGTTTTTTAATAATCATTTTATACCATTATTTTATCATAAAAATAAATATTTGATTTATATTATTTTTCTGGAGTTAAACTTTAAAAGTATTTGGATGAATTCCCTATAACGGGTCAGAATTCTAAGTATTCTTGAGTATGGCAAGTCTCATCCAAGTCTTCCTACAAAGAAAAGTCATTTTTCCGGACACACTAGATGGAAGGTCCCTAATATGTATAACACTAGTCAGTAGATATGCACCAGCTGTGGTTAAAAAGTAGCAATTTTGGTTCACAGCTTGGCTCATCTTCTTGTAGTGTGACATTAAAGGTGTCAGAGCAAGACGAACAGGATGAAGTCATACAGGAGGCAAGAGATTACCTTGCTTGCTGGCCTTTCACGTTTCATTAGCAACATCCCCGTAGTGGAGGATGGCCCCGCCTCATTGACTGCTTAGGCCTGCGCCAGGGCCTGTGGACACTAAGAAGACAGGTACAAATGTCTGCAAATGTCTTCTCTTTTTCAACAAATTACTGGGTTTATCTGTATTTCTACTAAGGGATAATCTGTAAGATTAACAACAGCTACAGCAGCCAGCACTTGACTGGGTGGATGCCACTTTGAAAGAGACACCATCCCTCTACCGGAGGTTGTGGGTTTGAGTTTATGCGTTGATGAGCATTGGTTCCGTTCGAGTTTCCTTGAGCAAGACACCATAATCCCCAGGAATGTCTTGGCGGCTGCTGCTGTCGCTGATCCGTGTGTGCAGGGTGCAAATCAACAGACATGACTGGAAAGTTTGCTCATGAATTGTTTTTTTTTACAAAGGATTAGAAGCTAACTCTTCTACTCCTGAACCGCTGCACGCAAATGGAGGAAAAGTTGTCAAAACACTCCTACGGTGTTGCATTAGCTATTATATTCTGACAAATACACCACATGGTGGGGAAGTTAAACCCCAAAACTGAACCCCCATAAATTGTATTGACTTGCAATTTCTCGCACAGATCAGTGAGCATTACAAAACACCTGCCGTGCTTTAAGGTGTTTAGCCAAATCACCACCTAATTTGGTACTACTTTAGGGAGCTAATATTGGTACGAGCTAACTTTAGTACTTTGGTACTAACTTTAGGGGACTAACAAGCACATAGTTTTAGGATCAAGTCTTAATTTTATTGAGTTTTTAAAGAGGAAATGTCCACAAATCATTAATCAAATCAAATCAAAACAGCTTTTACCCACAGGCCATCAGGCTCCTCAACGAAGCACTCGCACACGCCGCACGCAACACACGCACACACTCATAGCACTTTATTTATTTATTTATTTGTATTATTTACTTGTATTAATGTCTCGTCTGTTGTTGTTGCTTAATTTATTGGTATATATGTTTATGTGTTTATGTTTCTTATGTTCTTATTCTTTCATTTGTTTTCTTTCTTTTCTTGGGAGAATGAACAGAATAAGATTTTCATTGCATGGTATAACTGCTGTTGTACTATGCACATGACAATAAAACTCTCTTGAATCTCTTGAATCTTGAAATTACATACAATCGGCTAGTGCCAAAGTCTTTGTTACAAGTTAAACATTAAATTGTAAAGTGACGGTTTGCCCTATTTCTATGCTAATAGATTTTAATGTTTTAATAAAATAAAATGAATATTAAATGTATTTGGTTTGTAACATTGATCATTTTTATTTTTTTATTTTTATTGTACATTTTCTTTTTAATTACAACACTTTTCATGCACAATTACTTTTTTCCTTTGTAATATTCCTGTTTTTTTAGTGAAAAGAGTAGTAGAAGTATTTGCCTCATCAAGGTTTTAAATTCACCAGACAGACTAGCTAATACAAGTCAGGATGAACAGTATAGTTGTGGTTTTGTGCGCGTGTGATCAAGCTGTAAAAAGTTCCAGGCAAGGAGCTTGTTTCATTCCCTTTTTAAAAACCTAGATTGAAAGCATGTGTGAGCTTCTGATCTGGCTTAATCTCCACGCAACAGATGCCCGGCCATGGCTCAAAATGGCCGCCGTGCCCCCACAAACGCTCTTAGAGTAGTGATTGGAAATGATACTAGATTACCGTGCGGGCAGGAGCACTAACTCCGACAGTGGAGACGAATTATAAAGGTTTAAAAATACAAAGGTTTTTCTATGATTTCTCTTTCAATCATAAGGTTGCGCAACTTGTCGTCTTTCCAGTCACTCATGCATTCTGCAAACATTCCTTCATTTTGGTTTTGGAAAGCCTTTTTGGACACTCTACATAGAGGTCAGGGTCAAGTGACATCTGAGGAATTTTCAATGCGACCTTCCAATGAGAGATAGTGTCCAGACTGTTGAATTCACGCCGGGCGACTCAGAGAATAATCTGCTCGCTCGCCGTCATTGAGCAGTCAGGCCCTCATCTGTACGATCCAGAATGAAGTATTCATGAGGACTTTTCAGCACTCAAATGGTTGCACATCTCCCTCTCATTTTGCCACGTTTAAAATCAGGGATGAAAGCTGCCGTATGTAATCTTCCTTCCACTTATTTTGGTGCAATTAAGATGCCGAGCTGCAAGATACAGCTGCTATTCATGAAGGAAAGTATAAATGGATTCAACATCTTCAATCAATTACATTTAATTACTTTATTTTTTTGTCTGTTTTTCACCTCCAAATACTGAGTTTGTTTGCACATACTGAAAGAAAATGCTCAAATTCCATTAGCAATATCAGAATATATCCCATCAATCGGACGGACTTGAAATGTCTCACACAGCTCAATGCATTATGTAAAACTACCCTCTATAATTTTCAGTGCACCTGTCAACGCTCCCTTTTTTACCAGGGAACGTATTCTGCCCTTCTTTCCTGGTGCCCTTCCGTTTTAATAATGTCCCGTATTTTTTCCTACATTGTAACTTTGGGGAATTTCCCTTGTTTTATGGAAAATGTACCTTATTTTCAAACGACTTCAGTTAAAAGACATTTTAGGATTGAGGTCGACCATGTTTTTCAACCCATCTTACTCAAATTCTACAGGCATGTGCTTGTCCGCCCCGTAAAGGTGTGATTGGGCTGAACACCTCAAAGTTACAGTGGATGTGTTATAGAGTGCATTGAGCTGTGTGAGAAATTTCAAGTCAGTCCTACTTATGGGGGTTAAAGTTTGGGGTTGGACAACAGCGTCTTGTCAGAAAAATAATAACACTGGCAACACAGTGGGGGTGCATGTTTTGACCAATTTTCACCCTTTTATGTGCAGTGATTCAGGAGTAGCCAAATACGTACAGTTGAGTGTTTCCATCCTATCTGCATGACAATTATAATAAAATGTGAGAGAAGATGTGTTGTATTGCTTTACATTACAATATGATGGATTGTAATGTAAAGCAGAAGCAGAGCTTCCCAAACACATGAGCTACAATAGCTACAATAGCCACTACCGATTAGTTTCACAAAACAAAGCACCATTGTCCGATACATATTTAAAAGGACTCCAAAATGAGTGTGCATCACTATGAACACTGCAGCCTTGGGTGCAGTCCGCCCACACATGTGACTCAGAGGCGTAATGACATAACACACGCATAATGTAAGATAATCAACTTGTCTGCCACGTGAACGCGAAGACGCCTGAAGATCTTTCAACTGCTCTGGCCTCGTGTGTAATTGGCTGCCTCCACCACCATTCATTGTTTCTCCCTCCCAATCTATACAACTATTTTTCCACGCATCGCATACATGAATGATTTTCAATTTCCAGACTTAATCGTTTCCACCGGAATTACTCGCAAGTGTCAGCATCGGTCGGTCGCTCCAAAGTGAACGGGAAAGAAATCCTGGCGCAGATTAATTACAATGCCCTTAAAAACCTGAACCAGCTCCATTAAGTCAATTTTTAATGTAGCAAGGCTTCCGTCATACAAGGATTACTGCACCCGTTTGTACAGTGTATGGCAAAAGGCTGCCTGAGGTAAGATTAACCAGCAGTTTTATGTAATCCAGATTTAAGAAGATGCTGTGGCTGCTCTCTCTGTTGTCCCCTATTCTTAACTACACTCTTTATTTAAGCTTGTTAACATGTCCTTATGTTGGTTGAGATTCTGGTTTAGCATCACTTTTTGACACCAATTTTGTAAAAGGAGCAGATGTTTATGTGCAGGTGCTTACTTTTTGCCACATCTTTTAGATTTTAGATTAAATAGAAAAATGGACACATTAGAATTTACCAATTGTACCAGTCCTCACAAAGCATGCGTTATTTCATGACTGATGGGAGCAAATGCCCCAATAGCCTCCATAATATTCAAGCAATAAACACTTAAGTCAACTATTACAACTTGGTAGCCATGATGAATTTCAATTGTTGAGTTTTTGTCACTCACCTAGAAGATTTAACAGCAAGCGACTGAGAAAGCGCAGTAGTAAAAAAACAAAAAAACAAAATCCATATCCTTTCGGCCCAGGCTTTATAGTAGACATGAAGAGGCTTGTGACACGGAGCTCTGAATCCACCAGCACCCACAGGGGAACTCGGGATGCCCTCTCGCCGCATCGTCTTTGATTACGGCACACCTAACCTTTTGCCCCGGAGCTCCTTGATGCGAGACGTGTGAACCCACTCCAGCTGCCTATATGTATTCCTTTCATCACACTCTGACACTAAATTATACATGATTGTGTGTGTGTGTGTGTGTGTGTATTGAGGAGAGAGGCTATTCGGTGAATGGTCACATTATAATTGTAGGGGTTGAAGAGAAGGCCAGGCATGTATTTATTATTGTATACAGTAGTTCCTTAGAGTGTACAGGAAGAAGGATGTGTCTTTATATACTGTACATCATACTGAAAACATCAATAACGCTTTTTCCAGAGGGAGCTTTAAGCAGCATTTACACTTGCACTTGTGCCGTGGCAATACGTGTCATTTATTTATTCATTTATGGCATGCCCGAAAAGCATGAAGACTAGTTTGCGCACCGTTTACGCATAAATTACGCACTCGGCACGCAATTTGTGACCGCAATTTGTGCACATTGACGCCAAATGACCACGCCTCCCGCAGGACTTATTTACACCTTGTCAAGTACTGTTTACGTCTGGCGCGCGACAATAGTACGTGCGACACCATTGGTTCCCTCATGGGTATGCATTGTCATTGTCACCACCACTTCCCACATCCGTGAAGCAGTCCTGGCATTATTTGGTCCGGCTGTGTTACGAATGACGGCGCACAACAGCAGGAATCACCCCTAGCTTCATTAATTCCTTTGTAAGGGACCTACAAGGTATTGAACAACTTCAGAGAAGAAACTCATGCAATAAAGAAAGGTAAGTCAATATTTTCTGGCAGCTGCAGGTAAAGAATGTGCAAAGAGCTAGAAGGAGGGGAAAAAAAGAGACACGGACAGCGTGGGAGAGGGACTCGCTGACTCGATGACATTGCTTAGGGCATTATGGGTCGTTATTAACAGAAAATCACTAGGAAGATCCAAAGCGCTACAGAAATTACTTGAGAATTCCCCCCGGATAGCTCCAAGAGGTGGTGGAAAAATTAACCCATTTATGTGAATGAGACACGAACGGCATGCTTTAAGACGCACCACCCGCATTGTTTGCACGTTGGTTGTGGTGCTTTCGCGGTGTGTTCACGTTGCATTCGCGGAAACTGTGCGTGCCACAAATTTTGAACACTTGAAAATTTTTCTTTGCGCGCTGGCACACAGCCCTGCACAGTTTACACATACTTCACACCTGTTAACGACCAATTTACTCATTTGGCACGCCATTGACACTACCGCCACGGAGACAAAGTGTGTGCAAGTGTAAACAAGGCTTTATTCTACTACTGCAGTTTTGAAGGATTTATTATCATTAGTAAATCTTTGCAATCACACTCATATGCGCTGCCATCTGACATCTGTGTCGTCTGTGTCACCGAGAAGGGCAGCTAATGACAATGGCTCTTCACAGACTCAGTTGAAGTTTAAGTAATCATTAATTAAATCACGGAATGTTCTGACAATGCCACGGCAGTGAGGGATGCTGACACCACAGAAAGGGAAAGACTGTATCACTATCAAGTGATAGCCCCTCACTTATTTATTAGTAAGGGTGTCAAATTATTGCATGAATCCGCTTTATGCGTTGGGCTTCTTGTGCTTGAGCTGTCGTGGGTAGAAAACAATGGTCAAAGGTGTTACAAACTGCATCCAATGACTCATGATACAAGCAACCGTGCAGGGCTACGGTTACCACCAAAGTCAGCAAGCTGTATGACAGCAAAAAGAAACACAAACTTGCGATTTCGGTGGAGGATTCGCCAAATTGTGTTGCTATAAGCGGGTATCACTGGACCTCAGCTGGCAACCGCAGCTATTTGGGGGGCCGGGCACTTTATTGATGGGGATGACCGATGTTAGTTTTGATGTACTAACTTACAGCACTGTGATTCAATGCTTGTATTGCTCTTCATGTGAACCTGATGTTTTATTTGATTTTTTTTTAATTTTCTAATTATTTGGAGATTTACAAAAGAACACAGGAATATTCCCTTGTGGTGGTCAAAACTGAAGGTTGCAGGCAGCACTTGGGACTTGTCCCAAATACAGAGGAATGTAAATGGGTAGGACTGTGATTTTATGATTTTATAAAGCCACTTTTTTGTTATATATCAATCATTTGATCTGCCACAATAATGTGATAAATTGAAATGAAAATACCTCAAAGTGAGGGCATTTATCACCGATATTTAGATGAGATTTTAAAATGAGATTAATTAGATCAATTAATTACAGATATAATTAATTAATCTCTCTTTTTTTATATCTCTTGACAGCACTATTTATTCTCCACATTTAAATATATTTATTTTTTTATTTGATTTTGTATTTTTCTACAGATTTGGGTTAGTTTTTATTTCATTAAAAACAAAGTTTTTTTAAGTATTGTTTTTGCCCTTTGTGTGTATATGTACATGCATGTAAATGGGTTGTGCTGAAAAAGACATTGTAGCATACATGGAATACAGATATCCTTATAAATAGGGCAAAAGTGGTAAAGCTATGGTTGAAAAGTTACAAATAATTTCTCTCTCATTGGGGTCATGACAGAAAATAACTGACAACCACTGCTCTAGGTAGACTTAAAATGTAAAGTATAGTATGACTATTGCCTACCACTAAGTGGCATGCAACCACAAGACGCCAATTCATTCATTTGGGAGTCTCTTGTAGACTGATCATTAATCCACTAAAGTAGTAAGTTCCCTGTTAGGTGGGCTAGCGAACTCACCCCATTGTAAATGTTAAGATTTTACTTACGATCAGTCCCCTGAAAGGTCCCTTTTGTTAAGGAGCTCTTCTCTGCAGGCAAAGGAGGAAGGAGTCAATATAATGTAATCAGAATGTGTCATGTCCGCCATTTGCCTGTAGACAAGCCAAAATGAATGGTGACTGATTGTCCGTGGTTGGCGACGACATCATTTGTCACCGAAGCTGCGAGCGGCCAGCTTGTCTGAAGCTCTTTTTTTCATGCAGCATTGACTGCTTGTATTAAAACAGCATATTGTGTTGTTAATGAAACAGTTGGAAGGAAAAAACATGTGAATCATCGCTAACGCTGAGGAAATGACAAAAAACAGTGCTATAAAAAAACGTAATCTTACAATAAGTCAATCTTGAATTGATTACCTTTGTGTGCCTTCAAGTAAGAGTGTTTTTGTGCGTCATTCTTTACATTGGACACCATGAAATTGGACTTCTTTACTTTACCCCTTAAGCTAGCGGAGGAGTCGCACATTTATTTAATAGAGAAATCAATGACCAAGTGTGATGCTAACAAGTCTTTGCAACGTGCATAGCAGGATTGGACACCAAGGGGTGGTCTAATCTGGAAAATATGTCTTTGAGAAAAGCAATGAAGCACAGAAAATACCATCTTTTTTGCTTCTGAAAGCCCAAATTGTGCTCGGAGAGTGTTAACAAACAAGAAGACATGTTGTGCCTGTTTTACTTCCTTCACAACAGCATGACTTTCCCTGCAGGGGCATGGCCTTGGACTTTTACAGTGGGTAATGATGAAGTGGGCGTAGGATTTGCCCAGGGCATTAGCAAAGAGACACCTGGATGCATGGCACCATTAAAAATTCTAAAATGGTAGACATTTTGGCATTTGCTGTCAGCAAAAGCCACTGTGTCTTAGTGAGATGGGTGACTAACAGCTAACAGAGGATATCTTAAGTTTTACTTCGCAATTTTAGATTTTTTGAATACAACATGAGTTTTGATAGTAGTTAATCGTTTTACCATGTTCCTTACTGCAGAAATGTGGATTGAAAGTACTTACCGAAGAAGTTTGTATGAAACAATGCAAAAAAGCATGGAAATTAGTACAAAAGAGACATAATTCTCCTAAAAACTGTTGTTTTATTAATTGACTATCATTTTTTTAATTGTATACCTATTGGTGACACGTGATAAAATATTTTAAATACACTCAAAAATCAGTCACAACAGGTACTGACAGGTCGACTGCAAGATACAAGACGAGCGAGCACTACAGAGGTCATGTTTAGTTAGCCTCAAAATTTGGCATGGCAACCCCTATTATTATTCTAAGATTCCTGGAATATATCTGATAAAAAATGTGGATTTACTTACTGCCTCCATGGCAAGCTTTTCCTCAATCGAACATCTTCTGGGTTTTTGACTTTTTGTTGACTTGCATCTGCGTCAGAGCCTGTGTTTTCCTCAGTCTGGCACGCAGAAAGATAGTCAGGACAGCTAATAGTCGAAGCACCCTTCGGTAATACACATTCAGTCCAAAATGTTGCTTTATCTGGGGCACAGATAAGGCATCAAAACGTCCCATCCATCCATTTTCTATGCCGCTTATCCTCACTAGGGTCATGCTTAGCTGAAGCCTATCCCAGCATATTCGGGCGAGAGGCGGGGTACACCCTGGACTGGTGGCCAGCCAATGGCAGGGCACATATAGACAAACAAGCATTCACACTCACATTCATACCTATGGACAATTTAGAGTCTCCAATTAACCTAACATGCATGTTTTAGAATGTGGGAGGAAACCGGAGTACCCGGAGAAAACCCACACACACACACAGGGAGAACAGAAATGCCAGATTTGAAACCAGATCTTCCCGATCTCCTGACTGTGTGGCCAACATGCTAACCACCCGGCCACCGCGTCGCCCAACATCAAAACAATTGTCCTCAAAATGTGGCAAAATGCAATACCGAAGAATGTGACATGTGAATAGGCTTATTACGTCTGCTGGAGTGTTCGAGCAAAAGCCTTCCACACAATAAGCGGGCGTATAAACAAAAAATATATAACGACGACAGAAACTCAACAAAAAATGCACCACAACTATATGAAACCAATGTATTCCATGGGTAGTTGCGGGTGGGAGGGTTCTCAAGGATACATCACTTCCTCCTCCTTCTTGGTTTCAGTGACAAAAAGTGTAGAAAAGAGTAAATATTTCAACATTGGAGCACACATCTAACACAGGAAGTATGCCTTTCAATGTTATTTTTCATGGCAAAAATAACAAGATTAACATGTTTTGGTGATATGACCACATTAAAAAGTGGGGGAGGCCACAAACATTAGCATTTTAGCTATGCTAGCATTTGTGTCCTGTCATTTGTACAGTCACATTTGAACAGCAACATCGTGGTTGGTTTGCCTGTTTGCTGAAGAAAAGCAAAATCATAAAACTTACAGCTCCAACATTTGTTGTTGACTGATGGATAGTTGATTTTATTTATATTTGTTTACAATGCTGCTCTCCACCTAAACACAGGGCAGGCTCATCTACCTAGGGGTAGATCAGAGGCAGTATCATGTCCATGAGGAAGGAGTTTTTTCCGGTCATGTAAACCCGGACCTTTAAAGTCAATCGTCTAAGGTGGAGCGTACAATTGAGGAAAATGATAGATATTTCTCATGCTTTATGCTCATAAACAGTCTCTCGGGCACCTTTTACTGTGGGAACATGACTAAAAAGTCCCCCAGGGATCCAAAACGTATAACACAGAATCCAACATGTAGACATACAGTATGTATGCCACCACTTGCTTAATTCCTTATACCTTCTACTTTCAACTCAAGCTTTTCCAACAATGGTCTTGAAAGAGCGACTGTTGGAACATGCAATGGACGGTATGTTTGCTAGAACATACCTGCATGCCTTTTACCAGCAGAAAGTGGTGGGTGGAAGGATGTGAGAGGCAGAGCAGTGCTGCAGGAGATAGTAGTATGCTGCGGGGGAGGAGAGTGAGACTGGTGTGAAGGCAAAACAACTCATGTTGGACTTTGGAACAAGAGTAAAGCCTGCTGTATACTAATTATTTGCCACTTGCCAAGATTTAAAATCAATTTTCTAAACATGTTAGATAATTTCCCTAGTTTTAAGGGCTGTTTACTCATTGACTTTATAGTATAACCTTAATTTTATAATGAGGGATTACTATGTGTCTAGTTTAGTTCAGAAATGTTCAAATTCAGCAAATAACTGTCAAAATAAGCAATTTTTGGTTTCCCAAGAAATAAAATCTTGTTTAAAGATTCCACAACATCCACAGGATGCTTAATTTAAGAACTGCTAAACAACAATGTTTGAACATTCAGGTTATTAAACCGAAAGGCTACGGCATACCGGCAACAATTTTTGATGATCGATACCGACGAATGACTAAATGACTAAATTACAACTTGGTATTCTGGTAAAAGAAAATAAATATTGATGTTATGAAATTAGCACTTGTGGTTGTGATTTTTAATAGCATGGGTTAAGATATATATTCGTGGAACAAGTAGACTTTTTTTGTCAGGACTTTTTGGCCTGATTGTGAGATTAATTTAGGATTATTTCAAAATCAGCGAGTTCCAGGAAACAGCTTCTTCATTTTGCACTGATATGTCATTTTATTTTCACTTATTTTAATAATATTTCACTTTTTATTGGTTGTATGAAGTATTTTATTCTGAAAATAAGTACTTTCAGCTTTTAAGCTGTTTATTTCTGTTTATTTGTAGATATAGAAGTCTTAATTTATGATTTTTTTTATCAAGTAAAATTAACTAGCTACATAGACAGATAACTTCACTAGTTTTAAGTATTTTTTTCCCAATATCTAGTCTTTTTGTCTTATATTTGGCAAGCCCTTTTTTGCATTTAAGATGGATTTAGGCTTACTGAAAGCTCTGTCAACTCGTTTCAGGATGCAGCGTTATTACTTTACACTAGTATTAGGTGTTAGGTTGGGGTGGCTGTGGCTCAGGAGGTAGAGAAGGTTGTCCAGAACCTGGAAGGTTGGCGGTTAGATCCTTACTCCCTCCACCCAGTCACTGTCATTGTGTCCCTGCGGCAAGACACTTCCCCCACCTTTCTCCTGCCATGTGTGTCTCTCGAGACAGAAGGATGCCTAGTACTAAGTGTTAGGTCATTTTCACGTAATATGTGTTAATATTTCTTATTTTAGGAACATTTCACTTTTTATTGGCTGTAATAAGGTTAAAAAAATACAACATAAGTATGTCCAGGTCCTGCTTATTTCTAGATATGGAATCTTCATTTAGGCTTCTTACCATGTGAAATGTACTTGCTGCATGGATAGATAAGTTCACTAGCTTTCAGTAGTTTTTTTTCCAAAAATGTAGTCCTTTTTCACTTATATTTGGCCAGCCCTTTTTGCAGTGAATAGTAAATTGGAGTGTTTGTTCTCGTGCATTTCAACATGAATCAGTCAACTGAAAGTTTTTGTCTCTGTTAGTTCGTTACCTAAGTCTCGGAAACGATAGCTCGATTTCAACAGTTTAATGTACCAGGAAGAATGATACACAGCTGCTGGGACTTGTCTTCTCCACGAGTGCAGGAGCAAGTCCGCACTTCCGGTCAGATGGCCTTTTACCTACCTTAGCCCCCCCGCACACAATCAACATCAGGAAGTGAATTCAAAGTGACAAGGTCTGAGTTTAGCTAATTCTTTGTTTACAGTCGACTTGACGTGTTTGTCACTATGCAAATACAAACCCGAGGATTTTTTTTTGTTGTCATAACATATTCGAGCTCTGACAGAAGCTGCGGGGCTAAACAATGTTCTCGTTTCGACTGGAGGAAAAAGTAGCGTTCCAACTTTCAATGTCTTGTTAGGGAACGGGAATACTTTGTTTGTTGTTCCATGTGGGTTGAATCCAGTTCATGGTTAATTAAAATCATTCTTGCTAGAATGGCACTCAGGGGAGAGCAGACCATGCCAAGGTCAAACTGGAATGGGTGCTTGGTTTGTGATGTGACTTGTTATGCTTGGCAATTACAAAGCACCTCCTCCATATGGGCCAAATTGGACCACCCTTAGCGTATTTGTGTATTGCATATAAAGTCAAACCTTCGTTTTTCAACCCCCCCGGTTTTTGACACAGATGTTCACCATAATTTGCCTCGGTTCTCATGCAATAGGCCTACTGCTTGTATCAAACTGCTGTAATTTACCCTTTTCTACGTTGATAGTAGGCCTGTAACGATAATCAATAAATCAATTAACCGCACGATAAATAAAGTTGGTTCTATAGCGAAATGAACGGAGTGAGTGACCCCTGCTGTCAGTCATTCAGTCTGCGCTTTTTGCTAGCTTTGTGTGTCGTATGCTACACGAGCTAAAACTTTCTTAGTGCCTGTTGTGTGTAAAACACGATCTGATGTCAATTTCAGCCCGTCTGGATCATCAATTTGTGGCATGAAAAAAATTGGGGCAAAGAGAAAGAAAGAAATAATGCAAACGGTGGAACGTACGTTTCAGTGATTCCCGAAGTATAAGACTTCATTGTGCATCAAACGGATTCAAAACGTGTACTTTGTATATGCAAATGAGCTGCCGTCTGCATTGACACTCATTGTGAACTTCAAAGTATTTCCGGGTTATTTTTCCGTTTTTTTTTTTTGACAATAACGAAAGTGACACTGATTCAAAGTCAGAAATATTGTGATTGATTGGGATTTAAGTGCAATTTTTGCTTAAATAGACTATTTTAGTCCATTTATTTCTATTTATAGTCCATTATTTATTTCCATTATTTTCATTGTTTCACTTTTGTTTTGTTAAATTATGTTGTTTGTCGGATTTATTTTATTTAAAAGCTCTTGGCATTCCAACTACAATGTTAAATGCTCTTGAGAAATTGAAGTTTATTGCTTTTGATATGATGTACTCATATTATTATGCCATATTATCATTACATTAATAGAATAATGTTGACAATAATATCGTTTATCGGCAATATTGTACGACAATTATCGTCCAGAAAAATTTGTTATCATTACAGGCCTAGTTGATAGCATTGCTTGTTTATTGGATCACATACCCAACACCAAATCTTGCAATACTTAGTTTACCCAATACTACAGTATTCTGTAAGGCACATTCATCGCAGGAGTATGCTAGAGCTTATCCCAGCTGACTTCAGGCGAGAGGCAGGGTACACCCTGGACTGGTCGCCAGCCAATCGCAGGGCTACACAGAAAGTAGAAGTAGTCCAGCCTTTCGAAACCTGTTGTTGATAGAGGACACTTGGTGGTCCGAGCAGTCCAAACAGAAGCTGTAGTAATTCTAAACTTGATCAAACTTACTTAAGATGTGTCAAAGAGCACTGCATAAGACTTCAAAACATAATATTAGTTTCACTTCACTCATCCACGTCACTACTTCCTGAAGCTGCATTCTAAGCATCATGGGAAATATAATTTTTAGCCATAAATTAGCTGCATCACTGTACAAGCCACAGTGTTCAAAGCATGAGAAAAAAGTAGCAGCTTATACACTGGATATTACAATGTGTAAAAGATGTTTTCCCAAGAACAGGTCTCAAAAAGAAGGTGTCGGCTTATATTCAGGTCTACAGTGTATGGTAAATTCTACACAAAATACTCTGTTATGACAAAGTGAAATCAGCTTTTTTGACATGTTTGCAAATGTATTAAAAAATAAAACACTCAAGTATGGCAAAAACCGTTATTAAGTATGTAAAAAGATTAAGATTGTCTTTGTCAAAAACTGGTGTTATATTCGACAAAGAGTAATGGCACCAAAAAGTAAGGTATAAGCAATGAAATTGCTCCCTTCACTGGTTATGAATTTGAACTGTTGAATATTGAGGCTGTTCCACTCCATACCTGTAGGAGACGGTAAAGTGCATTACAAACTGTTTGCCAACTGCCAAACAAAGGAAGAAGAAAGACCACCTTTTTATTGGACGTGTTTTTTCTTAAATTCTGCTTCACCTTTTCACAAAGCTGCATAGAAATTTTGTGCTAGCTCTTCCTTGCAGGTGCTGTACCTGTTGAGATAACCTGTGGTCTTTGCGGTTTGGGTGCCACGGCGCAGCACCTGATGATGATAATCATCATCATGCAATGTTTACCTGCTCATGACTCGTGAATTTACCAAGCGGCACTTTTCACATGCAATTGCATGAAATGATAGGCTGACGAGTGACAAGTCCTTTAAAAGTCACCGTGGTGTTCTTTGAACAGACTCAGCAGGAATCCTGGGGTGAAGCTTGATGAAATGCATTTGCATGTTATTGAACTCGTACATTGTTCACACATGGTGTGGATTGATGCACATTGATTTCTAAAGGCATTGTCTGGTCCAGGGGCCACCAACGTTTTTCCTTGTGAGAGCTACTTTTACGAAATGAAAATGGCCAAGAGCTACTCATTTTTGTAACATTTATTTTCAGAGCTTATTTTAAACCCAAACAAAGCGAATATGCTTGTTTTACCAGAACATGAACAAAATGCTGGTGTCCACAACTCACATTTTGTATTTCAGAATGCATTTCTTTCTACTGTTCTTTCATTATTAACTGAAAACCTGAATGAAAAGCAGGCTTGCGGGCACCTCATGTGGTCGTGGGGGGCTACCTGGTGCCTGCGGACACCATGTTGGTGCCCGCTGGTCTAGACGCTATGTTTATTCCTTATAAACACCTATGCACGCTCTGGTTTGGACATTGGACTTTAATTGCACAGATGAACAGTATATTTTTTTAAAAAATTGGCTGGCTGTATTTCACAGTTCTCATCACAGTTCCATATGTGAGAGCGGTAACCACGGCAACACACAGCCAGGAAGCTTGTGGCGTAGAAACTTTTTGAGTCTAAGGACAGCGATCTCATTAATGACCATTTTTATCATCTCCATATCAATTCTATTACAATCAGTTGATGGTTTTGCTTTACATTTATTGAACATTGGAATTAGGATTCCTGTCTATAATTTCAATCCCAAACCTCCATTGACAAGCAATTTGAGACCTTCCAGGTTTGGTCCAATATTTACAAAGTAGTTATTGAACCTTTCAACTACCTTGTTCATATTATCATTTTTGTCACAGATAATGAGGGTAATCAGCTTTATTAGCACCACTCCTGGTAATAGTGTTTAGGATGTTCCATTTTGCTGTAATGTTGTTTTTATTCTTGTCTTATAGTTCCATCCATTTTCTATACCGCTTCATCCTCATTAGGGTCGCGGGGGCATGCTGGAGTCTATCCCAGGACTGGTCGCCAGCCAATGGCAGGACACATATAGACAAACAACCATTCAAACTCACATTCATACCTATTTAGAGTCGCCAATTAACCTCACCTGCATGTTTTTGGGAATGTGGGAGGAAGCCGGAGAGGGGGGAGAGGGGAGCATCGAACCCAGGTCTTCCCGATCTCCAGGCTGTTCCTGTATTGGCTAACGTGCTAACCACTAGACCACCGTGCGGCCTGTCTTATAGTTGACTATAATATTCTTTCTTACACACTCTCAAAATGTTTGTTAACTTTAACTTGTTTTTATATATCTTATACATTTTTCTGCTTTTTTTAGTTAAAAAAAAAACAACTATAAATCTCCTTTATAGTGTGTTTTTCTTCTTATAGGCATTTTGCAGGCCCTTTGTCATCCATGGCTGATTTCTATTCTTTTGCTTCTCTCAATAGACAGTGCTTATCGTAGAACTTCGTGTAAATATTTACAAAGTGTTCATATGCTTCATTCACATCTTTTTCATCATCTTTCATCTTTGTTTTTCTTTCTTAAAAGTGTTGATGCTTTCCTCTGTGAGTAGTTTTTGGAAAGTCATTTTGTCTTCCATCTTTCCCTTTTTATAGTGTTCATTGTAAATTGTAAACACTGGATGATGGTTACTGATATTGTTAATTAGCAGACCACTAGTTGTGTCGCTATGAAAATCATTCCATTTCATTTTCTTCCGCTTATTTGAGTTTGGGTCGCGGGGGGCAGCAGTCTCAGTAGGGAAGCACAGACTTCCCGGTCCCCGACCAAGGCGTTCCCAGGCCAGCTGTGAGACCTAATCCCTCCAGCGTGTCCTAGGTCTGCCCCTGGGCCTTTTCCTGGCTGGGCATGCCCAGAAAACCTCACCAGGGAGGCATCTGGACTAAATGGGATCTTTTAGGGTGAGTCCAGCCACCCTTCGGAGGAAACTCATTTCAGCTGCTTGTATCCATTATCTCGTTCTTTCGGTCACAACCCAAAGCTCATGACCATAGGTGAGGGTGGGAACATAGATCGACTGGTAAATTGAGAGTTTTGCCTTCTGGCTCAGGTCTTTCTTCACCACGGTGATCCGGTACAGCGATCGCATTAGTACGCCGATCCGCCCCTCAACCTCGCGGCAACCTTCTATCACTCGTGAGCAAGACCCCTAGATACTTCAACTCCTCCACCTGAGGCAAGACCTCACTCCAAACCTGGAGGGTGCAATCCACCCTTTTCAAACTGAGAACCATGTCGTCGGATTTGGAGGTGCTGAGTCTCATCTCAGAAGCTTCAGCTGCGAGCCGTCCCTGTAAGCACTGAAGCCTGATGATGCCATAAGGACCACATCATCGGCGAATAGCAGAGACCCCAAACTAGCCCCCAAACTAGACTCCCTCGAAGCCTTGGCTGCGCCTACAAAATCTGTTTATGAAAATTAGGAATGGAATCGGTGACAAAGGGCAGCCTTCGTGGAGACCAATGTTCACCGGAAACAGGCTCGACTTACTGCTGGCAATGTCAACCAGGCTTCTGCTCTGGTTGTAGAAGGACCGAATGGCACATAGTAGCACGCCACCAATCCCGTATTCCCGGAGTACCCCCCACAGGACACCTTAAGGGACACGGTCGAATGCCTTTTCCACATCCACAAAGCATGTAGACCGGTTCAGCAAACTTCCATGTACCCTCCAGAACACTTGCAAGGGTGTAGAGCTGGTCCAGTATTCCGCAACCGAGACGAAAACCACATTGCACCTCCTGCAGTCGAGGTTCGACCATTCTCTCAACGGTCGTTCATTCTCTCCAGCAACCCGGAATACACTTTCCCAGGGAGGCTGAGGAGTGTTATCCCCTATATTGGAACACACCCTCCGATCACCTGTCCTGAAAAGGGGGAGCACCACCCCGGTCTGCCAATCCAGAGGTACTGTTCCCGACTTCCACGCAATGTTGAAGAGACGTGTCAGCCAAGACAGTCCCTCAACATCTATGCTTGATAAGACTACTACTTCAGCTTGACGGCAGCCCTGACCTCTGGTGTTTACCATTGGGTTCGGGGCTTTTCGCTAAAACTGGCACCGACCACCTTACGGCCGCAGTGCCGATCGGCTGCCCCAGCAATGGAGGCACGGAATACGGCCCATTCGGAGTCCCGAGGATGCAGGTGAAGTTCTGCCGGAGGTGAGAGTTGAAGACTGGACGAATGGAAGACTTTGCCAGACGGTCCTAGCACACCCTCACCATACATTTGGGTTTCCCAGGTCTGTCCAGCATCTTCCCCAGCCATCTAATCAAACTCATCACCAGGTGGCTATCAGTTGACAACTCAGCCCCTGTCATCACCCACATGTCCAGAACATGCGGATGCAGGTCTAATGATACGACTACTTTAGGACAAACTGTGGTTCCAATAATATCACACCACACGGGTTCATCTCAGGGAGGCCGTTCTTCTGAATCAAGCAGTTGCACCGTTGCAGTTACAGACGTAGTATTTTCTTTACCTTTAAAAAAAAGTCTAGTATGGGACAATAAATGAAAGACTCAAGAACCAAAGCCACCACTGAATGCTTAAAAATGATTGTACCTGGTTTCTATTTATCGAAAGTGTCCGGCCAGGCACGGTTTAATGGAGTACCCCACTTCCTGTTAACACACCTTGACTTCCTGAAGGCAAACAATGAGGTGCTCTCATAAATTGTTCAGATGGCCCAAGGTTAGTAAATGAGAGAGCGCGTCCTTTACCTTACTTTGTTGTGTGGCCGAGGCAGAGCCTAGAGTCTTGGCTGTAAACATCATTAGCGCAACGCTGCAGTGGACTGTTGCAATTTATCCCAACGTTCTCTCTCAGCCCTCTCGCTGCAATATTATTGACGTTATTCCTCCGCGTCTGTGCACCTTCTTGTTTGTTTGTTTTTTTCTGCCTCCATTCATAAAAAAATATTGTTCTTCTCTTCACTATTGCTCATTATTGTCTTGTATAAAGTGTCAAGAATAGTAACAATTGCTCATCGTTTAGAGGGAATGGTGGTTATTACTCATTTCTATTAAGTGCTCATGCTTACACTGAATTAAGCCAGAATGGTTTTTTTTTTAAACCTACAGATTTTGAAGGACATAAGGGTCGCAACAGTTCATGTTCATAGTTGTACCCCTACCAGCTAAGATCTTCAGTAGCATGCTTAAAAAAATGTTCTGGAGTATTGTTCTAAAGTCAGAGCAAGAACCGTATTGCAGGATATCCAGGACAAATTGGTTGAAAGGCAGCTCTGGTCAAAGCACTATATGTTCCTTTGATTTCCTTTTGATTTCTTTCTACCAACTTTCTACCAAGTCTTCAATAGCATCTTAATGAAAGCTGTTTTGCAGTGTTTTTTTCAGGTCAGAGAAGAACCCTGAAAAGAATACTGACGTTGAAGGCTATCTTGCACAATTTAGATTAAGGTCAGATTGTTGAATAGTCCTCGTTTTTTTTAGCAGCTAGCAATATTCACTACCATCTTAAAACTGTTTTGGAGTATTGTTTTAATGGCAGAACAAGAACACTGTTGATTTTGAGGGATATCCACTGACAGGATGGTGGATGAAGTGTCAAACGTCGGACCCTTTCCTTGTCTTTCTGACAATATTCAATATGTTCCTCTGGTAACAAAAGTAAGACATTTTCTCACGCCCCCCCTGAATTGAAATACCATTCAGATAATATTTCTTCATTTATTTGTACAACCCCCCGTACGAGCTTCTGGCACCAGCATTCTACATACCATCATCTGATTATCAAAATACATTCATAAAATGAGTGGAGATAACATCTGCAACAACCTTTCCAACAATTTCCAAGTTAAGTTTACCCACGGCCCCCCTTACATCTCACCACACCCCCGCTGGAGTAGCACTGATTTAGAAGAATATCCAGGCTAGGTTACCTATCTATCTATCTCAATTAGGAAAAAGAAAATCCATTTAATGGAGGACCCGAAGCTCTCATGCGGTCCCAGCTATGTGTAACACGAGCTGTTTTCCTCGGCCTTTGTGCCGTCCTCCTGAAGGAAAGCTGCCAAAAATCGGTCGCTTTGAATGTAATATTTTATTATTTATCGCACAAGATAACATGGATGCTTCAGAGGGTTATGCTTGTTGAAATGCGGGGCATGCATGGTTATTTCCATGACAAGATCGCTTTACCTGTCTCATCTGCTTCACCACACTGTCAGTGTACTCGACATGCAGAGCAGAGCACGCCTATCCAATTGCTACACAAGATACAATATGTAAAAAAGACATTCGCTCAATGACAGGTTTTAACCTTAAAGTCTATCTACTCTGTGTGCTCCCCATGCTTGGCTGAGTTCTCCTGCAGCTCCACTCCAATTGTACCACTGGTTGATTTAAAGAGCGCCTGTTACCTTACTCATCAGAGGCCGCTAACTAAAGCGTAGCTAATTGGGGTTATGTGCACTGGATGACGTTCACTGCATGCATCAGCTCTATATGGAAAACTACATATTAGTTGTTGGCGGATTTAGGCAATAATTATGGAAGAATCAATCAGTCCAGGCTTCCAGGTTGATGCTGATGGTCTTGTCACCAATGGATTAACACAATACCAATATTGCAAGAGTCATACATACTTTTAGGACTTATTTTGTCATGGGGCATGTTTGAAAAGGCTTGATCGAGTGATGTTACTCAAACAGAGGACAATAGTCAGCAACAGTAGGTATGAGAAAAACTGACCCATTTACTTCTTTGTGCATCTGGTGTATAGTTTGTGGTGGCGGTTAGGTATAATGTAGCGAGTCTCAAGGTGCTCAATTAAGAGTTTAAACCTGACCTTACTCACCATCGGCAGGGGCAGGACATCAAGCACAATAAATTGGCCTCTGTTTTCTGTTATAGTTAGTGACTTTTTGCCGTCTCACGCTTTGCAAATGTTTCGGACCGTGACAGGTTTGTTTCTTTGTCTTCGTGGTCTTCCAAAAATCCTCATGCTGTTTTCTTTGTGAAGCTTGCGTAATGAGGATGCTTTGTATTAAACTTCCCCGGTTCTGTGCCACCATTCATGATAACTTTTGTACTTTTATTACTTTTATTATTATTACTTTTATTTCAGACTTTAACATAAAATATTGAATCACTGCTATTCCTTGCTACTTTGTTAGCACGTTAGCACAGGCTGTTGTGATCATTTGGGCTTTATGGACTGCTTGGAGCGGACTTCTTATTTCGGAGATATGAGATGCAAGCCTATACAATCAGATGTACTCGTTTTTTAATACGGAACGATATCCGATAACTAGATCGGATCTGGACACCCCTAGTGTTTTAGCAGGTTGACTCCGTACCGCCTCCCAAAACTGCATGGCTTTGACAATTCCCCACAAAGTGATATTTTCAACAGTTTCTTTTTTTTTTACAACAATATTTGTTGTTCTTTTTCATGTATTCCACACTTAGGTGAAAAAATGTGGACACCCCATTGTATAGCTCTTCTACTCCAGAAACGTTTAGCCAAAACACCATGAAATTTGGTACACACATTTAGAGGACTGACAAGCATATGTCTGTGAAATTTGAAGATTGGTTGAAAAACATGGCCTCCATAAAGCGAAACGTCTTTGGGACTTAGTAACTAATTGTCCATAGGTCACTGAGCAAATTTTGAGGCTATCTGTATTCCATGTATGCTGGCATGTCTTCCAAAGCATTTTGACCACAACCCATAGGGTGTGCCATTCATTTCATTTACAGTCATGTGAAAAATGTTTAATTATCTTAAAAATCATTTGGATCAATAGTAGGATCAATAGTACTATTAGTATAATTATTTTTTGGGCAGCAGATTAGCTCCATGTTACAATACAGTATATTTAACATTAAAAAAACAGCTGCTAACATGCTCAAAGTTGGCATCGTTTTCACATTTTTGTAAGATTTATGACTTGGTTATGTCATAAAGTGTCCACAAGTTATGCATTTTCACTGAGGTTACATCATCCACTGGAAAAACTTTTTAAAGTTGTATTTTTCAGGAGTGCAACAAATCGGTGTGACTCATTTTTGTCAACTGTAGATTATAAAGAGCCAAGGTTGATGAACCTCTGATACCACCAACTTTTAAATGGGCATTGAAAAAGAACTATTCCATTCCAAGTCCATTGCAATAAAATAAATTGCGTTTCATATGTATGTAGTGTATGGTGGAGCTACAGGTGCTGCATATTCCTCATTCCATTCGGAATGACCTCTTAGTATTTGTATGCTCTGCAAGATTACTGTTCTCTTGACATTTGGGTTGTGTGTTATATACAAATATTTCCTTTGCTATAAAATGTCAGAAGATAAAGTGAAGCCTCACTTGTAAGAGTGGGGAAAAACACAATTGTGTGGAATTGCATTGTGTCCCTCAACACAATCCTGACTGATAGCTTCCCAAGAAAATCACATTAAATCAGATCTAATTACTGGACTGGCCCCCCACAAAAAGCAAAACACGGAATGGAAAGCTGGCACTTAAGCGGCGAGCGAGTGATTTCATAAGGCGTTTCGGAGCTGTGCTGCATGACTAAACAAGTATTTGCATTTCACTGGAGACCACCTTCCTTGAAAATCAATCAAGGATATATTTCTGTTTATACAGGCAAAGACTGAGGCAAGAGAATGAGCTGCGACTTGAGCGCTGCCCAAGCTTCCATCCTTATTTGTGTTCTTTAAATTGTTTTCTTAAATCTTAGGGAAATGATGGGACATCAAATATGAGGAAGACAGTGAGAGGTGCAACTTCAAGTCAGTCAAACCATGAAAGCTGTTGTTTTAATTCAATATGGTACATGAACAAAATGTTAGAAGCTATATAATTGATTGCGGAAACATGTAGCACATTAAACATTTATGAAAAAATATACATATTGGCCATAAAAGTAATCCTTCATTTACTGTGGTTAATCAGTACCAAAGCCGACCATGACAAGTGCATTTTCACAAAGTAGGATTCCTTACTTATAAATGGAATAGTTTTGTAGTTAGTGCATAGAAAATGTATTTACGACCTTCTAACTACGCTTTTAACAATATTAGTGCCCTCTAGGCATTAAATAAGACCGCTATAGTCACCTTTACGCCCATGTTACCCCAAATAGAATGAATATATGAATAAGGCATAAAATAAATTCACACGTTAGCATTGGCAGAGCTCCTTGTTCCTTTCTTACGTTCGGTGTCGGTACAGTACTTCCTGCGGTGGCTATTGTCTCATCAATGGAACATTAGTGACACCTAGTGAGCAGTGTAGAATACTACAAATATTAACACGGCATGTTTGACTGTGTCTTTGAATGCCTTATATTCGTCTTTTAGTTCATTTATCCATTTTTATTCTTTGAACATGCTTAATTTAGGCAAATAAATAACTACAATTTGCTTAAATACTAAGCTTATTTTTAAAATAATAATAGGCCATATTCAACCACAGAACAGCAATGATTTATTAATTAATATATATTTGAAAAACCGTGATAGAGGGAAGGCACAAAATTTGAAGCACGACGTGGCATTGGACGACTGTAGTTGCTAAGTCCCGCCCGTACCTCTACAAAGACATTTTGATTAATGGCGGCCATACGTTTTTATTTTATTTTATTTGATTTTTTCAACCAATCTTGCTCAAATTTGACAAACATGCGCCTGTCAGTCTCATAATGCTGTGTACTACACTACAAATGTTCCACTACAAATACTATTTGTATTTGTATCTGTTCACCCACCTAAATGATCTGTATCCGTATCTGTATTTGGAATGGGCGGGGCATAAACCGGAAACGGGCGGGGCTTAAATCTGTAATTATTTGAAGTCAGAAGGTGCTATATTTATTGTTCATTATTCAGCTGTAGGTGTACTGTGTATGTGTGGAAGTGATCAAGAAGACTTATTAGTCTTCTACAACATTTTGTTTTTTCTTAGGTACTTTTTTTTTTGTTTAATTTTTCCAGTTTTATTTTACATTTTTTTTCTACACTGTGCCGTGCACAAGGCCATAAAAATGCGGTCCACAATGGCCCACTTTGGAGATCCTCGGTTTACATATTTCACAGGGAGGGGGAGTGTGTCCATGCTGTTTTTTCGCAGCACTATCGCTAAATGACCCCATGATAAGCAAAGGCTGGATACAGCCACACAAACCGGTTTGAGGAGGTCGCTCTTGTGAATAAATGCATGACGAAAGAAACACTTCCTTGCATGCTTTAATGCGCGCTGCGTGGGAATTCAGGGCGGAACTACGATGCATACAAACGAAAAGAAGGATTTTTAGCGCACGCGTGGGACAGCACTTCTGTCACAAAGAGCAGTCATCTTTCCTGCATCGCTCCAGCATCCATCTGATAACATAGCTAGTTAGCTACCTGAGACGTCATCGCGTGCCAACGTGACAGTTGCTGATGTGAACAAAGGAAAGTTGTAGGAGACTTGTAGATTTATATACAGATGCGCGAAATTTCACCCTAGTTTGATTGACTTTGTATGGAGCAAAATGTGAACGAAAGGGTTGAAAAACGTGCTCACACGAGTGCTCCCATATGCTGGTGACATGCTCCACTGTATAGCCCTGACACACAGGCACAATACAGACCAGCGCTGCTTGTGCGCTCCAGCCAGCGAGCCTGTCTAGGGAGGGGCGGTCGATGTGTGTGACTGGCCAATCACAGAGCATGACCTCATTACGATTACGGATAATGAGGAGTTGTATTTGTTTCATGTCCGTACTCGACAAAAATGCATTATCCGTAACGGATACTTGTTTACATCCGGCTCTCCGCTAGTGTGTACCCAATTTTTTGATGATTCAACTCCTAAAGTTACAGAAGGAGTTTCAACGAGAAATTTCAAGTCTATCCAACTATAACAGCGGCACCATTTGTCAGAACAATAATAGCACAGGCAACACTGTAGGGGTGCATGTTTTGTTTTATAAAACACAGTACAGTGAAATGTCAGCTAGCGTGCGCCCCAGTTAGTGTGTTTTTCGGTTAATGTAAAAAAATTTACAGCAAAATTTGGCCTACGTTAGCGTACAATATGGTGCGCATCTTGTGCTATTAACTCACTGCGTGAGTCAAATTGTGTTCTTATTGTATTTTTATCACAAAACGTCCTCGTTAGCAGCCAATTAGCTGGAAACAGCAGCTGGAAGTCAGCTCTGTCGCCCGTCTATGACATCAGCGTTTGACTCTGTAGTTCTTTGCCTACTAACACAGTTTCAAATAAAAACAAAACACATTTTTAGGGGGTCCTTCTCCGTGTTATAAAAATACTATGTTTTTGAGTTCTGTATTAATATAAAAATCTTGACCTCAGAGTTTTGCATCATGTGGGGGTGAAAAAGAAAAAAAAATGTGAATGAACGAGGTTACAGGCTGGTGGGTTTGATACCTTTTGTTGTCTTTTTCTCCTGAGAGCAGACGCAATCACAGGCAATTTAGCTGAAGTGGTTTGTTTCCACGTTTGCACTACGCGTTTTCCTCCCAAACACCATCTCACTGCATTCAGTAGTAAAGTTCTAAGAGACCCTGAATGGCTGATGTCATGTTGGGTAGCACATCAGCGCCGCCAAAGCGGGTCAGAAGTGAGTTCAGAGGATGATGATGATGGATGAGGTTTTAAATAAAAGATAAGTGACTCACGCAGTGCTGGGGTCACATTGACTTTCATCGTGACTCATTTAGGCCTGAAGCTTTGTTATTATAACACTTCTTTCTGTCATCGATGTGCAAAACCGAGTGAACCCGCCACTTTTGCAGTTCATTTTGAGGACTAAATTGAATTCCCGTATTCAATTATGAAGAACATCCATGGTTCGCTATCTCCGTTACAATTTAACAGCGTGACCCCCACTTTTATTTAATCCTGACTCAACTACTGAGACAGCTAGAGGTTAAATGGATCACTTAACTTGCTACTGATAGCAAGACATGCTGAAGTGTAGACTGAAAATGATGTATGGCTGAATTAGCGTTCACTACTTGGACAAAAAGAGTGTTTTCATTGTCTCTTCATGCTAGAAAGATTCAAATGTTGTCGCTCTACGATAAGTGTGTAAAGTATGTCATAGTTTTTTGAGCACCAATAAAAAAGTGTTTTTACCGTGAAGTTTTTCTTAAACACACACCAAAAGCGAGTGTTATTAGACAGACACAGCACCAGGCAGGTACAGTACCTCAGAAATGTCCAAAATTAATTTGGGCATTTTCACAGTTTGGATCAAGGGTGCCAAAACTTGTTCCACCGAGGGCCTCATACTGAAAAATGAAAGGATACATGAAGCACTTTGATATTGAGTTTTTTGTAAATCAACACATGTACTGTGGCTATGCTGTCAAGTTATATACATACTGCGTTTCAAGAAATAATATTCCGACTTATGTACCACAAAATCTATGCAAGTAAAATGACTACTGAGTTTATTAAATTTGTTTATTCCCGTGAAAACTGTGACTTTTATTCTTGTTACAATATGACGTTTTTTCCCTTAATATTTTCACATTGTAGTTGTAAAATTACAGCTGTTTTTTTAATTCTGCTGTCGTTGTTTTTTAGTTTTTATTTTACAGCTATTTGAGCCTTCATTTTGTGAACTTTCTTCTCATAATTCCAACTTTATTTCCATAATATTTAGATTTTATTCTCGTAACATTATAACTTTTTCCGCAACCTAATTTTCCAAAAATGACGTCTTTATTCAGTGCCTTCTTTGATTCTCGCAATGTTACGACTTAAAAAAAAAAAAAAAAAAAAAAAAAAAAAAATATATATATATATATATATATATATATATATATATATATATATATATATATCTTTTTTCTTTAATATTTCAACTTTATGCCACTCAAATGACGTTAATTTAAATTGCGTTCTCCAAAAATTACAACTTTTTGTCATTATATTATTATATTATTATATATAAGTTGTTTCTATTAATATTTTGGCTTAATTCTTGTAAAATTACTACTGATCTTTCCATTTTATTTCAGTTTTGTTGATAAATTATATTTTTAGAATGTACCGTGGGCTACAAATGGCCCCCGGGCTGCACTTTGGACACCCCTGCTTTAGGTAAGTACCATGGCTATAATTACGCCATTTACAGTATTCAGCTTATCCTCTCAGCTTACTCATCTTCAATGTCTTCTCTCATACTTGACATGACAGACTGTTGCAGCAGGTGTATACATTTTGTGGGACTATACAGTATATATATATATATATATATATATATATATATATATATATATATACACGGAATAAGAATGATACTAAAAACAGATCTGCAGCTTTCAATTACGTATCTTGAATCAGCCACAGGCACTGATATCAGCCGAAGTGGAAGCGGAAAAAGGGCAGCTGTAATTTTAAGCACATCAGGCGGAGGGTTAATGAAAATTGCGAGGACACAGATTGCTATGAAAGAAACACCCCCTCCAAAAAACAGCAAATGAAAGAGTGGTACAGCTGCCAAGTTGTGTTCCACTACATTGCACAGAGTCGCCCTCCTTCACTCAATGGGATGGTAATCAGGTGACTAAAGGGGATGCTCGGAGAGGCTGCCAAAAATAAATGCATTGTCTCTCTCCTGCCTCTCTGTCTATGTCATGCTCGCCCTCGTACATCATCATCATCACCATCATCTCTGGTCTTATTCATCTCAGTAGAAAAGTGCATGCTGAGGTAGGACTAAATACACCTCAGTTGTTGAGACTGAATAACAACTTTGACATTCACCAGCCACTTCATCTACCAATATGAGCTCTTTTAAACGTATATAAATAAATGTATATATACACACATACAGTGCAGAGTATATACAGTGGTGTGTTTGCCCCCCTCCCTGATTTTTTATTTTTGTTTGTCACACTTAAATGTTCCAGATCCAAATGATAATATGGCAGAATACACAAATATATACATTCAATGATACGACTATACAAATCTATGAGTAAGTAATAAATCATAAACATGAAAAATGTAATTTATAAAATTGAATAAATATTTTAAAAACTAAACAAATTGCAGATGATGAAATATATATATATATATTAAATAAAAAGTGCTATGTATATAATATAATAATCCATCCATCCATCCATCCATTTTCTAATAATATGTTAAATAAAAAAATAGTACCAAACAATAAAATGAAATATGATAACAAAATGTGGGTAGAATAAATCTGCATTTGCATGGTGCCTCTGTACAAAGCTATAAGTACAACATACATAGAAATGTACCAAATGTATTTGCATTTGACTGTGCAACAACACAGACCTACTGTATACAACAGCATAGTGACTAGAATATTAGCAATTTGCACATGTGCATGTCTAAGCAAATACAATTAACTTCATGAATTCATTGACTATTATTATGATGAGCAGCAATAGTAGTTCTATGTCATTCGTACACCGGCGCATTAGAATTTGGAGGTGTGCCTAATAAAGTGGCCTGGGTGTATAAAGTGCATCATAGTTTATGTGGATTATGCGATGAGAAGTAATACACATGAATGTTTAAGCATGTGACAATGTGGGTGGAAGAGGAGGATGAGGAGGTATGACCAAAAGCCATGATGGCCTCCGTTCATTGTAATCCCGCGATTACGCGAGCGCACGGCATTCTGCATTTAGCATCTGCCCCGCACTCCTTGGACGCAAAAGAGCTAACAATGAGAGCAACGGCTTGTGAAAATAATGTTGCATTAAAGCCCTGGCCAGCGGTTCAACAGGCCGACTGTGTGCCTGCGGTGTTATACAGGCAGGATTACAACATCTGTTGTTGAAGGGTGGGAGGGAGGGGAGGAGAAAGGGAAAGATCACACCACTTTTCCCTTGCCAGTCGCATCCTCGCTGTTGTTGTTGTTGAGAGCTCCGCTACACACTCTGGCTAGCCAGACTGATGCATTTGTGTGCTCGCTGAGGCACATTAATCCCCGCAATACTTCTCTGTTTTTACTCATTACTCCCTATGAGGCCTCGCCAGAGACAGGATTCACCTTGCTGTGCAGCACTTGTCTCCAACGACAGCTATACTGTAGTTTTCATGGCCATTTGCAGGTTTACCCTAAAATAACACACACAATTTACATGAAATTTTGTGCCAAACAAGAACCCGTGGAATTTTGGTGCAAATGAATGAAATAGCGAGGAATGCGAGAGGTACTGGAAATGCAATTTCTTCTTTTTAGCTTGTCTTCCTGGTTCCCCGGACCGCCTTGCTATCGGAGAAGTAGTCAATTATCACACAATTTCAAAGGTTTTCAAATTGTATTTCAAAAATAAGAGCAATATAACAGACTATTAGCATCAATGAGGAAGTTGAGGAAAGAGCCCACAATAAAGTACACGGAGCACATATAAGTGAACAAGGACAACAGATGAAAAACAGCCTTTTGGCGAATTCTGGTGCAATTTGCAGCAATGCCAATTGATGTTCACTGTCCCTGTCAAATAAACCAATAAATAAATGAAGTAAGAAAGTGAAATTTAAGCGTGTGTGCCTGGAAAGTGAATGTGAAGTTCGTGTGAACGTGAGAGATAAACTGGTGTGATTAGTACAAGTGCAACTCTCTTGTACTCTCAACAGTAAGAGTTTGCCATGACAAACACTGACTCATTCTTGTTAGAAAGCACACTGCTGACTGCATGAACAAACAAACATAAATAGCGCTTTGTCTTTTAACTTTATGCTAACCCTGGCGGAGGTGGTTGCTATTCTATTTCCTGCCTGTAATGAGACACTGGTAATGAAAGTCACGCCGCTTTCCTGTCCTGCACCTTTCAAACTGTCTTCTTAAAGAAAAGAAGCGCAAACTCTCAGGAATGAAATATATATTCAAAGAAGTAATTTTGATCTGTATGCCTGCCTGTCATGTGTTATCAGATCTTGTGTTTACCGTCGTGCCCGTGGTCTCCCTAATGTAGTTTTGGCACAGATTTGGAGGTCTTTGCCGACAAAGACCACGTCGGGGAGAGTGAAAGTGGAGCTTTAAAAAGCAAACATTTCCACAGAGGAGGAAAAGGAGGAAGAAAAGGACGAGGATGCGGCCCCCCTTGCTGTGTTTGTTTGTCGACTGTTTGAAAAATGGGGAAGTTGTGAAAAGCATCAATAAAACAAATCTACTCTGCAGTGGCTGCACATGATCAGGAGCGTGGGGTGTGTGGAGTTTGGGGGGGTCTTAGTCACACCAGACTTTGTCATGCTCTTCAGTGTGAAGGGAAGGCTAGTATATATTTGCTTCTGGAAGAGTCCACTAATATCTGGTTTAGACTGAAAGCTGACAAGCTCTTAAAGGTCCACTATTTTTGCAAAACTGACTTTTTATACACCCACCACTTTGCAAAAAAAAAAAAAACAGGCTTCACTACATATCTTGAAATTAAGCTCTGCCAACTATCCGTCTGTCAGCTATAGACGTGGGAGCTTCAGTGAATGAGCTAACCTAACAAGCTGTTGCTGTTATGTGAGTTTAATGTTAGCACTTTAGCTCGCATAGCTGTGCTAGTTTTGCGTGCTGCTATCCTACTCCTTAATATAACGTTGTTGTATGTGATATATGACAAGTGCATAGAGCACTTCTTGTAGACACACACTCAAACACAGATCATTAGCATTAAAGCTACACACACACACACAAAAGGGCGTGTTCCCAGGAGGGCTTTAAACTGATTTTTAGCTAGATTTTAGACACATAAATTGTTGAAAAACACTAGAAAATAGGACCCATGAATAAAAGGTTGTTACACTGTATGTTTATTCCAGGTTTAGCAGTTGTTACTTGTGCCAACTCAAGTATCAAATAAGTTTTAGATCAGAAGTTAACTTCCGCAGCTGTAACTTTTCAACTAAGAGAGCAAATAAAGGACAAAAAGCGAGCAGCAGACAAGTGCCTGGCTCTCAGCGCTACAAGAAGATTAAAAAGAGGGAAGGGAGAAAAAAAGACAAATACAAAGTCTGCGTCATTTGTGATTGGACCAAGTTTAATATGAGTTTCTGCGACAGACCATGTCTGTCTGAAAGACTGCATGCCAGCGAGAAACTCCATTCTGACTTTTGATATAAAACAAACATGACAAGCATTTACTGCCACTTCTTGGCGAGGGATTTTTTTTTTTATTACCACAAGGGAGGAATTTCAAAATGTCCTTTTCAAAATCTGTGATTGTCCAATTGATGTTTCTTTTGACATGAAGTCCAAACAAATAAACCCGCCATTACTTCTGCAATTTTCCTTCAACATGTTTCTGTAGACCCGAGGAGCGACATGGAACAAAAAAAGGTCTCATTTGCATTAGCAGACGAAAGCTACACAGAGGAACCTTCAGACAGTTATTGCCACCGAGGCCTTGAAGTAAATGTTCCGCCAGGAATTCTGATTGCAGCCTGCAGCCTTTTTTAAAAGATGCTTTTCAAACTCTGGGCAACCTCAGCGAGGACCCAATCGAAACGCCTGCGACATGATGGAGAGGATGGATGATGAAGGTGGACATCTGATTAAAATATGTGAATCTGACTGCTTTACTGGTTCCTGGGAAATGGGTTGTTGTTGGACGGTGACTCGAGTAGCACGGCCGGAGTGTAATCAATACTGAATAAATACAAAATATAAAAAAATACCAAAAATAAATATAAAATAAAATGAGCTGAAATGTAATATTAAACAAAATAACATAAAACAAAACAAATAAAAAAAAACATTAAAAGATAAAAGTTTAACAAATTCACACATAAACAAAATTAAATGAAAATAGTACCTTAAACAAATATATTTTTAACAAAATAAAATAGAGCAAAAGACAGCCAGCAGCTAAGCCCATTTATTAAATAAAATATAAAAACAAATTACATTTAAACAAATACTAAAATAAAATACAAATAAAAGTAAATGAAAATACATTGAAAAAATGCTAAAAGTACAATTTAAGATAAGCAAAAACATTTCTAATAAACTAAATCCGTGCATAAATATATTTTCAACAAAATAAAATCTAGCAAAAGGCAGCCGGCAGCTAAATTCCGTTTCTTCAAAAATACATTCATAAAAATAAACAAAAGTAAAATAACATACAAACAAACTAAACAAAATGAAAAAAGTAACTTCAACTTAAACAAATACATTTATAATCAGATTAAAATAGAGCAAAAGGGAGCCAGCAGCTAACTCCATTTATTACATGAAATGGAAAGAAAGAAAAAATGTACTAAAATAAAATAAAAATAAAACAAAATTAAAATCCAATGCAAATGCCAAATCAAATTCCAATCAAATAATACAGCGCACCAGGAAGCCAGCAGCTAGATTCCACATAGAATATAAAACAACATATAAAACAAAAACTAGCCATCCATCCATTCCTCCATCTTCTATGCCGCTCATCCTCACTAGGGTTGCGGGGGTTGCAACAAATAGCATGCATATGTTAACGCGCATTGGACCGGTTTTAGTGTCTGTGAATATCAAAGTGGCCTCCCACGTCATTACATTTTTCTCTCTGCGGCCCCGAGTGCAAAAAGGTTTGGACACCTCTGCCTTGTGTAATGAAAGGTGGGTTTGCGTTGTCATCTGATATGGTAATATGCCCATATCGTATATAAATAAAAGGCCATGATTCAGCATCTCGTGTTGGACTCATAAGCCTCCCACTGCCCCATTAGCAGAGGGCACCACTGCAGAGATGGCACACAAATCCATGGTGTTCTCCAGACAGTGGTAATCCTCGCTGATCCTCACCCCTCTCCCTCTATGAGAGACTGACAGGCCAAATAAAGAGCCAGCGATCGGGAGGTAAAAGAAGGTTCCAGGAGACAAAATAAGACGGACGGAGGAGAATTGAGAGGGAAGGCCCGCAAATGCCCGCCTCCATCACTCAGTCACTCACTCACGCGTGATGTCACAAAGAAGGCTCAACGTGCCGCCATGCTGCACATGATATGCTGGGGAGGATTACACCGTAATCACGGGGGCTTGGCTGTGTAGTCATGAGGGAGTGTCTGCTTGCCGGCTATAAATTGCACCGCCCCAACGCAGCTGCTCAGCAACAAGCACAGCAAACCTGGGAGAGCTATTGTGGAAAAACACTTTTCGGCAGGAAGTATTTGGATGTGTCTTATCCGTAAACAACACAAAGTGCTTGGTCCTGAAACGCAGCAGGCCCTTTTCCACTGAGTGGTACCCACTCGGCTCGGCTCTACTCGCTATTGATGCTTTTTCGTTGGCAAAAAAAGGATTATGTAATTATACATAACAAATTCACTTTTTAACTTTAATCATGATGAGAAAGTGGGAAGTTGTTTCTGCTAATTATAGACTCTCGGTTATTTGATTGTGTAGACCATGCATCCGGCGACTATAGGACACCCTGTGGTTAGTTGTACAGGGGAGTTAATTTCAGTATTCATGGTTCTTTGTTTAGATAAGCTAATTATAAACAAACTTGAAGAACTAATAGAATAACTAATAATAATAACTAATTGAATAACTAATAATACTATTTTGACTACAAATGTAACTTTTCTATGTCATTGGTCGCTCCTTCCGACCGAACACAGACTGTCAACAATAGAGCCTCTTGTTACTTTGATTTGATATGCTAATCGCAAACAAACTTAAAATAAATGTAGCGCATAATATTTTATAATTTTGGGTCTTTAGTGGTCCTTACATCAAACGAAATATGGAACGATTCGAGAAAAGACCAAACACCAACGTTTATTTGTTTCTGAAAATGTGCGCAATTTCTTAATTTTCGACAGCACCCAACAAACTTTGGCTTGAATTTTGATCCCTGTGCAGGTCAATGTCGTGAATCCAACGATTCATTTCAATCCCATCTACCGACTACACAATGCGGTGCCTCCATTTCCTGCGTGTTCTTTTGTGTTCTCATTATCTTCCCTGTTATAGACGCCGGCTTTGCGGCTCAGCACCAAACAAAGTCACGGCCCGTTTAATAAAAAAGAGCCGCCTTTTCCTTGCCTGAAATATGTTATTCTTGGGGTGGGGTGGGGGAGTTCAGCAGATCTCTGACAACTGTTTCATTATTTTGGAGCTTTGGTTTCTTGCCAAATTGTTGGAAGCATGTGAACTGTTCCACGGGTGGAATAACGATGAGATTAAATATAATTTTCACAGTGTCGGTGCAGTGTAGGCAGCTCTTATATTTCCCAAGATATTGGAAGTATAATAACATGTCAACGTGGGTTTGCTGAAATCCTACAGAGGCACATGCGTGTAGCCCAGTTCCACCTCCAAGATAACGAGGTTTGTTTATTGGTTTAAAATGCCCTTTGTGTCTCTTTTTTTCCTGCTCTGCACCTGGAGACTTGCTCTCGCCTGCGCGAAGATGCTGATAACTGTGGCTCATATTACATGAAATAGTCTCTTCATCAGTGCAACCCTGACAAGCTTTCTGCATATGGTGGAGAGATGCAATCATAATCATAATGCACTGGGTTACACTGCAGTAACAATAATGGAGAAAGAACTACCAATATTTTCAATTTGTACTAGTTTTTAAACTTTTTTGTAATGCTTTCAAAATGAAAACAAAGTTACTGTCATCTTGTCATCAAAAAAAAACTACACCAGGAGGTTGCCTTCAGCCACAGTCGTTAATGCCGGAGTTTTCACCAATTAGAGACTTGTGGTGATTTGCTTTTATAATTCACACACTCGGCAATTGTAGAAGAGGAGACTGTAATAATACTTATGTATTATATTTTTGAATTGTATTATGTTTTTTGGTAGCAGGGTAATCCTAGGTAAATGTGGGATTTCCAACTCATTTTGCCTAGAAGTTTATTTTCATTCACCCTGTCAATGTCCACATTGTCTATTTGTATTTACGCACAAACACAAACAGTAGTTGTGAAATAAACACTGGAATTAAAAAATAATAAGAAGAATGTAATTATAATAATAACAAAAATATTATTAAAAAGACAAATAGTGTACATGTTTACATTCCACTTTATTTATTATTATTTCTTAATTAGATAAAAAATATTTTAATATGTTTTTTAAAATACAATTTTAAAAAATTAATAAATAGTGGAATCGTCACCAAAAAAAAATCTGAAAAATTGCAAAATTAATCAATGCATTAATTGATAGTAAAACTCTAGGGTGAAAAGAAACAAACCTCTGCACAATGAAATGTACCACCACTAAATGTAATGGATGGAAATTGTAATGATTTGGTATTCAGGTATGCAAGTGTTTGTATTATCATTATTATTACTATTATACTCCATATTTATTATGTCAGACCGACATTAATTGACATTTGTTGTATATTCTGTATAATAGGACCTTGGGGGTTATTTATGCTGATTATGATTAAGATTCGACTCCCGGATGAGCCCCCATTAAATATGTTTTGACTCTCAGGCCGTAAAATGTATGAAAGACTATAGAACATGTGAAGCCCATGCGACATTTGAAAGATGATGCACATAGTAACAGCATGGTTGATGCTGAAGCCATTATCATAACAGACCTGCCATTGTTATTACCACTGCTAAGTGGCTTTTCTTGTGTCTTGCTCCCACCACTGCTTCCTGTACTCTAAATAGCCTCAGTAGTTCATTTCTCCACTCTGCTGTCTCTTGGCATCACCGCTGTTTTTGGGTGTGTTAGGGTTTGCTGTTGTGCATGATACGGAGCAGGATAACCATGAAGGCAGGTGAATTTGTAGCCATGTCTTTATCTCCTGATGTCAGCCCTCCGACCTGCAGCTTCTTCCAAAAAATGACCCAGAGAGTGTGTAAATCTGTGCAAAAAAAAAAAGACAAATCAGCTCAGTGAAGGTCTGTGCTAAAGTGGAAGCCCACACCAATGTGATCACTCATTTTGAGCATCAAATTCCACACAACACTGAACATTATTGTGTTCTCACTGAGCAATGCCTCTGTATAAAGCCACTGTATGTAACAATTTGACCCGGGAGCAACTACAACACTGGGCTTGCAATAAGGAGGATGACATCAATATTGCTGTACTTGAGCTTCCTCAAAATATTGGTGGACCAGCCAGGACACCTCAATGCTGTGTTGGTGCCAGCTTCACTGCTAATGCTGCTAATCAAAATAGATGTGTAGAGTTGTAGTCATTTTCATAGTATTATAGGACAATACAGGTGAGTTATGATAGTCTCAGTGCAGTGTTTGTTTCACTTGTAAAAAATATATATAATTTTTCTCAACCAAAACACTTATCCCTATACTAATGGACACTGAAGCAAAACAATTGAAAACATAGTTATTCTGGTGGAAAGTACCCAACTTTGACTTCCTTCACAGCCAAACATCTCATAGAAATTTATAGTTAACAAATAACCGCCAGGGTCTCTAATTAGCACCATATTAAAAAACATTGGCATGAAACTCCTGATTAATTCGTAGCTCGTAGTTCACTCCACATGATGGCAGTAGCTGCATTTGAAGTACCATAAGTGGTCAACATCTTGCCGCTTTACCTCTACATGCACTTTAAAATGTCCGTTCATCACACCTCTCAATTTCAAAGGAAAATTGCACCATAATGCTTCTTTACAACTCCACTGTCTCGCTCCTGTAGCCCCAAAGGTACAATGAAATAGTAGAAGAAAGTGAAAGTAATCATTTAAAATTGGTCTCTGATGAAAATGCTTATTTGCTGCAGCAAATGTGAACCCTCGTGAAGGTTAAATAACAATAGACCATCTGGAGCGCAGACTTTCAAGATGAAAGTTGTCGCTGAATGTGTGTTAACAACTGCCGCTATTTGAGTTGCCAGTCAGTGGCAAGGGTTTTAGGCAGCGCTCAAATACATCGACTGAGCCTCCCCGGTCCTCAATACCCCGCCAAGCTTGCATCAGGCACCATTGTATCAGCCAATCATTACAGAAGGTTCAAAGCCTACTTTGTTCTTGAAAGAATTCATATTTTTCAATATTCAACATCCCCCGAAGCAAATCTTGAGGCAAACGATTCTACTTGTAGAAACAAAACAGGGTCGTGTCTACAGTCGGAAACGCCATCTGTTCTTTTTTGTGGACGTCATCGTCAACGTAATGTATGTCCTGCCACAGATCCAGGTGGCTAGCTGCATGTATATTTCATAGCACTGGGTCTCTTTACATCAAGCAGCTCTAATGCTGCCAGTCTTGTAATGGGTGTCCCCGCGGCCATCTTGGAAATGTGCGAATCCCAACTCACACGCACGGCAGGCGAGGAAAAACACACTCAATTCCCAGTGTCACACTTTGAAATGGATGCAGCTGACTAATGGGGAGGGAGAGATGAAGCCCCATAAGATGAATGTCAGTTTTGTTCCAATAAATAATCATCATCCATCATCAAGCAGCCATACCTAAGGGGAGATTGGAAAATAAACACCTGCTTAAAGATTCTTCTGATTTATAGCTTTTTTTTTTTTAAAGGATCGTTTGCTCCTCCGCTGGCCTTTTTTTTCTCCCTACATTATGTAGGAGTGGGTGCTGGAGGAGGGCACATGTAAGAAACGAGGTGTCACGAGCAGTGGGCAGCTGCTGGAGATGCTGAGAAAAAAAGATGTAGCAAAAGCAACAAAAGGTCAGTTCAAGTAAAAGAGGCAGAAAACACTCAAGCAAGTGACTGTAAGCCACCACTTGATGGAGTTTAAAGCTGTTACATTTATTTATTTGTTATTTTGTTCATTTTATGCTCCAATTAACATCTTTTAAATTAACCGCTGAGACTCCTATAGTTGCCAGGTGTGTGGTCAACAAAAGCAAGTAACGCCAGGTGAAAGAAACATTGGAATGTACAGCTGTAACATGATGTTGTTTTATTAACTCCTTGACATTTGAAGTACGAGTGTTCAGCCTCCAGCAGCTTTATCTACCTCTGTATGGGCTTTAAAATATGGTTACTTAGTTGTTGCACTTGTAGTGCCAATATACTACTGCCCACTTTCTCAGGCATTGCAAATCCTGATGAAAGTTGATAAAAATAAGATGTTATATATAATGATAAATGATATACTGTAGCATGATATAGCCCTTATATTACGGCTTCCCCCTACCTGTTTTTCAAAAATATATTCATTAATTAATCATTTTCATTAATTAATCATGTTTTTTTGTGGTTGAATTCGTCCTATTATTAGTAAAAAAAAAAAAATGCATATTTAAGCAAATTGTATGTTTGCCTAAATTAAGCATTTTCAAGCAGAAAAATGGCTAAATGAATTAAAATATAAATGTAAGGTATTCAGAAGATGTTTTCAAAGACGTTGTGATGATATGTAGTATTCTACACTGTTCACTAGGTAATTTTACATTGATTAGACAGCGCAAGAAGTACTGTACACAAACCGAAAATAAAAAAGGAACAACAAGGAACTATCGAGATGCTAACATATGCAAGTCTATATTATGTCATAGTTATGCCGTATACGCTTTATTTTTTCTTATTATGTCGACTGTAATGGGTAATATGAGCGTAAAGGTGATTATAGGGGTGTTATTTCATGTCTAGAGGGTTCTAATAATGTTAAAACTAGACAGTTTTCTGTGGTCTAACTACAAAAATAGTACATTTATAAATACAGAATCCTACTTTGTGGAAATTCACTTATCAAGGATCTACTGTAGATAAATACTGAGGTCTCCCAACATGGAAAAGGAAAACTGCTTTAATATGCCACAAGAAGATCTACAATTGGACACCTTTTGTTTTACAGATCACAAACAATTGGGTTTGGAAAAAGACATACCGGTAGATCCATACTCAAACGTTTTTTTGGGGGTTTTTTTCTCATCACAATGGAGGAGCAATACAAAGATAATCTTAATATCGGTATATAAGTTGTCAATTATCCACATAAACAAGAAGCATGTATGCCAACTTTAATAACATCAAACAATATTTGAACCAATTCAAGCGACCCTTTAAAGTACAGTCAAACCTGTTTATAGCGGCCACTGAAGGGAAACGGCAAAAGTGGCCGCTATAGACAGGTGGCCGCTATACAGTAGACAGGTTGGCAGCCATTTTGAATTTGTGCGCACACATATTAACATGTATTCACAAAAAGACTGGAGCAAAACCAAGAGGCATAGTGGACAACGCTTTGTTGACACATAAACAGGTAGGTAAATCTAGGTAACAACTCCGGTGAGGAAACTAGTAATATCAATAACAACAATGAACCAGCGCACGGTGCTGGCCTTTTATCCGCCACAATTGTTAATTGACCGCAGCTGCGCGGCCACCAGTCATGAAGCGGCTGCCTCTTCCTCCCCGGAGAAGGCACAGCCCGCCAAATAAGAGCGCAGGACAGGGGACGCTCGCTCCTTGTCCTGCAGAACGTCACAAATTTCCATCTTTGATTTTTTTTAAAACACGATTTTAAAAGCAAGAAATAAAAATTTTTGTGAACGAGCCCGAGGATATATGTACAGCAGGAGTCACCAACGTGGTGCCCGCGGGCACCAGGTAGCCCCCCACGACCACATGAGGTGCCCGCAAGCCTGCTTTTCATTCAGGTTTTCAGTTAATAATGAAAGAACAGTAGAAAGAAATGCATTCTGAAATACAAAATGTGAGTTGTGGACACCAGCATTTTGTTCATGTTCTGGTAAAACAAGCATATTCGCTTTGTTTGGGTTTAAAATAAGCTCTGAAAATAAATGTTACAAAAATGAGTAGCTCTTGGCCATTTTCATTTTCTAAAAGTAGCTCTCACAAGGAAAAACGTTGGTGACCCCTGATGTACAGGATACGCGTGAAGCAGTCATGAATGGGTGTGTGCATGAACAATTGAGTGCGGAGGAGGTGCGAAGATCGTCGTAAACTAACAATACCATCCTTTCTTATTGAATGGGCTTCTAATCTCGAATTAGTCGGCAATTAAGTGATATTTTAGATGTTTTATTCAGGTGCTTTGGCTATTTTAGAATCTATTCACGGCATTGCAAAGTGGGAAGATTACTGTTTTGGCCATCATTGAATCTTTTCAGGGCGGCATTGCAAAGTAAGAAGACGGCTTTTTTATGTCGAACTAGGACTCATAATTAAAGTCTACACACGATGGCTTCATTGCTTAAAAAACAAAACTTTTTCGTGCATGAAGCTTCTGCTTGAGTCGGTAATTTGGCCGCTATATGCGGTCAGATATTGACCAAGGGATACAAAATGGGTGGTCGCTGGCCGCGTTAGACAGGTGACTGCTATACACAGGGTCTATAGCATGTAAATTTTCTGCGGGGGATTTGTCAGTGGCCGCTATAGGCAGGTGGCCGTTCTATACAGGTGGCCGCTAAGACAGGTTTGACTGTATTTGCAAACTCAGAAACTTGGATTAATGCTAACAAAGGTATGGACTTTGAGCTGGAAGGATATGAAATGAGCTGTATAAACCGGAACAGTTCAAGTGGAGGAGGTGTGGCTGTGTATGTGGACAAACATCTGAACTACAAAATGGTGAAGAATATGTCATTTGTTATACAATCTAGGATGTTGTCAATAACGATTGAAATCTGTAAATCTGTGTATATAGAACTCCAAAGACAAGGATTGGAATGTTTGAGGACTGGAATAAGACAACCTTTACAGACATAGGTCAAAAATGTATTTTTATATGTGGAGACTTCAGTATTGATCTTTTGAATCCACATAAGGACAAGGAAATAGATGACTTCATAGACACAATGTACAGTTTGAGTCTATATCCTAAAATTATTAGACCAAGCAGAATAACAGACCACAGTGCCACCCTCATCAATAATATATTCACCAATGACTTTGATAATAACACAACTAGTGGCCTGTTAATTAGTGACATCAGTGATCATCTTCCAGTGTGTATAATTTACAATGAACATTACAATAAAAGACAGGTGGTGGCTAAAAAGACTTTTCAAAGACTGCGCACAGAGGATAGCGTCAGTGCTTTCAGGAAAGATGTAGAAGAACAAAGATGGGAGAGTGTCTACAGTGCAAAAGATGTGGATGAATCATATGATCACTTATATGGAGCGCTACGTTAAGAACTGTCCCTGGCAAGTCCAAGAAGCAAAAGAAAAACACACCAAACTTATTACGGTTGGGACTACAACTAATTAACTGCTATAAACCAGGGATTACTGTCATGCGTCCTTTCAATTAATGACGTGCACTCTGCTGTTTAGGTAAATAAGTAAATAAGAACATTTACGATAAGTGGCTCTTCTGTTGATGTTCAATATTCTGTGTTTGGTCTTCCTCAGAACAATGTAAACAAGGAAGGTACCTTAGTTCCTCTTACTGGTGGTTCCTTAGGCAACATGAGAAAAGCAAAAAAAAAACAATCACTTCGACACAACGTATAATAGAAGCTCACGTTGGCAGAACTTTGTGCTCTTTGACGTGTTCTTTCAAGTCGTCCACCGCCGACAAATGTTTGCCGGCTTTTGATCTGCGTGATCGAACACAGAGGTGCTGACTCCAGTCCAAAAGCCAGCACAACACAAAAAACATCAACAAAAAGAATAAAGAGAAGCACTCTGCTTGCTGTTTGACGTCACAATTTAAAAATAGTTCTCTCTCTCTCACAGGAGTAAAAACGTTTCACAATTCCGACTCAAATTTCTTCCCCTTGGAGGAAGATGATTACTCTCCAGTTTTCACATTGTACCAAAGCTAGACGCCACAAACAAGCCTCCGAGACGGACAGAAGTCACATTGACTGTTTTTTATGCAGACTTTGAGATAAATCTGCACATATCGCACTGGGAATATTCTTCTTCTACTTTCGGCTTGTCCCATTAGGGGTCGCCACAGCAGATCATGTGTTTCCATCTTGTCCTGTCCTTTGCATTTTCCTCTGTCAGTCCTCTGTAACCATCTGCAAACCTCCTCGTTTGTCTTCCCCTTCTTCTCCTCCCTGACATACCACATTGGGAAATACCATCCACTCGTCCGTTCATGTGGAATTGCAGGTAGCAGGTTAAATGGAGCAACTACACGGTCCAAGCCAAACAAAATGGTTCCAAGTACAAGAACTGCCTTTTTGTTTTATCTTCCAAAAGGGCCTCCAGTCATCAACATGGACCCTTTATCTCATAAAACTAATTTCAGTTTCCAATCTCTTATGGAAACCTTAATTACAAGGTGGGTGAGGAAATTCATATTTTTCAGTCTTTTAATGCCGCCAGCAGGAAACAGACATCTTTTTCCAAGTCAATTCATCCAGGCAGCATCTGATGATGAGCCCAGGTCGAGACATCAAGGCTCATGCATGTTGCGTACGCATGGCCAGAGGAGGCGTCACATTGCATCATGTGTCCACAAGTAGCCATGACGGGTCTACAAGATCGTCATCCTCTCACCCCTCTGGCCTTCGTATCGCCCAGCTCTCCTCCTGCTTTTTTCACTAGCCTCTGTCAATGCCATGAGCCACCAAAGTGCGATCATATCTCAGCACTTATCTCACTTAAGAGACGAGTGTGGAAGGAGAGATGATGCTAAATACAAAAAAGCAGATTTAGGGACAGTTTCAGGTGGGGAGCAACTGCAGCTGCTGCAGATTTTACCCCTCAAAGTATATTTTCTTCCCATACATACAATTAAAAATGTCCACTATTTCTTTGTAGGGTTATTTGTAGGGAAAGACAATCACAACTTATGTCGAACTGGAACATTTCACGCTAATCGGATACAAAAGTTGTTGTAAAATGTTCCTAAACACTAAACTGTGGATTTTAAATGTTGCTGGTTTTGTTTTATTCTTACATACAATATCAACTAATTTCTTCTGAAATTATGTTGCATTATACTTAGTGAACTTCCCTCTTATTTGCAGCCTGTAAAAAGACAAATGGAATTATCATCAGCGTGCAGGCAGAATCTGTAATTGCAGGGTCGTGGTCTGTGATGAATTTCACTAATTAATGAAGTGTGATGCCACCAACATATCTGAAATATGCTATCATAAGAGAGAATGGGACACTTTTTTATACTAGCAACACAATTGTGCCACTCTGAAAACAACATAGCTGTAAAATTTTAGTGCAAATCCTAATTTTCCTAATTTATGCAGAAGCTTCCTTCTCGACATCATCAAACAATCAAGAAGTAATTACAATGTGAGATAATGCTGTTTTCTTTACTTAAAGCACCATCGGGCTCAATGCACCATGAAACAATAACACACTGGATCAGTCGTGAACATTAAACACAGCTTTTTTCCCCCTTCCATTTGGCGACTGAGTACAGCGATGATTTTATGCAAAGGAGGTGCGAGAGAAGGTTGCGTAACAAACCATCTGACACAAGATGTCACAAGAACATCAGATAAAACCCTTTTTTTTAGCTACTAAAGAACAAAGCTCTTTTGAACAGAAAAGAATGCTATTTTGCAAAACCACTACAGATGTGGACAGTTTAACATCAGGTATGTATGTATTGTAAAGATATGGATGTCAGCTCAAAATTCATATTTTGACTACTATTTGTATGAGTTGAAGTACTAGTCCAGGTTGAGTGTTCTGTTGTGTTCAACTTTGTTTGCAGTTTCTTTTTAAATTCCCGGGAGATTGTTGATTGTATACCGCCTCTCCCGAGTCACACTGTGCAGGCTGGAGCCACAGAGGCGTTGATCGGTGCCTCATTCACGTACACGGTGTAATTGGCAAGTACTCCGAGTACAGATATGGTACAGATCATTTAGATGGGTGAACAGATACAGATAGTGGTGTACTCGCTTAGCCCTATTGTTTGCTGTCAAATGTTGCACCTGCAGTGTTGAAAACACCACTGTCCGTCTGAAATGTTGCACGCTTACTATTGTTATGGCATTTTGAATATGAGATTGTGCATTTTTATTGCACAGATAGATAGATAGATAGATAGATAGATAGATAGATGTTTATTGGTCTGTGCCTAAACAATAAATACATTTGACATGTTATTCTGTTGACTTTATATTTGCCAGTGCCGTACAGCATGCTTGGGGAGTCAGTGCTGTATTATCTATGCAGCAGAAATTGTGTTAGTATTTTTCAAACAACACATCAATAATGACGTCCACTGCAAACTCTTTTACAGGATGCAATCATAGTTCATATCAGAGCCACTCAATAAAACCATGATATTCCTGTTAGGTTTTTGTGTCTGTTTTCCCCCCCAATACCCAGGATTAAACCATCAATCAATGACCAAACGTTATTCAAGATTAATTTTTATTATCGCTGTATTTCAATAATATAATAATTACAGCCATTGAATTTTCATTTCACCTTGGACTAACACTTATTATATTATATAAGTATTCATTGAATAGAAGATCCTTGTAAAGATCACTGCAAGTTCAGAGAATGTGTCATATACTGCATTAACAATGCTACATTTTGCTACAAAATGAAAGTATTTGAGGGTTATTTTCATTAAAGGCTTCCAATGGTGTCTGTTTTCAAGCCCATTTATCAAAATGAATTTGTTTTGTTAATGTAAAACCTCACCAGAATAGCATTCAGTCTTCAACATTGTATGCCATGTTTTTGCAAGTCCAATGTCAGTGGAGACTATTTCACTCAGCACACAATGACAAAAATCTTCACCACTTTGCAAAAATGAATGTAGAAAAGTTGCAAAAGTCCACTTCAGCACTTCTGTTAGTAAAAAAAAAAAATGCTTGGTGTTGACTCATTCCAGTGTGTTTGAAGCTTCTCTCCCAGAGAGGAGACTATCTAGCGGCAGAGGTGTGGACTCGAGTCACACGACTTGGACTCGAGTTCACGTCCAATCAGGTTTAAGAACAAACAACGAATGTGTGGCTTACATAAATCCTGAATGCTATTTCAGCACTCTTCTTCTGCAATAAAGTCTTGTCACACTGGTCTTATTTTATTTACAAAATAAAACAATGTGTCAAATGTATTAGATTCTTAAAAAGGTATTTTTTTGGCAAACACTAAACAGTGCTTATGATGACTTGTAAAGACTGAAACATTTCAAGCCTACAACTTGGGACTTCACTCAACATTTCTTGCCTTGACTTGAGAATTGACTTAGGCTTGCACATCTTTACTTGAGACTTGATTCGAGACTTAAAGACTTTGAGACATACTTGGCACTTGCATAACACTGACTTGCTCTCACCTCTGTCTAGCGGTGTCCACTCTAGCAGGCACAAACAATGTTTGCTGCCCTCCCAAGAAGCTATTTGAAGCCACTTGGCAAGAGTGCACAAATGGGAAAGCTCCAGTTGTGAGGATGAAGCATCCAAGCATTACTTTGCTGTGTTGAATATACTGGGGAAAAACAAACAGTGAGTTGACAACCTTGAGCGCATAGTTCAAACTGTGAGGAAGTCACTTTCCCTACAGAACATCCTTGGCAAACACATGCAGAAATGTTTTCATCATCTTGTGAACATGAAAACTGGCTGATGATCTTGTTGATACAGGATCATGATGTGGTTTGAGACACAGAGCTTACCTTCTTTTGCCCACAAATAGCCAATAATGTCATTACATCTGAATGGAATGCTAACGAAGGTGATACCACCCAAATGAATATCGTTGGTGGGCAGAGGCCCCACTCCATTATATCCTAATGATCGTCATTTGACACCACCAATGACCCAACCATTTCTGTCTGGACCTGCCTCCTCCCTTAAAGGATAAATAGATGGGATCTTGCACCAGGCTCTCAGACTAGAGCTGGCCTATCTAGTCTGACTGGTGTGTGTTCCATCTAGTCTTTGAGCATGAACTGATGAAGCCTGGTCGGATGAGAGGCGAAACGTCTTCAACCAGAACAGTCCAGTTGCGATCAACTGAATGCCCTGAGAATACAATGACCTGGATGAATGACAATATTCACAGGCAGCCAATGAGGTCGTCTTGAGGTGTAATCATAACAACGATCAATTTTCTAGATTAAGTTCCTATATCAAAAGCATATATCAAAGTTTTGATATTTGTCGTCATTGATCATGTTAAAGCAATAGTCATATCGATTTTTTTTCTGACGTAAAAGTCTACGTCATAATAAGGAATAACACATTTTATCTACTGCTGGATATTATTATTACACCTTTAGATTCAGACTATTAGCTCAGTGCATTTTCAGTCTAACAGCTTCTTATGGTAAGCCTTCTTGACACACACACACTCACATAGCACAATCAGAGTTGTGCAACAATTACATATGACAGATGGAAAATACTGGAAGAGACAGACAATAGATACATTGTTTTCACTCACATAAGCTTAACTCTCACTTCTACACAAACTTAAATTTCACTTTCTGGACTCCACTGCTATGTAGAGTGTGTACTTTCATTCTTGCTCAGGCCAGCTCTGTAGTGAAATATATTGTCCTTATTTTTAATTTTAATTTGAAAACCTTTCAAATTGTGTAAACATTAACTGCTTCTTCCAAGTAGTTCCCAAGAACTGTGAAGAAAAGCCATAGAAAAGAAACTCTGGAGTACAAAACTGCAGAATCCAAAATGTATTTTTGTAATTTTTCACCACATACCTGTGAATATTCTCATTCATCCGGGTCATTGCACTGAGACTGCAACTGGACTGTTCAGGTTGTCTTAGAAGACATATTGCCTCCGGTTCAAGCAGGCTTCATCAGGTCGTTCTCAAGAATAGATAGGACAGCTCTGGGAATTTTCACCGCAGTTTGAACTTTATTGATTTTGAACGATATCTCAGTACATTGTAGCAGTGTTGTCCTAGTCTTCATCAAGATATTTATCATACAACACCACCATTCAAGATTCAAATTTGACTTTAATTAATGAGGGCTGCCGTTGGCTTGCTGCTGGCAAAAGCAATACATCTCGAGATAATAACAAATCAATTAGGGAGAATCAAAAAGCGTTCTGTGTGAATGTAAAAAGATCAAATCCAGGCTCAGGTTGGTGTGGCCATTTGTTGGCTTTTACACTTTTGCAAATCTCACTTTTCAGTTTGTAAACATAGCCTGCAGCTACTTCACATTGTAGATGATATATTCATCCTGCTCAAGCCCATGAATATACAAAGCAACAGTGTTTATTCACCCTCAAGACACTTGATATAATAATCACCTCCCACCAAAAAGGAAAAGCTGGGGAAAAAAAGAAAGTAGGCCAATGAATATTTCATGAGTTTGGAGTGTGGTGTCACCAACTCAGCATTTAGCTGAAGGAAACGGTGGCCAAACTGTGTGAGAGATACCATTGTTGTATCACTTGTAACCTGATACGTTCAACAGCTTTAGGATTCTTTGCGGGCGAGTTTGGTTAAAGAGAGTTATGAAACAGGGGTGGGCAATCTACGAATCATGGGCCACATACAGCCCGCCAGAGTTCATGACCCAGGCCACTATGCCATTCTAAAATCAATTAAACCTTTGAGGAACTGTTAAAAAAAACCCTGCAAAACGTAAAGTACTTCAAATATAGCTTCATGAAACTACACTATAACTGGGAATCAACAGACTCACACTTATTCTTAAAAATTTTGATTTCTTAGTCAATTATTTTTGATATCATGTTGAATTTTAAACTAAAGGAACACTCCTCAGGTTGCTGTCCTGGTTTGGGCATTGTATGGCACTTACCATAAGTGAGCAAATCTCATTTTTACAGGTTTTTAATTGGTTTATAAAAGCACGTTCGAAACATGCAACGTCGTAAACCGAGGACCACCTGTATGGTGAATTTTATACTGAAGGAAAGTCCAATTCAGTCCCATTCTATACTAAGTAAATTTTGTACTATTTCCTGTTTGTTTCCAGGGAGATTATGTTGAATTTTATAGTAAAGGAACATTGTATTGCTGGTCTAGATTTGTTGTATTGTACTTCACTTTTTGTACAATTTCATAACTTCCTGTACTGAAATACTAACCTCTTGTAATGTTATTTGAAACTAAAAGATCAGCCCTTATGTTGTTGGTCCAGCTCTACAGTGCTCAATATTTTGTCCAATGTCCGACTAAATTCCCATGACATTATGTTTAATTGTACACTAAAACTTTGAGCATATTACAGTATATTAATTTTCTGTACTATGCGTTTTAAACTAAAGCTTTGCTTTAAGCCCATTATTTGCATACTGTGGGTGAAAATGAAAGATAAGAGGGCAAGAGAGAGCTGATTGTGTGTGTGTGGATGGCTGCGCCAAGTCAACCTTGCCTCTGCCACAGTATGCTCATCTGAAGTATGCCACAATAAACATATTGGAATGTCCTCAGAGGGGCCGAAACGAACACCTAGTAAATCTCTTCGCTGCTGATTTTGGAAATGGGTTTTGTTTCAAAAGGAGTCGCCAGTGGATGAGGTGGTCATAGAGTGGCAAATAAACGGACGCCATTCATTTTCCTTTACGTCTTTCTCTTCAACTTTTCGACCAACATGAGTAAGCTTTGGCAAGAACAAGAGTAGTGCAAAACAATGACGCAGTGATGAATAACCCTAGTGGGAATCCTCAGGAATCGGTCATATTTGTCGGCCAGCTTGGCTAGCCAAATTAAGCTAGCTATTTTCTTTTTCCACAGCATTCTTTGTTTACAACACGTTGCTCAACTGCTATGCTGCAGGGACTGGAGACAGCCACTAGCTAGTGAGCTAACGAGCTAGCGAGCTAACATGTTAGCCTTGAATTTTTTTCTTCTAAACTTAAGAAGCCAAATACTTCCCACTTCCACACGGAATGGGCGTAGTAACTTTTTTTTCACTCTATCATGATGTACATGCCATGGATGACCACATGACTTTATGCTGTGTTACGGTAATGTAATGTAAAGGAATGTCTTAATGTTGTGGGTCAATACTGATGCCCAGTGACCAGAATAGTAGTGATCACTTGCATTTCCATATGTTTTGACAGAGAGACCATAGTCTACCACGAAACAGCGACCATAAATTAATTAATTAATGAAAAAACGCGATATAGTGAGGGAGCTATAATCGAACCGCGATATTGCAAGGGAGCACTTGCAAAGCATGATATTTTTGAGGTGCTACTTGGTGTAAAAAGTTTAAGAACCACTAAGATAAAAAGAATAACCAGAAGCAGCTGTAGCATAATGAATAGATTTCTTTCTTTCTTTCTGACATAGATAAATAATGACAGTGTGTTTTTATATGAAAGCAGGCGACAGTGTTTTAGCAACATGATAGTGCAGTATTTTTATTCTAAATGAAAATTGTAACATAAGGAAATGGTGCTACTTAAATTAGGCTGACCATATTTGATTACTGAAAACGAGGACACTCGGCCCGGCAATAACATACTCATATGATGCTCAAAGTTTACGCAAATATGTCTTCAAATTTCAATACATTTAGTATGTATGTAAGTATGCCTCCTCCAAGTATGCCTAAGAGTAAGTATGGCTCCTCTGGATGGATAGAAAATTGTGTTTGGCCATTGGCTTGTTTGGAATGCCAATGTTTTTACCATGACTGTATAACTGTATAACCGAAGACACAAATTACAAAGGAAGAACGTGCACAGGAACACAGGACACAGGAACCTGAGGTCATATTTATATTTATATTGGGAAAAATGTGGACTCTGTAGTCGCAAGGCCTCTAAAATCGTAATATGAACCGCCATTGTACATGACGTCCCCAATTTCACGAGATTTTGAAATTTTTCGGCAAGTGTCAGAGGATTAACTAATGGTGTGCTTTTTCTTTGGCTTTTTGGCAATGCTGTTTGAAATGACACATACTCGGCAGCCTCTCAGGGAGTGCCTTAATGCCGCGATTTTATGAAAAACAATGAAAGCCAGGACATTTTCATCACTTTCTTAAAAAAAACACGATGGCCAGGAGAGGATGCGAAAACAGGACATTTGGTCACCTCATTTTAAATGCATTCTTCTACACATGCACTTTTAGCACAACACATTTATTCTACATGTAGCAGACTGTTTATTTCCAGCACCTATTCATAAAGCAAAACTTAATTAAGCCAAATGATTATGGATTTAGATTGCCTGCTGTAAATGTTTCTTGCTTCATGTGCAGGCTGATAGAAAAGACGTTTATGCTAATATGCTTGCTAGGGTTACGAGTGGCCAGCTCTGATAAAGCACTGTGTCTAATTAACACGCTGACAGCCGCACTGTCTGGGCAATCATACCCTCCCAGTTCACTGGAGTAGTTAAGGAAGTGACACGGCCACAGGGCGACTGGTACAGTCATTTTAACCCCCCCACCCCGCAACACCACCGCTCCCTACATGATATGCACAAAGCAAATGTGAGCGTCAGAAACATCAGATGCATTTCTGGTCTGTATCTCCAGCGGGCTCTAAAAATAACTCTCGCAGTAGGACGTGCTGACTTGTGCTTCCCTCACCGCTCCAGTGTAAACAATGAGGCGTTTTTTGATCGGTCAGGACAGGCTCCTGAAGAGGAGAACTTGATTGGTGTCTCGTCAGCAAGCAGTAAACAGCACCACCATACTTTGAAGTTGTATACAGTCATTAACAGAGGGACGGCAGTAGCTCTGGTAATTGTGTTTACTGCTTGGCACGCCAGAATGTTATACCAGCCTCTTGCTGGATAACTTATGTGGACCATTCTTCCCCTGGAATTGAACAATTAATCTGATTCTAGACTCAAGTATACTCAATGTATGTTCATTAGAGGCAGATATTCACTCTCACAAGCAGTCCATACTAGCCCCTAATGGTACACACTACAGTAATTTATTCCATACTAACGTAATTAAAGAAGTTTATATGTCCATTCATTCAGTCAGTAGTGGGACCTAACAGGAAGGTAAATACAGTCATGTGATTTGTTGTGGAAGCTAGATCTTCTAGTCCTGAACAGCTGGACACAAAAGGGTGAACGTTTGTCAAAACATGCACTCCTACTGTGATGCCTGTGCTGTTACTTTCCTGACAAATACATAGCATGGTGGCGCTGTTAGTAAAGCCTGTAAGTCTGATTGACTTGAAATTTCTCTGACAATTCAGTGAGCTCAACAAAACACCCACTGTAGCTTTAGCGTGTTTAGCCGAATCACCGTAGAATTTGGTACACATACTGTACAGTATAGGGCACTGACAAGCATACTTCTGGATAATGTATGCAAGATTGGTTGGAAAAACATGGCCACCATTAACCAAAATGAATTAACAACTAATTAGCACTAAGTTACTGACCATTTGATGAAACTAACGAAACCCTGAAGATATGTGGATGACATGTACAGTATGCTAGTATGTCTTTCAAAGCATTTTGAACGCAATCCATAGGGGTGCTACAAATATAATTGGCGGTATTGTTCATAAGCTAAGAAACATCAAAGAAACAAAAGTAGAATTCCACCGTAACCATAATTGTTGAACGAAAGCACAGTCCATTGTAGCAGGTCAAACACTACTTTCTGAGTATGACGACCTCGCTTCCCCGTCACCGTCACGTGGCCAGAAGCAACCGTTTGTGTACTGCTGCTGAACAGCCACCATATTTGAATATTTCTACCGGCAGGACTCCCAGTTGAAATTCTACTGATATTTATTGTCATATACGCCATAGCGACTCGCAGAAGTACTGTAATTTCTGGTGTATAAACAGCTACTTTTTTCTTAAACTTACACAGCGATGCAGCTAATTTATGGCCATGTTCTAATCTTGTGACATCTCCTTTACTTCACAACTAATCATTTAAATACTGTGCCACTTGCAAGTCAATAAGAAAACGGTAGCTCTTTCTTTGGCAGGAGCCAATCACGAGCTATAAGCCAACTCACAATGTTTGTCAACCCATTGGGAATCACAAGAGGTCGTTACTCAATATAACAGTGTGGCTCACTGTGTCATCTTACAAAGAATGCTAAAATCATCACACAGTAACTTAATTTAGGTATATAAGAAATATACAATACAAGTACCAATACGAGCTTAGAATTAAAAAAATATATATTTTAACGGCTTCCCATCATGCATTTCTACCCAGCAAAGCATTTCATTAGCCACGGTTGCTGGGGCGTACAATGATCCATTCAGCTGCCTGGTTCCACCAGAGGGGGTATGTATATATGTACTCTATATCACTTGGTTCTGACTGTGTCTGCCTGTATTACATTATTTTCACACAGTGATCCCTTCTCGTTTTCAACCTGCCAAAAAGAAAAACCCAGAAGCATTCCCGTGTTGACACTACCAGTTTTTTCACATTAGTCTTCTGTTTTCTGACGTCTTTCCTAACATATGTTGGTCTCAAACTGTTGGACATTGCCCATATACTCCAGTGCTTGTGTTTTGAATTGTCTTTTATCTTCCTAAAATTAGTTTTTCTGAGCTTTTTGCTGACATCGCAAGTGTATCTCGATAAAAGTCTTACATAGCAACTACCATAGGAATTGACCTGCCCCCAGTAGGCATCCATTGCAGAAAGAAGATATATTCATGACCGTCATTAATCATGACACATGAAAATGCATGAAAGATGAAAGCATACTTCTAACAGCTGTCACTTTCCTTTTTCAGTTCTGTTGTCATAATTTGCTGATAACAATTTCAAAGGGCAATAAAACACTAGAAAAGCCAAAGAAGATACAAAAACAAATCTTACTTGGAGGCAAGGTCACCTTTTTGTTCCCATTCTGGATTTTTCCAAGTTGTTCTACAGACTAGTTGTTCAGGGTCTTCTACTCAGTGGGAGTCAAGTTGAAGCCATTCCACAAACTGATGTAACCAATGTTTAACTGCATGTGGGGAAGCAATGTTGCAGACCTCCTGCTGGTTGGAAGCTGCGGAAGACGGTACCAGCTGACCCCATAATGTGCATAGGGAATTCAAACAGAGCCAGAGATTAAATGGATACCACTGTGTTCTGCCAGTAGTCCATCTCGCGATGGCCATTTTTGAACATAACAAATTGATTGCATCTCTAACTGTTCATACCCACATACTAAAAGTATATCACTATAGTCTTCCAGTAAAAGTCATTTTCACGCACTCTGCATGTAATGATATAGTATATGTGCTAGGTTTGGTGCGGCCAACGGTTTGCTGGAGATGCAAATACATGTTGACAGAGGACGCTAATGTTTTCACAAGCCTGAGGTGTCCTGCTGGGCAAGTTAAAGGCTCTTGTCATTTGTCCTCTTCTTCTCCTGCTCTGAGACGTTCCCCAGAGAGACCTTTTTTGGGCACTCATCTTGTCGATCAAAGGTCAGTGCTTGGCGGCACAGAGGCGTCGACCTCGGGCGGGTTTGTCAATTGACGTGGTAAACTTTAAGACCTTCCGACAGGAAACATAGTGACTCACTCAGTCTGAGAAGGAATTTGTGCTTGTTTGAGCTACAAGGCTCCCCCGATTGTTGTGGAGTGTAATTGTAAGTGTGACTTTTACTCCACTCATCAATACAAATCAATGGGTAAAATGGCATTTTTTTTCAGAAAAGAGTGGATAAAAGTCTATGAAAGACTAGCTGGATTTACATATCATCACATGCATTTTTAAAATTATTACATTAATCCTGTTATGTTAATTTGCGGCTCCTAATTGTCCATAGGTATGAATGTGGCGGGCGACCAGTACCCCACCTCCTGCCCAAACGTCAGCTGGGATAGGCTCCAGCATACCCCAGCGACCCTAATGAGGATTAAGCGGCATAGAAACCAATGAATGACTATTGTTCTGGGCCTGGAAAACAAAGCGCAGCAGCCCATTCTGTTATTCCTCATCCTTAACACGGCAATCCATTCCCCAACACGTTATATCACTGAAAAGATTTTCAGCGTAAGTAATGTGCTATTTATACTATGTAACATTTTGTGTAACCATGGCAAGGTCATTGACAAACAAAGTTGAAAATGGGCCACTTCATTAGGAACCCTTCCTTCATCCCATAGTGTGCAGTGTAAATATTCGATCACTGGATAGGTCTCTATGGGTGGGAAGAGCCATATTTATATTTGGTCAAATTCAGTGTAACCATGGCAACGTAATTGACAGCTAAAGTTTATTAGGAGCCCACCCTTCAGGCCATACCGTGCATGTAACATACGAGCAAGCTGCAAAGTTAGAACGCCAGGCCAGAGGTAAGCAGCAGGCAGGCCCCATTAACATTTCTGCGGAAATGTTTCTAGTTTTTAGTACTATTTTCTTGTTGTCATGGAAATAAGCAGATTTATTCACAGCGATGCATGATATGCTGCTTGCTGCTGTGCACTGCCTGCTTATGTGAATTTAAGCATGTTCAATAGGATAGGTGTATTTTGAGTTTGTCACTGCACTAAGCTTTTTATCAACTCATTCAACCACAGATACTTTCCAAAAGACAACACCTTCAGTACCGGCCATTTTAGATGATTTTGACTGATCTTGCAAAACACACAGAATATTGTGTCCAATGGCTATATAAACATGGAACCTACCAAAAGAAAGATTAGACTCTCGTCTTTCATCATAACTTCCAATTCGACACAAATATTTTTTTTGCTTTTGTGACAACTCAAATACAATATACATACAAAACAACTATACCACAACACAAACCACACAAAACGTTTTTTTTTTTACATCAACATAATTTATTTACAAATATAACGCCATGAACCATTTGCAATTTTCACATTTGGAACTGAACTATGTGTGTGTACGTGTATGCGTGCGTGTGCATGTGCGTGCATGAGGTGTGTGCACGTGTGTGCGTGCACATGTATGTGTGCATGTGCATGCATTAAAATTTCACCACAATACGTTACCTTCTGCACCTCCATGCTCTCCCACTTCCTCTTCCTGTTTTGTGTTTTTTCTGGCTCCTCTCCTGGTCCCCGCCGTGCTCTTATCAAATACACTTCTGCCAACTAGTGGCCGTTTTTATGGTATTAAAATTGCTCTGAAGCTGAATACATTGGTGGGGAGTTGCATCATCACCCCTGTCAGCCTCTCGTGCAAAAAAACATGAAAGACGTATAAAAACGTTGGGGTCAGGCGTTCGGGTGCATTTGCATGACTTTGTGCATGCTTGACAGGGGGATAGGCACAGTATTTTGAGATATTAGATATTTTTTTTAAATTGAAGTGCACGATGCTTGCTGCTTGCTGAGAAGTGAGACGATAGAGGCATTAAGCTGACATTATGTGATGGATGTGGTTATGCCTTTGTCATGTTATCAGTATCTCAATGCTTTGCTAAAGAAATGCTAGAAAAACACATTTTTGCTATAACATTTCTTAAAATGTTTTATTATACCATTTGTAAAAGTCCTGCACACAACTCTGGGGCGCCATGGCTAAAACGGACGCCTTTTTCAGAAGCCAGTCTAAAAGCCAAATTGCAGCATACTGACCCCCAGTGCACATTGAACAAACCTTTTCATGTGAAGCCATGAAAATGTCAACGTAATACTAAGCCGCTCTTTGGGCTTTTTCACTATTGGACTCAAATAATTTCATGAATATTCATGTCGGGCTAAATAGTAATGCGCCAGTAGCCTTTGGCACGGCGTGAAGTCACTGTCAATGCACATGCTAACCGCCACTCTCAATGCAGAACTGGTAGCGGAAGGCATGTTTCACACGTGAATGCGGACTGACTTGAATCTTGTGTCACAATTCATTTGCTAAGCTACCCTGGAAAAATGAATTTAGCACGCATTAATGTTTTTCTAGATAATGGTTCCTATCAAATGATGGCGCTGTAGGGAGTTAAGCTACTAAATGTGTGAATTATGCATACATTGCATATGTTTGGCAGGTATTATAAGTGACAAATCACCAGTGCGGCCCTGCATCCTAACAATCTAAGGCACAGCAGTGTGAGCAGTCTAAATAAAGTAGCACGCACATCTTAAGGCAATGACAGCAGGGCGACGCTACTTTTCCAAGGCAGGTAGTAATCCCAATGTGTATAAATTCAAAACGGCATGATCAAAGATGGCCCGTAAAAAAAAGAAAAAGTAAAGTCGACAGGTAAAATTGGCAATTCAAAGAGAAATGGACTGGAAAAATATGCGCTCACCCTTCCGTGCGCAGCTCAAAGAGGATTCTGTTGCTTTGATTGCTAACACTGTGCTACTCTTACAAGCCACTGCAAGAAGCTACAGGCAGAGCATGCTAAGTAAAAAGGGCAGACCTCTGCAAACAGCAGCAACCCTCATGTCTTCTTCCACAAATCACCTGCTATACCTGCCTATATGTGGTAATGCTAATGATAAGTGCTGTGTTTTCTGTCATGCCCCCCCCAGGGAACAGAATTTCACACCCCCTTGAAATACTATTGAGAACCTGTAATATTAATTTTTCCTGTACAAACCACTGTATGAGTTGCTGGCGCCAGCATCGTTCAAGCATGAATGAAGACACTAATAGGCCTGCCAACCTTGAAGAAATGTAAGTATCGTATTGTAGTACTGTACTGTTTCACAGTATTATCTGAGCATCTGAGTGTCGGACACTAGTAGCTCGCAGGCGTGACGATTGGCATCATGGCAAATGCAAGCGAGAAGCCTGAGCTGGAATACCCTCCAATCTCACTACGGTCTCCTGTTCCTGAGCATTTTGGCTTCCTTGTTAAAATTATGGATGGACAAAGGCAAGTGGAAAAAATGATTAGACCACCCTTGTTTGTTCAGTTTCTTGTTCATTTTAATGCCTGATACAATTAAAGGTACCTTTGTTTGGACAAATATAAGAATGACAACAAAAATAGTTCGTAAGAGTTACATTTTTTGGCAGCACAATGCCATTGCTATTCATATAAGAACTGAAGTGATATTGGTTATTATCAAGAAAACCATGGAAGTTGCTAGATATCAGCTCTTGAACCTCGCAACAAAATACCATCACATCCTCACTTTAGCCAGAAAGTTATACCAGCACTTTATGAAAAAGCTAAAGGTGATGTCGTCAGTGAGCTATCATATGCGTCTGCTATTTACGACTTCACGCGCAACAGACAGCTATTTAACTGTAACTGTCGGTTACATTTCGCCACAATGTTTAAACACATACAACAGTTTATTTTATTATTATTTTTCTATGTTAAACAATTCAGAGTCAAATTTATTTAAAATATCACCCAAATGGGTTGCTTTTATTTATTTTTTAAAAAGTTCTGTGTGCATTTTTTAAAGTAAAAGCATTTTGAGTCATTTTTTTCTTCCTTTTTTGTACCGAAAAGTAACCGAACCGAGCACTTTAAGAAACTGAACCGAACTAAAATTTCATTTTAGTGTACCGTTACACCGCTAGTATACTGTATAGGCCCCCTATGCCTCTCACCCCCCATGCGTCACTACGCTCCCAGAGGCACTAGTTTAGTGTATTTCCAACGTGCTTAACAATTTACACTGAAGTACATCACATGATTAGACTTGCACAAGTCAACATGTCCCAAAAGGAGAAAAGGAGTAGGAAGAAACAGAGCATATTTAAGCCTTCTATGTGTCTCAGCTGTTACCGATAGACACACCGTTTGTTTAATTACAGTGGTGTGAAAATTGTTTGCACCCTTCCTGATTTCTTTTTTTTTGCATGTTTGTCACACTTAAATGTTTCAGATCATCAAACAAATTGGATTGTTAGTCAATGGCAACACAGCTGAACACAAAATATAGTTTTTAAATGAAACCTTTTATTATTAAGAGAGAAAAAAAATCCAAACCTACATGGCCCTGTGTGGAAAAGTGATTGCCCCCTAAACCTAATAACTGGTTGGGCCACCCTTAGCAGCAACAACTGCAATCAAGCGTTTGTAATAACTTGCAATGAGTCTCTTACAGCGCTGGGGAGGAATTTTGGCTCACTGATCTTTGCAGAATTGTTGGAATTCAGCCACATTGGAGGGTTTTCAAGCATTAACTGCCTTTTTAAGATAGGATTCAGGTCAGAATTTTGGCTAGGCCACTCCAAAGTCTTTGTTTTGTTTTTCTTCAGCCATTCAGAATTGGGCTTGCTGGTGTGTTTTGGATCATTGTCCTGCTACAGAACCCAAGTTGGTTACAGCTTGAGGTCATGGACAGATAGCCAGACATTGTCTTTCAGGATTTTTTGATATTCATGGTTCTATTTATCACAGCAAGTCTTCCAGGCTCTGAAGCAGCAATACAGCCACAGACCATCACACTATCACCACCATATTTTACTGTTGGTATATTGTTCTTTTTCTGAAATGCAGTGTTAATTTTACGCCAGATGTAATGGGACACACACCTTCCAAAAAGTTTAACTCTTGTCTTGTCAGACCACAGAGTATTTTCACAAAAGTCTTTGGGATGATCAAGATGTTTTCTCGCAAAATTGAGACAAGCCTGAATGTTCTCTTTATTCAGCAGTTGTTTTTGTCTTGGAACTCTGCCATGCAAGCTTTTTTGCCCAGTGTATTTCTTATGGTGGAGTCATGAACACTGACCTTTAGTGAGGCAAGTGAGGCCTGCAGTTCTTTGGATGTTGTTGTGAGGTGGCCGGCCACTCCAGGAAAGGTTCACCACTGTTTCATGTTTTCGCCTTTTGTGGATAACGGCTCTCACTGTGGTTTGCTGGAGTCCCAAAGTTTTAGAAATGGATTTATAACCTTTTCCAGACTCCCAGATCTCAATTAATCTCAGTTAAGTTATGTTTTAACAGAAGGGGCAATCAGTTTTTCACACAGTGCCATGTAGGTTTTTTTTTTTTTACTCCCTTAATAATCAAAGGTTTAAATTAAAAACTGCATTTTGTGTTCAGTTTTGTTGTCATTGACTCATATTTAAATTTGTTTGATGATCATTTAACATTTAAGTGTGACAAACAGGAAAAAAATAAGAAATCAGGAAGGGGCCAAACACTTTTTCACACCACTGTATATACAGTATCTATCTATTTTGCTTTTGCAAAGATAAAAAGAGAGGTTAATATTTTCTTTATTAGCAGTTTAAAAAAAATCTTTTAAGAAATCTTATCCTTGTAAAATTCTAATAATTGTGTTACCTGCTTTTGTAGGACATATAATTCATCTTGTCATTACCCAGCAGCCTCTAAAGGTTAGACGTATCAAAACAGTAATGATGATTGGAAGCAAGATAAATTGCCGCTGTGCTTTTGTGTATGGCGAGGAGTCTCGACTTAAATCATAGCTCGTGGAGGAAGCGACGACCAATCCATCGCATTCCCGTTGAGATAAGGTTATGTTTGTTTGTTTTAGTTCACAGAGTAATATCCCTATCTTGTGAATAATGATTGGCCAATTTATAGACTTTGGCCAGTTAGTGCTTAAGCCATCATTTAGAAAGGTGCCATTTTCCCATCAAATAACAATGTGTAGCACGATGACGTAAGGCATGGCTGTAGTCCTCCCTTGTAGCAAATTTTATCTAATTGTTCGGCCAACAACTTTACTGCTTGGCTTTGCTCTGGGCGCTCCCATTGTGTGGTTGTCAGCAGCAGAAGGCAAATAGAGTTTTTAAAACCCCTCGGAGGATACCTACTCTACACTAAACAGCCACCGAGGCTCACTTGTAGCAGCCGCTTGCAAACACAATGCAGCGATAACTAGCTAAAATAGGTTGAATTTTGAGTTCAAAAACAGTTATCGAACATCACTGCATCATTGATAATTGGTGTCTTGGTCAATCCTACAGGAAATCTGATCAAATCTGCCTGGTTTTGGCTCTTCACTCAAACATGGTTTAAGGTACTCAGAAGATTTGTTTTGAAGTCGCAGCATGGTGACAACTTTCTTTCGCCTACTTTAGTTGCATTTGACCACCTTCTGAAGTCTAATTTTTCATATTTGGGGGATTTGTCTCCTGTCTTCGATTGCTTGTCTACAAAGTAAATAACATTGGCGTTAACAGCTGTGGCTGTAGGCAACTTCCTGATGTAGCTTTTATTGACTTCACAAGACACACAAGAAATGAGTGATTTCAAGAAACAGTACAGTTGATGTTTTACAAAGCAAAAGAGCCCTGAACCTGTGTACACACAATGCCTTGTCTAATCACTCTTGCACTTACTACTTCTCATTTATTTTTTTGAATTGATTTTGATTACATTTTTATATTAGAAATTCATTTTACATGTATTTTGATAAGAAATCAATCTAAGTAACAAAAAAATCTGAGGAAGCTGAAAGATCCGGCTCTGTTTAGGGAGCCGGGCCAAAAGAGCCGGTTCTCTAAAAAGAGCCGAACTTCCCATCACTACATTCTAGCAAACATAGGATTGGGATTGGGCTGCTTACTTCATGCCTCATTGACTTCTTCTCTCCCATTCTGCAAGATGCACACAAATGCCTCCTTTTTTTATGACTTTGACGCGCAAGCTATCATGCAGCCGCTCTCAGTAAGGTGGCGATTAGCAAAGCTGTCGCCATATGGAGTCAGACGAGCCGTCAAAACAAGGCGACAAAAATGGCGTCTTACGTAAGCGATTAGGGCGGACACCTTGGATTGTCGCATCTGCTATTATCACCATCACCGGTGATTCAATGGTAATGAATACTAAAAGCATCATGAAGCACAAAGGGAGAGACCTCACCTGGAGAAGAAAAGGTGCAGAAGTAATAAGACACACACACATCTTTTGTTTGCAGCATTGAAATGTCTTCAGACTCAAATGGATTCGGAGCCCGAATCGCATTGCTGAAGCCTAATTATACGGATTGGCTGCAGCAGAGCGGAGCCGATCAGCTCTGGGGAGAAATTAATTCAGGTCGAGGGGGAAGAGAGAGAGATAAGCGGGCCTTACTGCTGTGAATTGATAGCTAAAGAGGGCGAGGCTGCTCCCTAACACTAGACCATTCCTTAACATGCTAGGCGTGAGTCCCCCTTCTAGGTTTTGAATGAGCAACATGTTTCATAATACAAATAAAATACAAAGACTCCACATAATCCAAAAGTCAAACCCATGGCATGCTCGCTCTCCCGTGACTACTTTCATAAGCCTAATAAAGACAAGTCATTTTCTTAATATGATCACTCTTCTCGCAAGTAGCCATCTTGCACAATATACCGTAAATTGCATGAGCCGCTACTACTATATTCTATAAGTCGCTACTTTTTTCAACAATGATGCAGATAATGTATGGCTGAAAAAACTTCAGTTCCCATTATGCTTAGAGTGCAGAGCCAGGAAGTAGTGAATTTCTGAAGTGTACATTAATATCACGTTTTTTTATGCAGCGATTGTGTTTTGATCTGACAAATCTGAAGTAAGTTCGATCAAGTGTAGAATTACTACAGCATCTGCTTGGACTGCTTGGACCACGGCAGCTGTGAAACTTAGATGGAAAAAAGCATCTTACGCCTCATCACCATTGCTAATGAGTGACGCTGGGAACATCAAGTGGGGATAGTGTTATTTGACATGACACTGTTGGATATAATTGTCATTTATCATAAACACCGTTACGCACAAGCTTATAGTATCCCGACTAAAAGATAGATTAAAAACACAACGCAGCTCTTGAATATTTCATCATTTTATTTTATAATCATGATAAGATTATGTGTTAATTATAGCAAACATCAGCGTGTCAATTAAATAATTGTAGGGATTCATTTTATAAGACACAGAGCTTATATATATATATGTATATATACAGTCATGCAACAAATTATTAGACCACCCTTGTTTCATCGGTTTATTGATCCATTTTACAACTAAAGGTACATTTGTTCGGACAAAAATAATGATGATAATAAATATAGCTCATAAGTGTTTAAGAGCTGATATCTAGCAACTGCCATGGTTTTCTTGATAACCAAAATCACTTAAGTTCATGAAAGTACATGAATAGCTATAGCATTGTACTGCCAAAACATTTAACTCTTATGAACTATTTTTGTTGTCATTGTTATATTTGTCCGAACAAAGGTACCTTTAGTTGTATCAGGCATTAAAATGAACAAGAAACTGAAGGGTGGTCTTATCATTGTTTCCATGACTGCATATGTCAAGTAGGTAATCAATAGCAACATTTATTTACCATGCATGGCCTTTTGTGTGGACAGTGTCAGGGTCGTGTGCGTAAACTCACACAAATGATGATTCCTTTTGTTGTGCTTTGAAATAAAACACATTATCCATGCTCATCGGGAGTATGCTGGAGCCTATCCCAGCTGACTTTGGGTGAGAGGTGTGGTAAACCCTGGACTGGTCGCCAGCCAGGGGCAGGGCACCTATAGACAAACAACCATTGGACAATTTAGAGTCACTAATTAACCTAGCATGATTGTTTTTGTAATGCGGGAGAAAACCGGCGTACCCCAAGAAAACCCTGCCAATGCATGGGGAGAACATGCAAACTCCTCACAGAGAAATAACACACATTAATTCCTCATAAAATAATTAGAATATACCCAATAGTTTGATGGTGTTAAAGTCATCAAGTTTAATAATTTTTAAATATCCATCTGGATTTGCAGCAATTCATTTTCAATATAACTTCTTCATCCCTGTTTTGAGTCATTGCGTCCACCTTTAAATGAAAGAGATTTTGCTAAGCTTATATTCATCGAAAATGTGGTATCAATTAGGAAAAACATGCTCACTGAAAACGGAAACGCATGCCTTGATGTCGGACCACTTTTTTTCTCTCTTTACACAGAAGACAGTGGACGTGCTGTCACGCAATCTTTGTTTTCTTATGCCACTGCTGTGTCTTCCAAATATGATACTTTATGTAATATTTCCACCTTCACTTCTGTGAAAGACCACTTCTTCATCCTCTTCGTCTTCCCACCTTCCGTGATTCCAATGCAGTCAAGGCTCTTTAAATATGGACGCCACATTCATGAGTCACTTTGCATTGACCTTCTATGGTGAAGTGGAGGCGTGGAAAGGGCGGAACTTGAGGCGGAGTTGCGTATGCATACTTCTCCTCAAGGTGGAATCTTATGAACCACAAATTGCGTGAATGTGTGTACACCACTTCTTTTTAGGTCTGATTATTTTAGTCTGCATTTTGGGTTTCTGGCGTACGCAGACTTTTAGTCAGATTTCCACGCACAGTTTTATAGAGGAGAGCCCTGGTCCATGCCCAAGCATGGCACACTTCCCCTCCTTTGGCATGATACCATTGGCCAAGTGTGAGTACAACCTTGATTATTTTTTTGATGGAAGGTGGCGGCTGTCATTAATTAGTTGCGAGAGGAGCGATCGGGTTAATTGTATGACACATCATTATTATGTACACGTGAGTGAGTATGCTGTGGGTGTGTGGCTTTGTATTTTATTTCTATTAGGAAACTCATTATCATTAAGAACTGGCGAGTAGCAGAGTTATTCAGACGTTCTATGACTGTGCTACTTGAAATTATGCCATGCTCTGGCCCATCAAAGGAGGGGATGTGTTCTGGACTTAAGCATGGATCGGAGCACTCAGTCTTGCCAAACGTGTCGGACTTAAGGTGTACAACTGGCCTGATCACAGTAAGATTATCCTAGTGTGAATACATCCTGTGTGTGTGTGTGTGTGTGTGTGTGTGTGTGTGTGTGTGTGTGTGTGTGTGTGTGTACACTTGACTGCATTCCGTGTCATTTAGAGTGTGACAGATTTTGTCTTAAATTAGAACAAGGGCCATAAGGCAGATGTAAACAACACTGTGTTGATTCAGTGACGTTCTGTGCGTGAGCTCACCGAGAAAAGCCTGCATTCATCACTCAAAGCAGCCGCCGGTCATTGCAGAGCACACTGGGAATGACTGCGCCACTACATACTGTATATTAGCTAACATAAACCACAAAGTAATTGGATCATAAAGGGCTGTTTAGGGTTCCAAATGTTGGTTTTTCATCACTTGCCATCGGATTGATGCTGCACGTAATTAAAACGTTTTATATACATGTACAGTGTTGTGTATATATATATATAAATATATATATATATATACACTCCTGATGAAGATCTTAAGACAGGTTGAAAAATTGCTAGAATTTGCATTTTGCACATTTGGATCTTAATGAAGTTTTAAAGAGCTACAATATGCAAAAACAAGAAGGGGGAGTGAGACAAAAAGCACTTTGAAAAAGTAATTTATTGAAAACAACAATTAAACTGAAATAGGCTGTTTATCAGCTGATCAAAAGTTTAAGACCACAGACTATAAAAGCCAAAATCTGCTCCAAATGTTCATTTTCTGTCAGGCATTCACTCTGTCATGCCCTCCTGATGGCTAAAGCTAAGAAGCTTTCTCTTTTTGAACGTGGTGGGATTGTAGAGCTGCATAAGCAAGGCCTCTCGCAGCGTGCCATTGCTGCTGAGGTTGGGGGCAGTAAATCAGTCATTCTACATTTTTTGAAAGATCCTGAGGATTATGGAACAAAAAGGTCAAGTGGTAGACCCAAAATAATCACCCCTGCGCTGAGCCGGAGGATCCAATTGGCTGTCCATCAAGACACAGGGCGGTCTTTGACCCACATTAAGGCCCTTACTGGTGCCGACTGCAGCGCAATAACCATCAGACGACATCTGCGGGAAAAGGGTTTAAAAAACAAAAAAGGAATTCAAAGACCTCATCTTCTTCAAAGCCACAAAAATTCCCATTTAGACTTTGCCAGGGAGCATCAAACATGGGACATTGAAAGGTGGAAAAAAGTTTTATTCTCTGATGAGAAAAAATGTAATCTTGATGGTCCAGATGGCTTCCAACGTTACTGGCATGACAAGGAGATCCCACCTGAGATGTTTTCTACCCGGCACAGTGGAGGGGGGGTCCATCATGATCTGGGGTGCTTTTTCATTCAGTAGAACACTGGAGCTTCAGGTGGTGCGGGGTCGTCAAACAGCAGATGCTTTCGTGCAGATGTTGCAACGGGCATCCCTCATGACTGAGGGCCCTCGTCTGTGTGGTAACAGCTGGGTTTTTCAACAGGACAGTTCACGATACTCGCTTGACCAAGGACTTCTTCAGGGAGAATAACATCACTCTTTTGGACCATCCTGCATGTTCTCCTCATTTAAATCCCATAGAGAACATTTGGGGATGGATGGCAAGGGAAGTTTATAAAAATGGCCATCAGTTCCAGACAGTTGGTGAAGCCATCTTCACCACTTGGAGCAATGTTCCCACTAGCCTCCTGGAAACACTCGCATCAAGCATGCCCATGTACAGATGCTGATAGCGATATGTGTAACACCACATATCTCCTGTCGTAGAATTAACACCACAATATTGTGTGTTTTAGACATTCACCAAGTGTACTTCCATTGAGGTTGTTTTCGCCACTTAGCTGTTGCTAAAGAGTTGTTGCTTGTTTTTGAGTTGAGTGAAGAGTAAACTGATTGGTGCCACCTACTTCGAGTCCTGTCTCGTTGTGAATCACATCTCCCCATTTGGTGACGACGGCCAGTACGGGAGATGATTGGTCTATATACAGCAGTTTTTTCAAATCGGTTTTCATTATAGGGAAAAATCTGATACCGATATTACATTTTTATGCCGCTACCGACATTGCTCATATAATCAAACAAGTAAACAATAATTCATGGAAAATGCATTCATATTTTATTTGAATGGAGTACAATCAACACTTCAGGTTGAATTAACAGAAGGTTAACCTTTTATGCTCTCATTTTCAATACTCAATACATTTTCAATAAAAGTACAGTAAGTGCAACCAACATTTCAACAGTATGTTTACCTGCTACTTCTGCTTTTGTTTTTCAACAACAATATTACAATATTAATATCAAAATAAAGTACAGCCAACATCTCCTCAGGTGAATTAACAACAGGTTTACCTGCTACTTTTGCTGCAATCCCATGGCGCCTTAGTAGGTGGTTGGAGAGATTTGTCATGTTACCATGGTATTTTACTTGTACTTTACATATCCCACAAACAGTGAGTGACTTATTTAGAACATCTCCCTTTTTGCAAAAGCCAGAGTGTTTCCACACCCTGGAGAGTAATGGTGGCTAAATTATTTATCGCTCTCCGGCTTGTTGTCCACCATTCGCCATGCTAAGTTTTGTTGTCTGCTGGCGCGTGGCAATGATGTCATAGACAGGCAGACTGCATCGAGTAACGTTTCACGTCTTAATAATTAAAAGTTCTAAAAAACACACACACATCCATATAAAGCCTGCCGTGCTTAAATCCATGCTAAATCCAATGTGTCATTTCCTAGTATCGATGCAATTGATTGATTACCTTTTAAATGATGGAGTAACGGCAGCTTGCTGAACATAGATTGATGGAGTTGGATCACAGGAATATACTGTAAATTGATACATTGATGTTCACCCCTAGTGGTGAACCTTTCCAGGAGTGGCCCGGCAAACCAAAATTACCCCAAGAGCGCAGTGACGACTCATCCAAGAGGTCACAAAAGACCCTACAACAACATCCAAAGAACTGCAGGTCTCAGTGTTCATGACTCTACCATAAGAAAGGTGCTGGGCAAAAACGGCCTGCATGGCAGAGTTCCAAGATAAAATTAATAAAACAAAAAGAACATTAAGGCTCATCTCAATTTTGCCAAAAAACATCTTGATGATCCCTAAGACCTTTGGGAAAATACTCTGTGGTCTGACGAGACAAAAGTTGAACGTTTTGGAAGGTGTGTGTCCCATTACTTCTGTCTTAAAAGTAACGCCCTTTCAGAAAAAGAATATCATTCCAACAGGAAAATATGGTGGTGGTAGTGTGATGGTCTGGGGCTGTTTTGCTACTTCAGGACCTGGGAGACTTGCTGTGATAAATGGAAGCATGAATTCTGCTGTCTAACAAAAAATCCTGAAGGAGAATATCTGTCCGTCTGTTTGTGACCTCAAGCTGAAACAAACTTCATTGTTCTATAGCAGGACAATTTCAGTATTTCAGTGTGACAAACATGCAAAAAAAAAAACAAATCAGGAAGGGAGCAAACACTTTGTCACAACACTGTATATATACTGTACAGTATTATGCACTTTTTTAACAACTTTTCTGCTGATTCCTTCTACTTGCCAGCATTTATCTCGTTAATGACAACATTTGGATGGAGAATGGCCGTAATGTGCAGAGTGAAAATATGTGACATGAAAGGTCATTAAGAGCTCAAGTAAATGAAAAACGCATTCATTATCTGTAGTTGTAACACTCTTAAGTAGCTGCACTAAATCATAATAAGATTCTTGGGAACGTATTGGATAGTGGATAATGGGGAAAAACAAAACATGTTTTGCTTACAATTTAGTAAGTAATCCTACATAAACTTCAGTATTGTGACTGAAAATAATTATGTCACAAAAATGCACAAGATGCTGCTATTTTGTGTTCTGTAGACCACTGATTCTCAACTGTTTTTTCCTGGGAAAAAAAGTGAAAATAATCATGCGCTTTTATTCTGTGGGGATGTTTTATGCAACCGAGTGTCATCTATTAATACTTCTTAAGGTGGCAACAACGTTCTCTAGTGCTATTTGAAACCTGCTGTCGTAGAAAAAGACCAACAACTTTTGTTAGTGGTCTACTGCCATTAAGATGTTGAATGTGCCAGTCTTGTATCTTGTTGAGCCTTAGAAAGCATTTGCCAGTATGTATTTTATGCTTATTAAATATCAGCTGTTAAAGTGGAATGCAAATCTAAGTTGTCTCTTTGAAATGTAGCATTGCTAATGGTTTGTTTAAACACATTTTGTTTTTGTTGAACATCACAAATTATTTTGTATCGTTGTATCGAAAGTTATAATGGAACTCAACTGGAGTCTTTGTTGAGAAACTGTTGGTTCTATATTATTTTGCACTCCCTCCAATGTAAACCGCACTGTTTTTTCATTAAATACAGGATAGTTTTAGTTGAAAATGTTCTGCATCTGCAATGTGGGTCGCTGCTGGTCATTAAGATGTATGTTTGGCTGGTTAATGGTCGCTATGCGTACATGCTTCCTTGCATACTCATCATCTACAATACAAAGCTTCTCTTTAGCGAGGATAAGCGTAGTTGTAATCTGCTGTGTGACAGTAAAGATTCTTTGACATCTACTTTGTAACGCACAGCTTTGACTATGGAATTAATCTCGGAATCCCTTCTCCCATACATGCAAGAGCCAAATGTTGCTTTCAGGATCAACAGTCCCCTCCCCTCTTTTATTCCAAACACTACAACTTTAATCGTCCATTGAGATGGAAACATTGTAAGAGGAGAGCACTTTTTTTGCTCTTTTTTTTTAAAATCACTTTCTGACCTATTTTGCACCCCCCACCCCCCGCCTGGCTTGTCATCCTCGTTGCTGCCATCTGCGCCACACGCCGGCCTGACAATCGCTGAGCTCCCCGCTTGGCAGCTTTGAAGGAAACCCGCTGAGCCAAAGTTTTGATGTTTGTACGTGCTAGCTTTAAGAAAATGATGTTTAGTCGTCGTCGTTTGAATCATTGAGAATGGGAGAAAGTGCATGAAGATTACCTTGATTTTGTGGAAATGTGTTTTTTAAATGTTTATTACCAGAATGGGGCACACCTTTCTATGAGATACATTATAAAATGTTGCCTTTAAAAAGATAATAATACTTAGTTTTGACTGAAACTGTCAGTATGTTTGTTGTTCCACGATCTCGGTCACGACCCAAAGCTCATGACCATAGGTGAGGGTGGGAACATAGATTGACCGGTAAATTGAGAGCTTTGCCTTCCGGCTCCGCTCTCTCTTCACCACGACGGTCCGATACAGGGACCTCATTGCTGCAGATGCTGCGCCAATCCACCTGTCCAACCTTCCCTCACTCGTGAACAAGACCTCGAGATTTCCGACCCTCTTTTCCAACTGAGAACCATGGCCTCAGATTTGGACGTACTGAGTCTCATTCCAGAAGCTTCACACTCAGCCGCAAACCGGCCCAGCTGAAGGTCACAGCCTAATGAGGCCATCAGGACCACATCGTCTGCGAATAACAAAGACAAGATACTATGGTCCCCAAACTGGACTTCTTTGATACCTTGGCTGCGCCTACAAATTCTGTCCATGAAAATTATGGACATACTCGGTGACAAAGGGCAGCATTTGCTGTGGCCAATGTTCATTGGAAACAGGCTAGACTTACTGCTGGCACTGCAAACCAGGCTCCTGCTCCAATCCCGTACTCTCAGAGCACCCCCCACAGGACACCACGAGGGACACGATTGAATGCCTTTTCCAAGTATACAAGCAGATGTAGACTGGTTGGGCGAACTCCCATGTACCCTCCAGTACCCTTGGAAGGATGGAATACGGCCCATTCGGACTCTATATTTCCATTTCCATTCGGAGACAATTTTAACCGATTCCCTGCTTTGCATTAAATATAACAATACATATTGGAGAGAGCACCATCTTCTTGTTATTGTAGGGTACTGTTCCTCTTTGCTGCCCTGATACAGAATTACCAGTACCAGAAATTGATACAAAATAACAGCAATGGAAGAATAGGCAATATTTTTTTTCATTTTTATTTTTTTACATTTTGCAATAGAGGCAGACCTCCCGTCTATAACACATCTCTGCCTGCGGCATGCGCCAGTGTGACTCATAAGGCTCGTTGCAACGCGGCGACATTGTTGTGTAGGGGACTGTAACGTATTCATACCCGAATGGCTCAGAGCACAACTTCTTTGATGAATATGTCCGTTAGGGAAAGTTACGCACAGGAGAGAAGTGCTTTACAGAAACCCGGGGCCATCGTTCTTGTGCAACGTTTGTGTCCGTCACTTTGAATGTGTCTTGTGAGGGAGGGTAGAGACCAAGCATTTTTACATAGAATTTCCGAATGCAGAGACAATCAGATATTGTAACGGTAGTTAGCTCAGTGCAATGTGTGTGGAATGGTGTTGAAAGTGTTCATCACACACTATAATTAGTATAAGAATATAATATAACTTTGTGGCCCTCTCCCACTCATAGCAGGTGGCGAGGTGTTAAACAGCCCATGATTTGGCTGGAATTACAAGCCAGACACTCCCCCAAGGCTATAGAGGGAGGGGGAGTGTGTGTGTGTTGGTGGGGTTAACAGGATTTCACTGATCCAGCATCATGCCTGACCAACACAAACAGACCGCCAGCTCTATTGCCTTTTTGAGATTATATTTGACAACGCTGCATGATAGTGAAGCCAAGTGTGAACTCATTTGAAAACATAATTACAGTGTCTCACAAAAGTGAGTACACCCCAGTAACCTTTTTTATTCCAGTATATCTTCTCAAGGGAAAATACAATAGGAATGAAACATGGCTATACTGTACTCCAAACTTCAATCAGCGCCACATCATAAAAACATGTAAAAAGATAAGTGTGCAATGTTAAGTTCATGAAAAATCATGGCAAATAAAACCTTGCACTCACCGAAATACACAGTGTGTCAGTGATAACAATCATAATGATTTGGACACCACATGATTTTTTTTAATCAAAATACATAATTAACATTTTATTTGCATGGAGTAATTTGGCGCCATAACTATAGCTTAGCTTCTTGCTTTGCAGCTGATGTGTGTAAGAAGCAAAAGAGAAGCCGTTCAAGGCACTTCCCAAGCTAATTAACACGCGTGATGGCAGATGATACAAAAGGTCACGATCGTTCTTGGATTTCCAAAGTTTCTGTACTTGGTCGGTATTATTTGTGTGGCAGAAATTGTGTGCATATTTTACAAACAGCACATCAATAATATTGTTTTTTCATCAATCAGAAAAAGACCAAATGCTATCCCAGATTCATTTTATTATCAATATAACAGTCTGACTCACGGTGTCATCTTACAAAGAACGCTAAACTCATCACACAGAAACATAACACTCAGAAGGTACCGAGGAAATATACAAGTACCAATACGAGTTTAAAATAATCCATAATGCATTGCGTCTGAGCAAAGCATTGAATTGGTGGCTGCCGGGAAGCTGCATTGTTGTCAGCCTCCCTGTGGGCTCCTTTGGCCCCCTCTGGTGGAGAGAGGCAGAATTGCAGCGCAATCCATCCATCCATCAATTTTCTATGCCGCTTGTCCTCCAATTAAATCCTTTTCTCAGACGCAATGCATTATGGGAAAACGTTCAAATTGTTGTTTTTTTCATTTTAAACTCATATTGGTACTTTTATTGTATATTTCCAAGGTACCTTTTGAGTGTTAAGTTGCTGTGTGATAAGTTTAGCGTTCTTTGTAAGATTACACTGTGAGTCAGACTGTTACGGTATATTGAGTAATGACCTCCTGCAATTTCCAATGGGTGGACAAGCTCGTTGTGTGTTTTTCATAGCTCATGATTGGCTCCTGTCAAATAAACAGCTGCCTGGTCCTCACAGACTCATGTGTGCCACAATATACCGTTTTATGATGTGGACAAGTGCATCTTATAGTCCAATGCAGCTTATATATGTACATATCTGTTTTTTTCTCTAAATTTAGGGGATGCGGCTTATACACGGTAACTAGTTCCAAATATACATACAATATAACATCCTTGGAAAGGTACAGATACATACAGATGTACATACATGTCTATATAATAATATACATTAATTTCCTGTGTATAATCAGTTACTTTTTTCTCAAACTTTGAACCCTGCAGCTTATACGTCGGTGCGGCTAATATGTGGTCATGTTCTAATCGTGTGACATCTCGTATACTTCAGAACTACTACCAATTGTTTAAATATGTATTTCCAAAAACGCTATTACTAAGTCCTTCATAATGGCAAAGAAAGTTCAGGAAACAACCAAAAAACGCAGAGAAGCCACCTTTATTGGCGTTGGCTAACCCTGTCGCTTTTGTTGAGTGGACATGCATGTGTATGTGTATGCATGCACACGCATGCTGCAGTTTACAGTGATCAACAACAAGCACAATTTATACTAAAATCAAATGCGGTGCGGCTTATACACCGGAATTTATGGTAGATCTGTATTATAATAATATGTCAAGACCATGCTCAGTGAAGTAGTGTCTTCACAAACAAAGCAAATATTACTTTAACTTTGTTGTCAGGTTTGTTTTTTTTTATGATCTACTGGAGTGCTTTGAAGTTGGCCCTTGAAAGCTGAGCAGTTGATATTTTCTATTTTCCTATCAGTCTTAAATGCAACATTAATATCACATATCTGTTTGTGTTAACCTCCATGGTCTCCCTCCGCAGGCTCAATCACTTCATATGAGCACTGTGAAATATTTACATCCGTTTTGGTCACATCGGCTCCGCTTGTTCGCTTAAGACGGTGCATTCAAGTTACTTATGTGTGTGTGTGTTGCCTAGCAACATAGTGCGCAGGGTGCCCTGTAGCTTTTGGAATCTCTCTTTGCTTTTAATATTTGTGAGTGAAGCCACAATGGAGACAATGTTGTTTATACATCTTTGCAATTCTTTATTATTCTTTATTATAGTGATCAGTGACATGCTTGTTCTCATTAGAGATTAGTGGGTTTTTGTACACAATAATGCATTGAAATAATATAGTATTAACAATACATAACTGTCATTCATGACTTTTTAGGGACTTCACTTTGGTACAAATACTGTTGGAAAAACATAATACAGGGCTCATTTTTTTGTGTGATCTGCAACTAAATTTGAAGATTCAAGACTTTTATTGTCATATGCACAGTAAAACAGGTAGTTATACTACGCAATTAAATTCTTATTCTGTTCATTCTCCCCCCACAAAAAAGAACACAAAACACAAGAAAATGAATAAGAACATAAGAAACATTAATACCAGTAAATAAATAAAGTGCTATGAGTGTGTGTGTGTTGCGTGCGGCGTGTGCGAGTGCTTCGTTGAGAAGCCTGATGGCCTGTGGGTAAAAGCTGTTTGCCAGCCTTGTGGTCCTGGACTTCAAACACCTGTAGCGTCTGCCTGACGGTAGGAGTGTGAATAATGAGTGTTGTGGATGTGTGCTGTCCTTGATGAGGTTGTGTGTTCTTCGTAGGACTCTAGTTTTATAAATGTCTTGCAATGAGGGGAGGGCTGCCCCAACAATGTTCTGTGAGGTCTTGATCACCCGCTGGAGTGCCTTCCTATCACGTGTTGTACAGTTACCGTACCAAACAGTGATGGAGGCGGTAAGGACACTTTCGATCTATAGAAATCTATAGAAGCAACTGAGGATTTTGGTTGACATGCCAAATTTCCTCAGTCTTCTCAGGAAGTACAGTCTCTTTTGGGACCTCTTGATAACTTGTTGGGTGTCGTAAGACCAGGTGAGGTCCTCGCTGTTGTATGTGCCAAGAAACCTGAAGGTTTTCACCCTCTCCACCTCAGTCTCATCAATAAACAGGGGTCTATGCGGCTCCTTTTCCCTTGTTCTTGGGTCGATGATCATCTCTTTAGTCTTATCTGTATTGAGAAGGAGATTGTTATCACGACACCAAGCTATGAGGTCCGCCACCTCTCTTCTGTATGATGTTTCAACACCACCAGTGATCAGGCCGATGACTGTAGTGTCATCCGCAAATTTAATGATGCTGGTGTTGTTCTGGGAGGCCACGCAATCATAGGTGAAGAGCGTGTAGAGGAGCGGACTCAGCACACACCCCTGTGGGGTCCCAGTGCTCACAATTCTTGAGCTGGATGTGCGATTGTGGACTCTGACTGACTGGGGCCTGCCTGTTAGAAAGTTAAACACCCAGTTACAGAGGGAGGGTGACAGGCCAAATGTGAGGGGCTTATCTGTAAATATAGTCTATAAATAGCATTCTGACATATGTGTCCTGGCCCTGTAGGTGAGAAAGGGCTGTGTGGATGGCAGTGTTGACTGCATCATCCGTGGACCGGTTCTGGCGGTATGCTAACTGTAGAGGGTCCACAGTGTCCGGGATGCTCTTTTTGATGTGGATCATGACTATCCTTTCAAAGCACTTCATTATAATTGGAATGAGTGCTATAGGGCGATAGTCATTCAAGCAGGTCACGTTGCTCTTCTTGGGTACGGGCACTATGGTGGTGGAGGTCGGTACAGGTCGGTACAGATGCTTGTGCAAGCGACAGGTTAAATATGTCAGCAAGCACATCAGCTAGCTCTGATGAGCAAACCCAAAGTGCACGGCCTGAGATGTTGTCTGGGCCTGCTGCTTTTCGTGGTTTTGTTTTGTTCAGAACCCTGCGCACATCTGCTGATGTCACCATGAGAGGTGAGTCCTGTGTGCTCCCCAAGTCCAGCCACCCTCTCTGCTGGTCAGGATTTTTGGGTTCAAAGCGGGCGTAAAACTCATTCAGCTCATCTGGAAGTGTGGTTTGGCTGCATGTGGCTATGCTACTCCTCTGTCCATACTCTGTGATGTGAATAGTAGCCCTCCAGCTTCTGTCTGTACTGTCTTTTGGCCTCTCGTATGGATCTCCTCAGGTCTGGCCTTTTTGTAGTCCTCAGCGGTGCCCATGACAAATGCAGTCGAACAAGCACGTAGCTTAGCCCTTACATCACAGTTCATCCACTGTTTTGGTTAGGGTATTTTCTGTAATACTTGGTGGTGGTAACAGTCTCTATGCATGTGCTAATGTAGCCAGTAACAGCAGAAGCATATTCATCCAAATCAGCAGTACAATCTTCCCTCCCCGCTGCAGTTTTAAACACATCCCAGTTTGTGCAGCCAAAGCAGTCCTGAAGTACTCAATCAGTTTCTTCATTCCACACTTTAACTGCTGTACTTACAGGGGGAGCTTGTTTAAGAAGTTGTCTGTATGTTGGATAAAGGAATATGGAGATGTGGTCGGCTTTTCCAAAATGGGGTCTTGGGACAGCCTTCAAAGCACCTTTCATGTTGCTGTAGACTTGGTCCAGGATGTTATTTTCCCTTGTGGGAAAGCTTACATGCTGGTAATATTTGGGGAGGACAGTCCTGAGGTTACAGTGGTTGAAATCGCCAGATATGATGAATACAGCATCCGGTTGTTTGGTCTCTTATTTTTTTGATGACCCAGTGCGCTAGCCGTGTTAGCATTTTTTTGCACATGCAAATTTGCATGGGCACATGTATTGCACATGCAGAAACAAATTGTTGTACAATTTAAGGACCTTCAAATATGTTTTTATAGCTACCTTGTTTGATTTTTGCCTTTTTTTCTGCTTTTTCTGTTGATTCTTGCGGTGCTTTTGGGGTGCCAAGGCAAATTTGTTGCCACTTTTTTGTCTGTGTGTGCAGGAGAGAGAACCCATTTAATTTAAGGAAGTGCCAAAGTCCAACCAGGGCTTTATTTGCCCACAAGACAGTGGGTTTAATTTTGTGATTCCACAGTGGCTCCTGTCTGACCTAGTTACGATTAATCCAATTAGCGCATGCATTGTGTTCATGTGTCTGCTAATGAGCCGTCCTAGTCACCCTTGTCCAACCACCCAAAACCAATTCCTGTATACCCGCTGCAGTAATAAAGATTTTCATGTGCACCCAATGACTAATGGACACAAATGACAATCCCTTTGCACTTCGCTTCTCCCTTTGCACCCATAGATGAACTCTTTACAATTCATGGAACTTTCTTGTGAGTATATTACGCTAACACAACCCCTTATAAGATTAATGCTACTTATGTTATTGTATTTGTTAGAAATGGGGTTACACTTGGAGTCCATTCTGGCCCTCAGGGTACAGTAAGACTTTGGACAAGGCAGCTATGTACCTTTTCCTTGCCCAAGCTGTAATAAAATAGTACCTTTTGAGAGTAAAACCTTCTACCTAAAACTCATAAAGTACAGTTCAATGCATGATTTGAGTGTGGTCCCAACAAAAAACACAATAACATTAAGTATGCATACCGTATTGGCCCAAATATGTGTGAATGACAGGAAGAAAAGCTCTTGGCGTATTTGGAGAGAAGTCATTTGGCACCACCTGTTGGTTTGACTATGAATATGACATTAATATAGACTATCCATCTAATAACCGAGGGATGACTGTAGCTAATCATGTCTCATTTCTAAATGAATAGTTACAGTACTATTAATTACAGCTGCAACAATGAATTGATGAATTGATGATAAGACAATTATAATTAATCAACAACTATTTTGGAATTTGATTAATCGTTTTTTGATTTTGAAATGTCAACTGCTCAAATGTGAATATTTTTTATTTCCTTAGTCGTCCATGAAAGTCGTCCATGAAAAATTAATTATCTGTAATATGTTTTAGGAAAAACAAGATATTTACACACATTAGGTTTGTCTTTGGAAAAGAATAATCAGCATTTTTGCCTCCTTTCTCATATGTTGCAGACCAATCCACTAACTCTTTGTGCTTGGTTCATATTGATTTGGTTCGTCTAGGGCCTAACCCATTACTCGATTAATCCAAAAAACAAGCTTCAGATTAATCGACTAAGAAAATAATTGTTAGTTGCAGCCCTACTGGGAATTTAACTGAAATGAGGCAAAAATGATATAGAGTAAACCGCATACACACTCGCTGTCTACTTCCTCATTATCCACCACCACATTATGCACCACCGACAGCGAGGTGCAGCACCAGAATTCTGAACATCAACATACAACGCAAGTAGGTCGCTATACTAACTTCACTTTCCTCAGTTAAGACAAGCCTCTTGCATGCAGTGACGTGCTGTGTGTTTCATGGCTGGTGAGGCACTGTTAGTCATAGTTTCCATCTGTCGAAGTATGTTGTTGCCATAAAATCAATAAAATGCAAACAAGAAAAGATTCACTCTACTAATATTCAGAGTGCATTCCATCAGACTTGTGCTAATGTGTGCCCAAAACCACACAAAGTCCCCGCTCCATCCTCCATGTGTCCAAAGAGCTGCCAAGAGAGTGGACAAGACAAGCTCAGTGACTGCCAGTCTGCAGATGCAAGAGCCCTCATGCATATTAAAACGCCGCACCACCTGCTCGTCGTACATCACGCCCACCCCCCCGCATCGCATTCTCGGGTCCACAGAATTTTAATCAAGCAGCAGCGCTGGCTGACAGGGAGCCACTCTGTGGTCCACATCGCGGGAACGTTTAGCTCCCACCTTGTTGCCTCTCATGAATGTCGCTGCTGCATTGTGGAGGTCCCAAGAGAGGCTTAGAAGATGTCTATCACGTATCAGAATATTTCCATTCTTGGGGCTCGGATTTCACAAAACCGAATTATTTTTCCACAAATCCAGGAACATTTGTGGGATTTTCAACATGTAGACATTGTGGATGTGGTGTACGTCAATGTAACTTTGTTAAGCATGTTCGAAATAAAATTAAAATAGTTGGACGCCCTGAATAGGGTGACCATATTTGATTACAAAAACCAGGACGGTATGAAAATTTGTTATCTAAATTTTTTACTATCTACTGTATAACCACAAAAACACAAATTCAAAGTTTACGCAACATGTTTCATTATGCCTAAAATAATATATATTTTACAAAATATAGATATGATATACTGTATATACAAAGATATCTATGTTTATTTTTTTATATATAACTTAATTTAAAAAATAAAAATCTTCTATGCCGCTTATCGTCAAGTTTTACTTGTTCTGGGTTCGAATTTCCGTTGGGTATTTCTGCGTGGAGTTTGCATGTTCTCCCCGTGTGTGTGTGGGTTTTCTCCGGGTACTCCGGTTTCCTCCCACATTTAAAAAATAATGCATGTTAGGTTAATTGGAGACTCTAAATTGTCCATAGGTATGAATGAGTGAGTGTGAATGCTTGTTTGTCTATATGTGCCCTGTGTTTGGCTGGACACCAGTCCAGGGTGTACCCCACCTCTTGCTCTAAGTCAGCTGGGATAGGCTCCAGCATACCCCCTCGACACTAGCGAGGATAAGCAGAATAGTAAATGAATGAATGAATGAACGTTTTAATTGTGCAAAAATAAAATCTCTGGAATGAAGTAATGATAGAAATAATGTTTCTTCTGTATGTGAAAAATTGCCCTGTAAACAAATACTGTAAAAGCTCTATTTTCAAGTCAAGTCTGTTTTCAAGACAAATAACTAAAAAAAAAAGAAATAATATTAGCTATATTAGCACATCCAACTTTAACCAAACCATTTCCATGTAATGATGTAAATAATAAAGATATTACTTCAACAAACAAAAAACTATCTGAACCCGGACACGTTCATCACTTTCTGAAAAAATACAAAAAAAGGACGTCCTAGCGTCCAAAAAAGGACGCTAGGACGTAAAATGTGAAAACAGGACATGTCCTGGGATAACAGGACATTTGGTCACCCTAGCCTTGAGGGAACACTCAAACACAATGTATTAGCATTATTACCCGACGCTGATTGTGCTGTAATTAATGTAATATGCCACCAACAGGGACAAAATAGTTTGCTTTGCTTTGCTGTGCCGAGTTTGTTTTATTGTGATACATTTTGTATGCTTTTGGACATTAGCAACCAGACTGGGGGGTTTTCATAAGAGCTGTTAAGTGCTACTTTAACACCATTATCTACCCTTACTGCAAATAACCAGAAGGACCAACAAGCACCAAATTCCTTTTTTTTATTATTATTATTATTTTGTAGACCGCATGAATATTTCAAAAGGCTAGGGTCACTCTGAGTGTTTTTGCTTCAGCAATGAGACTACATTTAGAGGTGGATAGCAGGCAAAAAAGGCGTGTGAGAGATGAGGATACAGGATACATGAACGCGATCATCCGAACCCAAACCAAGCCTACTTGCAAGTGAACTCAAGTCCACTTGAGCTCAAATGTGAAGACTACATGGACCAAAGATGCAAACCGGTGTTTAAAATGACAGCAAAAACCATGCAGAAGTGACAAATACCCAAGAGAAAATGTGTTAGAAGTGCGTTGGAAGTGTGTAACAGCACTCTTTAAAAGTATAGATTTAATGTTTATTGTAATGGTAATGGTAATGGTTTGATTTACTTTGAACATGCAAGTTTAGTTGCCAACTCTAAATTGTCCATAGGTATGAATGTGAGTGTGAATGGATGTTTGTCTATATGTGCCCTGCGATTGGCTGGCGACCGGTCCGGGGTGTCTCTCACCTGTCGCCCGAAGTCAGCTGGGATAGGCTCCAGCATGACCCTCAAGAGGAGAAGCGGTATAGAAAATGGATGGATGAAGTTACATTGGAATACATCACATATTACAAATCACAATTCCACATGTCCAAAGAGGAGTATGAAGAAGCTACTGTATGCTTATTTGGTCCTACCCCCTCTCCATTTTACATCAATTGCTAGTACGTTTGTTCACTACCTGTATTCAACATGTTCCGTTTACAGCCTCTGAACAGCATAAGCGAATGAAAAGGCAATATAACAATGTATAACAATGTATAACAATGTGTCGTGCCGCTGCTGCATCTGCAATTATTATTTTTTTTATGATGACAAGTAACGTTTTTTAATGTCGGAATTTATTTATTAACTTATTTATTTAACATTTTTCAACAACAAGCAGAACATGAACCTGTGAACATGTGTTTAATGGCAAAGTTGCTAAGAGCACTTAAGTGAGAGTGTTGAGCCTCTTTTTTTGTTAGCTGAAAAGAAAACTAATACATGGGAAATGAACTATTCAATAATATATTTTTAGTTCAAAATAACACAATTAACAAAATAAAATAATTTAAATATCTTTGTTATAGAAATGTGTCCTGTATAAAGAGTATACATTGAGAGTCCAGGGTTTTATGATAGCACAGGTGTATCCAGCTTGCAGCATTAGTAAATCTACTTTGACAAAGGAGAGGTGAGCTATTTTATGTGACTGCCAACATTAAGTTGTAGTTTATTCACCAAGTACATCTCTACTCAGTGTGCTCATTTGTCATAAAATACAGGCATCATGTTTGAATAGAACACTTGTGAGAATACTAAGAGGTGGAGCAAATAAGTCTTTGGCGAACTACTCAACATCAGCTGGTGAGCTACTGCTAGCTTATGAGCTACCTGTTGGAGTGTGATAACATTATTATGAAGATGGACACACTACGTGTTTGTTGAACAACTCAGACACACATCGAGTGTTTTCAAGACAAGCCATGATATCAAGAGAGCAAGATTGTTAAGTAGCGTAAGTAGGCATTGGTGTGATAGCCACTTCTAGCTCGCCCGTGATCTAGCCAGGCTGTGCAAAAGACTGCAGAAAGTCGAATGAGATTGAAAGAAGCGCGATCACACCCGTTGGCATAGATAGGCTTCGCATGTGACAAGCTGTCGTCAGTTGACTACACATTTTACGGACAATTTTTTTATTTGCACGATAATAAGGAACACAGTGAACAAGATCAACACAAGACGCTAATGCCGCGACGTGAGCAAGTGTCGACACGGCAGAGAGGCATGTTTTTCAAAATAAAGCGCAGTGAAACATTTTATGATATATACATATATAAGCTATATATGTATCTATATAGCGTATGCAGTATATACCGTACGTTCATAAAATATATTGCTTAACATTGTTTTCAAGTTAATTTTCAAGTTGTGGCGGGCGGGTATTTTGTAGTGGCGGGCCGCCACGATCAATTACATGTAGCATTTCATGTTTTTTTTAATCATCTCTTGCATACTTTCTCCAGAACAAAATGCAGTAGTATCATCTGCAAATAATACTAGCTTTAGGTCCTTCGTGACTTTACAGATAGGGTTAACGGATTTGGTCCCAGTATTGACCCCTGGGGTACGCCGCAAGATATATTTAAGCAAGCAGATGTATATTCTCCTAGCTTCACATATTGCATCCTGTTTGCTAAGTAGCTTTTTAAATGATTTACCCAATTCAAAACAGACCCTCTGATTCCATACTGTTCAAGCTTATTGATTAAGATATTGTGGTTAATTGTATCGAATGCTTTTGTTAAATCCATAAATACAGCAGCGGCGCGCATTTTCTCTGTTATTTCGATTAGTGCCATGGAAGTTGAAATGTTAGCTCTGAATCCGTATTGAATGTCCACGATTAATTTTTCTGATTTATAAATTTGACCAGCCTGTTGTTGAATAGCATTTCAGTGATTTTGGAAAAGTGTGTCAATAAAGAAAGAAAGAAATGTTCGGTCGTTTGTAAATTGATGTTTGTCTCCAGTTTTGAAAATTAGTGCTACTTTAGCTATTTTCATTTTATTTGGAAATATACCAGTCTGAAATGATAAGTTACTGATTAATGACCTTTATCATTTCAATTTCAATTCCATTACAGTCAGTTGATGTTTTCGCTTTACATTTGTTGACAATATCAGTTATTTCCTCTTTGTCACACGAGTGAGGAACATGGAGTTGGGATTCCTGTCTATACTTTCATTCCCTTCCTCCAATCACAAATAATTTGGGATTCTTTCGTCTAGACTTTAGTAGTAGTTATTGAACCTTTCATCTATTTCATATTATAATTTTTGGCATTCCATCTATAAAATATTGAGGGTAATCTGCTATCTGGGAACCCTTCCTGATGATACTAAATGCCCCATGTTGTGCTAATGTTTTCTTGTTTAATAGTTGATTATAATGTTTTTTATTACACACTCTTAAATGTTTGTCAGCTTGTTTTTATGTTGTGTGCTTATTTTCTGCTTCTCGATAAATCTCCTGTACAATGTGTTTTTCTTCTAACAAACACGTTCCAGTCCCTTTGTCATCCATGGCTGATTTCTTTTTTTGCTTATTAATCAACCCTCTTAATGGACAGTACTTGTCATAGGGCTGCTTGTAGACATTTAGAAAGCGTTCATATGCTTCATCCACATCATTTTTCCGATACACGCGCTCCCAATTTTGTTCTTCCTGATCATTCCTAAAAGTGTGAGTACTTTTATCTGTGCATAATCTTTGAAATGTCTTTCTCATCCTGTAACTTTTGTTGTAAGTTGTAAACACTGGAAGATGGTCACTGATATTATTAATTAGCAGACCACTAGCTGTGTTATTATCAAAATCATTAGTGAATATATTATCAATTAACGTGGCACAGTGGTTTGTTATTCTGCTTGGTCTGGTGATTTGTCCATTCTAAGCTGAAAACAATAGCAGAATATAAAAAGGTATTCAACCCAGCAGATGGCATTTTGGTTTGAAACCAAAGTGATTACATCACATAATATGCCACTAATATGTCAGTCAAGTTCTTACTTTATGTTACTGTATGTTCTTTAATGAGCAGCCTTTGGTCCCACAACCGCAGCCTAAGACGTTCTGCCAGGAAACAGCGTTATCGTTAGGTTAGCATTATGTTGCCTGGGTGCCTGAGCTGCATTTCTGGTTCATGAGAAAAGCTAGTGTGTGCGAGTGTGTGTGTATGGAGTGGCCGGAGGAACTTTAATGGAGACCCAGCTGACATGGAAGGTCAGAAGATAATTAAAAATGTGAACAGGATGAAGGAGAAAGGTGGGGGGAATAGTTCCTTGAGGTTTATTTGGTTTCTTGTGGGATGGGGCTTTATTAACCTGCTGCTTTGGATCATCATGAACACTTTGGAGTCCATCTAATAACTATGCTATACCAGCTAATGGCTAGATTCAACGGTGACTCGCTATGAGTCAATAAGTCATCACCGGGAGCGACTTATTACACTACATAAGGAAATGGTCATTACTGTACATTTCCTCTGTTTTATGCAGATTTTGTAAACGTGTTCATGTACTCCCAGGCTTTTTGGACTGATACTTCATGCATTGCTTTCTGTGCACGTTCATACATATTGAGTATATGTCTGGCTGGCGGCAAGTGTCCAATAATCCTAGCTTGGAGGTACAGTATCTTGCATTATTATTCCTTCTCCTTTTTATGTTTTTGTTGCACACCTTGCACACAAGGGTTTTCATTTTTGCAAGACGAGTTTTTATGAAGCCTATAAAACTTACACAGTAATCCCTCGCCACTTTGTCTTCCAATTTCACAGCTTCAGTCTATCACGGTTTTTCAATTATCATGCCTGTTTTGTTGTTGAATACAGCCTCTTATTACTCAAAAAGTATGCATATTTAAACAAATTTGATGTTTTTATGCATAAATTAAGCATTTTCAAGCTTAAAAATGGCAAAATGAACTAAAACACAAATATAAGGCATTCAGAAGACCCATTGTGATGATATGTAGTATTCTACACTGGTCACTAGGTGTCAGTAATATTACATTGATGAGACAATAGCCAGCGCAGGAAGTACTGTACAGAACAGGAAGTAAAAAGTCTGTATTATGTCTTATATATGTTCTTTTCTCTTTTTATCTATTCTATATTTGGTAATGCAAGTATAAAGGTGACTATGGGGGTGTTATTACATGTATACAGGGCTTTAATCATTTTAAAAACATATTTATAAGGTCGTAAACAGGTTTTCTATGCTCTAACTATGAAAATATTCCATTTATAAATAAGCAACGCTCATTCACTTATCACGGTCAGGTCTGTAACCAATTAATGGTTATAAACATGGAATCACTCTATTAAAACGTACACTGCCTGGGCAAAAAAATGTCACCACCTGCCATTTAATGATAGATAACTAGGCACGAGCATCCAATTGGATAATTACTGCATGGCTGATTATGTTTCAGCTAGCTACATGTTATTTAACCCTAAATGATGCAGTCAGATGTTTCTCATTTGTTAAACAAACATGTCGAATGACACATCATGTTTTACAAGAAAGAAACCTCTGCTACTTCTAATATAACACTGCCATCCAAATTTTCAATGTATGCTAATGCCATACAAGGGACCTAGAATAGAACCCTGACGGACGCCATACATGATACGATTAAAGGAAAAGAAAAACTGACCTTTATTCATTAGAATTGTAATGTTTTTCTTACTTGTTTGACTTATTTGTCCTTTAATTTGGTTACCTTATTTGTATTTTCCATTTAACATCTATCCCAGCACCTCCAGACAGTAGTAATGGGGTAGAGTACAAACACTGCCACAACGCAGCGCTTGCATGTTGGCTGAGCAATCAGCAGCCTCTCAGAGGAGAGGACGCTTTCTCTCTCTCTCTTTCGTCCATGTTCGAAAGGGTCTGCTTTGATGTGTGCTGCAGTCAACACTGGCAGTGCTCTCCCAACAAGCTCTGTCTCCAGGGGCGATAAAGCCCAGCACAGGAACACTAATGAGCACATTAGAAAGGAAGCCATGGAGGGAAAATGCTACCATTGTAAAACGCAATTGGCTCCTGTAGTAATGTCTGGATGCTCCGTCTGCCTCCCAGTGCATCCACATGCTGTGGGCAGGGGAATCACCTTGAGATTGCTTTCACTGTCCTTCATCGTTCGCCTTCTAAAGTCATTAGTGAGGAACTATATTTGGTTACTTCCCAAAGTGCTCAAAATATGACTTCTGTTTAGAACTGATTAGATTTTGATTTTTTTATTTGATAGAAGTATTAGGGCGCAACAATACAGAAAATTCATGGTTTGATTCGATTTGATACTGTAGTGTCACGGGTCGATATTTTTTTGATACAAAACAGAAATGTTCATGCCTTTTTACACATAATTGATTCAATAGTATTCCAGCCAAACTACATAGCGTACATTATTTTCACAGTTCATGTCCTAATCATGTACTGTGAACAAAGTACATGAACACTAATCATGTTCATGTGCTAAGCATCTAGTTTGCTAGTAAACAATGCAATTATAAAAGAAAAGAAAACAATTGTCGAAATGACAATAAGGCCAAAGTAAAGGCAACACATGAAAAACTTAAGCCAAAAGAAGTTTTTTTTTGAATTCATCATAAAGTAATAGCAACAATAACAAGTTTAGAAAAACACATTTTTGCAATGGAGTTCAGGGTGTGCCCAGCACAGCTGACATTTTTTTAAGGTTTTGCACGGAACTAGCCACTACAGATGCCATGAAGACTTTCATTGTATATCCCGTATATGCATCTTGCTTGGATAATAAATCCTATTTGGACAATAAAGATGAAAAATTCAGTTTGGCATGCCGCTAGAGACGCCGTCGCTGATTGCTTCCGCCTGAGGGGACTTTGATGTCAGATGACTGATGCCACGTGACGTTGTTTGATTCCAAGTGCTATCGACTCAAGACCACTGTATCGATACAGATACATGTATTGTTACATCCCTAAAAAGTACATACAGTATATATACAGTATAGTATAAACATTTGTAATTGTATATATATATTTTTTAATGTACATAGAAATTGGCTTTAATCAATGTAACCAGTTCCACACACTTTTGTTGCACACATTTAAAGTGGATTCCATAGCTTCTTTATTCATTAATGCTGGGACTTAATACGTTTTGCACTTTCATTGACAATTTCTGTTTGTTTTCACAACGATGTGAGTCTTGTGGGCTTTGTTTTTAAAGTAATTACTGGCTCTTGTAACAACAATATGCAAAACAATGAGCATAATTGTTGTTCATTTGGGCTCTCATTTCGGGACTAGCCTTTAGCGGAGTATCTGATCCACTTTTAGTATTACCCTCAAAGAAAGCACTTCTTGATACAAATGTGAATATCTAGTGATTATGAAGCCATTCCTTGTGGTGATGCGGGAAAGATCTCAGTATTTTTCTCAGGATCACGCCAGCATCCTCTGTGATCTCCCAGCCAGCATATTTCCTTGAAAGTTGCCCAATGAATCAGTGATTCTTTACACGGCATATCAGAGGGAAAAAAAGTGGGAGACGTGAAAATGATTTCAAAGAGTCCGGGATGAATCACATTCCCTATGCAGCTGCCATTTATTAGCACATTTTTATCCATATAGATTTTCACTGCAGGGCTTGTGCACCGAGATTTCATTTCAAGATCATGATTCAAGTTCATTAAATGAATCCAATATTCACATGTCATTTAGAATTAGTTATAGCACTGCCATTGTGATTGGAACTACTGTAAACGAAAGAGGGACTTAATGTACAGTAGAACTTCTAAAACGTGCATATATAGCTAAATAAAAACAACCAAAATAATGACAATGTAAAAAAAAAAAACTACACTATTTTAGGGGTAAGCTGCCAGTTTCCCTTTTCTTTTGCATCCCATTTCTATTCTTGAGCCCCTTCTGCTGAATTAATTCCTTTTAGGGAGTTTGGCTCATCAAACATTTTAATCAGTGATAAGATTTATATTAAATGTTCAAATAAGATAACCAAAATCATGTCTTCAACATTGGGTGCCACTCAGAACATCATTTTTAGTGTCTAAATTTAACTTTTTCCTTTTTCCTTTTGCCTAGAAGTCACCTACGGCATCCTTCACAGATCTATCCGAGGGCCCCTTCTGTTCCATTAGTCCCTCACTCTGACACAGGGAGTGTGGGTCATAAAATAGTTAAATTTGCATTAAGATCAGCATTTAATGTCCAAATTTGCCTCTTAACTCATTCAATCCCAGCCATGTTTCAAAAGACAACCCCTTCAGTACAGACCATTTTAGATGATTTTGACTGATCTTTCAAGGCACACAGAATATTGTGTTCTATGGCTATATAAACATGGAACCTACCAAAAGAAAGATTAGACTCCAGTCTTTCATCAGAAAAAAAGTTTGTTTCTACCTTTTTCCCTTCTTGAGTAATCAGCAGTAGAGCCAAGTTTCAGGGAAATATGAGTTCCTCACTAAAAAAGGGAGAAAACCAGCTTTTTGTGAAAAGATACATTTCAAGCCTAACTTTCACTTTGACAAAAAAATATGTTTTGCTTTTGTGACAGCTCAAATATCTAAACAACTATACCACAACATAAACAACACAATAAAGGGCTTGTGTTACATCAAAACAATAATATAATATAATATATATATCTAATCTAATCTAATCTAATCTAATCTAATCTAATCTAATATAATATAATATAATATAATATAATATATTAGAATAATATAATATAATTTTATAATATAATATTATTTACCAATATAACACCATGAACTACTTATAATTTTCACATTTGGAATTTCCTACAATGTGTAACCTTTTGCATGCTACACTTCTCCATGCTCTCTCACTTCCTTCTTCCTGTCACGTGTGATTTTTCCATCTATGATCCCTGCCGAGCTCTTATGAAATGCACTTCTGCTACCTTGTAGCCGTTTTTATGGCTTAAAATTGCTTTGGAAGTGGCATGCGTTAGTGCAGAGTTGCGTCATCTCCTCTTTTTGCCCCGCGCACAAAAAACATAAAAGACGTATAAATACGGCGTTGGAATCGGGCGTTGAGGTTTATAAAAACGTATAAATACGTCTTTGGTATTGAATGAATTACGGTAACCAAAATATTGGAGGTGTGACAAAAAACAATTTTAAGCACTGGTTACCACACAACACATCACTAATTTTAGTGAGTAACAGGAAAGGGACTTCATATTAGTTAAGATGTCATGACAGCTTTTCCCACTGGAAGTGACTGTAAATTAATGAATCTGTTGCAGTATTATAAGACAAAGATTCATAACGTCCGTAAAGTGTAAAACGACGGTACTAGACAGATATTTTTGGTTCTAGGTTTGGTCCGTTTTAAAGCAAATCTCACTCCGTTCTGAATCAGCAGCTGTGTTATAGTAAAAAAAAATGTACGCGTCACTGTGATGAAATGCAAACCCATAAAGAATTGACGGCCTGTATTTGCTTAAAGTCATATCCATAGATGACATGATGGCTGTAGACCCAACAAACTAAAAAACAAAAACCTGATTTCATTGCAGACTGTCTGCTTGTTTGAAACATGTATTTATTTGGAAATATTAAAGAGCCTACATGATATGATTGATGGCATTCAGGTTTGTGTTATAGTCAAGAAACCACAGTTTATTTTATTGATCAGCTCCTCGTGAGGAATATGCCATAACGTGTTTCATTTAATGTGGAACTGACAGCCTCGCTCCCTCTGGTTGTGAACGTCCAACAAGCTGCTGCCAAAATGGATTTAGATTTTTTTTTTTTGTGACATCATACATCATCATCCATGCCCAAAGTGCTGTGTCACTGGTAGCCTGGCTTCCTTCTGTAGCTCACTTCCTGCCCTGCTACCATACATGATGGATCAAGTAAGAAGTGTAGCAGTAAGTGTAGCAGACAGCTGGAGAATTGACAGGAAGTCTTGCAACTATTAAAATACACACAATCTACCGTACATGACCTTGACTGTTCCAATACAAATATATCAGATAACCGTGTGTCAAAATCAACATTCTCTTTTGGTGCAAAATCTCTGTGTGCTTATCTTAAAAACCACTGACCCAACAGAGGAAGCACCAAAGAATCAGTTTTTTTCATCCCTAATGTGGTCACTGCTGCTGCTGCTGTCGCTGTCGAGATAAAAGCTAAGAGGGTCTCTGAACGCTGTGACAATTATTGCCGTGGACATGCATATATCGAGAACGTAGTGTTCTATTTTTCTATTATTAAAGTTGCATCTTGGAATAGAAAAGCTTTTGAATGCTCTCCCGTGGGATTTGGGTGAATTTGTCAAAACCTTTTTGTAATAACGCTCACTGGCAAAACTGCTATATTATAATAAATAGTGCTCACTTTTGATTGACACTATTACAGTAACAATATGTTTATTGTTGTGTGGTGCTAAACCTGCACTTCATCATACTAAGAGCTGTTGCTATTATTTTGATACCAAAACAATGGAGGGGTGTCAAAAAATGTATTTTAGGTATTGTTTATAGTTTTTCTTTTCCCTTTCCCTTAATCACTACTGGTGTCCGTCCCTCAGGGTTCCACCCTAGGCCCCTTTTTATCTTACTAATTAATTGCACTGTTTGTGTAGTGTACTTTATGTTTACATTTTAAATTGATTCTCTTGTAGCAAAATAAGGAAATCAACAGACTAAAAATTTTCAACAATGTCTTTAAGTGGTGCTTACCACACAAAATAGCAACATTTTTAGTGACTAGAGGTCAGTTTTGCTGATTTTTTGCCCATATCACCATGTTGTCCTCTAGGGTTCCCTCCTAGGGCTACCTTCTATTCAATTAATGGTAATGGTTTCATTTTATTTGAACATACTTACAAGTTACATTGGAATACATCACATAATAAATAAAAATGTGCAGTTCCACATGTCCAAAAGGAGTACAAAGAAGCAAAGCTTATTTAATCCTACGCCCTATTCGTTTCACATCAATTGCAATACATTTATTCACTTCCTGTCTTCCAAATGTAGTCTTTGCCAGTTAATACACAGGAAAATTATAAGATAACGTAACAATGTAATGTAAAATATAATTTTCAAAGTTTTGTCACCATAAATAATTCATATAAAAATCATAATAAATGATAATCAGTATAGGTAGACTTAACAGAACATACTGTAGTTGTAATAATACAGTAGGTGAGTACTGACAATGATCTCACAAGAACGAAGAGTAGTGAGTATTGTAGTGATTAGACAGAGTGTTTTGTACACAGTGGTTCAAGGCTCTTCTTTCTTGTATTTTGCAAACATCAACTGCTTGTATTTTTTCTTGAAATCACTCATCTTGGTGCATTGTATGTGTTCCTTACTCAATCCGTTCCATAATTTTATTCCACATAGTGAAATGCTGTAGGCTTTTATCGTTGTTCTCGTGTGTTTTAAGTGTTTTAAGTTTAGTTTTTCCCGAAGGTCATATATGTCTCCTCTCTTGTTGAATGACTTTTTTGGGTAGCTGGTTATTGTTTGCTTTATGCATAATTTTAGCTGTTTGGAAATTTACTAGATCAGCGAATTTTAATAATTGTGATTTTAGAAATAGAGGATATTTATGATCTCTATACGCGGCATTGGCATTATGGATTATCCTAACTTATCTTTTTTGCAGTACATTTAGCGAGTGAAGTTTACCCCATATCTCCAAGTTAGATATGATAATACCAGAGAGCAATAGAGAGTATGGAGTGATTTTTGGTTGAGGTAAAATTTTGCTTTATTCAATATTGAGGTATTTCTCGCCACCTTGTGTTGCATATTTTTAATGTGAGATTTCCAGCTCATATTTTCATCTATTATGACCCCCAGAAATTTATTTTTGTTCACCCTTTCAATGACCACACCGTCCATTTGTATTTGCCCGTACGTATCCTTTCTGCTATTACCAAATAGCAATGTTTTAGTTATGCTTAAGTTCAAAGATAACCTATTTTTATCAAACCGTGTTTTTAGTATAGTCATTTCCTCTGTGACTTTTTAAAATTAGCTCTTGTGTGCTTTCCCAGGAGCAAAAAGCAGTATTATCGTCAGCAAATAATACTAGCTTTCGGTCGTTTGTCACTTTACAGATGTCATTAATATGTAAGTTGAACAGTTTTGGTCCCAGTATTGACCCCTGGGTTACTCTGCATGTTATATTTAAAATTGCAGATGTGTATTCTCCTAGCTTCACATATTGCTTCCTGTTTGCTAGGTAGCTTTTGACCCAATTCAAACCCTCTGATTCCGTACCTTTCTAATTTTGTAATTAGAATGTTGTGATTAATTGTATCGAAAGCTTTTGTCAAATCCATAAGTACTGCATAAATACTGCATAAATACTGCAGCCGCACACTTAATTAATTGATTAATTATTTAATTAATTTATTAATTCCTCACTCTGACATCAGAAGTTTGGTTGGTCAAACATTTACTTCGGTAAGTGGTTCCCAAACCTTTTATAGTCGCATAACCTTTCAGACATTTGATCTGAAGCCACATACCCCCTACTCCTGCACACTTAAAACACATGCACCTTTTTTATCTTAATTAGCTTTAAATATTGAACATAGTTAATTGGTTAATTCATTTTATAGTAATTCAGGGTCAACCCCGTGCATGAGCATTGATAAATAGATAAGTAATTATCTTGCATATCTTTTAGAAACATTGATTTTGTATTTTTTTTATTTTGTATTTTGCAGGGTTACACTTTGATAAAGTTTCACATGAGCGCTGATAAATAGATTAGTAATGATGCTACATATATTTTATTCCAGCCTGATGTTGGCATCTTTTGTTTGAATGGGTTGAATTTGACCATCACTTTTTTTGTCCACTCATGATGGCTACGCTTTAAATGTGCATATTAATTGAATACCAAATTGAAGGGAAAAGTTGAACAATCATAATAAAGCAGTATCTGTAGCAGTACAGTACTGAAGCAGTACAAAAATACATACAACCAACGATAAAGCCTCATTTTGGGGGGGATCAATATACATGAAATCTTCAAGACTAAATATTACAGTACAAAACGATGATCAAACTTACTTATTTCTTCATATTATGCACACAGAGAAATTACCAACATTTCTGCTCCTTTCTGCTCCATTCTCCTTGCACCGTGGGGCATTTAGGTGCGCTCGTAATTGAGAGTGTTGGGCGCACATTGTTTTCATTTTTGTTCATGTACCCCCTATTACAATTGACGTACCCCTGGGGATACACGTGCCCCACTTTGGGAACCTAGGATTTAGCTTATTTAAGATTCATATTAAATGTTCAGACTGTCATATTAGCCAAATAAGGTAACTGAAATTAAATACTGGCTTAAAGCAACGTTTACCACCCAAAACATGACCATTTCTAGTGACTAAAGGTTGGTTTTCCGAGTAATGGTGTACCTCAGAGTTTCACCCTATGCCCCTTTTATTCTATGAGTGAATCACGCTCTTGGAAGTGTATAAGCCATGCTTATCATTATGTAAAATAATCATTTCAGAGTCAGAATGAAAGCCTGAAAAGCACTGCCACAGAGAACATCAACATTTTTAGTTGTTTTCCTCAGCCTCTATCACATATGGCATCCCTCAGGTTGCCATACTAGATCCCTTCTTCCTATTAGTGACTAACGATTTTTATGCAATTTTTCATGAGTATCCCAAAGAGAACACATTTGTAACCAAACTATTAGAAACGGATGTCCGTATGGCACAGTGCCGTGCCTCTGTCACTTATGGCCTGCCTTCCTTAGGGTTCTATCCTAGGGCCCCTTTTATTGTGTTACATCTGTGCATTGTGCTAACATTGTTGGGCCGGTAAAACATTTATTTAGTTGTATAACTCTACAACCTACAAGCACAATAACATTGTTAATCAATTTTCGCACAGTTGACTAGCTGAGGATTATTGTCTTTAAAAGCTCTTGTATTGGATGTCATGACATTGTGTCTTTTTTATGTGCAGAACTTTCTAAAATGAGCTCTTTGCATGTTTCATATAAGCGCCACACAGTGATTTAGATAGTCCTGTTTCCTCTCACACAGCAGTATTGGGTCCCGAAAGCAACATACATCACTTTTTGTGTTCCATCTGATCACTCATCATCTCTTGGGCCTTACATCACGAGCCCCAGATTGATCGATCAATGGCCATAAACAAACACAGATTGAACGAGACACTGGGGCTCAACAAAAAGATTACTTTGTTTTTATTTCGCCACGAGTGATTGTTGGCGAGAGCATCTGTCGAGAGACGGCCAGTGGCCAACACGCGAGGCAGCGTGGCCGTTTAAATATGTGCCAGATGATCGGCACGGGTGTGGAATGGCAATTAGGAAAAATATCGGTGCCTGGAATTTTGAAAACAGCGCTCAGACAAATAATAGAAAAGGGATAAAAAATGTAATCCACTTGTGATGGCAAGGTATTGTGCGTAATACTAGTCAATCCCATTTGTGTGTACGTCATCTCGGTGCTTGTGTATCTGCATTCACTAGCATGTAGCTACGTGGGCTAGCTCACAATATTGATATGTTGGCCTGACAGCTGTGCATATATCACCGGGTGGAGGTCTCTGCATTGCAGTGCTGAGGGATGGCAGCCATGCTCTTGATGTTGTAAGAGGCGCTCAGGGTCAAACAACACAAGGGAATTAAATGCACATCACAAGGCCCGTCGCTCTGTTCTTTATGTAATATAGTCTTATCATATTGCTGCTTCACTTTGCTTGACGTTTTAATTTATTACTGTTTTGCTATTGTGGATAGATAGCAAGGCAGCAAGGAAAGAATGGGGACAATACTGTTTGTATGGTTGCCAAAAAATTGCAACTGCAACATTTTGGGTCCTGGGTACCTCCTGTGTGTCAAAAAGACAGCGTGTCTTCTCAAATTTTACAATCATTTGAAGTAATAGTATTCATCAATTATGCTTGATGTTTGCAAGAAAACCAATTGGTATTAGAGATGCTCCAATGGATCGGCCACAAATCAGTATTGGACGATTTCCGTGAAAAAACATCTGATCGCCAATCACCTCGATCACCTCACCTCCGTACTATTGCAGCCTACAGCCATATAGATCGTCCTCCAACCACTTTCCTTCACACTGCGCAGCCGTGCCAAACCCAAAACAAACATGTCTACTGTCTGGAACTTACCTGCTGTTTGTGAAAGTGATATCAATTTTTGCACCCTGCAAAACATTCCACGAAAAAATTCACTCCGAGTTACCACGTTAAAAAGCTTTAATTTAATATGATATTTGAAGAACAAATACTTGACGGAGTATGGTGAGTTTTAGAGGCTCATGTGATCAGTCAAATGGCAGCTAAAGTAGCCAAAACGCTGAACACTCGTGTGTGACAGTCAGAAGTCTAAAGCAAATAACCCGAAAAATAATTGAATTTATCTGACAAGATGACCAGCAATCTTCGTTTGGACATCTGTGTGGAGTTTGCATATTCTCCCTGTGCGTGTGTGGGTTTTCTCCGGGTGTCCTGGTTTCCTCACACATTCCAAAAATAGGCATGTTAGGTTAATTGGACACTCTAAATTGCTTATAGGTATGAATCTCGCCCAAAGTCAGCTGGGATAGGCTCTAGCATACCCCCGCGACCCGAGTGAGTACATGACCAGCTCAGCAGTGAAAGACACCGGGTTTTCCAACTGCTCTCTAACTTGTAGCCCCGCTACTGGAAGTCCTGCTAGAGCTCCATCAGACAATGTATTCTCACATCCAAAGTCTCCTTAAAGAAGGCGTCTCATCCTCTGTAAGTTTCACGAGTGAAAATATGTTTTTGTATAAATGAATGTGATTTTATTGTTCCATTTTTCATGTCATATAGCCAGTAGCAGGGGTGCAACCAGGATTTCTCTCACAAAGCATCAGAGGAGTAACTCCATGCGTTTGTTTTACTCTTTCTTTGGCTTTTTGGCAACACTAATTCAAAAAGCCGCCCACACGGCAGCCTCTCAGGGATTACATCACATGTAGCACAGTGCCCTAACGCCGCTCAGTTTAATGGCCCAGTGAAAAACAATTAAAACCATCACTTTGTAAAAAAATATATTGGAAAAATGGGAAAAAACAGGACGATTTGTCACCCAATTGCTGTTAAATGTCATATTTAAATTTCAGAAAATGTCATGTTTTTCATCCATTTCCTCTGTCGTAATCAATTGTGGCATCCCTCAGGGTTCAATTTGAGGGTCCCTTGTATTCCATTAGAGCCTTATGCTGATGTTACAAGTTTAAATGGTAAAACATTGTGTTTAATGTCTTGTTAATTTGTTTTTTTTGGTGGAAGAACCCTATCCAGACAGTGTGTGTCTGCTACAAGAAGCAGTGGTGACTCTTAAGATGTAAGATACATTGACAAGTTCTCCAAGTACACACACATCACCGCAGTCTTACCCCCGCTTTAAGGACTGTGTTGTTGGTTTTCAAAGATTTCTTAAGACAAAGACTAGATCACTGAACTTATTTACCAGCGCTCAGCTCTTTAGCCTGTGAGATTTGACGACAAAGCTCTCGTGTAGTCAGCACACGAGGAAGAAAACTGAAGAAAGGTGCCTTTGCTGTTGCCTTGCAAAAAAAAAAAAAAAAACTCAGCTCAACTACAACATATCTTACATACTAACATTTTCTCTTACATGTCTTTCAGCTATGGTCCCAACACAACCGAGCCTGCGCTCAGAGGTCTTCAAACCTTGCATAGAAGATAAGGACTTGGCCTTTTGCCTCAACGAGGGGGAGTGCTCTATCATTGAAACTGTGGCTGGGGTCCACCGACACTGCAGGTGAGTCCTTATGGAACAAAATGGCTGAAATTGTAGCACACACACAGACACACACACCTACACACACACACACACACACACACACACGCATACAGGATATATGCAAACAAACATACTCAAAGTCCATAATCGCCTCAACCACTAACTGAGGGATCAGAGATGCTTTGGCCGCATTAGCTTCAGCTGAGTCGCTGATCCACACAAACAAACTGGATCTGCTTGGAAACATTTCTTCCCATTGGCGCAAATGAAACAAAATATGAGTGATCTGATCAGAACCGACTGGTCGTAGCTTGGATAGCCATCTTTGTCTGCTCAAGTATTGAATGTCAAACCCAAATACATCATTATTATGATTACATTCATTACATTACAACGACCTGTTTTCATGAACTTTGGTCGAGGTTTTTCCAACTTTAACATAGATGGCCTTCATCACTCCCCTTTAAAATCATCTGTCTTCTCTGTCCAGAATATTGACATTTTTTTTTTCTCAAAAAAGTGATGTTTGTCTTTGATGTACAGGTAGACAGCTGAGTGTTCACCTGAGGAGTTAGCCCGTCTGTGTTTTGACATGCACCTGATAAAAATCAGTGCATTCTTCACTGCACTGGACAGTACAGTCGTCTCTCGCTACATTGCGAGGTTCGAACATCGCACCCTCACTCTATTGCTGCTATTTAAGGGCCTCCATCGGGTGCTCTTTCTCTTTAGGTTAGGTCTCTCTTTCATCAGCTTGTGGGTTGGTGGCAACATTATCAGCTCTGTGTTGTAGGGTTCTGATAACGCCCAGATTGTGTTCCAGTGGGTGATGACACTCAAAAAGTAGGTATGGGTCAGAATGTGTGGGGTTGTCATAGGAAAATGCAGCTATTTCCAAGAGACAAAATAGATGAGAGACGAGGCAAGTTCTTTGAGAATAATGAGAGGTGCAATTTAATAAAGCTTGCATGCAAGGAGACAAATCAATACAACCTGAAAAGATGGCTTGTAGAGAAATGTATGACAATTTGTGCTAAAATGCTAGTTAATATAGGAAACCACTTATGCAAGGAGAGGGGCGAGCTGAGGGACAGAAACAATGAAGAGCAGGCACACATGCCTTGACAGCCAAGGCTATTTGAAACAAGTGATCGGCGTGTGGAGGTCTTGCTTTGGAGACAAGAGGCCTCTAGCATCAAGCAAATAATCATAGCAAGTATGTGTGACGTTAATGTGTACTAATTAGGGATGCTCCAACAGATTGGCCACCGATTAGTATTGGCCGATTTCCATAAAAAACGTGATCGGCATATGCCAATAAATGCCTTTCAAAAAACGATCGCTGTGCGGCGGTGACGTGACTATTCAAGTCATGACAACACAGTTTGGAGCTCGTTTTTCTCCCATGGGGAAGTGGGTATTACGTCCATTGGGTACCTACTAACCTTTTGAAGTGTCTATTGTTGTCCTTCTATATGTCTTGTCCTCCAAACACTATTTGTGTGTTGTTGTTTAATGAACATTACCTATTGGCCAGGGACCCTTGGAATTGTCTAATGGCAGCCCTGGCCAATAGCAGTCATCATAAATACATTGAAAAATGTACAGTTAATCCATGTGATCGGTATCGGCCGATCTCACTCATGGATGATAGTTATTAGAATTGGCAGCATAAAACCCTGATTGGAGCATCCCTACTACTAATATTAGTAGAATCAAATGGAACAAAACATTTTATAAGTGGGTCATTCCTACAGTTTGGTGCCATTTGTCACATCACATGCCATATTTTCTTTATAAAACATTCCAATTTAAATTTGAACAATCTCATTTCAAATTGTAAGTCCACTTCTACTGTAAAGCATAACAATATGAAAAAAAGGACGAATTAATTAAGATTGATTTGATTGATTTTACTTTTTTGCAAACAGGCCAAACTGACATGTCCACACTCAGATTTGCTTGACTACAATTACAAATATAAGAAATAAAAATGAAATAATTCTATATATAATTATATAATATTATATAATAATATAATTATAATAACTGCTAGATTTTGTGTTATTGTTATATAACATTATTTGTCAGCTTCCTGAACATATGAAATTTGCATATATATAAATATGTATTTAATGTTTTAAAACTTAAATCAGTAAATATTTTGGAAACCTAGTCAATCTTTGGGACTTTGCCAGTCGATCGCGAGAATATATGAAAAAAACGTATTATTACATCAGTGCCTTCCCCACCTGGAGAGCGACCAACAGGCACACATTTTGACCACTGTACACACCCGTACACCTTTCCGCCCTCTAGGCACGCAACCCGCAAGCTCCAATCAGTCGCTCATTCCCCAAAACTCAGCCGGCAACAGCGCACGCACACCTGCACGCCTCGCCCTGCAACAACAGCATTCAGGGACAAATGAAAGAAAAACAGAGAGAGACAGAGAGCGCAGCACATATGTCCCTGAGCACACAGCAGTAGTTATTGCACGTTAATACGGCTCAAAATCTGCATTTTCTACCTCAAAATTAATGTACAAATATAACTCCATAGACATACACCTCCAAAAAAACATTCAGCTGCGGCTCATTAGGGCTGACTATTGTAGCAGTGACCAGTCTCTCTCTCCTCAGCCATTGCTCGCCCACGACACTGCGCCAACAAGCCGAGTTGCAGGTAGTTGCTCACAGAGCTAATGCCACAAGCCTGACCCTAACAAAGATTCACATAAGTAGGGGTAGCCAAACTGCTGCTCGGGGGCCATCCGTGGGCTCAAAAAGGTTGGTGACCACTGTTGTAAACCTTCAGAGGTCACCAAGTACAGGCGAGTTACTCATCCCATCCATCCATCCATCCATCCATCCATCCATTTTCTATAGTAGGGTCACAGGGGTGTGCTGGAGCATATCCCAGCTGACTTCGGGTGAGAGGTGGGGTACACCTTGGACTGGTCGTTACTCATCCCATGAGTGGTAATAGCTAACTTTAGCCTAAAATGTCCATTCTGTTACTGTCCACCCTGTTACCATTTTACACTCATAATAACAGGGTGGACTTTAGAAGGAAATGATTAACTATTTTCAGCATGTATTGGCAGTTTTTCTTTCTATCTGTAATTTTTTTTTTTATAGATTAGATTTATATCCTTCTTTTAAAAGGAATTATTAAAACAACACACATGTATTTGTCAGGGAATAGTACGCTATCTGCAGGAGAAAATGTGTCAAGCAAACCTTAAAAAATGGGCAAAATACCACATTAAGGAGAAAGCGTGGTTGGAGAAGGGACAGAATGTGAGAAAATATTGGGCAATCTGTACAATCCATAATCAATCCATAATTATACAGCAACTCAGCAACCGTGAATAAACATAACCATCGAGCAGGGTTCCTAGTTGTCCAAAAACAGAAAGTTTAAAGCCTTTCAACAGCTGAAGGGCGTATCAAAAACATAAAATAGCATGAATAAACTTCTGCCAGTCCTGTCTCTTTAAAAGTTCACTTTGAGGGTTATTGCATGAAATAGTCAAGCTGAATCTGTTGCCTTCAGATGTGATATGCATGTAGGGAATCTATATATTTACACTCCTTTAATGAGCGGATACAACCCTCTGCATATCCACTCCCCCTCGTGGCGGCCTAATTCCCTCAGGCTTCCGTTCAGCGTGGTCTACAGCTTTAAAAATGTATCACTTCAAAAATACATGATGAAAAGCATAAGGAGGGGAAAAAGTGTGCTCAGCAGTGTCAGAATTGGAAAATAGCTCATTACATCTTTAAGGACCAAACTATGAGGGAAGTGTAAAAATAATACATACTGTAGGTTACTGTAACTGTTCGTGGAAATATAGTCTAGTAGCTGATTTGGATTTAAAGGGGATAAAGTACTCAACTATTTTGGGCAAGTTGTTTTTTTAGATTTACTACTTATGTCAAATGTTCACCTCCCTATTTTTTGCTCAGTGTTCCCTGTAATTACATTTCTTAAGACTTAAAAAATGTAAAGTAAAAAACAACTGAATACAATTACTGTAATGGTAGTATGATAGTCGTAGTTATAATAGTATGGTACTTGACCATCCCTATTATGGATGCATTTGTGGAAAAATTATTTAACACTGTATAACACTATTTACTAGGGATACTCCGATCGATCCACCACCTACCAGTATCAGCTGCTTGTCATGAAAAAACACGATTGGCATATGCCGATAAACATCGATCACAAAAGCCGTGGCGAGTACTATTACCGCTCGCAGCGATCCCTGCGTGCAGGGTACCTAACCTAACTAGCGTCTTAGGCAGTGTCCTCCTGCCACTTTCCTTCACAGTGCGCAGGCGTGGCAAAACAAAAACAATTATGTCTGCCATGTGGATAATGACTGCCAACACATGCCACGAAAACTATCTTGCGCATTAAAAAGCTTTAATTTAATATGGCATTGGAAGAACAAACACTTGACGGAATATGGTGAGTTTTCGAGGCTCACAATGTGATCAAACGGCAACTAACGCAGCCTTGTGAACAACACTCGCCTGTATGTGCGTGACAGTCGGAAGGCTAAGCAAATAACCCTAAAATTAACTGAATTCTTCGGATGAGATGACCAGCCTTTCTCAGTGGTGGAAGACACCGGGTTTGCCGAGTCTCTCTCACTTACCTGTAAGTCCTGCTAGAGCGCCACCAATGTACTCTCACATCCAAGTCTCCTTAAAGAAAGCGTTTCATCCTCAGTAAGTTTCACAAGCGATATTTGTTCTCTTGAAAAAGTAAGTAAAATATGTTTTTGTCTAAATTAAGGTGATTTTTTATGGTTTGGTGGAAATCTGGAACCCCAGATGCAGAGGCGAGAGGCTAGTGAGTAGAGCACAGTCTTTATTGGTTCCACTGACAGCAAAAGGCGATGCTGAGAAAAGCTTACACCATGAAAAACACAAAAGGCTTGGCTGAAGTCGGTGGCACCAAAAAATTACTCAAGGCAAATGTTAGAGACAAGCGAGACACAGCATAGTTTAGCATAAGGAACTTGAAGGTAAGCCAGGTTCTTATGGTCCATGTGGATAATAAAGGGGACCCCTGAGCCCTCCAGGCAGTTCCTCCACTCCTGCAGTGCCAAGACAACGACCAATAACTCCCTGATGGCAATGCCGTAATTCCGTTCTGTAGGGGTCAGGCAGCAAGAGAAGAAGGCGCAAGGGTGCAGCCTCTGATCGAAAATGGAATGCTGGGAGAGGATAGCCCCCATGCCGGTGTCAGAAGTGTCGACCTCGACAACAAATTGAGAGAGAGGGTCAGGGTGTATAAGCGCAGGAGCTGAGAGGGAACATAACTGAATCTTCTTGAAGGTGGAATTAGCATCTCGGGTCCACACAAACAGAATCTTAGAAGATGTGAGCTTCGTCAAAGTTTCTGCGACCCGAGTGAAATTCGGAATGAATTGACTGTAAAAGTTGGCGAAGCCCAGGAAGGTGGAAGGTGTTTCCTTGATGTAGGCACGGGCCACTCAACCACAGCCTGAATCTTGGCACGGTTGGCTCGAAATTGTCCCTTCTCCACAACTCCAGAAATGAAACGGATGGAACGTGAAATGTACATTTCTATGCCTTAACAAAGGAGCCTTGGAAGGACTAGCCAAACCTGTTGGATGTGCTCCTCCAGCGTGGCAGAAAAAATTAAAATGTCCTCAAGATTGACAAAAACAAAGCGACCCAGCATATCACACAGAATGTCGTTAATGAATGCCTGAAAAACAGCACGGACGTTGGTGAGTCCAAAAGGCATGACCAGATATTCAAAATGTCCGAGGGATGTGTTAAAGGCTTTCTTCCACTCATCCCCCTCCCGGATGCGAATGAGCACGCGAGTGAGGAGGAAATGTATTCCTCGAGTGCCTCCCTCTCAGGTTTAGACACATTGTGAAGGTGCAAGGAAGGGTGAGCGGCACCGTGGTGGAGATCAATACTGTAGTCATAGGGACAGACGGTGAGGAGGAAGTCCCGTAGCCCTATCTTTGGTGAAAACCTCCCAGAGATCATGGTAAACAGAGGGACCCAAGGCAAGAACAGTACTTTCAGAGACTAAAGCACGAGCAGCGGCAGGACGAGGACACGCGCCCTGAGACAGGGTGAGTGGCAAAAAACACTCCAGTCAATGTGAGGATTATCTCTGACCAGTCAGGCAAGCCCTAACACTATGGGAGCAGAGTGCAACGGGATAATTTGTGCTTTCGAGGTGATTGCTGGACAAACAAAGCGACAGGGGATGGGTCTGGTGAGTGACACTGGCCAGGTGACGCCCAACCAGTAAACAAACTACTTTAGCGTTCGATAAGGGCACAGCTTCTAACAAAAGCCTTGTCAATAAAGCAGTTGTCCGAGCCAGAGTCGATAAAGGCACAGATATCTATATCGCTATCGGACCAGGAGAACGTACCTGGCAGCTGTAACCGACTGGTCGCTGGATCTGTCATGGCAAAGAGTGAGGTAGGGAAGTCCACCGGTGATCCAGGATGAAGCAAGGAAGTGGCTTGAGGGCGTTGGCTGTCAGGGCAGACGGTACAGCGGGAGATGGTGTGATCTGCTTGTCCGCAATACAGGGTCTACACAAATGGCTGGCTGGAGAGAGGGCAATTGTTGAGGCCACTCTGGGTGTTGGTGGGTGTGGAGTGTCCATGCAGCCGGTTCTGCTCACGTTCGCTTAGGCGCTTGTCGATACGCACTGCCAGGGCAATTAAATTGTCGAGGTTGCCCAGAGTCTTCAGGGGAATCAACTGGTCCTTAATTCGCTCGGTGAGTCCCAGAAAGAAGGCGTCGAGGAGGACTTCCGTCACTCTGCTGAGAGCGTGCGGAACTCGATGGCGTAATCTGATACGCTGCGTCTACCTTGGCGCAGCCTCAGGAGGGATTGAGCTGCCTCGTAGTCAGGTGCAAGTCTGGAACCCCAGATGCAGAGGCGAGAGGCAGGTGGGTACAATGCAGTCTTTATTGGTTCCACTGACAGCAAAAGGCGATGGTGACAAAAGCTTACACCATGAAAAAACACAAAAGGCCAGACTGAAGCAGGTGGCTACTGGAAGCACCAAAAAATGACTCAAGGCAAACATTAGAAGCAAGCGAGACACAGCATAGGGTAGCACAGGGAATTTGGAGGAATAATTTGGCATCTCCCAGTTGTCAGCAATCAGCATAAGTAGGCTGGCCAATAATCCACATCAGTTGTGCCTAGTAGTTCTGCCTGCAGCCGGGACCAGGGGTTCTGAGAAGACAAAAAAACAGGAGAAGGCGGGGAAACAAAACAAGGGAGCATGGATTGTGACAGGTTTTAATTTTATGGTTCCTACTTTCATATTATATAACCACCACCACCCCTTAATTTTTTTGGGCCCCTTGGCAGTCAAGGGGCACTCCTGGCCAATAGCACTCATCATAAATACATTGAAAAATGTAATATAATTAATCCATATGATAGGTATCGGTACTGGTAAAGGCCAGTTTCAGTCCTGGACGTTTGGTATCGGCAGTATAAAACCCTGATTGGTGCATCCCTACTATTTACTATTAATGTGAAAATGCATTTTTATGAATACAGGCCTCCCCTCTATTCAGTGCCTTACCCATCCAAGACACCTGGTACTCCCTGACCCCTAGTATTGATTAAATTGTGGGAAAAATATTTTAAAATATATAATGCCATTTACCATTAATGTGAAATAGCACTTTTATGAATAAAGGCCTCCTCTCTATTCAACGCCTTACCCGTCAAAGACACCTGGCACTCTCCCACCCCTCGAGTCATTAATTGAAAGCACAGTTTTGGACACAAAAGCTGTTTATTTTTGTATAAAACACCTAGTTTTTGCTGTGTTCTTCCTTCTTTTATTTTTCCCTTGGCCTTCTCTTCCTCCTTTCTGCAGGATGTTCATGTTTGCCAATGCTAATAAGGCTCCCAAAATAAACATGCAAATGTGGAGTTTAAGACCTACTTCCACATGAGCGGTGTGGCTGGCTCCCTACACATTTTTTTAACACACCATGCACAAGACAGGTCAGAATTTTCACATGATAATTGAAGGGTAATGTGAACATTTTAAACATTTACGCGTTGAAGGCCTCATTTTGCATTTTTACGGAGCAAAGTGCAACTTTTGGCAGGTGAAACAGCGGCCTCCCCTGTCAACATGCTGTAATTACAGCACGATTCAATACATTTTACAAAATGTAGCGTAGAATGTAAGACTATCTTGCTCACAAAATGAAATATAAAATATTTAAAAAAATTATAGATTATTATTATTGCTTAAAAATACCATTAGTATAATTGCATGATGCAATACATACACTTTTATAAATACATAATTTGTAACAATAATAATTAGAAAAGTTGTTTTTAGTCTTAAAAATTATTAAAAATATTGATATTCATACCATTTCTTTTAAATTCTTAATGTCATTAATGTTACTGTATACATTTGCTTTACACCAACTAAAGATGTGATCTTTGAATTTATGGGGATTATAGTATTTAATCTAAAAGGAATTAATTTATTGCAAATTAAATGTACACTATGTCCTGCGATTGGCTGGCGACCAGTCTAGGATGTACCTGCATCTCGCCCAAAGTCAGCCGCAGGCTCCAGCATACCCCCGTGACCCTAGGATGACAAGCGGCATAGAAATGGATGGATGGATGGAAAGTATGTGTGTGTGCGTGTGTGTGTGTGCGTGTGCGTGCACGCGCATGTATCAAAAGCTCAAGGTAGTGCAGGTCTACTATTACCATGGTAACGCTTTCCCTCTTTATTGTGAGGACAGAGGCACAGACATTTACATCCAGCTATAATCGCCCCCATTGCGTAGTGCTGATTAATTGGTGGATAATAAATGCATTATTGATGACTGCTGTTGCCGTTGAATCGATTACATGTTTGATTGACGCATCAAGAAACTATTAAATCGACAAGGAGTACAATTTAATTGACACCTTCAGGTGCTTGGAGGTGGACGCTCAGGAGACACAATATTAGGCACTCCAGCACACTTATTAAACACAAGTCAAAACTGTATATTATATACAGTATTTTCTTTGGCCACAGTGAAATGAATGAATAGAAAACTATTTTACTAGTTAATACTTGATTAGACATACAGTATACAGTAATCCCTCGCAGTTTTGAATTTTGTGGCTTCACTCTATCACGTTTTTTAAAAAAATATATGAATAATCCTTGGTGATTGGCGGTTCAATGCAGCCTATTATTAGTAAAAAATAAAAAAGACAACAAACCAACAGACACCGCATGTCTTATTTTATGTCTTATTTTGAGTGTAAAGGTGATTATAGGAGTGTTATTACATGTTAAATGGCTCTAATAATGTTTTAAAAACATATTTAAAAGGTCGTAAACAGATTTCTATGCTCTAACTATGACAATATTCCATTTATAAAGAAGGAATCCTACTTTGCAGAAATTCACTAATCCCTCATCTGTCTCGGTTAATTGGTTCAAGACCCGGCCGCGATAAGTGAATTTCTGTAAAGTAGGATTCAATATTATAAACGGAATATTTTCAGAGTTACGGCTACGATCTTCTAAATGCTGTTTTAAACCTTATTAGAGCCCTCTAAACATGAAAAAATTGTCACGATGCGGCATAGTGGTAATGCTGGCGACGACCTCAAGATGCAGAAATGAAACCCGGTGCAGCTTAAAATTATATTTTTAATTACTGCTGCAGAGCAGCAGCAGGGTTTCAGCAGTAAACAGGCTTACAAACACATGTAATGCACAATGCACTAACACAGGACTGACGCCAAAGGCTGAACTAAATAATCACATAGAAATGACGAGCAGGTGCGTTGGAACAAGAAAGTAAAGGCAAAGGAAAACTGAACGGAACAGAACAGGAAGTAAATACAAAATAAAAGCCTGAAACCAGAATTAATGCACAAAACATACAGGACATGACAGTAGCCCCTCTTCAAAGATGGTGCGTGTCTGAAGCGTGAGGAGCCAAGGTGTAGGTTGTGGGGGGCTCTGCGGCCTCAAGCACGGCGGCGCGGGCACCGGGGAGAACAGAAGCTTGAGGCGGCGTGGTGTAGGCTGTGGGGGGCTCTGTGGCCTCAAGCACGGCGGCGCGGGCACCGGGGAGAACAGAAGCTTGAAGCCGCGTGGTTTAGGCTCCGGGGCGGTCTGAGGCTTCAGACTGCGTGGGGCGTGGGGGTGAGGTGTATACTGACCTCCTATCGGCGTTGCACGCGGGAAGAGACAAGGAGGAGCACTGGAGCTTGACGTGTTGACGTACAGCAGGCGCCAACGTGAATAGCACGTGGGGCCGGCACTCCCGAACAGCACGCGTGGATTTTCCGCATCTCGGCATGGCGTGGTGAGGAGGAAGTGAATGACTTCACCTGTGGGCACCGTGGAGCCCTTGCTGGCATCTGCGACGTGGCCATGCAGAAGCTTGAGCGGTATGCCCTGGGTACACCGATGCCGTAGGAACAAGCCTGCCGTTCAGCCCCCAAACCATATTTTCCAACTCCTCTGATGTGTACCTCAAGCTCTCCTCCTCCATTGCCTTCAGAACCTGCCAAGTCCAAAGGTCCATCTCCGCGAGGACGTATGTCTTGGTTGGTGCATTCTGTCATGGCGAGGCATGGTGGTAATGCTGGCAACGACTCCAAGATGCAGAAATGAAACCCAGTCTAAACAAGTATATTGCACAACACAGCAGCAATAGAAGCAATGTTGTAAACAGGATTTGAGAGGAGTCGCTAAAATGTGTCATTAAGCCCTGCAGCCCAGTGAGCCGATGCAACAGTCGCATGCATTCTGCCACGTGGGACATAAAATCCAATTATTGCCTGATGTCTTTTATTAAAAAGACAATGATAGTTTGTTTTATGGCTCAGTTTTGAAGGTTTTTTATGAAGCGCTGTAAGTAAGCATGTGAACATGCAGTGAAACCTGATAGATTTGGACATTAATTGTTGCTGTAAACCATGACGCATGCAGGTTAATGCATAAGCGCTTTTTTTGTGTGGTGATCATATCTAATGGAAATAACTGTCACCATTGATCATTCCACATGGATGACCTTGGCTGGGCTCAGCTATTATTGATGATATACGCCTCGGGCAATTTTGCATTTAAAAAAAGTAAAATTCTACTCCTGAACCGCTGCACATAAAAGCGCGAACATTTGTCAAAACACACACCCCTATTGTGTTGCCTGTGCTATTATTTGTCTGACAAATACACCACATGGTGGCGCTGTTTTTAAACCCTTTATGTTGGATTAACTTCTAACATAGCTCAAGGCACTGTACAAAGCACCCACTGTAACTTTAAGGTGTTTAGCCGTAATCACCACCAAATTTGGTGCACACATTTTGGGGACTGTAACATTTCAGCAACCTTAGTTGAAAAACATGGCTGCCATCAAGAAAAACATTGTTGGGACCTAACTACTAATTGTCCATAATTCAAAGTCCATTTGTCATATTATTAAAGATATCTGTATTACATGTACAGTATGCTACCATGTCTTCCAATCCATAGGGGGTGCCACAAACGTTAACAATTGGGTCAACCCATAGGTCCAATGGAGAGCTTTTCCTGGGAAAGATGTGAATGTTTGGAGTCTTTTGTGTTGTTCTTTTAATGCAAAACTTGTATTTCCTCTTAATCAAAGCAAGATTTTGATGTAGTAAAACTATTCAGCTTCCTCCCTTGTGATGATGCAAAGCTGCTGCAAGCTTAACAACATCATCAAAAAAAGGAAATAACACTAACGCAACACGGCACCTCCCTGAAATCATGCATTGTTTGGTGTTTTTAAATCATGTGTTGCAGACTTACGCTTAGAAGCTAATTCAAACCAGAGAGACATTTGTGTTCTAAGCAATAATTACATCACAAGTGAAGAATAATTAGGTTTTTCATCCAAGTCTGACTTGTTTTGATGGATGGAGGCAAACATGATGAAAAGAGGTTCAGGTTACCCAGGTAACAAGAACAACAAACAATCAGGGATGTTGTAATTGTTGCCTCTGATGCATTTGTTGTTCCCATGAAGCGATCATTCTTTAGTCTTTGCTGCATAATTTCTAACATCCTTCGGTGCTTTAAAGCGGTGGTTCCCAACCACCGGGGGGGGTTCGTACATTATAGCGATCAAATTTATCTTCTTTATTATGTAAAGAGTAAAGACTAAAAAACTAAAACATGAATAACATCAAATTAAAAGCACAAAATAAATGCCAACCCACCATCCACCAGTTCAAGTTCCAGCCAAGTGTTTCCAGAGAGATTATTACATGGCTGTTTGACGTGTGTGGTAAAGGCAGTGTGCTAGCATGAATTAACTTGAGACAAATGTGCACATTAGCACTCAATATGTCATCAAAACTTACCTTTATTCATTCCCACATTGTATCAGAATTTGACACCAAATATGAGGTGAAAGAAAAATGCTAAAAATACAGTAATAGTCTATCTGTGCGGCATGAGATAAAGTTAGCACACGCACAATGGACATGCGTCAAGTGAGATGGATATAACAGAGAGAATCCGGCCACTTTTCAAAATAAAACAAAAAAATGAAATAATGGAAATTATTTTTTCTTTCTGTGCGGCCCGGTACCAAATGACCCACGGGGGTTGGGGATCACTGCTTTGCTAGTTTGGAAGGAGTTGGCTAACACTCAAGGCTCTACAGTTTCTATCGCTGCGGTTTGCAGACATTTCTTATGCATAAGTACCGTCATTTCCATTGTATAGGACGCACCGGTGTTTAAGCCGCACCCACTAAATTTAGAGAGAAAAACAGATTTGTACATATAGAAACCGCGTAGGACTATATGCCGCATATGTACATGTCATACAATGGCAAACTCTGTGCACGATTCCGTGAAAACAAGGCAGCTCTTTATTTGACAGGAGCCAATCACTGCTGGGAATAATGCAATATGGGAAGAAGTTAAAATAACTGTTGTTTTGTATTTTAAACTCGTATTGGTACTTGTCTTGTTTATTTCCTAGCTACCTTTTGAGTGTTAAGTTGCTGTGTGATGATTCAAGTGTTCTTTGTAAGATGACACTGTGAGTCAGAATGTTAAATTGAGTAATGACCTCCTGATTGGCTCTTGCCAAAGACAGAGCTACGGTTACCTCACTGACTCGCCAGTGGCACAGTATTTAAATGATTAGTAGTAGTTCTGAAGTATAGAAGATGTCACCAGATTAGAACATGGTCATAAATTAGCTGTTTCTTCAGTTTATCGATCTATTTTAATGCCTGATACAACTAAAGGTACATTTGTTTGGACCAATATAATGATGGTAACAAATATAGCTCATAAGAGTTTAATTTAAGAGCTCTAGTCCTCTTCAAATCGAATTAATCATTTGACAGCTCTAATATACAGTCATGGAAAAAATGATTAGACCACACTTGTTTCTTCAGTTTATTGATCCATTGTAATGCCTGATACAACTAAAGCTACATCTGTTTGGACAACTATAATGATGATAACAAATATAGCTCATAAGAGTTGAATGTAAGAGCTGATATCTAGCAACTTCCATGCTTTTATTGATATATAATAACCAAAATCACTTAAATTCTTACAAGACTAGCTATAGCATAGATATACCGCCAAAAAGTTTAACTGTAAGAGCTATTTTTGTTATCATTATATTTGTCTAAAAAAAAATGTACCTTTAGTTAAAAAGAAAATGTAGAATGTAGAAATCACAAATTTTGGACATACCTTAAATGCTCCAATAAATGCCTATATTCATTTCATCGCCGAGTTTCCAATAGTCGCCGGGTGTGTGGTGTTCAAATAACCGCTGGGGTCTCCAACATTAACAGCTGTGGCCACAGCAACCACCTCATGTACAGTCAAACCTGTCTTAGCGGCCACCTTTATAGAACGGCCACCTGCCTATAGCAGCCACTGAAAAATCCCCCGCAGCAAATTTACATGTTATAGACCCTGTGTATAGCAGTCACCTGTCCAACGCGGCCAGCGGCCACCCACTTTGTCTCCCTTGGTCAATATCTGACTGCATATAACGGCCAAATTACCAACTCAAGTAGAAGCTTCATGCACAAAAAAGTTTTGTTTTTCAATCAATGAAGCCGTCGTGTGTAGACTTTAATTACTGAGTCCTAGCTCAGTCACAATCATTCACAAGATCCGCACAAACTGTCAGTTGTTCCACATAAAAAAGCCGTCTTCTTTTGAGCTTGCTATTTCCTGGTCAAACATGTAACTTTAAGAGCATTTGCACCAAAACATTACCGTAAAGTAGACTGGGAACAGGACGTGCTCCCAGCGACGCTACAATAACAAAAAAAATACTCTAGCATGCATGCGGCAGCGGGAGCAAAACTGAATGTACTCACGTTATTTTTCATCAATCCTCATCCACAAATCCATCAAAGTCCTCATCTTCTGTATTCGACACAAAAAAAGCCGTCTTCTTTTCCGTTCGCTACTAGTCTGTTAACTTGTCAGTGTTATTCAGCTCCGAAGCAAAGAAGGAAACTTCTCCTGTTGCTTCTGCCAACTTTATTTATTGAACGCGGCCACCAGACAGCAGCTCAGAACACACACACATCTCTCAGCATCGTCTCTCCTTCCTGCTTGCCCACAAGGCAAAGGTTAAACAAGCCCCACTACATAGCTGTCCAGCCAATGCCTGTAAGAAATGACACCATTTATTTCCTGGTGTGCACTGGTCAATACTGTAATGCCGCTTGTTGTGGGGAAGGAGAGACTCACGTCACCAATGCACTTTAATGGCTTTATTAACAGCGGAGAACACTGCAGGACTTTACATCCACGCCAACATAAACACACTTCCCAACTCTCTCCAAACTCACAGCTAGCACTCAGCCTAGCTCTCCTGCTCGGGACGCCCACCGTCACTTCCCGTCACTTCCTGATGAACTAAAGCTGTAATGACACTCTGCCGTATAAAAAGTAAAATATAAAAAAAAAGCGTAAGACATTACTAGCACAGCTTTGTTCTGTGGGTCGTGGATATATTCTATCAGTTATTATTAAGCCTCTAGCTTCCTTTTAGTAAGTAAAAACCTTGGCTATGATTGCACTACATTGTCATGTAGACCTACAAAATACACTTGGAAGAACAAGAGGTGAATAAATGTATTGCAACTGATGTGAAACTGATGAGGGGTAGGATTAAATAAGCTTTGCTTCTTCCTGCTCCTTTTTGGACATGCAAAATTGTGAATTGTACTATGTGATGTGCTACTGTTTGACTCATATGCATGTTCAGGATTAAAACCATGAACCATGATAATAACAAGCCTAGTAGTGCTGTACAACTTTTATCCGTAGTCCGCAGTGCCCTCTACTGGTCAACATTATTATTATTTTTTTTCCCTTTTTTTTCTTTTTTTTTCCTCTACTGGTCAACATTCAAACTTGACGCCAACCTGTCTATAGAGGCCACCTGTCTATAGCGGCCACTTTTGCAGACTCCCTCTAGTGGCCGCTATAGACAAGTTTGACTGTATTTGTTGTGTGTATGGAAAATAAACACATGCATTGCTGACATTGTTTATGCACATACTATGGCATTAATTCACGTTCCCATTATAAAGTCTTATTAGACCCTATAGACATTCCTGTTTCCAAGGTTTCTCTGTTTATGTCAACCACTGACACCTCTCATTTCCGTCATTGTGACCCATGCCTGTTTACGTTCATGCTGCAGGGTTAACCCTTTTCACTTGAGAGGATCTTCAGCTGCAATCCTCCGCCCTCACCATTTATCCTTTTTGTGTTATTATTATTATTTGTGCATCAGTTGTGATTGATCAGATATTAGCAATAATTGCCACCGAACGCCGTGATTGACTATCGCTGTGAATAAGTCATGAGCCCGAAGGCATGCTGACACGGCTTATTAGATCATTTTTAAATGAAGATTGATCGCTTTTTTTTATGTTTGCTCCTCCAAAAGAGTGCAGATGGATAGCAATATTTCATAATGTGTGTGTGCCTCAGGGGACATGCAGCCTGATGAGGAAGCACATAAAATCTCCCAAAAGGAATAAACACAATGTGGACCTCCCATGACACAAAAAGCTGCTTTGGCTTCACCATGGTGGTCTGTCTCAGCAGCATTAGTAACCCAAAGTGACAAAATGAATCATAGAAATGAAGACCCCAGCCTTCTAATTTGACCAACCTGTTTTCTTGATTAAATTGTCACCGCGCCGACAGACCTTGACGGGCCTCACTAATCCATGTTGCTCCTCAGCCCTGTTCCTTCCCGCTTGCAAAAAGGCGTTTAAAGGCAATGGACTGATTCCAAACACAGTCCAAACATCTTTCGTTTACACGTTTGAAATTGCCTGCAGTAGGGCTCAGACCTCCACTGAGGCCAAAGAATCTCAAAAATGTACATCTTCACACCTTCATGGGCATATGCCTGCATTTCCTCATTAAGTGTCACGCATCACTCACTGAGAAGTTCAGGAAAATGTCCAAAAAACTGGATTTTGAATTTCCACCCTCAAAACATTTTTTTTTACATAATCAGTTCAAAGTTTATTTACAAAAATAATGAAAGTATATGTAAAGTACTGTCAAAATTTAAAGACCGGACATGCACCAACCCTACACCTACTACATTTATTTAAAAATGAGGAAACAATAATTATATAATGTAGTATTTTTTTTCACTGAGAAGTTAAAGAAAATTGGGATGTGCACCATATTTTTTCTTGATTTCGCCACCCATAACAAAGTACTAAAAATGAGAAAATAATGAATACAAAATATTTTTTTAAAGCACATATACTGTATTTAATCTAAAAATATATTTAATAAAATGTGTTTAAAAAATAACCACACATAAGTTATTTTACATTAAAAAAATCTTCCAAAATAGAAAAAAGAAAAACACTCACAACAAAATAATCCCTGGTAGTATGGCAGGGAGCATGGGACACCTGGTCAGTGTTGCATCAGGAAGGGCATCTGGCATAAAACCTAAGCCAAAACTATTTATTTGACACCTTGTAGCGAAAAGTTGAAAGTGGAAAAAAAAAAACCCTCTTGAATTTTGCTTTTGAAAAGAGGCTAATGCTCCATTTTGAATGACACTGTCACAGAGGCATTTTTCGTACAGTGGTACCTTGGTTAACATCCGCCTAGGTTAGTGCGTTTTTCGGTTAACATGCAAAATTTTTGCTAAAATGTTGCCTTGGCTTGCGTTCGCCCACTTGGTTAGCGTGCAATATGGTGCGTGTAACAAACTGTTGTATTTGTGTTTGGTTTGTTTTCGCAGCCATCTTGGATCACGCCACAAGACGAAATCTCACGATACTTAGTTAACCCTTTACTACGGCATTCAAAAATATATTAATTAATAAATCATGCTGTTTCATGGTGGAACACTATTATTAGTTAAAAAAAATGTATATATTTGCTGAATATTACATATAAGTTAAATTAAGCATTGTCAAGCATAAAAATGGCTACATGATCTAAAATACAATAAGACATAAAGAAACTGCATTGAAAGATGTTGATGATATGTCGTATTCTACACTGATCACAATGTGTCAATATTGTTACTGTAATGTTCGGTGAGACACACAAGGACCAGACAACAGGCGCAGTAATCCTGAATAAAAAACTCTAATAAAAAACACAAAGTTGAAACTCAACTCTGAACCCCTGGCATCACTTCCTGTTTGTCTCCCACTCAGGTCCCCGAGGCGAACACATTTATACTGTAGTTACACACACGAGCACAAATCTTAATTATATCTTAAATGGCTTATTTATTTACTTTGGTTATATCAACTATATCGAGTAATATGAATGTAAAGGTGACTATAGGAGTGTTATTTATGTCTAGAGGGCTCTAATACAAACCATTTAGAAACTCGGAAACGTGTCTTCTATGCTCTAACTATAAACACATTCCATTTATTTGGAAAAAAAATGTATTTTGATTAGACGGTTTTTAAGCACATGAAAGCCTGACACTGCGACACATCCAGATCTAGGAAGAAAAAAACGGCACACTTGTCATACGTGGACAATCCATACCTTCAGTTCACAGTACTGGATATAAATCCTCTATTGACAAACATTTATGCCCAGTTAGCTTGCTTTTTTCCCTGTTGCTCAATAAGTAAGGTGAGTTCGAGGGTGGAACAATGAGATTTATTTGCCTCGTCTCCTTTCATTTGCAACTTCACTTCATTCCACCCCAAATTAAATGGAGCGGGTCAATAAGCACTGAGCGAGTGCTATGCCAAAGCTCGGGGGCAAGCATGCCAGACGAAAGGAAGAGTCCAGATAAATCAGGACTGGCATCCGACTATTTGACGATAAAGCTAACAGTGTTCATTAATAGAGTTTGTAATCAGAAGATTAGCAGGGCTCCCTCTGGTGGAGAAAGAGGGACTGATTTGAGAGTCCTCACATGTGGAGGACACATCCTGACCACCATTCAGTGCCAGTCCTCAGAAGCAGCTGTTCTTCTTAAGACAAGTAAAGTGCTACCATGAGCTGACAGTAGTTACATTGAACAGGCTATCATTATTCGCATTATCCACACGACTGAGTGTGCCTTTGTTGGGAGAAAGGTAGTGCAAGGAGAAATGCAGTCTTTGTGGCCCGATATTCGAGAACATTAATGGCAGTTATTAGCCGACCTTTCCTTGGTCAGTCTACATCATGACCTGTGTTAATCCAGTGGTTCTCAAACTTCTTATACCAAGTACCACCCCAATGTATATTATTGTTATTATTTTGAATTATTGATTATTATTACAATTTATTATGTATTATTGCACTACAAATTTGACATGATCTGTCCATATTCATTTATACTTATTCTATGTTTTTATTTTTCTTATCTCTCATGCTTTGCCATAGTTGTTTTATTTTGTAATTAAGTCATTAAGTTCATTATAACATTTTTGCAGATTTCTCTTGGAGATCAATAGAGGGTAATTAATAAAGTATCTGTCCGTTCGTCCATACATACATACATCTCTTTTTTGAACCTACTCTGCCTTCTCTGTGCACTTTTCTGACACTTGGCAAATACAGCTAAGACAGTTTCAGACTGCGGTAGAAAAATGGTTCAGGTCTAGTGTGTCAGATGACCTCTCCGTTTCTTGAAATGTATTTTCGATGCTCACTCAACACTTTAATTTCAATCTGGTGATTTGTAACCTTGTCTGTATTACCTCCAACTTCTCCGGGACATCACTACTTTCTTCTCTTCGAGAGTTGTGTCACCCACGTTGACGAAAAGTCCTTTAGCTTGTCTCTTAACCACCTACTACTTTCTTGCCCTCAATTCTGTACCCCTACCCTCGCTTCCTCCACCTGACCTCGCTGACCTGGATCTAAATTATCTATCTCAGCTCGCCACTGAAATGGATCCGCGAGCTTTCCTCTCTTCCTGATTGCTATCATGGCCACCGATTGCAATCTGTAGCCTCTAACGTCAAGTGCAACCACTCAAAGGAGACGTTTCACTTTAAAACAGCTTAAATAGTCTTCAGAAAAACAATACTATCGTGTATCACACTAAAACTACATGGAAAATACTGTATATCCACACTGTCATGTTGGTGTCAGAAGCGGGATTTCTTAAATTTCCAAAGGACTAAGAAAGTCTATCTCACTATCTAGTTAACTAGTTAGGTGGGTACGATGACTAGCAAATTGATCATACCTAAATACAGTATAAGTCAATGAATGTGCTAGTTCCAAAACAAGTTTAAATACAGTAAGATGCACAAAATTCAATGTCCCCACGCCTCTAAAGTCAGGCAACATTTCAGTTAGAACTGACAAGATGTTGGGCATTGCGCAAGACTTCAGTTCAGAGGACATCAGAGCATCAACTCAGCTTTTTTTGGACTTTTTGCGTTACTTATCTCAAAAGAAGAAGACACCACATGGGGGCGGGTTGGAAGTTACGACTTTGTAATGGCTTTGTATGCATTATTATTGCTATGAAAGTTAACGTGCAGTCTTACTGTTTTTACATTGTGATAATAACAATTGTTAGCGTTATGTCAAACTCATGTGTCAAGAACAGGAGCAAATGAGATGCATAAGGTGTGTTGACGACGCAATTTACGCTTTATTGTTTTTATATCTTAACTGTGGTAAACTAATTTTACACTTTAGAATGTTAAAATGCTACTTTCCAATATTACTTGTACAGTTGATAAAGGTTTTACACACACACACACACACACATATATATACAACTAAAATGCATCAATAGTCTGTGTGGTCTGTATATTCAGTGCCTCTCGTGGAGGTGTTGTGGGACCCAAATAACACTCCTTGTGAATTCCGAATGAGGCTTCACTTCAAATTTGACTTGATCGGATATCAAGAGGGTACTTTCCCCAAGTTTGCTGCCTTTTTTTATGAAAACAAATCTTGTTTTAAGCCTTTGACTTGAGTGAAATGGCACAAATGGGACATTTAAAAGCCTTTGGTACATATGTTCACTCCATTCAGTCTGTCTCATTCAATGATCTGCTCCAAAATGATTGAGGCAAGCACAGACTGCTTTAACATACATAAAAAAAACAGCCAAAAATAATGTGTTTGCTACAAACCTATTCGCCATCCTTTATTTTCTATTACTGTATTGACCCAAATACAAGATGGGATTTTCCCCCAAGAAATATGTTTGAAAAGAAGTGTTGTCTTGTATTCAGGGTCTAGAAATGTATACTTGCAAACCAGGAGTTGGCCTCATACCTCTCCACAAGCGAGTTAATGTTTTTTTACACACATTTTCGAGCATCTAAACATAACATAAACTAATTGGACGTTCCCAAAACCTTTGTAGAAGGATGTGGTAAACATTTAAACACACGTACATTCCATCCGCCTGAGTTGAAAAACATCTACAGTGGAAGCTTTGTTAGCGTCATTAATCCGTTCCAGAAGGTCAGACTCTGACCAAAAATCTTTACACCCTCCATCTTAAACAATAATTTAGGCTAATTTATGGCGAAAAGAACTACAGTTCCCATGATGGTTAGAGTGCAGACTCAGGAAGTAGTGAAGTGTACACTATTATCACATTTTGAAGTCTTATGCAGCGACCGTGATTTGAGCTGACAAATCTGAAGTAAGTGTAGAATTACTTGCAAGGTTTACAGCGTGTCTTTCTCTGTAATTATCACCTGCAGCCTTAGTACGGACTATAGATGTACAAATTTATTTATTTATTTTCATTTGGTGAGTGCAGCTTATATTCAGGGGTCTGACATTTACAGTAATGTAAATTAAATTAATCTGTTCCAGAAAACGAAAAACACCTCAAAACACTTCAATAGAAAAACACAAAGGTGGTGTACATGTTGATCTTGCTGCCACATCGCTGTCTTTGTCAACAGTCACGTCTTCAATGAAGGTAAAAGTAACCTTAAATCCTGTTTTATCCCTTTCATTCGCCATTTATATGCATTTAGAATTGTTTTATGCATTTAAAACTATAATTGTAAAACTATAAAAAGTGTTTTGGATTAACATTTTTGAGACTTGTGGCATAACTGTTAACTGTTGGTTAACAAAGAATTGCAGAGCGGTCTTCCGGTTCCTGTTTCCATGTAGTAGCAAGCTAATAGGTTGATAACAAAGACATTAGGTTGACAACAAGACAATGAGCTCACCACTCATGGGAGGGGCCAAACAGAGGCAGACCAACAGGTGGTGTCAATTGACTTCTCAACAAGTCAGTCAGAGCTTTTCTTCCTTTCACTCACACACACTAGTGACCTTGAGAGACGCAGCTGTGACACAGAGACCCACTAGGGGGAAAAGTGTCTCAAAGGTAAATTTGCAAGTTAGCAAACAACAGAGGATCATTTATGATGCTAATTTTAAGATGGTAATTGTAATGGACATTGACATGATTCCTAATATAAGTTATTCATATATAAACCCATTTCTGTCTAGTTTTAAGCCCATCATGTTCTGGGACAGTAAACAATCATAGGTTTGTGTCGGTACCTGCATCTCATGTGCAATGCTTCTTTATGATCTTGCGTAAGATTAAATCCAAAAAGACAATCCCTTGATGTTATCCAGTTTTATTCCAGTTCATCGAAGCAATAAGAAAAATTGGTATTACAGTTGAGTGGTCAAACAACTGTCGAGCAGCTAAGAAATGTGTAATTACCGAGTGAACCTGAAATACTGCACTAGAATAGACTGATGCTCTGACATTTTCTTCACCAAGTTAAGCAAAAATGCAAAGTTTCATTGCACAAGTTAGTGCAATCTGTCCGACTTCTTTTATTGTACTGCTATTTTATTGCTACCACTAGTTATTTCACTGATATTGAAAACATGATATAAAAAGAGTCTTTAATCTTGTCTTGGAAAAATATTTAAATGCGTCTTGAAAAAGAAGGGTCGTCCTATAGCAGGAAACAAAAAAATGTTATTTATATATTGGCCCAAAAGCGAGAATGGCTAAATAATGAGCATGCTAGAAAATTGCCAAAAAGCTCAGAGAAGCCGAGAGGCGCTGCGGAATAATGAGACCAGCTTGGTTCCCACGTGTGACATCACACTTAGTCATGTTATACACTTTTTATTACACAAAGCGACTCTGCTTTAAATGTATAATTTGGCCTGAACATAAGCAAATAATAAATAACATACAACTGTGACAAATAGTTTAACAAGTCTCAATAAATTGGGCCATAGCAATTTTCCCAAAGCTCATAACCATGGTAACTGTGTGTGTGTGCAAGGGAAGAGGGACTGAAAGATACACTGCACGGCAACAGATAAAAGAGACTGGCTGTCAAGGTGGGAGTTAAGGTGGGCTGTGTGCAGAATAAATGGAGTCTGCTCTTAAATACTGAGACAGCGTCTGTTTTGCAAAGCGCGCTCGGAAGCTTGTTCACATCGAGGGGCTCCTTTTGTCGGAGCGCTTTTTCATTCGCGAGCTTTTCTCTTTCAAGCGCAGGCATGAGTAATCCGGCAAGGCCATAAGCTTGCATGTTTATTGTAGCCGCTTTTTCCATGTGCTTTTTTATGTATGCATTTGCTTTGTGGAGATATTGGAGGTGCAGGCTGCTGTTGCACAAGCTTTCTATCATTCAAGTATGACTAAACTGGACTCATTTTAAGGTATTATCTTATAAATAAAATGCACCAAAACTCTAAACTGTTGACATGCAAGAATCAAGCAAAAAAAATGTTTGCTGTCAATTATATGCATCTCCATAGTGTTTATTCCAAAAATACCTAAACAAAACTCACACCGCAGCTACAATGATGCAGGAATCTGATTGTTATCAACAAATTTATTACAATTATGAATTATTGAGTTATTTATTTATTATATTTTTATATTGTTTGTGTTGTTTTGTTAAATTCTGTTCCATGAAGTTGTATTAATTTATGCTGTATTGTGGGCCAGAGAATTTGAAATATGATTGTTGAAAGAATTAGCCCTATTGCTAAATAGTGTTTAAGTGACAAGGGCCAGCACTGCTGATTCTGAAGGCTCTGGGCAGATTAGATTGACATGGCAACACACAAAAGTTGAAATCTGACTGGAGAAATAAATCTAACATACGTGTACACGTACTGGAAGCAGTGCGGCCAAGAGACACGACCAAAATAAAGATAATATGCTGTTGGGAATAAATGAATACAATTTCTTGCTATAAATCCTAGAATTGAAATTGTAGGTCAGTGTGTCTGATCATGTTAGGCCAGCAGGGAATGCCTTGTTGGCCCTGACTGCACACCGGTGTCTATCTAACAACAAAACACTGTAGGTTGATGGTAATGATCGTGATCATTGTTTTAAAGCCCGGTTTGAAGGTACAGATCAGTCAGAGGATCACTAATTGATTCGTCGATGGAATATGATAAGAAACTGCATCTTTTAAAAGGAGGATTTCTTGACACCCTGCTGCAAGTTCTCCGTGTATCTCTGCATACTAATGCCTGTGTTTGGATGCGACAAGATTAGGAGGCCTTGACGTCACAATCTGGAGGATCATCTGCGCTGTATCGCAGAGCGTGTCATCCTCAACTTCCTAGAACTGTGTTGCAAAAAAAATGAATGAGGCACATGCATTTGCTGTTCTCAGTTGGCCATGACGTTCCTTTGGCCACATTTATTTGACTTACCAGCAGTCAAATGGAGCAGTTTGCCATCTCCTGTCATGTGCACATGGATTCGCATGTCAGCTACGGTAATTGGATTATTGATCTGTTCCTCTGTTCCCCTTTATTTGTCCCGTCGTGTGTTGTCAAACTGTTTTTTTACTCACTGTGTTTGCAAATGAAGTCGGCCTAATCAAATTTGCACATCAGAACTCGCCAAACTTTAATTAACAGGCATTTTCTGCTTCCTCGCCGTATTCGGACAACTCAGACTCCCCAAACTTCCCCAAACTTTACCTATTTATAGACAGGCCTCGGATTTGGCTTGGCTTTTTCCAGCATTCCGCGAGAGTTAAGCAGGATGGTTTGCGCAACTTATTTGCACACATTTGCATCTCGTTAGCACTTCAAACCTCTAAACTTGAAAGAGTCTCCTTGTCAAGGAACTCTAATCTTCCTCTCTACCGCCTTCGTCTCTTCAGCCTCACACTCTCCCCCTGAGTCAACCCACTGTCTCTCTCTCTCTCTCTAGGCCAGTGATTAAGGAAGCCTGGGATATCAATCAGAAAACTTAACCTCCTGCTCGGACTTTTGACAACTCTCCATGCATGCCACTCTATGGCTGGGCAACTACAACTTTTCTCACCTGTTTTAGGGTAAAATCTTGCCTCCTGGATAGATAATTACCTTTCAGAAGAGATCAAATTAAATCTGTGAACTACAAAAGCAAATAACCTCTTACTTGGTATAAAAAAAAAAAAAAAAAAAACATTGCCATTATAAGCTGTGGCTGCAGGCAACCTCCTGATGTAGTTTTAATAAGTGTAACATGCATGTGTTTCCCACCATCAGTTGTGTAGCAATATTTTAAAGCACATGCAGAGGTAGATAAAACTGCTGGATGCTGAGGTGCTAATTGGAGCCTTTACAGCAGAGGTGCTCACAGTTTTTCAGCCTTTGAGCTACTTTTAAAATGACCAAGTCCCAAAGATCTACCACCTATTATAGATATAGAAAGAATTTTTGACTAATTTTTGACAGTAGCAGTACCATGAGTGGTCAGCATCCAGCATCTTCATCTATCTCTGCATGAACTTACTTTGCAAGTTAACTTACTTAATGTTACTACTCATGTGGTCAAAGAGGGCTAACTTTTCTATTCCACTTTCTCATGCATTCCAAAACATTATTAAAGTAAATAAAATTCAGTTGTAATATATAATGAGTTTTGATTTTGGAAATAACAGCCTCTGTCCAATTATCGCCTGCGTCCAATTAACGCCCTGTCCTTTTTGCAGTGTGGGTAATCCCTCACCTTTGCACTTCGAATTTCTTGGCTTCCCTCTATCACAGCTTTTCAAAGTAGATTAATAAATCATAGCTTTTTTGTTATTATTTCAAAATCTGGATATTCAAGCAAATTTGACACGGTAATCCGTAGTTCATACGTGCAGAGAGGGCACAATCCGTGGTTGAACAAAAATATTTTAATACACAAAGCGTCCTCCACAGGAGTAAAAACGCAAACATGAACATGGCTCCTTCAGCAGCAGACTGTTACACCCACGGTGTAAGAAGGAGAGGTTCCGCAGGTCCTTCATACCGACCGCTGTCAGGCTCTACAACACCTGAACCATTTTTTATTCACTATGTCTATGCATTGCATGCATTGTCAATGACTATGCATTCTTTACTTGTGTACATACTTGTGTATCTTGCTTGCTGCTGTAACAGATGAATTTCCCTGCTGTGGGATTAATAAAGTACTACTACTACATAATACAAAAATAGAGTCCAAAATGTAAGTACTGGGCTTGGAGAACAAAACACTGCCAGGGAAAAAAAAAAGGTCTAGCAGGAAACAATACTACCATGAGGAAAACTGAGAATGCTGCTGGAGAAACCAAGCAGGAAGTACAAATCTAACTGTAGCAAAGGCACGCCGTTGCTGGAGAAGCCAAGTAGCGAAAACATACTCACAGTCAGGACAAAACAGGGGACCAGAAAGACTTCACTAATATGCAGCAACATGAGGAAGAGTTGAGCGGAGAGCTAGTGAAGGTTGAGGGACGATCTGGCACCGACTTAGTCTTTCTGGCATGGTTAAGAATGGCAGGTGAGTAATTGCTTGCAGGTGTGCATCAGTGACTCCGCCTCTGCAGGACCAGCAGTGCACTAAAACACACAGCAGACAGGCGGCAGCAGACACAGAACCTTACATCTCTTGCCTAAATTAAGCATTTCAAGCATAAAAATTAAAATACAGTAAAATACAAATAATAATGGAATTCAGAAGGCCAGGGGTGTCACTAAACAGCCCCAACTCGAGACGAGACGATACACTAGAGTCCAGGGTGTACCCCGCCTGTCACCCATAGTCAGCTGGGATACCCCCACGACCATAATGAGGAGAAGCGGTATAGAAAATGGATGGATGGGTCTGAAACATTTAAGTGTGACAATCATGGAAGGAAAGGGGCAAACACTTTCTCACACCTGTATGTTCTCACAGGCAATTCATACTGTCTGTCAAAAGCAGCATTTCTTTGGCCATGTACTTGTACAAAAGTACACTTTGCTCTTGTGACACCCCTACAGAAGACGCATTCAAAGATGTGATGATTTGTAGTATTCTACACTGGTCACTAGGTGTCAGCAATGTTACATTGATAAGACAATAGCCACTGCAGGAAGTACTGTACAGAAACTCCAAGTAAAAACAAAGGACCAACAACAAGGAACTCTCCCAACATGTGTTAATTGTGTCTTATTTATGCCTTACAGTATATGTCATATTTTCTCTTATCATGTCTACTACATTGGGTAATACATGTATGAAAATGATGAGGTGTTATTTCATGAGGGCTTTAACAATGTAAAAAAACATATTTGGAAGCTTGTAAACAGGTTTTCTATGCTCTAACAACAAAAAATATTTCATTCATAAATGAGGAATCCTACTTTGTGGAAATTAACTTATCACGGTCAGGTCTGGAACCAGATAACCATGGTAAACAAGGGATTACTGTATACCAGTCATCACCAAATGGCGGACCTCGTTCCGGATCTGGACCCAGTAATGGCTCTTTACGGACCCGTGACCAATTAAAATGAATGGGAAATATAATAACCATGTAATAATCATGCTCGTGGGCCGATCGCAGTGGCAGTTTGCGGGCATAATTACTTCAGTTGTCACGGTTACGTGACTGCAAATGGGGTGACATCACTGAAGATGAACCAGTGAAATTGTTTGTTTATTCGCCGAGCGAGTGAGAACCATAGTTTGCTCAAAAGTAAGAACAGTTGATTGAGAAAAAAGAACATTTAAAAGTGAAAGGTCGGACCAATACATGTTCAAATTTGAGTCAAATTGCATATGGAGTACAACAAATTTAGACATGTTGGCAGGTCTACTATTATTGAAAGTCCTCCCTACCTCTCACGTCGCCCCTGACAGTTCACCATGCTCCCCCGGGGGGACCCGCCCCACTATTTGAGAAGCACTGGTTATAGGGTGATGTGCAGGGTTTCATTACATTTGATATTCATACGAGCTAGGCTGTTTGATGCAATTTAAGGCAAAATGAGGTTTGGACCTTCGCTTTGAAAAAAATGCAGTAACTGACCTTACGCAATTTTAGTTGAAGGCCCCAGTTGTACAGTATAGTGTTTGTCTATCTGCTTGTGCAGACAAGTCTTTTGAAGTCCAAGGCACTTTTCACATGGTTCAAAAGTAACAAGTTACCTCTTCAAACTGAGTGGCTTTACTGAAAAAGCAAGAATGTCTGTCACGGTGCTGACATTTTAGTGTTGCGATGCTGACACTTTCTGGTCAGGTCTGTTTAGGGACAAGCACATTTTAATGTGAGCAGCCATTCTTCCTATTGGATGGTTATTTGGGAAAAATAATGTTGCTAAACTATATCATAAAAGTACCAACCATAAAAACTAAACTCTTTGGTTATACATTTGTCTAATATAAAAAAACTATGGAAACAAAAAATATGAAAGTCTTGTTTCATTATGTAGGCTTATATTGTATACTCCAAAGGGAATGTCTCTTTCTGAAAAGTACTGGAAAAAAAAAACACATATCCTTTGGCAGGCACTTGCGTAATTGCAGGGTGCATGCATCCAAATGTGAAAGGTTACAAAAAAGGCAATTAGCTTCTTTGAGCCATTTCACAAACATCCCCCGGAGACATAGTAAACAAATAAAAAAGGCCAACTGTTTTTCCCGTCCTTTCCACCAGGCTTTGGCCACATGCATAAGGTTCAAGAGGAATATGAACTCACAGCCTCAGGAGGGGATCCCTAAATAGCACCGACCAGTAGTTGGAGGTTTATGGTTGCTTTATGACCATTAGCGACGCTAGCCTGCATTACTGCCCTGTCAGTTGCAGATCAATGCGAGGCTGGGCATTCTAACCTGGCCAAAAAGACACACAGTGATCCCTGCAGTGAAAGTGATGTAGAAATGAACAGCTGGGTGTGCAGAAGTATCTGTACAATACGCGATCCAATTTAAGAACTGTATTGACATTTTAGTCAAAAAACAAACCGAAGGACCAAGGCATATTAAACACCTGCAAAATCAACATGTAGATCCCACTTCTGACACCAAAGTGACTAGCAGCAACAGTGTACAGTATGGTGGCAGTAAAAATGTTTTACGGTTTAAGCAAGCAACAGATATCTGAACTTTTGACATGATGGTACAGCAAATTAATAAATATTAACACTTTAAAGCTATAATTTTGTTGTTTGAAAGCACAGTGGAACCTAGGTTAGCGTGTTTTTCCGTTAACAATGAAAATTTTGCCTCTTTGTTTGCATACATTTTCCGGTTAGCGGACAATATGGCACGTGTCTTGTCGTGCTATTAATACACTATGTGAGTCCAACTGTGTTCTTAATGTATTTTTATACAAATGCCCTTGTTAGCCTTTCTGGAACAAATTAATTGGATTTACATGATTTCTTATGGGAAAAATGGATTCGATTAGCGTCTGTTTTGGTTATGGTCGGACCTTCTGGAACAAATTAATGATGCTCACCAAGGTTTCGGTGTATAATTTTTCTGACTAATGAAGAATGAGTGACGTAATTTTGGTTATGGTCAGACCTTCTGGAACAAATTAATGATGCTCGCCAAGGTTTCGGTGTATAATTTTTCTGACTAATGAAGAAAGAGTGATGTAATCCAAAAAACATTTTAAGTAATGACTAACATGTAGTGCAAAATGCACAGAAATAAAAAGGACAATTTAAAAAACAATCCCACTTCTGACACCAAAGCAATGAACGGTAAAGACTGTAATAAATAAATACTTTTTTTTTTTTTTTAATTCTGCAACTACCCAAAAGTCACAAATGCTGTATTCTATAAAAATGGAACATTTCCAACAACAGACTAATAGATTTGACTTGAAACACTGCTTGCAAATAGATGGAAATAACATCCTTACCTCTGGGAAATGGTATTAAACACAGACAAAGATGAAATCATGATTAGGGTGCTGTTACGACTGCTAACTTCCATTTTTAACTTATCGCAGTCGTCAGCCATGTTCTTTACATTCAACTGGGACACTGTGTGCACTCCAGGTGTGATGTTCCTGACATTCTAGCAGCCTCAAATGCAACTTAAGTTTAGAGTTCAAGCTAAAAATTTGTCATCCTCATAAAAACATATGACTTTAAACCAAAACATACAGAAATGAGAATAAAAACAGGGACCAGTCACCCTAATTGCCCTCACTGAGCTTCCTCAACAGGTTTGCTGTGAAGTCAAGCATCAGAGGAGGATGCCTGTTTCTTTTAGGCCAACAACTTTTCTCTGTCTTGTCATAATCATGGGCCCACAGTGAGCTTGTCACCTCCATTGTATTTAGCACAGGCAGCGAGATGCTTATCTTATTAATCTGCTCAGAGGAGATATTAAAGCACAGCTGAATTTCCCAGTCGCCGCATTGAAAATTGACTCGAAAATCTATTCCTGCAATGTCACAAGTGTGACAGCAGAGCCTTTATGGCGGAGACACATGGGGACATGGTACCGCTATGAAGGTGATGGGCTTACTTTGCCTGCGATGGAGTTATGCTGCAAGAAGAACATTTGATTTATAATTTTGCATAATTCATCCATAACATATAGAAGTCCTATACATATCCATCCAGGATGCTAGGACTTTTTGATTAATTAATCTGATGAGAAAGAATTGAACAATATAATTTTGTACTGTACAGGTAATGTTTAGGTAAAATTGTATTAACTGCTGACAAAATAAAAATGCATATAAGAAAGTGTAAAAGGAGGATTACTTCTTACAAAGCTTCACTTTCTGGTGATCATTCTGTTCTTCTATTATTACTGTCAAATATTGTACTGAGCAGCCAGGACAGAGATGATTGTAGTAAGTCCCATTTTATCTAATCAAAATTGTTACTCATTTCCATAATTGGCACCTGTCTGTGGTGGAATTTTGAATAAATAACACAAAAAAAGCCCAAGAAAACGCAAACCACAGATCAGGAATGTCCAATGTGTGGTTTGCAGCCTGCAACTCATTACAGTGGGACATTGGTTCACCTCATTATATTCGTTCCAGAAGGTCCAATTCTAACGTACTGTAACCAAATCATTTTTTCCCATAAAGAATAATAAATCCAATTAATTTGTGCCAGAAAGCCATCTTAACAACAAACAACTTATTAGACTTTTACAATTATAATGTTACATGCAGAAAATAATTTAAAAAGCATAGAAATGATGAATGAAAGGGAAAAATTAACATTTAACGTCACTTTTACAGTCATGGAAAAAATGATTAGACCACCCTTGTTTCTTCAGTTTCTTGTTCATTTTAATGCCTGGTACAAGTAAAGGTACCTTTGTTTGGACAAATATAAGAATGACAACAAAAATAGCTCATAAGAGTTCAATTATTTGGCAGTACAATGCTATAGCTAATCATGTAAGAACTTTGATTTTGGTTATTATCAAGAAAACCATGGAAGTTGTTAGACATCAGCTCTTCAATTAAACTCTTATGAACTACAGGTATATCTGTTATTATGCTATTTGTCCAAACAAATGTACCTTTAGATGTACTGGGCATTAAAATGGATCAATAAACTGAAGAAACAAGGATGGTCTAATCATTTTTTTCATGACTGTAGCTTCACGGAAGGCGTGATTGTTGACAAAGACAGCAATCTGGCAGCGAGATCCACTCGGACACCACCTTCATGTATTTCTATGAGTTAGTTCTTGAATCCAATAGTGTTTCTCAGCGTCTTTATCAAAATGATGGCACTTGCAACTTTCTTTGGCGCTATAGGTTATTTTGCAGTTGTGATCGAAAGAAAAGCAGACTTGTGGTGTAACTGTGTTAGTTAGCAGAGAACTACAGAGTCAACCGCTGACGGCATCATAGGTGAGCGACAGAGCTGGCTTCCGGTTCCAATTTTCATGTTTTAGCAAACAAACAGGATGCTAACAAGGATATTTTGTGATAAAAATACATTAAGTGCACAGTTGCACTCACGCAGTGTAGTAATTACATGACAAGACGCGTGCGATATTCTACACCAGGGGTCACCAACGTGGTGCCCGCGGGCACCAGGTAGCCCCCCACGACCACATGAGGTGCCCACAAGCCTGCTTTTCATTCAGGTTTTCAGTTAATAATGAAAGAACAGTAGAAAGAAATGCATTCTGAAAAATGTGAGTTGTGGACACCAGCATTTTGTTCATGTTCTGGTAAAACAAGCATATTCACTTTGTTTGGGTTTAAAATAAGCTCTAAAAACAAATGTTACAAAAATGAGCAGCTCTTGGCCATTTTCATTTTCTAAAAGTAGCTCTCACAAGGAAAAACGTTGGTGACCCCTGATCTACACTAACCAAAAAATGTATACAAACAGAGAAAAACTTGAAATGTGTGCTGTTTGTTAAAAATATACAAAGTGAAAAATATCACACTGGTCCCCCGCTGCCTTTTATGTTTCAATATGCAGCCGTGGCTGCACACCCCTGCTTTAGATGCTCACTGATCTGATTTCTGTAAGTCTTTTTTATTTACTTTTTGTTTGACTTGAGAGATTTTGCTCTATCTTGTAGCCTCCCCCGCATGTCTTTGTCAGGAGTTCATCTTCCGTTGTTATATAATATGACAGGAGCTTACCTTCTATCTATAGTCAGCGTGGGAAGGGGTGTGGCACTGTGACACTGTGTTCTAACGGACCACGCAGTGCGCAGACTATACTAAACTATTGAGCTCAGTGGCTCCAGTTTGGTATGTTGCATTCTGCATTTTTCTTTTACTTTGCAGAATAATTATGGCCTTTATTGCAGCTATCCATCCTTGCACCCATTTTCTATACCGCTTGTCCTCACTAGTGTTGCTGGTATGCCGGAGCCTATCCCAGCTGACTTTGGGCAAGAGGCGGGGTACATCCTAGACTGGTCGCCAGCCAATCACAGGGCACATATAGACAAACAACCACTCACACTCACATTCATACCTATGGACAAGAGGTCTTCAATTAACCTGGCATGCGTATTTGTGGTTGTGGGAGGAAGCCGCAGTACCCGGAGAGACCCACACATGCATGAGGAGAACATGCAAACTCCACACATTTGTGTTTGCTGCCAATGGCAGTTATTACCAATGATTCCAGAAGGTTTTGCTGCTAATATTTGAAATACTTTTTTTCATTACAAAAGTGGAAACATGTAACTTGGTGTCAAATGTACCGTTTAAAATACAAACTAAAGACAGTGAATACAACACTATACCTGTGATGCATTTTCTTACTGGAGCAATCTAACATGAACAATTCATTTTACATCAAAATGATCAAAGCTAATTGAGTCAAAGTGTGCCAATATTATCGCTCCGTCTTGTTTCACAGTGAAGATTAATCATTTTCACCGACCTGATGTGAAAGTTAAAAGCCTTTTGAGAAAATCAGTTGTTGGTTTTTTTTGATGTTCGATTACTGTTCTGAGCACCTCTCCTTAGTAAGGTTAATGGAAAATCCAAAAATAAGAGCCAGTGTGTGCTCCTTAGAGGATGTTTGGCAGCAGACAATGAAATTATAATCATGTGTAGCGACCCAAAAAATGACATTTGGTCTAAAGACAATATGAAATCCAACCCAAACAACTCTGGAATAGCACACGCAGCATACTAATGCATCTAAGTGGGTCACATTTCAAAATGTGTCATCCTTTTTTTTTTTTTTTAATGAATGACTTAATTTACCCCGAGTGGGATATTTAAAACTTAGCACTCACCAATGCAACTTAAGACATTTGAGTTTTTGCATGACACCATATCTGTAATTCTCTTAAAAAGATAGCGCTTTAGAAGCTACAATTTAGAACTCTACCAGTCATGCTTTGAAACTTTGAGGTATAACATTTGACAGTTGCACTCTCAAATGCAACTTAAATGTATGACGCCATTTCTGTTATCTTCATGAAAAGATATGACTGCAAAGGCTGCAGTAAATGTCAACTGACTGCCGACTACAACTACATTTGAGTTTACACGTGGCGCCATATTTGGAGTTCAACAGTTCCAATGAGCTGTTCTCAAAGCACTCTGCTAGTTATAATGTGTTTTAAGTGTTTTAACTTGTAGCGTTTTACGGATGTTTTTTTAGGGTGTCACCAAGTGATTTTTTTTCCAGCCATCGGGGCAAATAGTATTTTTGATCTAGATGCCTTTACATGCTTAACAGATTTGCTGCGCCAAGGAAAAGTGTAAGATACTCTTTTCCTGTTACATACATTTTACTTTATTTGATGTTTATTGTTATGCAAATTTGGAGTGGACGGGGCCAGAGCAGGGGGGGATAGAGAAGAAGAGAAAAGAGGACAAGAGGGGGGACAATACAGATTTTCCGAGGGTAGGGACTCATGTTCTTTTGCAGAGTGGCAAATTCTTGTTTTCTTCAATAAATCGTAAATTCCCCCCAGTGCCGGCAGCACTCGTGCATCCCCAGACCATGTTGATGATCTTCACCATACTTGACTATAGTCAATTATCTTGTACCTCACTGGTGTTGCCAGCCATTTAGACAATAATGGCTGTGTGTTGATTCATTTTCAGTGGACAGTAAATCTATACTGCTACAATGACTACTCTAAAGTTTCATTTCTATAGTATTGCCTATTGAAAAGATATTCTGTCATAAAAATGCTTGCTGAAATATGAGAGATATACAGTAGTTACTTTTGTGAGATGCTGTACTTGATGATTGTATTAGAACATGAAAAGTGGCACCTTCAAACATTTGGAGTCCCACTGATAAGAATATTCATGTGTTCAGTGCTGAATCACTAGTGCTGTTTCATGTCACTGGCAAGTCTTTAGCCTCACTTGTTATCCCACAGCCGCAAGTCTTTTCTATTTGAACACGCTGGATTCCTAACCTAAAATATTAGTGGTAAGAGGATCAAACTTTTTTTCTCCATGGAAGTAAGCTGTCATTTTCCTCTTCCGGTGACCCACATTCACACACAAACTTCAATTAATCGTGTAATGTCTCTCAGCAGGAGTCTAATGGCTTTATATGAGAGTCAAAAAAACAACAACGTGCATAATCAGTTCCATTTATGCTGCCCTACTGGTGTGCCAGTGATAATATTTGATATCGAACTGATATCACTTTAAGAGGTGATGATAAGACAGACTTAGCTTGTGAAGTGGGAATTTGTGATACAGCTCTATTTGATTGTGCAGGTATAAACCGAATTAAGTATTCTGGCAGTAAGCGGACTCATGTTGTATTTTTACTTTTTAAAAAGCAACAGGTGACACCGAACCTGCAGGGATCTTTATAAGGATCTTTCGGAATAGTTAGTTGTAGGTGAAATGGAAATTCTATGGTTGTAATTGTTACATTATTGAGGTATAATGATGATCAAATTAATCTTGGATAACGTTTGGTCTTTTCTTGATTCATAATTTAATCCTGGAAATTGGGTGCAAAAAAGGACGCAGAAATCTGATAGGGATATCATGGTTTTATTGAGTAGGTCTGATATTAACTGCACGGTAATTGCATTCTGTAAAACGATTTGCAGTGGAACTCATGATTGATGTGCTGTTTGCTAAATACGCACACAATTTCTGCTCCACAGATAATATTGACAAACTACAGGAACTTCGAAAATCTAACAACAATAGGTACATTTCGTGTCCTCCACCATCACATGCCTTAATTAGCGTGATACACGCCTTGAACGCCTTCTGTTTTGCATCTAACACACACCGGCTGCAAAGCAAGAAGCTAGTTGTGGGGTCAAATTACCCCACGTGAACAAAATAGTCCTCTTCAACTTAGAATTTTGAGTGCCTTGTCAGCTTTTTAGTCAGCATGTTGCGGAGACACTTGCTGATGCTATTGAATGAGAAAGTGTGTCCAAACATTTGACTGGCACTGTATTTTACTACATAAGGTAAACATAATCCATACTGAGACTGTTTTTTATTACAGTTATTGGAAACAAAAACTCAAGTAAGATACCGTATTTAAAATGCTTAGATGCACCTTACGTGTAAAAGATGATATCAAAAAGTCGTATCACTTATGATAGGGGTCGAGACATTGTTAATGAATCAATTGCAAGACAAATAACACAATCACACTTTTCTTATTTATGCACTCGAGGGGATACAGAAACTTTCTCAGTGCCTCATTTTTTCTGAACTCCGGTAGCACAAGATGCATTGTGAGTCATATTAGTACACAAATGCGGTAGGCTAACAATCAAGGGGAGAGGAGCACGCTTGTGTGCAATTTGTGCAACAAAGACTTCAAACCTACGATATCACTTTAATGCAGAACATGTTGCAGCAAGCAACGTGAGCAGGAACCAAGATATTTCCCTTCCTACGTTACATTGGCAAGCGACAATTCAGTCTCTACCACGAAATGGACAGCAATATTTGACCACCTTTTGAGTCCTGTGTCCGTTTTTGGCTTCCCAAAACAACAACATATGTTTTCTAATATTCTCCAATGTGAGGAAAACACTCCCAGCAAATAAACAACATGTTAGCCTTGTCTCCAACCTATAGTCATTCATATACAGCAGATTATTTTTGTAACTGCTATTTTTGTGCAAGAGGATAGCGTTGCACTAAAAAAGGGTTTAAAACATAAGAGCCATCTCCATTAGAATTAGCCTATGAGTCAGCGGCACATGAAAGGAGTCTGATTTAGGTCAAGTCTTGATCTGGCGTCAAGTTTTGACGAATTGTAACGCTTTGACTCACACTGCAGTCAAACAATGTGCCAAATGAGGTTTTAAAGACGCGCCATTCGTCGGGGGAATGACAAGCGGCAAAAAGTGAGGACATGACAACTGACTCCCTTTTTCGTATGAGTCGAACAGATCGTCGCCATCTGAATGTGCGGCTTGGAAGCAGATGACGCCTTTGTCACTTATACGACCATGTGGGATGCACTGCAGTGAGGAGAAATAAAAACATTGTTCCAAACATATTCAAACCACCGTTTTGCATAGCGGAACATGACCCCTCAGCGTACGTCACAGGAATACAGCTCAGCCAGCAAAGGAGATGTGATTAGTTGCTTCTTTGTCAATCTTTTGGGTTCCTCTTCCAGACAAGTGGAGATACCACAACGTTGCCCTGCCGCAGGGGTTGTTGCCGGTATTGCGATGGGATGGTGTTATACTGGAGCCGTTTCTTGCTGTTAACACCTTAACCCTGCTCTCTGGTCGTTCCCAGAAGGCATCATGGGAAAAAGCACTCACTGCATATCGCTGATCAATAAGTCTATTGATCCACGATTTTGAGGTCATCTTGCAAGATTATTCTTTGTGGAGGTATTTTTCCTGACATACTGTAGCTGGCGGATATTTCTGGGAACATGACGGAGGGCGTATTTCAATATTTTAGGGGGTCCTGACCCAGTTTAAGATGGAAACCGACAAAGTCACTGTATTGTATTGTTATTGTTATGTTGTTGTTTTGTTTTTCTGCAGTCGTTGACATTACGCTAAGCTAGCCTAACACATGAATAATCGCCTCACTGTGAAAATTAATCCACTTTCAGAGCAACAATCCTTTGCTTTCACGCCGAGCCAGAGGGATATCAAGGTTTTTTCTAACCTAATCATTCGTGGCTCAAAACATAGCGTTGCTAATTTGCACAAAATTGGTTACGGAATACTTTCTAGTCAACTGAACTGTGAATAGAAAAAAGGAAATGTAACAAAGAAGGTATGTGACGTGTGCAAAAATTACACCAAAAAAGGCTCATTTTTCTTACATTTTGGTCTTTAAAATTCACTCACAATTAGACCCTAATGACGAAAAATGTCACATTCCCCATAAGTGCTCATCTAAAAAATATATGGTCATATTTTTCCACTTCAAACAATTCAATCTTCTTTAAAAACACTTCAGACTTGATATAGCTACATATTAAAAAATAATAATCATGAAAAAAAGAATTTATTTACAGGAAAAGGAAAAAAGAAAACAGCAGGTCTCTAACATAAAGTGTCCCATAGTTCAGAGTCCTACACCTCCAGGTGTGGCAGGTTTGGGGGAGGGAGGAGGGGGAGCTGACGGAGGGGGGGAATGGGAGGTGCTCTTCGTCTTCCAGGCGTCTTGCTTGACCTCTTATAGGAGGTGGTTCCCCTGCTGCAGCCAATCCAAGGAGCCAGGGTCTTCCAGCACAAAAAAAAAAAAAAAAAACACACCTGCAACACATTTTGGCCACCACTACACAAAAGAAAAACTACAAAACGTATGACCCAGGGTCGTAACAAGACTCACAGTGACAGGTACAAAATGTCCCCAGGACCTGAAAGAGTTATTTCTGTTATGATGGTTACATTCATTTAAAACGTTCATAATTTACTTTTTTGCCTTGAAAAAGTTGTGTTTGGGCCCACAAAACTCCAACAGCATTTTGAATCTAAACAGATATAAACAATGACACTTCCAACAATAGCAGCCTTAATGTCTCTCTTGGCCTATATAAGTGGATACTAAAAGGGTGTCATGTATTATGCATATCCTCTGCTTTGGAACCCGAGACCAAATCAGGAAAAGTTGAGTCATTTAGAGGTTCTGATGCAAAATGAATGATCCACTCATTTTATGGGGGAGGACGCTACAATCAATCAAATCAACTAAAGTACTGTAGCTTTGTCGCTTTTGTCCTTGAAAACTAAACCGTGTCTCGCAAACATCTGCACGCTTCAATCAATCATTCATTAGAACTGCTTGGACGTGTCCTTGACCATGCAGTCTTTACCGTCATGAAAACTTTATTAACTGTATAGACAATGTTTTAAGTCCTATTCTAACTGTCAAATACGTATGGAAAAAAACTAAAATCAAGCAAAAACATCCACCTTTTATGGATGTATTGAATAGGGGACAGGAGTTTGTCTGCACCGGGATACTGTCTCCTCGTGGCATTTTATATTTAGTGCCTAAGCGTCGGGATTACTTTCTTGGGTATGTGCTGCTTAAAAAAGAACAATATATCGTACCAGTCAAAATTTGGAGACACTTTCTCATCCATTAGCATTAGCAAGTGTGTCTAAACTTTTTACTTTTGGTAATGTAAGTGTTTTCCACAGAGTAAAAATGTACAGTTTGTTATCAAGCTTCTCCTGCTAAGCATTAGCCATTATGCTATTACACGTCATGCTATTTAGGTACATACAGTAGCATGTAGTATAATTTACATTAATTATGTATCAATTAAATTCACTTTATTGTCTATATTGATATTCCTACAGTTGCATTTCCTGTTCTATGGTTATCATCACACATTTCCACTTTACCGTCACTGGTACCCTTCAGACAAAAACAAAAAAAGCCAAAGAAAAAGCCAAAAATGTGGATTTAATCTTATAGATGACAAATTGTATCCCTGTTGATCATTTGTTAGTCAACATTGTAGGCCACAAGTATCAAACTCAAGGCCCGGGAGCCAGATTTGGCCCGCCATATCATTTTATGTGGCCCGCGAAGGCCTTGAAATAATGCATGTGAAAAGGACACTTATCTGAATATTATTTTTTTTAAATATTTGTGTATATATATTGTAATTTTGTTATTAATATTAATTTTGTTTTGACTTTTTTAAGCTTTAGTTTTCATTATTTTATTTGTATACTATTGTAAAATTACATTTATATTATTGTATTTTTGTAATTTAATATTTTTTGTACTTATTATATTTAAATTTGTAAAAAATATATATTTAAAACATACTTTTACAATAATGTAATAAACATTTACTGTTACATTTACAATAAATAATAAAATAATATACTAAATTAAAAACAAAATTCATATTACTAACAAAAACAACTTTAAAATATTTGTTTTTAATCAAAAAGACAATCTTTCTTGCTAAATGTATTTGTTGTCAATATTGACAGAAAACCTTTTTTTGTTGTCAAATCCAATTTAAAATGATTTTTGTATTAGTTATTAATGAAAAATTAATATAATCATTAATTATTAACCAATTTCTAAAATAGAATTATAAAAAGTGGCCCTCTGAGGATAACCATACCTGCGATGTGGCCCACGGTGAAAATGAGTTTGACGCCCCTGTTGTAGGCCATAAAATACGTAATTTGTTGGCTCGTAATCAGTCATTACACTTTTAGCCTGCATGCTATTGAGCTTGGTAACATTAATATGTGTATAGTATCACTATATTGCCCACGTCAACCTTTCCTATGTCGCATTAAATTCCATTTCCTGTTCTATGGTTATCATTGTGTTTCTGATGCATATTTTAATTATTGTGTGCACTCTGCCCTGTGCAAATGAGCTTATTGTCGCAGTTGTTCCTTACAGTATGCAACATAATGACTCACAATGTGCTATGATGGGGTTTTTCTTTGACCTGTGACCACTTTTGTTGATTTTTCGCATTTTAATTGAATATTCCAGCAGCATTAGGCAACTCATTAACAGATCATAAGGCTGTACATGAGCATATTAAGGCCACTTATTGTACAGAGCAGACACTGCCGCATAATACAATCAAAGCTTTATTGAGATTTGACCCTCACTCATTGTGTGCGTTTGTGTGTGAGTGCTTGTGTGTGTGTGTGTGTGTGCAATTTACACCTCTATACACCTCTGCTTAAGTGATGCACTTTGCGTAAGACCATTTTAATGATCTAAAGCTGAAAACGATTTTGAGTTATCCACTTAAAATGTGGTCTTGTTATCGCTGCAGTGACACATTACAGTTGTCATAGTTCCAATTTTGACCAATGATGAAAAATGATGAAAAAAATGTATTTCTGACATAAGAAACCTTTGCATTAAAGTTAAATCTTGAATTGTATTGTTTTAATATTAAATTGAATGTTAAAACGGTACTAAATAATCTGTACAATTAATAGAGGTGTGGTCATGGCCACAGTTTGACCCTGGAACCGATTATTTTTTGATTTCCATGGCTTCCTACAGGAAGTTAGAATAAATTGGAGGCTTTCTATTGTACTTCCCTTCAAGAGTATTCAAAAGTAGTTTTATGTCTTATAATGACCATTGTGCATTCAATGTTAGCTTTCAAAAAATGACCAAAAAATACATGTAATATAAGCTCATTATAGCAAATATTTATCAAATCCTTGCCTGGATGAGGGAGTGCGTGTTGCATAACATCCGATAGCAAACAAAACAACTTATTTTGTTTTTCCATTGCATGCAAACACAGGAGTCTACAGGGACAAGCGTTTATTTACCTTTTACACATCACTGTCATCCTCATTTAAGCCTGGAATGTTTGCACTGGAGGATGTGGTTTTCTTGGTTGTTCGGGTACAGTGGCTTGCAGAAGTCCATAAATGTAATGACACAGCACAGATCGGGTTTGTTTTCCCAACACCAGCAAGGCCTTGCAGTTAAGATAGAAAGCATCACGCTTAAAGGCGCAGTTGCTCTTTTCTCTCCATATGACAAAGATCATGGCAAGAAAACTGTGTACTTTACTTCCCAAGCAGCCGGCGGCGTATAGATGGCAGACGTGATGCAACGCTCTGACTCATTTCATCTTAGGGAATAACATATTTTTTTCCTCCGATCATTGCTGAGATAAATGTCATCTCGTTAGTTTGATAACCTGTTTATGTGAGGCTGTCATGCAGAGTAATACAGTTGGATACTCCATACCTTTCACTTTACAGATTGGTGTTGACTAGATATGGACATGTTTGGAATACTTCATTCACATCATAAGTTAACAAACATGCCGTGTGCTATTTTATTTCAATATCAATAATACTCCCCGTTTGGGAATGTAAATATTATTCAGTACTTTTTTCTTGGATTTCTATTATGTTGTTGTCCATTAAAAACATGTAATGTATGTATGTATCTATTCTAAAGACTTTTTTGGGCATTTTTTAAAAATCCTTGCATTTGTTTATTTGGGAGAGGGGGTGAGTTTTGAAATTGTCGTCATCTGTACTTCTGTGAAGAAGGTGTCGGACGTTTCGCTCCTCATCCGAAGAGCTTCGTCAGCGAACTAACAAGTGCTGGTAGCCTAGGCCTTAAATACAGTACAAGTGGGTGGAATTGGTGTGCCAACACCCTCCTCCTATTGGTTCCTTACACTAAGCCTGGGCGGAGTAGTGGTATAATCCTCTCCTGCCATTAGCACCTCCGATAAAAGGGAATTGTAACTCCCTGAGTTGGGTATGAACGACTCTGATACTGGCTCGTTAGCATCTATTGTTCTGGCTCGGCCTTGGCTCCACCTCATTTGCAAGACTAAGAGCTGTGGGTTTTGGTCTCAGTAACCTGCTGAACACAGGGTCCAAATTAAATCTCAAACCACCATTCCGATTCAATGATAGGTTCTGTTGTTTGACAAAAATAGCTTGAAAAGTGTGTCTGGTTAAGGAAAAATAAAAATTAAATAAAGTTCTAACCTGTATTTATTCGGTAAATATGTATGTGTTATGAGGGTTTTTTTGTTTAGTTACTTCACTTTTAAAATCTCTTTTTAAATAAAGTTTTTTTTTTATCGGCATTTCTCAAGTATTGCATTTTTTAAATATTTAATACTACTGTATATACAGTATATATAATATTTAGATATTCACCAAGTACACTCCTGTTGGTGCCACTTACCCTCTGAGTCCAGGGTAGGTGGCACCAATCAGTTTATCTCCACTCAACAAACATCACAAACTTTTTAGCAACAGCTAAGTGACTTCAACAACCTCATGACTTGGAAACGGAAGTATACTTGATGAATGTCTCAATAACAATATTGTGGGTATATTGTGATGATAGGTAGTATTGTGCACTGGTCACTAGGTATTAGTAATGTTACTATTATGTTGGGTGACACACAAGCACCAATCTTGATCGCTGAAACAACAAGCTTTCTTGCAGATTTATCTCAATTATCTCAACCTCAACAGGCACAATATCCCTAATGTAGACTAATCCGTAACACAGGCTACTGTTGTGGTGGTAACCCATACCAAGTTAAAACTGAACTTTGAACCCTCGACGTCACATCCTATCCGCCCCCCACTCGGCTCCCCTCGCACTAGAACATATTTACAGCAACACGCAAGACCACGAGTCGTTAAGTGTTTCTTAAATGTCTTATTTTGTCTTATTATGTTTACTAATACAAGTGTAAAGGTGACTATAGGGGTGTTACTTCATGTCTAGAGGGCTCTAATAATGTTAAAAACCATATGTACAAGATCATAAACAGGTTTGCTATGCTGTAACTACGAAAATATTTGATTTATAAATAAGGAATCCTACTTCACTGATCATGGTTGTGTCTGGAACCAATTAACCGCGCTAAGTGATTACTGTACTGGGATTACTGTACTTGTATAAACTATAAACATGCAATGAAGTCATGGCCAACCTTGTAATTGTGTACTCTGGGATGACTCAGTTTTATTAAAGCAATGAATTAGTCTTAAAAACAACACCACAAAAACCCTACTCCACTTTGAGCTTCAAATGTTTTAAACATCTCAACATCCATGGAACCTTTGGTTGGACGTAAAAGCTGTTTGACAGCTACGATTTAAAGTAAAAACGCATGATCACAGATGACCATAAGGTATACCATTTGACATTTTGTGGAGTTGCTAGTGATGAAGTTGGTAAAGTACATTTTCATGAAGTACTAAATCCTTTGACAAAAAATGTCATAGAATCATCATAATGTAAGCCAGCAATGCCGTTTTTATGACCTATGTTCTGCACACAAAACAACAGTATGGTAAATGCTGTGGACTATAAATCCAATATTGCAATAACTGTGGTAAGGGGTAATATGTTAATTATGTACCCAGCAAGGCCAAATTCCTCAAAAATCTGTTCACTTTGTAATTGGTGGGCAATGTTTTTTTCCATAGATAATTGGATTAGAAGAGATAAAACTCGTGAAATTAAAGCAAAATTGAGTTCAGGTGAGTCATCACATAGTCCAAAAAAATCACAGTGTGATGTTTTCTTAGTTTTTGTGTTTTTCTTCTCCCCCCTCCTTCCTCATCTTCATAAAGAATGATTGTTTACAGGCTGCAATTAAATTGATTTTGCCGACGTGTTGTTATTTTAGAGGCAACACAAGTGATTAGGATCCATGCACACACACACACACACACACACACACACACATGCGCGCAAGGATCTTGGAAGCTGCAGGCGAAGCTAATCAGCAGCGCGTTAAGAAAAAGTAATTAGCAGCTACAGCAGCACCTCGCAAGATGAGCCGGATTGGAGGCGAGAATATGTTAGACTTTACAAGTATCTGCTTTCATTTACGGAGACCTTTGACCTGCTAAATTCAATACTGTAATTAAACTGCAGTAGTGTATGCACTATATTTGTATATGTATTCTTTGTGTTGGCTGTTACGGGCCAACTACAGAGCATCATCGCTGTGAAAGAGCGCCTGGAGACCAAAGAGCAGTCGATGCCAAGAAGACAACAAATTAAGTGTTTTACACCACGCTGTGCACTTTTACAGGCTATAAGTAAAAAGACGTGTGTGGTACATGTCGAAATCTCAAGTAATACTACAAACAAATATGGCTAATGTGTGAGTCTATCGAGGGAAAGGCTTCTTGAGACGTCATCTGTACTTCTGTGAAGAAGGTGTCGGACGTTTCGCTCCTCATCCGAAGAGCTTCGTCAGAGAACTAACAAGTGCTGGTAGCCTATAGTGTGAGTCTATATTATGTCTTATTTATGCCTTTATACTGTATGTCTTACTTTGTCTCATTATGACGATTATATATAGTAGGTAATACGAATGTAAAAGTAACTATGGGGTGTTATCTTATGTCTAGAGGGCTGTAATAATGTTAAAAATCGTATTTAGAAGCTTTTAAACAGGTTTTCTATGCTCTAACTATGAAATTATTACATTTGTATACAAGGATTCCTACTTCACGGAAATTCACTTATCACGGTCGGTGTAGCTGTTATGTTGTGTAATATACAGTACTCGTGAAAGGTACATTTTCTTTTCCACTGAAATGGCAAAATGAAGTTGTTATACAGTGTTCCCTCATTTATCGCAGGGGGCAGGTTCCCAAATTAGGCTGCAATAAGTAAAATCCGCAAAGTAGCCACTGTATTTGTTTACCATCATTATATATGCTTTAAGGCTGTAAAACCCCTCACCATACACTTTGTACACTTTTACCAGACAGGCATTAACATTTTCTCACATTTATCTCGTTTAAACACTCTCAAAGTCCTAATTTCGTTTGAATTTTAATGATCAACCTACTAGGTTGGACACAAGAAATTATTAAGTAACTCCTCTGACCGTGCCTCTTCGTCCTGGTGCCGTTCCGCTGCACTGTAACATTTTTGTATCCTCGTTAAAACATATTGCTCCTGTTGTCGTATTTTCCTCCTCCTCCTCGTCCTCTTTGAACCGAAGATTCATTTACTCCGTAATAGTGCCCTACAGCTGCAACTTCTACCTTCTTTCAGCATGTCCAGAAGTCCAACTGTTTGTGCGATGGCTGGCATACTCTGCCTTTTGGGTGCAGAGAATGTAAAATTTTGAGGAGAAAACTTTCAAACATACAGTGTCCAGAGTCACATGGCTAGCTTTTTCTGTTTCTTCTATTGTTTATTGGCGGTTAGCAAGCAGCTCAGACGAGATTGTTTGACAATGGTCTACAGCAGGGGTCTCAAACTCACAGCCCACGAACCATTTGTGTCCCGCCGGGTCATATTTTGTAGCCCGCAACTAGACATGGAAGAGTAGTGCAAATGCTATAAAACAAATATTTATTTTTGATATTCTTCTATTTGAGAGACATGAAATGTGTCTTCTGAATGAATTTAAAATAGCTTTGCTGTTTATCAGACACCTAAATAAAAACAACTAAAATCCTATTTACATTTTATGAGATTCCCAGCCTGCCCTGCAATTGGCTGGCGACCAGTCCAGGGTGTACCCCGCCTCTCGCCCGAGGCAGTGGGCGGTGCAGACAGAAGAGAGAGAAGAGAGAGAGACACCGCTACCTCGTGCTAAAGCACAGAACTACAACACTCAACTTCCCACAATGCAATTCTTCTTAAAGAGCCAGGCTCTGCCTGTAACAGTGTTCATATGCTGTAAAAAAAACAAAAAAAAACACTAAAATTTCTGAAAAAATCTGTGAAACAGCGACTCCACAAAGGGTGAACCCTCTTTCCAACGGCCTCTTTCCAATGATACTGGCTGTGGCTTGTGTCTGCTGCATATAAGCTGAACATGTGCATGTGTTTTATCAGCCATATTTCTCATCATGGACCATGTTCAGCAGCCCAGTCTGCTGACAATGCTATCGCTACATGTCAGCCGGTCACCAGCAGCAAAATGTTTCTCCCTTCCGCGATTAGTCGAGCATGGGCAAATCTAATTAGCGACCATCACTAGGGGACAGAGCTTTGACTGACACCGACGCACTCGACTTTGACGCTTTCCTGTTTCTAATTCCCACACTGCTCTCGCTCGCTCTCCTGCTTCTTTTTTCATTTGCTTGTGCACATCCTTTCCGTGTTCAGCCTGCTAGGAGTGATTTGTGTCACAAAACGATGGCGGAGGAATTCAAGCAAAGGCTAAACACAAAAGCGCCATCAACAACGTGGAAGTTGTAGCTCTGCCGGCCTCACACAGATGCATAATTCAATGTGTTTGCTTGTGTATGTACTTGGAAGGCATTCCAAACAAGGAGAATAATTTTAGGGAAGCTCGGTTTAGCGTGGCATGTTGCTAACTTGCTAGTAGCCAACAGATTAATGGATGAAAATTGTACATTTTGAAGTCTTTCTTCATTAGCTGGTGGCTAGTGTTTTTGTTTGGGTTTTTTTTTGTTTTGTGGTCATAGACATTACTTTTGGCATCCATTTTGCACAATGTCAACTCCAAAATATTTTCAGTTTTTCTTAAATGACACTTGACTGAATATTGTTTTTGAATAAAAAACGTTTCCTCTCCTGACTAAATTTGCCAAAACATGCAACCCTACTGTGTTGCCTGTGCTATTAAAGCCTAAAGGTTGACCCCCCCATAAGTTTGGTTTACTTGAAAGTTATCACACCTCTCTAAAAAAACACCTACTGTAACTTTTGGGTAGGGGTGTAGCGATTGAATCGTTACACGACTACTTTCGGGTGTTTGGTACACACATTTAAGGTACCGACAAGCACAAGTGTTTAAACTTTGAGCAAGATTGGTTGGAAAACATGGCCGTCTTCAACCAGAACGTTATTGCACTTAGGGACTTAGCAACTAATTTGCTGAACTTCTTTGACCATTTGTCTAATGATTATAAAACTTTGAAGATATCTGTGCCACATGTATGCATGTCTTCCATAGCATTTTAACCACAACCCATATAGGGCACCACAAATGCCATTTACAGCCATGTAAAAATGAGGATACCCCATTCCCATGCCTGTGCTAAATATTGCATTTTTACTACATTTACAACAATGACAGTAGTCCAATCATACAAGTTCCTCAATGAAACGTTCACTTAAATGAGTTCAAGAAAGGCAGCATAGACCAAACTGCAAGGGATCAAGGGTAATTAAAGTAATAGAGGTCGTCTTTTCTCAGTGTTCAGCCCGCGTTTGCTTGGACAGCTAATACGTCACTCGCCTATCTGCTCGGTAATAACAACAAAATGAAGGGAATTCAATTGCAACGTAATCAATAGCAATTCAAAGCTGTCCACATGTTAAAAATAATTACTTGAGCCCATTTATAATCTCTCCGATAGGTAAATCATAAAATATTGTAGCATTTACGAAGTGTAGCATAAATATAGATCACTTTCCACACAGAAAATCCATATAGCTGCTGTGAGACTGTTTTGTTGTTGATGGGTTTTTTTCTCTCATCCAATTAGCATTCCAGCTATAACTTTGCTCCGCCGCCTCATTTTTCATCTCCAAATGTGAAATCTATTCCTTAAATCCTTTTCGGTGGGTATTTTGTTTACTCCAGCACACAGCACAGTCTCATCGTCTATTTGTTATGTGTTCTGTCTGAAATGTTTTCACTGTAGCCAACCGTCAATTGGCTTGATTAGAGTGTGGTTAACATTACTGCCTGACTGATCATATTCTAGATGTGAAGTACTAAAGAGGGAAGGATGATGCTAGCATACCAACATGTAACTATTGGATACTTCCTGTCTCCTTACTACGTGTTTTAACTAGGGTTGGGCATTGTTTGAATCTGAATGATTCCAGTTCTGATTCCTCATTTTGCTTCCGGTTCCTAACGATTCTCAATTCAGATGCTTTTAAAAGGCAGGTCAAAAAAATTTGCATGTTTTAAATGAAAGCACTAACCAGAGTTCTTTTTGGATGAAATGTCTGAACTTCTGAATGAATTATTTAATGATATAAACTTTTTTTTTTATCAACTTTACTATGAATTTCTTACAGGGCTGTTTTCAACCAGTATAAACTGTAACTATCAAACCATTCAACTTGAATATAAATGCCATGAAGTTTTGTTTTCACAGGAGTACACTTTCACAAAAGATGCTGCCTCAAGGTTGGTGTAAGCTATTTTTTATGTCAATCTTATTTTGCTAACACAAGTAACAGGATATAACCCAATTCACTGTTATTTTGAAGGCCGGAAGTGGGTTGTGTTAGTTGAGAAGTTCCCTTGATTATTGCTAACAGAGACGGACTGGGCAAATAAACTTGCGTAGCCCCCATCTTTTATTTACACTGAACTTCCACAGCATTCTGAAACCCTTGGTTACATTGGCATGAGACAGTTATTTATTGTTAGACTTGCCTGATTTTGATTGCTTGGAGGAAGTCATCAAAGACGAGGTACTGTGTTATTTCTTCACAATGAATGTGTGGACATTACGTAATCATGTTGATCGTGCACCCTCCTTTACATTATGTAATTGTGTTGCAAATGTTGCACTGAGCCAGTTAAGCCAAACTTTTTAGCCGCTTCTTCTTCGCCGGTGCTTCTTCTTCGTTGGTTCGCGGCTATTTCCTCCGGTCGGCGAAGTGGGCATCGAAACTAGGAATCGAAATTAAAAGATTTGAACAGTCCTGGGAGAATTGCAACGTTAGTCCTGGTTCCTATCGATGCTCGAGACTCATGCACAATCCTATTTTTAACTGACTGTTAGGCAGTCATGTGTGGTGAGGTTCATTGCTGGTAAAGCACTGGCTCCTTTGGAGTTTTTTTTATGTTAATACAGGTTGCTCATTAAGAGAATAACCCCCAAAAAAGAGGAGAATAATTCACTTTAGTTAAAAAAATATTTTCTAAATGCTTTCAGATGCTTCTTATAGACCAGTGATCCCCAACCCCCGGTTTGGAACCATTTCCATTTGGTACCGGGCCACACAGAAAGAAAAAATTATTTCCATGATGTTTTATTTTGAAAAGTGGCCGGATTCTCTCTGCTACATCCGTCTCACTTGACGCATGTCCATTGTGCGTGTGCTAACTTTATCTCATGCCGCACAGATAGACTACTACTGTAATTTTAGCATTTTTCTTTCACCTCATATTTGGTGTCAAATGCTGATACAATGTGGGAATGAATAAAGGTAAGTTTTGATGACTTATTGAGTGCTAATGTGCACATTTGTCTCAAGTTAATTCATGCTAGCACACTGCCTTTTACCACACACGTCAAACAGCCATGTAATCATCTCTCTGGAAACACTCCACAGATAAGATAAATTTGATCGCTATAATGTACGAACCCCAACCTCCACCAACCCCACCGGCCAGTCCGCGGGAGATTTGTGGGAACACAAGCCGTTTCGTGAGTCAAAAAAGGTTGGGGACCACTGTTATAGACCCTATTATTTATTTACTATTAAGAAGCACCTTCCAGCTGATGCACACCTCAACCCTCCTGTATGACATTTCTGTTTATCTTACTGTCTGATTAGCAAGAATAATGACATCAAACTTACATTAACTACATTACACAAACTGAGGAAAGTCATGGTGTATAATAGATGTTTCGGCCACATTATATTATTGCTGACATGCTAAAAACAAAAACTGGCAGCCGCCACGAGGCAACTCGTGTGCACTTTTGTGCGAAATCCTACTAGATTACAATGAACAGCCTGAAATATTACTTTAAAGCACTAAATGCTGAGTATATCAATAGAAAACAAACATTAGTCTCTGTGGTCTCACACTGTGTTATGCTGTTATGCTGTTATGTTCTCCACAGCCATGATTGTCTCGTCATAAAGCGACATTAAGGACACATTATGGTCATGCTAACATGTCATTCAGCATGTACTGCATGGAAGCGTCTGCCTGCAGTCCATCCATTCAAGTCCGCTTGGCTATGACAGTAAGATGGATCACAGCATGAGCGCACAGGTACAGTAAGTAGTACCAATGCCCTCCTCGGAAGCCATGCAGCACAGTACTGTATGTCATTTACTAGAGGACATTACGCTGACTTACAGCCATTACCTGGAGACTTAACTTTAACTACTAGCCACCTCAAATTCACCCCAGCATCACATATTCACTTTAAAAGTCCATTAATTACATCATGCAGTCCTTTTTTGGTCCCCAAAGGAGACAAGCCCCCACTGTGTGACTGCAGCGTTATGGGCCTGCAACAACCTGCACACACACGGACATTTGCCTTATTAAATGGTGCCTCAGTGTGTGAGGAGTTATGGGGGACCATCATCCGTCTTTTACAGTTGATACTGTTGCTGAGTCACAGGGGTAAGGCATCAAAGCAGTCTGTCTCCCAATACACACTCCACAAGGTGACCAGACGGCCCCTTTTAGCTGGACGTGTCCACATTTTATAGACATGATTTTAAAATTGTCTGGGATTTTTATTTTTTAGTCAGTAGGTAGTATTCTGTCAAGTTGAATTTCTCAGTATAAATGTAGAAATGCGGCATCCGAGTCATTGGCCATGCAGTCATTGGCAGGTCTATGTGTAAATAATTTTGACAGACGCATGTTTCTACACAACCCTCGCCTTCTTGCACTATCTCTGAATGTAGACTATATGCAATCATTGGCCAGTATCTCAGTCACTGGTCATGCGGTTATTGGTAGGTCTACCTGTTAATCATTATGATTGACTCGTGTTTCTTCATAGGTGCTGCCTTTGAAAGTAGATGTGCTATGCCATCATTGGCTGGCATCACAATCATTGGTCATGCAGTTATTGACGGGTCTGTGTTTCTCCACAAGTCCCGCCTGCATGGAGACTATATGCAGTCATTGGCCAACATCTCAGTCATTGGTCATGCAGTCATTTGCAGGTGTACATGTTCATCTTTATAATTGACTGGTGTTTCTCCATAGGTCCCTCCTCTTAAAGTAGATGCACTAAGCCATCATTGGTCAGTTGTTGGCGAGTCTATCAATCATTTTGATTGACTCAGGTCTCCCCACAAGTCCCGCATTAATGCCTCATTTGTGTATGTAGACTTTATGCAGTCATTGGCCAGCATCTCAGTCATGGGTCATGCTCTTATTGGAGGGTCTACATGTCAAATTTTGATTGACTCACGTCCCTCCATTGGGCCTGTGTTCATGGACTGTCTTTGAATGTAGCGTAGCGTAGCTATTCTTGTATAAAATACAGTAGCAGTCAGAAGTTTGGAAACACTTTGTCATTCAATGGAATGCAAAAGTGTCTCCAAACTTTTGACTTGTACTGTACTGCAGAGTCTTTTAGCATTTCCAATCATTTGAACTTGGTCACGCTGAAGTGGATTCACGTTGTAAATGCAGACGCCAATAACCTCAGCAAGAGCGAGCGCGAAAAGGCAGCAGTGCCCTCTCCCTTTTAACAGGAAAATAATTTTTCAACAAGCTCCACTGCGGCGCCGAGCAGTGGGTGGGCCTGTAGACAAAAATTGAACCCAACTTCACCTCTTTGATGCAGTTGACTCGAATCACCCGGAATAATGTGACATTGCCGCTGACTCCGTTATGCATCACTACCAATGATCTCCCCCCCACCCAAAAAACAAGTTAGTGTGTTGTAGATGCTGATGTGAAGTGAAACGGGCGGAACTAATGTCATCGATGTTTGCAGAGAAAAAGCATAACATAATCCCACTCACTCGCAGCTTCTGTAGGGCATTTTCATTTATTTCTGCTGTGAAAACATTGAGTGTGTGTGATGTGATGGCTGGTCATAATACAGCTTTTAAATCAATGTGTGGAAGTGCAGCTGCGTTTCATACGTACTTCTCATTTATTCCTGATAATATCCACTCATGTGGAGCTTTGCCATTAAGAAGCTTCATTTTCATCCCTAATGCTAACTGCAAACAGACTTTAGTCCCTAAATCTAACAAAATATTTTTCAACACATTTGAAATCAATTCCGTCTTACAAATAAATACAAATGTTTCTGCAAAAGCTAATACACTATAATGGAAATGTAATGACTGTACATGCAGGTTATACATGTTATCTACTAGGGATGAGCCGGATACTTATCATAAACGAGTATCCATTACGGATAATGCATTTTTGCCGAATACGAGCATGAAACGAGTCATTATCCATAATCGTAATGAAAGAAAATCCTCATTATGTATTCACTCTCTGTGATTGGCCAGTCACACACAGCGACCGCCCCCCCTGAGACAGACGATGCAGGCTGCAGCCACAGAGGAGTTGATCGGTGCCTCATTCACGTACACCGTGCAATTGGCAAGTTGAAAACTGCTCGTGTGGCGTTGCCCACTGCCTCCACTTTATTATGTTTCCCCCAGCTCACCTCTATTTCGGATTGTACCTAAAGTTACTCGGCAAAACTTGTTTCATAAAGTACGCTGTGCATTTGACAAGACAGCGCTGTGCAGGCTTGTTTTGCGTCAGTCACTTATGCAACTCAATTGGGGTAGCATGACCACTTTTTTCCTTGAAATTTGTTATTGTCTTATTCCATGAAGTCACCCTAAAACAGGCGTGCTACCTGCGATATAAGAATTTGGTTCATTTTCAGTTGGCAGTACACAGACAGAGGTAACAGTAACCTGCACTGACTGGCCACAACATTAGGTACACCTGCACAGTACAAGAGCTTCTGCCTGTGTGGCTATCATACTACATTATATACATAAACGTGGTAAAGTATTACACCCCTCTCAATACGTGGCAGTATGCACGTTGCAACCTTCAACTTGTTTCGTAACATACACGTGCATTTCACAAGACGGTTGTGTAAGGCTTGTGTGTCCGTCACTGCCTTTTTTTTTTTCTGTCTGCTTGCTTCTAATTTGGCTGGTGATATAAAGTCAGTTGGAAAACTTTGCTTGGAGTACTGAACGCGGAGCTTTTGACAAAACTACAGTGAACAAGGCTGACAGATTGTTTCCCTGTTTGCCATCGGTGGATGTTTGCATGAATCACCAACTTCACACAGATCATTAAAAAATAATTATATAATAAAGTCTTACAGCTCACTTACACACATACACAGTACATATATAGATTAATAATAAACAATAAAGATAGTAAGTCATGTGAAAACTAACTTTTAATTACTGTATTTAATGTGTTTGATATAGAGTAATCCCTCCTTATCATGGTTAATTGGTTCCACAATTAACCCTTCTACCGTAGGATTTCTTTATTTATAAATGTAATATTTTCGTAGTTAGACAAAGAGTACCTGTTGCCAACCTTCTAAATACAATTTTTAATATTGGTAGAGCCCTCTAATGAAATAATAAACACCCCATAGTCACCTTTACGCTTGTATTTCCCAATATAATAGACACAGTACGAGAAAATAAGACATATAAGGCATAAATAAGACATAATATAAACTCACACGTTACCCACGTTACCTTTTTTTACTATAGTTTTTGTACAGTACTTCCTGTGGTGGCCATATGCTCATTAATGTAACATTATTGACACCCAGTAACCATTGTAGGATACCACATATCACAATGTCTTTGAATGCTTCTTCTGAATGCCTTGTATTTACATTTGAGTTCATTTAGCAATTTTTATGTTGGATAATTTACAAAAATCTGCAAAAATTAGCTGAAATATATATTTTTTTCCTAATAATAGGCCGTATGCATCCACGAAACAGCGATGATTTATGAGTTAATATATTTTTGAAAAACTGTAATAGAGTGAAGCCTCAAAATTCAAAGCGCGAAATGGCGAGAGTGACCTGGAGAGATGCAGCCTCAAAATCAAAACATGCACCCCTGTGTGAAATATTTGTCCTAAAACATGTCTTGAGAAAGAGGGGCCACATCTAGTCCGCAGCATTAAGCCAAGTGTTATTAAAAGGACTTACTGTACATAAACAAACATTTTCTAAAAACAAGCATTGTGACACTCTTAGTGATTCTCTCTGCAAGCAAGAAAGGTTAGCTCGAGACTATGGCCCTTTAGAAAATGGTTCATAAAAGTATTGAACTCTGTGTCAAGTGATAGTGGAGGAAAAAGATACTGTGATTATATTGTAAAAACAACAAAATCTTACTGTCTTGCTCTGTATTTCAGCCTGCTCCTTTTCACTATGAAATGATGCACTTGTTAAGATAAAGGTCGCTTCTGCTCCGGTTGTGTTTCCACGGCAACATCAGTGAGCTAAATCCAATTAGATTTTACTCTTTGGCACAGAAATTGTCACTTTTCTAGGATATTTTTGTTGTTAATTGGAAGCAGCCAATAACTAGAGAGAGACCATTAACAAGCTAGCGTGAGTTTCACACCAACATTTTAAAGCGTATGCAGAGGTCGATAAAGCTGCTGGATGCTGACCACTCATAATACTTCAAATGCAGCTACATTTAGAGGTTGCCTACGGCCACAGCCAATGTTTTCTGACTGAGCGCTATTTAGAGCCCCAGATATGCAGACCATGCTGTCAGTCACTACAGTATACAATGATGGAAAAAATGATTAGACCACCCTTGTTTCTTCAGTTTCTTGTTTATTTTAAAGCCTGAAGGACCTTTGTTTGGACAAATATAACAACAAATGACAACAAAAATAGCTCATAAGAGTAAGATTTTTTGGCAGGACAATGCTATAGCTATTCATGAACTTAGCTATTCAAGAACTTAAGTGACTTTGGTATTATCAAGAAAACCATGGAAGTTGCTAGATATCGGCTCTTAAATTCAACTCTTATGAGCTATATTTGTTATTATTATTATATTTGTCCAAACAAATGTACATGTAGTTGTATCAGGCATTAAAATGGATCAATAAACTGAAGAAACAAGGGTGGTCTAATCATTTTTTCCATGACTGTAGGAGACTCTGCGGTTAACTGAACAGAGGCATATAGAGTAACAGTAGTAGTACTAGTATTTGAAGCCTTGATATTGATGTATCTACCAATTGCTGGTGGTTAGTAGTGCACTATAGAGATGCAATGTATTGCAAATGAGATTTTGCAAGGGCAACACTTGCTGTATGAATATTTAACCTACACAAGCTGCAGCTGAAAAACACCCATTTGACTCTTCAAGAGCATAGCTTCAAGACTTATTCTTTTCAAACCAGTATAGATCGTTTTTCTTTATGGAGCTTTGTGTACTCGTTGAAAACAGAAACGTCTGAAGTTGAAGAGCAATGCAACACTTTCCGCCCTCCCTCCCTCCCAATCCTCCTCCCCTGTCTTATCTCTGCTCCTTTGAAACAGCACCTGTTACAGCAGCTTGGGAGCGTGCCGTCATGATGTAGTGGCGTAATATGTTGCCAGCAGCCACTTTCATTCTAGAGCCACCGCTGATGTGCAAACAAGCCAGGACATCTTCATCCCGCAAGGGTTTAATGAGGTTTGGAGTGGTGTACTGCAAGGGCGGAGAAATGCCAGACCCCATTGATATTTTTGTTGTTTCCAGTTTGCCAAGTTACCGTTTGATGCTTACTGTATTTGGGATTTGACTGTCCGCTTGTTCAAGTGTGTGTTTATCCAGATGGCTGATCAAATGTCAGAAGTAGCATGGCGACATTGCACCTGGACTAATTCTTTGCAAAATGAAGCCTGTTGATTTTCAGGGATGTCCACCACACGGCTGCTGAGTTAACTGGGGTCAAGTGCACATCAGCATCTCGTTTTATCGTGCAGTTGCGCCTCGCCACATCAAGCTTTGAATTCTATGCCTTAACTCTATCACGGTTTTTGAAAATATATGAATTAATAAATTGTTGCTGTTTTGTGGTTGACTACGGCCTATTAAGTCAAAGAATATGCATGTGTATGCAAATTTTACATTTTTGTTTACCTAAATTAAACATTTTAAAGCATAAAAATGGCTAAATTAACTAAAATCCAAATACAAGACATTCAGAAGAAGCATTCAAAAATGTTGTGATGATATGTAGTATTCTGCACTGGTCACTAGGTGTCAGTGATGTTACTGTAATGTTCACTGAGACGGACAAGCGCCACACTTGATTGCCGGAACAACAGGTTTTTATGGCAGGTTTGAATTCTCTCACAACAGGCACAATAATCTCAAAGAAAAATCCCTAATACAAACATGGGCTATTGTTGTGATCAGACTAAGCTGAAACTCACTGTGCACCCCAAACGTCACTTCCTGTCCGCCACCCATCGGAAGACATTTACAGCAACACATATAAGCACAAGTCTTATTTATGTCTTATGCCTTATTTTCTGTTATTATGTCTACTACATTGGGTAATACAAGTGTAAAGGTGACTATAGGGCTGTTATTTCACATCTAGAATACTCTAAAAATGTTAAAAACCATGTTTACAACCGTATTCATAAACAGATTTTCTATGGTCTAACTACGAAAATATTCAATTCATAAATAAGGAATCCTACTTTGCGGAAATGAATTTATCATGGTCAGGTCTGGAACCAATTAATCGTGATAAATGAGGGATTACTGTCATGTTTATCCTGGATGACAGACTTTACATTTTTTTTCCAGAAAGTCTTTCTTTTCATACATTTTAGTGTACTGTTCATGTCAACTACTTCTAGAAATCATTATTGGATCACACATGGAATGAAACAACTCTCACATAGTCACTAAGGGGGCGGTCACACTGGTTACAACACTGGTCACTCTGGTAGCAAAGAATAATAATCTAAGCTGGTAAAATAGACTCTAAAAATAAGATGGTATTTTGGTTATTGGTCTGGTTATTTCACGAAAGCTGCCCCATGACCATTATACCATTTTAAACATTAAGCAAACCACACCAAAGTGCCATAGTGTGTACCAAGTTTGTTTTTTTGTCCAGACTAGAGTAGTGAACTTCCAGTGGTAACGTAACCTGGCTTTAAACTGTTTTTTGTGCTGAATGAGACAAATGATTTTGGTTCTTTTGCTAGTCAGAGAACAACAAAGCAATTTTGGGAAGATTGCAGCCAACTCATAACCTATTCCTCCCTTGTAGGCCATCAATAACAATGAGGAACGTGTCAGCCGCTAATTAGTGTGTGTGCATGCATGATGAAGGAGCTTTGTTTTTTGTTTTTTTTTGGTGTGCTTGTCATTATTAAAAAAAACTAAATTAGACCTCTAAATGTTTTATCCATAACCATATTTTTTAGGCACAGTCAGTGGTCATCACAAAAATGTGAATCTAATATTATATTGAATTAATATTTATTATTTAATATTTATTTTACAAAATAATATAATAATATATAAATTAATGTGACATTTAAACATGCATTGATTATGATAATATATCAATTGAATATTATGTTAAATTAAATTCCGCCCACTCTTACTGTATTTAAGGCCTAGGTTACCAGCACTTGTTAGTTCGCTGACGAAGCTCTTCGGATGAGGAGCAAAACGTCCTACACCTTCTTCACAGAAGTACAGATGACGTCTCAAGAAGCCTTTCCCTCGATGGACAACTCCTGAACGACTGAGAGCCTACACAGACGCATATTTAATATACAGTATTTTATATACATTTTTACTCTGGATCCATGCAGTAGTCCAGATTGTGGCAAAACTGTCCAACATTTATTTAAAAAATATTTACAATTAATATTTAGCGTTTATAATTAAGGGTGATAAATATTTAACCATATTGTATCATCCATCCATCCATTGTCTATGCTTTATCCTCATTAGGGTCGCGGGGGCATGCTGGAGCCTATCCCAGTTGACTTCGGGCGAGAGGCGGGGTACAGCCAATGGCAGGGCACATATAGACAAGCAACCATTCACACTCACATTCATACCTATGGACAATTTAGAGTCTCCAATTAACCTAACATGCATGTTTTTGGAATGTGGGAGGAAACCGGAGTACCCGGAGAAAACCCACACACACGGGGAGAACATGCAAACTCCACACAGAGATGCCCCAAGGGAGAATCGAACCCAGGTCTTCCCAATCTCCAGACTGTGACTGTGTGGCCAACATGCTAACCACTAGACCGTGCAGCCCCATATTTATTTTTACTCAGCATTATGTACAGCAATTGAAGTTGTGGCAAAATTTCACATTTATTTATTAAGAATTTATATTATTATTTTTTTTACATAATTCCATTCAGTTCAGTAACACTTGAGGAAATACGGCACTGAGTGTGTGCCTGCTGCCAAAAAATGATTATCTTTGACAGTGAGAGTGAAGGGGGGGGAAAAAACAGTGCTAAAAAGTGTGGTAATTAAGAGAAAGTGATTGTTGCATGCAACTTCTTAATCATCACACACAGATTGGATCAGGTGCCAGCTGTGTATGAGAATCTCATTTCAGCACATTCTGGTATTTCTTTTAAGGTTCTCTCTTTGTTACAACTGAGGAATTGCATACATTTGCTTCGACGTGTGCTGTGCTTTAGATGTCCACACCTGCCAAAAAAAAGCACATTTCTGCAACCCTTGTTTTATGTCTTCTCAAGGGACAATAGTATAGAAAGTCAACTTGGACAGTATAGCTTTACTGTCCTCAGCCATTATTGTATAGCTGCAGCCCATTTTCTGAAGGGAGTGGATTTTAGGCTGGTCACAATGTCACCATGCATGTTGGAATTCATGTTTCCTTCAATGAACCGCAGCTCCCCTAATGCTGGCAGCCCTCATGCAGCCACAGACCATGATGCTACCACTACCATGCTCATCTGTAGGCAAGATGCAATTATCATGTTTACTTTCTGTAGTATTGTCCCTTCATAAAATGTACCGTCCTGTCATGCACCTGGTCCACAATAAGCAGTCCAGATGTGGCTCCTGAGTTACTATTGGAGGATTTTGACAAATGATTCTATAACATGCACAGTGGTCGTTTCTTTTACTACTTCTGCTGCTACTACTAAATTACATCCCAACCTACGGGTACCTTCTCTCCCTGAGTGCAGGCTGAGGTGCCTTCTTGTTAGTATTCCATCTCACAAGCCAACAAAGGGCGGAAAGCCTGTCTGGCTTCTTCATCTTTTTGTAGTGCTATGAAACGAGCCACACTTCACCAGAGATGCAAACAATGTAAATGGATGGTAAACAATGTGAGATAATGATGCGCTTTTGTGCGTATGTGTGTGATGTTCCAAAAAGAGCTCATGTCCTGCAGCCATTGTGTGAGTGTGTGTGTGCGTGTGTGTGCACGTGTGAGTGTGTGTGTGTGCAATAGTGATGGTATTATTTGTTTCACGTTTAACAATGTTACATTGAATTACATCACCTTAACACTCATTGATAAAAGACAGAAGAAAATAACAAAAAGTGTAAAAAAAATAAAAATAATCTTTTTTTTTTTAAATCACAATTTAAAATAAATAAATAGATACAAATGAAAATATACTCATTAATTTAAAATAAATGAATTAACAAATACAGGGGTAAAAAAAACAAAAACGACTGAAAGACGTTGTACGACCCAGCTGCTATGAACACATGTTCAAGACGGCGTGCAAACCACACCGCCTGGTCTGGAGAGCGATACCTCATGGCCAGTCACCGTTAATTTGCGTGGAGAACGCGTGGGAGTGCCATGGGTGGGCTTCAAGCAGTCTCACACAGTCTTCTGCAAATTAGTGTCTGCGTGTCTTATGAAGCAACTTCAAACTGTTAGGAACGGAGTGAGCCGCAGGAGGGGATTCCAAGACGCGTGAGTCGACGTGAGGGTTGGAAATGGTTTACTCCAAGCCAAAAAAGGGATAACAAAGGCAGCAAAATACAAACAAGGATGCGGCAACAAAAGGTGACCCGAGTGCAGACGGGAAAAGGCTGAACAACTAAGAGAGCTACCAAAAGGTGTAGAGCAGGAACAAAAAGCGCTGCTGAGTGGTCAAGCAGGATAGTACTACACAATGCTTACGCTGCTGAATAATCCAAGCAGGGAAAAGAAACTAGCAAGGTCACTAGCACAGAGACAAATAGCATCAGAAGGTAGCAGGGAGCGCCTGGGTCGTGGATAGTGGATCAACGATCTGGCAACGGTGTCTGGAGATCTCGTGTCTTAAGACTGGTCTCGTTAATTATCTCCAGGTGTTGCCAATCCGCTCCTCATGATGGTGTGGCGAGTGCACTGCGAACATGAGCACAGGAGAGGGCAGCAACGCAGCACACAACACACCACAGTATCCCCCCCTCTTATAAAACGCCACCTGGCGGTATACCTGGCTTGGTAGGATGAGACGAGTGGAAGTCCACGAGAAGTTGAGGGTCCAGGACACAGGAGCGGGCGACCCAAGAGCGTTCCTCAGGCCCATAACCCTCCCAGTCAACCAAATACTGCACCCCCCTCCCCCTCTTTCTCGCGTCCAATATGGCTCTCACTGAGTATGCTGGCTGGCCATCGATGATGCGGGGCGGAGGTGGGGCCTTAGCCGGAGGGCACAGGGGGCTGGAGTTGACCGGCTTGAGACAGGAAACATGGAAGACTGGGTGTATCCTCAGTGTGGGGGGTAGCTTTAGTTTGACTGCTGACCTGTTAATTATGGAGTCTACCACGTAGGGGCCCACGAACCTTGGTCTCAACTTCCTGCGCGTGCCTGTGAGTGGCAAGTCCCGAGATGATAACCACACCTCTTGTCCTGGAATAAACGTGGGTGCCGGGATACGGTGCCGGTCCGCCAGTTGCTTGTTCCGAGCCGCTGTTCGACCCAAAGCTGTGCGGGTGTCCCGCCAAACGCGCCGGGCTCGCCTGAGGTGGGACTCCACTGTAGGAATGGCAATCTCCTTCTCCTGTGAGGGAAACAGGGGGGGTTGGTAGCCGTAGACAGTCTTAAAAGGGGACAACCCTGTGGCAGTGCTGGTGAGGGAGTTATGCGCATATTCCACCCATGGAAGGTGTGCGGCCCAGGAGGTGGGATGTAGGTGGCAAACGCAGCGAAGGGCTGCTTCCAGGTCTTGATTGGCCCGCTCTGTCTGGCCGTTGCTCTGGGGGTGATAACCCGACGACAGACTGACCTTGGCGCCCAGGGCTCGACAGAAGGCTTTCCACACCCGTGATGTGAATTGGGGACCCCGGTCCGACACGATATCCATGGGGATCCCATGGATGCGGAAGACATGTTTGACAAGTAAACGTGCCGTTTCAAGAGCTGATGGTAACCTTTGTAATGCGACGAAATGGGTCATCTTTGAGAAACGGTCTACAATGTTCAATATCACAGTATTACCCCGGGATGAAGGTAGTCCCGTGACAAAGTCCAGGGCGATGTGGGACCAGGGTCTGGGTGGGATCGGTAGCGGCTGGAGTAAGCCTGCGGGTGGGCGATGGGATGCCTTGCTCCTGGCGCAGACAGAGCAGGCTGCCACGTACTCCCTGGTGTTGGTAGCCATGGACGGCCACCAAAATCGCTGGGACACCAGGAATAGGGTGCGTCGAACGCCCGGATGACACGAGATCTTGGCTGTGTGGGCCCACTGCAGGACCTCGGACCTGAGGTTGGGAGGAACAAACAGCTTACCCCTGGGGCACCCCTTCGGCGCGTCGACTCCCTTCAATGCTTCGGACACTTGTTTCTCCACCTCCCATATGACCGCCCCCAGCACCTTGGCCCCCGGCACAATGTGCTCCGGACTCCTGGCCTCCTCCACTGTGCTGTGAATCCGGGAGAGTGCATCGGGTTTCGCGCTCCGGGAACCAGGTCTGTAAGTGATGGAAAATTCGAAACGAGTCAGAAACAGAGCCCAACGTGCCTGGCGAGAGTTCAATCTCTGAGCAGAGCGTATGTAGGAGAGGTTCTTGTGGTCCGTCATGACGAGGAACGGCTGGGTGGCGCCCTCCAGCCAGTGCCTCCACTCCCGCAGGGCAAGCACGATGGCCAGCAGCTCCCGATTCCCCACGTCATAATTCCTCTCAGGTGGTGTGAGGCGGCGCGAGAAGAATGCACACGGGTGCAGCCTCTGGTCGACTGGGGACCTCTGGGAGAGAACTGCGCCCACTCCTGTGTCCGAGGCATCAACCTCCACTAAGAACTGTAAAGACGGGTTAGGGTGCGTAAGAACCGGTGCTGAGGTAAACAATGTCTTAAGCTTGCTAAATGCTCTCTCCGCCTCCGGGGTCCATATAAAAGGTAGTTTAGTAGATGTCAGCCTCGTCAGAGGTTCCGCTTTAACACTAAAATCGCGAATGAACCTGCGGTAGAAGTTGGCGAAGCCCAAGAACCTCTGCAAGTGCTTCCTTGATCTAGGAGAGGGCCACTCGACCACCGCCTGTACTTTGGCGGGGTCGGCACGTAGCTTTCCCTTCTCCACTATGTACCCCAGGAAGGTGGTGGAGGCGGAGTGAAACTCGCACTTCTCGGACTTCACAAAAAGCTTATTCTCTAAGAGCCGCTGGAGGACCTCCCTTACATGCCGCACGTGCTCCTGTGGAGAGTTAGAAAAAATTAAAATGTCATCCAAATATACAAAGCAGCTCTGTCCGATCAAGTCACGTAAAACATCATTTATGAGAGATTGAAATACGGCGGGTGCGTTGGTAAGCCCGAACGGCATAACTAGATACTCGTAATGACCCATAGGAGTATTAAAAGCCGTCTTCCACTCGTCTCCCTCCCGAATGCGGACCAGGTGGTAGGCGGAGCGTAAGTCTAATTTAGTGAATATGCTCGCGGTGTGAAGGGAAGAGAACGCCGAGTCCATGAGAGGAAGAGGGTACTTATTCTTAATAGTAATATTGTTCAGACCTCTGTAGTCGATACAGGGGCGAAGGGAGCCGTCCTTCTTAGACACAAAAAAAAACCCGGCCCCCATAGGCGAGGAAGAAGGACGAATGAGCCCTGCGGCGAGAGATGACGAAATGTATTCCCTCAACGCTTGCTGTTCAGGTTGGGACACGTGGTATAACCTAGAGCTGGGATAAGGGGCATCAGGAACTAGTGTTATGGCGCAGTCATAAGGGCGATGAGGCGGTAAACTCAGTGCTGCATCCTTACTGAACACGGCTCTCAGATCATGATAAATAGGGGGAACTCCGACAAGTTTAATCCTTTCAGTGGGCTTCCTGGGTGGCGAATTCTTAGGGAACGCGGAGCATAAACACCGCGCGTAACAATTCCCTCCCCAGTTAATAATTCTACCTGACTCCCAGTTGAAGATAGGGTTGTGAAGTCGCAGCCAAGGGAGGCCCAGGACGACAGGAGCCGACTGAGAAGGCATGATATAAAATCTAATGTTCTCATGGTGATTACCGGAGAGCTGTAAGGATAGAGATTCGGTTTGGTGAGTTATGATTGCTAGTAACCTCCCGTCCAGGGAATGTACCTCCTTGGGGTTAGGCAGCCTAATCTTAACCAACCCGTGCTTCTTAACCAAGTTAGCATCTAAAAAGTTATCGTCGGCACCCGAGTCGACAAGCGCGACTACGGCTATGTGTATGCCCTGTCCTGTTAAAGTCCCAGCCAATTGGAGCCGTCGTTGGCCCGGGGGAGCTGTCCTATTGGACGACTCCCTCGCCGCATACTCACAAGCCGAAGGGTGAGAACGATCCCCTCCGGGGGGTCGATCCTGAAGTGATACCGGTTTCTCGGAAGTCTCTGAACTGGTTGGAGACCTGGGACGTCGTCTGGGCCGGTTGGGACATCTCGACAGCTGATGGCCGGAACCAGCACAGTACAGGCAAAGATGAAGACGCCGCCGGCGAGAGCGTTCCGTGGACGAGAGCCGTCCTCCTCCTAGTTGCATGGGTTCGTCGAGGGATGACGAATCCCAGCCCGAGTCCGCGTTGCTCCGGGTGTGCCCCTCGGAGAGGGACGTCTGGTTCCGACGTGGAGTCTCCCTAGTTGCCCCGCCATGGTTGGCTCGCTCCCGGTGAACGCGATCTCTTTCCCTCAGTCGATCATCCAGGCGGATAGCGAGGTCGATAAGTTGGTCGAGTGTGGTGGTATCGTCACGGACGGTAACCTCATCCATGACACGAACCTGAAGCCCCTTGCGGAAAACGGCTCGGAGGGCGGGTTCGTTGAAACCGCTCGCTGCCGCTAGGACACGGAATTCGACAGAAAAGGTGGCGACGGACTGGTTGCCCTGCCTGAGGTCCAATAGTCGGCTTCCAGCCTCGCGATCCCCCACGGGATGCTCAAAAACCTTGCGTAATTCGGTCAAAAAAAGTGGCAAGGAGGTGCGAATGGCCGGGTTGGATTTACTTAAGGCGATGGCCCAGGCAGCTGCTTTATCGACCAGTAGGCTCATGACAAACGCCACTTTGGCTGAGTCCGAGTCGTACGTGTGGGGCTGCTGGTCAAACACCAACGAGCACTGATGAATAAACTGTTCGCATGAGCTCTCGCTACCCGAGAAGCGGGGTGGAGGCGGTATGCTGGGCTCACGGCGTGTGGTGGGGGGTGAGTGAGAGGCTTGCGACTCACCGGTGGGGCTACGGTCGGAGGGGGGGTTGGCGCCGGTGGCGCCGCTGGCGGCGAGCACCTGCTCCATCCTTGAGTCCAATGATTGAAAGTTTGTGGACATGGAGGACAGCGCTTCCATGATCTCCCGTAGAGTACGGGAATGTTCGCCAACAAGTGCGCCCTGGTGTGCTAGGGCGGAGCGAACCCGGTCGAACTCCGCGGAATCCATGTCTTTTGGCCAGATCGTTCTGTTAGGAACGGAGTGAGCCGCAGGAGGGGATTCCAAGACGCGTGAGTCGACGTGAGGGTTGGAAATGGTTTACTCCAAGCCAAAAAAGGGATAACAAAGGCAGCAAAATACAAACAAGGATGCGGCAACAAAAGGTGACCCGAGTGCAGACGGGAAAAGGCTGAACAACTAAGAGAGCTACCAAAAGGTGTAGAGCAGGAACAAAAAGCGCTGCTGAGTGGTCAAGCAGGATAGTACTACACAATGCTTACGCTGCTGAATAATCCAAGCAGGGAAAAGAAACTAGCAAGGTCACTAGCACAGAGACAAATAGCATCAGAAGGTAGCAGGGAGCGCCTGGGTCGTGGATAGTGGATCAACGATCTGGCAACGGTGTCTGGAGATCTCGTGTCTTAAGACTGGTCTCGTTAATTATCTCCAGGTGTTGCCAATCCGCTCCTCATGATGGTGTGGCGAGTGCACTGCGAACATGAGCACAGGAGAGGGCAGCAACGCAGCACACAACACACCACACAAACGTTGTGTAACTGACGCAGACACCAGGGAGGGAACATGCTGAATCTTCCTGAGGGGACTTTTTATTATTATTTATTTTTATTCATTTAAATAGCTCGACTTCCCTCATATGGATCAACCCCGACACACTCAATAAATTAAGACGCAATATTTAAGAATTCATTAACTTTTTAAACTTTGCTGCTTTACCAGGGGGATACCTCATAAAATATGTAATTGTTCTCATTTATCCTCGAAGACGATACACTGTACACACAGTATGTGAATAATTTACAGCGGCTCTTCGTCTCTTTAATGGGATTGCGCTCACCTCCTGAATTCACACTGCTGCCAACTGGTTTCAACTTGTGTCTTATTTAAACAGATAGGGAAATTGCATTTGAAATTCCAGTACATTTAGCATGGACTCAGGTTGAATATATTGCATAATGTGACACATTACTCACTGAAGTACAGTATATAATAGTATAAAAGAGTCTCCATTATGGCATTGCCTATTATTATAGTAATACAGTGTTATTCATAGTTATTATAAATAATAATGCACCAGAGAACCCACCAGTTGTTTGTTGTTGTACATGTATTTGATTTGTTCTTCAAAATGAATAATTGGCTACATAATGGAAATAATAATAATAATTATTGTCATTATTATTATTGTTATTACCGTCATGTATTATGTAAAGTTCTACAAGAATGATGGAGAAAAATATTTTTTTTTACAAAATCAGGAAATGATTATTATAGTAGTAGTATTAACAATTAAAATAATAGTAGTAATAATGATAATACATTTAAAAGTTGTACAAGACAGATGGAAAAAATAAATAAGGCGGACACAAATATAACAGATATAATCCATACAGAGTCGCCACTGTGGGTCACCTAATTTAATGACCTCTCTCCATGATGATTCATCAATATTTAATTCATTGTTATGAATTCAATTCTCGGGTACAGCTAAACTAGAGAGTAGACCGTCTTAACACATTTAATCGTTAATGCCTTCCAGATATAATTTGTATGAAATGTGACATATAGAGCAAAAAATACATTTAACAAAAAGAACACATACTGGCTTTCAATATGGGATCAACAATAGATCCTATGTCACTGACTCCCGATCAATTCCTTTTGTGGTCCTTAATACTGGTGGACCAGCCAGGAAAGCTCACTAACTAGCATCTGCACTGATGCTACGGTGTGTATCATTCGCTTCAACCTCAATACACTTTATTTAACAAATGCTGTGAATGTGTTGCAGTGGCTCCAACTTACATAATTACACCCCACAGCTGTAGGGGGAGCCCTTGTACAAACTGCACAGTCCTTACCTTTATTTACCTTTTACCTTCAGCTTTAATACTAACCAGCATGTTTTTGTTAAAGTTCAGTAAAAGCATAAAGAGAGTATTTTATTTCAGGCTCAATGTATTATTTTTTTATTTTTAATTTTAAATTTTTTATTTTTAATTTTTTAATTTATTTATTATTTCAACATGAACCTCCAGGCTCTCACTTCCTGTCTGTCTGGCTTTTAAAAAGGAACTCATTGTAATGGTAACAATGGATGGGATGGCGTGACCATGTGTGATGTGAAGTGGATCAGGCTTACGCACACACACAGACACACACACTAAGTTGTCAGCTGTGTCTGCTTTGCCCCTGCAGCTCCGCAGAGATTTCCAAACTCTTTCAGCATCATTTTTCTTCCAGCTGGGTTTTTTTTCATGTATTTATCTATTTATTTGTGAAAATCTGCTATCACGGCACTGCCAGAGTGCAAGGAGACAAAGTCAGCCGGTGGAGATGATACAGGTTTAGATGATCAAGACTTGATAAGGTGGCCCCCTTGTAGGTGACAAGACGATGCTATCTAACAAGGTCTGCACACCCACGTTGAGTGACTTCCTTGTCAAGCATAAAATTCAACACATATGCAGTTGTTGGGAGTCAACTCAAGTAACTGCATGGAGCTGCATGGTACACGCTGAGGCAACTATACCGCCATGTATTCCTTATCCTTACACAGCTATGTAGTCTACAAAAGTAAAGCAATTACACTGACTATTGCTTACTACTACAATATACAAAATACAGCTTGTACAGCAGTATAGATGTACTATCCACTGAAAATGAGTCAACACACCAAAATCAGTCAAGCATGGTGGTGGTCTGGGGCTGCATGAGTGCTACCGGCACTGAGGAGTTTAAAGAGACATACTGCAATAAAAATGCTTTCTGAAATGTGAGGGGTGTCCTCACTTTTGTGAGATACTGTGACTTTATCTGTTGGTCTTTATGACAGTTGCATTGGGATTAACTGCACCAAAACGTCAGACATTGTCAGGACAGTCTTTACACGACTCTTATAGCCATAGCTTTATCACTTAGATCACACCAAGTACTCTCCATCCCAGCTTCTCCACATGGACCTGGTCTTCCTGTCACTCATGTGCTATCAGGCAGGCAACAGACACCCTTTTTCCTCCTTCCTGTTCCATCCCCTCATTCCTGTAGCTTTCCTGCACTTCAACTCAAATATGCCTTCCTTTGACTTGGTCTGTCATCTCACTGCCTGTTTTTGTGTGTCCCGCAGGTGTAAGGAAGGCTACCACGGTCTACGGTGCGACCAGTTTGTACCCAAGACCGATGCCATCTTGTCGGACCCAAGTACGCCCTCTTTTTGATTTTCTTGTCTTGTATTTGTGTCTTGAACAGTAACCTCTGGAATTAACCGACAAGGGGGTCGGGTAAAAAAAAAAAACTTACCCTCAGTCTTAGGTCACTTTATTTTTTAAATTGTCTTTTTGTCTACAGTGTTCCCGCCCTTCTTCGCGGTTTACCTTTCACAGGCTCGCTGTTGCGCTGTTTTTTTTTAGGGAAATTTTAGTGCTTTTTTTACAGCGCATCATCTCACATTGTGTTCTCCTTCCTGATTGGCTGTTGACCGTTGTCAATCAATCTCCTTTGTGCCAAACTGGCATGTTTCCTGTTGTTTGATTGCTAGAAAACAGCTTCCAGAGACCCTGAACTCTGTATGTTTGCACATTTTCTTCCCGACAAAACCCACAATGTCGACGAAACGTTCTGCACCCAAAAGGCAGAGAAAGATGCTAACCATCGCACAAAAAGTTGGATTTTTGGACATGCTGAAGGAAGGTAGACGTTACGTGGCTGTAGGGCGCCATTACGGAATAAATGAATTTTTGGTCGGAGGAGGAGGATGAGGATAGAGCAACAATATGTTTTAACAAGGATAAAAAACGCTTCAGTGGAGCGGTGCCAGGATGAAGAGGCACGGTCCGAGGAGGTCAGAGGAGTGAAATACAAATGAGTCACTTAATCATTTCTTGTGTCAGACTTCGTAGGTTGAGCATTAAAATTCAAACAAAGGTTTGAGCTTAGTGTTTAAACAAGAGAGAAATGTGAGAAAATGTGAATGCATGTCTGAGAAAAGCGTATAAAGTGTATGCTGACGGGTTGTACCACCTTAAAACATATATAATAATTGTAAAAAAGAATAAAGTTGTCTACTTTGTGGATTTCACTTATTGCGGGCTATTTTGGGAACATATCCCCTGCAATAAACGAGGGAACACTGTAATTATAATAATAATTGAACTTTATTCATAACATTACACTTAACCCATTCTCTTGCGGAGGATCGTACTTGTTTTTTATTTTACTTACTTGCACTAATAATCATCTGACCTAATACAGTAATCCCTCGCCACTTTGCGCTTTGAATTTCACGGATTCACTCAATCACTGTTTTCCAAAATACTGTATATTAATTAATAAATCATGCTTTTTCATTAGTTGAATACGGCCTATTATTAGTTTTAAAAAAAAGCATATAACCAAATTTTACATATTTTTTGCCTCAATGAAGCATTTTCCAGCATAAAGATGGCTAAAGGAACTAAAACACAAACATAAGGCATTCCTAAAAAGCATTCAAAGACGTTGTGATATACAGTATGTAGTATTCTACACTGGTATGTCAGTAATGTTGGTGTAACTTTGGTGAAACACACAAGCACCAGACTTGATCGCTGGAACAACAGGCTTTTATTGCAGGTTTGAATTTTCTCAAAATGCAACAAGGGCTACTATTGTGGACATAGCCCACTCAAAGATAAAACTCAACGCTGAACCCCCAAAGTCACTTCCTGCCTGTCCCCCTGCTCAGCTCTCCTAGCACCAGAACACATTTACAGCAAAACACACAAAAGACACATATTGGGCAATACGAGTGTAAAGGTGACTATAATGGTGTTATTTCATGTCTAGGTGGCTCTAATCATGTTAAAAACCTTTAACTAGGAAAATTCTCTGTTTATAAATAAGGGATGCTACTTTGTGGAAAGTGTGTTATCACGGCCTGGTCTTCATGGCCTGGTCTGCAATAAATGAGGGATTACTGAAATACATTTTTAGGAACTTTGAGGTAGAAATACAAACCACACAGATGACCAAGAATTATTTCACCGATCAAGTTATAAATCAATTCCTGGTAGTAAAAGTTGCTGGAAATGTTGACTGAAAGGACTTATTAAACTAGATTTTCAACAAAACCGGCAAAACGTTTAAAGGTACATTAAGAGACACTTTAAGAGGATGTACAGATTGAAAAGAAAGTCTATATTTTTCACTATTACAAATTAAATTAAATAGAAATTGCCGTTTGGCCATTCATGGCTATCACTCGTACACGTGCCCTTAATGCGCGCACATACACAAAACAGTCCCAAAGATGCAATATTAACTTAAATGTTTTACTGATATTGTACTTGTCTTTTGCCTCTGTGTTATGTGCGGCGTAGCTTGCATGCTCGGAGCAGGAAGAGGGTGCGATAACATGCTTGCAGCACATTCCAAAGTTAGCACCCTCTAGGCAGCCGCATAACTGTTGCAAACAGTCATTTCAGTTAAATTAATTTATCGCCGTCCCTCGTTTATCAAGGTTAATTGGTTCCAGACCTGACCGTGATAAGTGAATTTCCACAATGTAGGATTTAATATTAATAAATGGAATATTTTCATAGTTCGAGCACAGAAAACCTTTTTTAAAACTTTTTTATCCTTATTAGAGCCCAGTATACATGAAAAAACACCCCTGCAGTCACTGTTAGTCAATCCGGTTATTCTTTGTTTATACACTACAATGCGCAACACATATACTACATACGCGCAGGCTACGGCATCACTGCAGGGACACAAGAGATGGCTGCCGTTTGAAGTATTATCATGCTACCGAACTAGTTAGCCTCCAATTTATTTATTCTAAACTTAACCAAAGTGTTTCAAACAGAGTGTGGAAGAAGGACAACGTAAGTAGCCAAAAACTTACCACTTCCACACGCAATGGGAGGAGCATTTGTTTTCACTATGTCATGTCGGACATGCCATGGCTGAGTTGATGTAATGTAAGGTAATGTCTTTTCAGTGTAACATTACTGACACCTAGTGACCAGAATACTACATACTGTATGTCTTTAATTAATGAATGAGAAAAACCACGATGGAGTGAGGGAGCGATGTTCAAACCGTGAAGTGGCGAGGGACGGCTGTACATGAAAGTGAAGGTATTCGGCTTTGGTTGAGACACAGAAAAAATTGCAGTACCAGCAATTAGATTTCTTTTTTGTTATCATTGCAAGATGACTGTTTCATTTTCAACAAAGACAAAATGACCTTCTTACATCCTTGGGGGTCGGCTCAGTGTGCCACACTTTGAAAAGCCCTCAGTATACAATATTTGTTCAGCAACATGACTAATATTGTGTTTAAACAAGGCTTTCAGAGATGGATCAGGAACTCCAGTTTTTTGCCTAATCCTACTAACAGATGGACACACAGATGGATGCCAGAGTTATTAAACCCATACACCAAAACAGACACTCCAAATACACAACTCACTGCACAGTTGCTTGACAAAGTTTCTTCTTCTCTAACTCAACCTCCGTGACTCCAAACACTTCAATGACGGTCATCTGCAATTGCCGCGAGGCGATTCAAGTGACCCAGACGACCATAATTACCTGTTTCACCTGTCCCTTGTACTCAAACGTCACTTCTCTCCGCTGCAAGCTTATCAGCGCGGTGTTCCTCATCGCTTCAGCTCCAGACGTAGTCACAATGTGCACCATGAGAGTTCTTTTTCACACAGACATGCATGTACAATAAAAAACTCCTGTATCTTTTTTTACAACACTCTTTAACCTTTCTCGCCGTGTCCTCACACGTCTCTCCTTTCACGACGCAAGCTCTGCATGCGCTGCAAAACACAGAGTCAAAGGTACAGGGCCTTTCAGCCTTTCCCACAAGGCAGCAGTTTTTATGAATGTGCACTGTTTTATGTGAGTCTGCGCCACACAGCTTAATTCCTGCTCGTACCGTGTGTTTGATACCAGCAGGCCAGAGCCAGTTAATGGGGTCACAAGTCAGCGTCACAAAAGTACTGTGTGCTTTATACTTCCCTTGTGGCGCCGATGTTTCACTGTGGGAGCTGTTATTTCTCCTATTGACATCACACATCCATTTTCTCTGGCTGCAGATTGATATTTTTATTATATTTGAAACACAGCAAGGATACGTATTTCTTATCATGTACAGTTAATGTGTTCTGTTTTAACTTGTGTAGAACTTTATATGAAACCTAATTACAAAAATTGTATAATTATTAGTTATTAAATAATAATAATAATCAATAATATATGAAAATATTTCTCTCTCTCTCTCAAAAAATATATGTATATATAATATTTTCAGAACATTTCAACTTTCTTTTTAAATATTACGACTTTTTCTTGTTAGATTACAAACATTTTTCTCTTAATATTTTGACTTTATTCTTGTAAAATTACTGCTGATTTTTTGTCATTTATGCTGTTGTTGATGTTTTGTTTTTAGTTTACTTCTTAAATTCTATTTTTAGAATGTGCTGCAGGCCAACAAAAAAAAAAGCCATGGGCCACTAATGGCAGCCGGGTCGCACTTCAGACACCCCTGGCCTAAATGCTTTGAAAATGCAGCACAATATCTAACAATTTTAGCTTAGCATGTCACCCATTTTTGTGACATTTGAAGTCATCCTATTTGGTTCAATTGTAAAACTTTTATTCGTCATACAGGCATTTTAAGATTCTTGTCTGTCATGTAAAATTAATTCAACAAGAAGTTACACCTCATCGTGTAATAACGTTGATGTGAGGTTCCACTATAGCTCAAAACTAGACAGTGTAAATCATTTCATTGAATGTCTGTCAAACTGATACCAGACATGCCGAACTGATACAGACAGCCGGCTCTTGTCTTGAGTGAAACTTGCAGTTGGATCTCAACCGTAGCAAACGTTACCGTGTTAACCGTGTTAGCTCTGCAATTGTTCCTTTGCTAGCCTCATGTCAAGAAGTTAGACAGCCAGGACCCACTTTAGCCTCTGAATGCATGCACATAGTTTCACAAAGCAACCTGTCTGACTAGTGACGATCTTTCACCAGCAGGGCAGATGAATCTCAGTCAACTAAATTTACCCAGATTACCCAGAGTTCTGAGGATTATCCTGCTTTCAGAAATCATGTCCTAACACACATGCAGTACATGCACACACTTAATAGCAGCTCTAAGTGGGACAATTCATTGTGTGTTCTTTGTTTTCACATGCACATCTGCACCAATTTGAGTCCCGGCCGTTGTCATGTAGCTGGTAGCTCCAAATCACCCCCTGACAGTGAGGAAGAAAAAAAGTTCTGTCATACACGCGTTTGCTTCCTCCCTGCCAAATCAACCCACCCCATCCCTACCACCTTGCAATCACACTTCATCCATCAGCTCCCGTGCCTTTGTCTCGTTATTGACTCGCCATAAGTGAGCATCCTCTGTGAGCTACAAAGACGAGCGCAAGCGACAGGTTCCGAGCGTCTCCACTGCTCACAGTTAAAAAGAGAACACTGCACTGCAGGGAAGCTAGCATTGGAAATGAGGTGGGGAGAAGGTGAGAGGGCCTTGCATTGGTTCACAGTGGGGGCGTGCTTCCATCTTTAATTAGCCTCGTGGGAGTCCAGAAGGTATGCAATTTAGCTTAGAGCTGGATGAGTCACCTACTTGCTTAGAATTAAGGACACGGGCCATCGACGATGTGGATTCAGGACACTTCCTCCTTAGAGATGGCAGAAGGGATACTGTACATTCAGCATGGATTGGCGTGGAAACTCCATTTATGGATACTTTATTGGAATTTATTTCAAATCTATTATTTATTGGTCGATTATTACAGAATTTCATCATTCGGGTGGAACTGGTTGATAGGCTTTGTGTCTGAAGGGTTGATGGGACGACAAGCCATAAATTACTTTCTCGCTTACAGTTAGTCCAGAACTCTGCAGCACAGCTTTTAACAGGAACCAAAAAGAGGGAGCATGTTACCCCAATTCTAGCCTCCCTGCAATGGTTGCCTGTGCGTTTTAGAATTTATTTTAAGATTTTATTGTTTGTTTTTAAGGCGTTGAATGAGCTGGCCCCTCAGTACATTTCGGACCTCATCCAAATTTACACTCCAGTGCGCACATAGAGGTCCGAAGGCCAGCTCCAACTGGTGGTGCCTAAGACGAGGCTTGAGTGAGTCGTGTGGTCCTCTGTGTTTTTTATTCTTGTTTAGTTTTAAATGGTATCCGGAATAGATGAGTTGTATTTGCATTATTTCTGATGGGAACAATTTATTCGGTTAGAGTACATTTCAGTTTGAGTCGGCCCTTCTGGAACTGATTAATGATGCTAACCAAGGTTCCACTGTACCGTGATTTAGGCCTAAAAGGTTAGCTGCCAAAATGGGCTGCAGAACAGTAAAACTGAAAAGCAGGTATCTCTTTTTATCCAAAAAATTGTAACAATCTCTTAAAACAAACATGTTTGATTTCAATTGGCCATTAAATGTATTTCTTCATCAGAGAAATTAAGAAATCAAGAATCAAAAAATCGAAAACAAGTCATTTTTGTTGTTTTTCACTAAAGAAAAAAAGTTTGGCGTTTTTTTTCCTTGTCTTTATACAAAAAAAATATAAATTTTTTTCAAAGGAAAAAGAAAAAAACTCAGAATTCTGAGATAAACGCGTGTTTTTGCCATGCTAATGCTACCTAAAGAGAAAGAAAGGTTTGTCACGTGATCAGTTTGAACTGTAAAGTTCAAACTGCAATATACGGTAATATGCAATATAATATGCAATACAATGATTATGCACAACATACTTCCTTTGTCTTTTTTTTTAAGTATTGGAGCTGAACGGATGAATAAATAGTGGAAATATTAGTGTAAAGTAAAATACAATTTTTAATTATAATATATCACTTCACACAGCAAAGTAACACGTGGAACAAAAAAAATAATAATACAAGTAAACGTAACAAAACGTAGAGTGCACAGTGTTAAGTAGTGTAACATCACAAAATATAGGACTGGACAAACTTTTAACTTTTTTTATTTAACTGAGTCATGAAACAATGCAGGTACATTTTGAAATGTTTTATAACTTTGCATGGGTATATGCTACTGCTAACCATTTATGTTGACTGGTAGTTATGTAAAGACAAATGTAAAATAGATTGTAGATTGCAGTAGATTAGTTTTATGTTTACACTAAGAGAACTGCAGCTTAGATAGATAGAAGTCTTATGCTGCGATTGTGTTTTGATCTGACAAATTTTAAGTACGTTTGATCAAGATGTAGAATTACTACAGCTTCTGCCTGGACATTAACATCGCAGCAGCTGTTTAACTCTGATGAAAAAAACAGCCAAATGTCAAGAGTAACTGATGCCGGGAACACCGAGATAGGTTGAAATTGTAAGGTTTGTCGTGTGCGTAAAGAACTTAATGTGCGGTTCCATATAACATGTATTATCATTCACAGTTGTGATGCCATAGCTCACAGTCTGATAGACTTCTGGATGACCTGTTCCCACGAGACAGCTTTTATCTAAATGACAAATATTGTCATGTTTTGATCTTGCGTATCACGAGATCGCATGACATCCCTTGTGTATAGACTATATATGAACTGAGTTAGCACATATTGTATGCATCCTCTTTGATATTTCCATGTTGATACACTCGTATTTCATGTTCAAATGCCCATTCTTTGTCTTAAGAGGCTGAAATGGGAAGTGAGGAAACTGCTTTTTGCAAATGTGAAGCTCAGAGCTAAATATATGACAGTGTATCTACACAGGATATTGCATGCAGTTGCACACATTGGCTCCATTCCTTGTTCATCCAAGTGAAGGATGGGATTACGGATTTGATTCATGGAGTCATTGTCTTCCTTCCCGCGGCCAGATTTCCGTCTCGTAATCAGGCCGAGAGCATCTGACACAGGTATTCTCCCGTCTTGCTCGAGACGCTGTAAACGACTACCCGGGGGTGCTTTGCGTTGCCAGCGCGGAGGATTGGGCGCCTGCTGGTATTATGATTGGTGAATGCCTTCAGACAAAGCCACGCCAAGAAGAAATAGTAGCTGCGTTGAGGCGATTTAGAGTGGCAAAGTGTCGACTGTAGCCATGAGCGACGGCGAAGAAAGGCTTGAATGGATAATAGAGATCAGGCGACATTGCAAAGATGCTCCATCTCCAGCTTTGCAGAGCCACAGGGACAGTGTGCACCTGCTACCAGGTGTCAGCCACGTCTGAAAAGTGTATCTCAAAGCATCCCGTGGCTAAAATCTTAATGTCCTCCTTCTGTAATTGATCGACTGGTGACTGTCTTAATCATTCAGTGCGCTGAGCTTGACTATGAATCTGATAGAGCGTGAAATAAAGGCTGACATTTGTTTATTAATCCTTGAGGGCGCCGGAGATAAATCTGGAAGTGGACTTCATTGTGTTCAATAAAAAAAAAAAAAGATGATGAGCGCCATCCTCTCAAATAGAACCAGGGTCGAGATCCCTCCCGGGGGTGGTTCATTTGCAGGGAGGACGCAATCAGTCGACCAAAACAAACACTTTGTGCTGGCGAGTGCAATTCAGGATGCTTTATAATGCTTTTAAATTACTTCACTGATTATATGTTTATTAGGCACAGCGGCTGAGGTAAATCTTTTTGGGTTTATTCATGAAAATGCAGCCGTTGTAGATGTTGTCAGTTGAATGACTTTGACAGTGCACTAGCATTGCTGGTGTTGCCATGGCGACCCCGCATCACAGACTGCAGCAGTCCATAATCCAACTATGTGTTTTATGTGTTACCTCCACTGCTGTCCATTCGTCTTTAACCACAGTTGCTTAAAAGTCAATTATATATCACTGCCACAGGAGGAGCCCAAGAGCACTAGGCTGTTCAGCATCTGATCAACAGTTGAAGACCATAGCTCAAAAAACCTGAAACCGCTGTAAAATACAACAATTTACATTTTCAGAAAAGAACTCTGTAATGAGTAGCTGTGCCATTCTTGTTATTCCGGGCATCCAATGTCTGAAATTGATGTCCATTTTTGGAAACGTGTTTGCCATCCATCCCCAAATGTTCTGAATTGGATTAGGATCAGCGGAACACACGGGATGGTCCAAAAGAGTGACATTATTTCGCTGGAAGAAGTCCTTTGTCAGGCAGACATTGTGAACTGCAGTGTTGTCCTGTTGAAAAACCCAGTCATTACCACACAGAAAGCTTTTTGCCTTTGCCATCAAGATATCTTGACAGTGTGAATACCTGACAGAAAATGACACTGATTCCACATTTTTGCCAAGATTTTGGCTTTTAAAAGCTGTGGTCTCAAAATATTCATCCGCTGATGAACAGCCTATTTCACTTTAATGCTTTTTTGCAATAAAATACTTATTTAAAATGTTTTGTATCACTCCCATTTCGTCTTTTTCATTTTGAAGCTCTATTTAGAACCAACCAAGATCCAAAAGTACAAAATGTTAATTCTTGCAATTTTTCAACTTGTCTTAAAATTTTGATCAGGGGTGTACAGTGATGTGAAAAAGTGTTTGCCCCCTACCGGATTTCAAATTTTTTGCATGTTTGTCACACTTAATGTTTCTGATCATCAAACAAGTTTAAATATTAGTCAATGACAACACAACTGTGTACAAAATGCAGTTTTTAAAATTAAACTTTTTATTAAGGGAGAAAACAATCCAAACCCACATGGCCCTGTATGAAAAAGTGATTGTCCCTCTGTTAAAATTTAACAGAGATTAATTGAGACATATCCATTTGGAAAAGGTTATAAAGTCATTTCTAAAGCTTTGGGACTCCAGCGAACCACAGTGAGAGCCTTTATCCACAAATGGAGAAAACATGGAACAGTGGTGACCCTTCCCAGGAGTGGCCGGCCTACCAAACTTACCTGAAGAGTGCAGCGACGACTCATCCACAAGGTCACAAAAGACCCCACAACAACATCCAAAGAATTTCAGGCCTCACTTGCCTCAGTTAAGGTCAGTGTTCATGACTCCACCGTGAGAAAGGCACTCGGCAAAAACGGCCTCCACGGCAGAGTTCCAAGATGAAGACAAAAACCACTGCTGAACAAAAACAACATTAAGGCTTGTCTCAATTTTGCAAGAAAACAAAACAAAATGTTGAACTTTTTGGAAGGTGTGTGTCCCATTACATCTGGCTTAAAAGTAACGCTGCATTTCAGAAAAAGAACATCATACCAACAGTAAAATATGGTGGTGGTAGTGTGATGGTGTGGGGCTGTTTTGCTGCTTTAGGACCTGGAAGACTTGCTGTGATAAATGGAAGCATGAATGCTGCTGTCTACCAAAAAAATCCTGAAGGAGAATGTCCGGACATCTGTTTGTGACCTCAAGCTGAAACCAACTTGGGTTTCGCAGCAGGACAATGATCCAAAACACACCAGCAAGTCCACCTCTGAATGGATGAAGAAAAGCAAAATGAAGACTTTAGAATGGCCTAGTCCAAGTCCTGACCTGAATCCTATTGAGATGCTGTGGCATGACCTTAAAAAGGTGCTTCATGCTGGAAAACCTTCCATTGTGGCTGAATTACAACAATTCTGCAAAGATGAGTGGGCCAAAATTTCTCCACAGCGCTGTCAGAGACTCATTGCAAGTTATCACAAACACTTGATTGCAGTTGTTGCTGCTAAGGGTGGCCCAACTAGTTATTAGGTTTAGGGGGCAATCACTTTTTCACACAGGACCATGTAGGTTTGGATTTTGTTCTTCCTTAATAATAAAAACATTTATTTAAAAACTGCATTTTGTGTTCAGTTGTGTTGTCATTGACTAATATTGAAATTTGTTTGATGATCTGAAACATTTAAGTGTGACAAACATGCAAACAAATAAGAAATTAGGAGGGGGCAAACACTTTTTCACACCATCGTATGTGCTTTTCACAAAGCATTGCAATGTGTTATGTTGCATTACTTTACGTTATGATGCGTTACGTTGCATCACTGTACATTATGTTACATAGCATTGTGTTGCATCGCGGTACATTCTGTTTTGTTACGTTACATTACGCATTGATACTGTTTTAAAATTTTGCATTGCATTGTGTTGCATTACATTATGTTTTGTTGCATTTCAGTACATTACAGTATGTTTTGTTCTGTTACGTAATGATACTGTTTTTGCACATTACGTATATTACGTTTTGTTACATTACGTAATTACACATTTTTTTCCTTTTCAGTTGCATTGCATCACATTGTGTTGTTTTGCATTGCGGTGCATTACGTTTTATTACATTTCACTATGGAATTGTACTTTTTTCAATTTTTTTGCATTGCATTACATTGTGTTGTGTTGCATTGCGGTACCCTACATAGCGTTACGTCACGTAGTGTTGCAGCACTGCGGTACATTATGTTTTGTTATATTATTTAATGATACTTGTTTTTTCCATTGCATAATTTGAATTACATAATGTCGTGTTGCATTGCGGTACATTACGTTACGTTAGGTAGCATCATTGTGGGACATTACGTTTCATTACATTACGTTACGTAATTATACTTTTTTTCATTTTTTTTCACGTTGCATTGCATTGCATTACGTTGCATTAGATTATGTTTTATTGTGTTGCATCGCAGTACGTTACATTTCATTACGTTACATAATGATACTTTTATTCAATGTAGATACTTTTACATGAAGAAGGTTGCCAACTTAAAATGAAGAATAAAAATACTGCATACTGAATGCAACAATGTTTTACCTTCCAAGGTGACGAGCTAAACATTTGGATCCACCCAAGGCGTCCCCTGGACCATACGCTATCCGAATCTGCACTCCAGTTCCGTTTTTACTATCTTTCTCAAAGTTTTTACAAGCTATTCCTGCTGACAGATTGCAGCCATCGAAATTCATCATTTATAAAAAAAAAATGCGCTAAAAGCACCAAATAATCTGTCGGCAGCTCAGCAAGCTGCATTCTATTTAAGAGTGGGCCCACCTCTGTCAGAAAAGCAATTACTGGTGAGGGCTTTCATTTTAATTTAAATGAGATTACATTACAGTCACATGAAAAACGGAGGCACTGTCGGAATGGGGGGGACATGAGCGCTGCATTTTTATCAGCCCCCCGCCTCCCTCCAGCACTGGGATTCAACGTAGCTGTTTGAGGGCGTATGTCAAAGTGTGTGAGACATGCCTATGTGAGATAGCGCCACGCATCCTCAAGCTAGCAGCTTGCGAGACGGAAGGGGGAACAATTACTGCAATGCTTCCAGCTCAAATCAATACAAGAAGGAAAAAAGTCTTTACAAAGCAGCAGCAGCCAGCAGTGACATAAAGCTTTACAATGTGTCATTTTTCAACTTTTATTTTCACCATCCTCACTCTAATCCTTGCAGCCACTTGCTTGTTTTCATTCAAAGCTGCTGCATGGGTGCTCGCTGCTAAACAGTTTATTTTTTATCTCCCTAAAGGTGAATTCTCAGACTTCTGTTGGTCGGTTGGTTGCTTTGTGGCCAAAAATGACGCCGCTTTGTCTTTGGGGTCGGGTGGTGCATGTGCATGTCAAGAACACACAAAATTTTGGGCCGATTCAACACACGATATCACCTCACTTAACTACATGGATGAGTTTATTATTACTGTTACTTTTACAATTTCACAATATGCCGCCCGTAAAGTTGGTACAGTCCCGTTAATCAGGCTTGGAATTGTTGCATTTATTTTATTTTTATTCCAGCAACTGTATTGCCTTTTTGGCAGCTTAAATGCACTCAAAAATGGAATTGTTTAATTTCAATAAAAATAAAATTATAAAAAAAATATATGTCTATCATAAATTAATTAAATTACAAATTATGAATACAAATTATTTAAAAAATTGTCCCACAATGCAATGCAACGATGCTACTTAACGAAACGTAATGTACCGCAATGCAACACAACATTATGTAATTCAACACAATGCAATAGAAAAAAACTGAAAAAAACAAACCAAATAAAAAAAGGACTCAGTCGGTGCCAGATCGTCCCTCAACCTTCACTCAACCCTTCCTCGTGTTGTACCTTGTCATTGAAGTCACTTTCTGGTCCGTTGGCATTGTCTGTAGTGTGAGTATTTTTCCCTGCTTGGCTTCTCCAGCAGCGGCGTGGTTTTGTACCACAGTAGTAGTATTACTTCCTGCTTGGTTTCTCCTGCAGTGTTCTCAGTTTCCCTTATTGCTAGTATTTTTCCCTGCCAGACCTTTTTCCCTGGCAGCGTTTTATGTTCTTCATTGTGTGGCTTAGCCACTCAATTTTGATCTTGTGTTTGTATTTCTACTCCTTTGCAGGACTCTTTTTGTATTAAAACCTTTTTTGTTCTAGCACAGATTGTGTCCTGCCTGCGCTTGGGATCCAAACTAAGGCTTACGCAGTTTCCTGACAGAATAAAGTCATTAAAGTTAGATTAGAACATTTAATTGTGTAAAAGTTATAATGTTACGATGATAAAGACAAAATATGAGAATGAACAAACAGAAATTTCCATATTTCTAAAAAAAATTATAATAATAAAGAAAAAAACTAACAAAAAAATGTAATGTAAGGGAAAAAGTTACAGTATATTAATTAATTAATTAATTAACAACATAAGTGAGTAATAATATAAGTAAGTAATTAATATAAAAAAGGTCTCATCATATCTACATGGATTGGTTGAAAAAATTAAAGTGGTCCTCGCATACTTCAATTTTTCAGTATGCAGCCCTCGAAAAAGTTTGCATACACGTGCTGTATGATACAGATATATCAAGCATTCATCAACCCTGTTGACAACTTCAACATAGTGGAAAACAAAAAAAAGACCGTTTTAGCGGTCCAAGGCGCAGTTCCCCCCAAAACCCACTCAGTAGCACATTTAAGATACCCGAAAACCCACCAAATTTTGCAAGCACTGGCAAAAATGTGCATATTTTTTTAAAGTTAAAAAATAGCAGCATCCACCACCAGTGATTTGTTTTCTTTCTTTTCTTGGGAGAATGAACAGAATAAGATTTTCATTGCATAGTATAACTGCTGTTTTACTATGCACATGACAATAAAACTCTCTTGAATCTTGAATCTTGAATCTCTTGACACAAAATCGAGTGCGGGTTGCTGTAGTGAGCCAATTTAACTTGCAAGTACGACTGAATTGTCTTTTTGATGGCTTCAACATAATTCTGGTGAAAATGTACATGTTTTAGTTGTTCCAGGGGAAGGTCTCTTCCAGGTTTGTGGTGCCTTAGCTTTTTTTGTGAATAGCGTATTTAATAACACCCTTGACACTTGGCAGAGCCCATTCACATCATTTTTTTTCATGAATATGCCTTTCACACTTATGTATTATGAAAAGTCCTTTGCCGTTGTGTTGATATGCAAACCACCGTTCTAATGTTTTTTTCTTTCTTGTCTTCTTCTTCCACGCTATTCCTGACATCTGCCCTCCAATCAAACAGCGGATGAACTTGGCATCGAGTTCATGGGTAAGACAACATTCCTGTCTTTATGTTCCGTGTGATAGCATCAGATGGCCCCCTGCGAAAACGCACCATGTAGCTGAATGAGGCCGCACTCCTTGGAAAAAAAAAAACAAAAGAATGTGGGCTAGTCGCCATGGAAACACGGCGGTGGGGAATTAGGTGTATACTGCCTCTTTGTCATTAGAGCATGTGTGTGTGTGTGTGTGTGATGCAACAAGGCTAAGACTGCAGGCCATGTGATAAATACATGTTGGGAATACAAAAGGGGGCTCCATGGGTTGATATTCTCATTTCCATAAGGCAAACACCTCTAAAACAATGTTTCCGCCTTTTTTCCTGTAATAATGACACACTGCTCGGTGTCCTGAAGGGATGAATCAACACACGTTCCCACGATTTTTCCATTTTCTTTGCCACTTTCATACATAGCAAACAAGCAACACGCAGAGAAGTTTCCCGTTTTCATGTGTGCAAGTCCTTTTTTCATTCATTCGTTCTTTTCTATGCTGCTTAATCCTCACTAGGGTCTCAGGGGTATGCTGGAGCCCATCCCAGCTGACTTTGGGCGAGTACACACCCTGGACCGGTCGCCAGCCAATCACAGGGCACACATAGACAAACAAGCATTCACACTCACATTCATACCTATGGACAATTTAGAGTCTCCAAGTAACCTAACATGCATGTTTTTGGAATGTGGGAGGAAACCAGAGTACCCAGAGACAACCCACGCACGGGGAGAACATGCACACTCCACACGGAGATGGAACCCAGATCTTCCAGATCTCCTGATTGTGTGGCCAACACTCTAACCACTTGGCCAGCGTGCTGCCCAAGTCCTTTTTCCACATCTAATTTCATGAATGCCTCACAGCTATAGCACTTGAAAAGGTGTCTAATGGTTTTACGTGCATGCAGTGTGTTGCTTTTCTCCTGGCCATTCACAAGAGCTTTGCTGTGCTTCTGCGCTCCCATGCTTCCCAAAGTAAAAAAAAGACCCATTTCAAAAAGAGGAAAATCAGGTGGTGCAGTGCATGATGCAGAGCATGGAGAGGTCACTTGAATGACGCCAAAGGCGGTGACACTTCTTGACACTCATGGGGACACGTCTTCCGAATAAAGTGCAGCATGATGACTGCTGCACTCCACTGACGCGCTCGCTCGTTCCCACTCATCGGCAGGATTTAGACCGCAGGAAGCACTCAAAACAGTCGCTGTGTGTAGCATCCCGAGTGAGGGTTGATAAAAACGTGGGCAGACAAGCACAGATGAGAGGGGAAAAGACCTCCCAGGATGGTTCTCTGTTGTTGACAGAAACTACAGACAAGCCAAGCAGTCACAAACAGGCTGTAACTGCTGAGGTCACACTTTGCTTAGAAGCAGCATGATGCTTTCACGGCTTAAAGGAACAGCTGGAAAAAATGTATTTTCTCTGAAAAGTAATGCGCTGTATTGAAAGGGAAACTTTTATTTTTAACCATGATATTTTGCATTACATTTCCCTGAATGCTGTGATGTGCGTCATCATGAAAAAAAAAATAACATAAAATAAACATGAATATTTGTACACTGATCTGTTACAAATACATTTTGTGTATGATCCCAGTCATTGTTTACATTTTCTCAAGTAAAAATCATTGAATTTATGATAAAATAGAGTACAGCGCAGAAACACGTTTATCAGGCATTTGCTCTTTTGCTACTCATTTTTTGATAAGTTTCTTTCCAGTGGGTCAAGGAAGTCGTTGCATGTATACATCTCGCACCGAATATAAGATTACATTTTTCCAGGGAATAGTAATCCCTCGCTACTTTGCACTTCGAATTTCTCGACTTCACTCTTATCAGTTTTTCAAAAATATACCAAATCATGCTGTTTTGTGGTGGAATATGGCCTATTATTAGTAAAAAAATCATATTTAAGCAAATTGTATGTATTTTTTGCCTAAATTAAGCACTTACAAGCATAAAAATGGCTAAATAAAGTAAAATACAAATATAAGGCATTCAGAAAACACAAAGACGTGATGATACCTGGTATTCTACACTAGGTGTCGGTAATGTGACTGTAATGTTTGGTGAGACACACAACCACCAGACTTGATCACCGGAACAACAGGCTTTTATTGTCGGTTTAAATGATCTGACAACAGGCACAATAATCCTTCATAAAAATTCCTAATAAAAACACAAGCTACTGTTGCGGCTGTAACCCACACCAAGCTAAAACTCAACTTTGAACCCTCAACATCACTTCCTGCCCGCTCCCCACTCGGCTCGCCTAGGGTAATATGAGTGTAAATGTTACCTTGAGGTGTTATTTCATGTCTGGAGGGTTCTAATAAAGTTCAAAATCATATTTAAAAGGTTAAACATGTATTCTCTACTCTAGCTGGGAAAATTAGGGCATCCATATTATTTTGCTGCAAACTATAACCTTTTTAAGGCTCTGTATTTATGGATTTGTCATGGCGACGTTTTTTTTTTTATCATCCTATCTCAAAAACTGCTAAGACGACAAAAATTCATCTTTTATCCATCCATCCATCCATTTTCTATACCGCTTCTCCTCATTAGGGTCGCGGGGGCATGCTGGAGCCTATCCCAGCTGACTTCGGGCGAGAGGTGGGGTACACCCTGGACTGGTCACCAGCCAATCGCAGAGGAATATCTTTAAGGGAATTCGTTTTCTACATTTTGTTATTATAATATACTCAACATTTGCATTCATTTGCTTGAATAGGTTCATTTAGTTTTTGTGTTTTTTTTTTTTTCGATGAAGTCAAAACATGTTAAGGTAAAACACCATCTAATAAAAAAACATGTATTCATCCAGCCCTCACTCTCCTCTCAAATAAAATGTGTATTCTACTACATGGCTGTAAAGGACTAAAGATAACCAAAGCCGCAGGATGGATGCTGCAGTAGTATACTTCGCAGTCTCCACTTGGCCCACAGTCTCCTCTTGGATAAAACTCGGCTACATGCTGATCAGGAAGCACAGGAGGTCCTTATTCTCCTCCATTGTTGCTGGTGGGGTCAAACTGCTACAAACTGTTGTGGTCAAGCTACTTGTGACCTTCTGCCTCTGATGCTAATGTGCAGGACTCTTGACAATAAACTCCGCCAGTATTTGCTAATTCGACACGAAAACACACACGAGGCATGTCAGTCGGTCCATGGGAGCGCCTGTGGGGGCTCGTCTGAATGGAATGATTATCACACATCAGTTAGCACATGCCACTCTTGGTCTGCTATCTGGTGTTGGAGACGATGACATTTACTGACAGCAGCATTGGTGACTTTATGCTAATGCAGACTGTGGGAGGATGTGTGTGTGTGTGTGTATGTGTGTTGCTTGTATGTCTCCCCCCCTTATGGTAATGCAGGACAAATTCCTCCACTTTTGCGTTCGATTCCCAGCTGCAGCCTCTTTGTGAAATTTAATAAACAGTATTTTCTCCCTCCGCAGAGAGTGGTGACACCTACCAGAGGCAGGTGTTGTCCATCTTCAGCATCGCCTCGGGGATCTGTCTTCTCGGAGTGGCGTGTATGGCTCTCTACCGGCGCAACAAGTAAGCGACCAGCCCACTCTCACCCGCCACCGCCCGAGTTAGAGCGAGCCTCAAGGGGCATGAAATTTCATACTTTTCATGAAATTCTAAATAGTAGAGGATGCTGCGAGGCTCTTTAAGCCAAATTGGTCAGGAGACATATGGATTTTTGTTGGGTTGGAAAATGTTGGAAAACGTTGGGTTTTTTTATGCATCTTCTTGCTTAAAATATATATTCATTGTCATTGTTGGAATAATTAATTTATGTTTTCATTACTGTATTTCCCCCTTCCTGTGAAGAAAACTAAACATTTGTTCATTAATATATTACTAACAATAATAATCATATCACAAAAATCACGTTATTGCTAGAAAAATGCATTAATTTTTTATTTCCCTATCTTTGCCTCCTGTGAATGAAACAACAAAAATGTTCAAAATGAAATATTGATGGCATCCTTTAGCTTTGTTTTTTTTGCTACATGTGAGGGCCCGCTCCTTCGCTTTGGATTCAACTTTGATTGGATGAAATATTAATTGATTTTTAAAACTTTCGGATTAAATGTTAATTTGTCATTAAAAGTTCATCTTTAAAAAAACCACACACACACACACACACAAAGCTGCGAAACGCTCACTCCTTTGCATACTAAATAGTACCCGGCTAAAGGGCATGGTAAGAAGACGACACTATCAACACCATTTCAAAGTGTGCTTTAGAGTATTGTTGCATTTTTTTAAAAAAAGAACATGCATGAGTCAGATTAGCTAATTAGCCTCTTTTGTGGTTATACAAAGGATGTTTTAGATCTTCCTGGAAAACTCAACAAGAATTGAAAGGGAGGTTAAATCCTGTGTGTTACTGTCTATCTGTCTGTGCTACATTCATTAAAACGGCGCACCCAGTCATGCTGACCCATTTGTACCGCGCCGTGTCAGCTCCACAGCACAGAAAATAAAAGCCCCCCATTCTTACTTATAAAGACACTTTCAATTAAGAAAATGTATAACCTGAATTAACTCACCCCCCTCCTTCACAGACTGCCATTAATTCCCTTTGCCTTTTCTTTCTGCGTCTGTGCATGTAAGTAATTGATGCCATTAGTACATTGGCATATTCATACTCATACAGTGGAAGCTCTGGGCTCCAACAAAAGCCTTAAATCACATTTTCCCATTGGTAATAATAGAAATAAAATCAAACTGCTGACTTAAAGGAATAGTTTGGAATTTTTGACATGAAGTTGTATGACATCTCCATCAACAGTGACTTACCCCCCACTTGGTCCCATGAGCAAGAGTTCTGGTTGGATTTCCTTGATGAGGAACGTAGTTCCGGTTAGCTGGTGGGGCCACTTAAGTAAAGAGTTTGTCTTCTTAAAACAATTTGCGTTCAAAAGAGTAATACAGTTGCATCACAAAAAAGGCTCCTCGAAAAACAAATCAGACCTCACAGTCAGCTGATGAATCGTTGCAGCACCCCGGCAGCCGTGGCAATTGAAATGCTTTGCTGGGACAAAATGCATGATGGAAAGCCATTAAAATAGTTGTTGTACTTTGTATTGTATATTTCTTAGCTACCTTTCAAGTGTTAAGTTGCTGTGTGATGATTTTAGTGTTCATTGCAAGATGACACCGTGAGTCAGACTGTTATGTTGAGTAATGACCTCCTGTGTTTTCCAATTGATAAGCTTGTTGTGAGTTCCCTTATAGCTCGTGATTGGCTCCTGCCAAAAAAAGAGCTACCGTTTCCTCACTGACTCACGAGGGGCACAGTATTTAAACGATTAGTAGTAGTTCTGAAGTAAAGGAGATGTCACGAGATTAGAACATAGCCATATATTAGCCGCACCGCTGTATAAGCCGCAGGGTTGAAAGTTTAAGAAAAAAGTGGCGGCTTATACAGTAGAAATTAAAGTAGTCAGTTTTGCAGAATTGCACTCTCCCATTGTCGTCCTGTTTTACACATTTTAGGTTGTACTATTGATCTTTTTTCTCTTATTCTTGCCACTGCACTCATCAATAGGAGACAGCGTGAAAAACTCCAAGCTCACTTTTCTGAAAGTCGTGTCTTGAGGGACTGCAGCATCAACGCCTCTGGCCTGATGTCCAAATCTACCATGAGAACTCAATACAGCCTCCAAAAGGCAAGTACCCACCTGATGTTTGTGCTTGTTGTTGTCTTTATCCTCTCTACAGTCTCATATTCTTGAAAAATTGTGTTTTGTTAATCTGATAACTGATGACATCATCACATAAGGATGGAAAATACCAACATACTGAGGTCCCGAATTACCCTTGTTTATGAAGATGATGGTAAATTGCATTTAGCTCATGATGTTGCATTATTCACAGTGACTGAATAATGCATCTCCAGCCAGTGTTCTTAAGTTGCAAACTCACAAAATAAACAATATGCTGCAGCAGGATCAGAAAGTTTGCAAAAAAATGAAGCCATGTGATTCAATTATTCATTATTCATTATTCATTATTCAAATGAGGACAATTTGAGGCAAATCTTGATAAGCCAAATGGATGCATAGGTAACCGATGCCAAACCTCACTCCTTGACACCGTAAGAGCTGCACTGGACATGAGTTGACAGCCCAGCCCAGGTCGCGTTGGGGAGCGTTGCTCGACTCATATAGCAGGTTCAAGACCCAGCAGGGGGCGGGGCTGCACTGCGTTAAAACTGCCTTTAGCTAAACAACCAATGGAACCATGTTTTACTCGTATAATGTTTTTATTTATGTGACATTTGTGGCGGCCCCTATGGATGCTTTGTAAGACATGCTAGCATGTTAGCATGTATAGCGTTTTACTACCTTCAAGGTACTTTGACACTGTTACCACATTCACCTACTGATGACACAGTATCAGGAGCAAGGTTCAGTAGGACGTAGGATCGAACCAGCCACCTTCAGGTTGGGAGCCATGCTGCCTCGGTATACATGTACGTATATGTATGTAATACTGTAGTCTGAATATTTTATTACAGCAATCTGTACAGTTGCTCAGTCCCAAAGATGTTTTGTTTGATGGCGGCCATGTTTTTCAACCAATCTTCCTCAAGCTTTATGGACATGTGCTTGTCATAAAAATAATACCACACGCAACACAGTAGGGGTCCATCACTTGGCAAATTTTCAATCTTTCGTGTGCAGCGGCTCAGGAGTAGAAGAGTTGGTTTACACAAAACAAGTACAGTCATGTGAATCTGAAGACTGTACCGCCACTTCAGACCCTGCAGGTTAACATGGGGTCGTGAAATTAAACTATTTCAAGTAAAATAATAATGCAATGATATGATTGCACCGTATTATAATGTCCATAAAACTGTTTTTTACTTATAATGCAGAGAGAGCAGTGACAAAGGCACTCATAAGAGGGCTTGCTGCATGCGCTATATAATTGATATAGATGAGGCATGTCCACTTAACTGCAGCCTAATGCTCTCTTGAATAAGTCCTGTCAAAAGAAGCCATCATCAAAGTGCAACACTCTGAAAACTTCCTCAATGTTTTGCTTCTGTTGTGCAGAGCACGCTGGATACATAATCATTACTGACACTAAAAACACAATTGGTTCTAATCTCAAAACCATTTTTCCCTAAAAAAAAATTGTGGGTTGTAAATGCGGATATAGTTTTCCATGTACGTTAGTGTGTAAGTGTTATTGTCTTACCCGCATAGTCCCGTGTAGTACAGTTGCTTTGCGTGTTCCCTTTGTGTTATTTCTGGCTAATTGCTGCAAATAGAGAAACCTTCCCTAAAATGAGAGCAGCGATGACCATTGAATAAAAAAATACCCCTCAGAATAAGAGCACATTTTTTTGCCCAGGCAAAAGACTCGCCATCCACTGAAAAAGGGTTTGTGACCCACTTTTGGGTCAGGATCCACCAGTTGAGAATCGCTGCTCTGGATCAATGGTTCTCTCAACTTTTTTGCTACCGTTTTTGCTACTTCCGCTTACAATCACAGTTTAGCTTGGAACATATGGCTGGTACGCGCAGGTAATGTGCAGCGTATGAGATGAGTTATGAAAAAAAATAGTTAAATTTGCTTCTGTTCGGTTTCAGAGAATATTTGGTTTAATAAAGTCATTGCACCACAATTGGTGTCTAAAGCTTTTTTGTTTGGACAGACAGTTGCTTTTTTTAAAAGCAATGGATTCACTGGAGACACTGTTGTATCTGTAATCGAATACCATTTCTCGGCTTTGTTGCATCCCTTTTTGCGTGAGTACTTCTCAGAATGTAGCTCTTAAGCGAGGCTCTTCAATAATGCACGAGTGTCTACCGCTGAAACCAACACCCCCTTCAGCGAGCCCCACCCATGGAAGCGCCTTTGGCAGATTCCTAAAAGCTCTTTGAGGTTGTCATCCGGAATGATGACTTTGAGCGCTTGACAGCTGAGAAGTGTTAGAACGTTAAATGTAAATCTTGGCTGGTGAAAGAGATCATCATATCCTTCCATAAAAGAAAAGTTCTGTCGACGGTCTGCAAAGTTTGTCACCAATCTCAGTACATTAAAGTCAGGCTTTCATGCCGGGCTTCAAAATTCCTCGAAGAGCTCGAAGGAAGCCAAGGGGAAGAGGCAAGACACAAACATAAAAACAAGCTATACCAGAACAGTATGAGGGAAGCTTAAGGTAGGATGGGAAAGATCAGTGGCTTTAAGCACCCAGGAAGAGGGAATGAGCTGTAGAGTCCGAGGAAAGATTGCCAAGCGACCACGGCGACAACCATCTCCACCTCCTCAGCTTGCAGCCATGTTGGAAAACGACATGTGTGAGATTTCTGGAAAGCGTAGCATTGCACCACAACATCAGAACACTGTTTCTTTTTATCTGTGTCTTTGATGGCTGAAGTGAGCGAGAAACAAACGTCCTTTGAGGTGAGGATGGATGCTTTTTAAAAATCACTCCTTGTGATGTATGTACGGGATTTTTTTTTAAAACAGAAGTGCAAGGTTTTTGCTTGGAAACATTGAGGTGTATGTGCTTCCTCAAATAGACCCTTGAATTGGTAGCTTTAGCACCACACACACGAGGGGGTTATAGAGGAAATGATATGCCAATGGTAATTGCACATATTGTCACCATGGAGAATTACATTAACATGTCTGTTGGAATAAGATTGCCCTTCTAAGAAAAAAGACCACATCCAGCCACATAAGGTCACATGAACCAAAGAGTAAAGCCTGCTTCCATCAGCATCAAGTTAATTTTGTGGGGATTAGTGTAGGAGAAACTTTTATGTGGGAAATGCTGTCTGGCATTCCACTGGGCTATGTTGTAGAACCCCTAAATCTTATTCACTTCAGTCATAACAAGTACTAATATCATGATTTGTTATAAACTCTAATCACAAGAGATGATATATTATGAGAAATTAGGATCCTGAGTATAGTTATAGTTGGCACCACAAGGTATAATCCTCACTTATATTACATCTCGGCCCAACTGCACCGTTTCCAGGTCTTAAAACATACTGGATTGTTTCACGAAGAGTGATTTCCAATGCATTTGTAACCAGTGTGATCCAGCCACAACCCTGAACCATTGTTCACAGAATGAGAGTTGAGAGCGTTAGATTAAGGTTTACCCAACCTACTTTTTCACAGTCGCACCAGCTGCCATCCGGTACACATTGAACAGGTACTGACTACTCCGCTTTTGCGGCTGACACTGAGAAGAAGAAAAGAAAAAATTCTATTTAACAGGAATCCCTCAGAGAGACTGCATGTACTGTATGAAGAATTAAATTGCTACCTTGTTTAGCGAGTGCTCTGACAGCGACAGGCTTGATACGAAACACTTCTAAAAGTATCGCCATAATTAATGAAATGGCAGATTGGCACCAAACAGTTACGCACTTTATGCAAATGACGCATGATGTGTGATTATACAACAACAGGGAGCTAGCAGGCGGTGCCAAAAGTGTGTGGTAGTAGCGGCTGTTGTACTTCTGCGCTTGAGTTTAGGATTCTAAACTAGCTCATAATGAAGCATTGATAGCGTGCAAACAAGATTACTGCCTGAATGCATCGGATTTTCCATCGGGTTGTGCATTTTATCAGGCTCCTGTGTCATGCTGTTGTCGCGACATAGCCTGGATTGTAAAGGCATTTTAAAGAGTTGTAAAACACACTAGTGGTTGTCTTTGTCTGCAACCACAATGCATTCCGTGACGTATTTTTGTCAGGTTAGATTCCGAATTGATGAACCTCACGGGTGTTTGACTTTAAAGGTGTCCCCTGAGAGAGATGTTTAGAATTATCTCCTGATTGTGATTGAGTTGTTCCTGCAGGTGGTGCTTCCTGGGAATTGTCCAAAGATAATGGTGCTCATTTTGATAAGGTTATGGGAAAAGAATTGTGAGTAGGGCGAAGCCATTAATGTGTGGGATTAATTCTTTTCTGCGAGCCAGTGTGCTGCTTGATGCTTCTAATCTGCGCTTTAAAATGTAAAGTGTAATTAAAGACAGTGCCTGAGCACTGGGGAATACACCAGTGAACGCGAGAGACTGGGGGACATAAACCTCACGGAGACTGCTGATACGCCACTCTATTTCACATTATGTATTTTACCCCCAAGCACTTTTTACTGCACAGCCTTACATCACTTGCGGTGGGTTTTTATTTGGATCACTGCTAAAAATGAATCCAAAATTAACTGTTTCGTGGAGTAATTGCATTTTTTTGTACTCCAGGGCTCTCTCTATAGTTCAGAAGTGTCATTGGATTCTAAAACACAGTGTGATTACAAATATATCGCAGTAAACATGCATTTTTGGACTATGAGACCAAGGTAGTTTTGGTTGGCTATTGGATTTGAAAAAAGATTTCATAAAACTGCTTTTGTTTTGCTCTTACAACACAAAAAAATAGAGATGCTTGACATTGGCTTTCTTAAAAATAACCAATTATAAAAGCTATTTATTTTATTTTATTCCTGGTTCTTGGGACTGCGTAGTTATCGCCGGGGTACTCATTGATCACAAAATTTCAAAGGTTTTCAAATAAAAAAACTAAGAGCAATATATTTGGTTACAGCCCTGTACTCTAGCATTGACGAGGAAGAGTGATGATGAGCGCAGAATGAAAGCACACAGAATCTACAGAGCAGTTGCAGCGCCCCTCGAGGATGTGAAAGTTACGTTTGTCTAGAAGTGAAAGTTAAGCATGTGTGAGTGAGAACAATGTGTACATTGTGTGTTTTTTCATCAGTTGTTTATACAGTAAATGTTGTGCAACTCTTATTGTGTTAAGTGTGTGTGTGTGTGTCATAGAGGGTGAGTGTGTATTGTGAAGGCCTTCATGAGAAGCTGTTAGACTGACAATGCAGTGAGCTATTAGACTGGATCTAAAAGTGTAGTAATAATAATAATAATGTCTAACACAATATATGATAAGAAAAATAAGAGAATAACCAAACACCAAAAAATAGGAATGTGCACCGGAACTGTATCAGAACTGTATCAAAGCTAAGTATCTATCGATGCCTCATTTCGGTGCTAAATGAATGCAGATTCAGTCCCTTGCAACAAGTGCTTGAAGCAACGTTGTTTAAGTAATGCAACATCCCGACAGAGGTACACAGACTCAGGCCGTCTTTTTTTTTTGCCGACCTTAACACACCAACAACAGTGCTGAACACTCAGTGTGTGTGCTCAACACCGCACTCACGTTTCTCCATCACTCTCCACACTGGCAACACAACATCTTCTCATTATCCACTAATCACGGTCACGGAGAGCGAGGCGCATTCACAAACAGCGGAATTCTGAACAACAAGCATGGGTTCTCATCTATAAAAATGTGCGTGGAATTCTGACTAAAAGTCTCCGTACTCCAGAAACCCAAAATGTGCGTTTGGACTAAAATATTCAGACTAATAAAAAGTGATGCATGCACACACTCACCCAATATGTGGTTTATAGATTCCAGTTTTAGCAGAAGTCTGCATACGCAACTCCGCCTCGAGTCACGCCCTTTCCACGCTTCTACTTCACCACAGAAGGTGAACTGAAAGCGGCTCATGAATGTGGTGTCCATATTTAATGAGCCTTGATTGCATTGTTACTGCATTGTTCGGAATCTTGGCTGGTGGGAAGACAATAAGGATGAAGAAGTGGACGTTTGCAGAAATGGAGGTGGAAATACTGGAAAAAGTATCATATTTGGAGGACACAGCAGTGGCATAAAGAATAAAACAAAGACTGAGTGACAGAACGTCCACTGTTATCAGTGTGACCGGAGCAGGGCCAACCCTCACACTTCCATTTTAGTAAGCATGTTTCTAAATTAGGATAAGCGTCATAGAAGATGGCTGGATGGATGGATGTTTCTAGACTTTTTTTCTTAATTGATGCCACATTTTAGATTAATATAAGTTCCGCAAAATCTGTTTAATTTAAAGGTGAACACTAAGAGTCAAAGCAGGGATGAAGCTATGTGGAAAATTAATTGCTGTAATTCCATATCGATATTTTTATGTTGACATTAACACCATCAACATATGAGATATAATAATGATTTCATGCGGGACTAATGTTGTGTATTAGTTCAAAGCACAACATAACATAATGATTCATGAGATGTCACACTAAGGACATATTAGCTCTGTGTCTTGTTGTGCACTTGATGTTTCTTTTAATTAATATTAATCAAATACATAATATTCTCATGATTATAACATAAAATGATGAACTATTCAAGGGCTGCTTTGTGTTTGTCTTGTACCTTTTCGTCCGGATACTACACTCGTACATAATGGTGTTATGATACTTTGGGTCTGATACCACAGCTCTCAGTCTATTTGCAGTTTCCATATGTTGACGCGCACATACAATATAGGACATTATAATTTAAGTAAATAACGGTGTGATGTTTTCATGCATTGATGGATAATGATGTTTTGTACACACACAAGCTCTATAGATGTGACACCAGGTTGTTTTTTTTTTGCATATTACCTGCGTTTTGTATTACTGCTGTTTTTGCTGTGATCATTCCGATATTTGTTTGGATTTTGTTTCATATTGGTAAATGTATTACTTAGTTCTGATTTTATTTATATTATTTGAGTATTTTAAATGACCGTTGTGTTCAACAAAATTCTGTAAAAATAAAAATTGTTTGTGAACAAAATTTGTATGTTCCTTATTTTAAATACTGATCCGTGTGCCGTTTATCCAACAGCACCATTTCGATTTGGCATCAGTATCAGATATGTAAATGATACTGAACTGTGCCAAAAAAGATTTATTTGCTTCCACTGCTTAACAAGTCACATTTTCTACACTTTAAGTCAACCCCAAGATGTCATAATTCCCATGCTCTGTAGGTTTTGTTTAGCATGCTTGACAATCTGATTTGTGTCTTCTTTATAGAGCTGCAGCACCCACGGGTGTCCTTCCAATGCGGAGCCAGAAGCATCGACTGCAGCCCCGCCCAATCTCAGCAGAGCGCTGTCAAAAGGGAAACGCTTCAGGTGAAAATGAGGCCTCATCACTCACATGCACACGCACCAGGGAAATGCAATCAACCTGCAATATAATGGTAATGGTAATGGTAATGGTAATGGTTGAATTCATCTTGAACATGCACACAAGTTACCCTGGAGCACATCACACAGCACAATTCACAGTTCCGCATGTCCAAAAAGGAGTAGCAAGAAGCAAATCTTATTTAATCCTACTCCTCATCAGTTTCACGTCAGCTGCAATACATGTGTTCACCTCCTGTATTCCAAGGGTACTTTTTGGCTTTTGTAAATACCCAGGAAAGTGATAAGGCAATATAACAATATAATGCAATGATAGTCAAGGTTTACACTTAGTGTAATGAAACTACAGACTTACTGATAGTAATAAATAACTGATAAAATAGTTGACAGAAACATACTGTAATTTGATAGTGAGTGGTACAGACAATGTACTCACCAGAAATTAAGCGTTAGTCGTCAGTGCAAGAGTGGTTAGACATACTGTAGCATTGTATGCACACAGTGGTTCAGGTCTCTTCTTCCTTGTATTTTGTTAACATCAACTTCTTGTACCATTTCTTGAAATCACTCATTTTAGTGCATTATTTGAGTTCCTCACTCAGTCCGTTCCACAACTTGATTCCACACACTGAAATGCTGAAGGTTTTTAGTACTGTCCCTGCATGCAAGTGTTTTCGGTTCAATTTTTCCCCAAGATCACATTTCTCCTCTCTTGTTGAGAAGAACTGTTTTACGTTTTTGGGTAGGAGGTTATTGGTGGCTTTATGCACAATTTTAGCTGTTTGAAAGTTTACCAGATCAGCAAATTTTAATAATTAGGATTTTAGTAATAAAGGGTTTGTGTGTTCTCTGGAAGCGGGGTTATGGATTATCCTAAGTGACCTTTTTTGTAGCACAGTTAGTGAGTGAAGTGCACTTTTAGAGTTATTACCCCATATCGCCACACAATAAGGCAGGAAATAATACCAAAGAACAATAGAGCGCATGGAGTGATTTTTGGCCTACAACTTCTGCTTTATTCAGTATTGAGGTATTCCTTGGCACTTTATGTTTTTAATGTGAGATTTCCAGTTCATATCATCATCTATTATAACCCCGAGAAATGTATTTTCATTCACCTTGTCAATGTCCACGCTATCAATTTGTATTTGCTTATTTGTATCCTTTTTGCACTTACCAATACCATTATTTTAGTTTTACTTACGTTCAGGGATAGTCTGTTTTCATCAAAACATCTTTTTAGTATAGTTAATTAATCTGGGATGTTTTAATTAGCTCTTGTGTGCTATCTCCAGAGCAGAATGTGGTTGTATTGTCTGCAAATAATACTAGCTTTAGGTCTTTTGTGACTTTGCAGATGTCGTTTATATATAGATTGAACAGTTTTGGTCCCAGTATTGACCCCTGGGGTACGACACATGATATATTTAAGCTTGCAGATGTATATTCTCCCAGCTTCACATATTGCCTCCTATCTGCTCAGAAGCTTTTAACCCAGTTCAAAACTAATCCTCTGATTCCATATCTTTCTAGTTTTGTAATTAGGATATTGTGATTAAGGCTTTTGTTAAATCCGTAAGTACTGCAGCTGTGCACGTTCTGTGGTCTAGAGCGTTGGTAATTTCCTCTGTAATTTCAATTAGTGCCATGGAAGTTGAAATGTGGGCTCTGTTGTGTATGTGGCCGAGACCTTTAGACAATACACAGATGAGGTACACCACTGTGACGGATATGTGGCACTTTATGGTCAAGTGGAACTGGTCAGCTTTGTGCACAGGGTTGGGTTTTTTGTAGTTATATTACAGTTCTACTCTATAAATATTTTGATGTTACCCTCATAGTTGTTTTTAAAAAACGACACAACAACAAATGCCGCAAAGACAGAAAAACTAGGCTGCTGAGTTAAATGTTGATTTAACCAAATACTTTTGTGATGCTGCGCTTCATATGACAGAATGTTTAGCAAAAGCTTACAAGAAATGTCTGAGGCGCTTCTGCTTTGTGCCGAGCCAGAATTAAATACAGCCAGAGGGACGGTCTGGAAAGAAAAAAAAGTATCTTGCCTTTTTCCTGATACGTCTGCAGACAAATTTGGACACTTGATGACATTCATGTCAGGCAACAAGCTTCAAACTGACTCACTGGAACCTCTGCCTCGGGTGGCATCACTTGCACTCACTGCTGGCAAATCACCTGAAATGAGTGACGGTAAATGTCTGCTTTCCACTTGATCTATCGCCGTGGTCCTAATTATGGGCAGCGTCGGAAAAGATGGCCATAAATCTGCCACGTAATGGGATGCAAATGAGAAAAGATGGTGCATAACACATGGCGCGTTTATTTAAAAGTCTGCATGATGAGTGCAGCTTCGGGCATTATAAAGCAAGGATGTCCGGGATGTATCGCTGATTGGAGGCCGCGCCACCAGACAGGTGACAAATTCGATGAAAAAAACACATTGCGGTGTCACGCAGGTGTTTCATCCAGGGCGGCAGACAGTCAATCATCGGTTCCGCTTGTCTGAGTCAGGCGATGCGGCGCTGAATTAGACTCTGATGGATGATTTGGAGATGTTTTCGGCTGCTGACCTGAGAAAGAGCAACACATAGTGAGCCAAAAAAAAAAGGAATATAAAAAGCTGTCAGGATGACGCAAGGCTTACCTTTGTATCCCCTTAGTGAATACAACTACTGCAGCGTTTCCCCTTTGAAGATGTGGTGATGGGCTGCACGGGAGGGCAAACTGCTGATGCGGTGTCAAGAAATGTTGGTTTTTATTATGACAAATAACAAATTTTATGACTTATTTATTAAGTTATTTATATAACTTTTTTCAACAACCAGCAGAACATGAACCGAGAACATTGCAAAACTGTTCATTTAACAGTAAAGTTGCAGAGAGCACTTAAAGTGAGTCTAAAACGTTGAGCCTCCTTTTGTCACCTGACCTATTTAGCCAAACGGTGCTCTGTGACTATCAGTACAAAAGTACAAAATGTTGGACTATTTGACACAAACCTGAATTTAATTTGATGCCTGTCTTAAAGTAATACGAATACACGGGAAATTAATGGCAAGCCATAAGTATTATAATGTATTATAATGATTTATTATATTATATGTATTATAATGTATTATAATGATAACCAGAGAGCAACATTGTTAAGTGACATTTTAGAAAAGTAAGTTAGCATGTACCCCATGAACGTGATAGACATGTGTAGCTTGCTCGTGGGACAAAAACAAGCTGCCAGAGAGGCAATGATGGCCAGGCAAAATGTGTAAACAAAGATGCCAGAAAGTCGAATGAGATTAAAACGTGAGCGATCACACACGCTGGCATAGATTTAACCTTAGCATGTGACAAGCTGTTGTCAATTGAAACATTCTATGGACTATTTTTCATTCTCACCGTAATAAGGAACAAGTGCCAACACGGCAAGCATAGTGAAACATCTTCAAACTAATTGTGGTCAATATGTGCGTAAATAATAAGCCACATGCATCCATTCTTACAATATATTACTCAACATTGTTTTCAAGTTTTTAAAAAACAACAAATTTTTAAGGTGTGGAAGCTTTTATTTTGCCATGGCGGTGCGCCACGATCAATTACATGTAGCGAAAACCCTGTACGATTTACAAGAACAAAATGTATACACAAACGATAAAGCTATTTTTGAGTCATTTTCCTGTTCACGACAACTCACAACAACTTCTTCAGTACTGTGCGTCAGTACTGGAGATATTTTTTTTAATGAAAGTGAAGTGTGCTGTCTCCAAACTAAGTTTTTTTTAAACCAAAAAATACAATCAATAATTGCAAGTCATTGTGTGGCTACGATAGACGATACAGTACATTCAGTGGTTGATAACGCCAGTAGCAAAACTTTGCCAAATCACTATTGCTAACTGACAACAAATGTAGCTAATGTGCATGCTTGTGTGTTTGTCGGAGCAGGAAGTGTGCGGAATATACAGTGCAGTACCTGGTAAAGGAAGTCAACAGCTTTAAAATATGGGAAATTATTAAACTGGGAGGGCATTGGAAAAGAAGGGCAAAATACGTGACTTTCCTAGGAATAATGGGAGGGTTGGCAGGTATGGTTACTGTTCACATTACATGGTTGTGTGACTGGTTGTTGCGCAGTAGAATTCATAGGGCTCCATCATACCTTCCCAAATGCCGATTGGAAACATTGCCACTTCCATGAAACTGTTTGGAAAACTAGGGGCAGGGACAGGAAAAGATGTAATATGTTTCATTAAGGCATACTGTAGGTAGAAGTAGCACATGCTTCCACTGGGAGTCTCTGTACAAGAACCAGAATATGAATCATCTCTTTTATTCTTCATGTCCGTTCAGCTCGAGTAGAGAAAATGTCCCAATCAATGATGCCCAATCGATCACTTGTTTGCAAGTGTGGTGCGCAGCACTTGAATAATCTCGTTGGCTTCTTCTCTGAAAGTTTGACACAAATAACAATTTGCGAGCCAATGAATGATAATGACATCACTGCCAGTCGATACCGTGCCTTTTTTTGCCGGTTGAACATTTTTATGTTCTAATCAAATGATGTACAAATTGCCAAGAGTGGAGGGCTAATCAATAACTTGATGTTGATGGTGACTGTCAATGTGTTCATTGGCAACATCGCATGATCAATAAAAGGGATGAGGGATGCTCCGATCAGGGTTTTATGCTGCCGATTCCGATATCGATCATCCATGAGTGAAATCGGCCGATACTGATACCGATCACATGGATTAACTGTCAATTTTTTATTTATTGATGATGGGTGCTATTGGCCAGGGGTGCCGGTTCAAGGGGAAAAGTTTGGACAATTCCAAGGTCCCCTGACTGCCATGGGGCCAAAAAAGAGGTAATTATTAAAAAATAAAAAGGGGAGAGAAGTGATTTTTTTTTCATGGGGCCCAGAATTCCTGGCTACACCCCTGCTATTGGCTATATGATATGAAAAAGAAACCATATAAGCACCGTTACTTAGACAAAAACATATTTTACTTCCTTTTTCAACAGAACATATTAGGGATGTCCCGATCTTCAGGATCGGGATCGGCTGCCGATCCGCTGTATTTTGAAGAAATATCGGCTTCTGCCACAAGATCGGACCGATCCGGTTGCCGTATAACGTTCGTAATGCTGAGCCACACTCCAACATGGCAGGTGCACTAATGCGCCTCAGAGCTGGTTGCCATTCGACTCCCGCCACCCACAAGAAGAAGAAAACACAACACCACCATGCAGACATGTCCGCGCTGTACCGTGGTGAAGTTAGTTTCACTTGGGACATTGGATATTCGGCTCCGCAGCTCCTCTGGTACGGAGCGTGATTGGAAGCTACCAGGGTTAGCTTGGTTTAGCAATGCAGCTGTGTGCGTGTGTGTGTCTGTGTGTGTGCACGACTCAGGCTGGAGTATATTTTCACCGTGTTGTGTTTTACCACTTTAATGTAAGAACGATTTTGCCCACTGAGGACATGCAGGTTCTGAGAGAAAAAAAGCAGAGAGGCACATTTATTCTTGCACGCAGCTCGTATCAACGTCACATTTCCAGCAGTTGAATTCTAAAAAAATGTAATGGAAAAAACAGAATTTGGGAAAGCATTAAACTGATTTCATGGGGCATATATTCTAAATCACACCACAAATTGATCTATAACCATGTCAAATGATTAATCCTACCCTAAAAGTATTTTGCACGCCCATAATTTTATTTTTTATTGGATGGACTTTTATTGGATTAGGGACATGACTCACAATGTTGGTGGTCATGCTGTGTAATAAAAGCGTAAAATTCAGCAATACTTTGGTTACTATCATTATTTTTAATGCTTTGAAGAGCTATTTTCATAACCATATTTAATTACACAAATTCATTTTTGTAACAAAAGCTTATTATTATTAAAAAAAATAAAAACAAAAGGATATGTATGACATCGGGAAGACTATAAAAAAAATTTGGATCGGACGCCAAAAAATGTGGATCGGGATATACCTACAACATAAGTCACTTATGAAACTTACAAAGAGTGAGACTTTGGATGTGAGCGTGTGGTCTGATGGAGCTCTAGCAGGACTTCCAGGGAGAACATAGTGAGGCTCTAGGTGAGAGAGCAGCCGGCGAACACGGTGTCTTCCACCGCTGAGAAACGGCTGGTCATATAGTCCTAGCAATTTGACTGATGTTGCACCGTGACCCTCGCAAACGCAACATACTTTGTCAAGTGTTAGTTCTTCAAATGCCGTATTAAGTTAAAGCTTTCAACATGCTACCCCCGCAAGATATTTTTCATGCCATGTTTTTCATTTTATATCACTCACTAATGGTAAGTTCCACACAGCAGGCATGTTTGTTTTGGCACGTCTGCGCAGTGTGAAGGAAAGTGGGTGGGGGACGCTTTTCCAAGACGTTAGAGCAAGACTCTATAGTGGCGCACAGGCATCGCGATAGGCTGTAGGCTGCAATAGTACTAGCCAGAGGTGATCAGCTTTTGTGATCTGCATTGAAAGGCATTTATCGACATATGCCAAACACATGCTTTTCCACAGGAATCAGCCGATATTGATTGATAGGAGCATTCCTTATGAAAAGCAGAAAAAGAGGGAAAATAATGAGGTTTATTTTCATTCTGTAATACGAATAATACGCATTTGCCCATTTAAAGCAGTTAATCAAAAAAAATTAAGTAAGCGCAGGTGAACGGCTGTTGTTGAGGTCATATTAGTACACCTTTATTGTCTATTTTATTTTCGAAACAAGGCTGGAAAGTTTTGCATGTCAACTCTGTGGTATTGGTCGACTTTCACTGGCCTCAATGCCAAAAAAAAAACAAAAAACACACAAGCTGTGAGAAGACCAGCGTTGTTATTTTCTTGTTTTTCTTTCACCTCAACTCTGAGAATATGTTACATGCTGTTATTGTGCACTAACACAAAGTTTGAAAAAGAAAAAAGACCCAAGCAGCAAGATGGTAAAGGAAGAAACACAGTCCTGGAAATGTTTCCTGCTACGCTATTTGTGTTGTTACTCAATATTCACTCATCCAAAATCACATAAGGCCCTGACGGCATATTGACTTCAATGAAAAACAATGATAGCTGTTCAGTTTATTTGGTATTTCCTAAACTTTTCGACATTACAAACACAATAAAATGTGCTTTGCAAACTTAACTGACTTTTATAGTGTGGTGGAATCAGCTATGAAGGCGTACTAGGGCCACACTAAAAAAAATCTAATAAAATGTGATCCACAATAACCATAAACTTGAATAATGTTCCATAAGTGAAGTTATTATTTTATGGGAAAGTGGTCATTTGAAAAGGATAGTCGCAAATTTATGCGAATTAAGTCATAACACTACAAAAATGAAGTTCAGACTCAGAATCAGAAGGATCTTTAATCGCCATGTGTGTTACCACACGAGAAATTTGACTCCGGTCTAACGTCACTCTATTACAAAACACAACAATATAAAATAAAGTTATCATATTGTATAAATATAGAAGAATACTACATATTTGCACAGAATAGTATAGATAATTATAGTTATGGTATTTACAATTTTACAGGTTACAAATTCAAAGTGTTACATCCAGAACAGTTTGTAGTGCGAATGCTCATGGGTGCTAAAAGCAGTGGTTGTTAATATAAATATGGATGAATAATAAAGTAGTACATACAAACGTACATACAGGTGAACTTGTGAGGCGGCGACGTGTTTGTTGCTAAGTGTTCAATAGTTTGACAGCCAGGGGAAGAAACTGCTTTTGTGTCTGGTTGTTTTGGCGACCAGTGCTTTGTATTGCCTACTGGATGGGAGGAATTGGAACAGTTTGTGGGTGGGGTGTGAGCGGCCTCGATGATTTTCTCTGTGGACCTGATTGTCTGCTGCAGTCTGCTCCTGTCCAGTTTGGTAGCAGAGCCAAAACAAATTGTGATGGCGGTGCAAAGAACAGACTGTATTATTGCATTGTAGAAGGTTGTTAGCAGTTCCTTAAGCAGGTTCAACTTCTTGAGCAGTCTGAAGAAGTACATCTTCTTTCGTGCCTTTTTCCGAATTGTGTGTATGTGGGAGGACCACTTAAAGTCCCAGGAGATGGTGAAGCCTTGAAAGCTGAAGGAGTCCAAGCAGACAGTGGACAGTGTTGTTCGCCTGAAGTTCAATGTCATCTCCACAGTTTTAAGTGGATTCAGTTCCAGGCTTTTCTGACCACACCAGCAGACCAGCTGCTCCACCTCGTCACTGTCACTAATGAGGTCTGCAAATTTCAGCAGTTTCACAGCTGGGTTGCCTGAGGTGTAGTTAATCGTATATAGGGAAAAGAGCAGAGGGCCCACCCCTGGAGGGCACCAATGCTGATGATCCAGGTGCTGGATATGGTGCTCCCTAGCCTCACTTGCTGCCTCCTGTCAGTCAGGAAAATGTTGATCCACTGACAGGGGTAGGGGGCATAGTGAGTTGGGTGAGCTTTTGAAGGAGGATGTCCAGAACTATAGTGCTAAAGGCAAAACTGAAGTCCACAAACAGGATCCTGTCCTATGTCCCTGCAGAGTCAAGGTATTTCAGGATGTAGTGCAGCCCCATGTTCACTCGACACACCTGTTTGGCCAGTAAAGTCTTTCAGGTGGACCAACACCAGTCTCTCTGTCATGACCACAGATGTCAGGGCCACCGATCTGTAGTCATTCAATCTTGTGATAGAGGCTTTTTTGGGGACGGGGACAATGGTGGCCAGTTTCAGGCAACAGCTCCAGTAATTTGTTGAAGTTGTGAGTGAAGATGGGTGTCAGCTATTCTGCACAGTCTTTCAGGCAGGAAGGTGATACCCCGTCAGGTCCTGGAGCCTTCTTTGTTTTCAGCCTTTGAAACAGCTGACAGACATTCTTTTCACAGATCCTTAGTGCCGGCTGAGTGTTGCGGAGGAGGGGCAGGTTAGGTGTTGGTTATGCATGTAGGCACCAACAGTATTAATGGAGGTTAGAGCTGTGAGTGAGGTTGGGGTTGGGTGTGAAAACCTGCAGTTAGAACTCATTCAGGTCATCGTCCAGCCTTTTGTTCTCCGCTGGGTGGGGGGGCTGTTTCCTGTAGTTGGTGGTGGTCTTCAGACTTTCCACACAGCTGCTCAGTCATTCTCTGAGAATGGTCTTTTGAGCTTCTCAGAGCAGTTTTTTGCAGCTCTGATTCCTTTGTTTAAGATGTTCCTGGCTTGCCTATACAGGATACGGTCACCCCTCCTATTAGCGTCCTCTTTGGCTGAACAAAGTTGCCTCAGTTCTGCTGTGAACCATAGTTTGTTGTTGTATGTACAGAATGATGTAAGATGTTACGGCGTCAGTAAGTTAATTCAGGTTGGTAGCTGCAGCTTGAAGAACACTTCAGTCCATACAGTCAAAACAAGCCTGCAATTCCTGCTTAGAATCCAATGTCCACATCTTCATAATTCTCACCACAATCTTAACTGACTTCAGTTCAGGTAGGAATAAGGTGAATAAGGCAGTGGTCGCAGAGTACCAAGGCTGCATGGGGGGCAGAGTGATATGCTTCCTTTATAACAGTGTAGCAGTGGTCCAGTATGTTACTGTCTCTGGTGGGGCAAATAACGTGTTGTCTGTATTTTCGAAGTTCATGCTTGATATTTACTCTGTTAAAATCCCCCATAATTATAAGCAGGCAGTCAGGGTGTTTCTCCTCCATGTTGTTGATCTGGTCAGCTGGCTATAGCAGTGCCTCCTCAGTGCATGCATCAGGTGGGATGTAAACAGCAACAAGAATGAAAGAGGAGAATTCCCACGGAGAGTAGAAGGGCTTAAAGTTTATGGAGAAGCTTTCCAAGTGAGGGCTGCATGTTCTCTTCAACATCGTAACATTGTTACAAAAACGTTCATTAATATAAAAAAAAAAAACACCACCTTCCTTAAGCTTCCCTGAGAGCACTGTCACGCGGTCCACATGGAGCAGCTGGTATCCCGGGAGATGGAGAGTATTGTCTGGGATGTTTTCATTGAGCCAAGTTTCTCTGAAACACAGTGCAGCAGATTGATGAAAATCTGGGTTGTTGTTGGAGAGAAGCAGCAATTCGTCCATTTTGTTAGCTAGGGAGCAAACATTCCAATATTCCTGCTCTGCAGGGTAACAGTGTATTGGCTGGTCCATTCTGTCACGTCGAGGCATGGTAGTGACCCCAGGACGCAGAGACAGGAGTGTAGTACAGACAAAAAAGGCTTTAATGGCTGCAAAACCAGGTGCAAACAGGCAAAACACTAACAAAAAGCAACAGTGCAAAAAAGTAAGTACCGTGGGGAGGAAAAAACGACACAGAAGTAGTGAGAGGTGAAGCTGCAGAATGCATACCATCACAAGAGTCCAACAACGAAACGGCAATGAACCAGCCAACAACAAAGACCACACACTCTCCTGAAGAAGTCAACTAGTTACAAATGAGGGCCAGCTGTGACTGGTAGCTTCCTCAGAAAGAGGTAAAGATGACCGAAAACAGCACAAAACAGGAAGGGCTAGCAAAATAAGAGTACAAAACAGGAAATAAGGAGAAGAAACACAAAAGAATTCAACAAGTTAACAGTTTTTCATGTCATGAAGGTCCTAGAGAAACTCGTGCTGGCTCAGCTGAGACCCCTGGTGGCCCCTTCCCTTGACCCGCTACATTTTGCATATGAACCTCATGTTGGTGTGGATGATGCTGTCATCTACCTGCTGCATCGTGCTCACTCTCATCTGGATGGTGGGAAGGGCACTGTGAGGATCATGTTCTTTAATTTCTCTAGTGCCTTTAACACCATCCAGCCCTTTTTGATGTGTCAGAAGCTCCTCAGGATGGGTGTCTGCTCATCCAATGTCTGCTGGATTAGCGACACCAAGTCGCCATAGGACGGCGCCATCTTGAACCACGTCACGTCTCGTCTCATGGAGACGTGGCAAACAGGGGAGCTGATGACGCTGTCTCACTTCATTCTGCAACACCTTGACTGTTAGTCCACCTATGCCCGTGTCCTATTCATTGATTTTAGCTCAGCCTTTAATACCATCCTGCCTATCAGACTGTATAATACTCTCCTGTCCATGGGTGTCAACCCCCCACTCTGTAACTGGCTGCTCAACTTCCTGTCTAACAGAACACAGTGTGTTAAAATCCCAAACAATATTTAATCAACCAAGGTCCTGAACACCGGCGCGCCACAAGGTTGTGTGTTATCACCCCTGTTATTCTCCCTATACACCAACAACTGCATATCCAATTCTCCATCTGTCAAACTACTAAAATTCGCAGACGACACCACAGTTATAGGCCTCATACGCGACGAGGATGAAACATCATATCGCGTTGAGGTCAAACATCTAGTACAGTGGTGTGCAGCCAGCAATCTTACACTCAACATATCAAAAAACAAAGAACTCATAGTGGACTTCAGGAAAAAGGCAGGCCAGCACATCCCCATCTGCATTAATGATCAGGTAGTGGAGCGAGTTGACTCCTTACGTTTTTTAGGCACCACCATCCATCAGTCCCTGTCATGGAACCTTAACACCAGTCTCATCATTTCAAAAGCTCACCAAAGATTACACTTTCTCCGACAGCTGAGGAAATTTGGGGTCAGTCAAACAGGCATGATCCATTTCTACCGCGCCACAATAGAAAGCGTGCTCACCTTCTCCATCCTGGTCTGGTATGGCAATACCACCAGCCAAGATAGGCAACAGCTGGAGAGGGTGGTACACAGGGCCTCTAAAATCATTGGCCACAATCTTCCCACATTAGTCTCACACTACAACACCAGAATTGCCAGGAAGCCAAGAACATCACCTCCGACCCCACTCACCCAGCACACCATCTATTCACACTCCTACCATCAGGTAGAAGGTACCGGAGCATCACATGCAAAACCACACGTTCTAGGGACAGCACCTACCCACAAGCCATCCGCCACTTGAATATGCGCTAACACTTACTGGACTCCACCACCAACCTGCTACCTCTTCTGCCTATTTTGCACGCTGTTACTCCGGCAGCCCTGTACAACCATGCACTTTTACCTTTGCACTTTTTCAATGTTCGTACGCTGTTATCCATGCCTTCTATGTGCTGTTTTTGACCCCTCCTTAGTTTTGTCTCTCGAGTTGTATTATTGTATTGTCAAACTGCGAGCACACCAAATACATTCCTAGCAACTGTATACCAATACTATTGATATGGCTAATAAACTTGAACTTGAACTTGATTATTGATTACTTGTCTGACAGGCCCGAGTTTGTGCCTTTGTCTGATTCTGTGGGCAGTGGTGTAGGGGTACCGCAGGGGACTGTCCTGTCTCCATTCCTGTTCACTCTGTATACTGCTGATTTCTAGTACAGCTCTGGGTCCTGTGACCTGCAGAAGTTCTCTGATGACTCTGCAGTGGTTGGGTGTATCAGAGATGGCCAGGAGGTGGAGTACAGGACAGTGATTGCTGACTTTGGAGAGTGGTCCCAGGTGAACCACCTGCTCCTGATATGGACAAGACCAAAGAGCTGGTGATCGACTTCAGGAGGAAGGTGACCCCGGTGGGCCATTGACAAAGTCCACATGAACAGCAGACTAGACTGGAAGGACAACAGCAATGTTGTCCACAAGAAGGGCATGAGCAGACTCTACTGCCTGAAGAAGCTTAGGTCCTTCAATGTGTGCATCAAGCTGCTGGAGATCTTCTATTACACTGTCAAGTACTTTGTTGTGGGAGCAGCACCAGCAAAAAGGACATAAACCGGATGGGCAAACTGTTTCAGAAAGCCGAAGAAGTTGTCGGCACTCAGTTGGAAACATCGGTTTGTAACAGTAAGAGACAGGAGGACACTGGACAAACTGCTCTCCATCATGGACAACCCCACCCACCCACTCCATCGGACAATAGAGGGGCAGTGGAGCTCATTCTCCAACAGACTCCTCCAGTTTTTTTCCCACAGTAAATGTTACAGGACTTCATTCATTCCACACACCATCCAAACTACTATACCTCACCTGTCTTTAAAAGATAATTGTCCGCATTATTGTGCTGTACTGTCTGCCCTCCCTTGTTTAAAGTGTAAATGTACTTGTATTTACCATATTTCTACAGACTATATGTAAATATGCGAAACTCGTTTATGCTATATTCTTTTTATTGTTTTTATTTATCTTATATTCTTTCTATATTCTATATTTTATTCATATTGCATTGCATTTTATTTAAGAGTGCTTGTCTTTTTCTTCTGCAATTGAACTACTGTAACCAAGCAATTTTCCTTGCGGATCAATAAAGTCTGTCTAAGTCTTAAGTCTAAGTTGTAATGTTACAGGAATCAAATTATATTTTTATGAGACAAAATGTCACGTTCCGCATTACAGTTTGGACTTTTGGTTGGGTTATTGCTTTTTCTGCTGTTTGCTGCTTTTAATTTGTTATGTCTGTTTCCTGTTTGGACTGAATGCATTACCTTTTCTCTGGTGAAAGCGAGCTGGGGGGCGCACCTGTCTTTGATTTGTACTTAAGGTTAAACCAGTAGTAGCGCATTAGGGAAAAAGTTGTAATTTTACAAGATTAGTCGTCATTTTACAAAACTGTAGTGTTAAAGTTCTATGACAAAAGTCATAGAACAAGATTAAGCATAATTTTAGTTTTTTTTTAAAAAGTGATGTTACAAGAATACAGTTATAGTATTATGACAAATATAATTTGAGACAAAAGTTGTTATTTTGCAAGAATAGTTTAAACTTTACAAGAAAAGGTTATATAAAGGGAAAACGTTTTATAAAATAATTTGGCGAGATGGAAAGCGACAGTCATACAATGGAAGGAATGTTAAAAAGTTGTCAATGATATATTTTAAAGCGATGTCACAAGGGCAGTTTGCCGATTGTAGAACCCTTGCCAAGTTACATTTTAGTAACTTTAGTAACTTGTTTTTTTGGGGGTTTTTAGTGTGTCCCTAATCCCTAGTTTTCCAAATGTTATCAACATAATCCCTAATTGAAAGCACTGAAAAATGTTCAGAAACATGTTTGCAAGAAAGTTCCATAAGGCTGAAATGTGTGAATCATTGTCTGGGAGAGACAGTTTTTTTTTTCTAATGACCTTTTCTCTTTGACTTTTCCTGCTGTGCCACCGGCAGTGTGCCCGGCGTCTTGATTTATGACCCAACACCCGCTAGGCCAGTGACGACTCTTTACTGGCCCTCTATCCTCTGTCTTTTTTCTCACATTAGCCGATGATTATGCAAATAAAATGTGTAATTGCTAAATGACATCTGTTTCACATGCTTGCGATAGCCGCGCCGTTGTTTTTTTTATGTGCATTATAAATTTTGTCTCCCTCCGCTTGGGCGCTTAACCGAAAGGTCACTCCCAAACAAGGAAGAGATAAAGATTTTACAATGGATTAGCGATCGCAGCGTGAATCCATGCAGCTGTGTGAAATCCCTGATATTCATCCACGCTTCCTTCTGTTTCCAGGAGCAATTCCCTGTCGCTCAGCCCAGCGCTGAAACGGATTGAGAGCAATCACTTCCGGACACCGCCCGTTTCCAGAGGAAAGCTGAAGCTGTCGTCCAATCTCATGGACGCATCTAGAGCTCACGTCTACAAACACTTGCAAGAGGAGAAGGAGGAGGAGCCAACACATTTGGAGTCCTTCAGAAGGTGAAAACTTTGTTTTTCCTTTTCACCCTCTTGAGGAAACTCTCTCTGGGGTGAGGTCAGCCGGCCGGTTCGGAGGTTAAACTGGCGAGGCGGAGGGATAATTTAGCGAGAAATGAGTTTATGACCCCCACGTTTGGGGCTGTAGCAGCTTATGAAATGTGATCCGCTGAGCAGCTCCTTCACGCCAGGCTGTCACAACTCATTGGGATAACAGTCTTGATCCCAAACTGCTGGGTCGCATCCTGGTGTTTGTGGCCAAATCGGAGATTGTTGTCTGCGTGTCGCTGCCGCCTGCTGCCATGCTTCTCCATCAGGGGCAGAAACACGACAGTGCTAATTAACAGAAACTAGACTCATGACATGGATTCTAAGATGCCGAGATGGTACATACTCATCTTAAAGCTCCCCTATTATGAAAACTGGACATTTTAATGATGCTATAACACTAATAGACACTCGGCCCAGCTATGAGATACTCAAATGATACTCAACTGTACTCAAAGATGCCTTTGATAGTTTCAGTACATTTAAAATATGACTCCTGTTTGGAAAGAAAAGTGTTTTTACACTAAGAAGAAACGTTCAAATACCGGCACAAAAATGATTCCAAAAAGGGGTTGACACAGGAACCTGAGGTCTCAAATGCTTGTTAATTTTTGTAATCTAACTAATATTTTAGGGAATAATGTGCCCTCTAAAGTTGCAAAATCCGCCGGTGTGCGTGACGTCCCCAATTTTACGACACTTCAATTCAGTACGTGCCAATTGATTACTCCCTGTGTATGTTTTGTTTTTTCTCTGGCTTTTCGCCGCTTTTTGGAAACACTAATTCAAAAAGCCACCCACACGGCAAGCCTCTCAGGAATTACATCACATGCAGCAGTGTGCACTAATACCGCTCAATTTTATGAGAAACTATGAAAACCAGAACATTTATTCAAGATTCAAGATTCAAGATTCAAGAGAGTTTTATTGTCATGTGCATAGTAAAACAGCAGTTATACTGTGCAATGAAAATCTTATTCTGTTCATTCTCCCAAGAAAAGAAAGAAAACACAAGAAAGAATAAGAACATAAGAAACAGAAATACCAATAAATTAAGCAACAACAACAGAAGAGACATTAATACAGATAAATAATACAAATAAATAAATAAATAAATAAATAAATAAAGTGCTATGAGTGTGTGCGTGTGTTGCGTGCGGCGTGTGCGAGTGCTTCGTTGAGGAGCCTGATGGCCTGTGGGTAAAAGCTGTTTGCCAGCCTTGTGGTCCTGGACTTCAAACTCCTGTAGCGTCTGCCTGACGGTAGGAGTGTGAATAATGAGTGTTGTGGATGTGTGCTGTCCTTGATGAGGTTGTGTGTTCTGCGTAGGACTCTAGATTTATAAATGTCTTGCAGTGAGGGGAGGGCTGCCCCAACAATGTTCTGTGAGGTCTTGATCACCCGCTGGAGTGCCTTCCTATCACGTGTTATATTATTATATCACTTTTCATCCCAAAAAACCCAGGACCTCCTGTACAGGACACGAAAAGAAGACATTCCCTAAGAAAACAGGATGTTTGATCACCTTATATGTTACTGCCTCTGACCCACCTCTAGTTAGATAAGCCCTCCCCATGTACACTGTATACACTCACCACTTCATGAAACACAGCATTGTAAAAAAATAAGTAAAAAACAAAGGAGGCTTCGCTACACATGTGGGAGCCGTAAGTTTGATCATTTTGTTTTTCTTCAGTGAATAAGCTAATCTAGCATGATGCTGTTAAAATGGGAGTGTAATGTTAGCACTGTAGCCCACATAGCTATGCTAGTGCACACTCATACACTATTGTGGCACCTTTTGAGACTTATGACAAACTGCTGAAAAATATAGAACCTTTACAGTCTTTTAAAAACACAGTAAATGTCGAATACACCACAAAAACATACCTCTCAACCGTCCCGCTTTGAAGTGTAAATGTTGGCAGATATGCATTAAAAGCCAAACAAAAATCAAATCACACGCACTGAGTTAATCGTTCAATGTAATTAATAACTAAAGGACGGCACAGTTTGCTAACGGCTTCATTTTTCTACAATTATTTAGGCATTCTGAAGTGTACAACTCCCATATCAGAGGTTCCACTGAATTAGATGTCGGAAGTGATCAACATGGATCTAACACAAGCAGAAAAAATAATGAGTCCTGTTTTTCATCATAAAAGAAAACTCTGTGCACTGCAGGCAATAAATTAGAATCAGGACACATTTGTTTAACTAAACCCTTGCAATGTCATTAGACTTACATGATTTCCCCGCTATCGAGAGTGCAGGAGTGACCTCATTCTGAACATCACACAATAATAAAAGTTGCATAATGGTCATCTGAAGTTGTCAGGATTCTTTGCATGGTCAAGTCAGGACAGCGCCTCGTCCTACTTTTCCACTACTTTGACACAAGTTAAGGTTCAGCAGCTGGTTCAATAAGCAGACTTCTACTGACTGGGCGGCTATCTGAGGGCTTAAATCACTTTAGAATTTCTAACTGCGACGGTCTTCACTGGAAAGAGCCTCACGTGTGAAATCCTCGCTCAGATTTGTCGTCATCAAAGGCGGGTGAAATAAAATTTTGGCATGGATATGGATTAAGATGCAAATTCAGGATTTTCTACTGCCTTAATTTTCCAAATGAATAATACAGGAATCCTAATGACAAAATAAAAAGCAGTAGGTTATCTGTGAAGGTGCGGATCAGTTATGGCAAATGTTCTGCTAGTTTGTTTGTTTGCTAGTTAGCTAGACCGTGTAAAAACAAAATTTAGATTGGTGCGGGGCTCTTGGTATTACTCAGTATTACGATGTACTTATAATATTACCATTAAAATATAGTTTGTACGGGTACTTCGGCAAGCTTATGCTAATAAACTAGCAGATCTCATGATGTACCAAATATAAGACAAACCCCATTTTTTCAGTACTCAAAGTTGTGCACCCACCACATTGACCCAAATATTTAAAAACATCTGATAAAGATGGGTCATACGCACCTGCATGCATCAATTTAACAGGAATGTATTTTCATCACAAATACAGGCAATATTGATATGAATAATGGGCGCCTTGCACGTCAAGCATACAATATACTATCACAATAACACTATGCCCATGATATTATGATACAAATATTTCTCGTATGGGTATTAGGTAATTATTTTGTATACTGAAGCTAATACCAACAACTCATCATGTATACAAATATAAGATAACCCATTTATGGAAATTTTGGTACCACTTTTGGTTTGCATGTATAAATATAAGACAATGCATCATTTTCAGGGGGAAATTATGCCTTGTTTTTAGTTCAATAAGACTGATAATTGCTTTTGACTATGGTACATCAATTGACCAAAGTAAATTTTCTGTGGTTTGCAACAATTTTGATATTTGAAACTGGTGTATCAGAAATCCATAGATATTTTGTCCAACTCATAGTGTCGCGTTTCTCAAAATTGCAAGAATTTTGCAGGCATTTTTTTTTCAATTCTTCTTACATTTCTCAATGAATAATGCATAAATGCTAATGACCAAAAGTAAATGTGAAAAGAATACAAGCATAGACCAAGGGAATGCTAGGAGAAAAAAGTAGTAGTTTTAGCATTTCAGTGGAGGAAGTTGCAATTTTACAGAAATGACATAATGTTACAGCAATAAAGTTGGACTTTTCTGTGAAAGAAGTAGTCATGTCACTAGAATACAGTAGTCGTGTGGAAAAAAAAAACAATGAGACAAAGTCATAACATTAATTCAAATAAGTTGTAATTGTATGAAAAAGCCTTAATTCTAAAACGAGAGTCACAATTATGAGAATCAAGTCGTAATATGATAATAACATTTCTGTGACAAAAAAGTAGTAATGTCACGAGAACAGAGCAGGGTAGTTTGAGAACAAAAAAAGTGTAACTTTGCAAGACAGTTGTAGTAGTATGTTAGGAATGGAATCTTTTCCACTCTGTTGTGGATGGATACTGCAACATGCATGTGCTTATCTACACCAGAGAGACAACACACTCACAAGACCTTTCGCTTGGAACAAAGACACCCTGTTCTTTTTAATTAATCTCACACACACACGTAGTTTCATTATGAGTGACCCTTCTGTCTGCTGGCCAAGACTCTCAGCCTCTTAGCCAAGATTGATTGAAACCAGATCAGACCAATTGTATTTATTTATTTATTTATTTACAGGGACAGTACATATTAATAGACATTTCTGTCAATATGCCAGAATTAGCCAAAAGGCTGTTTTTCATCTGTACTCCCTCGTCCTAATCCCATTTACTAAAAGTATACAGTATACTATATAAAATCTAATAATGGGAACACACTGAGCCAACAAGTCTGAGTCAGTCTGTAGTTAGTTTGCAGTTCTGATTATCAATAAACCATTTCAAAATACACTTTTTCTACATGGGATTATGCAATCTCCCCTCTTAGCGCCTCTAGTTGAAGTGCTGAAGAAGAGGAGATGATAAAGCGTTTGATGATTTTCTAAATAAAACAGAGATTTGAGATGTTTGATCATTTGACCATGTTTTCCCAGCTGAGTAGTTTATGTTTGTGTAATATCGGACAATGGTGAGAAATGTATGGTTTCTTGTCCCAAATCTTTGTAGTGTGTTTTGTGAAGTGACTGCAGGGGTTTGAGAGATGTAATAAGCCTGCGACCGAATGGGTAAACAATAAGTCACATGTGAGAAGATCATAGCGTGCAAGTACATTTTTGCTGCCTATGTGGACATGTAATGGGGGATATGATACACAAACAAACACTTAATGGGAAGTTTCCTGATCATTAGGACTGCCTCCACTGCAGGCATATGGGGAAGAGGCACTCTGTTTCACTTTAGAGACCGCTTGGACCTTACTAGACCTTGGCTGGGGGCTGACTCTCCAGTGCTGGCATTTCAATTGTTTGTATCGACTCCTTTTGATATCAATTTTAAACCTTACTGGAGACTCTTAGCATTGTTTCACAGCTGATAGAACAAAAGAATCTGGGTGGACTTCGCCCTGCTAAAAGTGTAGGTCCTAACAATTACAAAAAACACATACAGTATTTAAGATAAAACTATCATTTGCGTTGTGTCTGCTCGTGTTTTCTGGTGACAGGTTGCATAGCATCGATCAAAGGCGCTTCCTCTGAAAGCAGAATGTCAAGGAGCTCCACAAGCCTCAAAATTAAACAACCCTGACAAGACTTTATTATTTTATTTCTAGATGCTGAAGAAAGTGCGACTGAGAAACAGCCTAATTTGGCGTCAGCCTGTGCCACTTTATCAAAAAACGCCCATCATTAAAGCAGCAGCAGCAGCAGCAGCAGCAGCAGCGTCCCTCACGTATTCCACACCCTTAAAGCGGTGCCTCGAAGGATAACTCTGCCTTTATGTGACCTATTTCCAAAAATGTATATATTTCTGCGCAAAAGCTCCAAAGAAAAGTTCTCTCCAAGCCAGAATGAGCGTATTCCCCAATCGAGGTCATGGCTTTTGTCTCCGTTTGAAAGAGAATTAGTGTGAAATGTAAAGCTCAATGGCCGTCATGTTTCCTTATTAACATGAATTCTCTGGAGAGTTAACCTCACGAGTCCTCAAACTCAAATTTCATGGAGGACAACTTACGTAAGTTAACTTTTCCTCGTTATGTCCACAAGCAGAAAAACAAATGCAATGGCAAGCAATTCAATCAGCACCAGGATGAGACACATTGGCTTTAATGGTAATGGCAAGGTTTGGATACTTTTGCTTAACAAGTTACATTGAGCAACATCTCTTGATTCCATTTGCACTATTTAACATGTCCGAAAAGAAGTAGGAAGAAGCAGAGTTCACTTGTCCATGTCTCAGCAGTTACTGATAGTCTGTTCACTTACTGTGTTAAGCATGTTCCCATCTTCTAATAGGCTGAAAAAAGTAAGTAAAAAAACAAAAAAGTCAACAAATAAAACCAACCAATGTTTAGTATTTAGGTGCATACCGCCCCCTACGGTACCGGAATGTAGACACTTTCTTCCTCTTCTTTTTGTTTATGCCGTGGCACGGTATCGTATGGTATTTTGGATGTTAAAACGAATGCACTGTTTAAAAAGTAATTTATGAAGAGTTTTAAGAAAATCTTTCTGTGTAACGTCCTTCTGTGCACTAAATATCCCACTTTATTACGTGCACACCTGTGGCTTATAATCCGGTGCAGTTTATATATGAACAAATCTTAATGTACTGGGTGCAGTTTATACAGCGGTGCGGCTTATACACTGGAAATTGCAGTACTTTTATTACTTGTTAAATAGCATGGTATGTTAGAAAAGGCATGCTTAAGTGATATTAGTCAAACCGAGACTAGTCAGCAACAGTAGGCAAGAGAAAAACTGACCCATTTACTTCTTGATGCACGTGGTGTATAGTTTTATCGACATTAGGTCATAATGTAGAGAGGCTCGACGAGCTCAATGAAGCATTTCAATTCGACGTTACTCACCACCGACGGGGGCTGCCTCTTTTCTGTTGTAGTCAATGACTTTTTTGGCGTCCCATGGGAGTTTCTCGCGCTTTGCAAATGTGTCAAAAGGTGGTGGATGTTTCAGGAAGCTGTGGTGTTCCTCCTTCAAATGTGCAATCAGGTTGGTCGTATAAAACCTCCACGGTTTTGTGCTACCACCGGAAACTTGTGCATGGCAAGTCTTGTACTCAGCTGCAATGTCTTTTTCGGAAAAAACGAAAAAAACAGCCACACGGCTGACATCACTTTTACTCCTTGCTAAACAGGTTAGCACACACTGTTGTGATGACGTGGGTTCAAATAGAGGGGCTGCTGCTGGTTAGAAGCGCTGGTGCGGAGTCTGGAATGGACTGCTTGTATTGGAGCGTCAATATCAGAGATTTTAGATGCTGGATGATATAATCCGACTTTTAGGCTCATATATCGAACTGATATCCGATGTCAATAGTGGATCGGGACACCCCTGATATTTATTGTGTATATGGCTTTATTTATATGCTCAACATAGTTATAAAACATAAAAACAAAACAAAAACAAGTTCAGTAGAAATACTGGGACAGTACAAAAATATTATTTTTGTATAATTAAAAAATGAAATAAATACAGGATATACTGTTGATGTAGATGTAGATGTAGATGAAACAGTAACTCACTAAGATAGATGTTAATTAAGGATAAATGTTATCTGTCTGGTTCTCAGCATTCTTCTTGTCAACACCATGTTTTTGTATGCTCCAACACTTTGGCATCTCATTAGTGATCAATGCAGATTGCTAGCCTTTACGAGGTTAAAGTGACCTAATTCTGGACTGAGCAGACATACAACAAAGCTTCCCTCCTCCTCCGTTCTTCCCAGTTTCCATGGTTACTTAGAGGAGTGGGATGAGAGAGAGGTAAAATAAGGGAAGATTGTGAAGATAGTGCAGCAAAAGGGAGGATAAAGGCGGGGAAAGTGTACAAAGAACAAACTCAGGAGTGCCCCTTCCACCGATACAACAAATTACACCCAACCCCCACCCTCACCCGCTCCCCCGATGAGCCTTGTCACTTTTATTATCCGGTGTCAAAACATATTTACCCGTCCCAGATAAGGACACAACTGAAGGCAAATGTGAAATGGGGAGGGGGGGTTATTTTTAGATATGTTTTGATCTGCCCGGATTTACCTCCAGCTTCCCCTTCTCATACAGAGGGGAGTGGGGAAAGTAATTCAATTATATCAACTTGGTTATGCTACAAACAGTCTCTCAAGGCTGGCAATAACACTGGCTGGGTCTCCTATGACGGGGGCAACTCGCAATGTGAACTGAGGCCTCGGTAACAACATAAGCAAAATCCTATTTAGTGCCTGTCAGTGCCTTTCCTTTTTTCAAATGAATGCTCAAATGAATATAGAGAGGATATTTGTTTTTAAAGAATGTTACAAATATCCTTGCTGTTCCTTAAATTAACCTGAAATGGCAGAGCTGCACAAAAAGTGACGCATTTGTCCCTCGCAACCAAAAATGTCCCATTGAAAAAGCCATTTTGGATCCCATATTTTATGTTAACATAAACTAATGAATATTTCAATTTTCACCACTGGCTTTTACTTTTCAATTTGTATATTTGTCCACCAGATGGTGCTACTTTTTCCAATTTAAAGCATGCAACCACGTTTGTCACCTTTCTGCTCTTCTCTGCTAAGAGTCCTTCTTGGAAACATACTGGCTTTGAAGGGTTAAAACCCCAAAATATAATTAATATTTGATTTTCAGGCTTAATTTGTTTTATTAGAGTGACTCATTTAAAAGTGGAAAATAATTCAATAATTCAAACATCTTTGGGCCACATAATAACAAATACTCATTGACATTTATTATTTAGGTTTGGTTATTTTTATTTAAAAAACAGTGGCAGGCTAAAATCCTAAAACTATAATTAATATTTGATAATCACTGGATATTTCATAGTGAAGTTTTAAAAGAATGACTCATTTAAATTGGAAAAAACAATTCTATAATATTTTTTGAATGCAGACTTTTGTCGTCGTTGGGACCTTGAATGTTGTTTTTGTTTTCTATTACATGAGAAACCATGCTGGAGTTCATTTGGTTTTGTAGGAGAAAAGCAGCTTTACGTGCTGTACTTGTGTCTTCCATCTCCAGGTGTGATGCTCCCGGAGGAAAGGTGAGCGCCCTCCTCAGCAGGACCTCCCACTTCAGAAAGCGATGGGCGGAGGTCCCTTGCACCCGCCTGGATAAAGGAAGCAGCTTCCCTCCGCCCTCCCTGCGCACCCGCTCCGTTCCCATCATACCGTCGCTCCAGGCTTGTGACCTTGAGGGAAGACATTTGGACGTGGACAAGCACAACCAAGGCGGGCGTTCCATCCCTGCTAGGGAGTCCGTTAGCGCTCAGACATCCTCTGTCGAGATCGCCGTAGAACTTGATCCAGAACTTTCCAGTCCTGTGACGAAGTCTTCGGGTTCAGGAGAAAGGTTCCAGTATTCTGTCAGAGGAGGTTTAAAGACGTCCCTCAAGAACACCAACAGCTCCTTGCCCAGCAGCAGAGGAAACTCTAGTTGATTGGATTAATTTTGCAAACTTTCAAAGACATCGGTTCTGATACCTTTTGCTGTTGGGACCATCTGTGTGGCCACATGGACCAATATGGGCCAAATTGATCTGCAGAGGACAAACTATATGAATGGGAAAAAAGATCATATTAAAAACAAGCATATGTTGTGAATAAACTCATACAAAGGACAACAAACTGAGCGATGAAGTTAAAAAAAACAAAAAACACCACTATTTAAAGGGAGCTTCTACCTAGAAACCAAAATAGTGTGTCTCTATGTTGTTTCTCTATTGTAAAGAAATGAACTTATATATGTCATCTAATATATGTCACATAGACGTATATATATTTGACATACCATTGTGACAAAATAAAGATGTTAATGGAGGCCTTCGGTTTTTCCTCATCTCAAGCCGACTTTTCTGCTACACTCCCTACATCATGGTTCCAATATTGTTCCCTCACGCTATCACGTTTTTTCAAAAATGTATTAATTAATAAATGATCGCTTTTGTGGTTGACTATGGCCCATCCTTAGTCAAAAAATACTGTAAGACAAGTTATACGTCAGTAATAACTTAAAACATTAATGAGACATTACCTTACATTATTGTCACATTGCATGTAGTCAGCCATGGCATGTCCAACATGGTGAAAAAAGTTCTCCTCCTATTCCGTGCAGAATGGTAAGTTTTGGGGTTTTTGACTTTGTCTTTCTTCCCCACACTCCTTTCTTAAGTCTAGAATAAATTATTTGGAGTCTTACTACAGTAGTTAGCTCGCTATAATGCTATGCAGCCATGGCCGTCTCGTGTCCCTGCAGTGATCCTGTAGCGTGCACATTAGCAATGTGGTGTAAACAAAAAATAATAGGAGTGTAAAGGTGACTACAGGGGTGTTATTACATGTCTACATGACTGTAATAATGGTAAAAAACATATTTAGAAAGTCATAAACACGTTTTGTATGCTGTATGAAAATATTCCATTTATTAATATTGAATCCTACTTCGCTGAAATTCACTTATCATGGTGAGGTCTGGAACCAATTAGCCACGATAAACAATGGACGACTGTATTTATGTATATCTACATGACTGTCATTGGGCAGAGACAACACATGGGTAAACAAATGTATGCAAATACAACATTACATACTGTTTAGTTGACCTGGACTAATTCCTAGCCCAAGTTAAGACCCTAAAACAAATGAACTAGAGTTAGGTAAGGTTCGGATTTCCATATTGTTCCGATTTTTACGAATTATGCCACATGGAAGGAAGAAATCGGATACATGTAGCTTTCAATACCATTTTCCAGGATAGTTAATTTCACACAAGTAATCATTCTTAGGGATGCTCCGATCAGGTTTTATGCTGCCGATTCCGATACCGATCATCCATGAGTGAGATCGGCCGATACCGATAACATGGATTAGATTCGATTTTTCAATTGAGTTATGATGAGTGCTATTGACCGGGGCCGTCGTTAGACAATTCCATGGGCCCCTGGCAAATAGGTAATTATTAAAAGATAAACTTTTGGGCGGATAGTTTTTTTGGGGGTTTTTTTTGCCTTTATTTTTGTGAAACGATTTTTGTAGTATTTGATACAAACCTGAATTTAATTTTAAACCTGTTTTGGAGTAATACGAATACATGGGAAATATATTGTTCAATAATGTATTTTTTAGTTCAAAATAACAAAATGAACAGACTAAAATAATCCAAATAAATCTCTTTCTTAACTAGAAGTCTGTCCTGCTTAACTTAAAACAGAATAAACTCAGTGTCCAGCTTGCAGGGGTCTCCAATTTCATCACTATAGGAGCTGTCTGTGTTTTATTTATGACTGGCAACAGTTAAATTGGCATTTATCGGCATATGCCGATCACGTGTTTTGTATGGTAATCGACTGATACATAATTGGTGGTCGATTGAACGGAGCATATTTAATCATGAATATTTTGATTGTGTTTCTTTTTTTCTCTACTTATGTATTTCTCCATGACTGTCGATATGGCGCAGGTTTACAAGCGGCTTTGAAATACCACGGGTGTTTCATGATTCACTACGGGTGGGTCATTAAAGTAGACACTTGTCTGCATCCGTAATCGATGGTGACGTCAGGCTCGCATTGACGAGGCAGATCCCATCTGTCTGTTTTACGATGCATTTGTGTTAGCAGGGGATGCGATTTTTCAGATTTTTGAAAAAATGCCACAAGAGGGAAAGAAATGGGATAGCTTTCAATTACTCAACTTTCCGGGTTGGAGTCACTCCACACAAGTTAGGATTGATCCTCTGTCAGTTTATGATGCAGTGGAACATATGCAATTTCGCCAATATTCCAACAACAAAAACCGGATACCTGTAGCTTTCATTTATTCCCTTTTCCAGGATGGATTCACTCCACACAAGTGATCATCCTCCAGCCGTCCTGTTCATTATTTTGGCACCAGTACTTGAGTATACCTCCTAATTTTGGGGGTTGATCACATGCAGATTTTCATGAAAATTCTTCAGTGCTGTTCTCGCAGTGATCATCAGTTGCTGTATCGCATATAAACACCAAAAGGGAAAAACACTCTTTGAACTTCTCAAATAATTCTGTGGCTAATCTTTGACATATCCAAGACTCCAATCACCACCAAAGCCTGTACTATGTATTACGGGTGTCACGAGACGCTTCGTTCACGAGACGAGCCACAACACGAGATTGGGTCTACGAGACGAGACACGATGTTAACATGACTTTTAAAGGATCACTGATGATTTTTCAACTCGCTTAAATATGTTCTATATTGTTTGTATTAATGTTCTATGTTGGTCATTTTTTTGAAAGAGAACGTTAAATTAGTAAAAATTCCATTTTTGTAGTGCTCATAAGCCATTTTGGGACTGTCTTCTGAAACCAGGGGCATTTCCCAAGTGACGTCAGCGCAGTTGAACTTCACAAGTAAGCAAACATGAGAGAATGGACGAGGAAGTGGGGGAGAGAAGGATGTTGGCTAAGCTGACGTCCATCATGGACAACACCTCTCACCCGCTACATGACACTGTGGGTTCCCTTAGCAGCTCCTTCAGCAGCAGACTGTTACACCCACGGTGTAAGAAGGAGAGGTTCCGCAGGTCCTTCATACCGACCGCTGTCAGGCTCTACAACACCTGCACCACCTGAACCATGTTGTAGTCACTATGCATTCTTTACTTGCGTATAACCAACAATGACTGTGTCGTCGGAGAACTTCTGGATGTGACACTGTATGGAGTTGCGTGTGAAGTTCGAGGTGTAGAGGGTGAAGAGGAAAGGGGAGAGAACCGTGCCCTGAGGGGCACCTGTGCTGCAGAGTACCATGTCAGACACACAGTGACGGAGCCTCACATACTGTGGTCTGTTGGTGAAGTAGTCTATAACCCATGCAGTCAGGTGTTGGTCTACTCCCACACTCTCCATCTTCACTCTGAGTAGTGACGGCTGGATGGTGTTAAAGGCACTGGAGAAGTCCAAAAACATGACCCTCACAGCGCTCCCGCTGTCCTCCAGGTGTAGCAGTGATCTGTGCAGCAGGTAGATCATTGCGTCGTCCACTCCGATCCGAGGCCGGTAAGCAAACTGCAGGGGGTCCAGCTGAGTGCCCACCAGGGGTCGCAGGTGCTGCAGGATAATCCTCTCCATGGTCTTCATCGGGTGAGAGGTCAAGGCAACAGGCCTGAAGTGGTTAGGCTCCTTGGGACGTGGTGTCTTTGGTATCGGGGCCACACAGGAGGTCTTCCACAGGGCCGGGACTTTCTCCAGGCTCAGGCTGAAATTGAACAAGTGCGTGAGAACTCCACAGAGCTGGTCAGCACAGTCCTTGAGGATTCTAGGGCTGATGCCGTCCGGTCCCGGGGCCTTCCTTGCCTTGATCTTCTTCAGCTGACTCCTCACCTGATCATCAGTTATGGAGAGGGGGGTAGAGGATGGCTGGGATGGGGATGTGGGGGTGAAGAGTGGTGAGTTGGTAGGGGAGGGAGGGGGGGCAGACTCAAATCTGTTGAAAAACAGATAGAGTTCATCTGCCCAGATCTTGTCCCCACTGGCTTGGTCTCTCCCCACTCCTTTACCATGGCCTGTGATGGTCTGCAGGCCTCTCCAGACTTCCCTATTATATTATAGGAATTTTTTTTAAATTTAGCTTTACTTTTAGTTTCGGCAGTTTTGTTGGATATCGTTGGATATTATATGATAAAAAAAATACTTTGGGCTATCATCAGATATCATTATATGATTTGTTACTTTGTTTTGGCTATCTTTTAGAATATTATTATACAATGTTTTTATTTTTTCATTTGCTTGGGCTGTCGTCAGATATACGATTAAAAAAATGTTGGTTTACTTTGTTTTGGGTATCTTTTCGGATATTATTATGAGGGGTGTCAAATGATTTACAATTTTAATTAAATTAACCACAGTTTTCAAATGAATTAATCATGATTAATCACCATTTTTTGCTGTATTTTATGAACAGAAAGATAAATGACAGGACAAAATTATATATATTTGCATGTATTAACTAGTATGTATCACACATCTGAAAATGTATTTGCCTAACGATGGCAATTTTTATTTGTTTGGGCTATTGTCGGCTATTTAAAAAATGTAGTTTGACTTTGTTTCAGCTATCTCGGAACAATATACCATTTTACAAAATTAGTTTGACTACCTTTTCAGATATTTCATACAATTAACACAATTTTTCTTAACGATAAAGCCACAAGTTGCTACGTCCAACTAAGGACAACCTGGCAGACGGATACACAACGATAAAGTCCAAATCAAGGTAGGTCTGCCTGGTTTGGTCCCAGCTGTTGACAAATTTGGTCAGTGTCCACTCCCTTCGTGTTCCGGAGGATGCTTTCACACATATCGGTGTCCATCTTCACGAGCAGTGAGAGGAATGCAAATGCGTCGGGGGACGGTGACGTGCCCCCACTCCCCCTCACCGCCAGATGGCCTGAAGATTATTAGGACAGCAGGACGGCGTGTGCAATGCTGTGCAACTTGTGATGATGTGCGCTAACACCTCTCACCGGTTCACCTCCGCATGGAATGTCAGGAGGCGGTTCCATTGGACATGGGAGATTCCACAACTGAATTCATATATTCAGCAGCTCGAGCCTGTACCTTAAGAAAAATAAGCAATCAAACCGGATCATCTTACCATAGCAACACACTAATGCTGGTGCTCATAGGCTTTACAGTGCAGTCAACTCTGTTTATGTGTGGTCAACATCATGCAGAAACACTCCAACTCTTGCCAACATGTGCATCTGTTGCTTTGTTTGTTTGTTGCCTGGTCCGTCCATCTGTGAGCAAAATCCACACGCAAACCGTTATTTCTGAATCAGCCTTAAGGCTATACAGTATATCAACGTGAAGGAAATCATTGAAACATGACCACATTCCATATGCAAACACGAGAAAAGTATGTCATTACAATGTTTTTGCAAGTTCTAAGTTTGCAAAGTGGTAGAAATATGACATGTCAGTGACAAAATGATGTTGTTACGGTAATATGTTTCCCAAGAGCCTGTTTACAAACGCCAAACATTAGGACTGTAGTTCATATAACTATGTTAGTGTTGCTAACGGTAATGTCATCCTATCTGATAAACAACATCTGTTACATTGGACAAGATACAGTGTTACAGTATAAAACGTGGATAGAGTACAGAATAGCGCTTCCTGGAGACACACTCTGTCTGAAACAGGTGTTGACAAACAGTTCATTAGCATAAAACTGCATACGCACAAAAAAACACTTCCATAGCAGAGCTTACTAAAACCACTTTTAAACTGTCTTCTAGTGATGATCGACTACGCCACTATCTGTATTTGTATCTGTACCAGGCATAAACGGCAGGGCGGGGCATAAACCTAAAGTGGCCGTGGTTTAACCGGAAATAGGTGGGACTTACATCGGTACAGTATTTTACGTCTGAAATTGACATGGATTGATCAGAAGTTGCTATCTTTATTGTTTATTATTCATCTATATGTGTACTGTGTATGTGTGTAAGTGATCTGTAAGACTTTATTATCTAATTATTTTTTAATGATCTGTGTGAAGTTGGTGATTCATGCAAACATCCACTGATGGCAAACAGGGAAACAATCTGTCAGCCTTGTTCACTGTAGTTTTGTCAAAAGCTCCGCGTTCAGTACTACAAGCAAAGTTTTCCAACTGACTTTATATCACCAGCCAAATTAGAAGCAAGCAGACAGAAAAAAAAAAAGGCAGTGACGGACACACAAGCCTTACACAACCGTGAAATGCACGTGTATGTTACGAAACAAGTGGAAGGTTGCAACGTGCATACTGCCACGTATTGAGAGGGGTGTAATACTTTACCACGTTTATGTATATAATGTAGTATGATAGCCATACAGGCAGAAGCTCTTGTACTGTGCAGGTGTACCTAATGTTGTGGCCAGTCAGTGCAGGTTACTGTTACCTCTGTCTGTGTACTGCCAACTGAAAATGAACCAAATTCTTATATCGCAGGTAGCACGCCTGTTTTAGGGTGACTTCATGGAATAAGACAAAAACAAATTTCAAGGAAAAAAGTGGTCATGCTACCCCAATTGAGTTGCATAAGTGACTGACGTAAAACAAGCCTGCACAGCGCTGTCTTGTCAAATGCACAGCGTACTTTACCAAACAAGTTTTGCCGAGTAACTTTAGGTACAGTCCGAAATAGAGGCGAGCTGGGGGAAACATAATGAAGTGGAGGCAGTGGGCAACGCCACACGAGCAGTTTTCAACTTGCCAATTGCACGGTGTACGTGAATGAATGTACGTGAATCAAACGTATGCACCACAATACTTCAACTGAAGTTCCCTTGTACTGTAGACAATACTTCCAGTTAATTCCCATAACTTTCTGCTATTTCCCATTTGTCCCCATGGAGAGTTTTGAACTTTTAGTAATTTTTCACCCTTCTCTGAGGTTATACTGCTGAATGGTGACCTACTTGTGTTACCAAATTTAGTTCCCAATGAAAAGCTATCCACATCCATTTTTGCTCGCTTGCTGGTTCAACTACGATAACAAATCCCTCATATCAGACATTCCGAGAGAAGACAAATATGCTGACTTGTCAGAATGAGTGGCACTGACAAGGCTTTCCCCCAAGACACATTGACCCTGTGCTGCTCATGATTGTTGGACATTGCTAGGTCAAGGCCCCCGCCATCGACTGGGACACTCATGCGAGACAGATTGTGTCACAACCTCACACGCACTCTTTTGCTATCATCTGACATTCCCTATGAGCAAGCTGTCAAGACATTTCATCCTCTATGCAGTTTTTTAACTCTTTCAAAAGACAACTCATTCAGTACCGGCCATTTTAGACAATTTGGACTGATCTTTCAAGGCACACAGAATACTGTGTTTTATGGATATATAAACATGGAACCTACCAAAAGAAAGATTAGACTCCCGTCTTTCATTAGAAAAAGGAAGTTTGGTTCTACCTTTTTCTGTTCTTTACTAATCAGTAGCAGAACATAGGTAAGTTAACATAGATAAGGAAAATATCGGTTCCCCACTAAAAAAGGGAGCTTTTTGTGGAAAGATACATTTCAAGCATAACTTTCACTTTGACACAAATATTTTTTGCTTTTGTGACAGCTCAAATATCGAAACAACTACGTATACCAACATAAACAACACGGAAAAAAGGGATTGTTTTGCATCAAAATAACAATTTATTTACAGATATAACACCATGAACTATTTGCAGTTTTCACATTTGGAAGTGAAATATGTGTGTGCACGCGTGCGTGTGTGTGCATGCACGTGTGCGCGCGTTAAAATTTCCCTACAATGCATAACCTTCTGCACGCTACACTCCTCCACGCTCTCTCACTTCCTCCTTCCTATCATGTGTGATTCTTCATTGGAATGATCTCTGCCGAGCTCTCATCAAATGCACGTCTGCCACCTTGTGGCCGTTTTTATGGCTTAAAAGTGCTCTGAAATGTTAGCGCATTGGTGCAGAGTTGCATCATCAGCTCTTTTTGCCTCTTGCGCAAAAAAACATAAAATACGTATAAATACATTGTTGGGATTGGACGTCTTTGGTGTTGAAAGAGTTAAAATAAGAACGTCCAATTGATCACTGTGTTATATGTTTTTACTGCTCGTTCCCTGTCACTCAGAGTTACAGTGCAAAATGGTCCAGAATAAATTATGTGTTTTTTCATTGACAGATCAAGTTAGATTGTATTTTGTGCGTTGCATGGATTTGCTGTGCGCTGAGACCACGAGAGCTGTGCGCAATTCCGCACGCCCGCGGCTTAGAGGGTACATTGGTCCTGATGGCTTCCAATGTTACTGGCATGACAAGGAGATCCCACCTAAGGACTTCTTCCAGAGGGATAACCTCACTCTTTTGGACCATCCTGCGTGTTCCCCTGATCTAAATCCAACTGAGAACATTTGGGGATGGATGGCAAGTTAAGTTTACAAAAATGGCCATCAGTTCCTGCCATCTTCACCACCTGGAGCAACATTCCCACTAGCCTTCTGGAAGCACTGGCGTCAAGCATGCCCAAAACAATTTTTGAGACGATTAACAAGAATGGCGCAGCTACTCATTACTGAGTCCTTTTTTGAACATTTTGAATTCCTATTTTAGAGGGGTTTTGTTGGGTTTTTTTAAACTATAGTATTGAACTTTTGATCAGTTGATGAACAGCCTATTTCAGTTTCATCTCTAACCCCCCGAAGTCACTTCCTGTCTGCCCCTCACTCAGATCCTCCTGGGGCAACACATGAGCATGAGTCTCATATATGTTTTAAATGGCTTATTTACTCTTATTATGTGTACTATATTGGGTAATATGAGTCAAAGGTGACTGCAGGGGTGTTATTTCATGTCTATAAGGCTCTAATAATGTTAAAAAATGTATTTAGAAGATCATAAACAGGTTTTCTATGCTCTAATGATGAAAATATAAATATGCCATTTATAAATAAGGAATATTACTTTGCAGAAATACATATCACGATCAGATTTGGAACCAATTAACTACGATAAACGAGGGATAAAATAACATATAAATGCAAACCAATTATTTTTATCATAATTATAAATATTATTCATTATATTTTTTTCCCAAAAAATTCAGTAAAGTCGAAGAATTGTTTACAATATCCATTAAGTATTTATGATATTAAAAATGATTTCGAACCTCAACACTTACAAGTAGTGGTTTTCTCTGTTAATTGAAATGATTGAAAGACAAAGTTTTATTTTTTAGGAAATGATTGAAAATATGAGTCTCCAGTGTGCGAGTTACTTAATTATCTGAAGGTTGGTCATGGACACACAAACTCATAGTGACGGTACAAATCCGGTCATATTTTTATTCAGTTTACCTTCTTTATATATGTATTGCTATTATCTCAATATACTTTGCATAAAATAGTGCAGATTAAGACCCCAGATGTGCAGTGGATGCTCCATTAGTTTTAAGATTAATCAAATAAATTCTGTATAAATGTCCAGTTTTGAAGTGAATGATCAAAATGTTACCAAAATATAATTTTTATTGGCTGCGATGCACTGCATCGGTTCTGCATTCCTGGAATAGATTACCCTCAGTTGCCCTTCATTACCTGAACACTCAGCAGCTGCTGTTTAAGGACTGCAGACTCACATTGACTCTCCTCCATGTTTATCATTCCCCCTCTATTTCTATTCCACCTTCCTGCATGTGTCTCCGCATCCAACCCTACTAATTCATCTTTGTGTGGAATGCTGCAGTCCAACTGTGTGGACCTTCAAGCCGCACAGTCCCGGCGGTGAGAAAGTGTCACATGCTGATGCACAATCAAGTCCAATTTTTAGGCTTCAGAGTTGTGTTTTGCTTTGATTTGCTGTGCAAACCAAGCGAGGAGACATGGACAGATGGCCACTTGTTTTGTTTTATTCCTAAGAGGGGGGATTACGGCGCCGCTGCAGCCACATTACAGTAACCACACTTCGTTTTTTGCTTTATTGCCAGGGATGGATGACTTCCTAGATGGGAAAATAGAAAGATGGGAATTTAAATTGTATGACTTTGGCTTGACTATTTTAGTATTGACTACATTTCAGTCGGTTCAGCCTGAATGAAGGGCTGGAAAATGTCTTAAATTATACAAATAAATAACAAAAAACATTTTTAAGAGTCAAAATATGAGAATTTTTTTAAAATATAAATTACATTGCATTTTTACATTTGCTTAAAATGAAAGGCTTTAAAACAAGAATATATTGTTTGGACTAGTGGTTAGCATGTTGGTCACACCGCCAGGAGATCGGGAAGATCTGGTTTGAATCTCCGTTGGGCATCTCTGTGTGGAGTTTGCATGTTCTCCCCGTGAGAGCGTGGGTTTTCTCCGGATACTGCTGTTTCCTCCCACGTTCCAAAAACATGAGGTAGAAGATCCACATATACAGTATAGTCCAAATTGGTTTTATGACCCCCAAAGGTCAAAGGTCACCATCAATATGTCATAGGGCCACAGTCCATAGGTCATAACTCAGAAATCATGTCCACCTAACTGAGATCAAAGGGCCAGAAGTCATAAACGAACATGTGGAAAACATGGAGTTACCTCAAGGTCAAATGTCATATTTCATAGGTCATATTTAATAATTCATAAATCATGACCACGTGACAGCCCCTCCTTTTTCCCCACATTTCTCTGGGTGCGTGTACGTATGAGTGGCCGTGTGTGACTCTGTGTGTGCGTGAGTTTTCGCCACTCCTATCCCCCCACCTCCCCCTTCTCTGCGTGTGTGACTGTGTGAATATTCCTCTCTTTTCTCTTCCTCTGTCATTAATACCATGCAATCCATATCAGTTTATTGAGAGGCACCAGGTTCAACCTCTTTAGCTTTTTTTACTGCTTTCTTGTATTTTAGTGGACCCAATTTCTTATGTACTTAAAAAAAAAACGATTCGAGCCTCTGCTATGTAGTTGTACAGATATGTGGTGACTGATTGCAGAGGTCGATGCTCAAGTTCTTACACAACTGGAAAAATAGCTTAGCTGTTGGATGGATATGATGTTTTGTATTAGTTTTATTTATTTCTTCTTTTTCAGTTTGTCATTTTATTGCAATTAATATACATATACTCAAACATTTTTGACCTACCTATCTTTTACTTCTTTCTTCATTTTTTCCTTTTTGTTACAGTTAGAGCGTCCCAGTCAAGAAGTTGGTAGCTGCACAATATGCATGCCACCCGTGCATTCTTTTGTATGAAATCCTACAATTGTATTGGTATCATTCATTGGTGCACTATGGTGTGCTACCTCAGTTACACATTTGATGAACACATCACTTGTAGGAATTTTAAGGCTCTTTCAGTTAGATGTGTGGATGTTGCTAATTTGACTGTATAATGTATAATGTTATTTTCTCTGCAAGTGCCGTAAGCATAATACCATTTTTTTGTTGTTTTTTTCCAAACACAGTGCCAGTGTACTGTAAGTGTTCAAATACAAGAGTGTACTATACTTATATTTCTTTCATTTGTCCCTTGTCATTTGACTGAAAAGTCATGGGCTACACTACTTAGACATCGGAATCCTCTCCAATCCTGTGAGTGTGTACCCCAATAGTGAGCAGGAATTACGACAACGAAAGAAACTATTCTCTATATTCACATACAGTAAAAATGCTTCAGATCTAAAAAAAAATGTTTCTTTTGGGATCAATTATGCATGAAATAATCAGTTCCAAAGTCAAACTGTCACCAGCATAAGACTTTTTTTTTTTTTTTTTACTTAGATGACGAACATGTTGATGAGAGCGAGCTCAGGAGAGCGAGCTCTGTCCTGGACGGTCCTCTGGACTCCGTGGAGGAAGTGGAGGAGAGAAGGATGTTGGCTAAGCTGACATCCATCATGGACAACACCTCTCACCCGCTACATGACACTGTGGGTTCCCTTAGCAGCTCCTTCAGCAGCAGACTGTTACACCCACGGTGTAAGAAGGAGAGGTTCCGCAGGTCCTTCATACCGACCGCTGTCAGGCTCTACAACACCTGCACCACCTGAACCATGTTGTAGACACTATGTATTCTTTACTTGCGTATCTTGCTTGCTGCTGCAACAAGTGAATTTCCCCGCTGTGGGATAAATAAAGTACATACAATACAATGAGCATGCAGTCAAGAAGGAGATTCAAACCCACTGGGCCCAAACCAGTCATTGACCATAGGCCACGGCTAGCAAATGCTTCTGCAAAACCCTTCTTCTTGAATCAAACAGACAAGAAATTCTTCAAATATCTTTGACATGGACATCTCATCTGGTAAGTTCTAAAAAGCACCATCAATAAATATAGAAATATAATATTGACGTTAATGTATTAATGCATTCATAAATAGCCACCTTCCATTTTTTACAAAATAGCTGTAGTCAGGTGAAGTGAAAAGAAAGTAACGGAGGCTGTAATTACTTTTTAAAGGTACATAAGAAATTGGGTCTCCTAAAATACAAGTGGTAAAAAAAGCTACAGAGGTTGAGCCTTTTATCTGTCAATAAATATATAATATTGACTCTACCCTTTTTTTTTTAAGTACATAAGAAATTGGGCCTACTAAAACACATGGAAGCAGTAAAAAAAGCTACAAAGGCTGAACCGAGTACCTCTCAATATATAATACTGACTTTAGTGTATTAATGACACAGAAAGAGAAAAGGGAGCAGCATTCACAGCCACAAGGGCATAGAAACTAGGGATGTCCTCATGCGATCTTCGTTAATTATTACTGTTTAGTATGTTGGACTGATTTGTACATTTTTTCATTCGTTTTTTAATAGTCAATATTAAAAATCCTTTTTTAAATATAAATAAAATATAATTTTAATACCCTTGATAAAAACAATAATACATATTTGTAGTTATATAATAATTTTATTATAATATGAATGGATTTTATAAAACTTAACATTGAAGCTTTTTATTTTAACTATTAAATGATCATTCAAATATTACTGTCTCTTGTGTAAGATGTGGTTTACAATGTTTGTGGACCCCAGACAATAAACATATATTTCATGGGAGCCGGACAAAGAGAATTAGCGTCTAACAAAAAAAAATCTCCTGATGTGACAAAGCATCTCAATTTTTATCTTTTATTGCTCACCTTGAAGAAAACCATTCTTAAACTAGCACCATTCTTGTGTGTGTGCGCATGTGTTTCAACACTGCAACCACTCAATCAATCAAGACCTCCCTTTGCTGCGAGCGATCAATAACAACTTTGTTCTTCTCATATTAGTGAAGATGAATGACTCATGTTACACGCATGATGTACACATGAGTGCTATTTGTGAGAAAGATCATAAGTGGGTGAGTGAAATGTCCTCAGAAGACTCCCTGACGTACTTACCAAGTTCACGAGCCAGCTGGATACCCTCTTAAATAAAACACACCAGGACCCCTGAAACATAAACACCTGAGATGCTGTCTTTTTTCATCTTCGGCAGACAAGTCACTGTCACACTAAGTCACAGCATCCTGCAGAGCTCCAAGTGAGGTCAAACACCTTGTTTGTCAAAATACTTAGACTTTTCTCTCACTTAGCTCATGAAACGTCCTATATGAAATTCCCATCCAACAAAAATATAGACATAATTGTCACCATTCGGCTAGTTTTGTATCCCAAGATGCAGAGAGTAGAACACACAGCGTAGTAACAAAAAATGTTTTAATACAAAAAAAGGTGGCTTAAAGCCAAACAAGGGCGTACAAAAATGGTAACAAAAGGACTCGGGGCATAAAGCCAAAAAAAGTACAAATAACGAAAAACACTGCCGTGGAAAATAAGGGCAGGCAGGAAAACACACTATCACAAATAAAGGAGCTGCTGAAAAGGATAGCAGTACTAACCTTAGCGATAGGTAGCAATCACTGCACGATTGCACGCAGGAAAAGTACAATGATACACGAGACTAGACCAGTTAGGAATCACCAGGAGAGCAGGTACGGCTGTAGGTGAGCAGGCACCAGCCTGCTGTATTGCAGCAGCTAATAAAGGTCCAGGTGATTGTTCACAGGTGTGTGTAATCAACTCCGCCTTCAAACACAGGAAAATGACAATAATCCCACAAAATATTCAGATTCAGAAAGCAATGCTCCGATTTTTTCTCCCATAGGAAATAAGGATGATAATGGATAATCATTATTTTAAAAATAAAAGAATGAAAAATTCATCAAATAAAATGTAAGAAAAAATGTGCACCACTTTAGAGACATACTTTCATATAATTGGAATTCGAAAAATAAGTTTTGGTTGCTCTTCAGAGTAGTAAAGTGTAAGGTGTGAAGTGTGGCAGTGAGGATAGAGCGCTCCATGTGATATTTAAGCGAGCCCATCTGGATCTTCCTGACCTGGGGGGGTCATACACAGCGCCATCCTCCAATCCATCTCTCGCATTGACTGATGTGCCGCGACAGCGTCTCTGTGGGTCGCATTGGAGAAGATGACGCTGATACTCCAGGGTCACGCTCTGGTTAACCAGCTGACACCCTTCTTTTCCTTCTTCTTGTTCTGCCTCTCCAACTCCCTTGCACATAAATGTCAGTTTTTGTGGACACTCGGCAGCTGAAGAGGAGCTTTTGAAGACTCAAGTGGCTCCAGAAGATCCATTTGTGTTCCCTTTTCTGAGCTCGCTAGCACTTTTGTCATATAACATGCATGCTGCGGCCCGAGCTCTGAAGTGAGATTGCCTGGGGAAACATTAGCTTCATAGAACACATGTTGATCTTACAAGGGTCTTTCAGGGCTTTTATTCCAGCACCAGCTCTACAGAAGCCACAGAAAACCCTCAAAAGGTTTACTACTCAGAATTTGACCAATTGGACCACCGTTCATGACATCACTACTTCTGAATATCTTGTGAAACTTAAGCAAATCCTATGAGTGTTCGGCTTGTTTTGGTTACTTCGGCTCTTTTGTGATGACACTAGAGAAGAGCACCATTGACGGCAAATAATAATGTGATGATGACAACAGAAAACAATGTAAAAAAGTGGAACAGATAGAAATTTTATTTATCTCCAAGAGAAATTCACTTAGTAAGTAATCCAGTATTAATATATTATACACAGGATATTATATATTATTTGTTAGCATATGCTAATAATAAAAACATTAAATATTGAATAAAACATTACAAATATTAATAATATAACATACTCAGAATATAATATTTTTGGACATTTTAATTAAAAAAAATTAGAAGCACTTTACTAGAAACTCAAAGGCACTTCACAATACAAATGAAATAATAATAATAATATAGCTTGGATGAGTTTTGCATGTTTCATGAACAAAAGATGAAGAATATTTCTATGGGGCCCATGATGAAAAAAAGCACGGACACCCCTACTGTACTAATGACCTGTACAGTTAATAAAGGTTTTATGATGGTAACAGTTTGACTCTGGAACAGATTATTTTTTATTGCCATGCTTTCCTGTGGGCAAATATACAATATGAAATATGAGCATCGTGGACCTTCCTTATCAGCAAAGAGCCACAAATGGCTTTCGTCTACTATGATGTTACACTTAATGTGGCCTCAAGATGACCCACACACACACACACACACAATGCAGCGTGACGTTAGCGTGACCTTGGCTTATCCTCCGTCCTTTCCCAGGCCTTGCATTTGGGATATCAGCAAAAGCCACACTAGGAACTGCACTGGAGGAAATAAGATTGCAGGAGGAAGTGTCGATATTTTCTCAGAATGTGGACGATGCCCTCCAAAGATTAAAGGAAGTCTGCTTTCTTTACTTTGATTTATTTGTCACGCTTCACTTTATGTTTTTGTTCATTTTATGAGTATTATTTGCGCCATTGTGGGCGGAATCATTCTCCTGTTCTTACTGCTTTTACCTGCCCTCATCAGTGTTTCAGCACCCAGCATGCCTTGCGTCCTACCAGCTATCCATGTGTTGCAACTGGATCAGTGAATAGCTTGTGTGGGTTTTTAGCAAGCAAGGGTCAACATTGGGTGTTTTGTAGAAGTTTGGGAGGGGAGGGGGATTTGGAAATAAATATATGGCTGCAGGCTGTCCCAGTGCCCCTGTTGCTTTTCACGTTGTGCTTACAATGAAACCCTCAAGTCCACCTTTAACACCAAGCTAGAAAAACACAGTATAAGAGACTTACTTGTACTGCAACAATGATAGAAATGTTTTTTTCTTCCAATATTTCTTCAAATTGCACAGATAATGCAAACTAATAAAAGAAATGCGCATACAGGAGCATTGCCTTGTCATATCACACATTTACTTCAATAACCTGAAAAAGGACCGTCGTATAATCTGCACCCAGCGAATTAAGAGGGAAAAACAGATTTGTTCTTATATAAGCCGCACCGGTGTATAAGCCGCAGGTGTGCACGTCATAAAATGGGGTATTAAGTCCACAGAAAGACTTTTTAAAGTTTTAATCAAATAAATGCTTTTTTTCCCAAACAGTGTGTGCCAGACAGGGGTGAAACACTGCTAATTAACAGCAAGGAACAGTACACAGCTAGTTAAACAGTGAGGAATAGTGCATGGAATAGCCTACTCTGCTCCGTGTCAGAATTGAACAGCGTCCTAATTCCTTTGTCAGACACGTTGGCGGATCGCTCTCTCGAGACGGAGACGGTGGACTAAAGCCGGTGGTGAAAGTGAGGTGAAGGTCCACTAGGAGGAACACGTTTGGGAGAAATGCACGGGAGACTTAGGAAACTTCACAAGCTGATGAGGAATGGAGACGAGGTGGGGTGTCTGTGAGTGCCGTGGTCGTGTAGCAGCATCGTAATGGTCTTCAACTGGCGGTAGTTCTACGCAAAGCAACCATGTTTCCTTGTCTTGACAGCCAAATCTATTGCCATCAATCCATCCATCTTCCTTGCCGCTTATCCTCAAATCCATTGCCTTTAACTTGAAAAACTATTTTTATTTTCTATGATGGAAGCTTGTCACTACCGGGTTGTCACTGCGAATGTGCACAACGCGTCTACATACCGGTATAGCAGGCAGCGGCATGCACACAAATGTTGGTTGCGACCCTCCATAAACAAAAAGAAGAATGTTTACATCCGGTAGCTTCTTTTCGGCAGTCAGTGTTAGATGGATAGATAGATACTTTAGTCATCACTAGAGGACAACACTGTATGTTTTGCTTTATATGGTTAATTGTATCTGTATTTCTATCTATTGATGAACACTGTATACTATACGTGAGCGGCTATGACGTTTAGGCCTGTGGCGCTATGTGCATTGCGCAAGTTTTACGTAGTGTCACTTGGGAAATAGCTGGATATTAGACACTATTTCTGAATTATCCTCTGGACTTCATGAGAACCACGGTACAGTGGCACCTTAGTGGCCGCCTTTGAGTCACCATAGTGCGTGGATCACCCAACAGATGCACGTATGTGTCACAACGCTACACAAATTCCAATATATACGTCCCCTATTTTCTTGTTTTCATTCAACATCACAGCTTTTGCAATCTTGGCGGTATATTTATGGTGTTTAATGAATAATTCAAATCCAACAATGTTTTACAGTGCATTTGATTTTAGTATAAATTGTCCTCACTGTAAATGTGCTTGCATAACTGGCTCCACTCAACGAGAGCAGAGGATTAGCAAACGTTGATAACGGTGGCTTCTCTGCGTTTTTTTGGTTGTTTCCTGGACTTTTTTTTACCCTTATGATGGACTATTTTTGTATGATAATCACACACTATTTTATTCTATTAAATCAGTCTAATTTTGCAACAACATCACTGCTCTGTATTAAATACAGATGACGAAAGTATGCAACGTCACAAGCTAGAAAGAGGCTGAACGTGGTAGCTGGGGAGTTGACAGTGTGTGGGTGTTGGGCCTGTGGCCGACAACAGCCCTTGTGTTAATGTTCACTGTTTGTTTTCCCCTGTCAATAAAGCGATTGAAGTGCATTGGCGACGTGAGCCTCTCTTTCACCAAAACCAGGGGAATTACTGGCCGTCGTCGATGCATCCAATGCGGCCACTACATGTATATAGGCTACTTCGTCACGTCCTGTGTTATTCCTCTCAGCCGGAACTGGGCTTCGACGTGTTGAAACCACTCGTGGGTTGTTTCCGGCGCAGATAGCACTGACGTTAGCCAACTTGTTAGCTTGTCGCGGCACCAGTACGCCTCGTTGCTGTCACTGTTGTCAGTCGACATTTACAGTATACATACCCACGTCGAGGGTTACCAAATGTGGAGTCGGGGTAGGTGGCACCAATCAGTTTACTCTCCACTCAACTAAACAACAAGCAACAACTCTTTAGCAACAGCTCCATGGCTACAACAACCTCATGACGCAGAAACGGAAGGACACTTGGTGAATGTCTAAAACAATATTGTGGGTCACCACAACGTATCCATTCCACAACAAAAGATATGTGATGTTACACATATCAGTATCGGTTGATATCGGAATTGGAAATTGAGAGTTAGACAATATCGGCATATCGGATATCGGCAAAAAAGCCAATATGGGATATCACTAGTTATTATTACACGCTAAATGAATTAATTTAGCAATTAAATCACTCAATTGTATGGTTATGTATGGTTATCTGGCAGCATTGTAATAATGCCGTGATGACCAGACAAAATTGTAATTAAGAATAAATACTCTATGACACATTATGTAGATGTATTCGTAATTTAATCAGTTCTCTGTATTAAATTAAAACAAACAAATTTAGGTTAGCATTTTAAACATGCTTTGATGAAGTGTGTAAATAAAAACATAAATGTAACACATTATATTAGGGCTGTCAGTTAATTACATTTTTCATAAAAATTAATCAGTGTGCAAATGAATTCTTCATGATGAATCACCATTGCAACTATGTGTGAAATATGCCCCTTTTACTGTATTTTGTGAACAAAAAGGTATATGACAGGCCAGTATTATATATACAGTATATTATTAGATACCTTTTTTATACCATCTTGCTTATGTCTGTGCTCTGAGGTCCACAACACCTGGCACCTGTGCCAGTGGTCACAACAGAACAATCTCGCCAGCATGGACCCCACAGAGGGACGCTCTTTAGAGCTGGTGCTTCATAAACAGGCCCAGCGGCTTGACAAGCAGGAAGAACAGTTCAACCAGCTAGGTGTCAAAACCCAAGGAATGGTCAAGCACCAGGACGCCCGTATGCAAGCTATGGAAACACAGCTTACCAGCCTGCTTAGCCTCCTTCAAAATGGCATCTCCCCTCCCGCCACCCTCTCCAGCGAAATCCCCACAAATCCACGCCAGGATGCCGTTGCTGCGGCCAAGGTCTGTCTCCCTGCTCCTTGCCCACAATTATCTCGACCCAAAAGCTTCTCCGCTGACGTAGACATACGTACTTTCCTCACCCAATGTAAGCTCCACTTCGAACACCAAGCTGACGCATTTTGCTCTGAGTGAGCAAAGTTGGCGTTTGGGGTACATTAATTCATCCGGGGTACCAGAAGAGTAACATGATTTAAAACTAGTATTCAGCAAAGACAAAGCCCAATACCTTCTTCCGCATTGCCCCTACAACTGTCCTATCAAGCTGTCGCCTAATGCGTTCTCCACAAAATTATATAAGGACTATATTTTTTCTTCCCTAGCGACAGCTCTCATTTGTCCTTCTTCCTCCCCAGTGGCAGCCGTTCTTCTTTGTTGAAAAGCAAGACAAAACACTTCGTCCGTGCATTGACTACTGTGGTGGTAACGACATAGCTATTAAAAACATGTATCCGCTCCCTCTCATGGACTCTGCCTTTGCTTCACTTCATTCCTCCACCATCTTCTCCATTAGATCTGAGCAACGTGTATCACCTTATTTGGATAAGGGAGGGAGACGAATGGAAAATGTCCTTCAACACACCCTTAGGCCATTTTGAATGCCTCGTCATGCCATTTGGTCTTATTAACACCCCTGCAGTCTTTCAAAGCCTTGCCAAGATGCAGGCGGTGGTCGATTGGCCATCTCCCACAACAAGGAGTTAGAGGTTTTTGGGCCTTGCCAGTTTTTACAGGCAATTCATTCGTGACTACAGTACCAAGGCCGCACCTCTGACAAGGCTTACATCGGTTAAGGTTTCTTTGGACCCCAGAGGCGAAAAGTGCTTTTCTATTACTCAGAAAGTTATTTACCAGTACTCCGGTTCTCACACATCGTAACCCTGCTCTCCAATTTTTTGTAGAAGTGGACGCATCCGATTCAGGAATGAGAGCGATCCTGCCCCAGCACTACCCAGTCAACTAGAAGCTTCACCCATGTGCGTTCTTCTCGCGTCGCCTCACACCAGCAGAGGGTAATTACGACGTGGGAAATAGGGAACTGTTAGCCATCATCCTCGCGCTGCGGGAGTGATCACAGATCACAAGAACCTCGTCTACATCCGCGCAGCACAGAGGCAAAATTTTGACTCATTTCACTATTATCTACAGACCCGGTTCCCGCAACACCAAACCTGATGCCCTTTCCAGGATCCACAGCCCTGCCACTGACGGGACTAGCCCCGAACCAGTCATACCTGTGAGCCGGGTAGTCGGAGCTCTCCAGTGGGAGATGGAGAAGAGAGTGGCAGACGCAGCAAGACGTACCACGATACCCGGTTGTCTGCCAGAGAAACTGTTTGTCCCTGTTGACCTCAGATCCCTTGTCATCCGGGAGTGAGTTGTATCCAATTCATCATCGCTCAGGGGGGTACTGTCATGATTTGCACTCTGCCCTCTGCTGTCCATTTTCAGCTGTGCAGAGGAGTCTGCTCTCCGCCCCTCCTAACAAGTGTGGCTGCAATCAAGCCCTTAAGATAAAGTTTTTCGGGTAATGTCGAAAATGTACACCTCGGTTTTGCGTACGTTCTCCTTTCAGCGTACAATATGGCATGCGTCTTGTCGTGTTATTAATACACGCCGTGAATGCAACTGTGTTCTTAATGTATTTTTTTCACAAACGTCCCTGTTAGCAACTAGCTACTACATAAACAGGAACCGGAAATCAGCTACGTTGCCCGTCTGTCATCAGCGGTTGACTCTGTAGTTGTTAACACAAAACACATTATATAGTTTTCCAATTACATTTTTACATGCATAAAACAATTCTAAATGCATATAAATGATGAATGAAAGGGATGAATGAACATTTAAGGTTACCTTTACCTTCACTTCACTCATATGATTGTTGCCAAAGACACAATGTGGAAGCGAGATCAACACGGACACCACCTTTGTGTTTTACCACGAGTTACATCTTGAATTCAGTCGTGTTTCTTGCCTTCTTTGTCAAAATGCTGGCACTTGCAATTTTCTTTTGCTCCACTGTGGATTATTTTGCAGCTGAGATCAAACCAAAAGCAGAGACTTGAGGTGAACACTGTTGAGTGTTCTATATTTTTTTGGCCCGTGAAGAAGTTTTGGAAATAGAGTAGGACTAAATATAAACTTGGCGTGGACATGAAATTTGAGGCTTTTATGTGTGTGGTTGTGTGCACAGGTGCCAGGCACAGTGTTTACCTGATCATTTAGGAGGGTTTTTCTGCTTTAAAGTCTTCAAATGAAACCCCCATGCTGTTGTTCCACCTCTTTATTCTGGCTTTTCCTCCTGCTGCTTCATGTTTTTCACCCAAAATATCCTCCAAACACCTACATATGTAGGAATATGAGGGTACTGATAGCATAGATTTTCTAAAAAGTGAAGAAACCATAAGAAAAATTTACATGTTTAGGTAGTACCCGTTTTGCTAATACATAATTACTAAAACAGAAAGTTAAAGTAATAATTTGGACATCATTGTGTGCTAACAATATTGGTTTGTTAAATTATAAACAAGTCAAGTGTTGCATATGTTACTGTACATTCACTGGATCTCTACTGTTAGCACATAAATAAAATAATTTTTTTTTAATATATTTATTTTGCACTGGAAACAGCTTTATTTAAAGTCAATTTAAAAAATTGATAAAACAATGGTTTAGGTTTAGAGTCAGTTTTACAGTTTAGAGTCACTTTTAAAGTCAATGAAAAAAATCGATAAAACAATGGTTTATGGTTTAGGGGCCGTACGGTGGTTAGGGGTTAGCATGTTGGCCACACAGTCAGGAGATCGGGAAGATCTGGGTTCGAATCTCCGTAGGGCATCTCTGTGTGGAGTTTGCATGTTTTCCCCGTGCGTGCATGGGTTTTCTACGGGTACTCGGGTTTCCTCCCCCATTCCAAAAGCATGCATGTCAGGTTCATTGGCGACTCTAAATTGTCAATAGGTATGAATGTGAGTGTGAATGGTTGTTTGTCTATATGTGCCCTGTGATTGGCTGGCGACCAGTCCAGGGTGTACCCCGCCTGTCGCCCCAAGTCAGCTGGGATAGGCTCCAGCATACCCATGGTCCTAGTGAGGATAAGCGGCAGAAGAATGGAATGGCGTAAAATGTCCCTCAGGATCCCGTCAAGGTAAAGATGCACTAACTATAAACTGCAAAATGCTAATACTGTGCTCTTCTGCAATATATTGCATTCATCAGCTGACTAAAGCAATTATCTTGTGTGCTACGCCTCTGGCATTGTTGTCATAAGCAAAGTTTCATGTACAGCATTATTTATTTTTTCATTTAAACTCCACCTCCTCCCGTGGGAGTCCTTTTCAAAGTCTCCCTTAAATCAAATCAGCTGTTTGCTGTAAACGGTCATTTCTTTCAAGTGTGTCCAACTCGTCTTCAAAATAAAAACACAGGTGAAACTGGCTGTCAGCTTTATTACCGAAAAGATTGAAATAAACTTTTAGCCAAAGAGATTTAATGTAACAACCACGCAGGAACAGGTGCCTGATAGCGAATTTTATTTACGAGTATTTTCAATATTTAAGCTCTTAAGATTGCTCGAGTGTGAAATAACTATAGATGTTTTTTCCACTGCATCAGAGGTGTAATTTTTTGCTACCATAACAGGTAGGCTGTCTTGCTGATTTCCATCATCATTATGTGTGTTAAAGAGTCCCTGACATGATTCATCCATTTTGCTTAAATAGGTTATATATTGTTTGTAATGATGTTCTACATCGAAAGCAAATGGTAAATTCCCAAAAATTACAATTATAGCTCATAGCACCAGCCATGACGAAGTGAAGTTACGTCATCAGAGTGACACCTCTCAGACAAAACTCAGTAAACATATGCTTCTTGAGGTAGATCGTTGACTTGGTTCAGTATATTTTCATCAAAAATAGTAGTTATGCCAAAATGTTGTGTTGCTGATGGATGCGCATAGTATAAAAGTAATACTGTAAGTTTGCTTGCTTTTCCAAAAAAGGAAGGTTTAAGACAACGAAGGACGAAGCAAGTGCAGAGAATGAGAGACAGACGGACGCCTACTCCAGTTCTGTTCTTTGCAGTGATCATTTCACTGACGGCTGCTTCGAAGAAACACCTTTACAAGAAGCATATGGCTTACTCAGTAATCTATATCTATTCCATGATAGCGACAACGCTGCAAAGCATTATGTATGTTATATAAACATCTTCTGACAGAAATATGTTTACTGTGGGTGCAGGAACGGCGAACATTCATCCTTGACGTGCGGCCACATATTCAATAAAACAGGCTATTAAAAAAACCTTTACGCTCATTAAGAAGCTGATTTTGTTAACAGGGCCGCCACATGTGCCAGGTGTTGTGGACCCCAGAGCAGAGATAAAGGCAAAAATGTTGAAAAAAGGTATTTCATGCTAATGAAAGGCGATCACGGAGGAGGAAAAACAATGTACAACAGGAAACGCCGGAGACAGAAGGTCATTAGGAAGTACAAAGTACAAACAAAAGCACAAAATAGCAAATAACGAAGTACTAGATCGCGCAACTACTTACAGGAAAAGTAGGCAGCGAGGAATACGAATACACAGGGTATATTAGCAAAAATGGCAGGAGCAAACAAAACATGGACAAAGCAGGCAAGATGATTCAACAATCTGGCAAGGAACAATCACAGTGGCATGGCTTAAGAAGGTCTAATGATTGATTAGTAGCAGGTGCGCGGTCCAGGGGAGGAGTCCTCTGCAGGACTGCAGAGACAAAGCAGAGGGCAGCAGACCAAAAAGAGTGCAGATCATGACAGATTTAAAACAATAATTGGAGGATAACCAACTCGAGAGTAATTTACACTTACCATTCTGTGTTTTGAAGGCAGACAGTCTTCATCTCCAGGTCGTAAGGCTTGATTAAGTCCATGTTGTGCAAGTTCTCTATTTCATCTCCAAATGTTTCTTCCTCTTCAAAAACTATCGACACATTTCTCAAATCTTCGCTGCAATCACTGTAAACATCCTCTGTCTCGTACACTGCCATCTTTGTTTACCACAGCGATATGATTTTTGTGAATTTACTGTTTGCTTTCAAAAATCTAACAATGTAGAACATAATTACAAACAATATTTAAGATATTTAAGCAAAGTTGATGAATCATGTCAAGAACCATTTAAAGAACCACACACTGTTGTGGTATGGCATTCCACTCTTCAGCAACAAGTTGCAAGTCAGTGGCTGTTGGTGGTCACGCTAAGGCGAAAATAACACCCAACCTAATCTCACAAGCTGGTTTGAGATCAGGACTTTTTATTCTAAATTCTGGAGGTAGTCTCACAACCACCACTCGGAGGAGCAAGTGTTGTCATGTTGGAGGTTTGGGATTGATACTAGTTGGTTCCGGAACCTGAGTATCAAGTGGAAGAACCACATACAGTCATAACAACCTGGTCACACACTGTTAAACGAAGAACTGCACCTGCAAGTCAGTGGTTGTGTCAGTCAGTCTAGAACTTCCAAGCTAATCCCACAACCTGGTTTGTGGTCAGGACTGTCCCAAATTGTGGGAGTAGTCTTTGATAAACACCACTCTGTAGAGGCAAGAATTGTCATCTTTGGAGGATGTGTAGGATGTGAAGATATGGGAGATGTATTGCTCCTGGTTGGTTCAGTACCAGTACACATCCACAAAAGCCTGGTTTGACACTGCTGTGGGATGGCATTCTACTTTTCAACCAAGAGCTGTTACAATGCAGTGGTTTTGGTGGTCACGCTAGCACAAAAATCACACCCAATCTAATCCCAGAAGCTGCTATGAGGTTAGGATTGTCCCAAATTGTGGCGGTAGTGTTATGTTCTGTAGTGCTGCTCTGCTGCCGCCTCTCTGTGCTTTGTTGCAGCACACTACCTATGGCCTGGGAGGAGTCACCTGGTCCCACCTGCAGCCAATTATCCTGGGACTACTTTAGCTGTGCCATTGTGTGAACTCATTGCCAGATTGCTCCTTGCTTCATGCCTGACTCCCGCTATTCCTCGCTTCGTGTTCATTCTTGTACCTTACTTTCACCAGTGGTATGCCGACGACCCAATCTGCGCCTTCTGCCCAAATTCAGCGACTCTCAAACACATCTTGACCAGTTGTAGGACGAGCCTCACACAAGGCCGCTATACCTGGAGGCACAATCAGGTCCTCAAGAGTCTGGCAGCAGCCCTTGACAGCAAGAGGAACACAATCAACTCCTTGCCCTTGAGAGCTGCCAATTCCATTCGAGAGGGACAGAAACAACCTAACCACACGGCTACCAAACCAGAAATTGGACAGCTAGCCATGGCCTGTGATTGGAAGATGCTAGTTGATATTGGCAAGCAAATAATCTTTCCCCCAGAGATTGCAACCACCACTCTCAGGACAGACTTGATTCCACCAAAGAGGCCTACGAACAAAAGAAACTGCGCGACATAGATCTGGCAGCAGATGCACAACAACGAGGATAGAAGGCCAAGGTCTATCCAGCTGAAGTAGGATGCAGAGGTTTTATGGCTTCCTCTCCCATCAGGCTTATGAAAGACCTTGGCATTCATGGACAGGCTTGGCGACAGACATTAAGATCAGTCTCTGATGCGGCCGGCTTGCTGGGCTCAAAGAAGAGGGGGGCACACACCTGGGACGCCAGGTTTTGCTGATGAGCTCTCTGGAGGTGTCATGGGCCTATAAGTGGGCCTATCATCGAAACACCAATGAAGGAGGGTACCCAACTGACAACCCTAAAGAAGTTTTAAACCCACCCCCTTCCTTCCTGCCCTTACCCAAGGGTGAGGCATGCAGGCAAAGGGGGGGAGGCTGAGCAATGACCCGGTGGACGGAGCAGTTTTTTGATCCCAGGTCTGGACCTTACTGCCTAGCTCATCTCCCTCCACTTTCTAGGCACTACTTTACTCATGATTGGGCATGGGACACAGGCTCAGGCTTGATCACCCTGTAGTTGGTCGCCTTTGATGAGGGTGTCTGGTGTTAAAAGGCCGAAGCACTCACTGATTCAAAGGTACACTACCGATGTGTCCCAAAATTTACATCCTTCCCATGGCTGAGATAAAGTTCCCACGCCACTCTCAACATTCACGCCTCATGTGATTACCATCTATTGGCAAAAAGGACGTTTTCCATCAAGTCCTGTGTATTTATGAACCTTCTGGTCTACCCTTATATCACCATGAGTACTTTATTCCTCTTCTTGACTTCTCCAGCAGTGGTGATTTTTGTGTAGTTAGCCCACGTTCCTGCTTGGTTTTCAGCAGTGTCTTTTTGTTCTACTGTCTCTTTTTCCAGCTCAGTTGCAGCTGTGAATTTTTGTTAGTGTGTTTGCCTGCTCGTCTCTGCAGTTCTCGTGTACCCTTTTTCCTGCTATCCCCGTGTCTATACAGCAGCGTCCTTAGTTTTATAGTACTTTTTCCCCGTGGCTCGGTTTTGTTGTACTTTGTCTTTTTGTGTTTTGTATTGCTCCTCGTGAGTCTCCCTTTGTTAATAAACTTTTGTTACACGGACTGACTCTCCTCTGCATTCTGGGATCCTGTACATTGGCCGTGGCCATCATGTCAGGTAGTCTCTGATAAACACTGTCAGGCAATCATTGTCATTTTGGAGGCTGGAGTGCCATACTGTGGCGATATGGAGGTACTTATTGTAGAATTTCATTTTGACATCACTCCGTATTTAAATTGTCTTCGGTGATTGATTGCACAATTAAACTTCCAATAACATAGATGCCAACCCACAATGTTATGTTTAAATACTGTATACCCTCATGGAAAAATGAGACACAGCATTTTCAAGCGCTTAAGTCTTATCAACATGCTCAGTTTTCCTTGTTTGCACATGTCTGTAATGAGAACTCTTAATTGCATCAGCTTCATTCAGTCTCATCTCAGCATGTTTGGACTCAAAGAAAAAAAACAAAGTCAGGTGTCTCCCATAAAGGGCTTTATAACGCACAATGAATTTTGAACCATTTAAGCGGTAAGAACTTTTTAAAGCCTCCACCAAACAAACAGATTAGAGACTTTGGAAGATAATTGCACAGTAAAAGCAAAGACGCAGGCAGCAGTGTAGCGCAATGATTTGAGCGAGCGATTAAATCTCACTTCTCGGGAGGCGCGTAAACGCCCCCGCAAGTCACATTCCTACACGTAATGACCGATTCAGGCGTGTAATGAGTGGAGATTTGGTAGCAAGTGTTGTTGGTTTGGGGAATAAACAGGTGGAAAGTGTTCATGCTTTGTGGAAGAAGGACAATGAAAATATGCGATCATCATCACTCAGCTAAATGAGGCATGTGAGTGGATTAAAAGGCGAGGCGATGGGCAGAAAATTAACACACAGTAATTGGAATTTGCTCCTGGATCGTGGAATTTTAAAGGGATGTGCTCATTTTGTGTTTTGAGGTTTTGTTGGTCAGCAGAAATGCTTCGACTGCAACTCTTTATTTTTGTTGCTTCATATATTATTAGCATGCATTAGACCACACAAAGAACCACACAATAGTACCATTTCATATTTTTTGCCATCTTGAAATTATATTTTCATTTCATATCTTTTTATAGTATTCATTTTATTTTTAATATATTTTATTTATTTATTTATTTATTTATTATTATTGTACTGTTCTATGTGTATATTATTACATATACTGTACAGTATGTATAATACAGTATATCAGTTGTAGAAATATAGTTGTTTTTTATATATATGTATGATAATGATTAGTAGTATAGTAGCTATGTATATTAGAGTTCTTTTGTATTTAATTATAGTTTTAGTTTTAGTATTGAGTAACTAGAAAAGCACTATACAAATTTGATGTATTATTATTATTACATACGTACCCCTAAATCCCTTAATCCCAAACCATAATTTAAAATAAAATAATAAAATAATTGACTAAAGTAGCTGAGAGCCCAAATCTAACAGGCCCAGGAAGTTGGAAAATTAAGGGCTTTTTTCAGCATTTTAAACTAATTTACATAAACTGAACAGTTGTGTGAAGTCTGCTTTTTGGATTTTCTTTACTGTATTTAAACAGCCTTGTTGGCTGCAAAGTTGTTTGGAAAGGATAAAAAGTACACCAGTCAAATACCAAAGGTAATCGTTTTTTTCTTGTACTTTAATAATAAGCTTCAATGCAGTAAACAAACTGTTCTCCTTTACAACTCGTCACACATAAAAAGTTGACAGTGTGGATGTCGTAAACATTTAATGAGACGAGCAGCGAAATGGCGTCAGCAAAAAAAAACAAAAAAACTGTTGCCATAATGAACGAAGACCAATAGGAAAGAAATCATGCATGGTCAGTGCATCATCTGCACCCCATGCATGTTTATGAAGCATGCTAACCAAAGTGTCTTCATCAATAAACAAACAAGATATACGTGAATCATAACTGCAACAAATACTGTAACACACTATTTTAATGAGTCGTTAAACCACAGCCATTGAGAAGCTGCACAACCCTGACAGCTGCTCAATTAGTAATACAACATTACATGAAGCAACATTTATGCACCCGCAAGCCTTTCAGCCTACACGAGAGCGCACGTTGTTTTCATTGCCATTTGTGACATTTTTCTAGCAGAAAGTTGCAATATTCTGAGAATGAAGTCATCATGTGAGAATTTAATTGTATTTTTGAGAAAAGCGCCTTAATGTTGTAGTTGTAATGTTATTACTCAGAATAATGTAATGATTTTACCAGAAAAAAAGCTGTCATGTTAGGAGTATAAAGTTGTGCGCCAATGTACTGAGAATAGTCGTATCTTATCTCGTGAGTATGTATTACAAGAATAATGTTGAAATATTACAGAGTATGTAATACCAGAAAAAAAGCTGTCATGTTAGGAGAATAAGGTTTTCCACAAAAAAAGTCCCAATGTTCTGAGAATGAAGTCGTAATGTTATAAGAATACTGTAACATTGCATTTTTGTGGAAAAACAGCTTGATGTTACAGGACTAAAGTCGCAGTGTTACGAGCAAAAAAGTTGCCTTTTAGTAGAATACATTTGTATTTTTAAGAGATTCCGATATTTTATGCCAGAATATTTTGGTTGAATTCTGGAATTTACAACCTTGGGAGCATTGGACTTATTTCTCCATAATAGTTTCATGTGTGTACATCGTAATATTTATTACTGCATTGACCCGGATATGAGACAACCCTGACGATAAGACAAAATTTCTCCATAATGATCTCACTTGCGTATATTGTAATTTGAGGTGTCACATTAAAACATTCATTTTCACTAATTAATTACAGTCACATATAGTGTGTTTATTTTATTTTCTTATTTTATAATCGACTTATTCTAATTTTGAATTTCTAACTTTTCTGTTTCTCTATGCGAGTTACCCTTTTATAAAACATGTTTTTATGCTTTGGCCTTTTTGTGCTTGATTTGTTGGGGGTCGAAAACAATGGTCCGTCACACTCTGAAATGGACATCGATTGGCTGTCATTGTGTTTGGGTTTGTTTAGCATAAGCTGGTAGGCTCCCATTGTAGTTGGGAGGGCAAGGTGAGGAGCGGTGAGTAGCGAAGAGGAGACATGAAAATGGAGAAGCATGTGAGAGTTTTCTATCCAACAAATAGGAAATTTACATTTCAAAAATGCCCCGACGGCACCATTGATAAAGGTAGAGTGATATGCCTTCTTTGTAAGGAGTTTGCTTACTACATAAATGCAAATCACCCAGTTGCGAGTGCAGCCACAGTTAACGTTAGCAGCAAAGACATTAGCAATTTAGCGAGCCTTAGTAAAGTTTTCACCAAACTAAACTTGAGGAGAACACACTACGTATGAGCAAGTCTGCAACCGAAAGGCTGACGAATGTTCTTGCCAAGTGGATAGCGATTAACTGGCAGCCCGCTAAACAGAGGAAGATGAGGGGTCAACAGAGTTGCAAACTCCATCCAGTGACTCATCACACAAGCCACCGTGCAGAACTACATTACAGTGTAGCACTGCAACACTACAACCAAGATGTACAATGGCGAAAAGAAAAACAAGATTTCATGGAGGATTCGCCCAACTGTGTTGCTATAACCCAGTGCTTCTCAAACAGTGGGGCGGGCCGCCCTAGGGCGGTGAACTGTCAGGAGGTACGTAAGAGGAAGGGAGTACTTTCAATGTTAGTGCAGACCTGCCAACATGTATGAATTTGTCATACTCGGCCTACAATTTGACTCTTGAATATGCTTGTATGCTTCAAAAAGATTAATTAGATGAATTATTAACCGATCCTAATCTCTTAGTTTTATAATCTGACAGCACTAATTGTAATGTTTCTTACAGCACTGATCTGGATATAACACGACCCTAACCATACAACAATTTTCTCCTTAATACCAGACCATCCAGACTATACTGTAAAACAACATTTCTCCACAATAGTTTCTCTTATACATGACATAAATTGTAACATCCAGTCAATCCTCGGTTTTCAAATGCCTCCGTTTTTCGTATGATTCGGTTTTTGACAAAAAAATTGTCTAAATATCGCCTTACTTTTTGTACACTGTCTCTGATATAAAATAGCCGTGCATTTTTTTTAAGTGTGACTACTAAATAACCTGCCATGGGGTCAAAAAAGTTGTGAATGCCATCAATTTGATCAAGAAACTGAGAAACACTATTGAATTCAAGAAAGACCTCATCGCAAAATCTCAGCATGTAAGCTCCATTCTGGCAAAGAAAGAAGAAATCAAGGAAGATAATATTGCGAAAGGTGTAAAGGTGTTAAGGTGTTAACGATACAGAGATTATCCAAATTATTGAAGATGTTGAGAAGTTATTGTTGGTGTGGATCACCTCCTATCTCAGCCCTCCACTCCTCCCTCTTCGTCTTCGCCAACAGGAGTCTTCAATATCGTCATGTTACAAATTGTTACAGAGGTTTGTTACAAAAGCCAAACAATATTGTTGGTCATGCTGTGTAACAAAAAAGTCAATTCACCAATACTTTGGTTTAATTAATTGACTGCTTTGAAGAGCTATTTTTATAACCATATTAATATTATATTATTGTTTTTCTTGGGTGTTTTTTAAGGATCGGTACTGGATTGGATCGGCTTGGCAAGACTATTAACATAAGGTCAAGTGCCTGGTACTGGAACATACGGTACATGGCTGTATTGACCCAAATGTAAGACAACCCCACCTTTTGGAGACATGTGTTTAAGCAAAAAAAGACAGAAAACAAAATCAAAGACAAAAAAAGAAAAAAAAATATGTCTTTTAAAAAAAATTCCATTGCATCTAAGCTTTGAACAATTCTGAAATTCTGAAATTGGTAAGTTAGAGGCACCTCCCAAATGTGGTTTATCACCCTTTACTGTAAGTCCTATTTAGAACGTATTACATGACAATATTACACACTTCAGTTCTGCAACAAGAATCTTGTCAGTATTGAAACTCCACCCCCGCAGGGAAGCAGACAGACCACCGGAATCATACGTGACATGCCGCTACTGCAACATGCTTCCCTTGAGGTCCGTCTAGTAGTGCTGATTAAAGACTGCAGCTACACAGCAGAATGACAAGTCACACGTCACTGCTCTGTGTTTAAAAGGGAACCTGGAAAAGTGACTAGAACCGAGTGAGGCAGGATGACATTCAGAGGAGGAAAAAAATGTGTTCTTTATTTTCACCATCTGTTTCTTGGTGATTTACAAAGTTGGCAGAATCACAGCTTCTTAATGAGTGCTGGCGGTGTGTGTTTGTGTGTGTGTGTGTGCGTGTACAGTAGATGGGGTATATTGGCTCATGGATCAGTCTCATGGTGAGCCATGTCAGCTCCTGCACTTGCTGAGCTGCACCATTGACCAAGTGGACTCATTTTGATTATACTCACTTTGCTGATCTTTGAGTGGTGCACTCTCAGTTTTTAGTCTTGTCACTGGGGTTCTACTGTATACCCTCAAAAGGTGCTTCTTTTCTACTCTCAACAACGCAACTAATTCCAAAACTAACTGCTTGTTGATAGGCAGACTTACCAGAGCTCAATCATAGCTGTCCCATCGGCCAATGAAAAGGGTTCTTGACTGTTCTGTGTGTCCATGGATTCTGATTATTTCTACCCAATATATCGTAATTTCCGGTGTATAAGACGCTACTTTTTTCTTAAACTTTGAACCCTGCGGCTTATACAGCGATGTGGCTAATTTATGACTTTGTTTTAATCTCATGACATCTCACATGACATCTCCTTTACCAATACTAATCGTTTAAATACTGTGCCACTCGCGAGTCAGTGAGTAAATGGTTGCGCTGTCTTTGGCAGAAGCCAATCACCAGCTATGATTAAACCCACGACGAGCTTGTCAACCCACTGGAAATTGCAGGAGGTCCATCCATCTATTTTCTATACCGCTTCGTCCTCATTAGGGTCGCGGGGGCATGCTGGAGCCTATCCCAGCTGACTTCGGGCGACAGGCGGGGTACACCCGGGACTGGTCGCCAGCCAATAGCAGGGCACATATAGACAACCAACCATTCACACTCACATTCATACCTATGGACAATTTAGAGTCGCCAATTAACCTAACATGCATGTTTTTGGGAATGTGGGAGGAAACCGGAGTGCCCGGAGAAAACCCACGCGCACACGGGGAGAACATGCAAACTCCACACATCGAACCCAGATCTTCCCGATCTCCAGGCTGTTCCTGTATTGGCCAACGTGCTAACCACTAGACCACCGTGCGGCCCTTGCAGGAGGTCATTACTCAATATAGCAGTCTGACTCTCTATGTCATCTTACGAAGAATGCTAAAATCATCACACAGCAAATTAAAGGGATAGTTCGGATTTTTTGACATAAACTTGCATGACATCCCCATCCACAGTGTAGTGCATCAGCAGTGACTTACCCCCCACTCCGCCCCATGAGCCCAGTTCTGGTTGGATTTCGGTGATGAAGAACGTAGTTCAGGTTAATTTCTGGGGCCACTTAAGTATAGAGTTTGGCTTTTCAAAACAATATGCGTTGAAAAGAGTAATACATTTGCACCACAAAAATGCCTCCTTGAAAAAAATCCGATCTCTCAAATCGCTCGGCGTTACTTTCTCTCCGTTCGTATTTATGCGCACTATCGCCTGTGTATTGTTGTGTTTGTGATGAAGATGGCTGCGACGATCGCATCTTCATCCTCTGTAGAACACACATGTAAACAAGATGGCATCTTCAATCCCGCTTTTTCAAGACCGATTTTTCAAAACGGAATCAGAGAAAAAATAGTTAATATACCTTTTTTAGTAACAGTGAAATAATTGGAAGATTGCAATACAAGAACATATATTGTACTCTATCAATATTGTAAAAATGAAAGCTTTACCACATCTTAACAGACTATGACACATTTTACACTGATTTGTATTACCAACCAAAATCTGGCAGAAGACGGTGTGCCTTCTCAGATTGAAGACAAAAAGACTGGGAGACGCATTGCCGCAATAAATCGTTGGTGCTGCCCGTATCTTTGCATGACTGAGCAAACCAAATCGGATCTTTACTTTTTATGACTATGCCAGCCGCGGCAGTGCACTTTTCAGGCTGCCTGTCCAGCCGCCCTCTTGTCTGTCTGTCCATTTGGCCCATTCTTCTTATGAAGGCAATATCTCAGCAGCAGCTGGGAGGGAATTTTATTACAGAGGAACAAACTTCCACTCGGATTGTGTGGGTCACGGTTTTCTGTGATATCTTAATGCATCTTTTTATTTACTGTAATTCTAGAATGAATTGAGCCAAAACGACAAGATTCACATCCACTACTAACAGTGTTTGGATACGCCAATCATTACCTCCTCTCACACCTTCGTGGCCCGATGATTAAATGATCACTCTTCACCTTCCAATGAAACCCAGCACATCCACGCTCTTCAGTAGAAGAGATTGAGATGTGACTCAGATCGTGAGTTTGCAATCAATTAAGGGCCTAATAGAAATTCCTTTGGCCTTTCAGAAAAAAGTGAAGTGGGGCAAAAACGTCTTTTTCTAAACTTTCACATCTTGATTAGGAAGAGGGTGGATATTTTATTATCTCGCCATTAGACAAAACAGCCACCGTCCCAGCAGTATCATCATGTTGGGCAGAAATACTCATTACAAAATGTAATTAATGAAGCGCATCCTGCCAAAGCAAACGCTGAAGGATGGCAGACGTGATTTCCTTCATGCTGTTCCGTGGTGAACACATTTGCCCGAGATAAAGCTAATGAATTGTTCTGCTCTCGATCACAAACTCAACCAAAGACAGTGTGGGGTGGAAGAAAAAGGAAGTGATACTGAAGCTTTTAACAAAACTGATTTGTATTAGTTGGTTGGTCCATGTGTTCGCAGGATACTTCCTGGTATGTGGAGGCTGCATTTGAAGGCCAGTGGCTGTCCCAATATAAAGGCTGCTTCAAATTCTGCCTTCTTTTCTTGTTTTTGGCATCATTACTATCCTTCTTTGAGTCCCAAATAATAAGATTCTTTGCTTTGCTTTCTTGTGGTGGTATTCATGTGATTGGCAATGCTAACATGTAGCCACCCAGAATGGTGACATAGGGATAAAGGTGTCATGTTCGCATTCATGTGATTGGCAATGCTAACATGTAGCCACCTAGAATGGTGACATAGGGATAAAGGTGTCATGTTCGCATTCATGTGATTAGCAATGCTAACATGTAGCCACCTAGAATGGTGACATAAGGATAAAGGTGTCACCTTCGCATTCATATGATTAGCAATGTTAACATGTAGCTGCCTAGCATGGTGACTTAAGGGTAAAGCACGAGAGAGAGGCCTTTATTTGTCACTGATAGACAGGTACAAGCGAAATTGTGCAATTACCCGTCCGTACATACTGTATACAACATACCATATAATATGACAGGGGGGTAGACAGCAATAACTAGCGATGAAAGGGGATGTTGAAAGGGCAGAACAAGAGTAGAGGGGGAGAGAAAAAAAAACAACTCCAAACTATGCTCCTATGGAGAAGTACAGTGTGGGACTGTGAAAAAACCTCGACAACATAGGCACAAATAAGCACACTTTACAACATAAGAACTCGGAAGACTTGCACCACAGACCTGTGACGTAACAGGGAAATCTCCAGAATAGCTCAACAAAGGTTGAGACAAATTATTTATTTGCAAGCAGGCTACTTCCTGGTTCACTGAGAATGATGTATAATGGGGGCTGTACCATTTTTAATTCTTGTTAACAAATTTGCAATATAAAGACATTTCTTTTCTCACAAATACAATGTTGTACATTACAACTTTTCTCAAAATTCGGAATGCGTTCCGCTAAGACAGTGCTTCTGAAAAAGTTGGGCGGGCCCCCCAGTGCCGGGTGCAGTGAACTGGGGTTATATTATAACTGTAGTCTTGCAACTCTGCAACATTTTTCTTTAAAATAAAACTTCATTCTCCCAACATTTTGTCATACTATTCCAACTCTGGTCTTGTAATATTACACCTACTGTATAGTAGTTAGTACAGTTTTCTCACAACATTACATTATTCTTGTAATATTATGACTATAATCTCATTATGTTTTCCTCTAACAATACAATGTTATTTTTGTTTTTTTTATTACATTACAACTTCATTCTTAGAACATTGCAACTGTTTTCCAAAAAATACGCCCCTGAGGTAGTCCATTATTTTGGAAAAATATCCGTTGAAAGTCGCAGAAACCTTTGCCTCACATCGCTAAATCTCGAAAGACTACCGCGAGCATCCCCAAATACTTGTGCATGTTTTTTGCTTATTCTTAGAAAATTAGTATTAAAAGAACCAAAATCAATCATGTTTATGTTCTTTTTAGACTTGTATGACCATTAGGAATGTTACAAAATAAAGTTTGGGGTGATGCAAATTATCATCACTATCTTTATGGTTAAGACCGTTTCATTGTTTATAACGATATCAGTGGTTAACTTATTTTTGCACTTGTATGACAATCATGAACGGTCACGTTCTCTCTGCTTTCTTTTGCAGTGCACTGCTGGTCCTGTCGGGGCAGAGCCGCCTAGCTTTCTGGGCACGGTTGTTCAAAACTTGTTATTTTAACCACTGGTTAACCCCTAACCACTGGTTAAATTTTTAACCCGCCGTTAGCTAAGCGTCCATTAAATATGCATTGTTCAAAACATGGTAAGTCACGTCGTTAGTTAACGGCACCGTCAAAGTTAACTGTGTGGTTGACGTCACTGGTCAACGCCAATATATCCCACAATTCCTCAATTTGTTGACTTCCGGTTTAGCAAAAAAATTGATAGCAAAACGATTTAACAAATTGAAAAAATAAAAAAAATATTTTTGTTCAATATATTATTAATCAAAGCAATATTTAACATAGTTTCCAGCTTTACAGCAAAATGAACGTCGGGCCCTACGCCGGACACCGGAACTACTTAACCAGCCTTCAAAGTAAGAGCCCATATGCGCGTAACTTAAAAATGTTGAAATTGTATTCTTCAACAAGTGAAGCTAAACGTTTTACAAATTAAAACAAGCAAGCAATTTATGAGCGGCATAATTTAATTGGTTAAAAATATTTTGCTCAGCACAAACTGTTATATTTTGGAAAAATACTGAAAGTTGGCTCGCCTTCAAAGTAAGTGTCTTAGGGTTTAAACCTAATATTGGTGCCAAGATGATAATATGTATAATAGCTATTCATGTATAAACATGAGCAATATTTATCAAATGTGTGTTTTATGTGTGTTTTATTTGTTATTGTTACACAAGTGTACAGAACACACCTTTCAATACATTGCAAAGGCAAGACTATGTATGCCATCAGACACACTATACTTTCCCCTGGAAAGCTTTAAAAATAATGTAACCATCACCTCAATTGCAAGTTCATAAAAATACAATCTTGTGAAAAGCCTCAAATACCCCATGTGCAATTATTTCATCAAAATAGTTGTTCTTAAACATGACTATGATAGAATTTGCAAGCTTAACACGGTTCAATAAAACAGTTTTCTTTCAAATCTAGGCAGTTAAAAGCATTTTTGTGTAGTACTTTGTCTTCGTTTTTGTATGTTTTTTGCTACTCCGTTGGAGTACGTATTAAACTTTTTCTCTAGACCTTGTTTGTTGTCCCCTCTGCATTGGCGAACAACCACTGGCTTCCGCGAATCGTAACAAGAATGTTATTTAAAAATTACTTAATGAGGGCGACAGTTTGACCCTTGAAGGGATTATTTCTATGTCATTATTTCCTATAGGAACAGAGTCTACAGAGTCTATTCAGAGTCTATTCATGCACATCAACTCTATGTGCATGAATACAGTCTAGCATTATGTATGCACCCGAATGGGTGGGGATTGAAATCACTAATACTATAATTAGTGGGGTAATCGATCGCCTATTGTCAGTCATGTTCGTACAAGGCAAGAGAACAAGTGTTTCTAATGCAAAATCCTGCATATTTGTGTAATTTCTCTCACTCAACTCAAACTCAACACCAGCAAGACAAAGGAGATGATCATTCACTTCCAGAGGAAAACATCTCACTTCACACCGGTGAACATCCAGGGAGCGGACATAGAGTTGGTAGACAGCTACAAATTCCTGGGTGTTCACCTTCACAACAAACTGGACTGGTCCGTCAACACCCACGCCCTCTACAAGAAGGGCCAGAGTCGCCTCCACCTGCTGAGGAGACTGAGGTCCTTTGGTGTGTGCAGGACTCTTTTACGGACCTTTTATGACTCTGTGGTGGCCTCAGCCATCTTCTATGCTGTGGGCTGCTGGAGAGGGGGCAGCACGGACAGGGACAGGAGCAGGATCAATAGTCTGATCAGGAGAGCGAGCTCTGTCCTGGACAGTCCTCTGGACTCCGTGGAGGAAGTGGGGGAGAGAAGGATGTTGGCTAAGCTGACATCCATCATGGACAACACCTCTCACCCGCTACATGACACTGTGGGTTCCCTTAGCAGCTCCTTCAGCAGCAGACTGTTACCCCCACGGTGTAAGAAGGAGAGGTTCCGCAGGTCCTTCATACCGACCGCTGTCAGGCTCTACAGCACCTGAACCACCTGAACCATGTTGTCAATAGTCAATATGTATTCTTTACACTGTATTCTTTACTTGCGTATCTTGCTTGCTGCTGTAACAAGTGAATTTCCATGCTGTGGGATAAATAAAGTACAATACAATACAATACAATACAATTTCCTACCCATAAACCAACAATATACAGTCAGAAATGCATGTAGTACATGTGTGTCTGTGTGTATCCTGAGCCTGCAGTGAGTCAAATAAGGTAAATCATCGGGTGTGCCAAAAGAAAAAGTCTCTTTGAGTATGGAGTTGTCGTAGGTGTTGTAAAAGCCAAGGCGGCAATTTAAAAAAATGTGACACCCAGAACAGTGAAGTGAACATGAGGAGACCCACTCAGGCTTCAGCTGAAAATGAAAAAATCCTCTGAACCAAAAAGACTGTGCATTATATTCAGTTTATACTGCTCACACAGGCTTTTGTTTTACTGTGAACTCCTCTGAAATAATACATCCCCGCAGACAGATAATGATGATTCATTGGACAGATAAGGTTTCTTCTATGCTGCATAATGAATAGGATGTATGCACCACTGACTGTCTTGTCCTAACGAGGGTATGAACCTGCTGACTTATCTCTTTTAACACAACATGCTGCCATTTGAATTAAAAACTCTTTACATTAAATTGAGCTGCAACCCCCAGAGTGTACATTATATTACCTCACTCACATGTATTATTTATACTACTTCTCAAGGTCATGTTTGCAAAGAATTCCCCCCACATGTTTTGTAGAGGGATAATGAATTGCACAAGGTTGAACTGAAATGTAAGCATTATTAGAATTCATTGCACAGTAGCACGAGCAAAGTGTCAGCTCCCACAGTTTTAACACAAATTAAAGGTGAAAAATGACACATATTCTTCTCATCTATTTTACACTGATGATGTTTCACTGTCAATGTTTGTTGACACTGTCAGAAGGGTAATTATACAGGGAGTTAATTACACAAACTAGAATGTAACTGATTTGTAGTTGTACTGTGTGCAATGGTGTGAGTTGCTGTGCGAGGAAAAATGTTTTCTGTATTGACACAAAACGTGTTTGTAAAGAAATGCTGTAAAAAGTTGCCAACGGGTAACTAATGACATGACATCATTCTATCCAGAATAACCTGCCTATCAAGCAGGAGTGTGTGTGCCCTCCATTTGTTGCTACGGGCAGCCCGGTGCTATTCACCAAAAACGGCGTTTAAACATATGAGAAAAACTAATACGTCATTTGTAATGTATTGATATTAAACCCGTAACCTACTCGTCTCATGCAGGAATGTCTCAAAAATGTGGTGAAATACAGATTAAGAGTGGTCTTTTCTTGATCGCTTCTTCCTCACTTTCCTTAATCGCAAACAAACGCGCCCATTGCGGACGTGACGTCACGGCGCTGTAATTCAAACTTCAGGAAGCGAAAATAGAGGAAACGGTCATTCTTTCTAACACGGAGACGGACGATTTTGACATCAAAGCCACGATTCTGTTCATACGTGAGTGTTACTGTGTTTTGTTTTTTTTTTTTTTTTTTTAAAGAATAAGCTTCTATATATTTAATTTTAAAGGTCGAACAGCCTGCCGAACATTTTGTTTTTATTTATTTATGTTAACTTGCAATGAATGACAGGTGTATGCCCTGTTTGTGCGTCTCGTGCATGCTAACTGTTAGCTAGCCGGTTTGTTTACATGTGTATAGACAAAAAAACAATATAATTGTACTTGAATGTGTGATTGTGAATCATTTTCACAGTCTAAGAGATGGGGAGTGTCACTCCCTGGAATTGTTTCTATAGTCGCAGTTAACATTTTATTAGTTTATGAAAAGTGTGCATTCATATTACATAGATGAATGCACCAGATTTAGAGATTTCCATCTGTAGTTAAACACGAAAAGTAAGTATAGTCTTCTTTCACAACTTGATTCCAGTTGCAGCGTTGCTCAGGTGGGCAATATGTCAAATTGTTATATCGATACCAAGTAAATCCAGTGCCACCATGGCCGATACCAATACTTTTTACTTCGACGTTTTTAAGGTGGTTGAATGATTTGTGATTTTTGCCTTTTAATTTGCTGATCATAATTATAATCAGAATAAAAAACGAACAAACAAAACACAAAATTAGCACCACTGTGTACAAAAACATCAGAACAAATTGCTAGATTTGTCACTATTTTTTTTCTAAAACAGACTCTGATGGGGTTTAAATATTTCAAATATTAGTGATGCTTTGATCAGGGTTTTATGCTGCCGATTCTGATATGGATCATCCATGACAGATTGGCCCATACCGATCACATGGATTAACTGTACATTTTTCAGTTTATTTATGATGAGTGGTATTGGTCAGGGACACCATTAGACAATTCCAAGGGCAACTGGCAAATAGGTAATTATTAATGAATATATGTTTGGGTGGATTGTCTTTTTTTTTTGTCTATATTTCTATATTTTAATTTTTGTATTATTTGGCACAAAGCTAAATTTAATATGTTACATGTTTTGGAGTTATACAAATACACGGGAAATAAACTGTTCAATTATTATTTTTTAGCTCAAGATAACAAAATTAACAGAATAAGATAATATAAATAAGAAATTGTATTAAATAGAAGTCTGTCCTGCTCAACTTAAAACAGAATAAATTCAGTGTCCAGGTTGCAGGGGTCTCTAACGATCATCACTATTCGAGTTGTCCACTATTTGTGTTTTACTTATGACCGGCAACATGTAATTTGTACATTACTTTATTTACCAAGCAGATCTCCACTCAGTGTGGTCATCGTCTTTACGCTATTTTGTGGTCATTTGTCATTTTATATAAAGGCCTAAAGTATGTAGTCAGCAGGTCTAATAAAAAATAAAAATAAAAAGCTACTAAGAGTTGAAGCATATATTCTTTGACCTCATCGTTTCAGGTCACCCGGAATGCGGTTACCGTGTGGATGAGAGACTGAAACGATAAAATACGTCGCCGTTTTGACCCGAAAATGTTTCTGTGTGGATAGCCCCTTAGTACGTGCTCCATGAATGTGATATCCATTTGTGGCTTTCCCGTGGGGCAAAAACGAGCTCCAAACTAACCGCATTGCTTGCTTGTTTTTAAAAACAAAATGTCACTGTGGTAAAAAGTCACATTTGGAAACTGAAGACCAGAAGCAAGGCCGATAACTCTAGCAGCTAGAGCTAGTTGCCGCAAATGCGAAGTACAGCTAGGCAAAGCATGTAAACAGATGCAACAATAGTCGAACGGAGAGGTTTGGTAAGGAAGTTATCAAACACCCTGGCATCGATTGGCGTAGCCTGTGTCAAGCTCAATACGAGACGCATAGTTTTGTTGGCAACCCTACGTGACACAGCAGACATGTAGGATTTGCTGCAGCACGCCGATCGTTTTTTGTGATCGGCTTTGAAATGCGTTAATCGGCATATGCCGATTACGTGTTTTTTTTGTTTTGTTTTGTTTTTCATGGAAATTGGACGAAATTGATCGATGGCCGATTGATCTGAGCATCCCTAATACAGCGAAAAAGTTGCTTAATTGGCAACACTGATCCCTTCTGCTATGTCTTCTTGTCTGGCATACCAGATGCGTATGAGGTATGTTAAGTAGCAGAGTTATGATGCCATTTACTGCACAGAGTTGGAACGACAAGCTACATTAACAGGCAGTCCCATTATAATGTATTTATAACCCAGGATGAACAAGTAGCCCCAAATCTATCTTTGACGGCTCTCTACAGATATATTGTATCGCCACAAATGAAGGAGTATATGGGAAGCACGGGTAAAAAAAATAAAAAATAACTCAACAAAATTGGCTGTCATTCAAATCATTAGTTTTTTTTAATCCCCAAGCTCTCCTGTGTCTAAGTATTTATTCCCTGAGTTTGTAAACAATATATTGTATAAGTATAGAGTGGTGTATAAAAGTGTTTGGCCTCTTCCTGATTTCTTTTTTTTTTTGTCATTCTTAAATGTTTCAGATAATCACATTTAAATATTGGTCAATGACAACACAACGTTTTAAATAATACTTTTTATTATTAAGGGAGAAAAAAAAATCTAAATCTTTGGGACGAACCACAGTGAGAGCCATTATCCACAAATGGCGAACACATGGAACAGTGGTTAACCTTCCCAGGAGCGACCAGCCAACCAAAAGAGCGCAGCGACGGCTCATACAGGATGTCACAAAAGACCCCACAACAACATCCAAAGAACTGCAGGCCTCACTTGCGTCAGTTAAGGTCAGTGTTCATGACTCCACCAGAAGAAAGACACTGGGCAAAAACAGCCTGCATGTCAGAGTTCCAAGATGAAAACCACTGCTGCACGAAAACAACATTAAGGCTCATCTCAATTTTGCCAGAGAACATCTTGATGATAGTAGTAGTAGTGTGATGGTCTGGGGCTGTTTTGCTGCTTCAGGACCTGGAAGACTTGCTGTGATAAATGAAACCATCAATTCCGCTGTCTACCAAAAAATACTGAAGGAGAATGTCCGCCTATCTGTTTGTGACCTCAAGCTGAAACCAACTTGTTCTGCAGCAGGACAATGATCCAAAACACACCAGCAAGTCCACCTCTGAATGGATGAAGAAAAACAAAATGGAGACTTTGGAGTGGCCTAGTCAAAGTCCTGACCTGAATCCTATTGAGATGCTGTGGCATGACCTTAAAAAGGCAGTTCATGCTGGAAAACCCTCCAATGTGGCTGAATTACAACAATTCTGCAAAGATGAGTGGGCCAAAATTCCTCCACAGCGCTGTAAGAGACTCATTGCAAGTTATCGCAAACGCTTGATTGCAGTTGTTGCTGCTAAGGGTGGCCCAACTAGTTATTAGGTTTAGGGGGCAATCACTTTTTCACACAGGGCCAAGTAGGTTTGGATTTGTTTTTCCGTTTTAATAATAGAAAGTTTCATTGCAAAACTGCATTTTGTGTTCAATTGTGTTGTCATTGACTAATATTTAAATTTGTTTGATGATCTGAAACAACAAAAAATAAGAAATCAGGAAGGGAGCAAACACTTCCACACCACTGTAACAATGTATTTTAACAACACAACAAAAAAAATATTTATGAAAATAAACGTAAGACTGATCTCATCATGCTAATGTAGCTACGATAATTGTCAAGTTCTTTATGACTTTCACCAGCCTTAAATTGAAGGCCGAGAAGATTGCAGAGGACGCTTTATCAACTCAACAATAATCAACAATAATAGCCATCACATACCAGTGGTCTCTCCGGTCTTCTCTTGTTATAATCATTTGAATAGTTGTAACAAAGATACTCGAATGATACTTTAAGAGTCTTTGTTCTTCTTTCCCATTTGTTTACTTTGTACAATCCCAAAGTATTAATAGTGTGTGTCATAGATCTGTCACATAAGTATTGAAGTTCATCACAATTGCCACATCAGTTCTATCAGAGGTTTAAACGACCAGCATCAGAGTTGTCATAAAAATTGTCATGTTCTATAAATACACGTACAGTCATGTGACACTTATTTTTAACAATATTCTCAAATAAGCCAAATTTGACAGAACAATAATACCCTGGTATCGTTAATAGATTCTTATTTTGTTTATAGTTTGCCTCCATCAAGACTAAATGAACTGTAAACTTAAATCTCCCTTCATAGCGGTCCAACTCCTGTGACCAAGCAAGTTGCAATGACCTCTAAAGGCGCAAAAGACACCATTGTGGCCAAACTGGGCTTCAAATCTGGCAGCTCGTCCTCCAAAGCCGAGGCGGAGGTGGAGAGAGTGAGGAGGGAGAACGCTCATCTCAGAAAGAAGATTGACGAACTGGCCAAACGACACATCAGACCACCCGACTCAGACAAAAGCAAGCTGCTGGAAGTGAGGGGGCAATGTCTTAGCTATCAGGGTGTGACATGTTCCACAATTTCAATCTTACCGCCTTTGTGTGTCATATTGTGATTTATTTCAGAGGATTGTTTCACTGGAGACGCTTCGAGAGAGGCACAATCAACAGTTGCTGGTCAAAGAGCAAGAGTTGGAAGTTGTGAGACAGCAGCTGAAAGCTGAAGGCGGAGAGGCACGTATACGATGAAAGCACGCAGCGCTGTCAACTTAAAATTTTGTATTAGTTTATCAAACTACAAATATCCACAGCATCAGTTTCAGCGGTGTAATGTGATTTGTGTCTTTTTCTGAGGAAGAACTACACCGACTGATAAATCATTTTGTAAATGGCAGGTGAGCTGCTGGTCTTAGACTGGTGACAATCACTTGTTCCAATTACGGCTTTATTCTCGTTACGTCATGACCTTTTTTTGTCAAAAATGACTTATTCTGCAAACTTTATCAGCTATTTTTGGAACATTCTGACTTTCTTGACAAAAGCATCTATATCCTCTTCACATCCTAACCTTTTGCCTTGTAATATTACGTAGGCCTGTCACAATAAAAACATTTTTTAATTGTCCTACAGATTATTGCTGATCAACGATATTATTGTAAACATTATTTTGAGCCAATTTTTTCATTAATGTAATGATATGGCATAATAATGCAAGTACACTGTATCAAAAGCAATAAACTATATTTTCTTGAGTATTTAACGTTTTAATTGGAATGTCAAGAGATTTTAAATATAATAAATTAAACAAACATATTAAATTAAACAGACTAGACCTTAAATAAAAATCACAATCATATTTCTGATTTTGAATCGGTCTCACTTTTGTTATTTAAAAACAAAGAAATAACCCGCAAATACTCTGAAGTTCACTTTGTGTGTCAATGCCGACATCAGCTCATTTGCATATACACTTCCTTGATTCACTTGCGACGTTGGGTGCAGAATACGCTATTTGCGTTTAATGACGTGTAATGAATGTTTTGTCGGAGTTCAGCCAAAGTACATGTATTGGATGCAGCAAAATGCCTTTGGTGCGCAATGAGGTGTTTATACTTGAGGAGTCATTGAAACATAAGTTTCACCGCTTGGTATTATTTATTTCATTGTCTTGTCACAAACTTTTTAATGTCACAAAATGGCCATACACAAACGAGCTGAAATTGACATCAGATCGTGTTTTATACACAACAGTATTCAATCATGTAGCACAAGACACATACAGCTAGCAAGTAGTGCACTCCGCGTGTAGCAAAGAGACTGGATGACTGACAGGAGAGTTCACTCACTCCATTCATTCAGCTATTGAACCAACGCTCCCAGGTGTTGAGACAGATGCGCGAGTGGACCCTCTTGTCATCCAGTCTGATGTAGAACTGCAACAATTAATCGATGAATTGATGATTTATCTATTGTCCAATTAATCAACAACGGTTTTGGTATTCGATCAATGTTTTTATTTTATTTAAAAATATAAATATCTTCTTTCAGCCTCGCAAATTTGAATATTTTTTAATTTCCTTAGACGTCCATGAAGGCAGACGTATTATCTTTATGTTTTAGGCAAAACAAGACAGATTTACACTAGTGATGTCCCGATCGGCTGCCGATCTGCTGTATTTTGAAGATTGGATCAGCCCGATCCTGTTACCGTATCATGTTGGTAACTCTGAGCCACACTCCAACATGGCAGGTGCTGTAATGCGCCTCAAAGCTCGTTGCCACTTTACTACCGCCACTTGCAAGAAGAAGAAAACGCAACACCACCATGTCCACAGTATACCGTGATGAAGTTAGTTTCACGTTGGATAGTCTGCTACGTAGCTACAGCAGTAGTTCCCCCTCAATGTACCCAGACTGCTGTGTCATTGTGCGGGAAGCTCGCAGGCAGTGGTGGAGCTACATGGTGGCCATGGCCACCCCACTGGCCATCTAGACATTTCAGGTATCATCTTATTGCCACCCCTATGTGAGTAATGGTCTCACTTTGGCCACCCTAAAGAAAAATTTTTGGGTCCACCACTACTCGCACAAGAAGTGCTGCTCTAACAGCTGGTTGTTTATATTAGGGGCCGTAAATAAATTACTATAACGCTGAAGCGAGTTTGTTTAAAAAAAAAAAAAAAAAAAGTCGCACCACAAATCAATAATCATGTAAAATGAATAATCCTACCCTAAAAGTATTTTGCACGCCCATTTTTTTGAATTTTATCTTTTATTGGATGGACTTTTATTGGATCCTTTATTGTGTTAGGGACCTGACTCCTAGAGGTTTGTTACAAAAGCCAAACAATATTGTTGGTCATGCTGTGGAACGTAAATTCAGCAGTACTTTAGTTGCATTATTTTTTATGCTTTCAAGAGCTATTTTCACAGGGGTTGCTGTCGGCCCCTCTCTACATTGCTAACCTGATGCTATCACTCAGCTAACAGTAACTCTAGCCAGCTGATATCACACACGTTACTTCCCAGACCCCACTTCTTAAAGGCGCACACAAGGAATAGATATTGTATTATGTTGCCTTATATTTGTATTTTTGTTCATTTAGCCATTTTATGCTTGAAAATGCTTAATTTAGGCCATGAATACATACAATTTGCTTAAATATGCATTTTTTAAAATTAATAGATTAGGCCTGTCACGATAATCGATAAATCAATTAATTGAATGATAGAAAAAAGCGAAGTCAATAATTTTGCCGGTCTCTATAAATTGACATGTGCATGCATGCATGTGTGTTTGTTTTCCTCGTCTCTCGTTACCACACAGGCTGAATGTCAAGAGGATTCACTGTGCTGTGTCTGTGCGCATTTGTTCTATAGTGAAATGAATGGAGAGAGTGAACCCTCCTGTCAGCCATTCACCTTTGTGCACTCGCAGTGTTGCTTGCTACATTGCAAAAGAAATGACAACATTTTGAGCAATGTTAGAAATGTTTGACAGACAGTACCAATTGCCTGGGAGAACGTACATGAAGACATGTTTAAGAAACATTGCATTTTACTCCGCCATCACAGATATGTGGTCCAGCTGAACTATGACCCCCTACATTAGTTTAACATTACACTGCATAACTGTGTGTGTTTGTGTAGTTTTTATTGGAGTGTTGTTTTTTTTTTTAAGAGACGGGGTCTATTTTTTTTTTATTGTTTTTGGTTAACATTGTTATTTTTATTTAAGTGCAATTTTTGCTCAAAGATAGTCATTTTATTATTTTTTTGTTTTTTGTTGAATCGAAAATCCAATTGCAGTGTTAAATACTCTTGAGAAATTAAAGTTTATTGCTTTTGATACGATGTACTCATTATTATTCCATATAAATAATGAAAAAGTGGTCTCAACAAATGTCAATAATATTGATTATGGACAATTTGTAGGACAATTATCCTCTAGCAAAATTTGCTATCGTGACAGGCCTGTAATAGATCATATTCATCTCAGGCCGTGCACTTTGGGTTTGCTCATCAGAGCTAACTGATGTGCTTGCACCCACAAGACATCAGACTTCTCAACGAAGCACTCACACACGCAACACATGCACACACTCATAGCACTTTATTATTTATTTATTTCTATTAATGTCTCTTCTGTTGTTGTTGCTTAATTTATTGGTATGTATGTTTCTGATGTTCTTATTCATTTTCTTGTATTTTCTTTCTTTTTTGGGGAGAATGAACAGAACAAGAATTTAATTACATAGCAGCACAACCTGTTTTACTATACATATGACAAAACTCCTGAATCTTGAATATTCAACCATGAAACAGCTATCATTAATTATTTTTTGAAAAACCACGATAGAGTGAGGGCAGATGTTCGAGCCGTGTTTTAGCGATTGATGACTGTATTTTCAAAAATGGTAATAATGGAAAAATGCTATTTTCTCGTACAACTTTATGGCGGGTATTGTAACTCCCCCCCTCCCAAAAAGCAATAATCTGACTTTCGTCTCCTAACATTACGATTTTATTTTCATTCTGACTTTATTGTTGTAATATGACACCTACAGGCTTCTAACAAAAATGCAACTTTGTTCTTGTAATATTACGATTTTGTTACTGTATTGTTTGCATAATATTGATAAACCACAAGAAGGCCATCTTTGTTTCCTTTCCATAACATACAGATGACATATAAATAAGAACAAGCATGTACTTGCAGATCTTAATGACTTTTTAAAACGGCACCGTTTTAGGTGGTGGCAGCACTGCTGGACCAGCGGCGGAAGGATGCGGAGCAGAGAGAGGTGCAGTTCCAGAATCTGTCGCAGGAGACAGAGAACCTAAAAAACAAGCTGGCCACCGTTTCCGCCCGCTGCCAGTCCCTGGAGACACAACCAGGGGTATGTCATTCTATCATATTGTAGCGGCCCTCTATGTGTACACTGCGTCCACAATTGTTAGGCAATTTCATGATTGATTATTGGTTTTATTAACAGGAATTCTCTTGGTCAATCCAAAATGTTAATAAACCTCAAACTTGAATATTTAAGGAAGTGAAAGTGTGCACAATTATTAGGCAAATATTAGTTAGCAGAATTATTATAAATATTTACTATAAATAATAATGTCAATATAAATATTTCTGACGTTTCCAAAAATAAATCATTGACCAACATACAGTAGCCACCCTTCTTTTCAAAAACATGGAAAAGCCTCCCATCCATAGAATTCTTAGTTTCTTGATGATTTGACCATCAACTTTCTGTGCAGCAGCAACCAAAGCCTCCCAGACACTGTTCAGTGAGGTGTACCTTTTTTCTTCACTGTAAATCTTACCTTTAAGGGCCCACAAGTACTCAGTACGGTTTAGATCAGGTGAGCAAGGGGGTCATGTCATTATTTTTTAAGACCTTTACTAACTAGCCACACAGTGGAAAACAGTAGTTGGGTGCATGTGATGGAGCATTGTCTTGCATAAAAATCATGGTCTTCTTGAAAGATGCACACTTTTTCCTGTACCACTGTGTGAAAAAAGTAGGTTTGGGAGTTGAGTTTGAGTCCATCTTCAACCTGAAAAGGTCCAACAAGCTCATCTTTTAATAATTCCAGCCCTTACCAGTACCCCACCTCCAACTTGCTGGCGTCTGAGTTGGAGTGGAGCTCTCTGCCCATTGCTGATGCAGCCACAGGCCCATCCCTCTGGTCCATCAAGAGTCCCTCTCATCTCATCAGTCCAGAAAACCTTTGAAAAATCTGCTTCAGATATTTCTTGGCCAAGTCGTAGCCTTCAACTTGTGTCTTGTTCAGTGGTGGTTGAGTTTCAGCCTTTCTTACCTTTGCCATGTCTCTGAGCACTGAACACCATGTATCGTACTTCTGGACACTCCATGTAGATTGCAGTTCTTGAATATGACTGGAGGATAATGGGTTCCTGGGAGCTTCACGTTTGATTTTTCTCAAATATTTGGCAGTTAATTTGCTTGTTTTTTTCTCGACACGTTTCTTGTGACCCTTTTGTGCACTTGCCACAAAACATTTAATGGTTCTGTGGTCACGTCCTAATATCTTGGCAATTTCGGCAATTTCAAGAGTGCTGCATCCCAATGAAATATGTTTTACAGCTCTTGACTTTTCAGACTCTGTTAAATCTCTTTTCTGGCCCATTTTACCAGAGGAAAAGAAGCTGCCTATTAATTGTGCACACCTCATAAAGGGTGTTGATCTCCCCACGTGCACATCACCTGGTATGCTTAAACCCAATAGGTATTCAAGTTTATTCAGTTTGGGGTTGGAAAATGTGCATAAAAATGAGAATATGGTCAGAATACTGACTTGCCTAATAATTGTGCACACAGTGTATATCCAACTGTTTGCTACTGCACCTAACATTTAATCATGTTCATTACTTTTTAAGTTAAGTGTTGTTCAGTGTCTAGTTAACAGCAATACCATGTGCAGTTGTAGCTCTGGCCACTAGGTGGAACTGTTTGACCTAGGCAGACTGTATTTAATTCCCCCCCAGCACAAGAAACATCAGCATGAAAATACACTGCAACACTCGTGTCACTGAACTTTATTTCCTGGCAACGCTTTGTGGTCATGTCATGTTGAATTTTTGGAACGTTGGAATATTAATAGGCGTGAAGTGTGTTCTTTTTTAACTCCCGCTGGGTATTCAAACACAGTACACAACACTTTGGTTATGATGATGGTTTAGTTTACTTCGAACATGCTGAGTAAACTTACATTGAAGTGCATCACATGTTTACACTTGCACAATTGTCCAAAAAGGAGAATGAAGAAGCAGATTCTATTTAATCTGACACCTTGTCTGTGTCTTAGCAATTACTAATCATTTGACTCCCTGTGTTTAACATGTACCAGGTGACCGATTTTCAAATGGGGAAAGAAAATGGTAAAATTTTGTAATAGTAGTTTGTAAATAGTGTATTCAATAACAAAGGATTAAATTAATAATACTTTTTAAAACATTTTAATAACTAATTATTAACAAATAATTTTAAGTAAATAATTAAAAGAATTGAAAATTACTTTCTAATTAAATTATTATTTATTTATTTATGTATTTATTTATTGCCACCAAGATTCTAAAGAAAATGCATTTCAATCAAAATGCATTTCTTTTTCTTGCTGTTTTACATGTAAATTGAAATGACTTCAGCCATATACAGTATGACTTCCACTGACCCACTTTATGTCTTATACTTTGTTGGATTGTTCTCCACCTTCCAGGTTGCCGCATTAACCTCACAAGACATAATCTGACCCACCGACCCTCATACCCTTTCCCCTCTTGTCCTTCCTGCATGCACGAAAGCTATTAGTTGGCTTAGCTTATGTGGGGATTTATATATGTGTGTGTGTGTGTGTGTGTCTTTAAATCATCTAGCAGGGTGAAAGTTGACAAGCTCACCATGCTCGTCTGCAGGCCGACAGGGCTCACGCAGCCTTACCACACAGATGATCATTTAGATGCCGCCTGTGACAGCACCATGAAGGGTTTGCACTGGGGCTTAGATGTAGGTTGGTGTCAGACACGTGGACTTCTTCCTCTGAGGGGGCGGCTGTCGAGGAAGCGCGTCCCCTTGGGGTCACGAAAGAGCAGAAAATCTACACGTCTAATACAAAGAAGCATCTGACAGGGGTTGAAGCTGTTAGAAGAGGGACGCGGTTTGTGTGGGAAATTCAGGGAGACTGAGAATTCACACGAAGAGTTCAGTAAAAGTGTGGTTTAAAAGATAAGAATCCCTCATACCGAAGCTGATGTTTTTCACTTTGGCTTGTTCTTGTGTTTATACCCTTTCATAAGCAATAGTACCCCACAGAAGAAACTGGTGACTACTTAAAAATAAAAAAAGGTACGGTATAATAGGAGAGAAACTGTTTTGCAGAAATTTTAAAACTCAATCTTTATTATTTAATTTGGAAACAAGGGAAAGTGACCACATGGTTATTTATAGTGTATTGCACAACATAGCAGCAAGTGAACCAATGTTGTCATAGCGGTAAAACGCAAACTGCTCAGCCAGCATTAATAGCACTGATGAGTTCTTTGTAAACAACAGTACAGAAAGCTTAACACGCATTAATAACACAAACAGCTGAATAACAACATTTTCAAGTGCATGCAGAGGTAGATAAAACTGCTGGATGCTGTGACCACTCATGATAACTGTAAACTGTCATCTTGTGGAGTTGGTAAAAGGTGGTGCATTTATGTTGGTAAGTAATAGTAAATGTGGTTTTCTACAGTTTGTTAACTTTCTGTCATTGTGTCATTAGAATGGACAGACGCCCCCTGCAGACCTGGCTTTGGTACAAGACCAGCTCAGAGATGTGAGTACTATCTCCCCAATGCTGGTTCAATGCATGATCTCAAGTATTGTTATTTCCTAAAGTGTCTCCTTCACCCAGGCGCTGGAGAAGAACCAGCAGTGGCTGGTCTACGACCAGCAGCGGGAGGCCTTCGTCCAGTCCGTCCTGGCACGCACGCATGAGTTGGAGCAGCAGGTCAACAGGGCCAAGCAGCAGGACCCGACGACACAAGAGGCCACTTCCGACGGCTCGGAGAAGGAAGCGCAGCTCATGAAAGATTTGGAGACGCAGAAAGATCAGCTTGAAAGAACACAGCAGGAGCTCCAAACGCAGAAGGAGCGGGTACATCCATCTTAAGGATGATTCCAGATACAACATTTGTTATGGATCAAAATATAGTAAAAGACAGAAATATATAAGAATGAACATTTTAAATTTGATTCATCAAGGTACATTTACATTGGTACCAAATGTGGATCATAACCTGATCATATTATATCCTGATCCTCCTAAATTGTATTTGTATTTACAGCTATTGACACTGAATACAACGTTTTCATTCAAATTAAATGAAAAAAAAATCTCAAACTATAATTCATCTAATGTATATAATTGTTCAAAATAAAAGTAATTGTTTTTTGATTTAAAAAAATCTCACAAACATTTGAAAATACGTATTATACTACCAATATATATTATAACATACTACCAGGATATAACATAGTACCAAAAAAGAATTTAGATCATTATTGATATATATAGTACTCTTATTTCTTATGATCACAAAACATTTGAAAAGGCCTACTCTACTATTGTGAACAGGAAGTTGCACAGAAACAAAGCCATGTTTAGGAAAATAGAACCTTGCAGATTGAATAATGTAACAAACTGGTGCTCGTACTGTTGAATAGTTTAGGCTACACTTAATAACAATATTTTCATCACATGTATAGATTTTTTTTAAATGTATAAACAGAGTAACCAGATATTAACCCAATGGTTATGCAGAATGTTCAAAGTTGCGGTAATCTTCAACGCCAATCCGAACAGGTCGCGAGGCTCCAGGAGGACATGTCGGCGCTGCAGCAGCGCTTTGACGACAAGTGTGACGAGCTGGTGTTCCTCCAGAGGAAGTACAAGGACTGCGCCAAAGAGCTGGAGGAGGCCAGGGTGCAGCTGCAGACGGAGCGTCATAGTAACCGGTACCACACCTGCTGCACACAACGAAAAGCGTTGGAAAAAGAGGTGTACTTACACTGTCTTTTTTTTTTTTTTTTTTTTTAATTCTATGGAGACATGCCGTGTCTGAGGAGAGGCAGGTGTCCTCGGAGCGAGCGGACAGGATGAGAGCCGAGCTGGAGAGCGCGGACTTTAGACTGGAGGAGGAGAGGAAGAGATCTGCTGAACTTCTGCTTCAAGTGAGATTTCAGCTCTTTGAGTATCCTGAGTGAGTGTACGCAAATGTAAACTTACATTGTGCTGATGTAACTTGGCAGGTCAACCTGCTTCAGAAGTCTCTCCTGAGCCAAAACGAAGAGCAGAGGAGGATAGCAGCGCTGGAGCAGCAGGTGACACTTCCACTAACCATGACTTCAGTGTCTGCTCCATTACTAAGCCACTACATGCTGCTCTCAATTGTGTGCAATGACTGCGATATTATTGAAAATAATATCATAAACAATACAAATACAACACATGACTGTAAATGACATTTTCTCGCTCCCCTATGGGTTGTGATCAAAATGTTTTGGAAGGCATGCTAGCATACATGTAATGCAGATATCCTTGAAGTTTTATAATCATTAGACAAATGCTCCATGCCTTATGGACAATTAGTTGCTAACACCCAGGGTTTGCTTGAGGGTGGCCATGTTTTTCCAGCAATCTTGCTGAAATTTTACACACATGTGCTTGTCAGTTCCCTAAAGATGTGTAAATTCCATGGTAATTCACCAAAAAAACCTAAAGTTACAGTGGGTAGTTTTGTAGCTCAGCATATTGAGCTGTGTGAGAAATTTCGAGTCAATCCAACTTATGTGGTTGAACACCAGTGCCTCCATGTGGTGTATTTGTCAGAGAATTAATAGCACAGACAACACAGTGGGGGTGCATGTTTTGACACGTTTTCACTGCAGCCGGTCAGGAGTAGGAGCTTTTCATCGTGAGATTTTATAATTATGGTTTGTGAATGGTGTCAAAATAAGTGATCCTCTAACACTTTTTGGCTTCCATTGGGGTACAAAGTGCGTTGCGGCATTGACACTAACCACACAAGTCAGCTTTCTCATGAAAAAACATGACTAAGCAAATGAAAACAGATTGGGGCAAAAAACTCTTAATTATCCCGAATATAAGATGACCTTTTTCTTTTTATAGAGTTACAAAGTAATCTTTATCACATTTTTAAATTACAATTTAGAAAAGATAGCACCTTTTGTTTGAACCCACCCATTTTTCATGTGAGCAAAAGTATTGGAACATGTGACTGACAAGTGTGTTTTGTTGTCCAGGTGTGTCCTATTACATTGCTTATTGAATGAATAAATAGCACTGAATGTCTACGCACAGTTTCAGATTGGCTTGGATAGGTTTTGCCTGTGTGGACTGCATTTAGAGGTGAAAACAAGATGAAAACCAAAGAGCTATCTGTGGGTGAAAAGCAATTGTGAATCTGAGAGAAGATGGAGACTCAATCAGAACCATTGCACAAATATTGGTCATAGCCACTACAACCAGTTGGAATGTCCTGAAGAAGAAAGGAACCACTGTTGTACTAAGTAACAGACAGAAAAAGGTGAGGACAGAAACATTGTAAGAGCTGTAAAGAAAGACCCTAAAACAACTGGTAGTGACATTAGCAACAAAGTTGTGTGTTCGATCCAGATGTGCATACACAAGGAAATAATAACACCTAATCTCATATTCATCATTGATGTCAAACCCACATGTTTGCAATTTTAAAGCAAAAATAAACTGGTCCAACACTTGTGGAGGGCACCGTATGTTTGCATTAACTCAGTACAGTACTCCCATAGTCCATAGGGTCAGAATCAGCTTTACAGGCCAAGTATGCTTACACAAACAATGAATTAGACTCTGGTTAAATTAGCTCTCACTATACAAATACTTGTACAACAAACACTAAAGAAATAAATAAAGTAAGCTTAGATGTGCAAAAAGGATAATAATATAATGACAGTGCAATTCAAGTAAGGGGATGTGTGATTATTAGTACATTTTTTCTTAAAAAAAAAAAACAGGATTTACATTCAACACTGACATGTGTTCAAGTGAAACTGTCTCTGTGCCTGGTTTTTTGGTGTTCAGAACTTTAAACCAAAATTGAAGCAGTACATTTTAGTTCTCCTGGTTTCTCCCTCCCTCGCAGATCCAGCTCTCGGTCAAAGACTTTGAGAACGAGAAGCTGGACCGTCAGAGCGTCCAGCATCAGCTTCATAAGGTCCTCAAGGAGCTCCGCAAGGCCCGTGATCAGATTTCCAAACTGGAGTCTTCTGTGTGTATCATTTTAAATCCCGAAACAGTCCAAAACCAGTGAATGCACAATTTAAATGTTATGAATTGGACTTACCCTGCATGTCCGTTTTTAGAAGCAGCCCAACAGCCGCTTCTCGGAGCCCAGCTCTTACAGCAAGCTGGAGCTGGAGCACCTGGCCATCGACGACCCCCGCTCGCCCACGTCGCCCTCCTCCAAAGCGGGTGGCCTCCTGGACGAGAGCTTCCTGGAGTGCCCCAACTGTCGAGCCCACTACCCCACCAGCCGCCACCGCGAGCTGCTGGCTCACATCGACTTCTGCTTGGCCTGAGCGCCCTCAACCTCCATCATGTAATCATGCAACACACCATTTTTTATATATATATAAATATATATATATATATTCATCAGATAAAAGGTTATTCCCGTCTGTTATTTAAATCCAGTTTTGGTTTTTAAATGCCAAAGGTTGACGATCATTATCCTCCATACTTGATTTCCTGCTTCACTGTGTTGCATTTTTTCCCTTTTTCAAAAGCCTCTTTGTGATTTACTGTCATATTTATTCTTTGGGTTGGTTTTCCAGTGAACTACCTTCTTTTTAGAGTAACTTTACTCAGTATTTGCGCTTTTTTATATTTGTCTTGTAAATGTAAGCAATTGTGATGTTGTCTTTTGTAGCATCATAGGGCAAGGGTGTTTTTTGTCAAATATAACTTGGATAATAGGGATCATTGTTCTATTGCTGCCTTCAACCATTATATATTTTTTTAAAAAGATCATGTGACAACCTTGGATGCAAGACAGCTCTTTTTCAAAACCTGTTTTTGCAAAACTAGTTTCTAGACTAGACTAGACTGCTTCATTGGCCATTATCTTACAATTAGCATCATCAGACCTGTTTGCTAACAACCTTTAATACCTTTTTTCCATTGTGTGTGTGTGTGTGTGTGTGTGAGTGACAAGCTGAAAAGCTCTGACTTGGGAAGCGTAAGGTATTTAATCATCAGTGTCTTTTTGTATCATGGGACAAGGCTTTTATTTGTTAATATTATTAAATATAACTGGTTAAGAAAGATCATCACTCCATTCCGACCTTGAACAATTAAAAAAAAATCAGGTGTAACATCATGAGGCAGCTGATCTATTATTCACCTCTTCTTGAACATTGAATATAATAATGGCTTTTTTTCCCCAAATGTGTTTACATGCTGCCTCTCCTAGAACTCTGCCTTCGTTTTCCTTCCATCGCCACCTTGACTTGTCATGCCTGCGGCCCTACGAGGCGGCAACGAGATTGCATTGAGTTAATTCCTTGTCCTAAACTATTTAAGGCAGAGGATTAGCGGCGGTCCGCTTTTGGTCAGGTGGGAAGGTGTCTTCATTCCCGCCGCCACCTCGGCAGTATGTTTGTGTTTTACATTCATTTTTGCATCATTTTAGACAACTTTGGCTACTTGTGTATTTTGTTATAGTGTATTGTGCAATAAAGTGGTGGATCTACTTCCAAAGGTTTTTGTGTGCTTTCCCTCAGCTAATACAATGAGCCAATTGGCAGAAATATGTCACTGATGATAAAATGAGCAATCACATTTTTAAAAAGCGACACTTCATTACTAAATGAAGTAAAACACTGCTAATATGTGGAGTAAAATCATGAGCGAGGAACTGGAATTTTGTACTAATATGGGAAATCTGGGAACACGGCAAGTTAACCAGCTATCAGTAACTACTTAGTCATAAAAGAGGGGTAGGATTACCGGCAGATAAGGTCAGCTTCTTCCTACTCCTTTTCATTCATGTTGAAAAGTGTCGGCATGTGAGGTTAGCGTATGTTTTGTTTTTGTCTTGTTTCCATCATGACCTCTGCGTAATTACTGACTAGCAGGCTGTGATAAAAGAAATACAATGAAAGCTTTGCCGTGATTTGCTTCGTTTGTGTCCATGAATTTCTTATTTTGCACGTTTTGCAACTCAATACCTAATCACAATAAAAAGTGAATGAGCCAACACAGTATGAATGTTTTATTTCACAAAAAGAGAAATAAAATGCTACACTATAACAAGCCCCTGACTTAATATGCATGATTATTTCAAACAAACAAAGACTTTTGCAGACTTTGGTACAAAAGATAATGCCAGTGATTTTCCGGAAGCAGTTGTAAACATGTCGGGTAAACTCCTCCAGAGGTGCGCTCCTAAGAGCTTATTTGCAAGCCATAATTTTTTTACCACATTCTCATAAATAGATCCTGATCCCGCTTACAAAAAGCATCTATGAGTAATAATACATTTAAAGACATTTGGGACTTTTCAGTAAATGTGACACAAGTAACTGTTTCTGAAAAGGAAGCGGTCGCCTTTTTTCAGAGACAACAAAGGAAGATTGGGGACCCAATCCCACTGGTGGGAGCTTCAATAGGACAAATCTTTGTGTGGGAATAGATCAGCTGCTACCTTCGCAAAAGCCTGTGAAGCAAAGATGGAAAAAAGGCAGCATGAGTACGCATGTATGCTTAAAAAAAAAAAAAAAAGAGTCCAGTTGGCTCACCGGTGTGCTCCACGCGCCGATATTTGCCCAGCAGGCACAGTTGGGCCTTCTTCTGGGCGACAATAGCCTGATGCTCTGCGCTCAGGCCCGTCACGTGTCGGGAGAAGACGAAGGAGTAACTGTCGAGGCAAGTGCCGTCCTGATTTAACTGGCGGCAGGAGTAGTGGATGGCATAGTTGTTGTAGTCGGTGTCGATGACCCAGTGGTCATCATCTGAGAACAGGTGAAACGTGTCTTTAGACAAAATCCCACACCTAATTCCATAACTACAACCCTCAAAACGGTCATTTCCCTTAACTTTAATCCCAAAACCAAATAAATGGTGAGGGTTGCGTCAGGAAGGGCATAAACCTTTGCCACACAAATATGCCAATCACGAAAAGCTTTCCATGACAAATTGGCCAGGGTTAACAAAGACTGCCATTGGCATTGTTAACCGACCAGGGTGCCTGTGGAAACAATGCTACTGTCACTCAACAACAAAGACAGAGACGGCGGAGATGTATGACGAAAGAGAGATGAAGAAAAGCAGCAGCATCGCGGAACTCTAAACATTAGCAAAATGACAGGAGAGGGTAGGGAGATAGCTGACATGATGGAGAAAAGAAAAATTGATATAGTGTGTGTCCAAGAGACCAGATGGTAGAAGTATTGGGGGAGGGGAGACCCGGCCACCAGGGGGGCCAGTCCAGTCCAACCAAGGGCTGGTCCCAAAAAAGGGCAGGGGTAGTGCTTGGAAGGTCATCCTGCCGTAAAACTCCAGTCAGAACCGATATGACAGCAAACCTAAACTTAGCTGACTGGGCAAGGTGGAGGAGATCTGTCAAAAACATTGACCAATGGATTTACCGGAAAAGAAAACTACAGAGTAGCAGGAAAGAGAATGTGAACAGTGTGATAGCGATTGGAACTGGGGAAGGAATGATAAACAATGTTCGCTTGTTGGCTGTCTGAAGATGGATGGATGAGTTGGTGCAGAGTATGCCTAGAGTTGAGAGAGTGGTGGTCACCGCAGAACTCAGTGGCCACGTTGGTGAAGGAAACAGAGGAGATGAGGCGGTAATAGGCAGCTATGTTGTTAAAGACAGGATCATAAGGATACTAGAAGGACAAATGGTAGATTTTGCAAAACAAATGGAAACGGCTGTGGTGAACACTTATTTCCAGAAGAGGGAAGAACACAGAGTGACTTATAAGATTGGAGGCAGAAGCACTTGTGTGCAGAAGATGTAACCTGAAAGAAACTGGTGATTGTACAGTGGTGACAGGGGCGGCATCCAGCGAGAGTATGTAGGGGGGTTCTCGTGCAAAAGAGTAAAAGAACAAGGACAGAAAAGAGGACAAAATGGTGGAAGTTTAAACAGACAGGAGGTGGCAGAGCTGAAGATGCTTGGATATTTGTTGGGAGCGACAAGGATGGACAGGATTGGTAACGAGCAGATCGGCGAACAGTCGTCTGGGAGACAAAGTGGAAGGAATTAATGGAAGGATGCTGAAGATGGGGCTGCCAGGGAGGAGAAGAAGAAGGAGAAGGCCAAAGAGGATGTTTCTAGATGTGGTTAGAAAGTACACATTTTTCACGACTGTAAATGGCATTTGTGGCGCCCCCTACAGGTTGTGGTGAAACGGCTTTGGAAGGCACGCTACCCTACATGTACCTCAAATATCCTCAAAGTGTTATAAACATCATACAAATGCTCACTGACTTATGGAGAATTCGTTGCGACGTCCGAAGACATTTGGCTTGACGGCGGCCGTGTTTTTTAACCATTCTCGCTCAAATTTTACACACGATGTGTACAAAATTTTGTGGTGATTTGACTGAACACCCCAAAGTTACCGTGGATTTCAAGTTAATCCAGCTCATGCCCGTGAACTCCAACTAATGGAGTTCATAACAGTGTCTCCATGTGGTGTATTTGTCAGAAGTAGTATGGAAGTGTTCTTTTTTTATTTTTACGCATTAAGCAGCATAGAAAATAGATGGATGGACTCCCAAAAGGCCAGTGTCTCAGAAAACGCCCTTGCAAAGGAAATACCAGTGAAATGATGCATAGACTGAGATTGATTGATTCATATATTGATTTAGTGGGGTAGTAGTCAAGTTCCAAAAGTCCATGCATGCAAACCTGAGTCAGTTTTAGTGTTAGGATCCTCCAGCCAGAATCCACACTTGTAACACTAAGAGTCAGTCCTGCATTACACCTCATCCGCCAACTGCAGCATGTAAGCTAACTCTTCTCCTGAACCGCTGCACACAAACGTGTGAAAATTTGTCAAAGCATGCACAAATACACGTTTATTAAAACCTTTAAGAGTTCAAAGCACTCTACAAAACACACACTGCAACTTTACAGTACACATCTTTCGGGGACTGACAAGCACATGTCCGTGAAATTTGAGAAAGAGTGGTTGAAAAACATGTTGAGGACTTTGCAAGGAATTGTCCACGAGTCATTGAGCATTTGTCTCATGGTTACGCAACTTTAAGGATATCTATGTTATGTTGGCGAGCATGTCTTCTTAAGCATTTTGACCCCAAACCATAGGGGAGAGAGAGAGTTTTTTTTAGAGCGTTTTGGACATACTTCCAGTCTGCAGGTAAGATGCCACTCCCCAGTACCTCATCCTGAACTTGGCTGGGTCTGAAGTCTCCTCAAAGGTGGCCAACATGTCGGCACACATCTCCCAGTTGCTGTAGGCAGAAAGTGGACATTGTAATGTGAGGGACGGCAGCAATAACACAACCTTTAGGCTGCAACTCACTTGAGAATGATGACTCTGCCCTTAGCTGTGGCGGTCATGGTGCCATCTTCGGCCACGGTGAACTGGGCCACGATGTTGTCGATGAGGAACAAACCTTCAGGGTCTTTCTTTGCCACGGCGTACCACGTCCCTGTGTACTACATAGGGGACAAGGTTACTCACCACGAAATTTGGGGATTACACAACCGTGATCACGGATGACATGCATGGAGCTCACCCTGGTCTTGTCGAAGTTCTGCATGACCTGGATGTTGGACACTTGGCAGTCCTGAGCCCAGGACAGGGCCAGGAGACAGACGGCCACCACGCAGCGCAGCATTCTGCCTGTGACTGGAGCACACATTGTTATCATCAAGGAATCCTAATTGCTTTAAGTAAAAAAAACATTATTGGTGGAGCCATGATCAATACGTACCTTGTTAACTGCTCCCACAGATGTGCTCCCCTGAAGTCCACAGAGGGGCTTTTATACTGTTGGCTGTGTTGCACAATGGCTCCTGCAGACACCGAACCTCCCCTAGCCTTGCATTTACATAACTGCAAGCCCAAACGTGTTCTTCATGTTCACGTTATGAAAACAACCGCCAGCAGTGCCAAGATGGACATCTGGAAAAATATATATATATATATATATATATATATATATATATATATATATATATGCTGTAAAACTTTTTCTATGAACACAAAAGGCCGAGCGCTCTCAAATGTTGTTGACAAAGCTGTCTAAATCTAGGTTAGTTAGCATTCCTCGTTCTTGATTCATAATCTATCCACCTCACATGTGTGGCATATCAAGATGCCGATGACACAGCATGATTACTTCACAGGTGTGTCTTAGGTTGTGAACTTTAACTGTGTTGGTTGATTGGTTTAGCTGTAAGTTTTAGGTCTTTGAGTTCAGCGCATGAAAAATGACAGCAAAAACAAAAGTGTTGCGTTTATATTTTTGTTGAGTGTAGTTATTGTCTGGACAGCTCACACGATTGATTTGTAATGGATTTTTAAGAAGAAAACTATCCTGTACTCTGAGGTCATGAATCTTCCACAGCAACATTGAGTGTATGACGCCGTCCTTTGTTGACTTGATTCAATCTTCAAATAGTGAGTGAGTTAGCGCTAGTGAGTGGAGATACAAGTCCATCCATCCATTTTCTATACCGCTTCTCCTCATTAGGGTCGCGGGGGCATGCTGGAGCCTATCCCAGCTGAGTTCGGGCGACAGGCGGGGTACACCCTGGACTTTTCGGGAGATACAATTATGTAGCTTAATTGATTGATTTTCTGTCGCCATAAATATGTACACCACTATTGTTGATCTTATCCAATAGTGTTACTTTGAAAATAGGAGTAAAGAGCAATTGTTTTTGTAGTTTTAGCTAGTGTTAGCTACTGTCGTGAATACAAAAAGACAGGAAGATAAGTACATTTAAGTAAAAAATCATTTTAAAGTAAAATTTTTTTAAAAATCCAAAAAGTAATCCAGTCTTCCCACACCACTTTGCGGTTCAAATTTTGCAGCTTTGCTTTATCACGTTTTTTCAAAATAAATACATTTATAAATGATCACTGTTTCATTATTGAATAAGGCCAATTATTAGTCAAAATATGCATATGTAAGCAAATTTTACGAGTTTATGGCCTAATTAAGGCATTTCCATGCATAAAAATGGCTAAATGACAAATACAGGGCATTCACAGATTGTAGTATTCTACACTGGTCACTAGGTGTCAGTAACGTTACATTGATGAGACAATAGCCCCCGCATGAAGTACGCTGTCAAGAAAAAAAACAACAACACTCCCAATGCTACGAATCTATGTTATGTCTTATTTGTGTCGAATAAGTCTTATTTTCTGTGATTATGTCTACTATACTGGGTAATACAAGCGTAACGGTGACTATAGGGGTGTTATTTCATGTCTAGAGGGCTTTAATAATGTTAAAAAAAAAACACAGATGTGCTCCTCCCAAGTCCGCTGAGGGGCTTTTATACTGTTGCACAATGGATCCTGCAGAAACCGAACCTCCCCTAGCCTTGCATTTACATAACTGCAAGCCCAAACGTGTTTTGCATGTTCACGTTATGAAAACAACCGCCAGCAGTGCCGAGACAGACATCTGGAAAAAGATATACGTATATACTCAACAAAAATATAAATGCAACACTTTTGTCTTTGCTCGCCTTTTTCATGAGCTGACCTCAAAGATGTAAAACTTTTTCTATGAACACAAAAGGCCGAGCGCTTTCGAATGTTGTTGACAAAGCTGTCTAAATCTAGGTTAGTTAGCATTCCTCGTTCTTGATTCATAATCTATCCACCTCACATGTGTGGCATATCAAGATGCCGATGACACAGCATGATTACTTCACAGGTGTGCCTTAGGTTGTGAACTTTAACTGTGTTGGTTGATTGGTTTAGCTGTGGGCTGAGGGCTCTAATAATGTTAAAAGAAACGTATTAAGAAGGTTGTACACAGGTTTTCAATGCTCTAACTACGAAAATCGTACATTTCTTCGCGAAAATTCACTTATCACGCTTGGGTCTGGACCCAATTAATCACAATAAACTAGGGATTACTGTAGCTCAAAGGTTGCCAGTCAATCGCACGGCACATATAGACAAGTAACCATTCACGCTCACATTCACTACAGTCGCCAATTAATGTGCAGGGAACTGGAGTACCCGGAGAAAACTCACACATGCACAGGAAACATGCAAACTCCATACAGAGATGCCCAATGGAGATTCAAACCCAGATTTTCCAGATCTCCTGACTGTGTGGTCAACATGCTAACCACTTGGCCACCGTGCAGCCCACACATTGATAAATATGGGGACACTATTATTCTAACTCATAGTAAACATTGTGGCGTTATTGTAAATAGTTATGTTAGTATTAATTCAAGCCCCTAAAAACATAAATGGCTTCCACGTTCATTTGTGGAGACAATTGTCTAATCAGATTCAATGACTTTGTTCTTAAAATACGAATAATTTGTATTTACTTGCTAGCATCTTTACTTTATCTCTCTAAAGAAAGTCGATGCATTGTATTGCATTGTATTGCATAATAGATTGAAGCATACAGCATATATATCACGACTTGTCTTATGATTGTGAAACATTGCACTTGCCTTTGGTCGCATTCCAGCCGCTCTTCATTTTGTGGGCCTCGGGTTATGTAAGCCACAGGTTTTCTTTTTTATGCTACGCTGTGTTCTTTTTATTATTTCATACTCACAAGACAGGTTACATGCGTGATATGCACTTGAGCTGGTTTTGGGGGTTTTTAATCGTTCAACAACGGTTAAACTTGTAAACATACAACTTTAATATACGAGACAGCACACAATACAAGTACAGTGGATCCCCGTTTGTAGTTCATTTGTGATTCAACATTCACAAATTTGCAGATTTTTGGTCAAAAATGTGTTTATTTTAATTTTTTTCCGAAAATACGTAATTTTTTTTTTTTCTCAGAAAACACACCTCTTTCACCATAAATCAGTCATAATTTATAAATTTGTACTTTTCTACCACTGTTAGAAAGCCCACAACCTCTTTAAGTGATAATGATAATGATAATGATAATGATAATGTTTTCTTCTCAAGCACTGAGATTTCATACTTTTCTGCGGTTCTTGAAGGCAACACTGTTGTGTGCCAATCCCCCGGGCCGCAACACCCCACCATTGGTGATGTCCAGTGCCGGTCCCAAGCCCGGGTAAATGGGAGGGTTGTGGCAGCAAGTGTGTCAAATCCGGTGTAAAAATTAAGCCAAATCACAGTCAAGCAATTGACTCGCTGTGGCGACCCCTAAAGGAAAAGCCAAAAAACTATAAAAAAAAAAAAACACAAAGTAGCATTAGCTAGTGTCATGTAAGCTATTTTAAGACATCATGTTAGGCGTAGTCTGTTAATTTTGAATAACTGACTACATTTTGTAGGAAAAACAGCTTAAAAATGGCACATATACAGACTACAGAGGCCAGAGCATATTCATTTTAGCACATGTGAAAGCGTATTTGTCATCTTTTCTTTAAATTAGCCTAAAATGGCAATGCTACACAAAACACTTTAAGCTTTCAATTTGGACTTCTGCTTTCCACGAGATGGTGCCACATTTTCCTATTGAAAGCATGCAGCAAAATAATACCTTTCTGCAAGGGTGCCTTGTTATGAATGATAAATGAGTTGCTGTTGATATTTGGAATGGTGTATATGTAACAAAAAACAGTTTTTCCTTGCTGGCGTTACAAAAATACCGCCCTTCAAAAAGTTCCAAAAAAAAAACAATAATTCTTATTTGGTATGTATATTTCATGGTGTAGTCCTTTTAAAACATTGACTTGTTTAAAGTGATATTAAACAATATGAACGTAAGACCTTTTTTGTAGCAGATTTGGCGAAGCAGACGTTTTTTGTCATTAGGGTCGCGTGTGAGTGAATTTTAACCATCTCTTTATCTCTTTAGGGCTTTTTTTTGGCTTTCAGGCTGACTTGTCACCTTTTATGTGTGAACTTTGGAGGCAGCTCTAATTTACTCGTCCTCACGTCCACCCACACCTTTAGTAGATCTCCCAGCTTAATGCCGCCTACGTAAACTAGAGAGGAACTCTTGCTTGTTGTGCCAGGCAGCCAGCAGCTATAAGCAGACACAGTGCACAGTGCAGTTAATAATAGTCCACCATCTTTGTTTAGGTCTCAGACGCCCAAAGTCCCATTAGTTGCTCCATTTCCACTCTGAGGACAGATGATTTGATTACAAGGGGCGGCTATGCTCCAGTGAACAACTACTATAGGTGCTTTCTTCAATGCTCTCGTAGCATGTGTGGCAAAATATACACCTCAAAGTTGTCCTCAATGGGTTAAATGCTCAACAATTGTGTTGAACAACATGCCCAAAATCTGTGTGTGTTTACATGATAAATCATTTAAAAGGTTGTACTGCACATAAACGACACTTTATTGAAAGTTCTCCAAGTTCTAAATTCCGCAGATTAGATTTGCTTGTGCAACCCTGTTTGCCTTTAATTTGAGAGTATTACTGAATTAGCCTCAAATCAGCCTCAGGCAAACTCAATCCAATCTTTCCATGAGTTCAAATCATATAAGGATTTTTTAAAATAGTGTTGACTTGGAATATTGGAACATCAACGGAGACTACGCTAATGTTAATACAGTCTCAACAGCACAATCCTACCGAGATCAAGGCTATGCTAAAGCTAAAATACTCTCAGTCAATCGAGGTGGTGCTAATAATGCTCAAGCTAAAAAAAACCAGACGTTTTACTACTGCGGCATCAGTAATATAGGCTTTTTGCAAATGAGGCTATGCTAATGCTACAGTTGATGCTAATACTAATATTGCCTCAATAACATAAGCTTGGCTCATAAAAGGCAGGGCTAATCATCACTCAATGCCAATGAGTAATTATTGGACTCCAAGAAAAAAATTCCAGGGCCAAAATAACACATTTGTAAGTATTTTTATCCAAACAACAATAATTTTTGGGGAGGGGGTTGGATCTGAGGCAGCAATTTTACTGGCTTTAAGCTATCCCAATGGACCACGCCTGTTGTACAGCCCATCTTTTAGTATCCATGTCACCTTCCTGTGGCTGTATCACACCTGCACCGACTCTCTCTTGCATCCTCCTCCGCACAGGCAGGATATAAAATGATCAGCGCTGGGATTTGCTGGGTTAAGGACGCTTAGAGCAGGGCTTTTAATGGCATGACGTCACATTAATTAGTGGCTACTTTGATCCTTTCAGCCTCTAAGCCTCAGTACGTCCTGGTACACCATCAGTGACTCCCTTTAGGGACCGCGCAGGAGGATGCACCCAGCCCTGTAGGACATTTTATTTTTGTAAAACTTCCCTCTGCAGGTGATGCTTCTATAAGAAGAAAGTTTCAAGAGTTTGCAAAATGGCTGATAAAGGCAGTGTGGAGAAATATCTGGAGAACAACCCGCAGTTTGCCAAAGAGTACTTTGATAAGAACCTGCGGGCGGAAGCCTTGTCCGCCGCTTTCTCTGCCCCCCTCCAGGTGACGGACACCGCCTCCTTCAAGGATGTCAACTCGGTGCAAGAGGCCGCCATCATCTTTGAGCTGGTGCAGGAGATGCAGAAGCAAGGTGTGGTGGAGAAGTCCATCCATAAGGTGCTGCAGAGGGTGGCCCTCATCCTGCAAGCTGACAGAGTCAGCTTTTACCTGTGCCGCTCCAGGAACGGGACGCCCGAGCTCGCCACTTGCCTCTTCGATGTGACCCCAACATCCAAATACGAGGCCAACCTGGTCCACCCCCAGGCTGAGATTGTGTTCCCCATTGATATGGGCATTGTTGGACTCACCGCACAGTCCAAAAAGCCCCAAAACGTCCCTGATGTCTCTCAGGTGAGCAGTATGGAGTCCTGACGAAGGTTCCAATGATCCAATACAAGTTTTTGATTCAAAATATCGCTATTGTGATTACATATCAATATCGTCTCACGTTATGACAGTGTTGATAATTTAATATGATGGGATCAACAACATGTGATCGACTATCGATGCTTGCAGTATCGTGATACTCTTGGTGTCATGATAAAATGGGTATCAATTAATCAGTAGGGTGATTATTGTTACCTCCAGCAAGGTATGCATGTGCACCTAATGAAGTGCTTCTATTTGTGTTGTATTGATACAGCTGGATGAAATATGACATGATTCTCAATATGAATATTGTGATACCGGTAGTAAGCACCGGGTTTTAACTACATTTTGCAGACAGTGAGATAATAACCCAAAGAACAACACTTTACATTTTGGAGATGATTCCAAATATACTCTGAAAAGAATGACTATGGAAAAGATTTTTACTAAGCCTTGGTGGAGGTATACCCTATTCTAGGTCTTGGATTGAATCTGATTGTGCAAGTGTACCTAATGAAGTGTGTGTGTGTGTGTATTGCTAATGCTCTTAAACGGAATATAAAAAGGCCGCTCCCTTCTAAAAGCGTCCTCAAATTGTTTATTTACTCAAACAATATGGAAGCTCAATTTGTGGCCGATAAATATGCTGCTCTCATTTATTATTATTTGAATATGACAATCGGAAGCGCTCAGATGTTTAAAAAAACATAATTAAAGACTGCTGGCTCATCATTCACGGCGAATGTCATCAAGGTTGATTACTGACATGACAAACTAATCACCGTTTATTTATGTTTAAAAAAAAAATCCAGACAAGATTCATTTGGGAGCAGAAATAAATCTCCCGTGGTGAATCTGAACCGGGTTGTTGTTAATTAAACCGCATGGGATTAAATGGATGGTGTGTGTCAACTGTCCTCCCCCCACTACAGAATAAGAAGTTCTGCGACTTTGTGGACAAGCAGACGGGCTACAAGACCAAATGCATGCTCACATTCCCTCTGGTGGCCGACAAAGAGTGCCTTGGGGTCGTCATGGTGCTCAACAAGATCGGAGCGCCTCTCTTCACCCCGGAGGATGAAGCGGTACAGCAGCCAATATCACATAAAGATTGTGTTTGGTGGATTATTTCTCTGTTGCTTCTTGCCAGTAAGTTTTATAACATTGGAAACAGTCAGTAGTCACACACTGCTGTGGGACGGCGACAGGAGTCGGTGCAAGTCTGCGGTTGTGTTGGACTCAATAGCATAATCTGTTGGGTTGGGGTTAGGACTCCATTGTTTCTGTAAAGTAGTCTCTGATAAACACCACTCTATGGGGCGAGCATCCTTGGATGCTGGAATCTGGGACGGGTTGCTGAAATGCATCTCAATATGTATTGACATTGGCTTCAATGATGACGAGCCTTGTTTCTCCAGTGATGAAAACGTTGGGGTCCATAACATTCCTCCACAGTCAACAGCAACAGAATAGGCAGTGAAGATTTGACACATGTTTACAAATGGGGCTAAATCAAGAAACAGAAATTACCAACCAAACATTTTGTTTGCTAGTGTTCAGTGTCCTCCTTAATTTGTCCACTGTTGTCCTCAGCTCTTCCACAAGTACATGAACTTTGCTCAAGTCATCGCCCTGCAGCATCACACCAACTACATGTTCAACGTGGAGTCCAGGAGGAGTCAGGTAAACAAACGAGACCATCTCCACCCCGCAAAGCCATCTCCATCTGTCTGTGATTTTTTTAATCAAATTCTGATTCTTTTATCCAAAGGTCCTGCTTTGGTCGGCCAGCAAAGTTTTTGAAGAGTTGACGGACATTGAGAGGCAGTTCCACAAAGCCCTCTACACCGTGAGAACCTACCTGCTATGTGAAAGATACTCAGTGGGCCTCTTGGACATGACCAAAGAGAAGGTTGGATTCAAAGAAGAACCCACTGGACTACAGATACGATGCCTTGAATAACCGCTTACTACCTTGATTAGGAATTCTACGACGAATGGCCAGTGAAACTTGGAGACGTGGAACCTTATAAAGGACCAAAAACGCCAGATGGAAGGGTAATAAAGTCTTCTCAAAGAGTCTTTGCTGCTCTTGGTCCACAAGGTCTTACATTCATCTTATTTAAATTACAGGAAATCAACTTTTATAAGATAATCGACTACCTACTGGAGGGCAAAGAAGAAATTAAAGTCATACCGTGAGTGGAATCACTACAACTCCACACCTGCACAACATAGTGTCCCTCGGCTGAGTCACAACCTACGTTTATTATCGTTGCAGTTGTTTGACATGGACTGAGATGTTGTATCTGTGTCTTTCAGTGGTCCTCCGGCAGATCATTGGGCTCTGGTTAGCGGACTACCGACCTATGTGGCAGAGAATGGCTTTGTAGGTCCCCCACACAGAAGTGAATTTGTTACAACAATGATATATACCTTGTATGTAGAGAAAGTAACTGATGCTAATTGAATAGAGGTGTTACTTGGAGCATTTATGGTAATCACGTGCAATGCAACCATGAGTAATCCATATGAAATTGACTCAAAGCAAGTGAAATGAGGTGAAAAGGTGGTGTGTTTTTGCAGATTTGCAACATGATGAACGTGGCTGCAGATGATTTCTTCACTTTCCAGGTGTGTGCATTCTTCTTTTTTATATACATACATTAAACACACTAAAACTCCAAAGACATCCGAATACAGTAGATAGACACAGACTATATGCAACAAGAGTATCAACTTTGACGCTAAACTAAAATGGTATCTGCCATCTCCCCACCAGAAAGAGGCAGTGGATGAGACGGGTTTTGTCATCAAGAACTGCCTGTCCCTGCCCATCGTCAACAAGAAGGAAGAAATTGTGGGCATCGCCACTTTCTTCAACAGAAAAGATGGCAAGCCCTTCGACGAATACGATGAGCAGATCACAGAGGTACAGTTAAAATTACAGTTTCCCCTGACCCGGAATATACTGTGAACAGTCCTGTCCATCTATTCCTAATGTCAGTCTCAGTGGCTTAGAAGAAAGGCTGGTAGCTAATAAACGGCGTCCTACAGCCGCAATTTCTACCTTCCTTCAGCTTGTCCAGAATTCCAACTTTTTGTTGGACTCCTCTGCCTTTTGGGTTAAGAACGCTTCATGGACATTGTGGGTTTGTCGGGGGAAAAACTCGCAAAGGAGACATCATGAAGGAGATTGAGTGACAATGGTCTACAGCCAATCAGGACGTAGAAGACAATGGGCGGTGCAGACACAAGAGAGAGAAGAGAGACACAGCCACCTTGTGCTGAAGCACAGAACTAAAACACTCAACTTCCCACAATGCAATTCTTCATTAAGGGCCAGGCTTTGCCCATCTAACCGTGTTCATATGCTTTAAAAAAAAATGCTAAAATTGCACACAAAAAATCCACAAAACAGCGAGTCCGTGAAAGGTGAACCGCAATGTAACAAGAGAACACTGTATACTTTTGGAGTGTTATTGGAGTGTTGTTCTCAATAAGATGACACCATGAGTCAGACAGTTATACTGTTATACTATTATATATAACGACCTCCTGTGATTTCCAGTGGGTTGACAAGCTTATTGTGAGTGTACTGATAGCTCGTAATTGGCTCCTGCCAAAGAAAGAGCTACCTTTTCCTCACTGACTCACGTGCAGCATAATATTTTCGCAATTAGTAGGAGTTCTGAAGTAAAGGAGATGTCACAAGATTAGAATTTAGCCATAGATTAGCTGCACTGCTGTATCAGCCGCAGGATTCAAAGTTTTGGAAATAAGTAACGGTTTAAACACCGGAATTTACGGTACATGTCACTCACTGTGAACCAGGAAGAGGAATTCTAACATAGAAATGAACAATGCGCTCCAGGTTACATTTTTTTCACAGTTAACAGCTCAAGCTTGTGCCATCTCATTTGTGCCATCTCACAAATTACTACATCAAGTGGGAAGAGGTCCGTGTGAATGAAATGTGTGCGTGCGTCAGAGCAGGTTTCTTCGTTTATTAAGGAAAGAAAAGTATCTAAACAAATTTGCAACTTGTTTCCTTAATGAGGTTAATTAATGAGGCAATTCGATGAGTTGGTGAAACATCTTCTCACATCCTTTTTCTTTCATCTTTCTTACGTCCCCTAAGCCTTCTTTTTAAACTTATTTTGTACATCCGCTGTGCATGCCACAGGCCCTGACCCAGTTCCTGGGCTGGTCCGTGCTCAACTGTGACACCTACGACAAACTCAACCGCATGGAGCACAGGAAAGACATCGCCCAGGAGATGCTCATGTACCAGACCAAGTGTACGACCAGCGAGCTGCAGTCCATCCTGGTCAGGATTTCCTCTCACCAAGACCACATCAAACTCAGAAAATACTGAACACTAAACTTTTTGTCTTCTTTCTTTCTTTGTATTTGATACACAGAACACCAAAGAAAAGTTTGATAGTGAGCCTGAAGACTGTGACCAGAAAGAGATGTACAAACTATTGGTAAGCTAGACTTAAATGGATACCGGATGGATAAAGCCTTCACTTTGTCTCAGCCTTTTGTTTTTGGAAATGGTTACATGATAATGGTGAATGATAAATAGTAGGCATGGTGGGAAGAATGCCTGAGAAGATGGACAATTTCATGGAAAGATAGACAGATGAATAGAGGTTGATTTCCATAGAGTAAGAGCAAAAGGATATAGGGGGAAAATAAGCCTGTTCTTAGTCTTTTGCCTATGGAAATTGAATGGATGGATGAACAGATGGGTACATTTATTAAATTAGAGTTCTATTGCATATAAACAGAAGTGGGGAATGAAGTGTGTTCTTCGTTTGTGTTTAGACTTTGTGTCTATGGAAGTTTGATAGATTGTTGCATTGAGTGGATATACTGTATAGATGGATGGATGGAAGGTTAGATGGAGAGATGGACAAGATAGATGAACTGGTTAAATTAGAGTTTCATAGTGAAATAGCAGAACTATTGGGGTGGAAAGAAACCTGCCTTACACTTTACTTTTTGTCTGTTTGGATGGATGAACAGATCAAGATATGGAAATACGGAAGGATGCGTAAATAGAGTGGTCAAATGAGATTTCCATAGTGTCATAGCAGCTCTATCAAGGTGATAGGTAAGACTGCACTGCACTCAGTCATAGCTTTTGTATTGAGGAGGAAAAAAAGCTGGTCCTTAGTCGACTTTTGATGGACGAATAGATTGGAAGTACAGTTCCATTGCTTAAAAGTAGTAGTAGTACTCAGTGTTGACTTTTTTCTATGGACGTTTGATAGATAGTTGAATCAATTGGCTACATAGTTGGATGGATGCATAGATGATGGATGGACTATTAAATAGAGAGATGGACAGATGGAAAAACAGAAGGATGCATAGGTGCATGGGGGGAAATGACCGCACTTTGCTTTTGTCTATGGAAAATGAATGTATAGATGAATGGATGGGTAGATGCATGGATGGACTGACTGTTAGATCAGGAGATGAACCGATGGATTGACAGATGGATAAATGGATTGATAGCATTAGAGTTCCACAATGTAATAGCATAACTGTTACATTTTTGCCTCTGGAAAAATGAATGGAAAAATAGACAGAGGGATTAACTAAGTTTAGCATTATGTAATTGGTTGGAAAGTACACTGATTTATTGTTGAATTGTCCCATTTATGTGCAGAGAGGAACCTGCCCGCCAGCTGACAACATCAATGGCGAGAACCTGTACAACTTTGGCTTCAGCGATTTCCCTGTTTCCGAGTTTGACCTCATCAAAGCTGGCATTCGCATGTTCTTTGAGCTTGGGGTGGTTGAAAAGTTTAAAGTTCCAGCAGAGGTGAGTGTGGCCAGACAAGACTGGAAGATGGAATGTTCTTATGTGTGTGACTCATGCGCATCAATGTCCCTCCCCCAGACACTGACTCGCTGGATGTACACAGTGAGGAAGGGTTACCGGTCCATCACCTACCACAACTGGCGGCACGGCTTCAACGTGGGCCACACCATGTTCTGCCTGCTCCAGGTAACTCATCAATTGGGAATACTGGGTGTTTATTATGAAATATTATTATGCTTGCATTACTGCATACCATTATGATTCATACATTATTTACTGAGAAATGTAATTTAACAAAATCTACAGCAAATATATGCAATATTTAATTGGTTCTTCCATCGCAGTAATAGGCAATAATGGTAATGCATATGCCGACATCATTATTGCTCATGCATTATTTTAATGTTTTAATTATTTAAATTTAATTTAAAGACAACATTTTGTAATTAAGTTTATCATCTATTTGTATTATTTTTATGTATTTTTACTCAGGATATGCAAAAAAAATGAATGGGTTCTTCCATGGTGGTAATCGCTATTAAAGGCAAGTTTTGAGTGACATTGATTTGACCCTTTTATAGGGCACGGAGTTGAAAATGACACCAAAGTTGAAAAGGACACCAAAGCAGATCAGTGAAAGGATAATAATAAAAAATACAAAATTAAATGTAATGGAATAAAATGATGTTATATTGCTATGTTATTATTACAAATTATTTGGATTTTGGAAAAAGTAATCTTCATGTTCTGGGTTTAAAAATTTTCGGGCAGGGTGACTCAAAACTGAGCGTTGTTACCTTTGGAAAATCAGAAGTGCTTGCATTAGATTATAGTCATGTGACTCATAGACCTTTTCCCATGTGCAGACAGGGAGGCTGAGGAAGTACTATTCTGATCTGGATGCCTTCGCCATGGTTGCCGCTGCGTTCTGCCACGATATTGACCACAGAGGCACCAACAACCTATACCAGACAAAGCAAGTCCACACCTTACATTCTGTGTGTGTGTGTGTGGAGTTGTTTTTATGCGATTGTTGATGTTTTTTTTACAATCTGCAGGAGTGCATCTCCTCTGGCCAAACTTCATGGCTCGTCGATCATGGAGAGGCACCACTTGGAGTTCAGCAAAACCCTCATGGGTGACGAGGTGTGATTGCATTTGTCAAGCCCACAGACCATCCCATTGTTCATCCCTAATAATATGGCATGTTTTGGACCCTATTTTACAGAGCCTGAACATCTTCTGCAACCTTCAGAAGCGCCAGTTTGAGACTGTGCAGCACCTTTTTGACGTCTGCATCATTGCCACCGATCTGGCGCTTTACTTCAAGTGCGTTACCATAAGTAGACTTTTGTGTATGCATAGACAAGAAACTGTAAATCGCTATGAAATACATAAGTAGAGCAACAGAATTGCTTGGATTTAATTTGCTGGTCACATTTCAGTCACTTGTTGTTGGTCGGCAAAATTTGTCGGGCGGACTCTTTTGTGCGTAGATGTCCACAGGGCAAAAAAAGGTCACGGAGAGTTGGCAGAAAATAAAATCACTCAAAAAACTATATTAAAAAATTACAAATAATTCACTCGTCTGTATTAAATATGAAAGACATATTCTAAATACCATAGCGACATTTAATGGATTGCTCTGATTTTGTTGAACCTGATCATGTTGTGCAGTCTCTTGTTGCCAGGCAGAATTCATTGGCACAATCTTTTGAGACAGATTTATTCACACAAATTAATTTCACAACGGAATCCTTACACTGTATTACATATAAAATACGTGTATGTAGTTAACTCTGATGTTGATGTGTTTTGGTTTTTTCTTTTAACCTGGTCACGTTTTGCGTTTGGGTGATCACTTGGAGAAAAGATGAGAACACCACTCTGTATTCACTATAAAAAGCACGTTTGTGTGGTTACTTGTTGCAAGGCAGAAATTATGGCTTGCACAGCAAAAGACAAAGAGAGGTGGGAGAAACACATTGTTATGTATTTAATATATACGGTAATGCTCATTTGTGTGGTTACTTGTTGCTAGGCAGAATGCGGGCACCGATACCCCACAAGGTTGAAAAAGGACAGGCAGAGGTGGCAGCAACAGATACCAATGTAAAACATTTTAAAGGATTTTGTATACAAACAAATGCTTTACTCTGTATTCCATATAAAATATGTATTGCAGTTGCCACAGCTGCATCTACTGGAGGATGTGGGACACTTGCCTGTTTGCCCTTAACACAAAAACGCCACCGGCCAGTTAATATTGTTGAGTTTTTCAATTAATTTGAGCTCGTGTGTTCTCGTGCAGAAAGAGAACCATGTTCCAGAACATCGTGAACGCCACCGAGCCAATGACGGATGAAAAGGAGTCAACGGCGTTTGTTTCCAACAACCCCATCAGAAAGGAGATTGTCATGTAAGGAACATAAAGTCTTGAATATTTTCAGTACAGCACACACATCATGCGTCTCTCCTCTCACCCTCCAGGGCGATGATGATGACCGGCTGCGACCTGTCAGCCATCACCAAACCCTGGGAAGTGCAAAGCAAGGTGGGTGGCTTTGGCAGCCTCCAACACATGTTGGGTTTAAAAATATGCCTCAGAGGTGGTGCCAGGAAAGTATGCACGGAAGCTTAACTGCAGCATTACTGTGTAACTGATCACATTCAACATGAAATGGAATGCAAAAAGTAAGGAAAGTATTGAGCCATTACATGTGTTAGCTTACTGATGGGTATTTGTGCTCTCCACTGCATCACAACACCAAGAAAGGACAGGGAGAAATGGCAGAAATACCCAGAAAAATTGCTTTAAAAAAAAAAAAAAAACAGCCGACATGTTTAAATACACAATTTTTTACAATTAAATCCTTGCTCTGTATTAAATATAACATATGTATTGTAATGAACAGCAGTAGCGTATGAAGGTTTTAGAGGATTTTTATTAAGCTGGTCCAAAGTGCTGCACAAAATGATGAAAAGAATGACTAATAAAAACTACAAGTTTGAATACAAACTAGTACACGTCCACTCACTTGCTGGCACAATGTGTGGGGAAACCATCATTTGTGCCAAACTGCCTCAAAAGGTTTAAAACGGACAGGGATACCGGGAGAAACATGCAGTAAATTGTCTTGAATTTCCCCGTTGAGTAATAAAGGCTTATTCTGTTCTATTCTATTGTAAAACGTGGTCACTTGTTGCAAGAAGAACGAAGGGGGTGTTAGCCCGATACACCTGATTGATTATGTGATTGATAGCTTGAGTGTCCCAGTACTTTAAGTCTGCTTCAGCAGCCGAAGAAATGGACAAGTGAAAGGTTGATCAGATTTCAAGATGCGCCTAATCAGTCGCTTGAAATACTGACAAATACGTTTGTATGTAACCTTTGACCCAGTACAATCCGCCTCTCATTGTGTCTCTAGGTGGCGCTGATGGTCGCAGCTGAATTCTGGGAGCAGGGAGATCTGGAGAGATCAGTTTTGGACCAGCAGCCAATTGTAAATAATCACATTTCCCTTCTTTTTGTCCTTTTTAAAAAAATGTTTATCAACTAAAGTGCTCTTTGTGTGTGCTTGCTTTAGCCCATGATGGACAGAAACTGTGCCGAGCAGCTACCCAAGATGCAGTGCGGTTTCATTGACTTTGTGTGCTCGTTCGTGTACAAGGTAATATCTTCATGTGGGAAAGAAAAGCTACTTTAAAAAGGCAAACCTGTCAAAACAAATGCAAAATGTCCAGGTCATATAACACCATGCACTGCCTTGAACCCGTGCAAGAATTTGTACTTGCCATCAAAAAGGCCATTTGGACAAGAACGTACACGTCGGTGCACCTCTGCTCACCTTGTGTTTTTTTTCCCCTGCAAGGAGTTCGCCAGGTTCCACAAGGAGATCCAGCCCATGTTTGACGGCCTCAACAACAACCGCGCACACTGGAACGAGCTGGCCGAGGTGTACAACGCCAAGATGAAGGCCATCGAGGACCAGAAGAAGAAACTGGAGGAAGAAGAAGCCAGGAAAGGTGATGGAAAATTTTGCAGCCGCGACCAATAAAAAAAGCTGAGACTTGTGGAGTAACTGCGTTACTTCGCAAAGAACTACAGAGACATATACTGATGACGGAGCTGGGAGACATTGACTTCTGGTTTCGGTTTCCATGCTAACACGATGCTAACAGGGACGTTTTGTGCTAAAAGTACGTGACGGACGTGGTTGGACTCACGCAGTGTATTAATAACAATATCAGGACACACGCTATATTGTATGCTAACCGGGAAATGAATGTGAACCAAGTTCAAATTTGGCTGTAAATTTTGGACGCAAACGGAAAAATACGCTAACCGGGGTGTACGCTAACCGAGGTTCTACTGTAATACAAGACCAAAAAAAAAAAAACTTCATGAGACTGAGGCAAATTAAACACAAAAAAGTGCTGTCATACAAACAATCCTAATATCCCGACGGAAAAGGTTGCAATTTTATAAGACGAACTTCATAATTTTATGACAACAAATTTGTGATATTACAGGGAAAAAAAGTCGGAATTGAAGAAGAAAAAAAAGAAAAAATATACAAAATGACATGAAAAACCTGAAACTTGACAGTGAGAAAAAAGTGTTGCAAATTTTACAAGAATACATTTTTACATTTAAAGCAAAATTAATTAAAGTAATTTTCCAATCAATTAAAGCAAACCGTAATAAAATCGTAATATTATGAGGAAATAAATTCGTAATTTTCCGCAATAAGTAACTTTCAGACAGTGAAATCATAATATTATTAGGAAAAAAAACTAATTTATTCAGGTGGACAACTTTGACTTTTTGGGGAATTAGCAACCAAACCTAGGCAAAAAAACTGTGCAAAAATAGCAAAGACGATGTGTACATCAGATTTATAGGTGACAGTCTGCTGATATTTTTTCGTGCGCGACAGTTTTATTCAGATTACATTCAAATTTTGTGTGTTTGAAACACTATTCGAGATCTCAACGTGGGCCAAAAATGGCTTCGATTGAACAACTTTTATGGTAGATAAACAAGTAAGGATGAAGTGTTGCTTCCTCTCATACACTTCCTTGTCTTCCAGCAGGCGGCGGAGAAGGGAAGTCAAAAACATGCGCCATCTGCTAACTTCCTCGCCCTGACACTTGGAGATATGGACTGTTTCAGCCTTCTGCTTGGATCCATAGTACTTCCTGGTTAGGTCACGTCCAACTAGACCACTTGTAGTCTCCTAGACCTGCCTGAGGAGAGAATAATCACCAACAACGAAGAACAATGTGGGAATTCTTGAGGACATGTTGGACGATGGGATCTTTCCCCTTCTTCGGACAGAATCCACGGACGTTGCAATCATCTTATCCCCGCCCCTACCTCTTCATGTAATGATGCTAGCCGGTTAGCGCATTGTCTAGTTGCACCTCGCTGCTGCTGTTTGGGCAGCGGCCAACCGTGCATGAAGAGTGGGGTCATTATAATAATATGAAGAAAAAAAGTGGTCATTTTACAAGTACATTTTGTAATATGACAAGAACATTTTATGTGGAAAAAAATGTGTAACTTTTCAAGAACAAAAATCGTTTTCCAAATGTAAAAGCAAAGAGCTAAAAAGGGAAAAAAGTCATAATTTTTCAAGGATACATTTGTAATATTGTGAGAAAAAGTTGCAATTTTACAAGAATAAACTTGTAATTTTACAAAAACAAATTCGTAAGATGACCAGACAAAACTTTATGAGTGAGCTTGACATAAATGACAAAAAAGAGTCAACATAAAATGGCAATATTTTGAACAGCCTGAATTTTACATGAATAAATGCATAATATTACAAGGAAAAAACTTTTTATTCTATGAGATAGTTGTCATTTTAGGAGACACGACCAGAAAAAAGTTGTAATGTAACAAGAAAAGTCATAATTTTAACAGAATAAATTCTTACAAGAAAAAAGTTGGAATTTTCTGATCATGAAATCGTAATATTATGAGGGCGGTGATAGAGCTCCTAATTTGACGAGATGGTCGCAAATGACCAGGAAAGACTGACGCCAATGGTGTAATTCTGGGACAATCAATTCAAGAAAGATGCATGATTTCACTGAGGCGAGGCATAAAATGGATTTGAGTAGAAAAGGTAGCAGGAGCTAGCAAAGCCTTACCAAAATGTACCGTGTTGATAATGTGACACATATACTGTATAAGCACCATCGATTGGTCCAAAGTCCTCTTTGCTGTGGCGCAAAGCTAAACAGTACCCCCCACCCAAGCCTCCTGTTACACAACGTGTTCACAGCTAATCAATGGTCTCAAATCCCATCAGGGCAGCTTTACAGCTACCTGGAAACACCTCTCACTCCCTGCTTGTGGAGCCAAAAAGTGCTCAAACATGCACCCAGATGACATCATTTCATAACCCAAGATGCTTACGTGTGTACTGTTTCACGTATGAAATGACCTCGTGTGTATGTATACCTGTCATGAGATGTGTGTAACAAGCAAATAAACGGCTCCATGGAGTTGACCATGATCAGGTGTGTTTGTTTTTATAGCACACTAACAAAAAGGTGCGCTTGGTCGCACACCTCAAGGTTAGACAGAGAATGAACTTAGACAACCCGCCACAAGGCTTAGTGGCAACAAGCGCTCCTTTTTAGTCACATATCGTGCAAGGATCTTTCAGGCTCCAAAGCTGGATGAGCCTCACAGGAAAGAGGATAAGGGGATTGCTTCTGATCCCCCCCGCCCAATTCAACCGTGTCTGGATGTGCTCGACATCCCGACGCTCTCGGCGTCTTCATGGACACAACCTGGCATTGTGCTTGTCGAGTCATCGACCGGTGTAACTAACACTCAAACGCTGGCTTTCTTTCAAGGAACCATTTTCCGCTGAAAAAAGAGAAGAAACTCATAATACTGCAGGAAAAATGTTGCAATCTTGCAAGAATAAGGTTGTCATATTACAAGAAAACCAGCATGTCATTTTACCACAAAATTGTTCTCAATTCATGACAGAAAGTTGTAATAATACAAGAAAAAGTTGTAATTTTTTTAGAATTGATGTGTTGTATTATGAGTGAAAAAAAAATCTTAATTTAGAGGAAACGTGTTGTACTTGTACATGACTAAGCTATTGTAAGAAAAACAGCATGTACTTTTACGACAAAAATGTTCTCATTTCATGACATAAGGTTGTAATAATATGTGAAAAAAATCAACATTTTTTAAGAATAAATGTGTCATATTATGAGGGGGGAAAAAAATCATAATTTTGAGGAAAAACATTGTAATATGGCAAGAGAAACAGCATGCAATTTTACCACAAAAACGTTTTAATTTCATGAAAAAGTGTAATAATATTTTTAAAAGTTGCAATATTTCAAGAAAGCATGTCTTTTTATCACAAAAATGTCCTAATCTTGTGAGATAATGTTGGAATAATAGGAGACAAAGTTGTCATTTTTCAAGAATAAATGTGTTGTGTCATGAGGGGGAAAAACAGAATTTAGAGGAAAAATGTTGCAATTGTACAATATTAGAGTTGTAGTAAAAAAAAAAAAGAGAAAGTTAAAATTTTAGTAGTAAGTGTGCTGAATTATGAGGGGGGGAAAAAATCTGAATTTAGAGAAAAAAAATTGCAATTCTCCAATACCAAAGTCGTAAAATTGCAAGAAAGGTTGTAATTTTTCAAGAAAATGCGTGTCGTATAATGACAAAAAGTCAGAAATCATATTTTAGAGGAAAAATGTTGCAATTGTATGAGAATAAAGTTGTAATATTGCAAGAAAAACAGCATGTATTTTTACAACAGAAATGTCCTAATTGCATGAGATGAAATTGTAATAATACATGAAAAAAGTTGCAATTTTTCAAGAATAAATTCAATGTGTCGTGTTATGAGGGGAAAAAAGCAATAAATAGAGAAAAAAATGTTACAATTGTGTGAGAATAAAGTTGTAACATAGCAAGAGAACCAGCAGGTAATGTTTACCACACAAACGTTCTAATTTCATGAAATAGCTTTGTCATAATATTGAAAACATTTTATTTTTGAATAAGTGTGCTGTACGATGAGGGGGTAAAAAATCAGAATTTAGAGGAAAACGCTTGCAATTGTACGAAAATAGAGTTGCAAGAAAAATACCATGTAATTTTACCACAAAAACGTTCTAATTTCATGAGATAAGGTTGTAAGAATATGTGAAAAAAGTCATACTATTTCTAGAATGAATGTGTTGTATTATGAGGGGGGAAAATGTTGCAACCGTGCAGGAATAAAGTTGTAATATGGCAAGAAAATCAGTATGTAATTTTACCACAAAAATGCGAGTTAAAATTGTAATAATACAAGAAAAAAGGCATAATACTTCAAGAATGTGTATGTTGTACTACGAGGAAAAATAACGAAGGACAAATGATTTGAAACTCACTTCTTGAAATGATGACTTTTATTCTTGGAATATTGTGACTTTTTCTCATGCAAAAGATATGACTTTATTCTCTAATAGTAGTTTAATTCTCATATGATGGTACATTTTTTTAATTGTAAAAATATATTTTTATTCTGACGTTTTAGAGATTTTTCTTGGATTTTTTTCTCTTTTTAATATGGCCCCAAGTTCCCTCAGAGAGAGCTCATATTTGCTCATCTTTGTCTATTTTAAAATCCAGCTTAATATGCAGTGAGAGTCAGGGTAAATTCCAACATGCTAATTAAAGCTAAGCAGGTGTCATGTAGAGTGTAATGCTGCTAATTAGCGCTAATGCATGAAGAGTGTGTGTACTTAACCAGCACCTTCATGAAATGTTGGTGCTAATGCTATGGCTAATTTAAAAGAAATGACACAGCTGCTCTCAGACAGAATGACGGCAGACTGATGGGGGGATAAAGTGTGTTTATTTCTGCAACAATGGAAGAGAAAATCCACGAGCTTGAATTTTGTCGGGGAGGCGTGATCACAGCGGAGAGTCTAGAGGAACAAGTCTTCAAAGTACTCATCAAACTCTTCCTCCCTGAGGAGACACAACAAATCAGAAATATGTGCTTGTTCGCTACTCTGGCCTTTACTTTGACACCTCTATCAAATTAAAAGGCACGCTGTGGTATGGACAAAAGTACGGGGACAATTACAACTATTTTCCTCCATTGTCCAGTGTTGGTCTCTTATGACCACAGAAAGAGAAGAGCAATGTAAATGTCAAGAGAAGGTTTAGCGATATTAATAGCCAATGAGACCCATCCACGCTATGTACAGTAGACTGTCACATAAGTACATTACACGTGCTTTAATGCCTCACCTTGACTTTTCCTCCACTGCAGGGGCCGGCCCTCGCCAGTGGTCTGACTCAGACTGACCCTCGTCTGCTTTGTCCTCAGAACGAGGGGCTACAGAGAAAAAAAGAACTGGTTATTGGAAGTAAGGCGTCAATTTCAGATGAGGCGTTGAGTAATAGAAATGCTTGTGCATGGGGCTGCAGATTGGTCGTTGGAAAATTACTTCATATTCAAAAGAAGTTGCAATTTTACGACAAATGTCAAATAAAAAACTTAGCAATATCGTGGTTCAATTATCGCTGCCTCATTATATCACCTTTTTCAGAAATTAATTAATTAATACATAATCGCTCTTTCGTGGTAGACTATGATCTAATATTAGTCACAGCATATTGTAATACAAGTGATATGTATATTCTGGCCGTAGTGACACAAAACATTGAGACATTACCTTACTGTGGTGTGAAAAATTGCTTGCCCCCTTGCTGATTCCTTTTTTTTTTTTGCATGTTTGTCACAATTAAATGTTTCAGAATCTGAATCCTACTGAGATGCTGTGGCATGACCTTAAAAAGGTGTTTCATGCTCGAACACCCTCCAATGTGGCTGAATTACAACAATTCTGCAAAGATGAGTGGGCCAAAATTCCTCCACAGCGCTGTAAGAGACTCATTGCAAGTTATCGCACACGCTTGATCGCAGTTGTTGCTGCTAAGGGTGGTAAGTTTTTGGCTCCATAAGTTTAGAGGAAATAAATTTGAGGCTAACTCGCTAGCTTGGTCACAAATTTGTAAAACATGAAATTTGTAAAACATAATGTCCCAAAAAACGGAATTGGTGAGATAAAGCTGTAATACTACAATAAAAATGTCATAATTTAATAAAAATACATTTGAAATAAGAAAAACCTGTGACTCTCCGAAAAAAGGAATTGGCAAGATAAATGTAATTTTACCGAAATGCAGTTGAAATTTGAAAAATGTGTGATTTTCCTAAACAAAATCATGATTTCCGAGATAATTTTATGAGAATTAAGTTGATGTATTATGACTGAAAGACAATCTTGAGATAAAGGTGTATTACTTGGGGAAAACTGCAATGGTATTAGGAGGCCATACTATAAAAAATCTGGACTGGAATATACTAACAAAAAAACTGGAAAAAAATCCCCCTAAAAATGGGAAAATGTATTGGACGAGCAAGACAGCTGGAGAAAAAGCAGGACTGCTAGCAGATTAGAGCCAGAGGGCTAATAGATGGTGTTTTCCACAAATGTTTTCACTCCAAACATTTTGGAGGAGTGTCACAGCCTGGAGGCTTGGGAGTGGACTGGATCATACGCTGTCGATAGAAATGACAAATGTACTGTGTGCGTGTGTGTGTGTGTGTGTGGGGGGGGGGGCGGGGTATACCTTTGTCCTGCAACTCCTCCGAGCTGGTGGAGGAGGTGGATGAATCTGTGAGGAGACGTAACGAACAGGGAGTTGTTATGGAATAGGAAACGAAATGCAAAAAGACATTTTATTGGGAGAGGAGATGAGTTGTTACCCCTGCGTCGTTTCTGCTTCTTGGAGTGTGACGATGATCTCTTCTTCGTCTTCTTCCGCTTCTTCTGCAATGGCTCCTGGTTGTCCTGTGAGGGCTTTCTGACACTCTTTTTGGCTTTCACCTCTTTACGCCTACAAAATGAAAAAATATGGACCATTTAACACATTTGTGATTAAAATTGTGCAATTGTGTTAATATAATTTTTAATATACTGTAGTGGGGAACGCTTCTTACTTGTGGTGGTAGTTGAGTTTGAAAGAACACTCAGGGCAAAGTCCTGGAAGACAAAACCTAATCAAACTCTATAGAAAGAAAAGTGGGCAAAGGATTGAGCCCTTAGGAACTCCTTTATAACATTTAAGGCAATAACCTGGAAGACAAAAACACTATGGGAAGAGAAGTGGGCAAAAGACTGAGCCCTGTGGAACTCATATACAGCCCCCCCTTGCTATCTTGCGCTTCGAATATCGCTCCCTCACTATATTGCGTTTTTTTTTTTAAATTATTAATGAATAAACAATCCCTATTTTGTGGTCAAAAAAATATTGTACATGTTATATGTAGGGGCCGCACTGTGGTCTAGTGGTTAGCATGTTGGCCAACACAGTAACAGTCTGGAGATTGGGAAGACCTGGGTTTGATTCTCCCCTGGGCATTTCTGTGTGGAGTTTGCATGTTCTCCCCGTGTGTGCGTGGGTTTTCTCCGGGTACTCCAGTTTTCTCCCACATTCCAAAAACATGCATGTTAGGTTAATTGGTGGAGACATGACGTTAGATTACATTACCTTTCACACTGCATGGAGACTGGCTACTGAGCCAGTGGAGCTGTCTGCTGAGACAGACATCCCATTCCATAGGGAAGTGCAGTGGTAAGTTAAGTGGTACGTGTTTGGCTTCTTTGTCCTTCTTCCCCTCTCCGTTTGAAACACTTTTTTAAGTTTAGAATAAGTAAATTGGAGAGGCTAACTAGTTAGCTCGCTAGCTTGCAATCCTAGCGGTGGCCATCTCTTATGTCCCTGCAGTGATCCCGTAGCCTGTGCAATATGATGTAAGCAAAAAATAAGTGTAAAAGTGACTATAGGGTTGCTATTTCATGTCTACAGGGCTCTAATAATGGTAAACCCTGTATTTAGAACATCAAACAGGTTTTCTATGCACTAACTGTGAAAATATCCCGTTTATTAATATTGAATTTTACTTTGCGGAAATTCACTTTCGGGGTAACCACGATAAACGAGGGATGCCTGGATGACTTTATAACTTTAATAATGTAATATTAGGGAACATATGAATACCATTTAAAAACCACAGTAATACTGCATGTCCCTCTGTGTATAACAACGCTATCATAACACCATTGTGGCATTATGCCTGTGATAAGAAGCTTGACCATTCCATGTAATATTTTTTATGTTTCCCATTCACTAATTGTGTGCACTAATATTACTACTACATGAATAAAGCCATATAATTACTAGTTGTATTTTTGCATGAAAAAAGCTGGAATATTAGGATTTTTTTTGTATTTTGTGCCAGTAAAAATGTAATGTACTTTATTTTATGTGGTAATGCTATAGGGAAAAAAGTATTTTCACCAGAAAAATATTGTAATTTTACGAGATGATAAAATGAAGTATTAATAGTCAGAGAGACTAAAAAAAACTAAAAAAAGAATTACTGATTTAAAGTAATTGTAATTTTATAAGTGAAAAAAGATAAATATTTAGATTGTTATTTTTTATAAGATAGTTGTAGTATTACTAAAATAAAGTTGTACTACTCCAAGAAAAGAAATCAAAACTATATGAAATAAAGTTAATATGTAATTGTACCGAAACAAACTTGTAATTTTGTAAGTGGAAATAATATTATGTCATCTTATCATAATTTAATATTATAATTAATTATTTATAATTAAAATATTATAAATAATTTAATATTATGATAAGATGGGTGCCGTGTTTAAAACCTTTAATTATATGATTTAATGGGGGAGAAAAATAGTACTTTTGCTTGATAAAATTCTACTAGGGGAAAAAAAACATCTCATTTTGCACACATTGTGCTCTAGTGTTGTTTGTTCATTATTGATATAAAACAATATGCCGTTTACACACACACACACACACACACATATATATATATTTGTGGTTTTGGTTGACAAATGATCTTGTTAACGGCTTGTGATAAAAAGCTTGTCATTTCACGCCTGACTGTGTTGACTGGGACTGGTGGGTCCTCCAATTACCATAATTATTCTAACAGGATTTTCTGCGGTATGATACCTGTAGGAGGATTATTATTATTATGAGCTGGCTCTTGGACTGGAAACCCCCTGAGACCAACCATGCTTCCCGCTCCCACACATACACATACACACTAACACGCATGTATACAGTAAGGAAAATAAGTATTTCATCAAATTGATTGATGCTGATTTTGTAAGTTTATATCTTACAAAGTTAGGTTTATTTTAACCAAGAGACCAAATGTAAAAAAATGAAATGATAAAAATAATAACATGAAATAAAGGTTATACATTAATTTGTATTTGATCCCCAAGCAAAACGTGATTTTGGCTTTGGTGGAGAAACCTTTGCTGGCAAGCACAGAGGTCAGATGTTTCTTGTAGTTGGTCACCAGGGTTGCACACATCTCAAGAGGGACCATTAGCAGAGAAAGTACCTCGAAGCAGAATGTTTCCACCTCCGTGTTTGACAGGAGGGATGGTTTTCTTGAGCTCTGCATTTCTCTGCCCTCCAAACACGTTGAGTCCAGTTGATGCCAAAGAGATCAAGTTTGGTCTCAAGTGACCATACCACATTCTCCCAAACCTTGCCTGAGTCATTCAGTTGTCCACTGCGAGACTTCAGACGGGTCCGTGCATGTGTCTCCTTAAGCAGAGGGCCCTTACAGGCGCTGCAGGATCTCAATTCATTACAGCAAAATGAGTTACCCAAGCTTTTCTTGGTGACTGTGCTCCCAACTCCCTTTACATCATTAACCAGCTCCTGTCCTGTAATTCTGGGCTGGTCTCTCACCTTTCTCACAACCATCCTTACTCCACCAGGTGAAATCTTGCATGGAGCTCCAGAGTGAGAGCGACTGACTGTTTCTCTTTCTCAACAATGATATGATGGTCTTTGAGTCCATTGCAGTCTGGTGCAGGTCTACTTTCAGAGCTCTTTGGTATTGCCCATGGTGGTGGAGAGGTTTGAATGCAAGACACTGGTGTCTGTTATCCACATGATGAGTTCAAATTAGGAGTACAGTAATCTTTTGCCACTTCACGCTATCACAGTTTTCAAATGTACATTAATGAGTAAATCATCACTTTTTCATGGTTGAATACGGCCGATTAATTGTCAGAAAAGATGCATACATATATATAAGCACGTTTTACACTTGTTGTGCCTAAATGTAGCATTTTCAAGCATAAAAATGGCCGAATGAACTACAATACAAATACAGTAGTACCTCGCATAACATAAACCTCCTTTTACATAAATTCCACTGAACATAAAGAATTTATGTAAAGTTTTTGCTTCGTATTACAGAAGAAATTCCATATAACATAAAGCGTCAAGTCAGTGCAAGTCTTTTTTTTTTCAATCAACTTTATTAATGCCTCAAGTCGGTGCAAGTTCAGACTAACACTTGGTGACGCCTTCTGACGGTTTCGACTCAGGCTAGTCCTCCTCCTCCTCCCTGCCTCCACTTGTGCTCCTGATCAAGACATCTCGTGAACGGTAAAATTGTTTTTGTTTTTCAGTTTTATTTATTTACAGTAATCTTATTTGTTACCTTATTTTATATTGGAATGTTACTCTACTATGTTTATGCTAACGTTTTCTTATATTTTCCCACCATATTTGGTGGACTTTGAATATTTGGAAGTGCCAAAGGGGTGAGTTTGGGAAGATCTTGGAACAGATTAGGCTATTTACATGTATTTTATGCTTCGTATAACATAAAATCCCTATAACATAAAGGTTCTCGGAACGGATTATTTACGTTGTCGGGGTGTCAACTGTATAAGACACATTCAAAGACACTGTGATGACATTCAGTATCCTACATTGGTCACTAGGTGTCAGTAATGTTACATTCATGAGAAAACAACCACTGCAGGAAGTACTGGACCAAAGAGGACGTAAAAAAGAACAACAACAATGTACCATCCCAATGCTAATATGTGTGAGTCTATATCAGGGGTCACCAACGTTTTTCCTTGTGAGAGCTACTTTTACCAAATGAAAATGGCCAAGAGCTACTCATTTTTGTAACATTTATTTTCAGAGCTTATTTTAAACCCAAACAAAGCGAATATGCTTGTTTTACCAGAACATGAACAAAATGCTGGTGTCCACAACTCACATTTTGTATTTCAGAATGCATTTCTTTCTACTGCTCTTTCATTATTAACTGAAAACCTGAATGAAAAGCAGGCTTGCGGGCACCTCATGTGGTCGTGGGGGGCTACCTGGTGCCCGCGGGCACCACGTTGGTGACCCCTGGTCTATATTATGTCTCATATGTCTTGTTTATTCTTATTATGTCTACTATATTGGGTAATAGGAGTGGAAAGGTGACCAAGGGGTGTTATTTCATGTCTACATGGCTCTAATAATATTAAAAACTATATTTATAAGGTCGTAAACAGGTTTCCCATGCTCTAACTGCAAAAATATTCCATTCATACATAAGGACTCCTACTTCGTGGAGATTCACTTATCAGGGTTGGGTCTGGAACCAACTAACTGCGATAAACAAAGGATTACTGTACTTTCCTACAGGGACAGAACTTATTTGTGTGCTTCATGGGCATAGTCTGTGGGGGTCAGAATGCCTGATGGTCGGTAGGGGATCAAATACTTCTTTCCGTCAAGCAAATACAAATCATTTTTTAAGCTTTATTCAATGTTTTTTTTAACATTCTGTCTCTTTTGGTTTAGAAGAAAGCTATCATAAAACTGTTGCACTGTTCATGTCGTTGTAAAGTTAGAAAATCGTGGAGGGGCGTCGGGGGACAATGAATTGTCATTAGTAATGCTGTGTTGATCTTACTGAGTTTGACCAAAGCGTTCCTCTTCTCGCCTTGTTCCACATAGGCAAAATTCACCTCCCAGCTTTTGAGGCCTTCCTGCTTCTCGCAGCGTTTGTGCCCACACTGGAACTGACCTGCAAGATGAAAGCACATTACTCGTCTGTCTTGATATTTTTGCCTATTTTGTGCATACGTGTGTATATACAGTGTATATATATAAAATCTATTTGTTAAAGTCAACTGAGAAATGCAGCCAAAACACCCTGCAGCTACCTTCATAGAAGACCACCTCACCCCCCACCCATCACCCTCCTTATCCCCTCAGGCCTCCCTGGAGCCTCTGCAAGGCCCGGTCCGTTATCTTTAGACAAGCTTAAGGCGGCACTGATTAGCTCGGGGTTCCTCCAGATTGCAACAGAGGGTGCAAGTGCGTCACACAGGTTGCGTCTTGGCACGAGCACCAGAGATGCTCCTGACCCCTGACTACGATGTTGGAAGGTGATGTGGTGGTGGCTTAAGGCCACGGGCAAGACTTTCTCCTCACTTGCTGAATTGGATTTAAGAGCTGTGATGTCAGCGAGGGGAAAAAAGCACTGTTGGCTCCGACCAGATTTAACTGACAGTTACAGTTAAGACACCCCAAAGATGGAACTAGAAATATACATTTGACATTACATTTATATAATTTTCTGTTTAATTGTATTTTTTAATTGTATAATTGATTTATTAACCATTCCTCAGTAAAATATATATGTAAAATGACAATATACTGTCACTTTATCTTGGAAAATTATGTTTTTTTCCCCTCATAATATTACGACTTTACTGTATACTCAAAATATTTGGACTGCATACTCTCACAGTACTAGTAATAGTGTACTCAAATTGTGACTTGGTATTATATAAATTGCACAAAATGAGCCTTGAATGAAATGTTTAAGCGGGAAAAAAGTTGTGTTTTTTTAATCGTATGTCAATAAAATCATTTTAAAGTAATATCTCCCACTAACTACTCCACAAGGCTGTCAATCAAGCACACACAGTGAAAACGTGAACGGGCATCCAGCATGCACTCGCTACGTCATTCAGTGATTGTTAATCGTGCAGCCATCTGCCTCGCAGTGGTGTCACTCCTGATCTGCGGAATTAAGAAGCATTGACGTAGGAGGGACCGGAGTTTCCTCACTTAATGGGTTTACTCAGCCGTGCCGGTGCCCACACTCTTGCCCCTGGAGCACGTGAGGGTCACTTGCACTGTGAGGAGATTTGTCAACAAGATGATTGTAACGTTTCAGGTTGCCTTTTCTATTGAACCAAGCTTATTTATCATATTTACACGTATTTATCATATGCTTTCTAGATGGTAATATTGGTGTTATTCAACTGAACTTTTCCAGTAAGATCCACCCGTGGCGACGATGACGTCAACACAAGACAAACATCGGGGCACGCTGGTGTCGCACACACCGCAGCAGTGGCCTGGCATGGCCACAAACACTGTACTGTGTTAGCTGACATTGCATACAGCTTCATATTAATTACCTTTTACACACACCCAGTTTAAAATCATACTAGCTTGTTATCATATTAATGTACTGTACTTTATAATAGGCTTTTATAATAACATTGTAACTCTGTTTGTAAACCCTTTACAAGAGTACCCTTATGAAAAAAACTAAAAAAAATAATGAATTCAATTGAACTATTAACTTTATTCATACTTATTCATACATTTAAAACACCTAACAGATGATCCTTATTTTATTTAATTTTATTTTATTTATTTCATTTTATTTTTAGAAATTTCACTGAGAAAAAAATGCTTATTTATTTAATTTCTTATTATACAAATCATCTTGAAAAAAAATACGTTTTTTAAAATTGTTTTTATTATATTTTTTATTTTATTTATTTAAAAAACGAATTTTACAATGGAAAAATCATGATGTTTTGAAAAAAATTGTGATACTGATTATGACAAAATGACAATGTTACAGTAATATCATTGTGTTATGTAAATTTAAACATTTTTCATTTTAATGAGAAAAAATATATATTTTTCCAAGAGAAATTTTGAATCATGAGTAAAGTTGTAATAATAAGCAAATTCTTATATTTATTTTTGAGAGAAAAAAATTATGAGAAAATAAATTAAAATTCAGGAGATAAAGCTGTAAAATTTTCAGAAAAATGACATGATTTTATGAGACTAACGTTGCAAAATTACGGTGAAGGAAAAAAATCCTCACTTTCTTAGACAAATGTTAAATAAGTATTAGTTTTACAAGATAAACTTATAACAATTTTACTCGAGGACATTTCTAATATTAGTAGAACAAATTTGATTTGACCAGAAAATTATGCAATTTTACAAGAATAAAACTAACAATTGGAAAAAAAATGTCTAATTTTACAAGCCAATTACACAATTTTACAAGAATAAAGTTGTAATATTGCAGGGCAAACTTTGTAATTAGAAAAAAATCTCAAGGATCTTTAAATGGTTTTCATAGAAACTGTGCTAAATTTGTCTCCTTTTTCTCAACAATTTCAAATATGTATTACAATGGAAAATTTCAAGTCTGGTGATTTTCTTAAACCTTCTCAACACGCTGCTCAACCTCCCCTGAATCCCTCTGTTGCCCCCCAGAGTAGACTCCAAACAACCTTTTTTAAGGGAAACAGAAAAAATGTACTTTCATAGACAAGAATAACATATCCGAGAAGATATCCTCCAAATGATAACTATCCACTTCCGATTAATGTGTTAATTTTAATGAGACATGTTAATGAAGTCTTTATGTGAGTAATGATGTAGTCCTACAAAAATGATGCTGACATCAAAGCATCGCACCGAAGCTAAATTCATCATCTAATGGCCAATTTTTCCACCCGATTTCAGCTCTTGCAGCTTTAGTGTCAATGATTAACTCCACACTCTACCTCCATTATGCAAGGTGGTCTCCAGTTCAATGAGGGAACAATTGGCTTTTTTTGTTGAAGTTGTAACCCTTTTCTCTGACGACTATGAATCCAATAAAACACGCCTGCCAGAAGCGTTCTAGCTTGCTAATGAGCGTTTTACATATCTGCCTTTTCTATTTCCAGGGGTCTTCTTGCCAGGTTGCCTGGCAACCTGGAAGTGACAATCCAGCGCAAATATAAAAGTCAAATAAAAATCCTCCCAGGAATTCCTACAGGTCAACTCATTACCAGCCTGGTCACGTCTGTCTTATATTGGAGGTCAACCACCTCCTATGTCATCTTCAACACCGACTCACACAACTAACTGACGAGCAAGAGGTTAATCCTCTGGAGAATTTGCTTTTTTTTATGTTTGTTTTGCTTTTGACAAGCAGCCCGGGCAGGCTGCTGAGCAGAAGTGCAACACTTGGGCTGTGTGTTGAAACATTTATTTACTCCACTGAGGGCTGCTGACCGAGTGGACCAAAGGGCGTTTGATGCAACTGCAACTGATGCTGTGTGTGTGTGTGTGGGGGGGTGTGCGTGTGCGTGTGCGTGTGTGTGTGTGTGTGTGTGTGTGTGTGTGTGTAATGTCTGCTGGAGGACACATTCCCAAGTTACTGTCAATGTGGAGGAATCTTGTCATAGTTATTGAAAGGTAGTGTCCAACCAATGACTACAAATAGAACCTCCAAAGTCAAACACAATTAGTTTGTGATGCTGGTTCCCTACCATAAAAACACAAAGAACCAAAAACACTGCTGCTTTTAAGGACCTGCTGCAAAAAAAATAGTCAAAGATTCTCTCAATGACAGAGCGCTACGCTGCTTTTTCAGAATCTCCTACAAAAACACAATTCAAAGATCATCTATATGACAGAAGCATGCTGCTGTTTTTAAGGACCTACAACAAAGCAAAAACACTAGTCAAAGGTCGTCACTATATGACAGAAGTGTGCTTCTGTTAATAAGGAACTACTGCAAGAAATAAAAACACTGGTCAAATATTCTCTATATGACAGGAGTGCTCTGCTGTTTTTAGGAGTCTCCTACAAAAACATAAGTCAAAGATCCTATCTATATGAAAGAAGTGTGCTGCTATTCTTAAAAAACTACTGCAAAAATGCTAGTCAAAGCTGCGCTAAAAGACAGAAGCGCTCTGCTGTTTGTAGGAATACACTGCACAAATGCTAGTCAAAGGTCCTCTATATGACAGGAACACACTGATGTTTTTATGACGAGTCTGCAAAAAAACAGCCAAATATTCTGCATATGACACAAGTCCTTTTAGGAATAATCTGAAAAAAAAGAAGAAGAAGAAAAAAAGAACACTGAACGTTGATGGCTGCTGTTTTTGAGGAATCTCCTGCAAAAAAACTGGTCAAAAATCATTCCTATATGACGATGAGGCGTGCTGCTGTTTTAAAGGACCTACTGCAAAAAACAGGGTTTCCGCTACATGTAATTGATCATGGCGGCCCGCCACTACAAGATAAAAGCCGCCACAGCTTAAAAATGATGGGGTTTTTTAAAACTTCAAAACAATTTTAAGTAATAATTTGTAAGAATGGATATATATGCTATATGGATGCATAGATAGTTTATTATCTATGCACATATTGACAACAATTAGTTTGAAAACGATTCAAGCATGCACCGTCGTGTGTTGACTTTCACTTTGTTTCTTTTTAACGGGAGAATGAACAATAGCCCTAAAATGTGTAGTCAATTGACGACAGCTTGTTGACGACATGCTACATACGACATGTGTGACTGCTCACGTTTCAATCACATTCCACTTTCTGGCATTTTTGTTCACATGCCTGGCTGGCGGCATCTAGCTAGCTCGTTGTTGAGCTACAAGTGGCTGATGTTGAGTAGTTCACCAAATAATATTTGCCTCACCTCTTCTATGTTCTATTCAAACGTGACACCTGTATTTAATGACAAATGAGCACACTGAGTGGAGATGTGCTTCGTAAATAAAGTACCATTTCAATGTTGGCAGTCACATTAAACACAAATAAATCACCTTTCCTTTCTTTTTGTCAAATTAGTTTTGATAGTGCTACAAGTCGGATACACCTGTGCTATCATAACCCTGAACTCTCAATTTATACTCTTTATACAGGACAAGTCATTTCCCAGGTATTCGTAGTACTCTAAAACAGGCATCAAATTAAATTTAGGTTTGTGTCAAATAGTACAAAATGTTGTACTTTTGTACTAGTCACATAGTACTATTGGACTAAATAGGTCAGGTCACAAAAGGAGGTTTGACATTGTAAACTTTCACTTTCAGTACTCTCAGCAACTTTGCCATTAAATTAAGAGTTTTGCAATGTTCTCGCTTCATGTCCTGCTGGTTGTTGAAAAACAAATAAGTTAATAAATATAAAAATAAATAAGTAATAAAAAAATTGCTATTTGTCATTAAAAAAAAGTGCAGACGCAGCAGGGGCACGACACAGCGGCGGCAGTCCCATGCAGCCCATCACCACAGCTTCAAAAAAACCTAGCGGAAACCCTGGAAAACGCTAGTCAAAGTTGCTCTGTATGACAGAAAGGCTCTGCTATTTTTAGAAATATACTGCAAAAATGCTATTCAAGCAATATCAATATGACAGGAGTGCTCCGATATTTTTCAGGAATCTACTGCAAAAACACAAGCCAAAGATCCTCCCTATATGACGGACACGTGTTGGTGTTTTCAGGATTCTACTGCAAAAACGCAACTCCAAAAGATCCTCTCTACCTGACAGTAGTGCTCTGTTGTTTTTAGGGATGTACTGCAGAAATCGTAGTCGGTAATCGGTAGTCGATGGGCGCCGCTTTAGACACTCACTGAGCTGAAGTCTCACGAGATTTGCTGACGTCACACACGATGAAGGTTTGTTTTCTAGAAACTGTACCACTTTGTGTCGGGTTTGAGTGTGTTCAAAGAGTTGTTCATTGTGAAACACGCGAGAGGCGATAAATCCACGGTTGGAATTTGAAGAGTTGCAGCAGAAGTAAGTGAGAATGCTTGGAGAGCAGTTCTATCCGCTAAAAATACACGCTGGTTCCTCACCATAGCTGATTTATTCTTCCACAACAGAACCCAGCAGGACCCCCTTATAAAATATAGATCCAGTTTCCAGTTAGATTAAAGGCCACTCTCATTTTTACTCAGCCTCAACACTCTTTAAGACTTATAGTCTCATTTTAAGCTGAGCATACAGTCCTGTCTTTGCACACTTTTTTTGGCCCTTAATGGCGCTCCTTTGGATTAGAAGAAGTCAAGGTCAGGCATTGCGCTGTGATCAAAAGCAGATAATGTGGTGATTTTATGCGGGCCTAGAGAGGGAGGATTTAGGAGTTAGGTGCTCCAACCAGGTGCTAAAACTACGGTGGCAGCGCTAATATTAATTTGCTTTTATTAGTAACACAGGTTAGCTTCTTTTTACACTTAAAATATGCAAGTTCATCATTGACCTGAAAATTAATAAGAAAGATGTAATAATAATCATAATAAAGATGTAATATTACAACAAAAAGACATAATTCAAATCATGAAACAAAAAAACATCATCCAAGTTACAGTCGTAATATTGTGAGATCATTTTTTTTACAATAATAAAAATTTGACTGACATTATTAGGAAAAAAAACTCTGAAGCCGCACCAAGATGTCAACCAGCATCACCACATCTGTGACATCTGTGAAAATGCTGCTTCCTCATATGATATTGGGTATTTTCATTCGTATACATGGTTGTTAGGTAGATTACTTTTCCTCTTCAATTTCGCATCGGATTTATACTGAGTGTTGGACCACCTCTAGTCATACGAGTGCTTGGAAAGTTAAGTCCAATTTAAAGCCTTTCAAACTCATGGATCGGAGCGTCAGGAACAGATAAAAGGTATGTAGCATATAAATTCACTTAAATATCTAGATGAAAATTCAATCAAATCTGGTGGTGTGAAATATGATAATTTCGGCCCGGAATTACTGTGTATATGCAATTTGCAGTGTGGCGTGGAAACGAATAACAGTGCGCAGCGTACATGAAATAATGACACAAATTATAACACTTGATTTTCTTCCCTGGACTTTTTAATGATCAAAAAAATGTAAATGGCTACTCTGTTGACTAAAACAAATGTCACAGGCTAAGCCTAATGGCAAGTTTTTCTCAGATGTTGTACAATTGTACAATGTTGTTTACAGCCAACCTGTAAACAACAAACCTGTTCACCTTACAGTAGATCAGGGGTGGGAAAACTTTTTGACTCAAGGACCACATTGTTAAAAAATTTAGCGGAGGGGCCATCTACATGTAGGTGGTCATCAAAGAGAGCAGCATACTTGCTCACGGTGCAACAAAACAAAAACACAACAAAAACACAAAACATCAACAGTTAACGCATCAAACAAATCAACTACTACTACAACTACTAAGTGGGTGATAAACAACAACCAAGCGGTAAACGGTAACTTAAAACTGTTATTTCCAAATGACAGACATGCTGGGTCGCCCAGCTGCAACAACAATATGAAGTATGAACAATAAAACATTGGATATCAAGAGTTGTTAATACCTCCTTGTTTACTTCTCTGAAGACCCCCTCAACATACTTTGCAATCAAGCAAAAATGTGCCAAACACGGCAAAATGTTGGGAGAAAGATTGCATCTGACTATTTTGGCAACTCAAGTGTGCCACAACAGCACTGGAAGTCATGTAGCTGGCTACAGTTTCAATGTTGAAGGTTTAAAAAAAAAAAGAATTTGGAAATGCCCGGTGGGCCGGATTACGATGCGTGGCGGGCCTGATGTGGCCCACGGGCTGTAGTTTGCCCACCCCAGCAGTAGATTGACATTACACCTTCCTCATTCGTCATTAAAGCTACTATTGTTCCAGCTATAGTTTTAATGTTAACAGTGGTTAGCTTCTTTTTACACTTGCATGGCAAATAAGAACGTTGACATGACAAGCATCGACAACACCTTTGTCGTAAAAGTTAAGACTGAGTGCTTTCACGTCTTGATTTGAACACCAGTTAGTTTATTTTTACACTTGTATGTTAGTTAAGCTTGATACTGGACTTGAATGACCCAGAAGAGCTAATAATATTACTCCAAAACATTGCCTGTATCGTGAATAAATGTTTTATGATGATGACAGTTACAACAGATTATTTCCATTATTTCCAATGGGTAAAAAAAATCACTGCATTTATTATGCTTTGCTATATTACCCACCATCAGAGGTTTCCCCAACCTCCCTTCAGGGAGAAAGTAGTAGCGCTGGAAACTGCGGACATCATGCTGCTGTTTACTGATATTGTCGGACGGCAACTGCAACAACAACGAGCACTTCCAGCTGTTCCTTGCTCACAAGAAATCTGAGGAGCATGCTTCTGTCAAAACACGTCCAAGTGTAATCACCTTGTCTTCCAACTCTCTTGACTTGTCTGTTTTTTTTTCCTTTTTGGCCACATGCCTGAGCATGTTTTCATTTAAATTATTCAAGTCGAATCCTTGGCACACAATTCGTTCCATTTGCCTTGGAGGACAGACAAGGCTTGAAGCTTATCTGCAGAGTTAGCAAACTGGGAGTGAAGAAAAACACATAGAATGTGTTTTTTTTCCAACATGGATTTCATGTCAGAAACCATATTGACTCTTTATCACCAAGAAACCATATTTGGTAACTCAAAGTTTCATAGAAATGCAATTGACAAGCCTCGCTGTAAGATAGAGCAGCAGGACCGTGTGAGCATTTAAAGCGGCCTGTCATGGATTTCTAAAAACGAGGAAATGTTCTAAAATGCTCATTGTTTATAATAATAAACATTCAGAGGATTTAAAAAAATAAAAAAACAGATCCCCTGCAGTAGAGTCATGTGATATTTCACCCAACGAGACAAAAAAAATATAAAAATACATTAAAAACTATGAATAACAAAAATACTTAAGAACAGTTGTAGATTTTTTTGTATTATTTTATTATTATAAATCTATTTAGAAAGATTTTGAAAATTTTGTAAAATTTGCTAAAATTTTAAATAAGTACTAGATTTTTGTTTCGTATTTCCAAGTATTTCAGTGGATATTTGGCTGCATCCCACAAATGACCCCTGAAGGGTAAGAGGATTTACCGGTACTGTGTTTTAGCCATCCATCTATTTTCTATGCTGCTTATCCTGATCAGTGTCGCGGGGGTATCCCGAGAGGCGGGGTACACCCTGGACTGGTCGCCAGCCAATGGCAGGCCACATATACACAAACAACCATTCACACTCACATTCTATGGACAATTTAGAGTTGACAATTAACCTAACATGCAAGTTTTTGGATGCCCAACGGAGATTCAAACCCAGATCTTCCCGATCTACTGACTGTGTGGCCAACATGCTGTGTGCCAATGAGCCAAAAATAAACGAATACAGAAAGAAATAATAAGAAAACAATTATTAATCATTAAATTGTGCTTCACACACAGTAGCCAGTCTCCAAACAGTGCGAAAGGTAATGTAATCTAACGTCATGTCCCATAACATATAACATCCATCCATTTTCTATGCCACCTATCCTCATTAGGTCCGCTGGTGTATGCTGAAGCCTATCCCAGGAGACTTTGGGCGAGAGGCACCGGCCATCCAATCAACCATTCATACCTATGGACCATTTAGAGTCTCCAATTAACCTAACATGCATGTTTTTGGAATGTGGGAGGAAACTGGACTACCGGGAGAAAACCCACTTGCGCACAGGGAGAACATGCAAACTCCAAACAGAGGTGTCCAAGCGGAGAATCCAGGTCTTCCCGATCTCCTGACTGTGTGGCCAACATGCTAACCCCTCGGCACCGTGCGGCCTGTTTTTTACCCAATGAGCCAAAAATAAACAAATACAGAAAGAAATAATAAGAAAACAATTATTAATCATTCAATTGTGCTTCACACACAGTAGCCAGTCTCCAAACAGTGCGAAAGGTAATGTAATCTAACGTCATGTCCCATAACATATAACATCCATCCATTTTCTATGCCACCTATCCTCATTAGGTCCGCTGGTGTATGCTGAAGCCTATCCCAGGAGACTTTGGGCGAGAGGCACCGGCCATCCAATCAACCATTCATACCTATGGACCATTTAGAGTCTCCAATTAACCTAACATGCATGTTTTTGGAATGTGGGAGGAAACTGGACTACCCGGAGAAAACCCACTTGCGCACAGGGAGAACATGCAAACTCCAAATAGAGGTGTCCAAGCGGAGAATCCAGGTCTTCCCGATCTCCTGACTGTGCGGCCTGTTTTTTACCCAATGAGCCAAAAATAAACAAATACAGAAAGAAATAATAAGAAAACAATTATTAATCATTCAATTGTGCTTCACACACAAATTGAAGTGATCTGTTATGAATTTATTCACTCATTCATTCTTATTCTTTTTTTTATTTTCTGATCTCTCTTGTGTTGCCTTGGTTGTTTTATTTTGTCTATGTAGTGATTAAGTTTATTATGGCATTCTTAACATATTTACGCAAATAATATTTATAATTATAATAGAATGACAAAAAATTACTACCACCTTGAAAAAAAATTACACAAAAAAATGTAACTAGTCAACAAAAATTCTAGATTTTCTTCATAGATTAAAATGAATATGGTAAATATAAAAACATGTCTCTTTAGCATTACTTTCTTCTTATAAATATATTCATCCATATTTACACAAATAATATTCATAATTATATTACAATCACATTAAAATTACTACAAGTTTAAAAAACAATTATACTAAAAAATGAAAATAGTCAACAAAAATTCTGGATTTTTTGGGGGTGAATTTCCAATTAAGTCTTATGGCTCACCGCATCCTGCAAAGAATGGGTATTGCATGGGATTAGATGTCATGCATACGTAAAAATTTGTGTTTTCTAGTATTTCATGAGGTTTTGAACAGCAAAAGGCCAACAAGTGTGTTAAAGAAGCTCTCAAAGATGCAAACATTTTCATTTCCTACACGCGACAGGACACACTCGGGTGAATTTGTCCCCTTCAAAGGGACGAAGAGTAAGAGAAAGAGGGAGAAAAGCCCAGCCCACACAAGCCATGATCACATAATGTAACCTTGATGCAAACAGGTCAACACTAATGGGAAAAGTAAGAGCAAAAAGTTCCTCTGAATCACAGTTTGTTAATCACCACAGCCAATCAAGCTCATGTCAAAAAGTGAGGCTGCCTGGAAACCTCCTCCTCCTTTAACTTGCAAAACCTGCACACTTTCTACCTTCTGAAGATGTGCCGCACATAATTTGATTAGTATTGATTTGGTTAGAGGGTGTTGGTGAAAATGCTCCTGGTGGATTCGTTACAAGGAAGACAAGACCACGGCAACTGAGTCGGTCTGATCCCGCTTCCTGTCGAGTTTTTGCCACTAAGGCTGAAATGTCACCGACCGGGATTACGCCGTCTTAATCTGGAACAATATATTGGCTTAGTCAGCTATCTCAGACACGCTGTGTTTGTGTCTGTTTGGCTGTAAACATTATGCAAATGATTCAAGATGGGAAATATGTGAGCTGCAGCTTAAATATGTGGAGGAGGAGAAAAGCAAGCAGAGCAGAGCAACTGGCTCTTGAGGTTTGTGTTAAAAGGTTAAGGATAGAAGAGGGAAAAGGTCACATTTTTGAAAAGCTTTTCAAGAAAAGGTCTCATATTTGAAAAGCTAAGCATTGCTGTACTGTCAGGATGGAGGTCAAAGTACAATGGGGAGAAAAAAACAAAGCATTACACGCTCTGTGGGAATTCAATGAGAGGAGAGCGCGCATGCATTCTGTATGTATTAGCATGTCTCTGACGCCATCTAGAGGACTGTTCTGTCACATAAAGATCTCATTGAATGCGTTTAAACTAGAAAATAACAAGTGAATGGTGAAATGTGGGTGGAAGTGGGGCACCACAGGACTTAATAGAAGGTGCAGCAGTTTGATATAAATAAAAAATATATATTTATTAAACCTACTACGCTAACTTGTTTCACTTTGCAGATGCAACTGCAAGTGATTTCTTCTGGCAAATGAGCCCAAAAATAAATACATAAAACAACATGTTAAAACATATTTGATAATTTGATTTAAATAATATTTGCAAAAACAAAAAATACTGCTGTTATTGTTTTATTATAAATTATTTATTAAAAAACAAAAGTTAAAAAAAATATATTTTTTTAGCTGAATTTCCAAGTATTTCAATGGGTTTTTGGCTCACTGTATCACAATGTATCAGAAATGATGAGCATTGCATGTGACTGGGTGTCATAGATGGGGCACCAAGAGAAATAAGCAACAGTAACAACAACAATGCCGAGGAGAAAAGAAATAGAGGCTGATTCAGGGAGTTTGGGTCGAAGTACCCCGGAAATGCCACCCCTGGGAAAAAAAACACCATCAAATGAGTGGCTAACAAACATGGAATCACCCAGGAGGGAGGACAAGGCAGTAGCTATGCCGCTCCCGCCGTCGCGGCCACCCGGAGGGGAGCACCACGGCGGCTGGAAGCATCAGATGTCCATGCACGCAGTTGGGCTAGAAGAGAAAATGACGAATCTGAGTGAAAAACTACAACAGAAATTCATAGAACACATGAAAGAGGAAATCCCGAAAATTATGGCACAGTACGCAATGAGGATTGATCAAATACTGCAGGAGGTTCAATACCTGAAGGAGGAAGTTAAACACCCGAGGAAGGAAAACACTGAGCAGTACAACCAAATCAGGGTACTACAGAAAAACAATGCTGCCTTCAGCGCCGCTGTTACAGAAGATAATGGAGCAAAGGAAAAAATAATTGAGCAATTGAAGAACGCAACTGACGACATGACCCAAAATGCAAGAATGAACGATGTGATCGTGACGGGGCTTTGGATTAAACCCAGGTCATATGCGAGGGCAGTCACCAACAAGGAAGAACCAGACAAAATGATTGTCACTTCAACCGAGCAACAAGTTGTAACTTTTCTACTTTGACAGAAGGTGGACGTAAGCATCCACACCATCGATTGTTGCATCACACTGTACGGCAGAAACAGCACCACGCCCGTCAACATTGTTAAGTTCACCAACAGCAAATTCAAAACCGCACCGCTGAAACAAAGATACACGTTGAAAGGAACAAAAGTCGACATGAAACAAAATGCAAAGCAACGCTGGAATTTCCAAGAAAGCTCGTGACTTGAAGAAGCAGGGAAAGATCCAAGGCACTTGAAGTGCCAACTGAAAAATTGACATCAAGTTAAATGGAGGACCAGAAGCCAGAGTGCTTGCTGTCAAAGACATCAAGGATCTGGACCAATACGAAAGACCACATTAACAAGACAACATGGAAAAAGAACACAACTCACAAACAAGAACGAAGCAAAGGGAAGGATCACATTCATCATCATTTGCCAACGTCATCGGTATGCCACCAGGGACTGATCAACAAGAAGCACTAGATTTAGGACAAGAAGTTCTACAACTGGAAACCTTTTGCTTTTGAGAACACAAACAACTGGATTTGGAAAAAGACATAGATCCGGACACAAACTTTTTCTCATATCAGAAACGAGGAGGAGTGGCTGCGCACTTGGACTAACATCTGAACTACAAAATGCTAAATTCTTGAATGTTTAACGATGGAAATCTGTAAAGAAAAAAAAAATGTATTAATAAGTTGTTTATATAGAACACCTAAGTCAAGCATCAAAATGTTCGAAGACTGGACCAAAGCAACCTTTACCGACACCAGGATCAAAAAAATCCTCGTATGTGGAGACTTCAATATTGATCTTCTGAATGCACAGAAGAACAAGATAATAGATTACGTCATAGATACGATGTATGGTTTGAGTCTATATCATAAGATCACCAGACCAAAAGGTTTGTAAATTTCCAAACAAAATGAAAACAGCTAAAGTAGTTCCAATTTAAAAAAAAATGGAGACAAGCATCAATTTACAAACTATCCCCCAGTTTCGGTATTACCGCAATTTTCCAAAGTTATTGAAAAGTTATTCAACAATAGCTTGGCTAAATTTATTAATAAGAATAAATTACTCGCAGACAGCCAATATGGAAACAGAGCTAACATTTCAACTTCCCTGGCATCGAAATTACCAACGCTACAGATGGCAGTAAGAGCGCAGCTGCAGTATTCGTGGATTTCACAAAAGCTTTCGATATAATTAATCACAACATCCTAATTACAAAATTAGAAAAGTACAGAATCAGAGCGTTAGTGTCGAATTGGGTTGAAAGCTATCTGCAGTAGCTAACAGAAAGCAATATGTGAAGCAAGGAGAATATACTTCCGCATGCTTAAATATATTGTGTGGCGTACCCCAGGGGTCAATACTGGGACTAAAACTGTTCAACCTATACATTGATGAAATTACTATACTAAAAAGATGGTTTGATAAAAACAGATTATCCCTGAAGCTAATTAAAACTAAGCTAATGCTATTTGGTAATAGCAGAAAGGATACTTATGCGCAAATACAAATTGATGGTGTGGACATTGAAAGGGTGAACGACAATACATTTCTGGGGTTCATAATAGATGAAAAGATGAACTGGAAATCTCACATTAAAATATATAAGATAAAGTGGCAAGAATTACACTCATATTGAATAAAGCAAAATTCGTCCTCAATCAAAAATCACTCCATACTCTCCATTGCTCTGTGGTATTACCGTATCTAACTTATTGTGTGGAGATATGGGGAAATAACTACAAAAGTACACGTCACCCGCTAAAGGTTCTGGAAAAATGATCAGTTAGGATCTGTTAGGATCATGCCGTGTATAGAGAATATACAAATCCTCTATTTCTAAAATCACAATTTTATGATCTAGTTAATTTGCAAACAGCTAAAATTATGCATACAGCAAACAATAACCTGCTACCCAAAAATGTTATACAATTCTTCTCAAGAAAGGAGAAATATGACCTCAGACAAAAATTTTACTCAAAACACTTATACACGGGAACAATGCTAAAATCCTTCAGCATCTCAGTATGTGGAATCAAATTATGAAACGGATTGAACAAGGAACTCAAACAGAGCTCTAACTTGAGCGATTTCAAGAAACAATACAAGCAGTTGATGTTTGCAAGGGAGAAGAGTCCTGAAACACTGTACATGTAATGCTTTGTCTCAACAATACTACACTCAATACTAACTCTTCATTCTTAACACGTAGTACTCTTCACTCTTACCGTATGTGAGTACATTGCCAGTACTCACCCATTATCCAACTATTTTCTGTTCTATTTTATTTGTCATAGCTATGTCTAATCACGACCACACTCATGACTAACTCTTCATTTTTTAGTTCATTGTCAGTATTCAGCTATTATCAACTATGTTCTGTTATGTCGATTTCATATATATTATTTATTATGATTTTTATATGAAGTAGTTACGGTGCAAAAGAAATTTGACAACAAGTTTATTATAACATTACCTTGTCATTTTCCTATGTATTCAACCAGAAGAGAGTGCATTTGGAATACAGGAAGTGAGGAAATGTATTGCAATTGATGTCAAACGGATGGGGGTGGGGGGGGTAAGATTTAATAAGCTTTGCCTCTGCCTACTCCTTTTGGACATGCAGAACTGTGAATTGTAATATGTGACGTATTCCAATGTAACTTGTATGCATAATCAAATAAATTAAACCATTACCATTTACATTTTGCTAATGTTTTATAGGGCATGAATAAGCGAAATACTTGAGAGGTGAGGTGCAAATGAGGCTAGTCGCCGTGAGGGGGCACCATAGGACTTAAGAGGAGGTGCAGCATCTTGATAAAAATGAAGAAGTACATGTATCTTAACCTGCTACGCTAACTTCTTTCACTTTGAAGTTGAAGAATCAGTTTATCGTACCTTTGCCCGACACAACCTCATTCTCTGTCCGCCAACGAAATCCAAACTGTTGAAGAGAAAGAATTCAATGCGTCAAAGCCTCTTTCAACAGAGCGATTAGATTAACGTATATTATAAAAGGCAGATAACTAGAAGGGCACTCTGTCGAGTCGAAGGCTAGTGTGAAAATAAAATGTGTCATGTTAAATGGATCATACTCAAAATCTAATGGGGTTCTTTCCTCGCCTCGTGCTCCACCAAGGAAACAACGTGATATCTGAATAGGAGGCACCCGTGTGAATAAAAAGGATAGAAGGACCGAGGACGTAATAAATCAACTTTCCATTCCCATTTGCAACGTATTATTTACTATACAGGACATTTTTTCAGCCATGTGAAATGGGAGATTTCCATAAAGCAAGTTGTCTTCCAAATTACCTTCGACACAATAGAGACCATTATTTGGTTAGCCTTGGATTGTGTCACATGCTTTGTCTGTTCAATTGCAGGCCCCATAACCATGACAACTGAATCTCCTGACCCTGATGGAGTCGCTTCGCTGCCTCTAACTTTTGTGAGGTTTATCATAAGGCAGTCATCTGCCAGCTGAATAAACATAACACATTTCCTCAAATAGTGGCTGCAGAGAGTACCAGGCATTTATTAGAAGTAAGGTGTGTAAGAGTGGAAGCCTTTTGTGGAATGCACTTTTTCTAATTATATTTAATAATATTTTTTAAATATATATATTTAGAGCTTGTATTTATTTAACTGACATAATATAAGTACAGGGCCGCACAGTGGTCTAGTGGTTAGCATGTTGGCCACACAGTCACAGTCAGGAGATTGGGAAGACCTGGGTTCGAATCACACATTTCTGTGTGGAGTTTGCATGTTTTCCCCGTGCGTGGGTTTGCCACATTCCAAAAACATGCATGTTAGGTTAATTGGAGACTCTAAATTGTCCATAGGTATGAATGTGAGTGTGAATGGTTGTTTGTCTATATGTGCCCTGCCATTGGCTGGCGACCAGTCCAGGGTGTACCCCGCCTGTCGCCCGAAGTGAGCAGGGATAGGCTCCAGCATACTCCCGCGACCCTAATGAGCAGAAGCGGCATAGAGAATGGATGGATAGATATAAGTACATCATAATAGATAGTAATTTATTTATGTATTTTAATTTATTTAATTTAATTATATAAGTACTGTACATAATATATTTGTATTTATTTAATATCATTAAAATGATTTAGGTATATAATCATATATTAGAATACATATTCTGCATAATAACTGTCAATATTATGTTAATTTGATTCTTATTTTTAGATGTATTTCTATTTTTTATCATTTTCTTTTTACATGAACGTGTTCAAGCGGAGTCGTGGTGTCTATTAGAATGGAGGCCACTATTTGAAGAAACACACTACTGCACATATATGAAATAGATGCAGGAGAAAAAAATAATAGCATCATTGGCCAAATGGAAATAGAAGCACTTGGACTGAAGGTCATCGTGCAAATATGTAAAAAGATTTGTAATTACAGTTGAGTGAACTTGTGTGTGGTTTTATTGTTATACTGTACATTGATCCTACCTTGTTTTCTTTGTATCGACTGAGATCAGCTATGCAGTACTCCTTAAAAAGCTTGTCGTAATACTTTTTTGCCAATTCTTTTTCCCTAGGACACAAATTCCAGAGTTAACTTAGAAGTTTGTTCTTGTTTAAGAAGTTTTAGAAAACAATAGCTACCACGTCATGTCCTCCTCATCCTCATCTCTCCAGAGAAAGCGATGATTCTCCCGCAGGACATCCGAGTCTGTTTTGTCTTTTGCCCTGAAGGAAAGAAAATGTCAACTGGGGATAACTTGTCTTGAGTTTAATAAGACAAAATACTTACACAGAACGTTTAAAGTCGGCCATGTGTCCTCCATAGTAAAGTATGTAGTCGCCGACAAACTTCTTATGTCGTTCAAACTGGATAGAGTTGCTTAAGGTAATTTATATTAACTTTATTTTGTTATTATTTCACATACAGCACATAATATATTGAAGGATACAGCATTCAGTGATATCAGGTGGGCTCTTCTATTCCTGGCTTCCTCTCTGCAACACATTATCAAGCACATTCAAAACATTCTCAACGGCTATACTGACTATACAGTACTACATATATTTAGAGTTTTGGGTACCTGTCCAATTCACCGGCGTGAAAACTTCGGTGAGCCACCTGAGAGTGTCGACCTTTCTGGAAAGGTTTCCGTAAGATTTCCTCTTCATGTTTACTGCCATTAAAAAGGATATAAAATTAGGTTTCTCTGTCTCTGTGTCTCATTCACATTATTGTGGGGATATAATACATATATTTATATATAGATATAAAACATTTATTACCGTTTAAGTCTGCTCTCTGACGACTCTCCTTGTCCGTCATCATCACTGAAATCTGAATTGTAGTCATCACCACCGCCATGTACCTTTAAAAACACAAGAACACATTCACAACATATTAAATGCATCTCAGTAGAAACAGAGTAGTGTAAAGCAGTCGAATGAGGCTGTAATAGCTGTGCTATCAAAATCAAATTATTGTAAGAAAACTAGGTTATGTTCGCTAATTATGTTATAATGAACCTGGCGATCATCGTCTTACGCTAATACCGAGTAGATAAATACTCAAACTAATTATATGATTGCATAAAAGCACGATTATTGCGTTAAATAAGTCCAAACCTTGACAAGATCATCCATGTTTTTTTCGCATTTAAAATGCTTCGAGCGAATGTTTACAAAATGGGCGTCGCTGGGTAGTGACGCTAGTTGCGCGCGTACTGATGACGTTGACGCGCCCCGGATATGTCTATTATTAAACACTGCTCAAACTTTTTCAGCCTGCGAGCTACTTTTAAAATGATCAAGTCCCAAAGATCTACCTACTACTGTAAATATAGAAAATATATATATTTAGTATATTTATAAACAAAAATCTGAGTGTTATACATGTATATCAGGGATGCACGCACTTTTTCAGCATGCAAGTTACAAGTGAAAATGATCTGCCTCTTTCTGTAAAACATATAACATATATAAACTGGTATAACTGGTAAACTTTGAAATACTATTGTAAATATTAATGATTAGTATTTCACATTCACGTTTTCTAAGTTTACAGGTAATCAAAGTAATTGATATCATAAGTATTATTCAATATGGCAATAAACATAATTACACATAATTCCTCAATAGTTGTGTGCATAACCTGAGTACTAGTAATATGTCAGTCAAATTAGCTACTTAACGTTCATTAGGAGACACAGTTCATGTATTATATCCAGTTAGCGTTTGCTATCAAACATTGCCGATATACAAGAATTGAAAATGATTATGCAAAAGCCACTGCAGCTGAAGTCAAGGCAACATATTGAAAAGATTTCAGCAATGGGCACATTTTCCATTTCATCATGAAATAATAGTTTTAGAAGCGGACATGTAGAAAACACTGATTTCTGTAGTGGAGTTGATGACGCAAGGCAAAGCCTTCAAACAATACACTTTTTTTCTCTATAGCTAGCCGCTACAAGTGAACAGATAACTTTTGTTATAGATATGAGCATATTACCGCTAAATTAGTTTATCTGAAATCAGAATAATAAAGATGAAAATTGCATCTCCGTGTGTAGCTTGAAGCGCCGCGGGGGAGCAAGAGCGAGGAGGGGAGCTTAATGTCAGCTGACTGACTACAAAGTGACGTTTATGCAATCAACCCAAACTACCTTGGCAATCTACTGGTAGCTCACGATCGACAAAATGGGCACCCCTGCTGTAGACATATATAGACGCAGCATCGAGCGTTGAGCCATGCGTCAACGTCAACGCCATATTGGATGTGTCAAGGCTGCGCTGTAAATGAATACAAGTAAATGTACTTACTTTCATAAAGCACCTTTCTACAATGAAATTTAAGTTAATTCCTCACGTTTATACATTCACACACGCACTAATATGCTTGGGAAACAGTTAGGCACCAAAGACAATTTGATTTACTCAGATGGCTAAGATAAGAACTTTATTGACCCCAATAGGAGTAATTCACATTACAACAACTATAGAGCACAAAGTAGTGCCGAAAAATGTGATGTTTTAATGCAATAAAATAAAAATATAAAATAACAACTTGAAAGTTATCAATCAAAATAATCAGCAAATTCATGTATTTTAAACAATATCCCTTTAACTAACAATAAACTAAATCTTTACAAAATAATATTTATAATCATAAATCATTTATAATCATAAATCAAGAAATATGAAACACAAATGTATTGTTATATAAAATATGTAATACATTAATTATCCACTCAGAGATGGGTGGGGTAGCCAACAAAACAACAGTACTCATTTAAGAGTATTGTTACTATAGAACAATTTTACTCAAGAAGAGGAGAAGCGGTATAGAAAATGGATGGATGGATGGAAGAATTAAAAAGTATATGAATATACAGACCTGATCAAAATCTTAAGACCAGTTGAAAAATTGCTAGAATTTGCATTTTGCACATTTGATCTTAATGAGGTTTTAAGTAGAGCTACAATATGCAAAAGAAAGAACGGGGAGTGAGACAAAAAGCACTTTGATCAGCTGATCAAAGTGCTTTTTAAGACCATCACTCAAAAAATAACAAAAAACTCTCCAAACCAGAACAAAAAATGTTCTCAGTAGGACTCAGTAATGAGTAGCTCCACTGTTCAAAAATGGGTTTGGGCATGCTTGATGCGAGTGTTTCCAGGAGGCTCATGGGAACATTGCTCCAAGTGGTCATTGCTGTATATTGTTATAAGCGGCCATTTTTATAAACTTCCCTTGACATCCATCCCCAAATGTTCTCTATGGGATTTAAATGAGGGGAACATGCAGGATGGTCCAAAAGAGTGATGTTATTCTTCCTGAAGAAGTCCTTGGTCAAGCGAGCATTGTGAACTGCAGCGTTGTCCTGTTGAAAAACCCAGCTGTTACCACACAGACGAGGGCCCTCAGTCATGAGGGATGCCCGCTGCAACATCTGCACGTAAGCAGCTGCCGTTTGACGACCCCGCACCACCTGAAGCTCCGGTGTTGCACTGAATGAAAAAGCACCCCAGATCATGATGGACCCCCCTCCACTGTGCCGGGTAGAAAACATCTCAGGTGGGATCTCCTTGTCATGCCAGTAACGTTGGAAGCCATCTGGACCGCCAAGGTTACATTTTTTCTCATCAGAGAATAAAACTTTTTTCCACCTTTCAATGTCCCATGTTTGATGCTCCCTGTCAAAGTCTAAACGGGCAGTTTTGTTGCTTTGAAGGAGACGAGGTCTTTGAATTAGTTTTTTGTTTTTTAAACCCTTTTCCCGCAGATGCCGTCTGATGGTTATTGCGCTGCAGTCGGTGCCAGTAAGGGCCTTAATTTGGGTGGAAGACCGCCCTGTGTCTTGATGGACAGCCAATCGGATCCTCAGCGCAGGTGTGATTTTTTTGGGTCTACCACTTTACTTTTTTGTTCCATAATGCTCAGGATCTTTAAAAAAATGTAGAATGACTGATTTACTGCCCCCAACCTCAGCAGCAAAGGCATGCTGCAAGAGGCCTTGTTTATGCAGCTCCACAATACGACCACGTTCAAAAAGACAAAGCTTCTTAGCTTTAGCCATCAGGAGGCCATGACGGCCAGGTTTATGTAACTGGAGGCCCGCGGGCCAAATACGGTCCATGAAAGGCATCATAATTCAGTTCCAAATCTGAGGTAGCCAAAAACACTAGAACAGTCCTGTCATATAAAGGATCTCTGACTAGAGTTTTTTGCAGTGTGTCTTTGAAAACAGCAGAGCCATCCTTACAGTAGGTCCTTAGTAGGACATCAGAGTGCATTTGTAATTATTTTAATATTTTCTGACTGTATTTATGTCTATATTAGCCATTTGTCGAGGTAAACACGTGTAAATGTGGCAGAGCCTTACACTGACATAACATGTAAGAATAGAAAAGGGAGATGTCTGGTCCCCTTGAAAATATCATGTCGGCGTTTAAATACTGCACCGGAAAATAAAGAGGCTATTATGCGTTACGTTTTAAGTCAAAAGGTGGCGAAGAAAGAAGCCCAGTGTTTTGTGCCATTTCCCCCACCCACCCATCCATTCGAACAAAGGGGGCCAATGTGGGACAAAGACACAACCGGAAGTATATTATCTATAAAGAACAATTTCTGTTGCCTGTTTTTGCCTTGTGCTACCGCTTGAAAACAGTGCAATTAATTCTAAACATGTCTAGTGCAACAAATTAATATTTAATGTCTCTTTTCTCCATTATCATAGCAAAGCGTAGAAGAGGGGGGAAAAGAGAGGGGGTTTTCATTTGAATGAGGCAGGTGCACTTGGTCACAATAGCTGTCTCCTCGTTAGTCGTGCACTGCTCTGAGGCGCGCATAAGTAATGATAATAATAAAAGCACAGATAAGAGAAAAAACGTACACTTTGTTTGGGGTTGCCTCTCCTCCCCCTTTCTTTCACTCGCTCTCTCTCGCCCCATCCTTCTCTCCATCTGTGGCCAACTTCTTTGTATGCAGCAGCCTAATAAGAAGCAGACAACATTTTGGGAGGGAGGCACGGGGGTGACATCAATCTGGGTCTGTTGTCTGTGCCCATTTGGAGTCCTGTACTGTGCAGATTGGACTGAGACGTGTTTGCAGCCTCACAACAAACCTCTACTCCATATACCAGTCAGGATTTGGTTGGTGTTTGCGAATCACATGCGGATGCTTGCAAGTCTCCACTGGGACAGAGAGAATGACATCCCCGAGCAGAAGAGTGACAGGGTGGACGCTCCTGGTTGTGGTGGTGGCTGCGTGCTGGCTTCTAGCAGCAGGACGGAGAGTGAAGCAGCCCCGGTGCCCCTCTGGATGTACCTGCACCAAAGATAACGCCCTGTGTGAGAATGTCCGATCTGTGCCTCACACTTTCCCCTCAGATGTCCTCTCACTGTAAGTAGCTGCTGTTTATATGTGCATGTGTTCCATGCATCATCCTTTTATTGTTTACTGCAAATGTTGTTTGTCCATCTGTTCAGGTCTTTTGTAAAATCTGGATTCAATGAAATCACAGGAGGAAGCTTTGTGCACACACCTACCCTGCAACTACTGTAAGTCTGTCTGTCAATCAGTCTGTCTCTCCCGCAGAATTTTATTTATTTTATTTTAGACATGGATTACTGCAAATAATAAATACCTTACCTCAACAGACACCTTATAATCTCGATAGTTGAGTACATCTACTGTATAATTTCATTTATATTATTATAAAACATGCATTTGTACAAAAAATTAATGTCTTACCCCCAATAGATGGTTGTTACACTCTGTAGTTGAGTAAATCTATCTGCTGTAGAATGTATTTTACATTATTGTAGATGTGCATTAGTAGAAATAATGAATGATGATGTTAGCCGCACGGTGGACGAGTGGTTATCATGTTGGCCACACAGTCAGGAGATCGGGAAGACCTGCGTTCGAATCTCCACTTGGGCATCTTTGTGTGGAGTTTGCATGTTCTCCTCATGCATGCGTGGGTTTTCTCCGGGTACTCCGGTTTCCTCCCACATTCCAAAAACATGCATGTTAGGTTAATTGGAGACTCTAAATTGTCCATAGGTATGAATGTGAGTGTGAATGGTTGTTTGTCTATATGTGCCCTGTCATTGGCTGGCGACCAGTCCAGGGTGTACCCCGCCTCTCGCCCGAAGTCATCTGTGATAGGCTCTAGCATACCCCGTGACCCTAATTAGGATAAGCGGCATAGAAAATAAATGGATGGATGAATGTCTTACCCAAATAGACACCTCATACTCTCTACTGTATAATTTCATTTATATTTTTGTAAATACATATTTGCACAAACAATGAATGCCTTATTCCAAATAGTTACTCTCAGTAGATGAATCAGTCAATATACTGTATAGTTTTATGTCCATTATTGTAAATATGCTTTTGTACAAATTATAAATGCCTTACTCCTAATAGACAATATATCTATTCATCCAGCATTCATCCATATATCTATGTAGCTACATGATAATAGTATATAATATCATTCTAAACATTCATTTGTACAAATATTATGTGCCCTACCCCCAGTCGATGATTGTTACTGTCTGTAGTAATAAATCTGTTTATCTGTCTATACACACTACAGTAAGTGTATTTAGAGTCTATGTCTACAATGAAAATGCATTTGTGCAGTAAAATAAATGCCTTACCCCAATAGTCACTTTATACTCCCTGTAGTGAGTAACTATATCTATCTAGCACTCTATCTACACAATATGTTATTACAAAAAAATATATGTACAAATAATAAAGTCATTGCCGCTAATAAGTGCCTGATACTTCTCCCTGTAGAGTAAATTTATCAATCTAAGGTGTCTCTGTCGGTCAATCTGCAATGTAATATTATGAAATATATTTATAAAAATACATTTGTCCAAAAAATAAGTGACTTTTCTCTAAAAAAATAAAAAAAAATATGTTGATGTTGTAATTATGAGGCAATGCGTATAGAACCATTTTGTAATTTTAAATCTCATTTAAAAAGTCATTTATTCAGACTGGCAATTGACACAAGATGATTATAGGTGTTTCAGATGTGATTCTGTGTATGTATATTTATTTTTTTTTAGTTGTGCTCATTACGTGTTATTTGAGCTTACCCTGTTCTTATTTGCTGTAACCTGTTTTTATTCTTGTGAAGCACCTTGGGCACCATTGGGACGATGTAAGGTGCTATACAAATAAACTGTGATTTGATTTGATTTGATTTGACTTGATGAAATGAGTCATTTTCTGTTATGCCCCGTGTGCTTGTGTTGTCCTCACAGATTGTTCACGGCTAATTCCTTTGACCTGATTGACGAGGATGCTTTCATGGGTCTGCCACATCTTGAATATCTGTGAGTATTTAATTTTAGAGGTGTGATAATCAAAAACTAACAACAAATAAAATATTTTTTCACAGATTTATTGAGAATAACAAGATTGCATCAATCTCCCCGTATGCATTCCGGGGCCTCAAGACATTGATTCATTTGTGAGTATCATCTATCACCTTACATGCATTAATAGTGCCTTTGCACCACAATCTTGTCACTGAAAGACATTTTACTCAGGAAAAGCTGTAAATGAGGCATTACCTAAGCGTTTCTTCTTCCTCAAAACCATATTTGTGGCCTTCACCCTTGCAAAGAGCAGTATACAAGGCTGCAAGTTACAGCTGGATCAGGTTACTAAAGGGCACCTGGAGGTCTCTCTCCATGTCACACAACCTTATGAGTCCAACAAAGTGACCTTTAAAAAACATCTTTGTTAAATCTGATTTTATTCAATTCAATGTTGTTTTATTTAATTGGAATTTTTTTAATTATATATATAAAAAAACAAAAATCACATTGTCTTTTAATGCTTGAAATTTAGCTTACAAAACAACGACATTGCTTTAAATAAAATATTAAATAGTTATACAGTATATTACAGGGTTTTTTTGCCTTTTAAAATATTGTATTTTATTAAAAAAAAAACAAAAAAAACTCTCATTTCATATTACAGTGTCTTAATAGTAGCAAATTAATACTTTGGGTTTTAGCTCAACAACAACATGACTTTTTTAAAAATATAAATTAGAATAATTATAATAAGTAATTATATAATAAATGCGGGCTGATTTCATTTTATTTCATTTGAAATGGCAGTAGTCAAAATGCTGCCAATGTAATAATATGTGTAATAAATATAAATAATTTTAAAAAATATATTTATAAATAATTACAAAATAAATAGTGCCTGATTTTTTTTTCAGATTTATTTTGCCATTTTATTTTATTTTATTTTTCATTTAATTTGAATTTTATTAAAGGCAACCTTTCAACCACTCCCAATGTTGCTGTGAGGTTGCAGCCAAACAACAATAATATGGCTTTTGAAAAATATTTCTAAATAACTATACGAAAACATTTATTTCAAATGAAAAGCCACATAACCTAATTCACAATAATGTCATAACCTTAGCACTCTAATACTATAGGTTGCAGCCAAAGAATACTAAACCAATGTGTTGAACTGGAGTGCTTGCTACACTGAAAATAGCCTGACATGCGAGCGACCTGCAGGTTGAGACTATATATAACAGTGCCGTCACCTTCAACCAGGTGACCTATAATCTTTTTTTATTCCTGAGGTTTGTTGCGGCTTGTTTCTGAGACAGTTTACACAGAACAGTGTAACTAAACCTTTTGGCTAAACCCCATGCAGATATATCAGATTTAAGTTACAACACCCGCTGTAAAAAGTGTGTGAAACAATGCAAAACATGACCACCAGAGGATTCATTATCCCCTTTAGAGAAGTACATTAGACTGAATCTGGGTTGCACTATTTAAAACTAACTCAAGCAGTGGTGGCATTTCTTTTTCCTAAAAGGTCATAAGAATTTGCCTGCTCTCCTTTTAATGTTCACTACTTATTTTGCATTTGCAACACGTGTAAACAGGATGCGATCTTACTCTAGTAGTTGGTGTAAGCCTGCAGAGTAGTGACATCCTGGAAGACTGCTCTGAGGTTGCTAGGCAACCAACCAGCATTGCTCCTTGAAAACACCAAAGAACTATAGCACAACTTTATGGGCGTAATAATGTCAATGCTGCAACTATTCAGTAAGTTGGAATTTAGTATTGTGTCGATAAAGAAGCAATCCATCTGCTTGGGATACATTATTAAACTTGCCGTCTGAATCTTGTCTTGTCTGCTCCGTCATGGTCTGTTTTAGAGAGTGCAGCCATGCAAAAATTCAGAAGGAAGTGAACTCTCTGCTCGGTACAGCAAGTCCCAAATAAATAATGCAGCGCTCATGAATTGAAGCTCACTTTTCATTTTAATTCGCATTTCAAACAGACAGTCTCTTTCGAGTTTCAGTCGCAGTTTCTTTCTATTTGCAGGAGTCTGGCTTACAACAACCTTGAGACGCTGCCTAAAGATGTGTTCAAGGGTATGGATGCTTTGACTAAAGTGTGAGTCCTCACTCTTTAACGCTTATCTCAGTGGCCCAAAACATTCACTGTTTGTCATACACCATGTATAATAGATTCATGACTGTATTTACACATATAGTGGCTGAGTAGGTTATTCAACTGCAGAAAGTGCCAGGCATCTATCGAGATAAGAGATTTACTATGTGATTTATTTGATCACATACACACATATTTATATTACGTTTCCACAGGTAAATGTTATATTACAATATAATATGAATTATAATAAATAGCGTATATAAAGATGTTTACTATGTAAATGAAAGAAAATATGCTTCAAAAGTAAAAACAAAACCTTAAAAAATATCTAAACCTTAAACATCACCACTCAATACTCAAGACAGCAAATCTCAAGAGACTTCATCCTACTTTTTGCTTTGACTTTGGCCTTTTGTGTTTCTTGTGTGATGCTACCACATAAGGGTAGCAGAAAACAAGAAACGTGTGATGGCAAAAATCAAATTTCCAATAGTGGCCCAATTTGGACTTCAGTCTGTTAGGAAAACAAAACAAAACTTGGAGTTCAAACCAAGAGTAGTTTGCTTTTTTAAACTTTTTTGTGATTTTTTAAGCAGTGATGGCAAAGAGGAAAAGTGTAATGATAATGATAATCACAGAACCTCCAATAGTGCCACAATTTGGACCTTAACCACTTCAGTCTTTGTGACTTTTTTGTCATGCCACCACAGAATGATACTAGTGATGATAAAGAGGACGCATGAACTAGGAATGACTGATCAGTATAGTATGAGCAATAAATAAATTACAATTTAATTACAATCATCCATCCATCAATTTTCTATGCCTAATTAGGGTCGCTGGAGCCTATCCCAGCTGAGTTCGGGCGAGAGGCGGGGTACACCCTGGACTGGTCGGAAGCCAATCACAGGGCACATATAGACAAACAACCATTCACACTCACATTCATACCTATGGACTATTTAGAGTCTCCAATTAACCTAATTACCATCAAACACGCAAAAATATTTTTTACCTCACAGATTGTAAAATAACATGTAGCTAAGGCATAATTGCTAATGCAAGTAGTATTATGAGTAACTTTATTTTGTTTTAACTATACACGGTGGTTAACTTATTTTAATGCTTGTAATGCTAATACAGTTAAAAGTGGTAAATTATATAACATATGCAGTACAATATTATTTACATTTTATTACGGCCTCTATTGTGTTTGATAGCTGCGGACACTATTTTATGAAATACGGTAATTGGACGCATTGACTATAATGCTGCAAAAAGTTGTTGTTTTTAGTTAGATTTTTTTTTTTTAATGTGACCTCTGCATGAGATGTGCAGTAAAAAATAATCATATGTAATGTGATGGTATTAATACGAAGGGATCTGCGAGGCAACAGCCTGATATGCGACTGCAAACTCAAGTGGCTGGTGGAGTGGATGCACCACACCAACGCCACATTGGACCAGATCTACTGCAGCAGGCCACCCATTCATCAGGGCAAGAAGATCAACGACCTGCTGCCGCACTCCTTCGACTGCATCTCGTCAGGTATCATCCTTCAGCAGTACGTTCACCTATAGCGTGAAAATGAGCACTTGTGTCATCTTCCAGAGTTCGCCTCCTATCAGTCGCTGAAGTTTGAGTCCCTTTCCGTGGAGTCGTTCACCTTTGGAAAAGACCAGTTTGTTGTGTTTGCGCAACCGTTTGCCGGGACGTGCAGCTTCATGGAATGGGATCATGTGGAGATGACCTTCAGGAGCTTTGACACCATTGAAAGTGAGTCGTATGACGGCCTCAAACAGCAAGCTGGCAGAGTAACAATTCATTTGCTTTGCTTTTCCAGGCACTTCCACTGTGGTCTGCAAGCCCATGGTGATCGACCACCATCTTTTCGTCATCGTGGCGCAGCTTTTCGGCGGCTCCCACATTTACAAGCGTGACATCTCCGCCAACAAGTTCATCAAGATCCAGGACATCGACATCCTGAAAATCCGCAAACCCAACGACATTGAAATCTTCATGATTGACGGGGAGTCGTTCTTCGTCATTGCGGACAGCTCCAAGGTTGCCTGTCTTTGTCTTGTCCCATTTCGACATCTTACATCCGGAGACTTCATTTCAAACCCATTCTTGTAGGCCGGCTCCACAACCGTGTACAAATGGAATGGCAATGGATTCTACTCCCATCAGTCACTCCATCCATGGTACCGAGACACAGATGTGGAATACCTGGAGATTTCCAACAAACCCCACTTGATATTGTCCAGCAGCTCCCAGAGACCTGTGGTTTATCAGTGGAACAGGGGCCTGAAGCAGTTTGACCGCAGGACTGATCTACCTGAGATGGAGGACGTGTTCTCCGTCAAACACTTCCGGGTTAAAGGTAAGAGTCTATCTCACAAAAACGAGTGCAACCCACGTTTCAGCAAGCATCTTCTCAAGGGACAAAACTATAGAAATGGATTTACTTTTGGAGTAGTCAGTGTACAACTTGTATAACAGTATAGTTGAGTGAGTGCTGCCAGCACTGGAGGCGCTTCGGTTCATTAGTTACCTCCACCAAGCGCCGCGCAAAGCGCAGGCACAGCGCAGAGTTTATGTTTTTGCCGGCATTTATCTGTTTGTGTTCAAAATAACTTCAAAAGTTTTGAATGGATTTGGATGAAATTTTCAAGAATTGTCGGAAATGGCATCTGGGCACTGCATTTAACCTTAAAAATGTTATCCAATATATCAATGCTGTTATTAGTATTCAGTTTTAGTATGTGGTTATTAATATGAAGTATATTTTCAGGGTTTCCCCTAGGAGTTTTTGAAGCTGTGTTGGTGGGCTGCATACGAGGGCGGATTGCCGCCGCTTTGTCGCTGTGGAAGCAATTTTTTTTTATATTTAAATTTACTTTTGGTAATAATGTCTACATTAGGGTTGTTTTCACAGGCTTGAACAAGAAATGCATGAATTAACTTTAAATCGGCCTTTTCTTCCTCTCCTTATCTGTGAAGTGCCAACAGGGCAGACAGGCGATTCCGGTGCACATTTTTCAAAAGAAAGTGTAGTGGAACGTTTTTATGATATTTGATATTTTATTTCAACCTTATTGTGATCAATATGTAAATAGGCTATACATGTATTTATATAGCACAGGGGTGTTCACAATTTTTTAGCCTGTGGGCTACTTTTAATATGACCATGTCCCAAAGAGTTACCTCCTACTATAAACATAGACAATATGCATATTTAGTATTTTTATTAGGGATGTGCCCTGCGATTGACTGGCGACCAGTCCAGGGTATACCCCGCCTCTCGTCCGAAGTCAGCTGGGATAAGTGACATAGAAAATGGATGGATGTCCGATAATATCAGCCCACCAATAATATCGGCCCAATATTAGCATAAAAATGTGATATCCGTAGGCATCGGTTTCGGGTTTTTTCCAAAACCGATATTAAAAAAAAATGTTATATAGATGGACATTGTAATGTTCACATGGCCAGGATGACACCACAGTTTGTTCACATACAGTACAGTGCAAGCCCACCTCCTTTGCACTTTCCACAGGCTCTTTTGTTCCTGGCCGCTCCGACTGTACTAAAGTTGGCCAGCTCCTCACGTCAGCATCCGGGGCGCAAGCTGTTAGCCATTCATTGAAGCACAAATAAGCTGCGCTCCATGAAGGTCTTGACGTTCTTGCCAGCTCGTCAATCTTGCTAGGGAGTATATTCACGTTTCCCATGATAATAGAAGGTACAGTAAGGCAAGAACCTCCACTTCCTTGCTAGCCGTTTCACTTTCATCGAAGCCCCGGCTTTGCTGCTGCCTCGATATCAATGGGTAGACAGGGACTCACACCAATGCTGAACGTCGCTCTCATGTCACGTAAAATTGTGCTTTAATAAACAAACAGCTGCTTGGAAGGCAGCCGCTCGTGGCGGTGGTGTTAATTCCACGACATACGGTATATAGATAGATACATACTACATACATGGATAGATGGATAGATGGATAGATAGATAGATAGATAGATAGATAGATAGATAGATAGATAGATAGATAGATAGATAGATAGATAGATAGATAGATAGATAGACAGACAGACAGACAGACAGGCAGATTATTATTATTTTGGTGCCTGCGCTCTCCGGGTGCTTTTCTAATTAAATTAATGAACTGAAGGCATTAAGGCATGCCTTAATCCTCTTGGGCATGGAACTCAGCAGAGCTGCACAGGTTGTTACTGGAATAATCTTCAACTCCTCCATGATGACATCACTGCTTGATATCATGATGACATCAGTTCTGCTGATTTCCCTGCCCAAGGGGGTTAAGACAGTGCTAGATAACTACCTGGTAGATGTTAGACATCTTATGCTCCTCCACTTTCCTTCCTTCTGCCTGAGGACACCCCATAGGTAATCAATTGGGTTTAAGTCTGGAGAAGACATACTTGGCCACTCCATCACCTTCACCCTTCAGGTTCCTCAGCAAGGCACATCTTGCAGGTGTGTTTGGGCTCCTTATGTTGGAAACCTATTTTCCTAGGGAGAGGACCATGCTCTGGTTCACAATTTTACAGTACTTGTTAGAATTGATGTTTTCCCTCAATGAACTACAGCATTCTTACAGCCATGGCAATTTAGACAATAACGGTGGTGTTGACTCATTTTTAGTTGATAGTAAATACACACTGCTATACGAGCTGTACACTGATTACTCTAAAGTAGGGCTCGGACTCTCAGAGTACCTCATGATATGATACAATTTGCGATACATGGCATAACAATAATATTTTGATACGGCGGTAGGGTGAAGCAAACAAAAAAAAATTGAATAGTTTTTATTTTGCAGCAGGGTACAAACAGTGCAAAAACAGTGAGGCTGTTTTTAGTGCAAAACAGTAAACAGGATTTTATTTTAGGTGTCTGACAACAGTGACACTATTTAAAAGTCATTCAGAAAACACAACATCTCATGTCTCTCAAGTAGCTCAAAACTATTAAGTTGAAACATAATAAAAAATAAATATTTAGTATACTGTCGTAGAAGTGACGTAATCACCAGAAAGAGAGAGTGAATGACCCTGATAACGTTAGGTGCAATGTTGACAATAACAGAAGTAAACTAAACACACATTTCCTGATTGAACAACACAATATTTAGGCTTTGAATAGAAAAATCAACATTTCTCTTACTAGGGGCAGTTTTCTCCGCGAGCGTGGTGATGAACAAGGTGGCTGTGCATGTTTTTTGTGCCGTCCGTGTGTTGTATTTTCATGAGAAACTTCTTACATACTGCAAAGTCCTGATCCAGCTTTGTCCTGTCCATGCTATAAAAGCCAAAATAAGTCCACGCTTTTGATTTCCATTTCTTCTATGGCTTCCGCTCAATTTTCTGCCACTCTCAGGAGGAGCTCCTCCTGGATGACATGTAAAATGGTGACTCGACTGACTGAGAAAGAAAGAAGTACATCGCGGCTCTGTATTCATAATAAAAAAACAATACACAGCGAGAGTGTTTTGATAATCCATCGTAAGGTTAAATATTGTGATATATCAATATTTTGTTACACTCCTACTCTAAAATATGTTCATTTTTATAGTATTGCCCTTGAGAGGATATACCATCATAAAAATGCTGAAATGTGAGGAGTGTACTCACTTTTGTCCAATATTTTAGCCCTATTAGTGCAGATTGTACCTTCAAAACAGACAATGGATTCCCTTATTGCTGACAGTGTCGGGCAGTATTCATGGACACAAGACCTATTGTTAAGTCTCTAAATGGTCCCTTTGTCCATGTTACTAGGAGATCTGTTTATATGCTTGACAAGATTCATCGGGGACTCCAAGGTGATGCGTTGGGACGGCGCCATGTTCAAGGAGGTCCAAACGTTCCCCTCTCGCGGATCTATGGTCTTCCAGCCCGTCTCCATTGGCAACTGGCAGTACGCCATACTGGGCAGCGATTACTCTCTGACTCAGGTATACCAGTGGGACGCCAAGAGGGGCCACTTTGTGCCATCGCAGGAGCTGAGCATCCAGGCGCCAAGGGGATTTTCTCTAGTGTCAGTGGACGGTCGAGAGTTCCTGATTGCGTCCAGCTTTAAGGGGAAGTCGCAGATATACGAGCACCTCATGATCGATCTCAGCAATTAAATCCACACAAGAGGTCGTGCAATTCTGAATTCGACCGCCATTTCCAGGAAATATATTACTCTAAAGTCAGAGTTTGGACCACAGACACCTCAGCACAATCTTTGCATATGTTTTGCTTTTTCTTTAGCTTTTTTGGTGACACTGCCAAAAAAACACCAACAGAACACCAAAAGAATATTCACAGGAAGTAAGCGGACTCACATTGAAAGCATCATCATCGCTCGTTATCAAAAGTTACAGCTAACCCCTTTTTACACTTGCGTGACAAGAGTGTTCAAATGTGAGATGACGTGTTCTTGTTTTATGTCTCGATATTAACAGGAGTTAGCTTATTTTTACACTTGTGTGATAGCTCAGAATGCTAGAATGTTAGAATTTCACCCTGGAATGGATTCTTCCTAATGTCTTCCAATTAATAGGGAAGAATTGTTTCCAATACTCAAGTTCAGTGTTTGTGGTTACGTAACTGAAATTAGAAATAATTTAGCATCAGAATAAGGGTGGTCCATCGTGAACATCATATTCATTGTGTCCCATCAATGTGTTCACTTTAAGAACATGGAATGAAGAGACACTTTTAACTGTCCTCTATCTACTCTATGGTTATGCAAGACTCCATGCATGATGCAGACGCTCACAGTGTTGCTCTTTGGATGAATGACTCGCTAGAAGCATCCCACTATATCGGTATCCCACCTCGCTCTCTTTTCACTTGCTCTTTTTTCGCCCTGATGGACAAAAAGCATTGTTGTTTTTACACTGTGCTGCACCTGTACCTGTGCGTTCACCTTTTTCAACTAACAAACTTACTGACAACAACTTGCCAAATACAGTATAATATTTCCTCTTATTTTTTACAATACTGTATAAAGTAATTTATATGATACAGCTTTTGTAGATAGTTTTATTTTGGATAAGCTAGATGTTAGAATAGTAAAGCCTCATTGTTAAATTTGTGCAGTTTCCCGTTGAATGTTTGAGAAGAATTGTGAAAATTGTAATTGAAAAATTCAGACTTCTGCAGTTGCTGTTATTGATTGGTTTCCTGTATAAAATGTACTTAATTATCAAGCTTTTATTGTCTCGGTATAGCACAGACCTCTAAATACGGTGAAAGCATTATACTGTACTGTAGTACTTCTACAAGGAGGTTCTGACGTCACACTACATTGTCGGGGCAATATGACTGATGAAATTGTTCACAACTGTGATCAAATCAAACGTTTATTGTTGATAATGGTGTGCACTTTAGTGACATAATTCCACGTCAGGTGAAATGTTTGTAAAACAGAGTTTTGATTGGACCCCCGACAGCAACCAGTGGGCGTTTCCATTGGGTAATGTTTTGGTCGTCCAGCACTGTTTAGGAGTGTTCACTGCTGCCCCATGTGGCTACAGCAAACACTGCATTAGTGTGTACCTACCAAGGTTAGTCATTAACTTTCTCTTTCGAGTCACTTCTGTCGAACCAAGAGCCGGCAGTGGCCGTGTCGAGGCATGCTGCTGTGCAGTCCGCACATCTCATCATGGATGACCGCAACCACTGCCCACAGGAGAGCACTTTAACCGCGGTTGACCATGTCACTGTAGTGTTCCATAAAGTTGCCAGTCATGGCGACAGTAGGAGCGCCGGTGGTGGCAGCGAAGGCGACCACGATGGCGGGTGGTGGGACGAGGCTAAGCGGACAGAGGAAAGGACTCATTTGCGTGACTACGACTGTGATGCTGAGAAGGAGACAGGCAGCCCAAAGTTGCCGGAGGAAGGCGAGGAGAGTGGAGCCCTCTGCCCGCCGGCGTTCTGCGTCACCAGAAAGGCAGCATCCGTTGGAGAGGGAGGGAGCCAAGGTTGTGACATTTTAAACTTTCACATCTTTAATGGTGTATTTTCTAAAAGAGCCGTTATATTTTTTATTAAAATACTTCCTGTTGTTTTTCCAACCGCATGACGTCACGTATCAGTGATAACGGCGCTTGTGCTGTCACGTGACTGATGTTAGCTAACCACGATACTGTAGATACCGACGGTCGTTTAGCATCTCATATTCTCACTAATATGTGCTATCAACGTTACAAACATTAGAGCCAAATTGGTCACAATATAATCTTAACTGCTTGGTTTAGCACTTTTATTCATTTGTATATTTTTTTATTTACATCAATGTGACGTCAGGTATCTGGATCATGATGCTAGGATCACGTGACTGATGTTTGCCAACCACAATTGATGTCCAACTTAGCATTACATGTTTTCGCCTTCATGTCAGTATTTTGTATATCGCAAACTCACTAAACAATATAGTGCCAAAAGCTTAGTTGAGCATTTGTATTCATGTATTAATATGTAAATGAAATTATATAATGTATGTCATCACGGATTAGCGGTCACGTTGCTAAATTCATGTGACTGACGTTAGCTAACCACAATAGATATCCAATTTAGTATCACATATTTTCACCAACATGAAAGTCTTTTATAACGTAGTATCCATCTTAAAGGCAATTTGGGAACAATATAGGGCCGTTTAGTATTCGTATAAATGCATAGTTATCTAATGTTTTTGATTAACAATGGTGTGAAGTCACCTATCAGTGTCACGTGACAGATATTCATTTACTCCAATAGATATCCAACAGTCTTTCAGCATCACAGATTTTCAACAAAATGTCTTTTTATAACATTTCTCAAACTCACAGAACCCACAGCTTTCTTTGGCACTTTCAATTAAGTTGCAAATGAACATACAGTATATACTCTATGTCATCATTGTTGATTTTCAGGTCAGCATTTAATCTCATTTAGCTAGTTGATCTTCCAAGCTGATCATAGTCGACCTTTTCCTAGTTATTTAATACATTATAACTCATTTGTAACCAGTGTAATTGGTACAAAACACTGAGTGAAAAGTTTATTTATTTATTTTTTTACCATACTTAATAGGGCTCCAATATTAGAAAAAAACCCTCATTGTGTTGCAATACTACAACTCTGACTGTGTTGATCAGTAAGAACATTTCTGTCTTTGGAAAAGCATGACTTATACTGGATTTCATTACATTGTGCAACTGTACGTGAGTATCGGCCTTTATGAAATCATTGCATTGCAAAAAGGTGAAGCAATGAGGAAGAAACTACTATGGTTCTCTTTGGAGCTGTACAAGGAAATGAGATTGTAGTGTACCTTGTAATTCATACCTCCTACCTGCACCTACTGTACCATGTCCAACATTTTGGCCTTTATTTGGACAAAGGCTCCCTACTTGATAGCAAAAACACACAATGAAGGTAATATAATCTTCTGCTGCAGTCAGTAACATAACCTACTCAGCCTGAAATCATTCTTGAAACGTGTTTTCTTTCCCCAGGAAAGCCAAAGAAATGTCCCGGTAAGGGTTTGTTCTACGCCTTCCTGTCCACCGTCTTCTTTTCCATGATCTCCTTGTTGGTGAAGACCATCAAGGGTGTGCACGCCTTAGAGATCAGTGGTTTTCGCTGCTTCTTCCAGATGCTCTTCATCGTGCCATTACTCATCTATCACAAGTAAGCATGATGGTGAAACTAACTCAAAGGAAAAATGCCATTTTTGGGAGTTTTGCCCATCATCCACAACCCTAATGTGAGACATGAACACACGCCTTTCTTTTTTTTGTGCGTTCTAAAGATATAAAAACAGATAAAAAGAGACAGCTTATTATGGGACGTGTGGGACTTACTTATTCCGCCTATAAAGTCGTCTGAAAGAGTGTCAACAACGCTCCATTTACATATCATGTGACGTGCACATAAACCAAGCTACAGTGACATTGTTATTATTATTAACATTGTTACGCCAAACAAAGTATGTTACTGGCGCATTGACATTTAGCCATACCACACCGGGCAGCCACTAGCCAGCGAGCGACGAACTCCACCACAGATTCGCCCTCAGCGCATCAGCGCCATGCTCACAATGCCTCAGACCACTACCAAAAAGTAAGGCTACATACTGTATTCGAGATGCAGCCAGTGCTGTTGTGTTATTATCTTTGAGTTTGTTAAGGTAAGGATAGGTGTAGGTGTTTCTTTGCTGCTATGAGAAATCAATGCCCAGAGAAAGGAATTTTTGTTAATTAAGAAAATACCCAAAATACTGTAAGTATTAAATGACATCAAGGATGTACTTCACATCGTGTATATAAAACCATAAAACGTTGTTGGAGGTCAGTGAACTCACAACAAGCGTGTCAACCCATAGGAAATTGCAGGAAGTTATTATATATAACAGTATAGGAACAAACACAAAATTCATCCCAGAGCAACTTAACACTTGAAAAATATACCTCGGAAATATACAAACATGTACCAATACTAAGTTTAAAAAATGAAAAAACCTAACATTTTGAAGTTTTACCATAAGATATTGCATCTGAGCAACGCATTAATTGGGGCGCTATCTGCCTCCCTTTGGGCTGTGTTCTGGGCTCCTCTAGCTATGTGCTCGGTGCCCGTGACATGCTAATCGCCAAGGTGGTGACACCGGGAGAGGCAGATAGTGTGCCGTGAGGGAGCTGACGGGGCACTCACTGCTTGTGAATGCTGTGAGGTGGGGCGGACATTTCAGCAGCAACTGCAGAACAATATATGCTTCCACTTTTACGTTTACCAGAAAAATCTCCCAACGACATCAGTAAAGGTCTTTGAGTAAAAGTCACCTTTGAGAAAATAAGTCTCCAAGAGATTTAGTGAGAAAATGGCCAAGTTGGCAACACTGGGCTGCACATGAGATGGGAAGGAGGGGCAAGGCATTCACAGATGGAGAATACATGAAAGAATCCTTCAAACATCAGCGCTTCTATTCTCCAAATGAAAAAAATAAACAGGAAATTATTCAGAAAATGAAAGCATGCCTTTCTCTGCAAAGACAGTCAAGGACAGGACCAATAGAATGGTTATTGACGACAATTCAGCACAGGCGTAAACGCTATGAGCAAACAACACTCATATGCAGATATGTGTCTGATGGACTTCTTATGTTAAAGTTGGCTACATTTTGTTTTAATTTTACACAAATATGTGAACCACTCAAAAGGACTTACAGAGTTACGTGTTTAAATGATTTAAGAGTTTTTTTTTAATTTGTTGCAACAGGTAACATTTTAAATACATGACCATTTTTACAAGTTTATACGGTGTGTAATGTTTTGCAGCTCCAGACTATTTTTTTTTTTACTGGAAAATGAGGCAAAATGGCTCTTTTGATGCTGAAGGTTACCAACACTTGGTATAGTCTAAAATCACAAATAAAATCTAATAAGTCAATTACCATATTTTGGTATGAAAACAATTAATTTTATTGTTACTCATGCAAAATGTTGCCCACATTTATGTTTTATGGGGGTAAACAACTTGTGACTGTCCAATGAAAAGCACACATAATAAAAAGCACACACATTTCCCCCCCCTTTATAAAAAAAAAATTCCCCAAAAAATATTTTTGTAGTTTTTCTGATAAAAATAATCCATTTAAAAATGGTGGCGTTACTTGATCTTATTTTGAGTGGCAAAATATAGATGTAATTGTAAATAAAAATACCAATTACCAATTACTCACTTTATCAACAGGAGGAATGAGGTCAATAATATACTTTTTATTTGTATTATTATTATTTATAATTTATTTTTTCAATATGTTTTTAATTACTAAAATAAAAAATAGATAAGATTAGTCTAACAGCCTTTATTTTTCCATCCATCCATTTTCTATACTGCTTATCCTAATTAGGGTCGCGGAGCCTATCCCAGCTGACTTCGGGCGAGAGGCGGTGTACACCCTGGACTGGTCACCAGTCAATCACAGGTCATATGTAGACAAACAACCATTCACACTCACATTCATACCTATGGACAATTTGGAGTGGCCAATTAGCATGTTTTTGGAATGTGGGAGGAAACCGGAGTACCCAGAGAAAACCCACGCACACATGGGGAGAAACATGCAAACTCCAGATGCCCAAGCGGAGATTCGAACCCAGATCTTCTCGATCTCCTGACTGTATGGTCAACATGCTAACTACTCAGCTACCGTGCGGCCCCTCTTTATTTTTCTCTTGTCAACATATTCTCCACATTTACAGTGGTGTGAAAAACTGTCCCCTTCCTGATTTCTTATTTTTTGTCACACTTAAATGTTTGAGATCATCAAACAAAAAATATTAGTCAACGACAACACAACTGAACACAAAATGCAGTTTCTAAATGAAACGTTTTATTAAGGGAGAAAAAAAAACAACCTCACGGCCCCGTGTTAATTGAGATCTATCAGTCTGGAAAATGTTATAATGCCATTTCTAAAGCATTTGCGACTCCAGCGAACCATAGTGAGAGCCATAATCCACAAATGGCGAAAACATGGAATGGTGGTGAACCTTCCCAAATTACCGCAAGAGCGTGGCGATGACTCATCCAAGAGGTCACATAAGATCCCACGGCAACATCCAAAGAACTGCTGGCCTCACTTGTCTCAGTTAAGGTCAGTGTTCTTGACTCCACCATAAGAAAGACATTGGGCAAAAATGGCCTGTATGGCAGAGTTCCAAGACGAAAACCACTGCTGAACAAAAAGAACATTAAGGCTCGCCTCAAACTTGCCAGAAAACATCTTGATGATCTCCAAGACCTTTGGGAAAATACTCTGTGGTCTGACGAGACAAAAGTTGAACTTTTTGGAAGGTTTCTGTCCCATTACATCTGACGTAAAAGTAAAAGAACAGAAGAATAAAAAGAACATCATACCAATAGTAAAATATGGTGGTGGTAGTGTGATGGTTTGGGGCTGTATTGCTGCTTCAGGACCTGGAAGACTTGCTGTGATAAATGGAAGCATGAATTCTGTTGTCTACCAAAAAATCCTGAAGGAGAATGTCCGGCCATCTGTTTGTGACATCAAGCTGAAACCAACTTGGGTTCTACAGCAAGACAATAATCCAAAACACACCAGCAAGTCCACCTCTGAATGGCTGAAGAAAAACAAAATGAAGACTTTGGCATAGCCTAGTCAAAGTCCTGACCTGAATCCTATTGAGATGCTGTGGCATGACCTTAGAAAGGCAGTTCATGCTGGAAAACCCTCCAATGTGGCTGAATTACAACAATTCTGCAAAGATGAGTGGGCCAAAATTCTTTCACAGCTCTTTACGAGACTATTTGCAAGTTACCATAAACGCTTGATTCCAGTTATTGCTGTTCAGGGTGGCCCAACCAGTTAATTAGGTTTAGGGAGCAATCACACACCACTGTATATTTATTTATCTCCACACCGAAAATATGTACTAATGTAATGTATCAAAAATAAATTAAAATAATGATAAGTCCCCGTGACCCTAGTGAGGACAAGCGGCATCGAAAATGGACGGATGGATAATAATAATGTCCACTCATGCCTCTTGCTGGAAAAGTGAGTATCCACTTTTGAGGGGAATGATGTACAATAAAAAAATCTTAAAGTAACATTTTTCATCATTTTTTTTTAAAGTTAGTAAAATAGAAACAATTCTAATCATTTGTTATATTCATCGCCACATCCGAGAGATTTACTTTGTTACATTACTGCTTTCTGTTCAATAGTAATCTTTCTTAATTGTGCTTGAGATTATGCTTCCTACATTGGCTTTATTGATTAAAAAATTGGTTTAGAATGGATGATGACTCACCAACATGTCATTCCATCTATTGTCCTTTCATCAATGCATCATTTATTTTCTTTATGAATCCACCCTCCACAAAATTACCTTTGGACCACTTTTCAGCCTGTGCATCCATCTATGTCATCTCTCTTACCCAAAATGTAATTTACATTGACTTCAACTGTCGCACAGCCTCCATTTTCTTCCACCCACCATCCCATTCATCCATCACCATCATGTCTGTGCTCCTGCAGGACAGGCTTCCTGGGTCCGCGGGATAAACGTATATATCTGATGCTGCGGGGTTTCCTTGGTTCCAACGCGATGATGCTGCTCTTCTATGCTGTTCAGCAGATGCCGCTGGCTGATGCCACTGTCATCATGTTCAGGTGAGGGCAGAACAAGTCACATCATCAACACTCGTCACTGTTTTTTCTCCGCTCCCCATCATGCTTTGTTTCTTTTTGTAGTTTTAGCAACGAATGCTGCTTTAACTGTTCATTGCACCCTCAGTAATCCAGTCTTCACCTCACTGCTGGCTTGGATATTCCTGAAGGAGAAGTGTACGCTCTGGGATTGCGTCTTCACCGTCTTTACCCTCACGGGGGTCATCCTCATTGCCAGGCCGCCATTTCTCTTTGGAGAGCATATCCAGGGCATTGAGGGCAACTACGCAAACCACATCAAGGGGACGATCGCAGCCTTTGCAGGTGATTTAATGACGATTGCTCGATAGATTCATCATTTGATGAATCTTTTGAATCTGATGAATTTGTTGTTACCAAGACAGCAAAGCAAATGCATTTAACCAGGTGTTTTTTTCTGGTCATTTAATATTTGGGGTTTAGAGATTTATACATGAAAACCAACAGGTGGCGCCAAATGACTTGTCCCCAAACAAGTCAGAGCTTTTCTTTGTCTTACTCATGCACACACCCTCTGGGAAAAAGTGCCTCAAAGGCTGTTAGCAAAAACAGAGGAGGAGTTACAATGCCAATACGTTACAGTCATCCCTCGCTACATTACGGTTAGAAAAATTAAGAAGTGATGGCTGTTTCATGGTTGACTATATGTTTATTATTAGTCAAGAATATTGAAAGACAAGTTATATACTCCTCCCTGAGCTACAACTTTATCGTGGAGGAGGAGTTTGCGTGTCCCAATGATCCTAGGAGCCCCTGGCAGGGTCACCCATGACAAACAGGTCACCGGGGCCCCCTTTTGGAGCCAGGCCTGCAGGTGGGGCACGATGGCTAGTGCCCTCTGACCGGGCCTACACCCATGGGGTCCCCGCTCCAATAAGCTCACCACACATGGGAGGAGCCAAAGGGGTCGAGTGCAGAGTGAGCGGGGTGGCAGCTGCAAGGAATTCTGTGGGAAGTACTCTGGGAATATGGGGTACCGGTTGACCTAATTCAGGCTGTTCGTTCCCTGTACGACCGAGAGAACACTTTCTTACGTTTAGAAGAAGTAAATTGGTGAGGCTAACTAGTTACCGAGGTAACTTGCTATGCTGGCGGCGCCCGTCCCTTATGTCCCTGCAGGGATTCCGTAGCCTGCACAATGTGGTGTAAACAAAGAATAATAGTGTAAAGGTGACTATAGGGGTGTTATTTCATATCTACAGGGCTCTAATAATGTTAGAAAGCCATAAACAGTTTTTCTATGCTCTAACTACAAAAATATTTTGTTTATTAATGTTGAATCCTACTCTGCGTAAACTCACTTATCACGGTGTCTGGAACCAATTAACCATAATAAACAAATGACTGTACTTGGGTCTGAAACTGCAACTCACTAACTTCGCCACTCGGTTTAGAACTTCATTCTTTATTAAGCATTTTTCTCACAGATGCACCAGAGCCATAACAGATGAGATTTGGTCGAGGTGGTATTTATTCGTCTTTGCCTTTTACACAGCACGGCAAAGGGGGATGTGGCGGCAACAACAAAAGTTTTGGCGGGCCAGATGTTGCCTGCGAGCCAGCTATTGAGGACCACTGATATACACTAGCTGGAAACTTGTCACCGCCTTTGTTTTCCTCCACAGGAGCAATCGGGGCTGCTTGTACAATGGTTGTCCTGCGCAAGATAGGAAAGAGCGTCCACTACTACCTCTCTGTGTGGTATTACGCCGTCATCGGTTTCATCCAGAGCATCATCATGGTCACCGTCCTTGGCGAATGGAAACTTCCGTACTGCGGCCAAGACCGTTGGATGCTGATGCTGATTGCCGTCCTGGGCATCGCCGGCCAAACCTTCCTAACCAAGGCCCTACAGCTGGAGAAGGCCGGCCCTGTGGCCCTGATGAGGACCGTGGACGTTGTTCTTGCCTTCTTCTTCCAGTTCATCTTCCTCAGCCGCGCACCCACTTGGTTGAGCCTCGGGGGGGCCCTGTGCATCGTTTTAAGCACCAGCGGCGTGGCCATAAAGAAGTGGTTCTGCAGCTCGCGCAAGAGCTGAACGCAAATAGTTAAGTATGGCTATTTATTTATCCCGGTTCACTATTTACTGTTGTGTTCTTTACTTGTTTTAACCTACAAGAGGTTACTTGGCAAATAAGAGTAAGACAAGGATATTTTAGAGGGGCTTTCTTCAGTGACGGTAGTGTTGTGTGTGAAGAAGACAACCACTGCTGCCTGTGATCATACTTCCTATTTTATCTTTGTTCTAAAGTGCAATAGAGTTTAATATCACCGCACTGATGCATTAAAAGCAGTGGTGGGCAACCTACAACAGTAACAACAGTTACAAGAGTATTTGATCCAAACAAAACCACAGAAAAAAAATGTCAATTTAGCATGGATCTTGGAGAATTTTAGAAGAACTTGAGGCCCTACCCCTGCTTGAAACCAAAGATAGACTTAGCTCAGTATCCTTTTTGAGCCTGAATGAAATAACCAAAGCCAGCAATAGGACCATTCACTGTGTCAAAAAAGTCTTAAAACTATTACAAAACATTTTTGACATGTCTTAAAGACAAACTGTTGTGATATATTGCAGGCACACCAGCAGTAGTAGCACTTAAACTAGGGATGCGTAATTTGACTAATCGGGGAAATGCGCAATCAATTGTTATTTAATGGAATAGGAAAATCTCTATATGAATGTTCTGAACTCCTATTGTGAACAGAAGAGTTGTGCCATAGGGTGGATGTCGGTAGCTAAATGTCCCCATAGCTTACAGTACTTGTTGAATCAACAGCGCCTTTGCTGGTAGTGCACTCGATTTTGCATTATGATTCAATTCCACGCAATCAACAGGATTCTTAAAGATCAATAAGTGGACTAAATGATTATTACGTCATTATTAAAGCTAGCGGTGTAACATTTGTTACATACATTGTTTGGATCAAGTCAAGTAGGATTCTCTCAGGGATCGCTACAAGTTATTACTGGAAGACGTCCTCATATTGTTTTTGTCTCTTTCTCCAAAATATGCCTTAACTTTAATAGCAATTTTATTGTCAGTTGATAATTAAGTGCCTTTACTGAACTCATGTGTGAGGCAGCTCTGGACAAAAAAAAATATCGGGACACATGGCCAAGCAACCTAAAATCAGAATGTCCAGACGTCCCCTGGGTCTCCTGCCACATCTATGGGGGGGGTTGCATATGTCATGTACTGTACGTTTGAGTTGTGCATTCTCTTCAAGAAGTTTATTACTGACTGTGATGAGGGTTACTTTTATTTTTATCCACAAGTATATATCTATTACCGTTCTTTATTACACACAAAAAATGACGATGCTGAAAAGAATATATTCATGCAAAATTAGATGTATACTTTGGCTTGTTTTTGTGCTGCCAAAAATAATTTAAAAGACGGTTAGAAAGTAGAAATGTTTTGTTTTTTTGACTTGCTTGTTTTTTTTTTTTTTAGAAGTGAATAATTAATTCATTTCTTTCGGGGGTTATTGTAGCAGCCTGGCAATGCACACAAGTAATGTTTGAGGTATTTACATTGTATTTATAGTAAATATTTCTGTCATTTATGACATGGATATATACTGTATATGGATTATATTTAGTTCAGTAATAAAAATGCTTCAGACCGCATTCATTTTTGTTAAATGTGTGTGACTATAACCATGGTTTATTCTTAGTGTATCATCTGAAAGCTGCCCACCTGACAGTAAAGCTTCCAAAGGCCACAATGATACCAAGAATTAAAAAAAATAATAAACCACAGAGTCAGGTTAGGGAATAATACCCTGCTATAGTCATTGTGTACACGTGCATACAGGTTATTGGTCTCTGTGAGGCTTTTTTGTTTGGTTTCCCTCCTCTTGAGGCTCTAAAGAGCACACATTTTGCAGGACTGTTATCATCCATACAGTACACCAGCAGTCCTCAATTACATTTGTCAAAGGGCCAGAATTTTTCTTGGCAGACACTGTGAGAGGCAGATGGTATCATTAAAAAAAGATTTCTATGGAGATATATATACACTGGTAAAAAAAAAAATAAAGGGAACACTTAAACAACACAATGTAACTCCAACACTGCAAAAAATAAATTTCAAGAAAGTAAAAAAAGTCCCATTTTAAGCAACCATTACTTATTTTTTTCCTAAAAAGAAAAAAAACTTGTCTGGCAATTTTCACTTGAGAAAAATAATCTTACTTGATCCATCTTATTCTAGATAGATACGTTATCCATCTCCAATAGAAATTCACATTTTCAGCTGGCTCCACCTGGCGACATTCCAAACGCTCTTGGCGACATATTTTCTCAAAAGCGACTAGCAGCAAATCTAGCAACCTTTTCTGGAGTTGTTGGAGAGTATTTGGGGACTTAAAAGCGAAAGTGCGCATTGTTCTGTAGTTTCTGTTCTTACTCCACTCCAAAGCAGCCACTAGGGGTCAGTGTGCAATCAGTTCCCACGCCACACTGAGAGCATAGTGGAGCTCTACACATCCATGAATCACGCACCGCGAGGGGTGCTGCTGCCTGGAAGATCTAAAACGTTCGTAAATGTTTCTTAATCTTCATGATAAAACATAAATGAGTCTTAATCTTCATTAAATTACTACTCATTACACTTGAGCCTCATTCGGACTCGGTCACTTACCTGTCAGTGTGTCAGAACATGTGATTTGTGTGATAAATGAAGGAAGTAGTCCTAACTGCAAGATGAAGGATGGACTGTAATTATTATTTTGTCTAGACTTTGAGAGGCGCTGGCTGAGATAAAATATTACAATTATTTTATTTTTGATTAAATGATGGCCAATTTTAAATGAACACACCGAGAACCAAGTTTTGTAGTTCAAAACTGAAGGTGTTTTACTCACTTCATATCATGTGTACTACAGTACACATTCATGCAGCGTGTGCGTTGACGTCATGTAAACTGGCAGGCAGCACAACAGTTTTATTTGGTATCGTTTTCTTACAACCAGTTATAGTCATCATAATGTTTCATGTTGATAAACATCCATCCATCCATCTTCTATGCCGCTTTATTATCCTCACCAGTGTCGCGGGTATGCTGGAGCCTATCCCAGCTGATTTAGGGCGAGAGGCGGGGTACACCCGGACTCGTAGGTGTTGATAAACATGTGGTTACTATTTTAAAATAATTTTAAATATTAAAAAATATAAATAAAATTGTTTTGTTACTATATACCCTGAAGTCAGCTGGGATGGGCTCCAGCATACCTCCGCGACCCTGATGAGGAGAAGCGGCATAGGAAATTGATGGGTGGATGGATAATTATTAAAATAATTCTTAATTGCAACAGTCCTTTATATGGCTGTAATGTGTGTTTTTCAACACTTGGGGGCGGAATCTACTAATGTATGCTCAATCAGCGGCACCCTCTTTTGAGACGTAATCATTACCTTTTATCACTAATTTAACACTATAAATACTTTTGTAAAAATAATTAAATATGTTGTTAAAATACCTTAATTACTGAAGAATTTAATAAATTTCTTGAATAAATGTAATATTCATCCAGCCATCTTCTATGCCACTTATCCTTGCTAGGGTCGTGGGTATGCTGGAGCCTATCCCAGCTGACTTCGGGCGAGAGGCGGGGTACACCCTGGACTGGTCGCCAGCCAATCGCAGGGCACATATAGACAAACAACCATTCACACTCACATTCATACCTATGGACTATTTAGAGTTGCCAATTAACCTAATAAATTTAATATATACAGTAAATAATATTTAAATTTGCTTGTATCACTCAAATTAAAAATAGCATTGGCATAATGTTTCCTGTGAGTGTATTATATATATATATATTTTATCATAAGGCTGTCTATTAATATCAGATGTGTCTCTGGGAGCTCATTTTTTTGTGTATTAGTATAATAAAAGACCATAGCTTTGATCAAGAAGATGGGGGAATCCCAAAAATGTGTGCACAACCTCCTGGTTAGGGAGGGATGTTTGAGGATTTTTTTTTTTTTTTTTTGGATTGGGGGATTGCACATTCCTGCAGGATGGCATCATGCTTCCCATCAGTGCACAAGTGGGGAAAATAATTCCTCATTTTCCAAGTTGGAGTGGAATAAGCAGTTATATAGGCTGTGAGGTTGAAAGGACAAGCGTGTGCCTTCAAGGAGAGCATAGGCTAATATAGAGCAGTGGTGCTGTTTTGGTAGTGGTCTTACACTGTCTTAAATCCAGTCTTATGCAAGTACAGTAATTGTATGGCAATACCATCAATGTATTCAATGCCATTGTGGAAAGTTATCACTTTAACTTTAATCCACAATGATGGAACAACGAACACAAGTGATTTTGGCACATAATCATTAGCCTGCAAGCAACAAAGCCTTATTTTAAGTAACTGATGTCCTATTTTCGGTTGAATTTGGAATCCTTATTGTAGTCTCTTCCTGTATGCACTGGCCATCCTTGTTCCTAAGGTGACATCAGAGTAAAATAAATTTATTGTATATTATTATTGAATAAAAGAAACCAATTATTGTCAAAATAGGTGTACAGGTTCATTTAATTCCATGTATTTCTGCCGGTACAGGGCTGCGGCCCAATAGTTGGGGATCCTTGACGTAGATAGAGGCCATGACTTTGAAAGTGTAGGTGTGGGGGAATAAAACGCTCAATAATGTATAGGACGGCATAAAATAGACATCTGGCCATAATGAGTAGACATTCCAATGTGGTGACACACACACACATACACACACACACACACACACGCACGCACGCACACGCACGCACATACACTAGTCTGTCCCCCTTGTCCACAGCTCAGTAGCTACTGAAATGCTGCATTCAAATACAGTCGGATATTGTTTTAGTCATACCTCTAAAATAATAGTATTAAACATTATTATTATTATTATTATTAAAAATCAACGTAATACATAATAGAATGTGTTTCATACATGTAGTATACAGTGCATATTGTTTCCCATGCAACACGAAGACAGTGATCTCGGAGCACGGATTTCCAAGGTGTCCCTGAATGCACCAGCAAAGAGTGTGTAGCTCTCGCTGTTCAATCAAGTCTTCCACTCGGGACAAACTTATCCAACACCTGACTCTTTTAAATGGATGCTAGATGCATATAAACCACACCACACGGTAAGTTTGGGCTTCAAGATGTTTAAACTATGACCAGAGACGCTTTCTGTGTGTGTTTGTTGTTCGTGAGCACGACTATACGTGCGTCTCGCCAAGCTAACACGACATCGTTCATTTGTTGTCACTATAACTATCCGAACTTGAAATATGGGGGAAGTAAAATGTGTTTTAGTGGCAAATAATGAAACTGCTTTAGTTGTTGTTGTTGTTGATGATGTTTGAGGCGACATTTAATAGTGTGAGGCGATGCTTGAAAGTGCATATATGCCCGTTGGGATGCCCTGACCTTTGAACTTTTATTGCCGGGGACGTTAGCAACACCAAAATGACGATAAATGTCAGAAACTATTATGACATATTTTGTAAATGGATGCTGCCAAAATGGCAGTAAAAGTGCGATGTTTATTACTTCATGATGCCTTCACTGTACAACCACTTTTGACTTTAAGTGCATTTTGAGGATGATGTTTACTTTATTTTTCCAATATATATCTGTAATTAGTAATAATAATATATATATATATATGTTGTCTAGAATCTGTCATTTTACACGGACGTTTGCATCTTTACTGTTGGAAAAAGAAAAACAAAATAATGCAAAATTTACTGCATTCTGTCTTACTCAGTGGTCTTGTTTTGGTGTTAAATACAAGTGGAACCTCTAAAATCAAACACAGTACATTCCAGGATATGTTGATTTGTTAACCCCCAATTTATTCACATTTTGAACCGCTTTGAACCATTGCAAATGAGTGAATTAAAACCAAGCTGTCCCAAGGTGAAGCAGTCACCATTTTAACCCTTTTATAACTGTATTTTTTAACATTCGTATTTTATTCTGACAAAATCTCTTGTCAGAAACTATTATGATAGATGACATATTTTGAAGATGGGTGCAGGGAAAATGGCTGCTAAAGTGCAATTTTTACTTGTGCTGTTATGTGTTATGCTATGTTTTGCTGCTTCTGAATTTGTCTGCAGAATCAGGTATAAAATATTGTTTGGACTTTTTTTTTTTTTAACTGTTAGACCACTAGAGATTATAGCAACACACGAGAGCACGTGTCTTATTTGCATCTTAAATGGCTTATTTTCTGATATTATGCATACTATGTTGGGCAATGCAAGTGTAAAGTGACTATATGGATGTTGGGTGTTATTTCATGTCTAGAGGGCTGTAATAATGTTAAAAAACGTATTTAGGAGGTTGTAGCAGGTTTTCTATGCTCTAACTATGAACATATTCCATTTATAAATAAGGAACCCTGCTTTGCGTAAATTCACTTATCACGATCTGGAACCAATTAACCGTGATAAACAAGGGATGACTGGACATGCAAACCAACAGCTGCCAACAAATGACTTTGCCCCAACTGAGGCTTTTCTCCCTGTCACTCACGTTCACCAGTAACTTAAAGGGATAGTTCGGATCTTTTGACATGAAGTTGTATGACATCCCCATCAGCAGTGTAGTGCATCGACAGTGACTTACCCCCACTTGGTCCTGTGAGCCCATTTCTGGTCGGATTTCGGTTTCGCTGGGGCCACTTAAGTACAGAGTTTGGCTTCTCAAATCAATATGCGTTCAAAAAAAAGTAATACATTTACATCCAAAAATGCCTCCTCGAAAAAAATCTCACAAATCCCTCTGTGTTACTTTCTGTCTCTTCGTATTAATGTGCGCTATTGCCTCCCCATTGTTGTGTATGCGATGAAGATGGCTGCGACGCTCGCATCTTCGTCCACTGTGGAACACATACGTAAACAAGATGGCTGTGATGGGGATGTCATACAACTTCATGTCAAAAAATCCGAACTATCCCGTAAAAAAAAATAGTATGAAAAACACAGATCGTCTTATATTCAGGCTGAAAGATTTATACATGCAATGTAAACTGACAGTTTCTGGCAAGAGCTTTTCTTCCTGTCACTCACACACTAGTGACCTTTCGACATACTGTAAAAAGTGCTGTACAGGTTGTTAGCAGGTTAGCAATCACCAGAGCAAGATTTCCGATGCTGATCATTTTAAGACAATGGTGATCAAACTTGCGAGTAGCAAAGAATTATGATATCATTTTTCATTGCAATCTACCAGTTGAAAATGTGATTTGATCTTATCTTCGGGGTTGTCTTGTTTCGGTGTAAGTTGTTTTTCCTTACTATGTTAGACCAGTTTGCGTATCTAAAGTAATTTGTTGCACATTATGTAGCACAAATTGTAGCTACATTGCGTTACTCACCCACATATAAGATGGTATTTCTTCCGTAGAAAACAAGTCTGAAAGAGAGTCGTCTTATGTTCGGGATCTACAAATTTTACACATGCAAACCAACAGGTGGTGTCAAACAACTTCTCAGTGCTTTTCTTCCTGTCACTCATACATCCCAGAGACAATATATTATCATACTGTATATCTTATAATTGGGTCAAAATAGCACTTTCACATTCTACTCATCTCACTTCCACACAAACATAAATCTTGACACTACTCCTTCTACGTCTCCCCCCCCCCCACCTTTAAAAGTTGAGCAGTCTTCTTCATGAGTCATCTTTTTCTTCTGCTGTTGCAAACACACTAGTGCTCATTGGCAGTGAAAATACAGTCAGCCCCTCTCCCTCTGTTGTCACTTTGCACACGCACAAAAACACACACACATACACACAATAGCGCTTTTCGCTCTCTTTCCACTGCACACCCTGCCCTCTAATCAAAGCCAGATGTGCTGTTAGCCATGAAAAGTCGTTTGTGTGTTTTGCAATGAGTGCCCAGTGTTGACAGTGAAACACAACCTGCCGCACATTACGGGTTGTCGTTTTATATCCTTTTTTCCTTTTTATTATTTTTTATTACAGACAGCGGCGTCTTTTCACATGTGGCTGGCACCACAACAGGTTCTTATTCAAATGAATAATAAAAGTATGCTGCCAGGTTCTCAAGAGTGTGAAGGATAGTGTGGGATTGCCAGAAGAAAAGAAGCAGGTGTGGTAAATGCACTCCTGTCAAAATAGCAGGTTTTTCTGCTGCAAACAAGTGATTTATTGAGAAAAATGACATTTAAAAACATTTTGATATGGAAAAAGTCACCAAAAAACATACTAATAAAATTAAACATAATACATTCTATCTCGTACTTAAGTTATGTATGAGTATCCACAATGTAAAACTAGTACAATCTTTTTGTCCTGTTGCAGTCATGTTATGACCCCCCCACACACACCTTCAAATACAAAGAGGGTGGATTAATCTACTCCGTTTTAAAGACCGCACTGTAAGATTTCACCCATTTCCTATTGAAACTTGCCATTCTGTCTGTACTGTCACATGGCTGTTTATCGGTAGCTTGCAGATTTGTGATAGAGTTTGGGGTGTCCTCCTTTTTAAGCCTTTTTCTTATTTGGGCCCCTCCACAATATAAAAGTGCAGTATTTAGCCAGGTTTTTTGGAGGACCCGCTGAAACACCCCACATTTGAGCAGCCTGGGCTGTCATGTTCATTTGTCTAGTCAGTTTGAAAAGAAACCTTCTGTGTCCTAATCACAACATACCAGGCTGTGAGTCATGCTTTTTGATGAGCTGGGGAATGATTCACATGAATGAACATGAGGAGGCTTTTTTGTGCGAGTGAAGGCCTGAAAACAATGATGTAGGACTGCTTCCAAACTCTATCTCACCCCATGAACTCATATGCAATACTGGACCTCCCTTATGTAGAGCAAAATACATAGTCATCTTTCATTGCGTTGTTACAAGGGATGGACATGTTTATGGTATATCAATGATGTGGACGCCTAATGAAGATCCACCTGTATTATTGCAGCATGAGAGTAGTTGGCTGTAAATTTACTGTGTGCTTTGTCATAGCAAACCGTCTTTTATTATGTTGTCTCATGTTTTAAGTCCTAGGAAAATATTGTCTTTTTCCAAAAAAGTGCTGTACGCAACTTATTTCTGTGTTTCGTGGTCAACTACGGCCTATTATTAGATTAAAAATATGCATATTTAAGCAAATGTTATGTATTCTTGACTTCAATGAAGCATTTTCAAGCATAAAAATGGCTAAATGAACTAACATACGCATTCAAAGATGTTGATGAAATGTAGTGGTCTACATTGGTAGAGATGGGTGCCTTTCACATTCATTTATTAATTTAATTAATTATTTTTTCAATTTAAGATATTTATCTCTTGATGTTCGGTGAGGCAGACAAGGTTCACACTTGAATTATGGCACAACAAGCACAATAATAATAACATACTACTACTACTACTACTATTAGTAATAATAATGATTATAATAATAACACGGGCTACTGTTGTAGCCGTAATCCAGCTAAAGCCCAGCTCTGAACCCCCGACGTCACCTCCTGGCCACACTTTCAAAACACATTTATTGCAACACACATTATCATGAGTCTTATTTATGGCTTAGATGGCTTATTTTCTCTCATTATGTCAGCTATAATGGGTAATACGCGTGTAAAGGTGACTGTAGGGGTGTTGGTTCATGTCTAGTGGGCTCTAACAATGTTAAAAACTGTATTTAGAAGGTTATAAACAGGTTTTCTCAAACTACGAAAATATTTGATTTATAAATAAGGAATCATACTTTGTGGAAATTCACTTATCACCGTCCGGTCTGGAACCAACTAACCACGATGTTGGATTACTTTATGTGTTATTCAGGAAAAACTTCATCATGTATGATTCCATTTTAATTCAAGTCATCATTAGTATTATGTTATTTTGTGCCTTCTCCCTGAAATAACTTTCTGCAGGCTTCTGATTGGCTAAAATGGCCTTCAATTTAGTTTTTACAGCACCATCCGCTGCTTTGGCATGCATTTCACAGCCCACAAATGTGTTTCCATGTGGAGATTTGTATTAATGATTAAAAATGCTAGCAGACAGTACATGTGGATATCACCCCAATCAGCACAATAGACAGTATTGTAGCAGAATGGATGGAAAGGCTTTTTGGTCAGTGCACTTGTCACTCTGTGTGACCTGGTTTTGTGTACATATCTGTGTGTGTGTGTGTGTTTGTGTGTGTGTGTGCGTGCGTGTGTGTCTGTCTGCAATCTTGGTCCGAGGCTGAGATTTTTTGCCTGGAAGAGTAATTTGCTTTGTTTGCTTGAGGTTGGTCACAGTTTAGCTGATAAACCACAAAAAGAAGATATTTTGAAATTTTTGTCCTCTTTATTTTGCTGCAGGATTTCAAGTGACTTTTGTTAGATTTTAAAAAAGGGCTTAAATCTTAGATACTGAAGTGATCCTGTATTAAAATATAAATATATACATATTTTGCTATGTGGTTAGCTACTTATGTTAATGGACATGCAATAATAAGATAACCTACATGCTGTATAAAAGTGTAACTGCATTTTTGCCCCCGTTTATCATTAAACAGAATTTTTGTTTCTAGCATAATACCTGCACCATATTTTAAATGTATTTATTTATGTATTTAATAATTGTTTACATATAATATTTTAAACTTCTGATTTGTTTATTTTACTTATATTTCCTATTGCACATTACAATGTCTATTATTTATTTATTTTTAATAATTGTTTGTATCATGATAATACCGTGTTTTTTTTTTTTTATTTAATGGTGTATTTGTTCTATAGTATAATACCACGTCTTTTAAAGTCTGATTTATATATTGACTTGTTTATAAATAGTGTTTACAGCATGATATCATATAATTTGAATGTATTTATTTATTATATTTTTCACAGCGTTATACTAGGTATTTGAAGCTTATTTATTTATTTACAATGAAAAAATAATAATTTTGCAGGTGTCTGAACCCTGCCAATACAAACTGATTGACTGAAACTACAATGTGGTGAAATTGTTTTATTATAACTGCCCTTTCAACCCTTATCCTAGTATGGACCCAAACATGTGATAGGTGAAATGACGGGACTGACAGTTACATAAACCGATGTCATACTACTCCACCAACTTCCGACTGGTGCACTTTGCTCCGACTTGCCTTCGTTCGTCACATTTCCAGTCATAATATGCTTTATGCACCGGTAACATAAAAGCAGGTGATGTAATCTGACACGATTATCATAAAACCACTGTTATTTCCCCAAAGAGGTGAGTGAATAGCCTCCAATTGTTAGAACGATTCTTTGTCATTGTGTCAGCTCAATTCCTTGTCTGGCTGGTGTCACTGCAGACAAGTCACTCACAGGTGTCCCACTTCCAGTCCAGATGGCGCAACCGCCACAGTCAACCAAAACGTTTTCTTCCTGTTATTATTATTATTACTATTAGGTGTTAATTAGTTTCACGGTAATTTTTGCACATGTGACTCAGCAAAGTGTTTGTCAAAGTCAAGTGAAGATAGCAAAGTGAAGGAGTCATGGTGCATTTGAAAACATTCAAGATAAACGTGTTTGTAACCTTGGGTTTGGTACGTCCACATTCCTGTCTTACCTACTTTGAGTCACGTAACTCAGGTCGGAAGTTTAATACCAGTACTTGACCAGCGTTTACAAGACAGTGTTGTTGTACCGTATTGACCCAAATAGAAGATGACCCCTCTGGTGTTTGCCAATTCGCAAAGAACATTTGCTAAATTTAGCTTTTTCAAGCATAAAAATGGCAAAATGAACAAAAACATAAATGTAAGGCATTCAGAAGACGCATTTAAAGATCTGATTTGCAGTATTCTACACTGGTCACAAGGTGTCAGTAATGTTACTGTTAGTGACGGGTTTGTTGTGTAGTTCCGAGCTGCTGTTTAGAGGGCAGCGGGCTATAGAGGGCAGTGATGTTCGGTATGCTGGGTTAGAGCTATCTTTTAGGAAATAAATCTGAAGAAGAGAACTAGGAAGTGTCGAACTGTTCATACTGTGTTTTGAGCTTCGGCCTGTAAGACGTAGTGCCCTGTGTCTATTTCAAATAACTGACTAATTTACAGCCATCCTGACATGTTGTCATTCAGCCGCCTTTACATTACATTGATCAGACAATAGCAAGTCCAGGAAGTATGCTGTTCAGAAAAAAACATCAAGGAACTCTCCTAATGCTAACCTGTGAGTTTATGTAATGTTTTATTTATGTCTAATATGTCTTATTTTCTGTCATTATGTCTACTACTATATTGGGTAATATGACTGTAGAGGTGACTGTAGCGGTGTTATTCCATGTCTAGAGGGCTCTAATAATGGTAAAAAACGTATTTAGAAGGTTGTAAACGTGTTTTCTCTAACTACAAAAATATTCCATTTGTGAATAAGGAATCCCACTTTGCCGATATTTACCTATTATGATCGAGTATGTCGATATTTACCTATTATGATCGAGTATGTATGTATGCATGTATGTATGTATATGAACACCCCTAATATATATACAGTATACACAGTATAGCAGGGGTGTAACGGTTCGCATGGATGTATTGAACCGTTTTGGTTCTGCATGTTCGGTTCGGTCCACTTGCGTACCGTTTCAGTTATATTTTATGTTATTTTTCTGATTAAGTATATTACTGGAGTGATCTAAGCGCTTCACGCGGAACTAAAGTCCTGGCCGAGTTCCCGAACGGACGCCTCTGAGTGTCGGACACTACTGGCTGAGGGGGAGGAACGCTAGTAGGTCGCAGGCTTGACAAATGGCATCGTGGCAAATGCAATGGAGAAGCCTGAGCGAGAAGACCCTGCAATCTCACTACGGTCTCCTGTTTGGGAACACTTTGGCTTCCCTGTTAAAATTACGGATGGACAAAGGCAAGTGGATAAACCCAAAGTTGTGTGTCGACAGTTCCACAGATATATCGAACCTGTAATGCCACAGCAACATCCGAAGACCTGAGGTCAGTGTTCATGACTCCACCATAAGAAAGACACTGGGCAATTCTGCTGCTTTAGAAAAGGCTGCCTCCACCCACTGAGACAAAGAGACTGTATGACTGATGAAAGGGCTCACTTCGTTCATCCCGTTGTTCTATGGAACGTACGCGTCAAGGTGTTGACACTCATTCACATGGCAATGTATTGAGGCCGGCAAAATTATCGAGTTAATTTTTTTTTTTGTGATTAATAAATTTATTATCGTCCCAGGCCTAATTCACATGAGACAGTTTTTTTCTGAATGAGAAATCTTGTAACGTTTTAATCTTGCAAGATCTTGTGACACCACTAATATATATATATATATTATGAGAAAAGTGTGACATACTTTGTAGTGTACAGTAACAAGTTTTGTTTGTGAGTGATGGGAAGAAAAACTCTGACTGGCATAGTTCCGCTTCAGTCATATACCACCACCTTCTGGTTTGCATGTATAAAATATATTCTGGGTATATAGACTCAGAATAAGACATCCCTGTCATTTTGAGACTTTTATCTAGGTCTTATACTACTACATACAGTCATGTCTGTACGTTTGTGTAAACTAACTTTTCTACTCCTGAAGCGCTGCACACAAATGGGTGAAAATGTGTCAAAACATGCACCCGTACTGTGTTGCCTGTGCTATTATTTTTCCTGACAAAATACACCAAATGGCAGCCCTGTTATTAAACCCCATTAGTTGGATTGACATTAAATTTCTCGCACAAATCCATGGGCATCATTGGGTCAGCACAAAATTTGGTACACACCTTTAGGGGACTAGCAAGCGCAAGTCTGTAAAATTTGAGCAAGATACTGTCGTTTCAAAAACATGGCTGCCATCAGCCCTAACATTTTTGGGACTTTGCATATAATTTGCCATAAGTTATTGTCCATTTGGCTAGTGATTATAAAACTCTGCATTTTGATCACAACCGATAGGGTGCACCACAAATGTTTCTATGCCAATTGCATGAAAGCCAGCTAGGCTGTCATTTTGTCTTGTTGCTGCAGTTGTTTTGGTCACAAAGGCTCATGTAGTACTGCAGTGATTTAGCTGAATGGCTACAGATAAGAACACTGGTGACCAAAGAGGGCACAGTAGGGATTGAGAGAAGGCTGGCAAGTTTTACTATTTGTCTGTATCTTTTTTGTAACAATTAAGTTGTAGATGTCAACAAATAGTGATTGATGACTTGTGTTCCTTTTGTGTTTTCACCTCAGGACCTGCAAATACTGCAAATACCAGAGTTACATGTCCGGACCCAGCACACATACCCAGCCTTGTAGTAAGCTGCACTATCAAGGACATTCCTCAAGCCTCCAGGGTCACATCTGCAGTTTTGTTATCAGGCACTTCTTGCAGCTGCACAAGCTTCTGTTTCCACTTCAAAACACACCACTCAAGAGGTCTTTGGACACTTCATTAGACAGAATTGTTCCCATGATGGAACTTCAAAGGAAGGAAATGGACTTTTGTGTTATCATGACCCGGTTTAGATCCATCTGATCATCTGTGTGAGTACTGTGACATACTGTAGCATAGATTCTAGGAGTGTAATGGTACATGTATTTCTAGACTGATTTTTCAGTAGGATATAAAGGCGTACCTCACAGAACACATTACGTAAGGGACCGAAAGCGTAACTGTCTCACGATATATTCACACGTCTAGTAAACAGATACAGTGCAGCTCTGCCTTTGGTTAGAGGGAGTCATGGCTTGCGATTGTGCCTTGGAGCTTCCCTCTTGCATCTTTGACGTCTCTCGCTTGGCTTTTGCGGTGAAATAAGTAAACGGACAATGACAGGTGGATAAGATGAAAGCAGTGTGCAGTCGATATAGGAGAACGGGCTGGAACTATTAATGCTGCATTTCAGGCAGAAACTTTAATTTCCCAAAATAAAATAGCAATTCAGATTTTCACACTGTTCACTTGGGTGCACTTTCTGAAAAAAAACCTTGCAAACTATTTGGTAGCTACGCAGTTTTGTATTCTACATTTTGTTCCTGAAACGTGACTTTAAAACGGAGGTACGTACTGAACCATGACAATGGTGGTTCATTTATTACTTTTCTCATTTTTATGAAGAGCTCATTTCTCCACATTTTTAAACATAAGAATACTGCCTTCATATGTAATAAAACTGCAGAGTTAATTTCCTCTGCAGAGCTCATTTCCTTCTGCTGCTTTATGGAGTCTTCAATTAGAGGAACAAATATGACTGGCGGCTGAAACAGCTCAGATAATTAAAGAACGTTTATTGTCTCTGACAGTAAAATCTGACTTCTTTTCTCCCAACAGGAGTACAACCCGCTGCCTGCAGACACGATGGCCACCGAAGAAAATCAAACCCCAGTTGGGACCGTTGTCCTGGATAAGCGTTCAACACCTCCGTCCGGCAGGGAGACCAGACAGTCAAATGACGGCCGGGAAGTCGGTCAGCACCTGGACCAATCGTGGGTGCCAAAGCAGCGCAGCAGCCCCGCTTGCCTTTACTACAGGAAGTTGTTGTGTGACTGTGAGAAAGACGACATTTTGGACAAGAAATATTTTAAGGAGAAGCTCTTGGTTGGCAAAAGAATAGAAGGACTAACGTCAAAGCTTGGTTCAGGACGATCTTTGTGCCAGCTGGACTTTGGTGGCGAGGGTGGTTTTACCCAGCGTGACAACCCAGGAAATTGTTGCCACAGTCCCACTTCCAACCTCAGCTCCAGCTCCAGCCCCGTTGACAGTCCGTCGCTCAGTGTCAGCATCTTTTGGCCCAACCGGCGGCACGTCCGTCGCTCCAGCCTGCCTGTGTCAACGCTGGAGTTCCGTAAGGTAGCAATGACAGCGGGGGGTTAGCCTGCGTTTACACCAAGCGCTATGTTTCAGTTTGGCACAATACGGTTACAAACCCTACGCTGGCCTATGGATAGCAGTCCAGTCCAGGACAACAGCCCTGTGTAGCTAAGGAATGGTTATTATTAGGGGTGTCACGAGATGCGATGATACACGATTGGACAGAAGGTTCACGAGAACGAGACAAGACGTTATAACATTGCATTTAAGAAAACTACATTGACAAACTAGGACTGGACAGACTTTTTAATTTAACTGAGTCACAAAACAATACAGGTACATTTAGAAATGTTTTATAAATTTGCAAGCATGACCTTAGCATGATTATTAACTGTTAACTGTTAATTACTGTTAATTATTAACATTAACTGTTTTTTCACAAATTTGAACAAAACAAAACATTTTAAAAGTTAAAATAATGACGACAGTTGTAGCTGCTTCTACCTGTGAAGACATGGAAAATAGATTGTAGAATTCAAGTAGATCAGCTTTATGTTTATCATAAAAGAACTGCAGTTCCCATGATGCTTACTGTGCCGTACCAAAAGTAGTGCATTTTTAAAATAGACTCTACTTTTACATGTTTTGATAGAATGCAGCAGTTGTGTTTTAATCGGACAAATGTTAGGTATGTTTGATCAAAGGTAAAATTACTACAGCTTCTGGACATTAACACCGCAGCAAATGTTCAACTCAGAAGAAAAGAACAGCTGCACGTTGTGAGTGAGTGACGCTGGGAACACCAAGTGAAGGTTGGATTGTGCGTTTATAGTGGGCGTAAAGCATCAATCCTGCATTGCGCAATGCTACTTCCATATTACCTGTATTATCATTCATAGTAGCGATGGAGTACACTATCTGGCTGTTGGGGCTGTTGATTCAGTCTCTCTAAAGAAGAACAACATAACTTTAGAAGGCTAACAGGAGTTCAGAACATTCAGAGAAAGATTATCCCAAAATTAATTGACTAATACTGCTTTTCCCAGTATTCCAACAAAGACTTTTTGTCAAATGTCAAATTAGTGTAGCATCAGCTATTTTGCATAAAGGCTGCATGCATTTCACGTTTTAACCTTCTCATCTGCCTAAGAAGTGGAAAAAGATGTCAACCACTGTGCACAAACTGTGTACTCACCATTGTATGTGATACATACAAATCCTATCTTATCCTGCGGAATGCCCCAGGTTTCAGTTTTAAGTCCACTTTTATTTGTTTATACATGCTTTACTTGGCGAATCCAACAAGGGATCCCTCGTACCGCAGCAAAAAGTATTACTTTTGACAATGGAAATGCCAAACCAAACTGGAAACATGGCTTTAGTAGTGTTCTCCTTGCACTATTTATGTAATTGTTTTAATATTTTTTACTTTTAGACAACGCTATCCTGCTGCAGTCCCTCCAGTGAACCCAACTCACTGGTGTCCTCTCCCTGTAGCTCCCCCCTGCTACCTGTTCGCCGGCAGCGACGCCACAACGGACACATTCGCAGGCACCACGTCAAAAACGAACATGAGAGCTTAGAGGGTCTGGACAGCAGGCGGAATAGAAGCTCTTTGGAGACGTTCTTCCTGCGACGGGCGTCGCTTGAATCCATGCAGGACGAGCGGATGTCATTGGATGGTAGGGACAGGAGCTGCAGTGGCGGCAGCAGCAGTAATAGTAGCGATGGGGAGGCCGAAGAGGATAACTCAGAGTTCGTTAGGAACCGCAAGGATCGTTCCACCGTCCTGGTGAGGCGGTTCTTTAAGAACAATCAGAAGGTACATATTTGCAAAGTTGCACTTCATTTTGATGTCTTTCTGCAAAAACGTTCAGATGCATTGACTTGTCTGTGTGTAAGATGACCAAGTCGGTTTGCACTGGAACCAGAGCAATCGTCAAGACACTGCCCACAGGACGCATCTCCGAGGAGGCCTGGGAGGAGGTAGTTTGCCGCTTGACATGGCGACCAAGCAAGAGGGATATTCGCCAAATCGTAATGCGCAACGTGGGGGAACGCCCTAGAATCTGCAGGACAATGTTGCACTTTGTCTGGGCCAAGATACACAAGGTATGGGGGCTGCTAAAAGTGAAAAGTGGCATTTGCATGTTGCATGTGTGCATTAGCACTTGTATCGTTCAAAGGTGCAAAGATTTGACATTGAAACCTCCTGCAACTATTCACGAATGCATCATACATGATGATCACTGTTAAATACTTTCCAAAATCATACTACGCCAAGGTTCATGAGGTTCCATGAGAGCTAGTCAAGTTTTATGGCGTTACATCACTGACACTTTACCTGGAGTTACTCTATGTATGGAGCCAGAACACCACCATTAACTTTTGGCATTAAAAATGCATTTTGGCTTTTGTCTTTACACTGAAACAACTATTGGCACTGAAAAAGATTCCATTGAAAAACAGATTTTTAAAAAGTATATATTATGATGTGTATATGACTTTCCGATCAGTGTTGTTGTTTGTCCAATCTCAACCTGATCCTATCTTCCTGATTTTCCATAATTTTTTTTTTTTTTAACTTTCAACTTAATGGCTCATAAGTCCGAGAACTCTCATGGGAAGTTTTATGGTGCTTTTTATGACACTTTACATATGGAACCAGAATACTCCCATTAAATTTAAAATATTTACTTACTTTAAAATATGTTTGAATATGTTTTTCAATGTCAACTTCCTGGTTTTCACATTCATTCTTCTGGAGAGGAGAGGCTGCTGTGGTTCACATGCTCCTAGCTCCTCCCTTACACGCTGAAAGACTGCGGTTAAGTCACAAGTACAAAAGTAAAAAGTTGACTTTGAAAAACAACAAAACTGAAAAATAAAAGTACTTCAAAGGAAAACAATGAACATGATGGAGAAATCTGAAGGATGACATTGAAAAACATATCATATTAAAAATATTGTACTAGAAAATGTGTGTTTTGTTTTTCAGTGGATAAATACTTCAGTGTAGATACATTATTTTAAAAAGTATTTTCAATGCCAACACTTTATGCCAGTGTTCCGGCTCCATAGTAACCATGGTCTTGAGTTTAATGGGATGCGAAAATTTCCACTGACGATAAGGCATCGGTTTGGGTGAGGTTTTATTTCTCAAGTTCTCATTTCTCTTGGAGTGCCGCGCTCCATGGCTGTGGTTTTTGCTAATTTACCTCTCTGCTTTCTCCTACTATTTGGGTTGAGATTTTCTGCCTGTTATGCATTAAAGATGAATAATTGGTCCAAAAAGTATGCTGATAGACTGACACGCACATACTCATACGCACACACACACACACACACACACACACACACACACACACACACACAGGCTCTTTGTTTAGGGAAGGCTCTCCGCTGCGGAAAAGTGATTTATTCCCCCTGTTGGTTCTGCTCCCCATATTACTGACAGACCCATGACTGAGCCTTCTGTCCAAGTGTGTAAATGCACTACGCAGAGTTGCTAAAGCCACAGAAATTGACAGGATGGCAAATGAGCAAGACAGGAGTAGAACTGTAATTAAAGTTCTTGATAGTGTTACAACCCCTCATGTAAACTGTTGCAGGTATTCAAACACAAAGAGGCTATATACGGGCAAGTTTGCATATGCCTCTGTTGTTTTGCATTTTTACGACACCCAACATGGATGTTCTTGTGTTTTCTGTGGCTTCGCTGGTACACACACCGGACTACCACAACAGAACCCAACACTGTCTACGGTTACTCACATGCAGAGGCATCCACACGCCGCCTGGAGTGTGGTTTATGATTTTGGCGGCGTGTTTTCTTTTACGAGTCTTTTGTGGTTTCAGGAATACGACCCGAGCGGAGCTGCTGTAATAATGAAGCCATTCAAATAAGTCAGAGTTGCCAGCAAAACACTATATGAGCTACTGACACACAATGAACTGCAGTTGTCATCTTTAAAATGTGTTAAACATCTATGTTATATAACTAACTCAGGGTACACAACCAGCGGGTCGCGGCCCAGTACCGGTCGCAAGATCTTGTGTCACAAGTTCTCGCGAGATTAAAACGTGACAAGATTTCTTGTTCACAAAAAACTGGCACTAGGCCTGGGACGATAATAAATTGATGAATTAATCACACAATAAATGAAAATGAACTGTGTAAATTTGCTGGCTTGTATATATTGCCATGTGCATGCGTGTCTGTTTACCTCGTCTTCTGCCTCCAGGAAGAGGATTCACTCTGTGCATTGGTTTCAGCCCCATGGTGCCTTTGTTCTATAGAAAAAGACATGACCGGAGTGAGCCCTTTTGTCAGTCATATAGTCTCTTTGTCTCGGTGTGGGGAGGCGGGACCGGTAGCATACACATAGACTGCAGAAGCCTATAACGTAGTAGAAATTAAATTAGTAGATTGATATGGTATGTTTATTTGTTTCAGACATGCCTAACAAGTTATATGAAGGAACATCAAATGGTTACATTTGCATAGTTCAACATGACTGAAAAGGAAGAAACAGATTTTAGATTTAATCCTACCCCTTCCCCATGTCTATTACTGATAATTCATTCACACCATAACTTTAACTTTACGACATTTGTCATTTGTTATTTTTCCACTTTGAAAGGATGGTGTTATTTGTTTTATATGGTTTATTGTATCTGTATTTCTATTTATTGATGTACCTGTATCGTATAAGTGAGCAGATATGACGTGTATGCCTGTGGCGCTACGTACACAGCGTAAGTTTTACGTAGGGTCAGTTGGGGAATTGCTGGATATTACACACTATTTCTGAGTTATTGCTCTGGACTTCATAAGAACCACGGTACAATCGGACCAGGGATACCATGGTTTGCCTTTGAGTCATCATATTGCGTCCTGGCGGATGCAGGTAACGCAACAATGCGATCACTGCACAAATTCCAATACGTACTCTCTTTTATGTCACTTTCCCTTTTTGTTTTCATTCAGCAATACAGGATTTGCAATCTTGGCGGTATATTTCTGGTGTTTATTGAATAATCCAACTCCAACAATGTTTTACATTTTATTTTAGTATAAATTGTGCTTGTTGTTGCTCGCTGTAAACTGCAGCATGTGCATGCATGCCCGACTCTACTCAACGAGAGCGACAGGGTTAGCAAATGCCGAGAATGGTGGCTTCTCTGCACTTCTTGGTTGTTTCCTGAGCTTGTTTTGCCGTTGTAATGTTATGTTAGTAATATTGTTTTCCGAAATACATATTTTAACGATTAATAGTAGTTCTGAAGAATAAGAGATATTACGAGATTAGAACATGATCACATCTTAGCTGCACCGCTGTATAAGCCGCAACGCCTGATGAAAAAACATGATCAGTGAAGCCTAAAGACATAAACATGTGGGTGTGGTACATGGATGCTGTAAATTTGAACAGTGTTATCACTTATTTATAAATTATTACTGATTTATGGTGACTGATATGTCTCTTCTGCAGAAAAAAATGCTTATTTTGAGAGAAAAATTTAAATAAAAAAATAATATTTTGACCAAAAATCTGCAAATTTGCACGGCCGTGAATGCTGAATTGCGAATTTGCCAGGGATCCACTGTAAATGTGTATCCTTTTCAGAAATAATGTTTTTAGGAATAATGTGCAATCAATTTATTTTACATAGCCGTCACTTTCGGGTCAAAGTTGGCTCGTGCTTAAGTGAAATGAAAACTATGTTAACAAGTTTTCTCAGTGGGGCTGCATCTGAAAAACTTCCCAAGCCATAGGATAATGGGAAGACCAGAAAGTCAGCCTACATTATGATAGTAGCTACTTAAAATATAGTTATGTCACTTACAGGCGCACAAGCACGCCGAATGCTTTGTGTGAAGTCTTTTGTTCCGTCATTTTGGATTTAAGTTTAAATGAACTATCCAGAACTTTCCACCATGGCATTGAAAGTGGTGTTGTTGCCATTCCCTCCAATGACTTGTTTTTGCTCAACATGAACCCTCTGACAAAGTGCCTCATTGTAACATTCCTAACAAAATCCAACCTAATTCTAACACTAAGTTTAATTTTCAAGCTTCAACCTGATCTTCAGTCAAAGATTCATCCAATTGTTTAAAATTACTCTCTAAAAATATTGGCTAAACCAAGGAGTTTTTCTGGGCTATCTCGCCATGGCCCTGTGTGTTTATTGCTACAGCTAATGACGTGTGCCAAAGAATATGGGATTATATGAGGGAGGGTGGAATATGAGCAGGGTGAGAGAGGGAAGGAGCAACACTCTTGTGAGAGAATGAAAATTAAATTTTATTGGTGGAAAAAGATCTTTCTTGGAGTAAGGACTGTTTGAGGGAGAAGAGAAAGCAAAATGCATTAAAGATGAAGAAATATGAAGTGCATAAGTGGTAATGATGGGTATTTGTTTGAAAAAAAATTGTGTTCTCACACTGGTCTTTGATGAATACAAATTGTGCTGTTCTTATTCTTTATCTTGTGGAGTGGCCAAGGGTTCGATTGGGTGTCCACTTTTATTTGCTTCATAGGGGGATCATTATTAGGTGATTCAAAGACATTTTGCATCATTGTTATGCAGGCAATAACTTCTTGAGAAGAGCACAATAGATGGTTATTGTATATCCTTGTTAGCGCTGATGGTCTCATTTATAAAAATAATAATAATAATTTGTCTTAGTGTCTGATAGGGCTGGGCGTTATGGACCAAAACTCATATCCCAATATTTAGTTTGAATATCGTTATACGATATATATCCCGATATTTTTTCAGCAAACTTAGTTTAGACAAAGTCACAGCCAAATATTTGTGTCAAGTTATTTTATTAAAAGAAATACTTAACGAGGAAATTTTTTGACATTTTAAAGCTTCATACAAGATGCACATTATAAATATAGAAAAAGTCAAATATATGTATATTTTTTTATAACAAACCTATACTGAAATACTCAGCTAGTAAGAAAAGCAAAAAATATGAAGGAGTGCCCGGTTTAAGAGGACATTTTTAGCAACTCAGCAACTCAAAAATAATTTAAATTGAACAGTAGTATTTTTTAGGCAAACATTTTTAAAAGACACAAGCATGTCCTTATTTTGTGCCAGGAAAACCAACCTGTTAACTGCATCAGGATTAGCAACTGTCTGGCTTCCTTGTACATTTGTGGTAAAGCTTGTTGTGCTAAGCAAGTGAGCTTTGTGTTGTGGCGAGAGTTGTGCAGCCAGAGCGCAGCTTCACACATTCCCCGTATTGGAGTTTGTGCCAAGTTTTAAGGTGGTGAAAAATATTTTTTTTATGCTCTGAATCCGAAATACCGCCAAATTGCTGAGCTACAACGAAGTATTCGGGCCACATTCTGACTAATTCTTCCACCGCAGGCGATGTCGTGTCCTCCATTTTCGTGGAAGACGGAGCTGTCAGGCTTCTGCTCCACCCCTCCTTCCTCCTACTGCATGCATGGAGGGAGGCGGGGCAGAAGCTCTCACATAGCGCAGAGAGATGAGTGAGACAAGCCAAGGGTTACGGCGCAAATCCAGTCTATATCGATATTAACGATATGCTTGTTTTTGACATCGTGCTTAAAAGAAATATCGATTTATTAATAATATTGATATATTGCCTAGCCCTGGTGTCTGAGAAGTCAAAGAGAGAAAAGGGAAGGTTTTTCAACCCCGTTGTGCAGTTTAAGCCGCAGTGAACTCCTCACACTACTAATTACAGCCCTGCAGAATCCCTTTCAATGTAACCAAAGTGCGCCTGGCTGAGTGCTAAGTGATCACGCCACATGCAGTGGCAGTGAGGCGTGTATACGGGTTGCATCCGTGTAATTAACGCTTGTTTTATTACAGATGATACAAGTTCAGGCATACAAGAATAGAGCGTGTCCTCAAGGGACACTTTGTTTACTAGTCTCATCACAAGCAGACTCGGGCCAGAATGTTGACATGTTTCATCAATCGGTGCCCTGGGAAAGAAAATAAAACACACAAAAATGCACTTTCTCATGTCCTACTGGAGCATCACAACATCACACTAAAAATACTCTGGCGCATGCGTCAATGGTGGCACAGCCAAGTGCAATACAACAATTTTTATTGACCAACTGCTGTATGTTCTGAACTCCTGTTTCCATGCTGCAATAGTGGAGGTCTGCGTGGATGTAGCTCAACTTCTCATAGCTGTTGTTCCGCTACAAAGGAATGTGCTGCGCAGGCCACTTTCTCTGCGTGTTGTGGCTTAGCCAGAGATTAGCATGTGCGTTGGGGGGGGTTATACAGTACTTGAAACACACGACTGCTAGTAATGTACTGTACCACATTCAATGCTCTGTGCATGTGGAGTTTGTTTTCAGCTGAAACACATCAAGTTTGCTTTGGTGGGGTGACACTGCAGTGTCAAAACTGCATCCTGGTGTGTTTTTTTCCACATTTTGTTGGCTTGAAAAGTGTACACGCGCTGTTAGCTCAGCCGCCTCGCATCCCCGTGGCAGAAAAGACTGTGAAGTCTGCATATGATAGCACACATGGGGGTCGTGTGGAGTAGAAAGCTTGCGAAGTCGGAGTGAAAATCCATAAAAAGTGTCTTTGTAGCTTCCCACTCACAGTCATACATTGACAACCCTTAATTTTTTTTTTTCTCTTATTCATGTAATGTCATACTTTTTCTTGTGAAGTGATGACATTTTTGAAATTGTAATAATACACATTTTAAAAAAAATTTAATACTTTTTTCTTGTAATATGATTTTTTTCCCTTATTAATAATGACCTTTTTCTTTCTAATATTACACTTATTGTCTTGTCAAATTAATTATTTTTTTTCATATTTCACTCTTTACTTGTAGAATTAGGACATTTTCCCCTTAATTATTCCTTTTTCCCTTTGTAATACAGACCTGATCAAAATCTTAAGACCAGTTGAAAAATTGCTAGAATTTGCATTTTGCACATTTGGATCTTAATGAGGTTTTAAGTAGAGCTACAATATGCAAAAACAAGAAGGGGGAGTGAGACAAAAAGCACTTTGAAAAAGTAATTTATTGAAAACAACAATTAAACTGAAATAGGCTGTTTATCAGCTGATCAAAAGTTTAAGACCATCGCTCAAAAAATAAGAAAAAAACTCTCCAAACCAGAATTAAAAATGTTCTCAGTAGGACTCAGTAATGAGTAGCTCCACCGTTCTTGTTCATCACTTCAAAAACGGGTTTGGGCATGCTTGATGTGAGTGTTTCCAGGAGGCTAGTGGGAACATTGCTCCAAGTGGTGAAGATGTCTTTTGCCAAGCAAGCATTGTGAACTGCAGCGTTGTCCTGTTGAAAAACCCAGCTGTTACCACACAGACGAGGGCCCTCAGTCATGAGCGATGCCCGCTGCAACATCTGCACGTTTGACGACCCTGCACCACCTGAAGCTCTAGTGTTCCACTGAATGAAAAAGCACCCCAGATCATGATGGACCCGCCTCCACTGTGCCGGGTAGAAAACATCTCAGGTGGGATCTCCTTGTCATGCCAGTAACGTTGGAAGCCATCTGGACTATCAAGATTACATTTTTTCTCATCAGAGAATAAAACTTTTTTCCACCTTTCAATGTCCCATGTTTGATGGGCTCCCTGGCAAAGTCTAAACACAAATTTTTGTGGCTTTGAAGGAGACGAAGTCTTTGAATTATTTTTTTGTTTTTTAAACCCTTTTCCCGCAGATGCCGTCTGATGGTTATTGCGCTGCAGGCGGCACCTGTAAGGGCCTTAATTTGGGTCAAAGACCGCCCTGTGTCCTGATGGACAGCCAATCGGATCCTCCGGCTCAATGCAGGTGTGATTTTTTTTGGGTCTACCACTTAACTTTTTTGTTCCATAATGCTCAAGATCTTTCAAAAAATGTAGAATGACTGATTTACTGCCCCCAACCTCAGCAGCAAAGGCACGCTGCGAGAGGCCTTGCTTATTCAGCTCGACAATCCCACCACATTCAAAAAGAGAACGCTTCTTAGTTTTAGCCATCAGGAGGGCATGACAGTGTGAATGCCTGACAGAAAATGAACATTTTGAGCAGATTTTGGCTATCATAGCCTGTGGTCTTAAACTTTTGATCAAGTGATAACTAACCTATTTCTTTTTTTTTGGTTTAATTTTAAGTTCCAAATGTTTTTTGTCTCACTCCCCCGTCTTGTTTTTACATATTGTAGCCCTACTTAAAACCTCATTGAAATCCAAATGTGCAAAATGCAAATTCTAGCAATTTTTCAACTTGTCTTAAGATTTTGATCAGGAGTGTATTACACCCTTTTCTAATAAAATTGTTACTTTTCTCCTTAACATTATTCTTAAAAAATAATATTTATTATTATTATTATTATTATTATTACTATTATTATTATTATTATTATTATATTTTATAATATTTAATATCCCCACTTTCATTGTAATTCTAATATTAAATATTAGAACAAAAAGTATGATTTTTGTTGTCATATTTTACTTTTTGTCTTGTAATTTTTTTCTTGTACTATTGCATGTTTTCGTGTAAAAATTTTTCCTTTCTTTCTTGTATGATTAGAAATGACCTTTCTCTTTATATATATATATATATATATATATATATATATATATATATATATATATATATATATATATATATTAAAAATATTTAGTCTCATAATTAGGTATTTTTTGTAATTTTTTTTAAAATTTTAACTATTCTAATAAAAATAGAATTTCTTTATTTTTAATAGAATAGCTTTCTTGTTGTAATATTGTATTTTGTCAAGTAAAATTAAACCTTTTTTCTTGTAATATTTGTGTAAAATCAAACACTGCTACTACATAATTTTTTATAAAGCTCTTGTAAAGCAATAGAAATGTAAACTATATTTCATTCAAGTACATTAAAAGTGTCTGATGTAGTAGCATTTCAAGCACTGAGGCTATCTCACCAACTCAGCTGTATTATTATCTCCCACTAGGAAGTAGTTAAATAATAGCATGTTGTTGTTGTTGTTTTGTGCTATTCTGAGTGCACTCCATGAATGATACAATTGATGTAAAAATAGCTTTGCTAACGCTCATGATGTGAGAGGTCAGCCAGAGAAAGGGTTTAACCCAAAAAGAACAAAAGCATTTTTTGAGGAAATATTTGTGGAAAGTGTGACGTGGATGTGAGATTATGAGGTTCCCTTCATAAATCTCAACACTTGAATGATCTTCACAGCTCCAATTATCATTATTGACTGGATGTGCACTCACTGGACACTTCATTAGGCACACACTTAAAGGTAAAGGTAAATGCTGTAACGGCTGAATTTGCAATGCAATTATTGTGTTTGATTGTGGAGGTGGACTTGATGTGGCCAGTAGGTGTAATACTAAGCGTATTATCCTCATATTCTGCTTGAAAATTGTCCATAAATGTAAAAAAATCTGCAGTTATTTCAATTCCAGCATCCTTGCCCATGGAAGTAAAGCTTATGGGTCCACCTAGTGGAGGCCATACTTCAGTGCAGATAATGTCTGGGCAGGCCCTTGAATTTTCTGCAGTAGGTGGACCCTGTCAATGTTCATCCACTAGAGGGTAATACTGCAGAGGTGTGTGGCATGTACGGACAGCTTTGTAACACAAGCACTCGACCTCTTGTATATTTGTCAGCATTTACACACCACATCTTTGTAATTAGTAGATTAACAAAAGGAATTACACAGCCAGTGTTGTCCAATCATTATGCTGTCTCATTAGTAAGCCACCGAAGCGTTGATCAAAGACGTGCAAAACAAAAGCCGGCCAGCAGCTGTTTGCATTGTCCTCAAAACAACTTTGATGTCACTATTGGAAATGTCCACTTGTTTATCGACATTCGATGGGACATACTGTATTTACTTGCTACCGTGTCACCTGACACACAGGTAACGTTTATCCAAATGAAAATGTGATTGTTCTTAATACAATAGTCAGTCTAAAACTCTCATTTTTGCCCTGTCAGTTTAAATTAGGTTTGAATGGTGCTTTTATGGAAGAACCTGTGGAATTGTTGTCTCAATATTAATATTATGGTTTTATTCTTGTAAAACCACAATTGAAAAAGTTTCTTGTAATACTCCTTTTTCTTATAATTTTACACTTTTTTCTTATAAAACTAAGACTGTTTTCTTGTAATATTGTAATTTTTACTCATGAATTTCTTATTACACTTTCTTGTAAAATGACAACTGTTTTTCATCGTGTTTTTTCATTACACATTTTTCCTTGTACATTACACTTTCTTTCTCGTAAAAAAAATTCAGACTTTTCTTGTAATATTACATCCTTTGTCACTACAAAATGACTACAGTACTCTTTTATTGTGTTTGTGGTGTTACACTTTTGAAATGACTCTTTTTCACTTAAAAGTACAACTCATTGCTGTAGTTTTCCAATTTCCAAAATATTACATGTGTTTTTCTGATAAAATCACGACTTTTTTCTGTAAATTACCGTATTTTCACGACCATAAGGCGCACCATATTAAAAGGCGCAGTCTCATATACAGGTGCTATTTCTGTATTTAACGCATATACAAGGCGCACCGTATTATCGGGCGAAGGTATGCACGCTAAAACATTCCGTGTCACTTAGACGTCAGTGAGGAAGCGACAGTGCTTTATTTCTTTAGACAGATTAAGAGCAGAACTGTCATTCAGTTTATCAAACCCACTTGAAATCAGGATGGTCATCACTCCACACAACAGTCTCAGTCATGGTGCACAACTAAAAACATCACACAGCAACGCAAAAACAGACAAGACACTACCGCTACTTTTGCAGAACAATAACTAACAACTGTGTAGCTCAAACATGTAACTTTAAGAGCGTTTGCACCAAAACACTACCGCAAAGCATGCTGGGGAACAGGAAGCGCTCCCAGCAACACTACAATACGCTAGCATGCATGCTATTGTATGTTTTCAAAAAGCCAATGGGAGCAAAACTGTGTTCGGTTTTACTTTATTGGAGTATTTAACAATGTACTCACATTATTTTTGATCCATCAAAGTCTTCATCTTCCGTATCCCAAATGAACAGCGGGGCGAGTTCTCCATCAAACATGCCAGGTTCCCTCTCGTCATTGTCAGAGTCAGTCTCGTTGCAGTTGTCTCAGAAATGATGCTGCTTTTGCGAAAGCTCAAACAACAGTGCATCAGACACATTAGCCCAAACATCCACAATCCATTCACAAAAATTGTGGCGTAACTCGAATGGCGCTGCCTCCCAGTCTTAGTGAAGCTGTGTTTACTAGCTGTCATCATCACTCACACGCCGCTCACAACTTCACTTTAAATGCCATGTTTACACCGATGTCCAGCGGTTGGAGTTCCTTTTGATGTTCATTTCCTGCACTTGGTTTTTCACAGCTGCTGTGGTGACGCGTGCGAAAAAAAACATCCGGTCTCTTTCCGTACACGTCACTCAGCCACTCAACCATTTTCTCCTCATCCTTCCAGCTCCTTTGATTGGTCCAGCTGGAAACTTTTCTTTAGGCAGCGTCTTCCTCTTAAAAATCACCTTAGGTAGCAGTTTCTGTCCATTACCATGGCAACCAAGCACAACAGTAGAAGCTGACTTCTCGTGCCCTGTTGTGTGTATCGCTACCATGCTGGTCCCCTTCTCTACAGTGTGGTTCACCGGGATGTCGAAAGTGAGTGGCACGTCGTCCATGTTGATGATGTAGTGGGGCTGGATGTGTTTGTCTGCAATGTTTTTACTGCAGTAGGAGGGGAAGATGGCCAGCTTTCCTTGTAATCCGCTGGATGTTGCTGCACCACGGTAGTCCTTGTCCGGATGGATAGATGGCGCCATTTTATAATATAAAACTACTGGGTCCGTGCATTTAGCGTCCTCAGTCACGTCCACCTTTCCTCTATACAAACAGCGTGTCGGCAGGAGACGCTCCCAGTCAGTCGAGCGGAGCGCTAAAAGTCACACAGCAACACTTACAGATTTTGGAACTCGGTACACGCATAAGGCGCGCCGCATTATAAGGCGCATTGCCCATTTTGGACAAAATTTAAGACTTTTAAGTGTGCCTTATGGTCGTGAAAAACGGTACACTTTTTTTCCTGTAAGATTGTGCCCTTTTCCTTTAAAGTATGACACCAGTTTCAAATACATTTCTGACATTCTTTGCTGTAATATTGCACTTTTTTCTTCCTAAATATTGACTTAAAAAAAAACATTTATTTCCATTCATTTTGCCTTTAAAATATTACATTTTTTCTAATAAATATATACACTTTTCCTTGAAAATATGATATTACTTTTTAAATATATTGCTTTTTCCTCTGAAATATTACGCTTTAGTCACATAACGTATTCTTTTTTCCTTTAAAATATTATGCTTTTTTCTTATAAAATTAGAAGTTTTTCTTGTAATATTGCACTTTTTTCTAGTAAAATGAGCCCGTTAAAATTAACATTTTTTTGTAATCTTGCGCTTTTTTCTTGTAAAATTATCATTTTTAATAATTGTAGAATTATAACTTTTTTTCTTGTAATATTAAACTTCTTCCTCGTAAAATTGTTTTTCCTTTATATGCTTATGTGTAATTATAACTTTTTTTCTTGTAATATTACGCTTTTTCCTCGTAAAATTGTTTTTCCTTTATATGGTTATGTGTGACCTGCCTGCTTCACACTGCCCGCGCCAAGGCTCGAACACAGGCCCTTTTGTAATGGGAGACGAGAGCGCTGACCGCTCAGCCAAAAGCCTGGACTGTCATCCGAGTGCTCGGTGCAGCTCTTAAGGCAGAGGAAGTGAGGTTTTACCAACATACACTTGTGCAGCTGCACTGGCTGGTATCCGTTACATAAGGTTATCGTTTAATTCATTTTGAACATGCATACAGTTACATTGGAATACATCACATAGTATTATTCGCAGTAGTATTTTTACACTGTTTTCTTGTACATTAGTAGTAGTAGTGTCGGACTGATAGTGTCGATTGTATGGACATGATTATTTATTGTTTGTGTCATGAAGCAGTTAAGCCAAAATGGAGGGCAGTACATGGCTACAACCAGCAGAGGTGCTATTGATTCAGTCTTAGCTAGTTTGCTGTGTAAAGAAGCCTGACTTGACATCGTGGCATGGAAACAGGTGTACAGTGTTCCCTTGTTTATCACGGGGATAGGTTTCCAAAATAACAAGCAATTATTATATATGTTTCAAGGCTGTAAAACCCCTCACCATAAATAACATTTTCTCACATTTCTCTCTTGACGTTTTCCGTGTGTCGAGACGTTGTTTGTGCATTTTTTTTTCCACGTCACGCGTGTAAATGAGTTATTCCGAATGTTTCAGAAACCACAATATTGACGTTAACCCGAATATTGACTGCATGTAAACGTAGTGATTGAGAGAGGTTATTAAATTCCATTGCAAATACTTTTAAAAAGATCGAACAATTAATCGTGGCCGACCCTCATACTTAACCATTGATGCTTTTAGCATCTGTGCTAACAGTATTTTTTTAAATAGTATTGCCTTAGAATTATGACTTATTTTCTTATGCGGTATAACCTGTCACTATTCAAAACACAGTCCAATGCATTGTGTACACACACAGGAGGAGGATGAATTGAAGCGTGGCACACCAGCATCTCCTCCTCCTCCTACATCTTTGTGTGTTTAGAGTGTGCTGACTGATAGCATCTTGCTAACCTAATATGGGGGTACCCTCTCTGAGGCAGAGATATCAGGCTTTTTTTCTTCCCTTGCTTTGTCCATTGCTTCTATTTGCTTCCCGCCTCTTTCTCGCTTTCTCTCCCCTTTTGTGAGCTTTGTCGATGTAGAGAGCTCTCACTCACCATCTCTCTCTCTCTCTCTCTCTCTCTCTCTCTCTCTCTCTCCCCTGTCCATATCTACTTTGTCACTTTTGAAAGCGTTCTTAATCAAGACAAAGAGGGATTGGAGTCGTGTCTTTCTCTGTACATTTTATGAAACGGTAAGTTGGAGTTCTTGCACTTTTCATTCATGTTTTATGTGCATGATTAATTACATTTCTATTCGTTTTAGCAAAAATATTTTACTGTGTCATGCAATATATTAGCATAACTACATAGTACGCTTGTATTTCTCCAGAAGTGTGTTTCTTGCATATGTAAGAGCATCCATGACGCTTGTTCCTGATCATGAGATGTGTAAATCTGGGGGAGTGTGGTGGGAAATGATCCCATTGGCCGCTCATAGGGAATGGCTACCAGCCTGTTTGGTCCTCAACATGACCTCCTGTTTACGCTTTCTGGCCCATTCCTTGGCTTGTAACACAAAACAGGAAAATAATTGTAATATAACAAGACTAAAGTAACAATTTTTCCTCCTTCTCCTAAAGTGACGACTACATGCTTGTAAAGTTGTGGCTTAAAGGAAAACTGCACTTTTTTGGAATTTTACCCAATAATCTACAATCCTTTTGTGAGACATTTGGAGTCATTTTTCAAAGGCTTAATAGGTGGAATAAGTTTTTCTCATTACATGCATTCTTAGCTGCGTCTTTTTAGCTGTTTTTATATATTTAGAACACACAGAAAAGAGAAATATATATGTGTTCATGTCTCGCAAAACTATTGGAGATTATGGGCAAAATTACCAAAAAAAATGTGCAGTTTTCCTTGAACATTGAAGATTTTGTATCATAGTTAGGGCTGTCAAAAATAATGCGTTAACGCTCGTGATTAATCTGAAAATCTTAACGTGTAAAAAAATAACGCAATTTAATTATATAATTTGTGCTGCTTTAATTTGATATGTGGTGTTTTGTGGCTGTTGATGTTTGGCGACACTTGGTGGACACTAATTAATTGAATAATCCACTGAATGCTGTTCAACACGGGTTGATTGCTAAAGAGCCTACTGGCTGGACATGTTTGTTACAGAATGCTTTGTAACATGCTTCTGCCTTGGAGAATGTAAGATGTGGGTTTGAATCTCCGCTGTGTGGAATTTGCATGTTCTCCCTGTGCGTGCGTGGGGAGAACCAAGCCAATGGTAGGGGAAACCCTACCACCGGCTTGCGATCAGGGTGTACGTCGCCTCTTGGCCAAAGTCAGCTGGGATAGGCTCCAGCATAAACCCTAATGAGGATGAGCGGCATAGAAAATGGATGGATGATCTTGTTTAATCATGATTAATCACAAAGAAGACATGTGATTAACTTGATAAAATTTTTCAATTGATTGACATCAATTGCGATTTTGTTGCAGCAATAAGACTGTATTGTAAAAGTACAATTTCCGTCTAATATCACTACTTTTTTGCACTAAATTATGACTTTATTGTTTTTTCTGTAAAATTCATATTTTTATGTAATTTTTATGAATTTTAATCCTGTGCAATTTATCGCAAATTTAGTGCCGTAATATTATGATTTTCTCATTACAATCTTTCTTTTTTACATGAGTAATGTTATTCTTCTAAAATTTTGACTTAATATTGCAGATGTAATCTCATGAAGATGTAATATTCACCTTATTTTGTAAAATTATGTTTTTACACTTATAAAATGTTTTTTGTTAACATGAATTAGGACAATATTTTTGCAGAACTATCATTTAATATTAGGGATGTCCGATGTTATTGGCCACTGATAATTACTGGCATAAAAATGTGATATTGGCCAACATCGGTATCGTTTTTTTCCTACAATAAAAGCCAATACAGAGCTTTTAGCGCCAAGCTCACAAATTTGCTACACTGCATAACTTGCTGCATCATCAAGTTACAGTGAGGAAAATAAGTTTTTGAACACCCTGCAATTTTGCAAGTTCTCCCACTTTGAAAATAAGGAGGGGTGTGAAATTTTCATCTTAGGTGCATGGCCACTGTGAGAGACATAATCCAAAAAAAAGTCCGGAAATCACAATGTATGATTTTTTTAATAATTGATTCGTATGTTACTGCTGCAATTAAGTATTTGAACTGCCAGTCAGCAAAAATTCTGGCACTCAAAGACCTGTTAGTGCGCCTCTAAAAAGTCAACCTACTTTCCACTTATTATTCTAAATTAGAAGCACCTGTTTGACACTTGTCCACCACCACAAAATCAGTAAGACTCCAACTACTAACATGGCTAAGACCAAAGAGCTGTCCAAAGACACCAGAGACAAAATTGTAGGCCTCCACAAGGCTGGAAAGGGCTACGGTACAATTACCAAGCTACTTGGTGAGAAAAGATCAACTGTTTGAGCAATTATTAGAAAATGGAAGAAGCTAAACATGACTGTCAATCTCCCTCGGAATGGGGCTGCAAGCAAGATCTCACCTCGTGGCGTATCAATGATCCTAAGAAAGGTGAGGAATCAGCCCAGAACTACACGGGAGGATCTGATGAATGACCTGAAGAGAACTGGCTCCACTGTTTCCAAGGTTACTGTGGGTAATACACTAAGACGTCATGGTTTAAAATCATGCATGGCACGGAAGGTTCCCCTGCTTAAATCAGCACTCGTCCATGCCCGTCTGAAGTTTGTTCATGACCATTTGGATGATCCAGAGGAGTTATGGGTGAAAGTTATGTGCTCAGATGAGACCAAAATAGAACTTTTTGGTCTTAATTCCACTCGCCGTGTTTGGAGGATGAAGAATGAGAAATACCATCCCAAAAACACCATCCCTACTGTGAAGCATGTGGGTGTAAGCATCATGCTTTGGTGGTGTTTTTCTGCACACGGGACAGGACGAGTGCATTGTATTAAGGAGAGGATGATCAGGGCCATGTATTGCAAGATTTTGGGGAACAACCTCCTTCCCTCAGAGGATTGACGAAGGGTTGTGGCTGGGTCTTCCAACATGACACTGACCCGAAGCACACAGCCAGGATAACCAAGGAGTGACTCCGTAAGAAGCATATCAAGGTTCTGGAGTGGCCTAGTCAGTCTCCAGACCTAAACTCAATAGAAAATCTTTGGAGGGAGCTCAAACTCTGTGTTTCTCAGCGAGAGCCCAGAAACCTGGCTGATCTAGAGAAGATCTGTATGGAGGAATGGGCCAAAATCCCTGCTGCAGTGTGTGCAAACCTGGTGAAAAACTACAGGAAACATTTGACCTCAGTGATTGCAAACAAAGGGTACTGTACCAAATATTAATGTTGATTTTCACAGGTTTTCAAATACTTATTTGCAGCAGTAACATACAAATAAATTATTTTAAAAATCATACATTGTCATTTCCAGCCTTTTTTTTTTTTTTAGATTATGTCTCTCACAGTGGCCATGCACCTAAGATGAAAATTTCAGACCCCTCCATGATTTTAAAGTGGGAGAAGATGCAAAATCGCAAGGCGTTCAAATACTTCTTTTCCTCATACTGTGCTGCTCACAAGTCTGTGAGAATAAGGTAACTCTGTATTTAAACAAGCAGACTAACAACAAAGATCACAATGAATTTACCAGCTCCTTAGAAATCGCAAGGGGGGGTTACCATTCCACACACTAGTCTTACTCATGGTGTTTTTTAAAGAAAGAGCTCATCACACAGCAACGTAATAAGCAGATAACAGACAAGACACTACCAACGAGTAATGCAGAATAACCGACGACTATGTGAGCTCTAACCATGTCACTTATCAGCTACTTACAACAACAGTACAGCAAAGCACGCTGGGAAACCGGGAGCTCCGCTGTCAAAACCATATACGTAGACGCCGCTTTGCTGAGCCGTACGTCATATTGGATGTGGCAAGGCTACGTTTTAAGTGAATACAAGGAAATGTACGTCATAAAACGCCTTTCTACAAAGAAATTTAAGTTAATGCCTCTCATTTACACACTCCCACACGCACTAATATACTTGGGAAATAGTTAGGCACCAAAAACAATGTATTTGATCTTCTCAGATGGCTAAGATAAGAACTTTATGTATCCAACACAGTAGTAATTTACATTACATCAGCTATAGAGCAGTAGTAGGGAAGTAGAGAAGTAGTGCCAAAAAACCATACACAATATATACTGTATATAGTTTTCATGCAATAAAATAATAACATGAAAGTTATCAATCAAAATATTAATCAGCAAATTCATGCATTTTAAACGATACCCCTTTAACTAAAAATAAATTAAATCTTTCCAAAAATAACATAAATCAAGGCACAAGAAACACAAATGTATTCTTATGTAAAATATATAATACATGAATTATCTACTCAGAGATGGGTGGAGAAGCCAAAAAAACAATTTTACAATAATTTTACTCAAGAAAAATATATGTGATGATACACGTATCAGTATGGGTTGATATCGGAATCGGAAATTGAGAGTTATATATCGGACATCCACAATTTGTCTGGTAATATGATGATTTTTGTTAAATATTTCAACTTTCTTCACAGAAAACAACAACTTCAATTTTTCCAAGTTAAACAAAGTGTTTTCTATTTTTTTCTTGTAAGAATCAAGGCTTTATTATTGTATTATTTCAACTTTATTCTTACTGCTTTATTCTGGCACATACAATAACTTTAACGATAATAATAACAAATTAAGTATTTCCTTTCTAGTACAGTATTTTTTTCTGATGAATTTATTTTCCTGTCAGTGTACTACAATACTACTTCACATAAAAGCATGAATGCCATTTGTTTGTTTGCTTCGGTTTCTCTTATTGTTCTTGTTATTACCGTTTTCTCCTCCTCCCTGGAGACAGGAGTAGATGACAAGATCCATCAAATGCAGTGATTGTTCTAGAAATCCAAGGCGGCTGATTATGTTAACTTTATGAGGCTCATTATTTTAAGCTTTGCTCACTGACATCTCCTATAATAATGTACCCACACTGACTGTATATATTTGTGCTCTTATATATGCAAAAAGGGTTATCTTCAACTATTACGAATATTGACGGTATTTCCTTTATGTTGAATGTTTTTCCTTCATTGTTTACCACTTCACACAAGTTGTGATAAGGTGGTGGGCTTTGCTCTTGGTGAAGCAACTCCTTGTGAAATTCAGCAGAGGATTTTGAATCAAGGTAACAGCAGGCCATCCCTCTGCTTTCACTTCTTCACTTTTTTCAGGCTTTTCCCCCTCCTAAATTCTGCTAGCATATATGAACCAATGCATGTTTTGCCTTTGACTTCACTCATGAGCACACATGAACTTAATCAAGATGACAGAAGTCCAGGCTCAAAAACAGCAAATGAGGTCACAGCACGTGAATGTAAAACAGACACAAATGATTGCACTCACTCCTACTGTTTGTTTGCCTGGTTTGTTTGGGTGTGCTGGGTTTATGTCTCTTACCTACTTTACACACAGTGCAAAGTCCAATCCAATCCAACTTTATTTATAAAGCTCTTTAAAACAACTACAGAGGACCAAAGTGCTCTACAGGGGAGTGAAGCATATAAGACATCTGTAAAATATCGACCCAAGAGGAAGCCTATAGATGTAAAAAAAAAAGGAAGGGCCCTAAAACTGAGCCATTTGGGACCTCACACAACAGGAGAGCAGAAGAAGACGCAGCGTCGCCAAGTCGAACGCATAAAGTTCTTCCCATTAATTAGGACCTGACCCAATCCAGAACGACATGGCCACAAGAGTCTGTAGCTAAAAAGATAACTTCCAAAACCTCAAGAACTTTATTTTGCTCTAGAAAGGTCATTAATTGGCAGTAAATGATTCAGGCATTAAGTCTGCTCTCAAGTACACAAAACAGCATTAGACTGTAGCTTCTTTCACAGCTGTATCAGAAGATCAGAAGATCATTTATTTGCCTTTTTGTAACAGAAGGCAGGATATTGCACTGTGTGCTGAAAGCACACCTTGACATGATAGTCAGACAACTTTGAGCATTTCCTTTCACGCAGGTGCCAAAAGGCACCACTATTCCAGTTTAGATACAACCTCAGAAACCGGAAAATTGTCTGGTTGATTTGTCCCCCCATTTTGTATTAGTGCATACAGAACTGTGACATAGGAAATAAGGTGGTATAATATGTGTAAAAGTTTCTTCAGGCACTGTCCCGCAGCTCTGATGCTACCTTAGACACCTGAAATCTTAGACATATCTATATCTATATCTATATCTATATCTGTATATATATATACTGTATCTATATATATATATATCTCTATATATCTACATATAGATATATAGCTTGCCAGCTGCCGGAATATTGACGATTGAACGTGGAAAAAACAAAAAAATGGTGGTAAAATGGCGATTTTTACTGGCAGGTTAAAAGAAGCTTGAGGCTCTGTCCCATCTCTGTTTGGTCTCGAGGGAAAATTGCCAGGTCAATTTGTCTCCCCATTCAGTGATGTTTATTGCTGGGTTGATTGATTCCCCCATTCCACGTCTGTGCCCTCTCTCCATACAGAACATGAACCTGTTAAAAAGATGGTAAATGCCTTCTTTATTTGTCAATATAAAAGGGGCTATATACCCTGCTCTATTACTACCTCAAAAGCTTGAATATTGCCGGGCCAATTCATTCTTCCATTCTGTGTAAGTGCTGTTTACAGCAGCGACCAAGGAAAAAAGCTGAAAAATGTCAGCTGTGACAATTTGTGTAAAAAGAGCTACAGTTGCCATCTCTGTTATAGTTCTGATACTACCTCAGAAACTGTAAAATTATCGGGTTGATCTGTCCCCGGTTCCATGTCCGTTTATACAGAACAGCGACTGTAGAAAAATGCGAAAAAATTGCTTTTGCGCTATAGACTTTGTCCTGCCTCTGTTATGTTTCTGCAGACGGAATATTAGTGGGACAACTTTCTCCCAGCATTCTATGTCAGAATCTTGACAAAAATGCAGGCTGAAACCTCTACAAACTTCTGTTTTTAATGTTATCTGCAACCCGTTTAGGGAGCAAACAAGTTCGGCCTGAATGTCTTGTGCCTCCTTTGTGACAACATAACATAACCATGTTGATAAAGTACAATTCCACACTGTGGGCTACATATACACACACACACACACACACACACACACACATATATATACAGTATATATATATATATAGTATGTCCACGTGCAAGGCTTCTCAGAGAAGGGAAAGGTTACGACTGACGTCTCTGCACTGACCTCAGCCCAGAGACCACTGACCAGAATAACAGCCAGGCTGAGCAAACCTCGACCCTTCCTTTCATGAGGCTTCTAAAAGTAGCTATCAGGAGAAATGATGTATCCGCCATCTCTTCTTTGAATGGACGCTTGTTATGTGGGAGAGTACACGAGGGTGGCGAATCTATAGGAGTGACTTACTGTGTCTCCTATGATTACTTACTGTATGTGTTCTTCATTACGTAATTACGATAACAGGCTCTAAGTAAGAGACAGACAGCTGACACATTTACATTGTGCCACCTTGGAGTATTTTGGAATATGCTTAGAAATGCAAATGCTGGTGTAGTGTTGTGTGTGTCATGAAGGGAGTAAGGGAGTGTTTGTGGTTGGTCACATTCATCAAAGCGAGGTCAAGTTGTGTGGCTGCAGTTCAGGGAGTAGACTTAGAGCAGGGTTATTCAGTAAATTGTTCTAGTGGCCACATTTTCTGAAAGCTAAGGACCGGGCTGGACTTCACCCTTCACGATTATTCTGTATATGTCTCTTCTATACCTTCATATTTTTGTTTCACCAAATGGTGCTGTTTTTAAGGACCTACTGCTAAAGCACTAGTCAAGGATCATCAATGGTGGTTCTTACCTGGTGGGTCAGGACCCAAAAATGGGTCATTGGTCTTTGCCTGGGAAAAATGTGTAATGTGACCTAATGTCTGAATACATCGCACTTTCTTGTCTGCGCTATTTGCATGCTATACCACCGCGAGATGCATGCCATGTTGGTAATGGTAATGGTTTAATGTATTTTGAACATGCATAAAAGTTACATTGGAATGCATCACAGAGTGTCATTCAGATTGTTATTATTATTTAATCCTACCCCCTCTCTGTTTCATATCAATTGCCTATACATGTTTTCAGTTCCTGTATTCTTAATGTACTCTTTGCCAATTTTGAAATACGTAAGAAAATGATAAGGTAGTATAACAATGTGCTACAACAGGAGTCAATGTTTACATACAATCACTGTAAATTAGGGATGCGCCGATTAGGGTTTTATGCTTCCCATTCCGATTCCCATCATCCAGGACTGAAATCGTCTGATACCGATCACATGGATTAATTATACATTTTTCAATTTATTTATGATGAGTGCTATTGGCCATGGGTGCCATATAAAGGGGAAAAGTCAGGACAATTCCAAGGTCCCTTGACTGCCAGGGGGCCCAAAGAATAGGGAATTACGAATGAAATTCGTAATTCATTAATTATTGGTTTTGTATTGTGCTTAAAGTCAACCCTACTCGTGAAGCTTACAGAGGATGAGACAACTTCTTTAAGGAGACTTGTTTGTGAAACTACACTGGTGCTGATCTAGCAGGACTTCCAGGTAAATGAGTGAGCACTTGGAGAACCCGGTGTCTTCCACCACTGAGAAAGGCTGGTCATCTTCTTCTGACTGTCACGCACATACGGGCGAGTGTTTTTCACATGGCTGCATTAGCTGTGGTTTGACTGATGATCACACCGTGAGCCTCGAAAACTCACCATACTCCGTCAAGTGTTTGTTTTTGAAGTGGCATATTAAATTAAAGCTTTTTAACGTTCTACCCCCCACAAAATAATTTTCGTGGCATTTTTTTGTCAGTTAAGTTTGACACGGCAGACATGATTGTTTTGTTTTGGCAGGCCTGCGCACTGTGAAGGAAAGTGGGAGGAGGACGCTGCCCAAGACGTTAGTTAGGGCAAGACACTACACTGCACGCAGGGAACGCTGCGGTCTGCAATAGTACTAGCAACAGGTGATCGGCTTTTGTGATCGTCATTGAAAGGCTTATATCGGCATATGCCAATCGTGATTTTTCACGGAAATCGGGTGATATTGTTCGATGGCCGATTGATATGTGCATCCCTACTGTAAATAAACATAGTTTAAACATGGCACAGAAACACAGTTCAATGCTGAGTGAGTACAAATTATGTATTACTTCAAGAAGTCCTGAGGTCATATTTCTCCTCTCTTGTTGAGAAGAATTTTATTACATTTTTAGGTAACAGGTTATTGTTTTCTTTACACATCATTTTAGCAGTTTGAAAGTTTACCAGATCAGCAAATTAAAATAGTTAATTTTAGGAATAAGGGGTTTGTATGTTGTTTATAGTCGGAATTATGGATTATCCTAACAGACCTTTTTGTAGTCCAGTTAGCGAGTGAAGTGTACTTTTATAGTTATTTCCCCACATGTCCACACAATAAGTTAGATATGGTAATACCAGAGAAGAACAGAGATTATGGAGTGATTTTTGATCCACAACAAATTTTGCTTTATTCAGTATTGAGCTCTTTCTTACCATTTTATGTTGTATATTTGTAATATCCAGCTCATATTATTGTCTATTATCACCCCCAGAAATGTATTTTTGTTCACCCTGTCAATGTCCACGCCGTCAATTTGTACTTGCGCATAAATGTCCTTTCTGCTATTACCGAATAGCATTATTTTTGTTTTATTTCAGAGTTCAGGGATAGTCGGTTTTCATCAAACCATCTTTTTAGTATAGTCATTTCATCTGTGACTTTTTTTTTATTACCGCTTGTGTGCTTTCACCAGAACAAAATGCAGTCGTATTGTCTGCAAATAATACTAGCTTTAGGTCTTTTGTGGCTTTACAGATGTCATTTATATATACATTGAACAGTTTTGGTCCCACACGATATATTTAAGCTTGCAGATGTATATAGAATCACATATTACTTCCTGCTTGCTAAGTAGCTTTTTACCCAGCTCAAAACTAACCCTCTGGTTCCATACCTTTCTAGTTTTTTTAATTAGGATATTGTGATTAATATGAATGCTTTTGTTAAATCCATAAATACTGTCTCTGCACACTTTCTGCGGTCAATAGCATCGGTAATTTCCCCAGTTATTTGGCTGTCCACGGCCAATTAATTTATATATGTGTATATATATATATACACACTAAGTCCCCTACTAACGAACATCCGACGTGCGAACATTCGGAGATACGCACGCAAGCCAACTGGTCTATATTTTCATGTGTTTTGCCTTGTAAGTCCATATTTATACTGCTACATGCTTGACCGGCAAACCCATATTTATACTGGTACATGCTTGACCAGCAGAGGGCACTGTGATACTGCTAATGGGACCAACAGATACAGCAAGGCGAGGAAGAGGAGAGAGGAAGGCTAAGAGTTTTATGATACAACCCGGACAGAGCGTGTGATTAAAGTTTATGAAGAGTTAATAGGCCTGCTTAATTCTACACCACCCACAGAACACTACCTCTTTTAGAAGAGTCTAACGACGACGACCATTTGTCCTTTTTTTCAATAACTCCTCCTCCTTCACCACCACAACCACGTATGCTCGACCACTACTCTTCAAAGGTAAATAACATTTATCATTACGTATTATATCATTATTATTGTTTTTTTCATTAATTATCCTCGTTTAATATTACTACAGCATATAAAACTCATATTTACATACATACACATATACTGTATATGTATACACGTACATGTAGTACCTATATCATTGGTAATATTCATTTTTTTTTTCGACTTAAGAACAATTCGACTTAATTGTGTACGTTAGTTGGGGACTTAGTGTATATGTTTCTGAACGACTTGGTCAAGCTTGAGTGGGAGAGGAAGGACATCGATTTGGAGACTTAACTTGCCGTCTGTTCGACATACAGCTGGACATATCTGCTGGAGAAGAACACGCCATAGATAGACAGCATCTCAGCGCTGCAGCATACATTGTGTTGAAAACGGTCCCTCATATAAGGTGTATAATTATCCCTTAAATATAAGATATATGAGAAGTTTGAGCTGAAAAATTCACGTAATTTGGGTCATCACTGAGGGGTGATGATGGGTCCCACAGCCAAACCAGTTGAGAGACACTGCTTTATATGACATGAGTAATCTTTGAAGGAATCAGGTGGAAAATATTGAACTGAATTGGCAGGCCAGTCGGATGACATTCTCAGTCTGTATTTGGCCTGTGGGCCACCAGTTGAATAGCCCTGAGATAGTCTCTCCCTGCAGTGTGCAAACACTCTGTCTGGTATGAGGTACACATCGGCACGAGTGTATGCGCGTTTTAGAAAGTGTATGCGGTCATCTTTGTGCGTGCATGGATTGCAGCTCAAACGTTCAGTGGAACCACATGGTGCCCCACCGTGACCTCTGCTAATCCTCTCCCAGAATGGCTGTTGCCAGGCAGAGAAAATCACCCAAAGGGGTGCTCATGGGCTGTAATAGCAATTTAACCTATCCTCTCAAAACTGCAGGTTTCATGGTCAGTATCAGTAGGCTGCTAATGAGGTGGTGAGTGTGTTAATGATTATTTTTATGCTTGGATTTATGAATGGGATTCGGGACCACTCACTGTGTGAATGCTGCAAGTCTCCAAGTAGGACACAAGATCCCACCAAGCTTGACAGTTGTCACTTTTCGTGGACGAACACTATGAAATTTTATGGCCTTTTGGCAACTCATTTTTTTAGTTTTTTTTATGATAACGATAAAGAAACTATTTCCAGGTCAGCCCATTGGCTTTCTCAACTAGCGAATCTTAACAGTTTGCATTTTTTTTCCACTGGAATGTCCCGAAAAACACTGATCACTCTGATATAAAACACATATTCAGAACATTCACACATTTTTAAAATTTTTTTGATTTTGGTGATTTAAATAATTTGATAATAATAGTAAGTAATAAATAAAAATAATAAATAATTTTAGGTAAGAAACCCTTTCAAAATTGCATCAAACTGCGCTATAACATATAACTCACCAGATATATTTTTTGAAAAATGTGTTTATTTTGGTGATTTCAATAATTTCATAATAATAAAATAATCAAGTAAAGCATATATACAGTGGAACACACTGTATGAGTCTATTTGTATTGGTAATATATTTTTTTTAAATCAGAAAATATCCTTCCTTGCTAGCATCCTATTAGCTGGCGAACAAAATAGCAACCGAAAGTTATGTCGGCCATCTATGATGTCCACACAGCGGTTGATGCTCACAAATGTCAACACAAAACATGTTTTTATGGTTTTACAAGTATAGTTTTACATATTGTAAATGCGTATACATGACGAACAAAACAGGATAAATGAACATTTAAGGTTGCTTTCACCGTCATTAAACACTACTGTTCCCAAAGATACAATGTGGCACCGAGACACCACACGGACAACATCTTCTTGTTTTGCTATGAGTTAATTCTTGAATTCAATCATGTTTCTCACCATCTTTATCAAAATGCTGGCACTTTCTTCGGCTCCGTTTCGGGTTACAGTATTGAGGTGAGAAACACTGCTGAATTCAAGAAACAACTCAATTCAAAACAGGAAGGTGGTGGTGGTTGATCTCGCTGGCACATTGTGTCTTTGGGGCAGCACATCAAGAATCACGTGTTCATTGAAGGTAAACGTAAGCTTACATTTTCATTTATCCCTTTCATTCATCATTTACAGTGTATGTATTTATATGCATTTTGATTTTTTTCTGCATGTCAAACTATAATTGTAAAACTATACAAATGTGTCTTGTGTTAACGTTTTTGGCTTTCTGGGACAGAGTCAGACCTGAAACGAATTAATGACACTAAGTCAAAGTTCCACTGTCAATACAAAGATTATACAATTGGAATGTAATGGTTTAAATAATAATACATAATTTAAAGTAAGAAACCGTTTCAAAATGGCATAAAACTGCGCTACCACATATAACTCACTTCCTCGATAAACTGTAATTGTCATTCCTTTTTCTGCTCATTGCAAGCATCTTATCCAGAAAAGTGCTATACAAAACCTAATTATTATGATTGTTATATAAAAACAGAAAGATGTTAGCTAACTAGCTAGCTTGTGGATCAAAACTCTTCCAACATTTTGTGCATTAAAATGTTAGGTTCCTTATGATTAAAAACATTTCCAAGTCTGCCAATTGGCTTATAATCAATTGGCTAGATAATGTCATAGTTAGCATTTTACCCTGAACGTTGTTATGAAACAGGAGTTCAGAACATCACAATATTTTTTTTTATTTGTTAATTTTGGTAATTTAAATAATTGAATGATAATAAAAATAAAATGAGTGCCTAAAAACAGTGCTCATGGTGTTATGTAACTTTTGCTTGTTTGTACAACTCTTCATCACAACCCTAAATTGGGATTCGGGGGTGGGAGCAGCTGCCACTTGGGGCTTCTAATTTACTTTCTCTGGACTTAAACCATTAGTGTTTCCTGTCCACTCTGCTCTGTAACTTGAGATACATTTAGGGATTCAGCCTTAGTGTGATTGATCTGGCTGCAGCTAACATAATGTAGCATTTCTTTGTTTACTGTACAGTAGTGTGCAAACACTACCTCTGATTGTTCAAAATTGTTAATCCTCTCTCGATACTATTTCTGGACACCAGTGACACCTAAGAGTCTACAGGTTTTCTGGTCACTTTTTGTGGTTGACTGTAATTGTCATTACGGTAAATCTGCTATAAGCTATATGTATGCTGAATATGTGTGTCATTTTGATGGGAAGCAGGTCTGTGTGTCGTGCGCCCGAGGACAAGAATGTTTGTTTGTCCATGCATGTGTGAAGACAGCTGCCGGGTGTCTGTCAGAGGGACAGCAAGTGTGTCCTTTGTTGTCAGCCTCTCCTCTTACACTCACTAGCGCTCGGCGTTCCGCGCTCCGTTATTCACATCTTTCAAGCTATTTGCAGGATGAGGAGAAACGGTGAGAATGGAGCAGGAATAAAAACAAACATTGTCCTTTTTAGACTGGATTTCAAGTGTCAATCCAGTGCAGTACTTGTCTGCAACCAGCAGAGGCACTGTTGAACTTGAAATTAGCTATGGCTACATTATTCTGCTTAATGCGACACTGGCATTGAAACAGGAGTTGAGGACATTCCATGACATTTTTTATTCATCTAAAAACAGTAAATTAGTTTTATATTACTTTTTAATAGTACTTAAAATTATTTAATAATAAATAATTAAAAGAAATACGAATAATATAATAGGTATAATATATAATATATATAATAATATATAATAATATATCATATATAATATAATATAGTATAATATAATATAGTATAATAATATAATAATATATAATTATTATATAATAATTATTATATATAATAATATAATATATAATAGGTCTACATGAATAATAACATTTATAAAAAAATAAATTGAATAATAATATAATCATAATAATAATTGAAAAGAATTAACGTAAATAAATATAACTTCAAAACTAGCTCTTATTCCTCTTCCGGCATAATTATCACCTTATCTGCTCACTCTTCCTGTAAAGTGTCTGAGTATATGCAATAGCCCTAACCAAATGTTATTATTATTATACAATGTAATCATATACAATTACTGTATAAAATACATTACAAAAATGAAGACACCCCTGGTGGAACTCATCTATTCCTGAACTGCTGCACACAAAAGGGTGAAAATGTGTTAAAACATGCACCACCACTGTGTTGCCTGTGCTGTTATATTCCTGACAACTATACCACACGGTAGCGCTGTTATTAAACTCCATAAGTCAGACTGACTTCAAATTTCTCACCCACCTCAATGTACGCTACACTATAACTTTTGGGTGTTAAGCCAAATCACCCTTTAGGACATTGACAATCACATTTCTGTAAAATTAGAGCAAGATTGGTTGGAAAAACGTGGCAGCCATCAAGCAAAACGTCTTTGGGAAAGTCACTGACCATGTGTCAAATGACTGATTGCCTGATTGCTGAGTTTGGTCATTGCATGAGGTGAACTCACTGTTTAGCTTGAAGTGAGTCCATCTGTGTGGAATCCAGTTGTTTCATAACAGCATGACAGGAAAGGCATGCAGGCTATGTACCATGTAGGCCAAGTCTACTATTTTGCTTTTTAGACTTGTCTCTTGAATGTGGACAAAAATGCATTGTTAATCTCGTAGACTGAATGTCTACTGCCTATTGACCAGTGCACCGTTTATGAAGACGTTCGGTCAACGCTCCGATGATTATAAGCAAAACATCCTAATGGAGGCTATTTGTCTTAATACTTCATGGTTTTTAGTGCATACCCTCTTCAAACGTGCAGGCTGGTAGCTCTCTTTCCTCTTGGGACAGTGCAAATGTGATGACCCAATCTTTGCAGGAAACCCATCCCTCCTTCCGGACCTATTATGTAAAACACATAATGAGTTGGTGTTTAAGTTGGCCAGCTTTGTTCCACAATAAATAGTCAAGAGTATCGCAATAACCATGTCAACTGCAGGATGTAAAATTACACATCTTTCTATAAGCTGCTTCTAATTTGTCCTTGGCGTGCTCAACAGGTAGCCAACAATGTTCAGGATGCAGTCCAACTTAACCTGACTCATCCCGCCAAAAAGCTGCTGCTGCTTCTGTGTCGGCCCGCATGCATCAGCAATTTTCAACATTCCTGCTGGCCGCTGCACCCCATCAGCAGTCGTCCACCAGGACCGGATCAGAGGACCCTTCCTGATCACAGCCAGGGATTTTATCCACCCAGGTGGGACTCTACTACTAATACGTTTCTTATCCAAATATTTTTTAAATAAAATAAAATGTTGAATAAAATAAAAATTTTGTCAAAGTAATTATAATTTTTGACAAAATAAAATAACTTAAAGTTTAATTATTTTTTTTTTTTATTATTGTAGACTGATTTTTTAAACTTGACTTTTTTTTTATTGATATAACCGTTTTTGTGGATGTTATACAGTCACATACAGTTACACTCGAAATTATTCCCCCATTGCGGGTTACATTTATTTAAAAATGTACAAACTTTCAATATAAAAGTTTGTAATATTAAATGTGATTTTTTGGTTTGGTTTGTTTTCAACTGCTGCAGGGTTATAAAAGTGATGTAATTTACAATATACCAAGATATACAAAGATATGCTTCAATGTAACTTTGTTAAACATGTTTGAAATAAACTCTACTATTACCTTTACCAATTGGGGGGGGTTAATAATTTGGAGTGCAACTGTAGCCTACAGCAGGTCCACTTTGTGATGTTTAAATTGTTTACATACACATGCAGCGTTCCCTGTGTGAGCCAATACTCAGCTGTGGTTGTGAGGGAAAACTCCCTTTTAGTGATTCACCCCTATTTAGTTACACCTTCTTATTTTTTTCTTTCTTCTAGGTTTTATCTGGCGTCTGATCATCGGACGTCTGTGTGCTCTCTGCTGACCGGAGCCCTTCTGGACGCCACGACCGCGCTCGGGGCTCGCTCCGGCCTGCCCTGCCCATTTGGCCAGTCCCTCAACATGCTGAAAGGTGTGTGACATAATAATAATAATAAAATAATAATAATAAGGTTTAGTTGTAGGTTCCAGTATGGGTAAATTATGTTCAAGTGTCTGTGAGTCATCCCTGTACTTCCTGTGCGGTCTACACTTGTTCCACATGGTCTTTTTTTTGTTGTTGCTTTTGTCGATTACAGTGGTTGCCTTTTGAGTTCATGTACACAGCAGGAATGAAAAGGCATATGTCACAAGTCATATGATATGACTAAGTGTCCAGTCAGTTACTCTGGTAGCTCTCTGTCCAGCTTTTCTGCAGTGATGCTACAAATGTAAGCTGAGCTTGGATGTTAAAAGTCCACTGGCAGCGCGCCATGGGACAGGCTGTCTCTGCAGGAGGGCCCCCCTACATCCACACTGTCAACACACAACCTTGTACGTCTTTCTCTGTGAGTCCCAATCATGCAAAAAGTGACCTGAGAGCACGAAAATACAACCATATACAGTACACAGTGCATGGGCATTTTTAAGTCTTGGCAAGAGGACAATCTTGATTTTTATCTCCTACCATCTCTTTAGAAAACATTCTAAGACGGGATGCAAGGGACTTAGTTTGTAAGGTTAAAGTCATTATTGGATGTTATAGGAGACATTTGCTTAAGTTTGGATGATACACTAATTTCTTTGATACCATATATGGTCATGGTCTCACCACTAAACGGCCTTATTGCCGTGTTTTGTATGACTAACTTGTCTTTTATATGGACCGTCCAGTGAATGCTTGTGAAAGGCCTTTAAGCAGTTTCAAGGATGAAACTCTGCCACAGCTAGCCCGTATTTTATGGGTTTTTTTTCCACATTTTGTATTGAAGTTATATTAACAAACAAGCGGAGGGTTGTAAAAGTTGCCAAGACATAATAGCATAAATGCCATAATTGTAGCCGGGGAGCTTATCCAAAGCAGGTGATAACTGGAGATTGGCTGTTATTTCCTAAATGTTTACATATACATGTATTATTATAATTTATATATATAAATTATATAGAACAAGTTTGTTTTTAAAAACTTTCATAATGACTTGGAGTCCATTGGAAAGTGAAAAGGAAAACATAGCTCTTTTTGGCCACCTGGTTATTTATGTATATTGGTCAAGCGTATTGCACAACACTTATGTAAGAGTAGATTTCATTGTACACAACAGTAGGGCAAGTGTAACATGTAGGCCTGTCACGATAAATAAACAATAAATCTATGAACTGCACAATAAATAAAAACAAATTTGATAACTTTACCAGCCTCGATAAATGAACATGTGCATGCATGTTGGTTGGTGCTGCAAGTGAGTGTCATGAGGAGTAACAAGTAAGCAAACGCAAATGGGTGATTATCCTGAAAGGGGTACCAGCATATGAGAGTATTTACAGACGTACCAGTCCCGTTACTTCGAGGGTTATAACGCACAGACTACAGTGATTTGAAGCCATAGCCATGTCAAAATATACTGCAAACATACTGAATAAACACAGGAAACAGTGTCAAATACATTCATTGTGCCTGTTGTGTATAAAACACGATCTGATGTGAATTTCAGCCTGTTTGCACATCCTCATTTTCTGACATGAAGACAATTAAATAAATACCGTAATTTCTGGTGTATAAGACGCACCGGTGTTTAAGGTGCACCCAATAAATTTAGACAGAAAAACAGATTTGTACATATATAAACTGCATCGTATTATAAGCCGCACATGTCCACGTCATAAAATGGCATATTGTGGCAAAACAATTTTAACATTTTTCCATATTGCATTTCATTTCATTTTTAACTCGTATTGGTACTTGTATTTTATATTTCCTAGCTACCTTTTAAGTGTTAATTTGCTGTGTGATTAGTTTAGTGTTCTTTGTAAGATGGCACCGTAAGTCAGACTGTTATATTGATTGACCTCTGATTTCCAGTGGGTTGACAAGCTTGTCGTGAGTTAACTGATATCCTGTAATTGGCTCCTGCCAAAGAAAGAGCTACCTTTGTCACGTTCGGCCAAGGCCGAGGTTTGGATTCCAGAATGAATACACACAGCGTTGTAACAGAAAAAAATACTTTAATACAAAAACTGCGTACAGGAGAAAAACAAGAGAATACAAAAATACAAACAAAAAGTCACTGGGCAGTAGCCAAAAGTTAGGAGCAAAAAGCACTGCCAAGGATAAACAGAAGGCAGGAGAAAAAATACTAGCAAAACTAAAGGTGCTGCTGAAAACGAAGCAGGGCTAACCTTAGCAAGATAGGCAGGAAACATTGCGGGATAAGCACACAGGGAACAATAACAAAAATACACTAGTAACTAAGACACCACGAAAGCATGAACGGCTGTCGGACAGCAAGGAACAAACTGGGGTCTGACTGCTGCCTTGCAGCAGGTAATGAAGGTGCAGGATGATTGAATGCAGGTGTGTGCAATCAGCTCCGCCTCTGCACTACAAAACAGAGCAGACAGGCGGCAGCAGAGTGACAAAAACGGAACATGTTTCCTCACTGACTCATGTGGCACAGTATTTAAATGATTAGTAGTAGTTGTGAAGTAAAGGAGATGTCACGAGATTAGAACTTAGCCATAAATTGGTCGCACCACTGTGTAAGCCGAAGGGTTCAAAGTTTAAGATAAAGTAGCGGCTTGTACACCGGAAATTACACTAATAGAAAACGGTGGAACTTACGTTTCAGTTGCCGTGATTGCTGAAGTATAACACCTCATTGTGCACCAAATGCATTTTGCTACATCCAAAACTTATACTTTGACCCAACTCAGACAAAACGTGACTCCTCATTAAATGTATATAGCGTATTCCACACACAATGTTGTTAAAAGTGAATCAAAGAAGTATATAATGTAAATGAGCTGATGTCTGCATTGACACACAATGTGAACTTCAGAGTATTTCCGGGTTATTTCTCCTTTTTTTTGCCAGTATTCAGACAATAACAAAAGTGACACTCATTCAAAATTAGAAATATTGTGATTGATTGTGATTTTTATTTAAGTTTAATTTTTGCTAAAAGAGACGGAGTCCATTTGGACCATTTTCATTGGGGTGTTTTTGTCTTTTTTGTTTGTTTGTTTAATTTATTTTACTTAAAAGCTCTTGACATTCCAATTACAATGTTAAATCCTCTTGAGAAATTAAAGTTTATTGCTTTTGATACGGTGTACATGCACATGAATGAAAAAATGGTCTCAAAATAATGACAATAATATTGTTTATCTGCAATAATTTGTGGGACAATTATCATCCATAAACATTTGTTATCGTGACAGGCCGAGTAAAAAGCATGAGTTTAACACCAACATCTGAGTAGCAACATCTTAAAGTGCATGTAGAGGTAGATAAATCTGCTCTTGATACCTCAAATGCAGCTGCTGCCATCTTGTGGCACTCAAAAACAAACTACATCAGGAAGATGCTTACAGCCACAGCTGTTAATGCTAAAGCAGCTATTTCCTTTGTAGACCAATGCAACCAGCCATTATAGGAGACTTGGCAGTTAATTGAATAGAGGCATTAAATTAAGTATTTACGCTAAATTTCTCTCAGTTCACGAGATGAGACGATACACGACACACGATACAGATGCCATACAAAGATGCCATATTTTAAGCCTTCAAATCAACCATACATCCCCAACATAAGACCATGCCAGTATTGAGAGACGGCATGGTCAATTTAGTTATGGATTAATTTGTGGAAGTAGTAAGTAATATTAGTTCCCCATTGCTATGTCACTTGAAATAGAAATGGTAGAGCTCTTCAAGTCGGTCCTCATTTCCTTAGTAACACAATTTGCTGGCACTGCTGAAAAGGAAGTGTGTCCAGCCACCAACCCATCCCTGCCAGCTCCACTGTTGCTATCTTTCATTTTCTTTTCCACCTTTGTATTTTTTCCGTTGTTTATTCCGTGTGTTGCCCGCCCGCCCTCTGACAGCAGATGTGGTGGGGAGTTGTAGTGGAGAGAATTCTCAAGGATGCCATATTGTTTACTCTGCCATACAAATGCTAAAAATACACGTTAAAGTTCTTAGATGGTTGCTTGCAAGAAATGAAAGGTTTCCCTACAGAAAAATTGAAGGCACAGGGCCGCTGTGTTACATTTATTGCATTAAAGATGCCAGACCTAATCCAGTGTAGGTCAATATATGCTAAGCTATCTGAACAATACATAGGCATCTTGGCTTTGAGTTATAGGTGACAAAACAAATTTGTCTTAATATCTAATAATATATCTCATTGATAATAATAGTTTTTAGAACATGCCGAAGGCCAATAAAACACGTGAACTAGTGTTAATATTAAAACCTCACAACAATAAAACAGTCTTAGCTTTGATTACTAATGACAAATGCACAATGCAACAGTGACACTTCTCACAAAAATCTCCAAAAGCCAAAGACAAACTTTTTGACCGATTATTTACCCAAAAACGAATTGAAATGTACGATCTCAGGAACATTATTCACCTTTAGTCGCCGTTTTGTAGTTTTTCCACTTTTTACATATAGACTGTATCACTGCACCTGTCTAAAGTAATACTGTAAATGCCATATATCACATACAACAACATAACACTAAGGAGTGGGACAGGAGGACACATGCTAACGACACACACATATTAACAGCAACATCATGCCAAGTTAGCCTATTCACTCAAGAAAAACTGAGCTTTATTTTAAGATGTGTAGCAAAGCCTTTTTTTGGTTTTGCCGTGTTTTTTTACAAAACAATGGGTGTATTCACGGGGTGGGCTCATCTAGCAAGGGGCAGGTCTGAGGCAATATTATGACCATGATGAATAATGTAACGTCAAGAATACTCGGAATTGGGAAACCAACTATCTTCTGTCAAAAGTGGAGCAAACAAATTAGGGAGATGATAGATTCTTGTCACCTTTGGGGTTCTTAAATAGGCTCTTGGGATTAGTGCTACACTTAGATAAAATGTTTGCCAGAAATGCATGCATTCTATTAGACATACCTGTTGCCCAACCCTCCATGTGTGCTACCTGACTCGTTGTAATAGTGATTGGTTGTCTGCTTGGTGGAACTCTAGCACATGGCTGTGAACTATGTATGGTGCTGGGGGGAAGTCCAAGTGGGCGGGGGGTATGTTGAGAAAGAGAGAGCGAGTGAATGTAAGGACATGTTAAGAGTGTTTACTGAGCAGGACAAGCATAGATAGAGCCTAAGTAGGAGGCTTTGCTGGGAGATGAGAGCCAGAGAGCAGCTGGGGGGGGAAACGGACCGCCGGTTGGCTCCAGTGTCCACGGGTGCACCTTTGTAGACCTTTATAGTCCACTGAAGTGTCGGCGTGGGAGGTGGAGTGGTCAGCTGCATGGAGCAGTAACATGAAGCACTCAAATAGAATGGACCCCAAGCTGATCAGTAAGTAGACACTGTCTGCTTGTCCTCGTGTCTTGTTCCTTACTACCTAAAGTACAAGCAATGTTTTTCATATTCTTTTTATTTAGGGTGGGGCTTCAAAATATTAGCAATTTTATGCACGACTGTAACAATATTTGCTTTGATTTGGTGTATTTACATTAAGTGCTATTTCTTTTTCTACTCTATTTATACATTTTTTAAATACAGTCATGGAAAAAAATATTAGACCACCCTTGTTTCTTCAGTTTATTCATCTATTTTAATGCCTGGTACAACCAAAGACACATTTGTTTGGACAAATATAATAATGATAACAAATATATCTCGTAAGAGTTTAATTTAAGAGCTGATATCCAGCAACTACCATGGTTTTCTTGATAAAAACCAAAATCACTTACCGGTAAGTTCTTACATGAATAGCTATAGCACTGTACTGCCAAATGTGTTGTGTTTAGTTTTTAGTTTCAGTCATATTCAGTCTAATAGTTTTTTCCATAACTGTACATTTTAGCCATGTTTTAATCATCCAATAGAATCCTGAAAATTTAATACAAAGAAATAGATTTAATGAATAATTTCTTGTCAACTATTTTACCCAATTTTCTTTACATAAAAAAAATTGTATGATTAACTAATTATAATTCAAATTCAATTTTATTGATCCATTTATTATTAGATCAACGTAATATTTTAGATTGACAAGAAAATATTTATACTTTTTAGTTATGTATGTATTTATATATTTATGTATGTATTTGTTTTTACAGTGTTACATGCATATTTTAAATAGAAACATATTGAAATTAAACATGTTTCATTATATTAATTTATTAGTGGATCATGCAAATGACAATTTTGGATTGACAACAAAATATGATAATATTTGTCTAAATTATAATCCCTACAGTGAAATTCACTAATGCAATTACATGTTTTATATGTTTCAATTATATTTTATTATATGAATATACACTACCGGTCAAAAGTTTTTGAACAGCCCAATTTTTCTATTTATTTATTGAAATTCAAGTCGTTCAAGTCCAGTGAATAGCTTGAAATGGTACAAAGGTAAGTGCTGAAGTGCCAGAGGTTAAAAAAAGGTAAGGTTACCCAAAATTAAAATGTAATGTGTATTTCAGCATTATACAAAAAGGCCTGTTTTAGGGACCACAAAATGGGTCAACAATTTAAAACTGTTCTGCAGAAATGGATTCCTACAGGTGTTCCAACTTCTGGAGTACTGGAATACCTCCTCTGTCTGCATAAAAGCAATGTTGAGAACACACTGTGGTACTATACCCTCCTGAACATCAGTTGAACAGCATTGTACTGGAGACAGTAATTTGGGGGGAATTAATAATGGAAGAGAGACAGACCATCTTAACAGTTAAAAATGTAGGTTTTTCCTCCAGAGAAATTTGAGTGTTCTAAAACTTTTGACCGGTAGTGTGTTATTATTTCCACATAATATTTCGTATTGACAAGAACATATACTATATATTGATTATTTATTTTATATCTTTTTTATATACAGTGTTGCTGTGCACATTTTGACCCATTGACATGAGAACTAAATATGACAGCGTGCCAGGGTTTACAGTCGCTGGGTGCCTTTGTGTCCTGTTGAACCAAACAGCTGAGGTCACTAGGTCAAGGATAAATTAACACACTTTACAGCTGAAAACAATACAACAAAAAATCAAAAAACACTTGTATTCCAGTGCTACGGCCCATATGTACATTCAAAAGGTTAGCACGTGTTTCCATCTATGCTAAAACTCTACATAAGTTGTTAGCATGTTAGAATTTGAATGCAATACATGCTAATGCTTCCATGCATACATGTGCAGACGGTGTCCACTTATAACTCTGTTTACAACGTGTTGATTGTTTTTCGTGGGAATGTGTGTGTGCGTGTGTCTGTTCCTTTGATGTGCGTGGACTAGCCGCTTTACTTTGACAGCTCAGCAACATGTAAAGCGAGGAACTTTAAAAAGACATTTCCTGGTACTGGATGGAGGCTGCAGTGACATTTTCTGGGAAATTTTCAGTTTTAGATGCACAGATGTGCTCATTTTTCTTAACATAAAAGCAGTGATGATTTAGACTACTCCATGAAAGTGTTTTGGTCAAATATTCAATCAATCAGTCAGTCCCCTCTGAACTTAATAAGACATTTTGAACAGTTGTATGCATCCAACTTTGTGGCAACAGTTTGGGGAAGATGTCTTTTCTTGCATCCCAATACACGCAGCAAGGTCTATGAAGGCATGCATGGATGAGTTTGGTGTAGAAGAATGTATATTTTCTTCAGAATGCAATGAGTCTCTGCAAGTGTTAAGCGGCTTCAGGCCATTTCTTCTTTTTTTTGATAGTGAAACATCAAGTTTTTAAAATTAATGAGTCGTTTCAATGAAAAATTTGCTTGCAGTTTTGTGTGGAAGAACGTATGTGTGTGTGTGTGTGTGTGTGTATGTATATAAATATATATATATACATACACACACACAGGAGTGTGTACTACATATATATATATATATATATATATATATATATATATAAAAATGATCAAAATCTTAAGACCAGTTGAAAAAATGCTAGAATTAGCATTTTGCACATTTGGATCTTAATGAGGTTTTAAGTAGAGCTACAATATGAAAAAACAAGAAGGGGGAGTGAGACAAAAAGCATTTTGAAAAAGTCATTCATTGAAAACAACAATTAAACTGAAATAGGCTGTTTATCAGCTGATCAAAAGTTTAAGACCATCGCTCAAAAAAATAACAAAAAACTCTCCAAACCAGAACAAAAATGTTCCCAGTAGGACTCAGTAATGAGTAGCTCCACCGTTCTTGTTCATCACTTCTAAAATGGGTTTGGGCATGCTTGATGCGAGTGTTTCCAGGAGGCTAGTGGTAACATTGCTCCAAGTGGTGAAGATGGCTTCACCAAGGGCATCAACTGTCTGGAACTGATGGCCATTTTTATAAACTTCCTTGCCATCCATCCCCAAATGTTCTCTATGGGATTTAAATGAGGGGAACATGCAGGATGGTCCAAAAGAGTGATGTTATTCTCCCAGCTGTTACCACACAGGCAAGGGCCCTCAGTCATGAGGGATGGCCGCTGCAGTATCTGCACGTAAGCATCGGCCGTTTGACGACCCTGCACCATCTGAAGCTCCAGTGTTCCACTGAATGAAAAAGCACCCCAGACCATGATAAACATCTCAGGTGGGATCTCCTTGTCATGCCAGTAACGTTGGAAGCCATCTGGACTATCAAGGTTACATTTTTTCCTCATCAGAGAATAAAACTTTTTTCCACCTTTCAATGTCCCATGTTTGATGCTCCCTGGCAAAGTCTAAACGGGCAGTTTTGTGGCTTTGAAGGAGACGAGGTCTTTGAATTCATTTTTTAAACCCTTTTCCTGCAGATGCCGTGTGATGGTTATTGCGCTGCAGTCGGCGCCAGTAAGGGCCTTAATTTGGGTCAAAGACCACCCTGTGTCTTGATGGTCAGCCAGTCGGATCCACCGGCTCAGCGCAGGTGTGATTTTTTTTTTTGGGCTCTACCACTTGACTTTTTTGTTCTATAATGCTCAGGATCTTTCAAAAAATGTAGAATGACTGATTTACTGCCCCCAACCTCAGCAGCAAAGGCACGCTGCGAGAGGCCTTGCTTATGCAGCTCGACAATCCCACCACATTCAAAAAGAGAAAGCTTCTTAGCTTTAGCCATCAGGAGGGCATGACAGTGTGAATGCCTGACAGAAAATGAACATTTGGAGCAAATTTTGGCTTTTATAGACTGTGGTCTTAAACTTTTGATCAGCCGATAAACAGCCTATTTCAGTTTAATTGTTGTTTTCAATAAATTACTGTTTCAAAGTGCTTTTTGTCTCACTCCCCGTTCTTGTTTTTGCATATTGTAGCTCTACTTAAAACCTCATTAAGATTCAAATGTGCAAAATGCAAATTCTACCACTTTTTCAACTGGTCTTAAGATTTTGATCAGGAGTGTGTATATATATATATATATATATATATATATATGCAAATCAGATATTCGGTCAAAAGCAAGCATTAACAGACTTTTTTATATAATACAATTTTTATGGGAGGTTTCAATAAAAAAAATATTTCCCTGTTTGGAGGAATTTGGTGAAGAAGATCATGCAAAGGGATGGTTTCTGTATGTTCCTGAGACTTGAGTCTTTTCACATTCAACAGCTCATTCTGTTTCTTTATTATAACGAAGTCGACTTTAGCTATACTGTACGGAGCAGCGAGAACAGAAATGTTCTTCCGTATGCCTAAATAAATTCCAGTCCCTTTTCAGTGGTTATTGTCATATTCCTCATATACCTTTTCTGTGGTGAAGTTAATCCACCAGTTTTGCTGACATTTCGCAACTTTTGCAGCAAGAATATTTTGGTTAAATATTCCCAATTATACGACTTCAATGTTTCTGTGTCTTATGAACGGTGTAACCTCACAAGTCTGTGAATTCATCTGTTCCAGAGCCAAACTGTTGCCATCATACTTTACAGGGAATGTTTTTAGTAACATTGTAACTGTTGTAAAAGTGTAAAAGTGAGCAGCCAGGGCAGAAACCTCTTTCACATGTCGCAATAAGTTGCATTTCCTGTTCTATGGTTATCATCATATTTCTACTCTTTGAAATCACTGGTACCGTTCAGTAGTGGGGCCCCAATAAACAGAAAAAAGCAAAACTGGTGGAGTGAATTCACCATTTTTGTTAACATCTGGCAGCTTTTAAGACACATTTTGCAGAATATTTTGGTTGTACTCCGAACTGTACGACTTTTGGGGCATTTGGAGACTCCACTGTCCAACCAGTCCTGTCCCTCTCATCCTTTTGTCACACGGCACCACTTTTGATTTGGAAAACAGAGCGCGCCTGAAAGTAGTGATATGAATTTCATGACCACATCGTCAGTCATTCATGTATTCATTCTTTGCTTCAGGGAGAGACAATCAAAGCAGCTTTAACTCGCTCTCAAGAGGCCATGAGTAGCTGGATGAAAGCAGTAATGCATATTATTTTCTAACGCACGAGCCATTGTTGTGTATGTGCTTATTACACCTAATGAATAACAATGCTACTGAAGGCTTGCATTCGGTCTGAAGGGCAACCCTTGACCTTGTTTGCACAGGAAGTGAGAGGCCTCCTGCTGCGACGCGGAGGCGACAAGAACCTGGAATAAAGGCGATATTAATGCATCATAGCCTGTCATGTGTATGTGTGTATGCATGAATTAGCATGGAAACAGCTCTAAATGTGGTGGGCCGGACATCCTTATTGGTAGTTTTCCATAAAATCAAGTCACATTTCAGTTTACTTTTTATTATTAAGGGAGAACAAAATCCAAGCCTACATGGACCTGGGTGAAAAAAATATTGTCCCTCTGTTAAAACATAACTTAACTGAGATAAATTTAGATATATCAGTCTGAAAAAGGTTATAAAGCCATTTCTAAAGCTTTGGGACTCCAGCGAAGCACAGTGAGAACCATTATCCACAAATGGCAAAAACAACAGTGGTGAACCTTCCCAAGAGTGGCCAGCCAACCAAAATGACCCCAAGAGCGCAGCAACGATTCATTCAAGAGGTCATAAAAGACCCAACAACAACATCCAAAGAACAGCAGGCCTCACGTGCCTCAGTTAAAGTCAGTGTTCATGACTCCACCATAAGAAAGACACTGGACAAAACGGCCTGCATGGCAGAGTTCCAAGATGAAAACCACTGCTGAACAAAAAGAACATTAAGGCTCATCTCAATTTTGGCAGAAAACATCTTGATGATCCCCAAGACCTTTGGGAAAATACACTGTGGTCTAACGAGACAAAAGCTGAACTTTTTGGAAGGTTTCTGTGCCATTACATCTGGCGTAAAGGTAACGGCGCATTTCAGAAAAGAATATTATATCAAGAGTAACATATGGTGGTGGTAGAGTGATGGTCTGGGGCTGTTTTGCTGCTTCCGGACCTGGAAGACTTGCTGTGATGAATGGAACCATGAATTCTGTTGTCTACCAAAAAAATCCTGAAGGAGAATGTCTGGCCATCTGTTCGTGACCTCAAGCTGAAACCAACTTGTGTTCTGAAGCAGTAAAATGATCCAGAACGCACCAGAAAATATACCTCTGAACGGCTGAAGACAAACAAAATCAAGACTTTAGAGTGACCTAGTCAAAGTCCTGACCTGAATCCTATTGAGATGCTGTGGCATGACCTTAAAAAGGATGTTCATACTGGAAAACCCTCCAATTTGGCTATATTACAACAATTCTACAAAGATGAGTGGGCCAAAATTCCTCCACAGAGATTCATTGCAAATTAATGCAAATGCTTGATTGTAGTTGTTGATGCTAAGGGTGGCCTAACCAGTTATTAGGTTTAGGGGGCAATCACTTTTTCATACAGGTCCATGTAGGTTTGGATTTTTTTTCTCCCTTAATAATAAAAACATTCATTTAAAAACTATTTTTGTGTTCAGTTGTGTTGTTATTGACTAATATTTAAATGTGTTTAATGATCTGAAACATTTAAAGAGATAGTTTGGATTTTTTCACATGAAGTTGTATGACATCCCCATCAGCGTTGTAGTCCATTAACAGCAACTTACCCCCCACTTGGTCTCCTAAGTTCAGTTCTGGTCAGATTTCTGTGATGAAGAACATAGAGCCGCTTAGTTTCTGGGGACAATTAAGTAAAGTGTATGTCTTCTCAAAACAATGTGCGTTATGTTTTTTTTTTATACATTTACATCACAAGAATCCATCCATCTTCCTACCGCTTATCCTCACTAGGGTCGCAGATATGCTGGAGCCTATCCCAGTTGACTTTGGGCAAGAGGCGGGGTACACCCTGGACTGGTCACCAGCCAATGGCAGGGCACATATAGACAAACAACCATTCACACTCACATTCATACCTATGGACAATTTAGAGTCTCCAATTAACCTAACATGCATGTTTTTGGAATGTGGGAGGAAACCGGAGTACCCGGAGAAAACCCACACACACACGGGGAGAACATGCAAACTCCACACAGAGATGCTCAATGGAGATTCGAACCTAGATCTTCCAGATCTCCTGACTGTGGTGTCAACATGCTAATCGCTAGGCCACCGTGCAGCCGCAATCACAAAAATGCCTTCTCAAAAAAATCTAACCTCACAAAACGCTTACCGTTATATGTTGTTCTTCATCACAGAAATCTGACCAGAACTGTAAGTCGCTGTAAATGGACTATAATGCTGATGGGGATTTCATACAACTTCATGTCAAAAAATCAGAACTATCCCTTTAAGTGTGACAAACATGCAAAGAAACCAGGAAGGGGGCAAATACTTTTTCACACCGCTGTATTTAAATGAAAAAATAGCCTGCATGTCAGCTTTGTGTTATAGGTTACAAAGTGTATACGTATTAACGTCCTAAAAGGGTACTAGCGACGGGGAGTAATTTGACAACAACAATAGAAAAGGAAATGGAACTTATTCAGACACACTTTTCTGTCTTGCTGCTCAGTACAGTATGGCTGAAGTTGACACCATTAGTAAAAGAAGAAACATTTTATGCACACTGCAAAATGATTTCTGTTAAATGTGAAGAGACTCACCTCGCAGGCACCTACAGTAAAATTTCCTCTCGACATTCACCGTCATATGTCATATGTACAAGTAATTTGTTTTAATAATACAGTGCTTAGCTTCTTTTTTACATTATGACAAAGAATGTTGGTACAGTGTGAGGTTGACCGTTTGACTCTGGAGCCAATAAATTCATATTCCATTATTTGTTATGGGAAAAGTTCATCATTTGGAAAAGCTGAAACGGAGTCTCCGAACTTGAAAACTGTAAAGTTTAGGGGTTTTGGGCCTTTTCTTCTTTATAAATCATATTTAATTGGACACTTTCAATGGCTTGTATAAAGGAGCACTATGCAGAGCCTGCAGTCTTTCTCCATGTTTGACATTGACAGTATTTACTGGATAATCATGCCTTTAGAACTATGACATTTATTCTTACTACGCTCTTGTTTTCTTTCTGTGCTTTTTTGCTCTTCTTATTCCTAGTGGTTCTCTCTTTGAACCACCTCATTCAATCTAACACGCACGCACACGCATATATACTTGCAAAACCCGTGTGTGCTCATTTATACACAAATTAAACTGTGAAAAAAGCCATTTGCCGCTGCTGTTGTCATGACGACTTGTTGAACATCTCAAGGGTTACCGGGAAGTGTGTGTCTGCCTGCGTTATGTATTAAAACACTGTTGACAATGAACAGAGAGTGGTGGGCGTGTTTGTGTGTGTGTGTGTGTGTGTGTGTGTGTGTGTGTGTGTGTGTGTGTGTGTGTTTCCTGCGTGCATGTGTGTGTAATCGATCTGTCATCCAGAGAATGCATACATTTGAATAAAGATTTAAATTGAAGGACTCCCCATCTACTGTATGGACACTTGGCCATCCTTCACAAAGTGTCCATTAGTCCTTTGCAGCAGGATGAGATGCTATTGTATGTGTGTGCATGCATACAAGTTGAGTAATGGACCTGAATGGAATCCAAACACAGGAACTCAGCGCAGGTGATCAACGACTCCCAAGAGGATGGAGTGTCTCTGCTAGAGGGGAAAGGAATTAGGAAGGAGTCTATGCATGAGCATAATTTTTTTTTTTTTTTCCTGTCCAGCCATTAGGGCAGATAGTATTGTTGATCTAAATGCCCTTATGTGCTCAGCAGATTTGCTCTGCCAGGGAAAAGTGTGAGATACTCTTTCCCTGCTATACAGAATTTATTTGACTTTCATGTTTTGTTGTTATGCAAATTTGGAGCGGCCTCATTTGTATAAATCAAAATTTAGTTCACTGTCTTGTATCCAGAGCGACAGCTGGCCAACAGCATGGCCACCAGCAACAGCAACAGCAGCACTCTTCCTCCTGGCCTGAGCGGGATCAGCAAAGAGCTGGCCGAGCTGCGGCACCTCGTGCAGTTCCCCGAGGAGATCGCCTGCATCCTCACTGAGCAGGAGCAGCAGCTTTACCAACGAGTAGGAGGACACTTGCTAAAAACAAATAGGGCTGCTTTAATCCCAACAATAGAGACTAATACTGTATTGTCTTTCCTCTCCAAGGTATTTCCCCTGGACTACCTCTGCTTTCTGACTCGAGACCTGGGCAGCCCTGAGAGTCAAACTAGGCGGCACCCGAACCTCAAGGCCTCCCTGTCTGCGCCCAACATGCCCACCCATACCTCCCAGCACAGTAACGCTGTGGAGGACCTCGTGGCACGTTTTAATGAGGTCAGAGTCCTTGTGTATCACTAGAGTGGTCATTGTTGCACAATTGTGTAGTGTCATTGAGAGTCAAGTGTATTTTGCTATGCCACACTTAGTATCATCTGTTATGCTTTACCTGAATTGTGTTTTTGCTGTGCGAGTCATCTTACTTAATGGACTCATGGCTGAAGCACACACTGTGTACACTAGTGAGCATGTGCTCTTACCGTGTCTGGGGAGTGACTCTTACAATAAACACTGTTGGAGGAAGAAAGAAAGGACTGATAGAGAATTATGTCACTTTGCGTGCTTTTGACATCAGCTGCGTTTCATGTTAATGCATCGAGAGGCAAAAGATACATACAAAAAAATATACAATTCCAGATGTGTGCATTGTAGACCATCCATATATGGGCAAAAGAATGTATGACTTTTTAAATAACTCCTATGACCAAGAAATTGTGAATCTTGAAATTCCAACCCACATTTCTGGGAAAAATATGTGTGAGTATGATGCATGACATCATGCAAAGACAAAAAGTAGAAAATCTCATGAGACTTCATCTCAGTGAACATCTAAAGGATTAACTTACTGGCCTTATTTTATGGTCTTCACAAGCATTCAAGTGTACCATTAATGAGAAAGAAGAGAAATATGGTTAATGCCCTTTTTTGCTACAAAAGTACTTGCGTTAGGCTTCTCAGCACAATATGGCTGACAATAAGCCAACTTGAAATGATACTATACTAATGATAACAGTAAAGCTGGGTTTACCCTAAATGTTCCTATTAACCCCTCTATTTAATTAACTGCAGAGTCTTCTATAGTGGCTGCGTGCATGGTCTCCAAAAGCAAATAAGCACCATTATCTACCTCTTAATGCGCTTTAAAATGTTGCTAATCAGCTGGTTGTGTGAAACTCATGCGCGTTACACTTGCTGTTGTTTACAATGGACTCAATCAGCTGCATTAATGCTGGCTGGGCAGTTTGCTCCTTACTGTTATTACAACATTGGTTATGTTATGCAAGAGAATAACAATCATGTGGCTAATGAGAGCAAAAGATTCATGTTTAGATACATGACCTCTTTGCTTTTCTATTCAGATGTGTAACATGGAAGTGTAGTTTTGCAACTTATTATAGTATTGTTGTTATAAGGGTTTATAGTTTGGACCCCGGCTGCAGTGTTTGGCCCTGATATGCTCACATTGTGCTCATGGTTCAAGTTTGTCATCAGTGGTTATGTAATGTGCATCAAGGAGAAGCTGACCCTCATAGTTGAGCTAATAACACATGCACAGGCGGCAATACACAAACATCAAAGGCAGATGGGCGCAAAGTGTAGCTAATGCAAGCTGTTTATGTGTGTGTATGTGTGTACTTGTGTCACCTTATCGTCTCCAGTCAATTCAATCTCTATGTGCACCCTTTCACTTTATGGAATATATGGAAGAGATGCCAACTCCTGTCTGATGCCTTCATCCGGGATAGTTCCCACAAACCGCGTCCCAGTTGGTCAGAATGGTTTAGAGGGCGACAGTAACGCTAGCCAGCTGGTGAAAGGGCTTATCCTTATGTCATCGCTGCAAAAAAACAGTGAACAAGTACTGTGTTTCACACTGCAGAGGCTGGGAAGTTACAGACGCAGACTGTGGCTCACTTCTCAGAAAGCACACATAGCATTTTATGAGGCCATAGGTAAACGCTATATCTTGATCCTGTGTCAAGGCGACTTTCAGGAAGACATGTAAGACTCAGCAGCCCTAACTCAAACCCCTAACCTTACACTGAGTTTACTAATATTAACTATATAAGTATATTATAACTAATATTTTATGCTTAAGGGTGCTTTCACACGAGCATATTTTAGGTCTGAATATAATTCATGTTCAGGTGCAAACACAAATCATATTATTCTAGATAGCTTTGAACTGCTTCCATACTAGCACTAGTGCAGTTCGGTTGTAGTGAGAACACAATCCGAATTCAATCCGGCTCAACTGGAAAAATGAGTGAATTAAAACAATTTACATACTACACTCTATAGTGTATATACACTATACCTTATAGCAGGGGTGGGCAAACTACGGACCGGAGGCTACATCCGGCCCGCCAAGCATTCGAATCCAGCCCGCCAGTTGCTTCTAAAGTATTTAATTTAAATTTCTAACATACAAGCTGGCAACATGACTTGCAAGTAGTCAGAATCAGTCAATCTGAGACAACATTTTGATATTGTAAATAGCTTTTCACATGCAGCGATCCAGACAACTACCTCACCCATGGTGCCAAACAAACACAAGTCAACAACTTTGTGACACACAACTTAACGTACACACTGCGCTGTCTGGGAAGTAAAAAAATAGTGATGTTCACATACTCTGTAATAGTCAATGTTTAATTGTTCATAGTTCATGTTGTACTGTCTATCACACATCATTTATTCATGTATATTCCAGATGTCAGTAAAAAAAAAAAAAAAAAATTAAATTTTGTTATTAGATGTGGTCTGATGGTTAAAGTGCTCCTGGGAAAAAAAAGGACACAAGCACATATAGCAGATTGTATGACACTTTTACAGATAAGATATGACAAATAATTCCAGGTGGACTGTTAGAATTCTAAGCTTGAACTAGTGTGCGTGTATCAAATATATAGTCTGGCCGCCCAGCCAATTTTGTTAACTCAATGCGGCCCGCGAGTCAGGAAGTTTGCCCACCTCTGCCCTATAGTGTATATACACTCCTGATCAAAATTATAAGACCAGTTGAAAAATGTAAATAATTTACATTTTTTACTGTTGGATCTTAAGGAGGTTCTATGTAGACCTTCAAAATGCAAAAAGAAGAAATTGGCCGTACAAAACATTCCCGACCTTTTAACACTTGCTGTGCATCGGCTGCACGTGCCATCAGTCATATTGGGAAAGGGGGTGAATGTGAAACCTAAAATAAGCCTGAATGCATTCTACTTAACTATATGAATCAGTCCAGGTTTATTTCTTCTATATTTCTGTATGATGATTTATGTGTATGTTAGTGTGTCATTGTTCATGCTCGGGGGGTTTTGTTATGTGTTACATTTATTGGTAGTCTCATATGAAACACTGCTTTTGTATACAGTATGTGTGTGTGTGTGCGTGCGTGCGTGCGTGCGTGCGTGTGTGTGTTTTGAAGTGAGCCAGTGGTGGGCTTGGCAGTTTTATTAGCAGTAATAGATACATGCCTATGACAGGCATTGTATGTATGTATGTATTGCATACATTCATGGGGCTCTAATGCACGATTTAGAAGCAAGTGTGAATGCACCCGAAGAGTGTGTGTGGTCTTATATTTGCATGTCTACACTGTGTATACAGGTGAGTTCATGGGTGACATGGCTAGTCCTGACTGCTAGTTCTATGGAAGAGAAGAGGGAAGTGTTCTCTTATCTGGTCCATGTGGCTAAGTGCTGTTGGAACATGGGGAACTACAACGGTGTCATGGAGTTCCTGGCAGGACTCAGGTTGTACACATTATGCAAATTGTTGTTGTTGTTGTTGTTGTTGTTGTCTTGCCATTAAATGTGCCTAATGTTGTGCTTTGTCCTCTGACAGATCTCGCAAAGTGCTGAAGATGTGGCAGTTCATGGACCAGTCCGACATCGAAACCATGAGAAGCCTGAAGGATGCAATGGCACAGCACGAGTCTTCCTCGGAGTACAAGAAGGTCGTAACCAGAGCGCTCAATATCCCAGGATGCAAAGTGAGTGGATGCAATTTTTTAAAATATTTTTAGTCTTTTTAGTACTTATTTCAACCTGTCCAAATGTAGGTGGTACCTTTCTGTGGGGTGTTCCTGAAGGAGCTGAGTGATGCATTAGATGGCACCGCAAGCATCATCAGCCTCAAACCACCTGTGGATAACACAGAAGACACAATAGAGGTACACACCATACACACAATCAGTTAGCAAATTCATAAATGACCTCCCTTGCTTTTCCAGTTTGTGTCCGACTACAGCGGACAGCACAACTTTTTGTCTCGTGCTGGCCCAGACGGTCTTCACGTGCCAGAGAAAGAAACCACAGTCAACAACATCCTGCAGATTATCAGGTACGCAGCAAACTTTACTTATTTGTTCAATCATATTATTAACGTTTCATTCTCCCGTCCTGCTTCCCAGATCATGCAATCGCAGTTTGGAGGCGGAGGATCCTGATGAAGCCTCCACCTGCCCTCAGTCTTCTTGTGGGCTGGCTCCGACATCCAGAAACAACTCCCTCAGGGACCGCTGCCGCTATCAGTTAGTATTTGAATTCTTTAAAGGCATAATGTACAGTAGACATGGTATCTGTAAAGCTGAAGCTGGAGTTTAAGTGCACCACATTTGGGATGCTGTGGAAAAACAAAAGAATGATTGGATGTCAGAAGTGTTCCTCTTGATAAATGCCTGGAAGTCTCTGCAGTTGAGTAAACAGATCTTCCCAGCCACTACATGAGGAAATAAATGATGTTAGACCTCAGGCTCTTTTCACAGTGTAATGCGTGAAGTGCTTTGGCCCAAGGATTTGCAGTTGGTTTGCGAGAAAAGATGATGTTCTGGTGTCAAAGAGAATAACGATAGCAGGTTGTCAGGGCAGGAAGAAGGAAGAAGCTCTGGTCCTTTTCAATGCACTGATGGCACATAGACGATTACAACAGCTGGAATTTGGACATAGCCTGGCTTGGTGGTGTTTGTGTAAAGGAAACCTGGATTATCTTCTGTGCTTGCGGACTGTTTTTTCTTTGACTCTTGAGTTATTGTTTTATGTTAAAGCATGGGATAACACTAAGAGGTCCTTCTGCTCTTTTTCCTTTGTCCCATTCCAGCTCCCAATCATTTAGGATGTCCCAAGAATCCAAAAATGTCTCGTAAGTGGGGTTTATGACTGTAGAGCTTCAGAGTTTATGAACCTTGGTGGCTAATATTGGCATGCTCTTGGATCCATTTGTCGTGGCGCATGATGCGTTCTCACTCAGCTGCTGTTGTTTCCACGTTGCAGTTAATGCATTTTGATGCATTTTGTCTTCGCCTTCAGCTCACTTGCATCCCTGCTGAGATATTCCAGTTGTTGTTGGTTACATAGGGTGACGTGACATACCGTAAATTCCAGTGTATAAGCTGCACCGGTGTATAAGCCGCACCCACTAAATTTAGAGTGACAAAAACAGATTTGTTCATATACAGTATAAGTCGCACCGGTGAATAAGCTGCAGGTGTGCACGTCGTAAAAAGTGATATTTAGTGTACAGAAAGACGTTACACTGAAAGATTATGTAAACTTTTAAAAATGTTTTTCCCCAAGTAGTGCTTGCCAAACAGTGCCGAATAGTATAGATAACAGTAGTAGCCTACCAGAAAAGCCATTCATCGCCATCCTCTTGGGAACTAAAACCACGAAAGTCTTCCTCGTCCGTGTCAGAATTGAACAGCATCAAAGTCCCACCCTTGCGAAATCTGTAGAAGATAGTGTAACCGAGCGATTGAGGGATGTTGTGGGAGTGGAGCATGGACGAAAGGACAGGAGCCGGCGCTGTAGAAGGCACGTCAATTGACCTTAACACACAACACCAATACTTCCGGCCTTCAAAATAACAGCACATCCCTTAGTGCGACAAAATACGGGTGTCACAAAAAATTGCTTACAATAGTGTTTTTTTCTGCTCCACACTGTAAGGAGATTATACACAGACTTGTGCAAAAGTTGCATAGTTCCTTCTATGACAGCCAAATCCATCGCTTTTAACTTGAAAGTGGCATCATATCCATTTCTTTGTGTATTTTCTGTGATGGAAGACGCGTCTACATTCAGTAGGTACAGTAGGTGACGGTATACACCTAAACGTTGCAATGATTGCAACCCGCCATAAGCAAGAAGAAGAAGAAGACCGTATCTACATCCGGGTACTGCGTCTACATTCTGGTACAGTAGGTGGCGATATGCACCTAGACGTTGGTTGCGACCCGCAACACCATAAACACAAAGAAGAAGAAGACCACATCTACATCCAGGCGACTATATTTTGGCAATCAGTGTTAGATTGATAAATATCAACTTTATCCAAGTGAACAACACGGCATTTAATTTTTTTTTAATATGGTATCAGTATTTCCTTTTTTGTTGTTGTTGTTTTCATTCAACATAACAGGCTTTGCATTCTTGGCGGTATATTTATGCTATTGATTGAATAATCCAAATCCTACATTGTTTTACATTTGATTTTAGTATAAATTGTGCTCGCTGTAAACTGGAGTGTGTGCATGCATAACCGGCTCCATTCAACGAGAGCAGACGGTTAGCAAACACTGAGAATGGTGGCTTCTTTGCATTTCTTGGCTGTTTCCTGAAGGTTTTTTTTTTTTTACTTATGATAGACTATTTTAGTAAAAGCGTTTTCCGAAATACATATTTAAACGATTAGTACTAGTTTTGAAGAATAGGGGATGTCACAAGATTAGAACATGACCACACAAAGCATCACCGGAAATGTAGTTTTTAGCCATAAATTAGCCGCATCTATCTATAAGTCGCAGGGTTCAAAGTTTGAGAAAAAGTAGCGGCTTATACACCAGAATTTATGGTATAACAACCATTAGAAACATGAATTATTTAAAACCTGATTAAGACTCACACTTAAGGTGGAAAAAATAGGTTACAGTCTGATCTAACTGCTGTGAATTAAACTCCATGTGCCTATGCACTCCACTTGCCTGTGTGCGCTCCTTACAATGTCCGGCCATGCTTCTATATTTTTATTGGGAAAAAAAGTGTAATGTTGCCACAGAAAAAGTCTGAATTGTTCTGTGTGTAGTATTATAAAATGTGTATTATTATAAAAGAATAAGGCATTATTTTACAGGTAAAAAGTGTAATGCTACAAGAAACAAATCTTAATTGTTTGAGGAAAAAGTGCAATAGTACAAGGGGGGAAAAAAACATAATATGATATAAAAAAATGTGATGATTTTATTGGAAAAAGTGTAATATTACAATCCATCCATTCATTTGCTAATTATAATTATATGAGGAAAAAAAGTCACCCTGTGAATATATCTAGGTCATTGTATTCTCAGGGCATTGATTCGAATGCAACTGGACTGTTCAGGTTGTCTAAGAAGATGTTTCACCTCTCATGAGCAGGCTTCATCAGTTCATGCTCAGTGAATAGGTGGGACAAACGCTAGTCTGACTAGGTAGCTAGCCCTAGTCTGGTAAAAAGCCGTAATTTTAAGAGAAAAACAAAATAAAATTCTTGTGGAAAATTTAGATTGCAGCGTGATCTAACTGCTCTGAATAGAATTCCATAATGTGTGTGTACACTCCATGTGCCTGTATGCATTCCCTACGTTTGGCTGTAGCCCTGATCAGTCTCCTTTAAGTGCTGCATTCTCATGGAGGGAATGGGTTTTACCTCTTTTGTGTCGCTAAATAAAGCAAAATATATAAAAAAAAAAAAAGATCAGAATACTTGCTAGCAGTAGTTTTAGCTGAGCTTAGGCCTGTCACGATAATCAATAAATCAAGTAAGCGCACGATAAAAAAAAAAAACAACTCCATAATTTTGCTGGCCTTGATAAAGTGGCATGTGCATGCGTGTTTTGTTTTCCTTCTCTCAGGCTGGATTACAAGAGGTTCACTCTGTGCCAACACCTGGGCGTGTTGGTTCTATAGCAGAATGCACGGAGTGAGTGAACCCTTCTGTCAGTCATTCAGTTTCTTTGTCCCAGTGAGGAGAGGCGTGCTATGCGCTAGCGAGTGCACTTCTTGCTCGATGTGTGTGTCGTGTGCTACACGATCGAATACTTTTTTGGTGCCTGTTATTGTATAAAACGCAAAGACAATGAAATAAATAATACAAATGGTGGAACTTACATTTTAGTGATTCCGGAAGTATAACACCTCTTTGTGCACCGAACGCCTTTTTGCTGCATCCAAAACATGTGCTTGAATATGTCAAAACGACAAAACGTTACACCTCATGAAATGTATTCAGCGTATCCCGCTCACAATGTTGTGAAGTGACTCAAGGAAGTGTATATGCAAATGAGCCGACGTCTGCATTGTCTCACTATGTGAACTTCCGATGTTTTTTTTAGTTTTTTTTTTTTTTTTATTAAATAACGAAAGTGGCACTGATTCAAAATCAATTCAATTCAAAATTGTGATTGATTTTATTTAAGTGCAATTTTTGCTAAAATAGGCTTAGTCAATTTTGTTTTCACTGGGGTTGTTTGATTTATTCAATTTTTGTAATTTTATAAGTTTATTGCTTTTGATATGGTCTACTTATGCCATATATTATTATTATATTCATGAAAAAATAGTCTCAAAATAATTTTGACAATCTTACACACATACTGTATATTATCATTCCATTCATGAAAAAATGATCTCAAAATGATGTTGACAGTAATATCGTTTATCTGGAATAATTTGTAATTGTAATAATCATCCAGCAAAATTCGTTATCGTGACAGGCCTAGCTGAGCACAGTGGCAAGTTGAAGTGATGCATCAACCTCCATCATTTCTCTGTTCTATCTTCAGGTTCATAGTGGGGGATCTGTCAGACTCTGAAGGCGACCTCTCATCGGAGCCTGCAGCTAACGAGATGGAGTTTCAAGGGACAGAGGAGACACACAGAGCCTTTTGCCACGGCACTGAGCTCATTCCCTGGTAGGAAACAAGAAGGGAAAAAATCTCAAGTCACACAAGTATTACAAATATAAGCTTGACCTCTATCCAAACACATGCAGTGCAAACCTGACACACAGTTCCATCATTGTATTTTTTTTAAGGTATGTGTTGTCGCTACAACCAGATGTTCACCAGTTCCTGCTGCAAGGAGCAACAGTCATCCACTATGACCAGGAAGGCCACCTGACCGCCCGTTGTCTGCTGAGACTCCAGCCTGACAACACCACGCTCACTTGGGGTGATATAAGATGTTCTAATTATCTGTGAAATGATCATGGAGGCTATAAACATATTGACAAGCTATGTGTCTTTTCCATTATGTTTAGTGATCAACACTGGCTGTGTTTAACTGGTTGTAAATGTACATATAACGTCAATTTCCTGTGACAAACATATTATAAATGTTGGTAAATGTTAGGTAAGCCTCAGAGTGGCGGGATCTCCCCCATGGAGCAACCGCTTGGACTGGGTCAGGCTGTGGTAGCAGGACTGGCTGAAGGCCTGCTAGACCTCGCTGTGGTGAAGGTGTGCTGCCGTGTGTTCACTCTGTCTAGTATACTGCACGTGGTTTGTGTGTGTGTCATCAACAAGACATCGAGGTTCAGTTTGTGTGTTTGAACTTGCAGGCCGTGTTCCTGGGTCACCAGGGAGTGGACGTCCATGCCGTGTGCTTGCAGAACAAACTGAGCCAGATGACGGTGGAGGAGAACGCCCTCAGCCTCCTCTATGGACTCAATACCACTGACAACAGGTCAGGTGTTGTGTTATTCTGTGTTGTGCTACACTGCGCTGCATTACATTATGCTTCATTGCTTTAGGTCGCATTGCTTTTCATTGCATTACTTTACCCTGTGTTTTGTTACTGTATGATGTGTTACTTTAGTTTATTTCACTGTACTTTCTTGTAATACTTTATTTTATGTTGTGTTGTGTTATTGTATTTTATTTCACTGTACTTGCTGTAATTCACTTCACTTCATATTTTTGTAATAACTTCCAACAGATTGCTGCACTTTGTAGCCCCCAACCACACCACACAAATACTGTACAAGGGTCTGTCAGAGTTGGTGAATGCCACCAGGAAGCTGAAGAAGTTTCCGGATCAAAGGCTGCAGTGGCTCAGGAGACAATATGTCAGTCTGTATCAGGTATAAAATATATATTCATGCAATTATGTGTATATAAATGATATCTTATACAGTCTATTTAATCCTATCTTTCTTTATGTCTATGTCTGCCAGGAGGAGGGTCGATATGAGGGGCCGACGCTAGCTCAGGCTATTGAGCTCTTTGGTGGGCGAAGGTGGAACATGGGAGCAAGTGGAGGTGAAAAATCTGCAGCCCCCAAAAACAGTCCTCTGGGCATCAATGACAAGGCCAAAAAGAAGAAGAAGGCTCTTGTCAGGGTCAGTATTTTAATATCCACATTCTGCGAGTTATTTATTTAGCATATTAAGTTTAATATGGACACAGGGGGACAGTGGGGATGCCACTGATGATGAGATGGTGTCCAGGAAAACACGCAGCTGTAAAGAGGGACTGTATCGGAACGGACCAGAGTCAGACAGCATAGACCAAGAAGATCCAGGTTACAAATTAGAATGCGAGTGATATGTGCTGTCTTTTGAAAACCTCCATCAATCATCTTCACCCTCCACAGACGACAGCTTCCCAGGGCCGTTCTCCCTGTCCTCTAAAGGAAGTCCAGGACTGCTGGCCTCTTCCTCTTCTTCCTCCTCATCCTCCAGCATGGCAAGCTCCTACCAGTCCCATCCACAATCCTCTCCAGTTCTCTCAGGGACTTCCAAGGCACAGCCAGGGTATGATCACAGTAAATAGTTGTGGTTTTAGATTGGGTTTTATTGAAATGTGATATTTCTGGATTGAAGGGCGTGGAGCAGCAGGTCGTGGCATGGTCGTGGCAAAGGATGTTTCAAAGGCTTCCAGAACCTCATGATCTCTGACAGCACCATGAGCTTCATCGAGTTTGTGGAGCTCTTCAAGTCATTCAGGTAGACATTTAGTTCACATTTTGTATCTATTTCTTCCTTTTGTCAATTATCACAACTGTAAAATATATTATGCTACTACAAGCGATGTGAAAAGTAACAAATATAATTCAAGTATAAAGTATAAAGTAATTGAAAATATAAATATCAGATAAATCTTAAAAATATTATTTTTGTATGTTTATATTTATAAATAAAGATAATAAGAAAAAAATGTCTGAAAAAAACGAGTCATCTTATCTTCGGGTCAATCCAATATATATGACAAATGTTATTCAATATTCTACAAATAGTAATTTGGTGTTTTATTTTCTTTTATGTATTTAAAAAGAGGGGTCGTCCTGTAATCAGGTTGTCTTATATTTGGGTGACTACAGATATCTTTATAAATAATAATTTATCAATTTCACAATAATTTTTGCGTAATTACATATTGACTGTGTTTTTTTCCCGCCAGTATTCGGAGCAGGAAGGACCTGAAGGAGCTTTTCGACACATACGCCGTCCCCTGCAGTCGATCTACTCCTGAGTCGGCTCCTCTCTACACCAGGCTGAAGATCGATGATAGAGACGTGGGGTTACAACCAGACCTTGGTACTGACTCACTAACTAAATAGCAAGCATCATAAATCCTAATCCTATATCTCCTTCCTTCCTCCCTCCTCTCTAGACCTTCTAACTCGCAATGGCTCCGACTTGGATCTCTTCATCCGCACAAGACAGCAGATGTCCAACAACCAGAAGCAGATCTCAGATGCCATCGCTGCCGCCAGCATCGTGACCAACGGGACGGGCGTGGAGAGCGCATCGCTGGGTGTGCTGGGATTGGCCATTCCTCAGCTCAACGACTTCCTGGTCAACTGCCAAAGGGAGCACCTGAGCTACGATGAGATTCTCAGCATTATACAGGTGAGCAATTGTACAGGTAAACAAATTTTGCATAGGAGATCATGGAAATAATCTGTTCCAGGGTCAAACTGTGGCCTTTAATAACCACAGCTTAATGTAAAAACAGTAAAACTTTAAAACGTTTTTCCACGACAGAGGTCCATCCTATGGGTTTTAATGAACTATTCATGATCAAATTTAACACCCACAAAATAAACTTAATTAGTAAATAAAAGATATAATGCATACAAGGGTTTGTAGAAACGTATGCATAAATCAATTAATGAATAACAAAAATCAATCAATTAATGAATAAAAAAATACAAAAATAAGTACTGTAAACAGCAACCCCAAAATTGTAAAAATAATGTAGATGAAATATTTAAAATAATGCAAAAATAAAATAAAAATGTATGTCTGAATCAGTTAAGTCCTGAAAACTAGTGTTTCAAAAAAGCCGAACAATAACTGCAAATTAATATCTACAAAATACACGTAATAAATAAATTAAAAATACAAAAATGTATGTATAAATAAATAAATATTTATTGTAAAGGTGCATAAATAAACAAATATAAAATGTTTATAAAAATTGTGTCCCAAAAGAGCCCAAAAAAAGTAAATATAATAAATATAATAAAATTAATATATAATATATAAATATTAAAGGAAATGCAAAAATAAGTGATAAAAAGCCCCTCGAATATTGAAATCAATATCCATAAAATAAACATGATAAATAAATATAAGAAATAATAACATGATAAATGAAAAAAATCATAAATCAATGAATTAATAACTTTGGTTTTTAGAACCTCAGAGACCTTTGACTGTTTGACTGTTTATTTGGATAGATGTGGTGGTATAGACGGCGGTTCGGATCTACGTTGGGCATGTTCTCCCCATGCGTGCGTGGGTTTTCTCCGGGCACTCCGGCTTCTTCCCACATTCCAAAAACATGCATGTTAGGTTAATTGGAGACTCTAAATTGTCCATAGTTATGAATGAGAGTGTGAATGATTGTGTGTATGTGCCCGTGATTGGCTGGCGACCAGTTCAGGGTGTACGACGCCTCTCGCCCGAGGTCAGCTGGGATAGGCTCCAGCATACCCGCGACACTAGTGAGGATAAGCGGCATAGAAGATGCATGGATGGATGGTGGTATACTGTAGAATGGGATGAGGAATTGTGGGCTATTGATCAGGAAGTCCCAGAGAAAAATGAATGGGATGAGGATGTAGGAAACCTCAGACAAAAGGAAGGAACATGGTGATCAATAACGCTGATGAATGGATTTGTGTTGCAGACGTTTGAGCCTTCATCAAACATGAGGCAGAATGGGTGGATGTCCTTCGAAGGCTTTGCAAGGTACAGTGTCTTGTGTCAGTATCCACACTACAGAATGTGTACAAATGATGGTCCTTCTCGTTGACCAGGTACCTCATGGACAAAGAGAACTTTGCCTCTCGTAACGAGGAATCTCTGATAAACCCAGAGGAGCTCCAGTACCCCCTGTCCTACTACTACATTGAATCTTCTCACAATACTTACCTGACTGGACACCAGCTCAAAGGAGAGTCCTCTGTGGAGCTTTACAGTCAGGTCAGTGGAATAACAGAAGACGTCTCCCACATTGGACGCACAGTACTTATTTTGTTCTGTTGTTACCGTCCTACAAGGTGCTGCTGCAAGGATGTAGGAGTGTGGAACTGGACTGTTGGGATGGAGATGACGGCATGCCCGTCATCTATCATGGACACACTCTCACCACCAAAATACCTTTCAAGGTGAGGAAGAAAAAGTAGCAGATCACTGCTTCTCAACTGGTGGCCCGCGAGTTTAGTTCAGAACTTGGGAGTGACATTTAGAGGATCGTTGCCAAGCGTTTTTGCAATAAGTCCTCAAAAAAGCAGCGCGCCCCTGCCATATTTTTGGATTTTTGATGAGCATTTTTGTGATGCATTCATAAAAACAGCACAGCGGTCCCCCTTATAGAGGATTTTGTGACTTTTTGCAGTAGTTCCTGTGTTAGTTAGAGGCTTGATACTAAAAAAAAAGTCATGTGATCCCAGGATGTGGTGGAAGCCATTAACCGGTCTGCATTCGTCAACTCCGACATGCCGGTCATCCTGTCCATAGAAAACCACTGCTCATTGCCGCAGCAACGCAAGATGGCCGACATATTTAAGGTAAGAAAAGATTATAGTGTACGCAGTCTACAGGAACTTTTACTTTAGTCTCTGATGTTTTCCCTGAGAAAATGTACAAGTTTTCTTCCCTTGACCAAATGTTGGCATTTTATTTAGCAATGCCACAGTCGCTCTAATCCTCAGGCTGTGTATTTTTTATAACACACAGGAACACACACACACACACACACACACACACACACACAAAAATCTACTGGACAGATAGTGTATATGCTGGAATGCCCGCATGCTTTCATCTAGCTAAGCCCTCCCAGCACTCTGATCCTTCCCCAGGGACTGATGTGATGGACATAGAACTTTTTCATGTACACAGCACAACTCTTGGGGCTCACTTGAACTTGTTTATGTTCTGTGTTTACAGAATGTTACAGTTCTCCTATAGTAGTACAATCTTAAAATACTGTACAAAAATGCACCAAAATATTTTACATTTTCCGGAAAAAATATGGCAAAAAAATAGCACAATACTGTTTTACTCTACATTGTGTTGCTGTCATGAGTCTCCTCTTGAGTAACATTATTGGCGATTACTGGTTGTATCTGTTTTTGTTTTGTTTTATTTTTTATGTTTGTTATGTTTTATTGTTTTTTATTTATTTACTTTGTTACATAATTTTTTCGTGCCCCCAGTCTCCTCTCAAATAGAATTAGCGAATACTGGTTGATCTGGTTGATCCATTGTTTCTATATTTTTTTTTTCATTTTAACTTTTTTATTTGACTTTATTTAAAAATGTTTATGCCGCCCTCAATATCTCCTTGGAAAAAATAGTGATCAATTGTTTTAGCATTTTTTTTCATTTTGTTTTGTTTTTTTAAAATATATTTTTCACTTTTTATTTTGTTTTTGAAAAATAGTTTTCAATTTTTTATTAAATTTGTATGTAAATTAGTTTAACATTCTTACATTCATATATCATATCGACAGTCATATAAGTGTAAGTTAACCACTAGAATCATACTATCTGGAATCCTTATTAATGACAAGGATGGGCAACCTGCAGCCCATGGGGGAAAAAAAAACAATAAAAAGCCCAAATTTGTATTTACATTTCTATGGTTATCATCACACTTTTCCTCTTTGACATCTCGGCTACTCTTCCGTGGTGACATCACATAAAACACAAAGAAAAAGAAAAATGCTTATAAAGTCTCGCAAGATTATGTGCTAATATTATGTGGATTCACTTATTTTTACACTTGTAAATAATTATTGCTTAATCCTTCTTTGTATACTTACTGAAGGCTTTATGATGGCAACAGTTTGACCCTGGAACAGATAAATTGACTTTACATGATCTCCTGGGGCGAAAATGTCCATACTTCTATGAAACATGTCTGTGTTAAACTGACTTTCTTAGACGGTATTTGGGGAACGCCTTGTGACACGCTTCCTCTTTGAGAGCGACTTCAGCGACGACCCTCACCTGCCATCGCCGATGCAGCTACGTGGGAGAATCCTGCTGAAAAACAAGAAGCTGAAAGCCCACCAGGCACCGGTAGACATTCTCAAGCAGAAGGTGGAGTCGTCTTTTATTTTAATGTATAAATGAGTTAGATGTCATAATCTCACAATTCACTCATTTTTTTTCTCTTTTTTTCAGGCTCACCAGCTGGCCCACCTGCAGGCCCAGGCCAGCAGCGGGTCACCAGGGGGTGCCTCGCCTGGAAGCCACGCGAATGAAGAAGATGACGAGGACGAAGACGAGTACGACTATGACTATGAGTCTCTATCAGATGGTAAAAAATGCTTTAATACACTACTATTCTGTCCCCCTTTGTGTTTGTTATTGTGTTTTACTCCTTCTTTTAAGTTAATAATTTGTTCTTAAACTCCCTTCCTGTCTGTTCTGTTTGATTTGACCTGTTCTCTACACTTAGCTGATGTCCTCAATGCCTCTACCGCCTCCTATGGGCTGGAAGGTAAAAAGCTTTCAGTGTGACAGTGTTGCCTTCTCACCTTGTTTTGCAGTGCTAGCTACAGTTCATCCATCTAACACTTTGTGGCTTCATTGTAGATATTGTGTCTTTTTAGTTTGCCATTGCAGACAGGAGATTTGTTTTGCAGATTTGTGCAACTATCATTTATTCTTGTTTACTTTTCAGACAAACATTTTCATGCTCTTCTGTGTTTCACGGTAAAACAACAATAGTGTACATTAAAACTGTTATCATCATGACAACACAAGTATTTGATAAATATTGCCATGAATTAGATGTACTCAAAATTTAAATAAAGTGATGGCTGTTAATAATGATAATAATAGTAATAACAACAATATTTAAAATAATAATAAATTTAATAAATATTCTAATAATAATAATAAATATGAAATAATATGTTCCAGAGTCTATCTTTGATGTATGTTCCCAAACCTGCAGGTGTTCCCAAACTTTTGGAGGGAGTGTAATTTAAGTCTTTAAATATTCTGCAATAGTATTAATAGTATTAATAGTCTTAATTAATAGTATTTTTTTAAAAATAGGTTTCATTATTTGTTATTGTAACATTTGTATTTAATGTAACAATATGTTTTTAATTGTATTTTATTTCTTAATATTTCATAATATTTATAGTATGGTTTAATTTAATTTGTTTTTTTGTATTTGTTTTTAAAACGTTTGGTTTAGTTTTGGTTTCATTTTAAAAATATTATTTAATTTAGTCTTTTTTTTAGTGTCATTTTTTTTTTATACAAGCGTAAAAAAAAGTCAGTTGTTGACTACGTAATGTAAGATAACATCCGCTCTGTCTTATTAATTATATAAAATGGAAAGGTCATTTGTCTCAAATGTTCTTGTCGCGCAAGTGTAAAAAGACGTTAACACTTGTACAATGCAAAAAATAAAAGATTTGTGCCACTTTAGAAGCATGTATTTCAGTGTTGTGCATCCATACTTGTACAGTTGATGCTGCGATAGCTCTTTAGATGTGTTAATCTGTGTACTGCTTGCCTATTTTCCCTCCATATTGGTGCACCCTCCACAAACACGTGAATGACTCAAAGATAACACTCTGGTTTAGTTTTTTGTGGGTATTTTAAGACTTACTGTACATTGTATGGATGCCGTCTTCTCCTTCCTCCCCTCTGTGCTCTGTTTTTGTCCGTGACCTTGCCTCATTGGGGAAACAAAACAAAACCATCTGGTTTCTCAGGCCCTACACTGCCCCCACACCAAACAACAGATCAGGGAAACTACCCTGCCCCACTCCCAACGCTAAAATGATATCCTGAGCGCCTCAGGCTGCTCTTGGATAAAATTTATCTCCTAATACACGGCTAGACATGGCAAGAATAAGGCACATGCTGTCATGAGGTACATGGTGTACCATAGCTCTGGACGCTGCAGTATTTATGATATTGGGTGCAGCGGCCCTCAGTCTCCTCTTGGATAAAATTAGTTCTACTTCATTACTGGAAATGACGTGTATTTTCATATTTATTCCACCCAAAATGTGCATGTATTGTCACCATGGTGTTGCTGACTAACACTGCAGTCTGTCTGATCAACTTATTTCTTTGAATGCTTGTGTGCACAGATAACCTGTTGGAGGACAGGCCGGAAGGAAAAAACTCCACCGACAAAGAGGAGCAGCCCGCGGAGGAAGCGCCCAAGCTGAAGATAAAGAAGGCCGACAGCAGCACTCAGCAGAGCAAAGGAAAGGTTAGCCGACTCAATGTTGACTTCATGACTTTCGAACGATGAAACATCCCGTTGACTGTGCCATGCTGGTGTTGTAGGTGTTCGACATGGAGCTGGGTGAGGAGTTCTACCTCCCTCACAACAAGAAGGAGAGCCGTCAGATTGCACAGGAGCTGTCTGACCTTGTCATCTACTGCCAGGCTATTAAGTTCCCGGGTTAGCATACTTTTTTTTGTGTATGAACCCCCTTGGGAAAGAACTAAAGTTTTGCAGAATCTCCCATTTTTTTACACTTGTACTGGAAATCTTATTAATCAGTTCCAGCTTCAAACTTTGTGCATGGTAGAACCTTTACAGGCAGTGTTTTAAGTCACATTCTTCACTGTCATAAAGGTGTAAAAATAAGTTAAACAGAAGGAGATAAATAAATATCAAAAACACACAATTAAACATACATTTTTGGTGTACATTCGGGGTTTTGTTCTTCCACTGAGGTTTTTTCGATTTGCATGACAGGGAGTGGAGTAACTTACTTTTACACTTGTATAACTTAAGAACATTAAAATGGTCAAATAAATTCCATAAAAATGTAATGCATTTCTCTGAATATCGTGGTTCGATTATCGCCTCCTCGCTATATTCGCTATATTTTTTCAGAGATTAGTGAATAAATTATCGCTGTTTTCGTGGTAGACTGTGGTCTATTATTAGCCAAAAGATATTGAACTACAAGTGATATGTAGTATTCTGGTCACTAGGCGGCAGTAACGACACAAAACATTGAAACATTACCTGACATTACATTACCTTAACACCGCATGAAATCGTGAAATCAGCCACGGCATGTCCGACATTATAGTTAAAAAAAAATAATAATAAATTCTCCCATTCTGTGTGGAAGTGGTAAGTTTTTGGCTTCTTAAGTTTAGAAGAAATAAATTGGAGGCTAACTGGTTAGTTCACTAGCTAGCAAGCTGGCGGTTGTCTCAAGTCCCTGCAGCAAAAGAGTTGCACAGTGTGACGTAAACAATAAATAGGAGTGTAAAGGTGACTATAGGCATGTTATTTAATGTCTGCACAGCTCTAGTATGTTAAACAATGTTAAAAATGTTAGAAAGTCATAAACAGATTTTCTATGCTCTAACTACAAATATATTAAATTTAACATTGAATCCTATATCGACTGTAAAACAAATGACAACAACAGTATACAATTAGTGCATGTACTTAGGTGGGGAGTCTTCACATTTGTGTCTCAAATGTTTACTTGCTATCACACAAGTGTAAACTGTATGTCATTAGTACAACAATTATATCCTAAGATTGCAGGGATTGATCCTAAGCGATGTACTGTCCCTTTAAGAACCAAAATGCCCCCCTGATGTTCATGACTTTAAGTCAGTAATATCTGAATGAGTTCTGTTGCTTTGTGTGAACCCACCCCAGGCTTGTCCACACTGTCTCCAGCCGGCTCCGGCAGAGGGAAGGACCGCGGCAAGTCCAGGAAGTCCATATTTGGCACAGCCCCCGCTCGCTGCGCCACAACAGGGGAGGTCTCCACGCAGAACCGCACCCCTGGGAGAGGTACATCGTTATTTTAAGGCCCATGATAGCTTAATTTATACACCCCTTCATCTTAGCGAATACATTTGGCACAGTTGTGTCCCCAGTGTGTTCCCAGTGTACATAGGACTTCTGTCAAGGCATGCATTGATGAGTTTAGTGTGGAAGAACATGAAGAACCTTTTTTAAATCATGTGAAAAATCTTCTCAGGAGAGTCTACATTCTACAAAATGTAAACAAAACAAAAAAAAAGTACAGTCAAAAGGTTGGACACACTTGCTCGTGCTTTTGAATGAGAAGATGTCTCCTAACGTTTGCCTGGTACTGTAAATCTAATTAATCTGTGCCAGGGCATTAACGTTGAACCAATTATTTCACTTCCTGTCCCCATACTTTTTGTTCACATGATGTGTTGAAGGTGGCGGCGAGCGTCTGAGCTGGGAGGAGCATCATCAGCAGACATCAGCGACGGCAGGGGCGCTCAACCCGCCGACATCCCTTAGTGCCATCATCCGCACGCCAAAGTGCTACCACATCTCGTCAGTGAACGAGAATGCGGCCAAGCGTCTGTGCCGACGCTACTCGCTGAAGCTCATTCAGCACACGGCCAGCCAGCTGCTTAGGACGTACCCGGCCGCCACCCGCATCGACTCCACCAACCCCAACCCGCTCCTCTTCTGGCTGCACGGCATCCAGCTGGTGGCGCTCAACTACCAGACGGATGGTGAGGACAATGTCAACGCTATTAGTACTACCTAATTATTACATTATGATGATGTGGTCTTCTCTGCAGACCTGTCCATGCACTTGAACGCAGCACTGTTTGAGGACAATGGCGGCTGCGGTTATGTCCTCAAGCCAGCCGTGCTGTGGGACCGCAGCTGTCCTCTCTACCAGCAGTTCTGTCCCACGGAGAGAGATGCGGACAGAAGCAGCCCAGCCGTTTATTCCCTCACTGTGAGTATAACATCTTTATTACTCTTATTAGTTTGCTTAACTTCATTTTTTGACGGCCATGACAGTAAACAGCACCACACGGACTGAAACCAGACAACCTCGTAAAGTCTTTAACTACTGCAATCTGTCTGTCAACAATTTTCAATTCCAATGTAAGAAATATCTACAATGTAGATAATACACATACAGTAGTTTATAAATATAAAGTATATTCATAAATAATGCAATAATAGTTTTATCAATGCATGTGAACACATGATCAGTAATAAATATGTAATTAACGTAAATAAAATCTACAATTTTAATACAAAAGAATGAAGTAAATAAATAGCATCAAAAACATTTACAAATGTAAGTTAAAAATATATATCTATATATAAAGATACGGTGGCCTAGTGGTTAGCATGTAGGCCACACAGTAAGGAGGTCTGGAAGGTCTGTGTGGAGTTTGCATGTTCTCCCCATGTGTGCGTGTGTTTTTTTTCCCCCCAAAACATGCATGTTAGGTTAATTGGCGACTCTAAATTGTCCATAGGTATGAATGTGAGTGTGAATGCTTGTTTGTCTATATGTGCCCTGTGATCGGCTGGCGACCAGTCCAGGGTGCACCCCGAAGTCAGCTGGGATAGGCTCCAGCAAACCCCTCGCGATGCTAATGAGGAGAAGCGGCATAGAAAATAGATGGATGGATAGAATGATTTATAGTTTACAAAACCAGAATTTGGCTAATAATTGCAATAACTTAAGTTAAAAAAAGTAATAATGAAGCATAACATTTATGAAATGAAAACAATTAGAAATGCAGAGCTAAAGAAATGTTTAATGTGTTTGTTGCGTTCTTTATCAGCGTGTTACACTTCTCATATCATCACTTATTTATCATGGATTTGTCCTCAGATCGTGTCGGGTCAGAACGTGTGTCCCGCCAACGGCTCGGGAAGTCCCTGCGTGGAAGTGGATGTGCTGGGCATGCCAGGCGACAGCTGCCATTTCCGCACCAAGCCCATCCATCGCAACACGCTGAACCCCATGTGGAGCGAGCGCTTCCACTTCAGTGTTCACTTCGAGGAGCTGTGCTTCCTGCGCTTCGCCGTGGTGGAGAATAACAGTTCGCAGACCACTGCTCAAAGGACTCTGCCCCTTCGAGCCCTCAAGCCTGGTATGACGTGCATTTCAGTGGCTCCAGGAGTGAGTCTTTTTGGGCTAGCAGATCTAATCACGTCTGTGTGTGTTTTCTTGCAGGTTACAGACACGTACAGTTAAGGACGCAGCATAACGAGTCCATGGAAGTGTCCAGCTTGTTCATCTACAGCAGAAGAATAGAAGAAAGCCCAGCAGGGGGCGCCACTCCTTCATCCCAGGTCAGATTGCCATCCATCCGTCTTTATAATCATGAAGAAACTATAAGTAAAATTCCACCTGTTGTCAACATAGTTGTTCAGCCCTGAGGAGAAGCATGCAAGCCAACATCACAAAGTAACAGTGCACAGAGCTCCTGGACCAGAACCTTTCACCGTCTTTTCCATCGCAGAGCAAACCACCGCCAAACAACTACTAGATGCAGTCAGTAGCCATAAATAACAAACATATTTTATTTAATGAAGTCCATACTGACATAGCTCTTGTTTCCTCCTGTCAGATTGTACCAACAAAGGGGAACCAGTACTTCTTGTGCGAGGAGAAACTTCCCTTGGCCAAGGAGCGCGGAGACTCCAAGCGATCTTCTCAGCGCCGCTCCCTAGCAGCTGAGGAGGCGTTGATTAAAGTGGTCTCCAGCTGGGACACGGAAGAAGGATACGTGGGGAAGATTTGTCTCCAAACCAGAGAAGAGGTAATGTGTCACGTACCTGGAGTTTGGCTCCCTCTTGTGGTTGGATCTATGGATACATCACCTAATATAACAAAAAATATAGTGTTCCCTTGTTTATCGAGGTTAATTGGTTCCAGACTCCACCATGAAAAGTGAACTTCCGCAAAGTAGGATATTAATAAATGGAATAAGGACATAGAAGCCAAAAACTTTGCACTTCCACACAGAATGTGAGGAGAACCTTTTTTTGGCCCATCTGCTTGGCTTTGGCTCAGTAGCCAGTCTCCATTCAGTTGTAATCTAATGTCATGTTACATAACACATAATATTACTGAAGCCAAGTGACCAGAATACTACATATGACTTGTCTTTCAATATTTTTGGACTAATAATACGCCACAGTCAACCACGGAACAGCGATCATTTATTCATTAATTTAAAAAAAGTGATATAGTAAGTAAGTAATATTTGAACCGCGATATAGCGAGGGACGACTGTATTTATACTGTATATAGTTAATGTATTACATGATATATCTAAAGCTTTTTTATGGCTCTATTATTATGTCACATATACATTGCATATGCATGTACTGTATGTAGCATTCAACTTTTTAATTTATTACATTTACTTATTTTTATAACTAAGATTATACATTTATGAATTCACATTTATTTATTATTATTTTTTCACAGTTCACGTTTGTGTTTTTAAATGTAATTACATTTGTATCATTTTTAAGATATGCAAATGTATATTCCTTTTTTAAATATGTTTATATACTAATATATTAATAGTGTATTATTATCATCATCTAACAAAAAAAGCATGTTTTTATACAAATTGAATAGGATTTGAAAATGATGCACAATTGTGACGTTGCAATTGTGCATTTTCTATGTTATATATATACTGTATTGTCTTTACAGACTATGTATCTTTATTTTTGTTTTATGATTATTTTAGTTTAATGATAATGTTTGTGTGTGTGTGTGTGTGTATATATATTAAAAATATTCAGTACTATTCAAAAGTTTGTAGACGCTTCCTCATTCACTAGAATAAGAAAATATGTCCAGACTTTTGAGTGGCACTGTATACTGTTAATAGAAATATACCGTATGTATACAAAATGAATTGCATTTGAAACTGACACACAATTGTGACTTTATTTGAAGTCCCCCCCCCCCCCCCCCCCCACACACACACACACACACACCCCCAAATGTAAGCTTATTTTGAATGTAATGTAGAGTGTGCAGGTGTACCTAATAAAGCATCCAGTAAGTGAGTTCAAAGGCAGAGTCTCTGTGCTTGCAGAATTTAAATGAGAAGAACACAGTGGCGGAGGGTGAGGAGGAGGTGGCAGTTGTCGATGGAGGAGGAGGTGTAGAGGAGGACATGTTCTTGGTCCAGGTTCATGAAGTATCTCCGGAGCAGCCTCACACGGTCATCAAGGCTCCTCGCTACAGCTCAGCACAGGACATCATACAACAGGTTAGAAGACACGTTGAAATGTTCTGCAATGTTCTGGAATGTTCTAAACGTGCCCTCCCTCTCCTCTCCTCTCCAGACTCTATCCAAGGCGAAGTACTCCTACAGCATCCTGTCCAACCCCAACTCCAGCGACTACGTACTCATAGAGGAAGTGACCAAGGACGTCCCTTCCAAAAAGTCGTCCGCCGCCAAGTCCGTGCAGCGTGTCCTTCTGGATCACGAGTGTGTTTACCACGTTCAGAGTCGCTGGAGGGGGGCGGGAAAGTTCATTCTCAAATTGAAGGAGCAGGTAGCGTGGCTTCATTAGTACTCTTAATAACATGTACTAACAGTACTACTAACTTACTGGTCTTTTGTTTTTTTACCATTTTCTATGTCATCTGGCCATTGACAATGGGTCAATGTCTGCTTCGCTGATAAATAAAGTTGTCATATATATTTTTTAAGCCCGCTCCGTGTATAGTTGTTTTTTTTTAAGACAGGAAGTCTTTGGACCAATCAGTTTGCAGATTTCAATTTCCCAGTAATTTAATAACTGAAAACATCATTAAGTGTCCTCACTCCCACTATCCATCCATCCATCCGTCCGTCCGTCCATCCATCCATCCATCCGTCCGTCCATCCATCCATCCATCCATCCATCCATCCATCCGTCCGTCCATCCATCCATCCATTTCCAATACAGCTTAGGGTTACAGTGGAGCTGGAGCCTATCACTCCCACTATTGAGCCTTTCTTCATCAATATGAAATAATTTGTATTTTATTCCTTTTTTTTATATCATTTATATTTTACTTATTTACTTCTTTATTTATTAATTACATTTATTGTAATTTATTTCTTTTTTTAATTAATGTTATGTCAACTTTTGTTATTTTTTTTTACTTATTACTTGCATCTGTTACTTTTTTATTTTTATTGTACTTGTTTTCAATTGGTTTTTATTTTATCCAAATTTTTTTTCTGTACTGCTTGTCCTCATTTGGGTCACAGATTATTTTTGCTTTAGATTACTACTTGAGATTATTTTGTACATATTTGTTGTTACTATTCTTTTGTTATTTTACCTGTAGTTATTTAATTTATCTATAGTTCCATGTTATTTTGTTGTACCCATCCATCCATCCATCTTCTATGCCACTTATCCTCACCAGGGTCGCGGGTATGCTGGAGCCTATATATTGTTACCTTACTGTAACCTTGGGTTGTTTTGTTTTCTTGGTTTAAACATGTGGTTTTCTACACAGGCGATGCTATAGCAACTATCATACATAAATGAAACAAACATAAGGTGAAACATAGAGTCCCAGTCAAAAGTCTTGACACACTGCCATTCAATAGCATGAGAAAGTGTCTTCACACTTTTGACTGGTACGTACATGGACGACTCCCACCTGTATTAGTTTAAAAAAAAAGACATAATGATGCCACTGTACCGTCATGGCTGCAGGTGGTGCGCGAGGACAAGAAGAAGATGATGTCTTTCGCCAGCGAGCTGAAGAAGCTGACCAGCCGCAGTCGTAGCATGACGACGGGCGTGGGCATGGTGGACGGCGCTGCCCAGAGTAAGGAGGAGAGAGCTGCATGCTGCCTGGCTCTCACTGAACTTCACGAGTGAGCCTCAGTGGTGTCTCTGCATGACAAGAGAGTGCAACGCAGGTTTGTTTTCATGGCCTTTAACAAATAATACAAATAACAACGTGCTAGTGACGTGACGTAGCGAAACACAGGCATGGAGTGTGGTCTAAAAAGAATGCATGGCGGTGTTTCGATGCTAACCAACATCGATAACATAACATGTACTTCCCAACGAGATACAATACAAAAGAATAGCAGCTATACATTTAACAATACCTTGATTGTTGTGGTTGTAGTTTGCAGTGGTCCACATTTTGAAAAAGGTAACTAAAGTTCTGAAAAACCAACTAATGGAGACTTTTAAAAACTTTTACCATTTGGGGGTTGAAACGTTGTTTTGTTGTTGTTGTTTTTTTAAAATAATAACAGAGTTGTCCATCGTTTTTAAAAGTAGCTAAATTTGGATATATTTTTTTCAAAATATACCTAAAATGTAAAATTATATAAACGTTTATATTTACAATTAGATAACATTTTTCAATGATACACATTTGTATGTAGTTTTTTTGCATTTTTAAATGAAATTAAATGATATATATATATATATTTTTGCAATGTACTATCGCCAAAAAAACGACTTAGTCATATAGACACATAGACTTCCAGTCGCATTGCTGTGAGGTGTCTCTATCAGTTTGTCCCTCTTATGTCGCTAAATATAAAATAAATACGAGAAAGCAGTGCAAACTCCAATCACTATCATAAACATTGTTAAATGAAAGTATTATGGTCTTTCTAGAGTACATGCTGAGCAGCAGTTGTGATGTGTTCAGGGTACCTGTCGGCTGCCACAGGGTTGAAGGCGTGGATGGCAGAGGGCAAAGTGGGGGCGGGACGTCTCCTGCACGTCTCCTCTTCCTCCGCTAGAGGGCAGCATCGACCTAACATCCCCGCGACCCCAGTCAGCCCTCTGACTTGGAAGTTTCACCTCCTCAGGAACTGGAAGATCCACAAATGACGAGAGTGGAGTTTGTCGTTGCTGTCGTTACACCTCTCTGGATGGGTTCCTTCCCCTTTCTTGATTGGCCACCCTTGTGGCGGCTGAGCTGGCGTGTGTAGCTCCGCCCCGGTCCAAGATGTAGATAAGAGACATGCGACAATAGAGCCGTTGATACAGGGCGGTGCACGCGTGGAGGGACGGATGAAGGCAAGAGAGACAAGCTGGCTTGTTGACTTCCTGTCTTGTGTGAGGAACATTTAGGGCGGCAAAGGGATAATGTTTGAAAAGAAAAAGCACATTGTGGCATGTAAACATAACACAATTTGTATGCCCTAAAATGTCGCTTTTCCTTGAGCTGTCACTCTAGTAGACTAGCTGAGTAATAGAAATATAGCTGATAATAATAAGAAGAAAAAGAAATATGTCTAAATGTTCATTTTAAGGCTAAATTCCTTGCGAGAAATGCAGCCTGACGCTCTTCAAACTGCATTTTGCACATTTCTTTGTATTTTTATCATGTTTTTTTTCTTGTCTTTCCTTTGAAGAGGCTTGAATGTCATTGGATGATCAAAACATATTATATTTCCGCAAACCGCACAAGATTATTATTAGGTTATTTCTGATTTTTTCCTTAGCTTAAATAAAGATTTAGAGTGCATGAGAAAGTTGAAAGGAAAACTTAGCTCTTTTTGACACCATGGTATTGGTATACACTATGGTTGTTAAGTGTACGGCACAACACAGCAGCAACAGAACCAATGTTATAATAGTTGCTCAGCCAGCATTCATGCCACTGATGACTAAACAAAGCGGCGAGTGTAACAGTTTCACACCAACAGCTGAGGAGCAACATTTTAAAGTGCATGCAGAGGCAGCTACTCCCATCTTGCGGAGTTAATCAAATTTTAAAAAGTACATCAGGAGGTTGCCTCAAGCTACAGCTGTGAAAGCCACTGTTATTACGCCGCTCTGCAGTTAATCGGAGCATTTACTTCATTTGAAAAAAAAAAGATCATTCTATTTATTTCTTTAGACTTCAGCCCACCTGATTCCAAAAGTGAAATTCGTAGAAAATTCCTAAAAGAATTGATTGGATTTGAATGGAGTTGTAGCTGCTTTAGACGGCCGTGTACTGATTATGATGAGCTTCTTAATTATTAGACTTTCACGATGTGTTGCATTTGAACATTTTACAGATTTCCAAGTTTATTGATAATACTTTTGACATTTATAAGCAGGATGGTGCACTACAGTATATCATGAACACTAAATATGAACCTTATGGATGAAGTTTGACATTAGCTCACATTCCGTTTTCCAACAGGAGGTGCATTCAGATAAGCTTTAATGAGAGATGAACTGTTCTTTTGCGCAAATAGGTTTTGTTTTCAAGGCTACAAGTAGACAACGAAGCTTTAATTCATGTTAAAATGACCTTATTGCTGTCGTTGTTGTCATCCGAGGGTCAGAATTGGAGCATTCAATCAGATTAAACGCACAAAATGTAATGTCAAAGGTAACTACTACGTATTACTAGTAATACAATGAGGACATTGAATTGACAGGAAGGGATTAGCTCTTAATTGTGGTGATATTTTCCCTTGAACGTGTTGTGATCTTAAAATGCTGAAGGTGCATTTGGATGTTATTTATTGGAACGTTTAAAGCCCCGGTTGGCGTCTTAACTGTTCTATATTTTATTTCTTGTTTTTAATTTATTTCAGTATATGGCTGTAATACTGTATATGTGTTGACAAAGGAGATTATTTACTTTCAGAGGAAATATGAATTCTTGTGTAAAACCATGCCTGTTATTAGTTATCACTTTAAAAATTCCCAGACTATTTGAAACATTCATTATTATATCCACTGACACTTTTGTTTGCGCTGTCTTATTACTTGAATTTTTCAGCAGGCGGCGAATAATTGTGGATGTGTTGCATAGTGGAATAAAAACACTAAATATGCATTATGAATTGTGTCTGTGTGTTTATATTTAAGCGGTGCACTTACCTTTAAATCAAGGCGTGTTGCTTGCAAGGCACTGGTGGTCTACTACATGTACTTGTTGACATGGCGATCACCAAAGGACAAAACGTCATTAAAATTGGTAAAATATTTTTTTTTCAAAATTCAACATTTAACTTCGCTAATCTAATTAGTAGTAGAACAATAAAATCCTACATTAATTAATTTATATATTTAGATACAACTAATAACACATATATAATTACAAATAAATTATAATTCATAACTTACTGTAATGTAGTTATGTATTTTGGTGTAAAGAAATATGTAATTAAAAAAATCCTTAAAAATAAATCTTACATATTTACATCTAATAATAATAATTGCTGAAAAATATATACATTCATAAAAAAAATAAATATCAATATTATAAATACATACCGGTACTTATTTTATTTTGTGATTCCTAAATATCCAATATATATATATATATATATATATAAAGCCTAAATTCCTAAATTCATTCCTAAATGTCTATAATTAGACGAAAATATTAATACATGTACAAAATATATAAACACAGTATAAATAATTGTAGATTCACAGAAGTACAGATGACGTCTCAAGAAGCCTTTTCCTCGATGTAGATTATTATTATAGAACATATAAATTACCTTATCTTTATTCCTTCTTATTTTATACATTACAGTACATACTGTATATGTATGTGTGTATATACTGTATATACGTATATATATACTGTATATATCCATCCATCCTTTTTCCATGCCGCTCATCCTCATCACGGGGGTATGCTGGAGCCTATCCCAGCTGACTTCAGGCAAGCCAGCCAAACACAGGGCTCATGCTCACATTCATTCCTATGGACAGTTAACCATAACCTTTGAACCCAGGTCTACCCGACTGTATGCCCAACATGCTAACCACTCGGCCACCGTGCGGCTATATTTGATTATATATATGATGATATATATACTGTATATATATACTGTATGTTGATGATTAAAATAATAATATCTAGTTAGCTTCAGCGCCAGACGAGTTACGTTTCTATGTTAAGCTCACTTACCATAGAAATATGAAACAAGTGTTGTCTTACTTTTGGAGAGTCGTAAGAGAAGAGGACAACATTTGTGGGTCATAAAGTTATTGGTGGATGAAATATTTAATTTTGGGGTAAAGTTTGCCAGAAACCATTACAAAGACCAAAAGGCAAGTTTGAAATGTTCCAAGACGAGTCGGGCAAATTTGGAGGCGAATAAGTATTCGTAGATGTTCCGATGCAAGGCGACTGGACTTCTTTAGGCTTTGGTGTGTTTTTGCAGACACGCCAGCTGCTTAAAGGGTCAATTTAGTTCATCTGAGAACTGATTGATGACATGCTGATGAGTGCTTTTGTCAAATTGGTACTGGAGCGTTTACAAATGAAGAGTCATAGTTTGGTCATAGGGATGTGGAGGTTGTTCCAGGGTCCCATCCAAAGCTCCTCCTGCTCCTCCTGCGTCCTCTCAATGGGACACTGGGGAAGATCCCTCATGACCAGGCCTTCGTCAGCATCGCTGTTACTGCCGTCCACCCTGGACTCTCTCTCGCCCTCTCCCAGTTCGTCCCTCTCCTCGGTGGTCCCCGTGTGCGGCCCCCCGTCGCTCTCTGAGTTAGCGTCCGGGGGCTGCTCGTGGACGTCCATGTTGACCTCAGAGGACACGTTGGATTGTCGAGTGTCGAAGACGTTGACCGTCTTATGGATGTCAGAGTTATTGAACGAGGGGCTCGGGGGGTTCTTGAAGGTGCGCAGGGTTTTGGTGCCGCCCTCCGGTACAGTTCTAGGGCTGTTTAGGGGTATTTTCTCCTCCAACGTGGCCGCCATTTTGTCCAGTTTTTTAAAGTGCTTAGCCAGCCGTGTGCTGAATACGGGTGACAGGGGCTTGTTGTTTGGGGTGGCGGTTCGCCGAGTGCGGATGATGGAGCCGTTCTGGGCCACGTAGAGGCCGCCATTGACGTTGGTGTGGTTGTTCAGCGTGGAGGTGGTGGCGCGGCCGCGTTGGGTTTCTGGAACGCTGTCGTCGCCGGTGGAGCTGGTCTCGTACTCGCGGTCCAACACCAATTTGATACGACGCTTGCGGCTGCCGGGCTGGAAAATACACAGAGGACAAGTCAAGCCAGCTAGTAGTACTAGCATTCACATCCGAACATAAGACGAACCCAGATTGCATTTGGCACCACCTGTTGGTTTGCATGACCCCAAATTTCAGAGGACACGTCATTTTTATATTGGGAAGAAATACCATCGCTATACGGCAATATATCTCAAATATGCAAAGTGGTCCAACATAGTACGAAGAATACCTAAAACCAAATATACGTGACTGACCCCGGATATAAGACAAAACTTATTTTTTTTTTTTACATTTTTTTCCCAAAAACTGTTAAATTACAATAAAAAAAATGAATCCTTGGATCCCAAATATAAGACAGCATGTCAGTTTTATACTTGTTACAAAGGTCTTGTATGGTGCTTGAATGACTACCATTATTCATAAAATCATTGTCTTTTTATCAATCTATCCTGTTTTTCCTCCTTTACCTACCCTCGGTGTCTCTACTCTGTCCCTGGAGCTTTGCTCAAACTTGGGTTCTACTTGATTTTTCCTTGCCTAACCGGTTAGGAATGGAATATTTTCCACTGTGTTTTAGATGAGTACGGCAACATAGTTGCGCTTATCTGCCTTAGAGACATAACACTTGGAACGAAAGCACCGTGTTGGTTTTTATCTGCACACACACAGTTTCTAGAAATGCCACCCTTTTTATATCCCAACAAGTAAAATCGGGATGTTTACACACATCACCGTCTCTCTGACAGAAGTATTAAAAAAAAGAGGAACACAGTTCCTCTTCAGAGATCGATTGGGTGTTGCTAAAACTTTCTCCAGCGCTCTGATATCAATTGTTTGCATCTACTGCTGTTTTCAATTCAAATGTAAACTGTCCTTGAGACTCCTAGACTCATTTCACAACTGTTAGAATAAAAGAAGTGGACTTGCCCTGTAAAAGAGCCTCTTATTTAACCCTACCTAGCCCCCAACACCAACCTGAAGCCCAGTAACCCTAAGATGAAATTGTTTCACTTACTATTCTTGCATGGCAACTAGTACATTTGACTAGTTTTTACTAGTTCGGAAACTAAGCTTTTTCTTGACCGACCTTTGTTGGAAGTTGTTTGTAGCCCTCCGGAAAGTGGACAACATTGATTTCTTATCATTTGGGTCACCCGCACACATCACACAACACAGGAAACGGGAAAACTAGTCAAGAAGGGAAGAGAGGCTGCTGGAAGAAGAGGTTTGAAAAGATTAGGACCGCCAAAGAAGTTCTGTGAAAGCCTTGTTTCCACCAAGCATCAGTTCCAATGCAATGCAGATCTGGGTTCTTGGTGGAAACGTGGTTTAAGACTGGCAAAGAACCGCAGCACCAAGAGAGACTTCATCAAGTAACAGCACACCCAAAGTCTTACTTAGGGGCAAAGGACTACATCTCCAAGGGGAAGGTGGTGGATGCGTGCTGAGGCCTCATCTGCAGTTCAAACGTCTTCCTCCTCCTGTTCAGTCACGTGACCGGTATCCTCGTCAGTGTCCTCCAAAATGGGGGACAGGTCGTCAGTCTGCGGTGGTGAGCCCTCGTTTTTGTCGTGATATGTTTTTGTCTTAGAAACTTTGCCTTTTCCACGTCTCTTGGGAGCCTGTCTACTTCTTTTCCCATCATCATCGCTCTCTGATCCAGACTCCCTCCTGGAACTGGACCCGTCAGGGCTCATAGCAGCTGACGGGCTTTCCGTGTCAGATTCAGTCTCCTCATGCTCTGTGGACATGCTGGAGGAGCTGGGAATAGTGGAGTCAGACTCTCGGCTTTCTGAATAGTGCAGATCGTGGAACCTCCTTCGCCATCCCTGTGAGGAGCCGCCCTCTCCTCCGACGTGCCTCCCCCACCTGTCCCCCCCTGCTGCACCGTCTCTTCCTGACACTAAAGCAGAAATACTCATGTCGCCTACAGAGCCATACATCTTCCTACCTCTCCCACCCCCTCCTCTGTCCCTGCCATCGCCCCACACTTGGCCGCCCACCCTGGCAGGGCCGTGGAGCCTCCCGGCGAGGGAGATAACTCCATGGGTCCTGTTCGGCTTTTGTTTCAGTGGCAGCCCCTGCAAATAATTCCTGTCCATGTGTGGACCGCCATTGGAGACCAAACCAGGCAGCTGTGAAGCTGCCTTCCTCATCATGTTGGTCCTCTCAAGAGTTTCAATTTCTCCTCTGGTCCTCCATCTTTTTATTTCTTCCTCCCTCCCTACCTCTCTCTCCAACACCTTTCTAGCACCTTCCATCGGTTCGATTCGAGCTTTATTCCAGGGTGGGTGGATAGCCGGGGGCCGGCCAGTGGTTCTACCAGCAGAGGGCAGCATAGCACTCATGAGAGCCTTCAACTTGGCCACAGCACCCAACCTGGCAGGCTTTGAGCTTTGTTCTGTCGCCACTGACACTACACCGTTGGGTGGCTGTGGTTTATCACTTACAAGGGGCCATGGGGTGTTTTTTGGGGGGGCGTGGTGAGGTGGGGGACGCATCCCGCGGTTGGCAGGGTGTGGTGGTAATGTGCCTCCTTGAATGTGTCTTCTCACCTGTTGTCATGAAGGCATCATCCCCAAAACCCAGAGCAAATATTTAGTGTATTGTGTGGTAGTGATTACTGCCACACAATTATTCATAAACTCGTATTTTAGTGTGTACAATTAGTGAGCAAAATGACTATGCAAGGATGCGTGTGCACAGAGTACAGAATTTTGTACATAGGGTCATGAAGTTGTAGCTGATTGAATGAAAATAACGAAGCTGTAGTTTCCTGTGCTTACCTCGCCGTCGGACTCCTGCGGGCTATAGTAGTAGCTGCCGTCATCGTCGACAACAACCTCTCCATATTCATCATAGAGGCCGGAGGGCGAGATCAGCTTCCTGCGACTGCCGTAGTGAGGAAGGTCATAGCTGCAGACAGACACAACAGCATCAGTATGAATTGGAAGAACTCTCAGTTTACGACAATGTAGTCGATATTTGAGGCTTTTTGTTGCTGCTAAGACCAATCGACGGTGAAGACAAGAGAGATGGACTTTTACATGATTACGTGGAGACGCATAAAGCGGCGGTGAGCGGGAAACACGATTTTAATCACAAAAGGAGCATTTTGTAGCCAGCGGGCTTTTTTGGGGGAAAAACACCCTATTAGAATTGATTTGTTAAATTTAGTTTTGCTCTGCTTACGTGAGCGTAGCCTGCTTCTGAAGCCAAAAACCATCACGGCATGTTTCACCTCTGTGGACCCCACACAGCCTGCAGCTAGCAACATGGACAGCCTATATGTCATGCCTGCCAGATTAAAGTTACAAAGCTGCTGGCTCCAGAGATGGAAGACGTTGCTTATAACATCAACCCTTAAGAGATGGCAGGAACATTTTGTGCAAGTCCGTTTTTTTGTTTTTTAAGCCATTTTGTCTGTGTCGAATGAATACAGGTGGACTTTGTCAGAGGACATCAATTTCAAAAATGTTTTAGAATTGTCATTTGTTCTTTAAATTTGCGTAAAATAGTAAAGCTAAACAAAAAGCAACAAATTTGATACTCATGCCAAAATATGTCCCATTAAAAAAAATGTTTAATTATAAAAAAATATATATAAAAATTCTTGTTCATCGTAACTTAAACTCATGCAATCATTTATGGTAAGATTTCCATTTGGACCGTCAATTTGTAATGTTTAGATTTGTACACCAGACGGTGCTAGTTTTTCCCATTCAAAACACGAAGCAAAATTTTAACCTTTAAGTCTTTTTTTGCAAAGGGTGCTTTGTTACTGCAATAATCCGTGTGTTTCTACTGATGTTTGGAATGGTGTATGTATAAAATGTGTTTTATTAAAAAAAAAAATGTAAATAATATAACTGTAGTTATGTAAGCATACTGGCAAAGGATTAAAATCCTGCAAAAATGATTAAAAACTGGTATGCATGTTTCAGAATAAAGTAGTTTTACAAGATTGACTCATAATAAAAAAAAAGAATTTGTAATATTTGTATGGCAGTTTTGGGGAAGCTGACATGTTTTGCCATTAGGATCAAATCTGTTTGTTTTCTAATGGCAGGCTAGAAATGAAAAAAGAGGAGGAAGAGTTTATTATCAGTAAACAATGTTGGATGGTTGAGCGAGGCGTGTAAAAGCTGCTAATCCTGACTGCATGGATGCTAAACCTAAAGTATTGTATATTCAATAAAAGCTACTTAGGGGATTTCACAGCCATGAGCCTACTATAGTCTGAGCTATAATCACCACTAGGGGGCAGTCACACACTGGGAGTTGCAGGCGCCAGCGCGTTGATATAATCCTTATGGTCATGCCTTCCAACTAACAGCTTTTGTGTTTGTTATCCAATCTTGAACAAACCTAAACAAGCAACAGCAGACAAGGTAATTAGATAGACTGTAAATCCCGCAGGGTCGCAAAGTCTGAGTTCCCGCTATGAGTCTAAAATCAGTTTTGCTTCGAGCCAACAGCATCTGGCCTTTTGTGTACTTTCCCTGGCAGGCTGCCTGGTTAGCGGCGCTGCTATGCTAGGTAGACACATTTAGCTGTGTGTGTGCAGAAAGTCGAGAAATAATGATGAGAGTATTGCAGAGTTGCGTGCACGTTGTGTATTTATGTGGGAGGCTGTGTAAAAAAATAATTGTAATTCCTACACAATCCAATACAACGCATCAGCAGGCAGTGTGGGTGCAGAATCAAAAGAAGGAAATCTGTCATTGTTTCCTTTATGAAAGCTTTGATCGAACATGTCCTTTTGTCTTTAATGCGCCGCCATTTTTTATTTCTTGCTTCTCCAATATCAGACCACCAAGGAACATTTTTACATTACAGTACACACACACACACAGTCACAGTATAAACAATATTGCTTTCCGATAGCTCCCAACACAAGGATAGTGAAAGGAGGACGGAAAGCACAGTGAAATTTACGGGACCGCAGAGGCCGAGAAGTGGAAATGAGAGCAGAGAAGGGTCAAAATACAACTGGGGCGCTTGGTTTTGATCAGAGGACTTATCGACGAGGCAGAAGGTTGAATGTGGACCAACAAAGTCAGTAACCATATTTGTTAAAAAATAGTGAGTATTTTCACATGTTCACATTTTCTAGCGAAAAGGCCATAATTTGTACAGATGTATTTTTAAAAAATAATGTATTTTTATTTTCTCCCACAAGTTAACCCAAATGTAAAACAATTTACTAAATTATACAATATGTAGTATAATATTTATATTATTAAAATACAAAAACCCATCCATCCATTTTCTTCCGCTTATCCGGGTCCAGGGCAACCTGGACATAATACAAATACTGGGGCATAATACAAAATACAAGTACATATTGGATTATTACTAGGGCTGTCAATTGATTAAAATATTTAATCACAATGAATCAATAGTTAACTCACAATTAATTGCAATTAACTGTAGATAGAAACAAGTTTTGATCAATAATAAGTAGGGATGTAAACCTCTTTGTGGTAACGACTCGATACGTTTCTAGATACACGGTTTAAGATACAAATCAAAAACAATATTTTGAAAACAAAGATTTGGTATGATTCAATAGAGTGTACAAACAATACGATTTGATTTGATACGATTCAACGATGACATTTGTTAATGTAGACATGAATCTTACGTTATAAAATAAAGCAGCCAATTGTATAAAAGTGTCATTCTGACAGTATTTTCAAACGTGTAAAAGAGCACATCATATCCCCAAGCATGCTGTAAGCCAGGGGTCCGCAACCACGGGACCGCAGGAAGCATTCAGGTGCAATGATAAAAAAAAAATACACTTACAAAATATAAATAATAAAATTTCTAAATAACTACATCAATTTTTATGGAAAGGGCTATCATTTTTTTTAAATATGGGCCATTATTTTATTCTAAAAATAATACACAGTTCCAAATCCAAATTTTTGCATGTTTAATGCGAGCAGCACCATCGAACTTTCTCCCACGCTGCACAGACAGACTACTATACTGTACTTTTTCCCGTTTTGTTTCACCTCATTTTGGGCCCCAAATGCTGATACTATGTGGGAATGCATAAAGGTAGGATTTGATGACCTTATTGAGTGCTAATGTGCACATTTGTGCGGTGCACCTCTCTGAAAACCAAACCCCAGGCTCGTACTGGTGGATGGGTTGTCTGTATTCATTGAGTGCTTTTAATTTGATGTTGTTCCTGTCGTAGTTTTACACAATACATAATAAATAAGATCAATTAGATTGCTATAATGTACGTATGTTTTGCTGGTGTGTTGAAAATTATTCCCGGTGACTAGGTAGCGCGCTGCTAATGCTGTTTAGATCTATTCTCATCTTCAGTCATGGTCACACTGACACAAGTATCTAGCAGCTCGTAACCCGAACTTTAGCTCAATATTTGTTCCTGCTTGTGGCTCCACATCCACCACTACGGTGTGGGCCGAGGGTCAAACAGGACGTGTGCACGTTAATCGCACATCAAAAAATAAAAGTCTATAAAGGGAATTTCCGTTTTTTTAATATCATTGGGTTTCCCCCCACAGATTAGGTCTAATTAAAATCATATATTAAAATACAGAGGAAGTAATATGTTTATATTATTTAATACCATATAACCATACATACATTTACGTAAATATTCACCTAATTTTAAATAATACTTATTATATTAAAAACTAGTATATTGTGATAATGCAACAATATCACAACATAATAAATTGTATTCACACAAATGCTTCATTTTGTTACCACTGTGGTCACTGTAGTGCAACACATGGTGCTGGCACATTATGGTACACACATGCAGCAACCGTTCCACCTCAGCAGCAATTCATAGCGGGAGGTCAACATTTGCAGAAATAAAACACAGCATCTTTACAGAATGTTAAGGAAATCATGCACAGTGAGAATATGAAGGGACTTAGAACAGATCCCTGAGGGACACCACACAGTAGTTTATTCAAGAAATCAAGCACACTGGCAGCCATACTGACCCATGATCATAGTTGTAGTAATCCTGCGTGTAGTAGTCCTGACCAGGGTCAATGCCAGATTCCATAGATAGCTCCTGTTGGATAGATAGAGGCATTTATTTTTGGGATGACTTCAAGACACAACATGGAACCACAAAGCGGGCAGGCATGTTAGAAAGGTCAGAAAAGACACAGTCGAGTACCTCGGGTCTAAGGAGAGAAGGTCGGAGGAGTTGTTGAGTCTTCCAGAAAGAAAGAAAAGCAGCAGAAATTCAAGTAAATTAGGCACCCTGTCCTAAAAATCTATTACATTCATGGCTCATAATGAATGATCCGCATTTGATGACTTAATAGTAACTATAGTGTGTGTGTGTGTGTGTCTGTGTAAAAATATATAATATATCAACAAGCAGAAAATGAGACGAGCATGCGGCAAACAACACACCCATGCGATGGTGGCGGGGCGGCAAGCCGGCACCTACCTCATGTTGTGCATACCTACGCCTGCGAGTCGATGGGAGGAACAAAAAGGAAGTGGAGACTTCAGTGGACAACTTCATTGGTATGTGCAACATTAATAATAACAATCAGACTTAAAATAATAATAATAATAATAATAGTGAGAAAGTGGAAAATGGTTACGACACAGCAAACAAAACCAATGTTGTAATTGCAGTAAGGAGCGAACTCCTCAGCCATCATTAATAGCATTGATGACTTCATTGTAAACAACAGTAGGGCAAGTCCAACACGTAGTGTTTCCCACCAAAAGCTAAGTAGAAACATTTTAAAGCGCATGCTGAGGTAGTTAAAACTGCTCGACGTTGACCACTCACAAGACTTCAATGTAGTTTCTTGAGGAGTTAATAAAAACAACACCAGGACGTTGCCAACAGCCACAGCTGTTAATGCCAATGTTATTTGCTTTTGTAGACCACACACTTGGCAACCATAGAAGAGACTATGGTTACTTGAAGAGAGGTGCTAATGGTAGCATTTACAGTACATAGCAACACATCATGCCACTTGGTACGTGTGTGCACCAGAGACACAAGAAGATGGTGCGTGACATCAGGCATCAAAACGGCTTAGCCAATACGGCCCTCCAAAAAAAAAAAGAAAAGATGGGATTAGCTCTTGAAAAAGGTGTGAAAGGCAAGATGGAAGATGCCCGGACGAGCGTGTGAGCGGATTGTGGATTGGAGGAGAAATAAAGGCTCAATGGGCACACGAAGGCATGATAAACAGATGAATGGCTGCTTTAAAAGGTGCTTTGCAGGTCATCCTCTGGTTCAAACAAAAACAACCCCCTTTCAGAGTCAGCCAGTGTAAATGTGTGTACACAGCCTCAGTATGTGTGTGTGTGTGTGTGTGCAAAGATAAGTCTACCCCTGTGCCCACATTGCTCTGACAGACACATTATTAGGTCCTCTGGAGACAAAAACCCTGCAGACAATCTGTATTCTGTCAACACACACGCCTGACATGATTGACTCTTTTATATCCTTTCCACCTCATCTTGCTGTGTATGTGTGTGTGTGACAGAGAGAAAAAATACAACAGAGAAAACATTATTAGTTTTTAAAGACAACATAGGCTACCATGCCCTAAAACACTCCCTCCTTTCACTCACTTTTTATTTTCTGCACCTTCATCTTAAAGGGATAGTTCAGAATTTTTGACATGAAGTTGTATGACATTCCCGTAAGCATTGTAGTCCATTAACAGCGACTTACGCCCCACTTGGCCTCCTAAGTCCAGTTCTGGTCAGATTTCTGTGATGAAGAACGTAGTTCAGCTTAGTTGCTGCGGACAATTAAGTAACGGGTTTGGCGTTATATCTGTCTCCCGCCGTATCCCTGCTCACTGTCGCCTGTACGCTCATGTGAATGTGACGAAGACACTCACATCTTCTTCCGCTGTGGAACACATTCGTAAACAAGATGGCCGCAGTGCTCTGTCGTGGAAGTAGATGCGAGCGTCTTCGTCACATACACGTGAACGCATAGGCGACAGTGCGCAGGAATATGTCGGGAGACGTTTTGCGAGGTCAGATTTTTTTGACAAGGCATTTTTGTGATGCAAATGTATTAATCTTTTAAGTGCACATATTGTTTTGAGAAGCCAAATCTTTACTTAATTGTCCCCAGCAACTAAGTGAAACTACATTATTCATCACGGAAATTTGACCAGAACTGGACTTAGGAGACCAAGTGGGGGGTAAGTCGCTGTTATTGGACTGCGATGCTGATGGGGATGTCATACAACATCAATTCGGACTATTTCTTTAACGCTGACTTATTAACATGTCATGTACTGACATAACATGGACATACAGTATAAGGAATACAAAATGCTTGAACGCTCTACAAACAGTGAAGTCTAGATACAACAAAAACAATTATTATTATTATGCATGACATATACTATTGAACTGGCTGTGTGGTGTCCCTCAGGGTTCTGTCCTAAGTCCATTCATAGGATGCTGAAATAAGAGCGTCATTTGAGTGTTAAAGCAGCTTGTAGCTCTAACTGTCATCTATGATGTAATGAAAAATGCTATTATTTGCTCATAATTGAATACAGTAATCCCTCGTTTATCACGGCTAATTGGTTCCAGACCGGACAGTGATAAGTGAATTTCCACAAAGTAGGATTCCTTATTTATAAATTTAATACAGTCAAATCTGTCTTAGCGGCCACCTTTATAGAACGGCCACCTGCCTGTAGCAGCCACTGAAAAATCCCCCGCAGCAAATTTACATGTTATAGACCCTGTGTATAGCAGTCACCTGTCCAACGCGGCCAGCGGCCACCCATTTTGTCTCGCTTGGTCAATATCTGACCGCATATAGCGGACAAATTACCAACTCAAGTAGAAGCTTCATGCACGAAAAAGTTTCGTTTTTCAATCAATGAAGCTGTCGTGTGTAGACTTTAATTACTGAGTCCTAGCTCAGTCACAATCATTCACAAGATCCACACAAACTGTCAGTTGTTCCACATAAAAAAGCTGTCTTCTTTTGAGCTTGCTATTTCCTGGTCAAACATGTAACTTTAAGAGCATTTGCACCAAAACATTACCGTAAAGTAGGCTGGGAACAGGACGTGCTCCCACCGACGCTACAATAAAAAAAAAAAACATACGCTAGCATGCATGCGGCAGCAGGAGCAAAACTGAGTTTGGTTGTACTTAATTGAAGTATTTTAGAATGTACTCACGTTATTTTTCATCAATCCTCATCCACAAATCCATCAAAGTCCTCATCTTCTGTATTCGACACAAAAAAAGCCATCTTCTTTACCGTTCGCTACTAGTCTGTTAACTTGTCAGTGTTATTCAGCTCCGAAGCAAAGAAGGAAACTTCTCCTGTTTCTTCTGCAACTTTATTTATTGAACGCGGCCACCAGACAGCAGCTCAGAACACACACACATCTCTCAGCATTGTCTCTCCTTCCTGCTTGCCCACAAGGCAAAGGTTAAACAAGCCCCACTACATAGCTGTCCAGCCAATGCCTGTAAGAAATGACACCATTTATTTCCTGGTGTGCACTGGTCAATACTGTAATGCCGCTTGTTGTGGGGAAGGAGAGACTCACGTCGCCGATGCACTTTAATGGCTTTATTAACAGCGGAGAACACTGCAAGACTTTACATCCACGCCAACATAAACACACTTCCCAACTCGCTCGAAACTCACAGCTAGCACTGAGCCTAGCTCTCCTGCTCGGGACGCCCACCGTCACTTCCTGATGAACTAAAGCTGTAAAAAGTAAAATATTAAAAACAAGCGTAAGACATTACTAGCACAGCTTTGTTCTGTGGGTCATGGATATATTCTATCAGTTATTATTAAGCCTCTAGCTTCCTTTTAGTAAGTAAAAACCTTGGCTATGATTGCACTACATTGTCATGTAGACCTACAAAGTACACTTGGAAGAACAAGAGGTGAATAAATGTATTGCAACTGATGTGAAACTGATGAGGTGTAGGATTAAATAAGCTTTGCTTCTTCCTACTCCTTTTTAGACATGCAAAATTGTGAATTGTACTATGTGATGTGCTACTGTTTGACTCTAATGCATGTTCAGGATGAATTAAAACTATGAACCATGATAATAACAAGCCTAGTAGTGCTGTACAACTTTTATCCGTAGTCCGCAGTGCCCTCTACTGGTCAACATTATTATTATTATTTTTTCCCCTTTTTAAAATTTTTTTTCCTCTACTGGTCAACATTCAAACTGGGCAACCTGTCTATAGAGGCCACCTGTCTATAGCGGCCACTTTTGCAGACTCCCTCTAGTGGCTGCTATAGACAAGTTTGACTGTATTTTCATAGTTAGAGAAAACCTGTTTACTACCTTCTAAATACAGTTTTTAACATTATTAGAGCCCCGTATACACGAAATAACACATATATAGTCACATACATAGACATATAGTCACATTTACACTTATATTACCCAATATAGTAAACATAATAAGAGAAACTAAGACATAAATAAAACTTGTGCTGATGTGTGTTGCTGTAAATGTGTTCCCGTGCTATGGGAGAGGGGCAATAATAGGCCGCATTCAACCACAAAACACCATGATTTATTAATTAATACATTTTTGAAAAACCGTGATAGAGAAGTGTCGAGGGATTACTGTAGTCAGTATATTTTACTGACAAAACACATCCCCCGCAATTAATCCTCATAGGAAACCTCTGTAAAAAAGTATGATTGTAATGGAAAACAGGCTACATCACAATATTTATTAAAGATGACAAAACAAGAGCTACAACATGACAGAACGGCACAGCAGGCATAAAAGGGGTTAAAAAGGTGAAGTATTAATCTTTGCTCTGTGTATATCCAAATACTGTAACATTGTAGGTATGTTTGGAAATGCACCATGTGAACAAATTGGAACTCCTTTTACTCCTGAACACGTACGTGCGCACACACGGGTGATTTGTGTTGTGCGTCTGTGTTGCTTCTGTTATTATTTTTCTGACAAATACACCAAATGTCAGCACTATTTTTAAAGCTCATAAGTACGATTGACTTGAAATTTCTCACAGCTCAATGAGCGCTTTAAAACACCCACTTTAATTTTAGGGTGCTTCGCTGAATCCTCACAAAATTTGGTAAACACCTTTAGGACACTGACAAGCACGTGTGTGAAATTTGAGCAAGATTGGTTAAAAACATGGCTGCCATCAAGCAAAATGTCTTTGGAACTTAGCAACTAATTGGCCAACAGCCATAAGGGGCACCACAAACCATTTACATGCAATGGCTAAAACAAATGTCAACATGATTGGATGTACATAGAAGGTGAGTCTTTTGGATTTTGGTTACAGAGAGATGTGATAAATATAACTGCACAAATATTTACATCTAATTGTAGAAAAACATGGAAGACATTGTAGCCATTTTATCAGCAAAATCACTGCTGAAAATCTCTCGCTCCAACAACAGGAGACCCTTTTTAACACAGATCCTTAAGCAAAAGTTGAAAGATCTTTGGTTTAAAAGTTGTTCGTGGTCCACAGATACACCCCCGGTTGAGTCTTTAGCCTTTCAGTCTTTCTGGTGAGAAGCAGGCTTTGTATTAATTCCACCATGGTTTCCAGGTTCATTGAATTACGAAGACACAAAAAGACTTTCTTGATATTATTCACACTTTTTTAATGTGAGCCCCCCTCTGTTAGATGTAATTATTGCGGCGTACGACAGAGCTCATTTTAGCTCTGCTTGCTGTGATCTTGTACCACCCCCTCATGGCTCCTTCTTTCTCTATGACAAGTAACGTCTGGAGGAGTTTGGTTCTTTACTTTGTGGCACAATAAGTCATGTATAGAGGCTAGAGGATGGTGGACTGAGAGGGGAATCGTTTTTCAAGCTCTTCCACCAGAGAGTTCATGCCTGGGTTGGGTTGAATCTGTGGAGGTAAAGGGTCCACCACTCCTCTTTCTTCGCCTCCTTCCCCTCCATCTCCACCTCTTCCTCCTTCTGTGTTAGCTAAAACATCCAATGAGTCAAGAGACTCCACGGTGTCTGAAGACGCACGGTTCTTCATTACCTTTTTGAGCGGGTTTTGTTTCTGATCGATCTGGCTGAACATGTTGGCTACAGACTTCTCAATTTCTGCGATGTTCTGGATGTTCTTTAAGATGCCTTTCAGCTCCCTTCGAGGGGGTTCGGGTTCTATGGGTAAGGACGGCGGAGGCCGGAGGGAGACGGGTCGCAGCGCTGGCACCTCAGAAAGCGAGGGGAGAACAAAGGTGGATGGCCTCAGGAGAGAGGGCGACAGAGGCGGAGGGAGAGGTGGTGGAGGGGGAGGCGGTGGTAGCGGAGGACGGCTGTTGGGGTGAGAAGACGATGGAGGCAGAGGTGGAGGGGAAGATGGATGGAGAGGAGGGGGTGGAACGGAAGGAGGAGGTGGCGGTGATGTCGCAGACGAAGGTGGCGTTGGCGGAGGTGCAAATGGGGGTGGCGGTGGTGGAGTTGAAGGAGGATCGGGGATAATGTCAAAATGGACCTGAAGTCTGTCTTCCCCACCCTGGTTTTCTGTCAGACTTGCCCCGAAGCGCCGCAGCACAGGCGGCGTGGGCTTGTGACTGGGCGGCGGCGTCCCATCAGTGTGGGTGACAATTATACTAGGGGGGCCTTCTTTAGACTGGGAGGCGGGGATGTACTTGTGATGCTGCGGGGAGTCTGGGAAAACAGAAAGGAGAATATCAGGAGACCCCCTAGAGTCTCTGCTCTGCTTTTGTCTCATTTCCTGGAGGGCCTGCTGTTCAAACTGCCGGGCCTGTTCTTTGACGGTCAGCTTGGGCTCGAGGCTCGGGCTGACCATTTGGTCCGAATCCAAGCCATGCTCAAATCCTGAATCCAGGCCGGCGTCTTTGCTTTCTTTGAATTCAGCCTTCAAAAGCTCCAGTTCCCACTGCACAGGATCCATCACCACTTGCCTCCTCAAGGCGTCATACATGTCCCTGCGATGCAACCTGGACGGGAGAGTCCAGCTGTGTCCGCCCCCTGATCCACGCCCGCTGTCGCTACCACTATATCCACCAAATCCCACGTCACCTCCGGGGGAACTGATCCTCAACCAGGCCTCTCGAAGACCCTTCCTGGAGGGGGAGAAGTGCCCAAGAAGGTCCCTTCTTCTCTGGCTTCGTCCGAGTGTCTCCGGACTGCTCAGGGTGCCATCCTCGTGGTAGATGGGGTTCTTAATCGTCAGGGGGTTTTCATCTGAGAGAAAGGTGATGCTTGACTCGGACTTGGGCAGCTTGTTGAGCACACCTCCATTGGCAATGCACTGGCGGTGTGCAGCAATCGCTCGAGTGGCGAAATCCGAGATGAGGCGCTGACGATCACTTTCATCCAGACTGCCACCACTGTGGTTGGACCGGCTGGTACAGGGATGGAGAAATGAAGATGGAATAATGCGATGAATAATGATTAACTCTGCCAAGGATGTGTTATCATAAAATTATGGAATGGATCAGGAAGTGATAGTCCACTGTTGTTAAGATTGCAGGTACTTTTCAACATTTTCCTTAGCTTCTCACTGACTATGGCATGAATCTTAATGACAACCTTCAGGGATATGCAGGGGGAGGTATCTTTGAAGGTGTACTTCAAAGATTTGCTGCAATTTAGCCTTGGTGGAGGTCTGCACTCAAATGAGTAGCAATCCAAGTTAGTAAAGTATAGGTATTGGACTAACAACAAAGCTAGAGGATGACAACTCTAAACACTCTCTAAGTTAAAAGTGGTGCACTACCCAGAATCACAACTACAAATTTTGCACAGATATCCTTTCAGCAACGAGTGACTGAAACTGAAACTTCCAACCTTTCACTACACACATTTCCACTAAAGAAACTCACACTGAGCACTAACATCACGATCACAAGCATGAAAGCTAAGGCGAGGAAAGACAAGAGTTTTAAAGTTTGAACATCCTACTCACTTTTGACTGTTAGTTTAGCAGCAGGTCAGGAAAGATGGAGGAATACGTTAATGGATGAAATGACAAAGAATGATGTTAAAACGTCTTGTAAAAAGGTAGGTGGAGTCACTGGATGAACCAAAGTAATATACATTTCAGGCACAGCATTCCTTCAAGCTACTCGCGCAAAAATGGTGTGAAAACTGTGTAAATTAAGTCAAAATGTAAAAAATATGACAAGAAACCCAGAAGAACTTGGCATCATAAAGGTGAGGAAGACAGTGTTTATGTAGGACACATTTTCCATTTTCACATTTTACAGTGGAACCTTAGTGGCAACAAAGTCACTGAACCTTACCCCAGTGCTTCTCAAATAGTGAGACAAGCCCCCCGGAGGGGGCGGGGTGAACTGTCAGGGGGCCGTTGAGAGGCAGGGAGAACTTTCAATATTAGTGCAGACCTGCCAACATGTAGGAATTTGTTGTACACACATTTTTCCGTACATTTTCAACATAAACTGAGAAATAGGCCAAGCGGGGCGTACGCTAACCAAGGCTAACCATTGTATCCTATTGACCAGAATATAATATTTTCAAAAATCAAAGACAAAAAAGAGATAATTCATTGTATTTTATAATCATGTTCTCAACAACTTGACTTTACAGTTGTTTGGTGATCCTGCTTCATTGATCACTACTACCGTAAAATAGTACATACCATCATAATTCCTCCTTTATCGTTTGCTGACTTGCTAACAATCAGTTAGTTAAATCAGTTAGTTAGTTAGTTAAACCAGTGCATCTCTGTGCTGCCAGGTTACTGGTGTGTGTGAGTGACAGGAAGAAAAGCTCGCTTAGGGCGAAGTTGTTTAAATTTCAAACATTTCCATTTATCCCCGAGGTGCAATTTGAAGGCACACCTGCTGGTTTGCATGTATAAATATCTACACCCCGAATATAAGACACGTTGTTTTTTAGACTTTTTTTCTACTGTCTTATATTCTGGGTACCCAAAAGTTAGTTTAACCACGTGTTCTTTGCTGCTGCTTTTGTTTCAGTCTAACTTTGTTATGAGGAAGAACTACGAGAGACATTTTATGGCAGTTACATAGTAAGCCCCAGGGGGCCCACACAACAAGTCAAGATTGTTAACTTTCAAATCCATTTTCAAAGGTAATTGAAAATACACCTTTAAAGCAAAGTATGTCAAGAGAAGACCCACGGGCAAATAATACGATAAAAAAAAAAAGTCCACAGTCGGTTTGATAATGAACCTCAATTAAGAATGTGCCAACTTTTGCACTTTGCCAGGTTGTAATCCTTGATAAGAAGCCACTTTGCAAGAAGCCAGTGATGCAGCAATGTTATAAAAAACACCAACATGCTCACGGTACAGAAAAAAGACAGACCCTTCCACCACAGCAACACAAACTCTGCAGTTTATCAGTGGAATTAATTACCTCCCAGGGTGGGCTGCATTTATTTCAATTATCACTGTCTTCATTTCCACACCACTCGAATGTTGAGAAATGCCATTTTGTCATTGGGGGACAGTGGACACACACAGGGAAGCTTCTCATGTTAATAGGAGGGGTGGAAGTATTATCAAAGACAGACAGGAAAGTGGTGATGCATTTAATGCTGATAAGGGCTTCCTCACAACTTCTTCTTCATGCCTTGGACAGGAAATTTAAATTAAACTATCTAGCGCCTTGAGTGAGTCAAAGTGTGTGTGTTGCAGATGAAAGTTAATAATGTCTTCGTCATGATGACATTCAAAATGGAAGTACATAGAGGAAGAGGAATTACAATAAATGGCAGGCATACTGTATAATTAAAAGCTAGAAAAGTTAACGATGCAAAACACAGAATGGGCTTTTTTAAAAAACAGACATGATTAAAGAACGCACACTGTTACTTCCGTCGAGGTGGGTCAGAATGCATTGGGAGAATGCTAAATACTAGCAACAAATGCGCTAACAGACGAAACCCATTAATGCATATGATACGCTCTCCCAACCTGCAGAGATCTTTATAAAGTAAGGATCGTTCTATGTCATGGACAGGCCATGACTGTATATTTTGAAAACAGGAGGACAATAGGAGACTCGGCGGTAAAGCCTAGGTCACAACCTAGGTCACAACCTAGGTCACAACCAGACAATTTTTGGCGTTCCCCAAATCGCTGTTTTTTTTTTTTGTTTGTGGAGGACGTAGTTGTGGTGACCATGAAGGAGTAAGATCTCGTCACACAAGTAGGACATATGAAATACCTGAACGTGCGTTGGCCGCACTAATTATGTCGGTGGGTTGCACGTGCACGGACACACATAGGAGTCCATAAGTGCGACGTATGAAACACAGACATTTTGCCAAAACCAGACACCAGCAAAATGTACGAAAGACACACTTTGGCCGTACAAAGAGGTACAAAGTATGTAAGTTTGTCTTGCAGCCTGAAAAAAACATATCCACCCATAGAGTTTGTTTGACATGACAAAGAACCTCTGCGGCCTATGGCTTAAAAATCCGTGTGTTTCTTGCGTTTTCCTAGCCTTGAATGGATTTTCTGAATTTTGTCATTCATTCCTGACACAAGTCCATGAAAGCATATTTAGCTAGTCGATACCTGCCAAAATTACAGTTGTATAACCATGAATAAATATGCCGAATTTTAAGGAAAATGTTAACAAATGCCCATATGATTATCTAAAATGTGTGTCAAAAGTCCCTTTAATGCTTTACTTACATAGCGTTGTCGCCCAGCTCTTCGTACAGGTTGTTGGCGGTCCCCCCTCCAGGTTTGCTGCTCGGCAGCGCCATCTGGATGCGGGCGGTCTTGGCACACTCGGCCTGCCGTCTGCACACAGCGGAGAGGAAACACGCTTAGGAGTTAGTGAATTGAAGTTAAAGTGACGTCTTAAGAGGGCTGCAAAAGTGGCAATTATTATAATATTATCATTGTATGCTGGGTGGGTGGGTGGGGGGGGTAGGCATAACTATCTATTAACCCAGCTGGAATGCTTTTAACCGATCAATTACAGGCTAAGAAAATAAAGTGACTGTGTTAATCAAAATACGGTATGTTCACACTTGAGGTCATAATGACAAAAAAACGTCTGCATCCCAAAAGTCTGCATCCCAAAAGAAAACCCAAACACACACGGGGAAAACATGCCACCGTGCGGCCCTCTTTCAACACAAATGGAAAAAAAACAAATAAATGGAATGGCACAAAATGTTCCCACGACATCTTCAGGAATTTTTTGCTTTTGCGTGATTGGATGAAATGCCTGTACGGCTAGAGGTTACACCGCCACCTATTGCTTCGGCATGCACTTAACAGCTGTGTCATGTGGACACAGTATTATTTTTGAACACATGAATATGGACAGGGCATACATGACAATGTAAAGGTGTTTTGCATGGTCAAATAAAAACTGTACTCACTCTTTGAATCTGGCGATGAATGGTGCAGTGAAAGAGAGAGAGGGAGAAAAACAGATAAGTGAATCTTTCAAGAGTCAATCACACAAGTACCTGTTAGCCAGGTTGGACAAATGATCCTTCCTCGTTTGGGAGTCATTACCAAATTAAAAGTCTAGTGATCAACACGCTTGATGAGCGCTACTCAAACATCCTTTCTGGCTCTCAGATAATTATCTCTACTTCTGAACTGGATCAGAACACATCCACTTATAATGTGTGTGTGTGTGCTTTTCATGCCCGCGTGGGAGTCAGATGAAAACTGACGGCCTTCTGAAGCAGTTAGCCGAACACACTAATAGAAGAAGCCCACTGGGACAAGCCGCCACTCGGCATCATCTGGGCAGGCGGCCCATGAATGAAAAAGGATGACCATTGAAAAAAAAAAAACACAGATGCTTTCAGGTTGGCTATGATCAGTAGGTGGAGGTGCTACTGCAGGGGTGTCCAAAGTGTGGCTGGGGGCCATTTGCTGCCCGGAGCTTGTTTTTTTATTGGCTGGCAGCACATTGTAAAAATAAGATTAAACTAAAAAACGGGATACAATGGGAAAAATTGAAAAAAAAGGCAAAATGTCAATGAGGAAGCTGAAATGTTGCTACTAATAACTAATAATAAAACAAAGCTTTGTCTTTAAATATATATAATGTTTTTTTTAACCATTTTACAAAATTAAGAAATACAAAAAATATCAATGTGGCCCTCCACAGCCTTTGATTTTCAGTAAATGTTTGGACAGCCCTACTCTACTGCAAGGGTGTTCACAGTCCCCAGGGGCCATTTGTGACGAACAGTTTGTTTTTTGTTGGACCGTGGCATATTAAAAAAAAAAAAAAAAACATAAAAAAACGGCCTGCATCAGAACATTGCCATGGATGATGACAGCCACACTGAAAAGAAAACAATTAAGAAGTTATAAGAAATAATTGCTTTCTATGTAAAAATGTAAAAAAAAAACTATTATTGGCCTAAATTAGTATATTTAAGAATAATTTAAATAAGATTTAAATTAAACAACTTAAATATGTCATCTACAATTATACATTGCCTGTAATTGAATATTAAAAAAAATCACATTAACCAGGAATTATTTGTTCTTTTTATGTATTGGTATGTATTTTGTATGTAGTCAACTATATTTAACTGTTTAGTGTATCATGACCTACATGGGATTGGTTTCAGTGCGTTTTCTAAAAACAAATGTGAACAACATCAAAGTGCATCCTTTCATTTGTCCGTACGCGGCCCTTGGTGGAAAACGTTTGGACATCCGTGCTTCTCAAAACACTTTCAAAAATGGCACATACTGCCTGTAAGTGATGATTACGATGAGTATGGCAGGCACACAGCACACAATGATGATGACCGCCAGGGCCAACAGCGCCCCCTCTGTGTAGCCGACAGTCTGCACCGCCTTCTTCACGCTTGTCACAACATCCGGGGTCCGGATCTCCAGGATGCGCCCGCCGGGGGGGAGGAAGGGTTGGAACTCTTTGTTGATGTCCAGTAGTTTGCCGTCAAGAAACCTTGCCAAAGAAACCAAAAAAATTGTGTTTAAAGTAGAGCTGTCAAAAATAGCGCGTTAACGGCAGTAACTAATTTATTTAATGAATTACGTTATAATATTTAGTGTAATTAACACATGCGCATCGTGTCAAGCCACATCTTTCTGTTAAGGAGGCACAATAGCGTCCCCACACAGTCACACAGTCTTTTAGAACTTTTATCTGACCCGAACACATCAACAGCAGTGCAATTCCAGAACCATATATGTATCTCCAACTCAGAAACACGTCTCTAGTCCTCCTCGGAAGGACACTTCCTCATTGTCATGCAACTACAGCGAGGTGCATTCACGTACACTCCAAAAATCCCAAATATGGTACGTCATTATTATTAGTGTTTGTGTGTGTGTGTGTGTGTGTGTGGTCTAAATACACAGAAAGACAAAGCAAAACCATAAGTGGATATTCTTATTACTCACTAAAGTAACTCTTGCTGCTGAAGTAGGATCTGCTGCATTTAAGTATGCTTGGAAATCCCAGAAAATACATCTCCACTCAAAACATGTGAATTCAACTTAAATTACATGGTGTCTTTGAATGCAACGCCTCATTGCTCACAATAACAATAAGTGTGATTCAAATGTTCTGCTACTGCTAATAAAGAGACTAGCCTTAGGCACTTAGATTTTAAGACATCTGTGGTATCTTTAAGCTTGATTTAATTTTTCAGTTCATGTGGAGCAGTTCATACATATAAATATATAATAATTGTGTCCTGGCATTTAACTGTTCATAAAATACAGTAAAAATCGGTATATTTCAAACATAGTGGCAAATGCGTCTGTGTAGGCTCTCAGCTGTACAGGAGTTGTCCAACGAGGGAAAGGCTTCTTGAGACGTCATCTGTACTTCTGTGAAGAAGGTGTCGACGTTATAGAAGTACAGATGACGTCTCAAGAAGCCTTTCCCTCGATAGTGGCAAATGGTGATTAATCATGATTAATTCATTTGCAAACTGTGATTAATTTGATGAAAAGTATTAATCATTTGTGAGCCCGGTTTAAAGACATCATCAAATGATCTTGCTAACGTCTTACTTGAAGAGCTCCTGTCTTGATACAGCTCTGTTTGTAAGAGGGTCGATGGCATAAATCATTAGGTCTGATTTGGTGTAGTCCTCTTGTTCCAGTCCATCACCATGACGATGCGGCCCGATCGTTTCCATGAACACCTTCGCTCCCGGAATCTGCTCCTGGACGTAGCGCTCTAAAATACTGGGATAAAAAATAGACCTGTTTTGGTTAAACACAGACAGTATTTGCAGGATAATTAAGTGGTGCACACAACCTATTTCCAACACACACAGCAAAGGTAGACTCCCTACTGTGGAACATTGATTCCTGCCCCTAAAGAAACACCTGCTCACAGCATGGAATGTTTGTGTGTGTGTGTGTGTGTGTGTGTGTGTGTGTGTGTGGGGGGGGGGGGGGGGCTGTGTGTAACTAAAAATATAATTATCAAGCTCCTGACAGGCACTGCGATTGGTAAAAAAAAACCTTCACCATAAATACACATGTTGTGTTTTGTATAATGCTTCTCACTGAAATAAAAGTGTCAGACTGTGCTGGGGGATTTGCAAAAACTTAAATCAATTTCTGACACACAGTGTCAACATCACACGAGCGTGAGCTGCACCGTGGTGTTGACGAGTCCACTTTTAGTAGCTTGGTACCACAGAAGGTATAATAAGAAGAATAAGGTGAGAAAATGCTAATATAAACAAAGTAAGCAGTGCTGTATTAATAGTTACCTGAGTAGTTTATCTTTGTTTTTCTCCACATATGTTGGAGGGACGTTTGATACGACCACCTGCATGTCCAGCTGGTTCACCACTGACACCTGCACATGAAAAAAACATTATTAACATTAAAAGTGACTTTTTACTGATGTTCTAATGTCACTGTGTATGTGTCACTGGAGTCTACTTATGAGCATTAAACATGAGAAAAATCTAGCATCTCCTTCACTTGTTTGCTCCACTTTGGGAGAAGAGGCGCTCAGTCACTTTTTAAGTTACAGGTCTTTATGATTTCATGAAGAAACATGGACATGATACGACCTCTGATCCACCAGTAGCTGGACAAGCCCACCTCCTGTACGCCCACCACTTCATAAAAAGTGCAGACTTCGCTAAATACGTTGAATTAAAACTGTCAACTATCAGTCAGTCAGCTACAGATGTGGGAGTTTGATCATTTTTCATAATAGCAATGTCCCCCCTAATTTTTTCAAGTATCTGAGCATACACAAAAACGACCTAAGCATTCCTTGGATCTCTGTGAACAGCATCAGCCGTGCACACTGTAGTATCTATCACACCTGTTCAAAACCTGAAAAACCTGAGAACTTCCATTCTGTCATATTTTGTACGAGTGGTTTCACTGTTAATGAATTGATTGGCTGTGGAAGTCAATATGCGCAAACAGGATCTTTTCATTGGCTGGACAGTGCTGGTCATTGTCTTACATGTTCTTACCCCTTGTTGTCCCCTGTCACTCACTGATTGCACACGCATTGCAAAATGGTATGAATAAATTGTTAAGTGCGTTATTGTTTACATACACTTTGTAAAAACACAGACTCAACCTTTCCAAATTTAGCTCAGTAAGGACGACCAAATTATTTTCTAAATGCTGCCACTATGAGAGAAAGAACATTTTAGAGTTTTTTAAAATTACTTTCTTCATAGTCCAAAAGTTAAAATTCAAAATGATGACTATGACAATGTAGGAAAGCCAAGATGATGACACAGGACAACACAACTGAACACAAAATGCAGTTTTTAAATTAAACGTGTTATTACTAAGGGAGGTGGCCTAATGGTTAGCATGTTTGCCACACAGTCAGGATCTGGGTTTGAATCTCTGCTTGGGCATCTCTGTGTGGAGTTTGCATGTTCTCCCCGTGCGTGCGTGGGTTTTCTCCGGGTACTCCGGTTTCCTCCGGTTTTAGGTTAATTGGCGACTCTGAAGGTATGAATGTGAGTGTGAATGGGTGTTTGTCTACTGTATATGTGCCCTGCACTGGCGACCAGCCCAGGGTGTACCCCGCCTGTCACCCGAAGTCAGCTGGGATAGGCTCCAGCATGCCCCGCGACCCTAATGAGGAGAAGCGGCATAGAAAACGAAACACACATGCAAAAAAAAAAAGAAATCAGGAAACACAGGCAAATCCTTTTTCCACACCACTGTGAAAAGAGTAGTGGCTTTACAAACTTTTGCCTTTGAAGAATGTCATTAAAACTCTCTAAAATATTCTCTCTTGTAAACGCAGCATTTAGCAAACAGAAATAATTTTGGTAACCCTAACTGCCCTAAAACAGAAAAAGTTTAGTGTGATTTGATTTCAGATAGTGAGAAAAAATGTTTGATGTGTGTTTTTACACAGTGTATGTAAATGTCTGGTTTCAACTGTATGTGATGTATGGTATCTATTAGCTTGGACAAGTGGAGAGCTACTCTACAGTGTATTTGTAAAAAGTGGACAAAAGTGGCCAACAGCGCTTCTTGGTGACACATATTGTAACTAAATTTCAGTATCAGGGCTGATTTTTGACTACATGCTTCCAATAAACTATAGTGGCACCTATGCAACTTATTTTATATTGGTGAAAATAGTACAATATGGGTCCTTTAGTATTTATACATGTATTTTATTACTGCCCTCAAACCTATGTACCTGTGTATAGGAATGCACAGTGAGGGCAGAAGAGCCAACACTCACCACTATTTCTGCCTTGCTGCTGTGCCCTCGCCCGTAGTCGTCCGTGGCGACCACCTCAAACCTGAAGTAGGACCTCCTCATGTTGCGATACATGATGGCTGTTTTGACCACTCCACTGAGAGGCTCGATGACGAAGCCGTCCTTGCTATCCTTGGTGTCTTTCCCGGCCGCAGGTGGGTTGATGAGGCGGTACACCATGGAGCTGTAGTTGCCTGTGTCTCTGTCCAGGGCCTTGCATGGAGATTAGAGTTTGTTAGATGCCATCATCTGCAAAATCACATTTCTGTCAGCTTTATTAGCATAATCACGACCAGCATCCATATAATATTCATCCTCAAGACATTAAGTCATGAAATCATTGTTATTGTAGCGGGATCATACTAGCTCTGACTGTGTGTGTGTTTCTGAGCTGAAGACCACACATCATCATGGCTGCTGGTGAGCAAAGTAGAGACTAATCTAGTAAACGCTAATAGTAGGTGGTAGAAAGCGGTAGAGAATCTGCTTAATCTGGTATGATTTGGGAGACCCCTGCACAGCCAGAGCCGCCTAAAATTCCAAAAGAAGAGAGGGAAAAACAAATGATAGATTTATTATTCAGCATGCTAGTCAGCTCCATCTTTCTTCGTCTTTAATGAAACAATTGAAAAAAGACTGAGCACATGACATCAAATAGCCTCAAATTGTTTAACACAGAAATTGTAAAAATCTGACACAGTTTTTCTACCCTCTTGGCCTACTTTTAACTATGTCTTCATCAAAACCACACTTGCGGAATGCTTAAAGGAGTGCAGTGCCTGGATACAATCAATTTTTGTTGATTAAAATGCGAGGTGCCACCCTTCTTTAAGGTCTCTCCTGAATAAAATACACCTTTTATGGTTCAGACTCACGGTAAATCTAAACCTCAGTATATATATATATATATATATATATATATATATATATATATATATATATATACACATACAGTGTATATACTATGTGTGCGTGTGTGTATATATACAGTATATGCTGTATATACACACATATATATACACACACACACACACACACACACACACACACACGTATATATCCTGTATATACACTGTATATACACTCAGTGTTGACGTTTCTCTCAACCCGCCCTCCTTCATTGCATTCAATCCGTCGCCCCTAGTCTATCTCGATTCATGCCCTCATGACTCAACTGAACTCAGCAGGATGCAAGTCATTTAGATCAACTTCCTCCTGTGCTGAGTGAATCACGGTCGCAGCGAGGGGATTCTCCTACAAAATAAGTGGAGTCAGGGTTTGTCTTTAACACTCAACCTCCATGTGCGGAAATGTCATGTGTTTGCAACGTATGTCAAGCTTGCGAGGGAGACTTGGATTGCATTTCTTTTTCTTCATCTCATCTTTCTCTCTCAGCACTGAGATCAAATGAAGCAAGGGACATCTAAGAATGATCTTAAAACCGCAATCAAATATTAAAGCACTTTTTTTTTTTTTTCTTCTGCCAGAGACCACGCGTGAGTCTCCTGTGGCATCCGGGCTCATTAAAACATGTTGCTACACTTTCCAAAAACTGAAGGAGAGTGATGTGATGACCCATTTTGCATCCACGAAGGTATTTTAAAAATGTACCAAAAGCAGGTGTCGTTGTTTACTGCATTAGGAAAGCCTTCAGAGTGGGGTAACTTTGGAAACAGCCGAGAGATGTGCCAATTAGTTCATAAACACAAGTCGATAGGGGGAGAGACACAGCGTAATCTCACAAGGAATGTTTTTTTTTTACAGAATATTATCCCAGCTTAAATAAACATCAGGCACTGATACACTATATCTACTTTCAATTAATTTAGCTGCATGCGTTGTGGCTTGGAGAAGTCATAATATTTCACAAGAGGATTTTAATTTAATATTAAACCAATCCAATCTGTGAAATAAAGAGTGAACGAGGATTTACTGTAAAGGAAAACTTGACCTTTTTTGGAATTTTGCCCATCATCCACAATCCTTATGTGAGACATGAACACATACGTATGTCTTTCTGTGCGTTCTAAAGATATAAAAACAGGTAAAAAAGAGACAGCTCATTTCTGCATGTAATTGGAAGCATTTATTCTGCCTATTATGAAAAAAACTCCAAAAAGCACCAACAAAGCTCCATTTGCATATAACGTGACGTGCATATTAATATTGGACCTGCCGCCACTGCTGCTGTGTTTTTACTTTTGAGTTTGAAAAAGTTAATGCTATGTGTAGACGTTCACTTCTATGTTGCTATGTGAAATCAATGTGTCGAGGATGGAAGTTCCGGTAATGCTTATAAGGACCAAAATACAACAAAATACAATATAGCATTACGTGTTATCATGAATGTACCTGTTACTACATGGTTACAGCGTGTACCGTATATAAAACCATAAAATGTTGTTGGAGGTTTTTGGAGGTGTTTTAATAGCGGTCTTTGTAGGCGGCATAGGTGTGTCCCATTACATGCCGTAATGAGCTGCCTCTTTTTATCTGTTTTCATATCTTTAGAAAACACAGAAAAGAGAAATATGTGTGTTCTCACATAAGGAATGTGGGAAAAAAGTGCAGTTTTCCTTGAAGATCTTCAGAGCCGTAATGTGGTTAGGTTTCATACGGATGCAGAACTCAGTGGAAGGAAATGGTAAAATAACCTACATAAGGACAACAAATTACATCTGAATTACATAAGATTTCACAGATAGATGTGTCTGAATATGGGATCTTCTTATTCACACTGGCGCTAAATACAATAAGGAATCCTACTTGGTGCACATTCACATATCACGTCTGGCCTGGAACCAATTAACCCCAATAAACAAGGGACTACTGTAATCTGACTGAGACTGATTTCTTATGCTTCAAAAAGTGTCCCCAAAATGTAATGATCATCATAACAATATCCAGGTTAAGATATGAAAATGTGGCAAACAATCTCTGACAGCTAACATCAAGGATAATTGCAGATGCATATGAGTAGATTTTAGTTAAGATGCTACCTGCACTTGCAAGACTGAGGTGAAGGTTTTGGCGTCCTCTGCGACTCCTCCGATAAAAAGAGGTGTGGTGAAAACGGGCGAGTGGTCATTCTCATCCTGGACGTCAATCGCCACAATGGCGGTGTTACCTGAAACGCACACAAACCATAATTTTTGTATAGGAAAGACAACAAATACCGTAAATTATCGAATTAATGCCTCTACTGAGGAGTCTCCTATACAACGCCTTCATGTAGTTTTTGTTAACTCCACAAGATTGCAGTAGCTGCATTTGAAGTATCATAAGTGGTCAGCATCCAGCAGCTTTACAGTATCTATCACTGTATGCACTTTAAAATGTTTCTGCTCAGCTGCTTGTGTAAAATTCATGTGTACTACACCTGCCGTACAGTTATTTACAATGGACTCATCAGCATTATCAATGCTGGCTGAGCAGTTTGCTCCTTACCATTATTGCAACATTGGTTCTGTTGCTGCTGTGCAATATACTTGTTGATGAAAGACCATGTGCTCAAAAAGAACTATGTTTTGCACTTTCCAATGCACTTTATATAATTATTAAAGTTAAAAAATTAGCTTGTTATACTCCACAACAAGTTTTCGTATTTTGGAAATAACCTGCATCCAATTATTGCCTGCTTCCAGTTCACGCCTCATCCTTTCTTTGCACTTTACTTAAATAAACACCCTGGCTTTAATCACAGCATTTACGCTAGATCCAAAAAGCTCTATAAAGGGCAGTATCTAGCAAATCTAACGCCACAGATTAAGGCATCCTAAAAACCTGGATTTAATGTTGCAGTCAAATACAGTACGTCCCACTCGTCACCAAGAAAGATAAGAGCTGCCATCAAGACCTGCAGGCTTGACTTGATACCCCATGGCAGGAAGGAAGAAGAAGAAAAAAAGATTGCGCCTGCAAATTTAAAAACTTTTAATGCCTGCTGGCTAGGAACATCACATTTAGGCTGTCGGCAGGTGGCAAAATAGCAGCTCAGCAGCTATTACCTTTTGTACCTGCGGGCGACAACACATAGATGTTTACATCTGGTCCAAACTGCAAATTCCCCTGCATCCCCCCATTCTTTCACCTTCTCCCTTCTCACAGGGTAGGGCAGTGTGTTTGATATTTACAGATCTGTTGAAATTTGCAGCCGAAATGAGGACAGCCCGTTTAAATGTCATTGTTTTTTTTTTTAATCAAAAACTGAAGAAATGTGCTATTTTGTAACCATTAATTGATGGTCTCAAAGTGGAAGAACACACAAGTATGTCGCACAACACAACATAGCAGCAGAACAGCAGAACCTATGTTGTAATAGAGCAAGGATGTCCTAACTTTTTCCAAGGGCCGCGTACTGAAAAGTCAAAGGACGAGGGGGCCACTTTGATATTTGCATGTTTATGTTTACGCACAAAGCATGACGTCACACGCGTTGGCGTGTGTTTGTGGAAGTAAATATGCCTTGATTTGTTCATTTGAGCTATTTCAAGGCTTTTGTGCAACCAGTCAGATAGCACATATTCTACACGGGCCGTACTCAATTATATTTTTACACTTTGATACGGCGGCATTTGGCCTGTGGGCTGTAGTTTGGACACCCCTGTAATCGCGGTCAGGAAAATTCACGCCCACGTCATGCTGAAGAAGAAATGAAGGACCCCAACAATCTGTCTTTTACACAAACAAAAACAGACAGATTTTTTTGCAGCATTGATCAACAACATTTAGGATTCAAACCTTCATTTAAGTCAGAAAATGGGAGAAATGTGTTGTTAGAACGCTATTGATTTGTTGCAAAATGCTGAGTGAGCATTCATAGCGCTGATGGGTTCACTGTGTTACAGTATTACAGCACTGTAAATGGTGTACCATGCATTTCACATCAACAGCTGGGGGGCAGCAACATTTTAAAGCGCATGCAGAGGTAGATAAATCTGCTTGACGCTGACCAGCTACTGTCACCTTGTGACGTTAATCAAAACAAGAAGGTTGCAGACAGCCACAATTGTTTTTGGACCTGTACTGATTAGAGATCCTGGCGTTTATTTGTTTTTTTTTATACCACTCACCTGGCGTCTATAGTAGACTGCGGTTAATTGAATAGATGTATTAACTGGAGCATTTACAGTACTATTTACATGATATAGTCAAACCTGTCTTAGAGGCCACCTGTATAGAACAGCCACCTGCCTATAGCGGCCACTGAAAAATCCCCCGCAGCAAATTTACATGTTATAGACCCTGTGGATAGCAGTCACCTGTCTAACACGGCCAGCGGCCACCCATTTTGTCTCCCTTGGTCAATATCTGACTGCATATAGCGGCCAAATTACCAACTCAAGCAGAAGCTTCATGCACGAAAAAGTTTCGTTTTTTAAGCAATGAAGCCATCGTGTGTAGACTTTAATTACTGAGTCCTAGCTCAGTCACAATCATTCACAAGATCCACACAAACTGTCAGTTGTTCCACATAAAAAAAGCCGTCTTCTTCAGAGCTTGTTGCAGACAGTGACACCGTTTATTTCCTGGTGTGAGACAATGTGCACTGGTCAATACTGTAATGCCCCTTGTTGTGGGGAAGGAGAGACTCACGTCGCCGATGCACTTTAATCGCTTTATTAACGGCGGTTTATTAACCTAGTAGTTCTTTACAACTTTTATCCGCAGCCCCACAGTGCCCTCTACTGGTCAACATGTAACAGTATAATTATATGTATCTGCAAACACAACAAGCTTCTAATCACAGACATGTTAATATGTGCGCGCACAAATTCAAAATGGTCGCCAACCTGTCTATAACGGCCACCTGCCTATAGCGGCCACTTTTGCCGTTTCCCTTTAGTGGCCGCTATAGACAGGTTTGACTGTATATTCATAATATTCCATCATATTTAGGACATGTCCACACACGAACGCTCCTTTTTTTGGGGGTTGAAAAACTGTGCCGGATTCATAAATAGTTCCAGCATCCAGACAGGAATGGATCACGAGTGAAAACTATGTAATACGCAAGGCACACCTATGTGTGGCGCTGAGAACCGATACACAGACGGAACCACGTGACACACCAAACCATACAAGAAAAAAAAAAACGCATGCAAACGCACGTCTTCCGCTTTCCAAGGCTCATCCAGACTTGAAGTGGAATTACTTGTGCGAGTCATGGAGTATAAGACAAAATATCAGGAGAATGTCAACTGGGGTGAGTCATGCCAGCTGAAATATTCAGATATTAGGTTGCCTTGTCGTCGAAGATCACTTCTGGGTCGGTGACGTCATCGTTTTCGTAAAACAACGATGTCGGCTGTCTACACGAAAACGACAAGCCTGCGTTTTCAGATTTTCCCCTTTGGAAGCCGTTTTTGAAAAATACAGTTCAGGGCACCCAGAATGCCCTTTCTGTGTGGATGAGAGGCTGAAACGATAAAATACTTTGCCGTTTTGACCTAGAAACATTTCTGTGTAGATAGCCCCTTAAAACCCACACAAAAATATGACAGTGTATTAAAAATAAGTTTTTGGTTACTTGTTTTTGCTAGGTGTTTCTCTCTTCTCTTTACTCGTAATTTACAAGTAAACATTTGCACAGACATCTGTTAATTAGCATAGACTGCAACAGGAGACACAACTGAAAAATACTAAAATAATATGTTGGCGGATACTGTTGTGATAAAAAAAAAAAGGTGCCAATGAACGAGCTGAGAACACGCTTCACTAAAAAATATGTGCTGTCTAGAGATGCTAAAGATGGCCTTTTCAAGTTCACAGGATAACACCAGAGTCAACATTAAAAAGCAATATGGTCCCGCTTGCTCCGTATTGAGGTCATTATATTGAGGCTCAGTCATTGAAGCATTCACGCCCACGTCACGCGGAAGAAGAAATGAAGAACCCCAACAATCTGTCTTTTACACAAACACAAACAGGCAGGTTTTTTTGCAGTGTTGATCAACAACATTTAGGATTCAAACCTTCACTTAAGTCAGAAAATGGGAGAAATGTGTTGTTAGAACGCTATTGATTTGCTGCCTGATTACACAGCGTGGCCCTACGAGAAGTGAACAGAGTCGCTAATGAACACAATGATGCAAAGCTTTATTCCCGACGGAGGACTTAAGATCCAAATTGTTTAAATGAAGCACGCGCAGCATGTGGTAAACACTCAAATTATTTTAAAAAAGCCAGGCAGCCGAGCATCAATTAAGACGCTCAGAGAGGACACTGGAGCAGCACTCACAGGGGAGAATGCTTGGATGGAGGGTTGTTTGGGAGATTAATGGATGAAAATGAAGCTAAGTAATACCGTATTGGCCCGAGTATAAGACGACCCCTTTTTTTTTCAAAATCTGTTTTTGGAAAAACAGAGTTGAAATCAGGTCAGTTCATAAAATATGATGAAAGACAGTTTGATGACTGTGCTTCATAGATCACCATTATCTTAAAATAGCATCATAACTCCTGCTATGTTGTTTGCTACAGGTGCTTTCACACCACACATTAAAAAAGATTGAGCAGTAAAATACATATGCGTATAGTAAGGGCAGCATTTGTGCTATATTACATGACAAAATATTCTAATATTCCAAAAAAGATGTTGTCCGCTGGGTTGAATATGTAGGTTGTTTGTTATATTTACCAGCTAAGATTTCAAGAAAACTTGTGAAGGGTGTTGTGAAGGGTGTTGTGAACACTGTGCGGACCAAAGAGACGGACCAAAATTACAGCAAGCAACACAGAAATGCTAATGCTAATGTGTGAAAACAGCCTCAAAGGATGGAACCATTCTGAGCTCCCTGATGCCGAGGTGTCGATCTGTTCCGCTATCACGCCGCGCGTCCTCAGGGGTGTCCTCGTTTGACAGTGAAATACTCGCCTGGGAGTTAATTGTCAATGCCGGCATGACACATCTTGCCTGCCTCAAAGGAGGAGAAGTCTCCGACTAAATTAGCTGGCTTACTCTTGGAGGGAGCTCGGAGGTTGGAGGAAACCACCCTCATGGAATCGGCTTCCACCTTGAGCACGTAGCTGGAGTTGGTCTCGTAGTCCAGCGTCTTGGCAGTGGAAATCAGCCCCGTTGTGTCATTTAATTCAAACACGCCTGCAGGAAGCAGTGGGAGAATATTGTAGTAAGGCCATCAAGTGAATTTAAATAAAGCACTTTTCAAAGACCACAAAGTAGCAAAGGCAAACGTAAAGACTGTATTGAGCCTAATACAAGTATAAGACCTACTGTAAATATATATTTTGCTGTAGAAAAGTCTGACAAAGACAGCAGGTGGCAACAAACGACTTCCTCCCAAGCAAAACAGAGTGTTTCTTCCTGTCATTCACACACACAAACGTACACGCACACACACACCAATGACCTGGGGTCTCATCTGTAAAAATGTGCATGAAATTCTAAACTAAAAGTGACAAAAAAAGACTAAAAAAGAGACTAAAAGTCTCCGTATGCCAGAAACACAAAATGTGCATACAAAAAGTGACGTATGCACATATTCACGCAATTTGTGGTTTATAGATTCCATCCTGAGCGTAAGTGTGTGTATTTAAGTCCACCTCAAGTTACGCCCTTGCCATGCCGCCACTTAACCATAGAAGGTCAATGCAAAGTCACTCATGAATGTGGCGTACATATTTAATGAGACTTGATTGCATTGTTACGATAGCTGCTGTCATTCGGAATCACGGCTGGTGGGAAGACGACGAGGATGAATAAGCTGACTTTCACGGAAATGGAGGTGGACTCACTGGAAAAAGTCAAAAATATTTGTAGGACACTGCAGTGGCCTAACGAATAAAACGATGATTCAGTGACAGCGCATCCGCTGCCATCTGTGTGAAACCAAAAAAAAGTGGTCTGGTATTAAGGCAAACATTTCCATTTTTAGTGAGCATGTTTCTACATTTTTTATCAAATTGATGCCACATTTTAGATTAATACAAGCTTAGCAAACTCTGTCTAATTTAAAGGTGGATGCAAAAATTCAAAACGGGGATGAAGTTATGTTGAAAATTAATTGCTGTAATTCCAGAAGGATATTTAAAAAAATATGTAATATTTATTTACCATCAAAATATTAGGTATATTAATGTTGAGTATTAGTTCAAAGTACAACAAAACAAAACCAATCATTTGAAAACGTAATGGTGTTATCATTATTATTATTATTATTATTATTAATGATTAATCTGAAAATCTTAATGCGTTATAAAAGTAATAGAACAATGTTATTATATCACTAAGGTTGACCACAACGTCCTCCGCGCATGGCGATGCAGCCAGCAGCAATGCATGAGGAGAAATATGTCTGCTTCACGGGAAATTTCAATTCAAAGTCTGGATAAAACCAAGGTTGTGTGTATATATTTATATACTGTCGTGATGAATTGTCTTTTCATCGAAGCACGACGAGTCTGAAATACCACCTTCGGGCAAAGCTTATCTTTGCTAACAACGTAAAATCAAGCTGTGGTCATCAAGCTACACTGGCAGAGTGCAACTGGCTCGGACTTATCAACAAAAAGACAACAGCTAGGACCTCATAGTGTCGTTACAAGATTTCACAAACTGTGTGGAAATGAAATGGCAACAAAGTTGGACCAATTGGCCAAAGCTATTGTTTGTTGCACTGGAGACCGATGGACAGCAGTAAGTAGGGCCCTATAATTTTCGCATTAACAGAATCTGCTGTTAAACACGGAATCTTGCGGATACTGACATATTGTGAAAACGTTTGTGTGGGGAAATATTTCCCCAGCGGACCTCTCACCGCTCATAGCAGCATGTCAGCCTGAAGTAAGTCTACGAAGACACTCTTCACCGAGCGTGAGCTCAAGTACAGCAATAGCCGGTGTAAACTTGCTGGGTTGGGTTAGCTTAGCTTAGCGGAGCATGCTAGTGTGGCTGTGTGCGTGCCAAGGTTGTGTTTTAGGTAATGTAACAGCGTTTTAGGATGCCCATGCCCGCTGACAGCTGCAAGAGGCTCCCATCTAGCTATCACACTTAGCAACAGTCAAAGTACATTTTCAACGCAAACACACCATACTTCCAGCTTTCAAAATAAGAGCAGCACATATCTTGTAATAGCGGTAATAAAATAAGGGTGTCTTAATATGTAGCTTCCATTAATAAAATGATCGCAGTTACATCTGCAACTACATCTTCGGTAATCACAAGCACAGATTAGATTGTTTGTTGAGGATGAAAAATACTGGGCAAAATTGTGTAATGATGTGTTGCATCAATAAATGTAAGGATTGTTGAATTTATTTAAGTCCTTTTATTCACTGACACAAGTAAACACACAATCTCTGGTGATAAAATAAGTGTAAAAAGAAAAAAAAATAATAAAAAAAAATTAAAACAGAATTTGGGAAAAAAAAATAAACCAGATTTAATAGGGCCCTAAGTAAGCAACCAACATTTTTTTAAATCTCAAAACAAAATTCAAGCCAATTGTAGTACTTCACTAGATAGAGTCTACTTAATTAAGCCCAAGGTAAATGTGTGATTAGATAGATCGATAGCTGCTTGAAAGGCAGCCACAAAAAAAAAAAAAGAAGTCATATTTGTGATTAATAATGATTAATCTCTGAGTAGACATGTGATTAACTTGATTACATTTTTTAATTGATTGACAGCACTAGTTTTTATCGATCACATACTTGGAAAATGGCGTACACAGCTATGTGGCCCTGTTTTGTGCGTGTGCATGAGGCCCGTGGACAGATGTACCCACTGGAACAAAGTGTCTGAAATGTTTCACTATTTTTTTTTTCGTGCTTGAGTTTGGCATAAACATATTTTTCCAAAAACAGCGCAAAAAAGAAGGATTGTCTTCTATTCATGGTCGTCTTATGTTCGGGTCAATATGGTAATGATAATAATGATAATGGTTACGCAAATGGCTACACAGAAGGAACCCGAGCGAAGGTGCTGCGAAAATATTCCGGCACGTTCTCACCTCCCTCGTTGCCCTCGATGATTGAATACACGATGGTTTGATTGACAGCAGCCGCCAGGATGACTCCCACTGGGGTTCCGACTGCAGCCTCTTCGCTCACGGGCGGAAACCTGGGAACATATCAGTCAAGCAACAGCTATCGTCAGGAACATTAAATATGTATACTAAGACTTAGGGCCCTCCTCCTCCATCTTCTTCTACCTCTGGAGGTTCGGACGCGATCAACTGAGATGTAAAATCTGTCAAGTGTGTCCAATTTAGCCCTCCTCTGTCCTTACTGTGTAGCTGACAGAATCCTTAATACATAATATGTACCCTAAAAGAGCTGCAGAAGCTATCTATACAATGAAGAAACATTATTTGAGTGAAACTATGTTGAGAGAAAGAGAGGCAATTATTATTTTACAGGTATCAAGCAAATCTTTGCCAAAACAGTTCAAAGCCGCCTACACAAAGTGTTGATAAGTGAGGTAGCGAGAAGATAGCTGATTGACTGAAGCTCTCTCTCTGTGTGTACGATTTTAACGAAGCTGAATCCCGTAACTGGCTGGAGGACAAAAACCCTTTTAAGTTTGCTTTGGCAAATGGCTGCAACTAATCGTCGTTATATAACAAATGCATATGTCCATGGATAAATGTCAGCCTGAGTTGGTTGGAAATACAGTATAGGCTTTTTTTGTAAATGAATTAGCGTGTGCATTGTCAAATGTCAGAGAGAAAAGGAACAAGGAAAAACAGGCCTGTACAATTAGGATCAAGGTGTCGTTGGTTAATGACTTTCTGTCAAATTTTGTTCAAAAATATCAGAGTGTATAAGTGGAGTGGCAAGCCAAATAGGATATGCACCTTCATTTGGTAAGTTAACAAAAATGTAACAGGTCAGCTGTGTGAGGCTTAAGAAATCAGCTTGAGAAAAATAATGAAAAAACGTACTTTTGAAACCCGCAAAGGCAAAAATGAAGTGACTTTTACTTCCTACAGTCTGGCCTAGAGCTACTCAACAAATGTTCTCCATACAATCACATTTTTACCAATCACACATTCAAATAGAAGCAATATGTTCAGCCAAAGATCCTCTAAATACAACGACTGCTCTGCTGTCTTTAAGATCCTATTGCAAAAAAAAAATAAATAAATAAAATCAAAGCTCCTCTATGAGAGAAGCGCTTTACTGTTTTTAAGGACCTACTGCAAAAACACTAGTCAAAGATCCTTTAATCCGTGGTTCTCAACTGGTTTGGCTGCGGGACCCACCACCACCGCTCAATGACAAGCACTGAACCAAATTGTGGACTTTTTTTCAACTTGAACCTCTCAAATATCTGGTGTTTAAAGGGTCTGTTTGCAACAAGTGAGCTGCAGCGGTGAGACACTGTCCTCTCATTATGGCACGTTCTTCACCAGCAGATATCTGCAGCTGTGTGTCGCACAGACAGCACTCAATGTTCCCACTCGATGTTCTTCCCCTTCAGCTCAAGCATGGCATGCATCTCGTGGCGGCGTAGCACGCAAATAGCACAGACAAAAACGCGAGGTGACTACACGGACATCACGTCACATAATTATTCTTTTTTGCCCAGGTATAAAACTGCGACCCACTGAAAACAGCCCTGCGACCCACTTTTGGGTCCCGACCCCCAAGTTGAGAATCACAGCACAAAATGGCGGGAGTCTCTCCCCTGCCCCTGCACAGACGTTTTGCTTGATGCCGTCAATATTTTTCAACCAATTTTGCTGAAATTTTACAAACATGTGCTCTTCAGTTCCCTAAAGGTGTGTACCGATTTCTGTGGTGATTCAGCAAAACCCCTTAAAGTTACAGTGATTGTTTTGAGCAGCACAGTGAGCTGTGTCAGAAATTTCAAGTCAATCCAACTTACAGGAGTTTAATAACAGCGCCATCATGTGGTGTATTTATAGCAAAAATGATACCACAGGCAACACAGGAGGGGTGCATGTTTTGACAAACGTTCACACCTTTCTGTGGAGTGGTTCAGGAGTGGAAGAGTTAGCTTCCACAAACAAATAGGCCACATAAACTGGAGCAGACTGACACGAGCAGGCAGACAAAAAGCAGATACATTACCCGGCATGTTGCATTGACTTACATTGGTGTCGATGTTTCTACATGATAATGTTATAATACTATGAGCCTTTAAAACCGAGTGACATCCGATAATTAAAAACCACATGGCAGGTGAGATATGAGTTGATTTTTGTGACATGTGCTCACCCACACACACAATGCATGTACAGACAGAATAATGAGGGTGGTGATAGATGTCGGGAATGATACCCCGGCTCTCTGTGGATGTCTCTCTTATTGCCGCCGCCATTCCATTTTGTCTCACTCATTACATGGTTCGCCTTTAAGCCACTCTTCTCCCTTGTCTCTTTTTTTTTACGATCCAGCATCTTCCCTGTTATTCTTTATGCTCCTCCTCACACTCAGGAATGAGGCCTATAGCCTAAAGAGGGCAAGGTACTATCAAGCAGGCATCTTATGTCCAATTATGCAGCAGTCCTCCCTATGACAGACTGTATAACTTACAAATTACATCCAGTACATATAACATGGGTTATAGCCCGGCCTGATGCACTGTATAGGCATGCACTTGATGGACTGGAAATGCGATTTACTGTGGAGTTTCTTGTAATATGTCAACCTCAAATTGAGGGTAAATTGTTCAAAAAAAATACCTGCAAATGCTTTGTTATTGTGCAAAATAACATGACTGTTAGGGGTCATACTGCCACATATTGGCCTGGCATCCTACCTGTTTGCCCTCGCTCATAAACACATTAATGGGACTATCTGTGAATGTAGCTTAGAAATTGTGACAACTCTATACAGTAGGTGGCGGTATCGTAACTGCTCTGTCACTGCTCTGACCCCCAGTATGCAGAGAAGAGGGGGCGGCTTGCAAATAAAAGACCTTTAATGTTGCACAACAGGAACAAACAAAAAGCGACAGAGGGAAAAAAGGCTCTGCGAAACAGGGTACAGGTAGTTCAGGTGAGTATACTTCTCAGGTGACAGCACCGGTACGGAAACGAGGAACAAGTGTAGCAATCGCAACAATGAACCAGCGCCGCAAGTCTGCCGACGATGGCCTTTTAACTGCCGCTAATGTTCATTCCCGGCAGCTGCGCGGCCACCAGCAGTGAAGCGGCTGCCTTTTCCTCCCCGCAGAAGTACAAACCGCCAAAATAAGAGCGCAGGACAGGAAGTGCTCGCTCCTGCCCTGCGGAACATGACATGCGCTTCTTAACACACTTCACATATGCACCTGGTTGGCAGAGAATAAGAAAATGTAGAAGGTGGGATGAATGTTGCCAACTTGGTGACTTTGTCGCTATATTTATTCAGGCAAGTCTAGATATTCCTTTCCAAAAAAGCGACCAGCAACAAATCTTGCAAGTTTTTCTTGTCTTATTGGATGCTTTTGGAAACTGACAAATAAGCATGCAGCGCTCTTCTCAACGAGCAGCGGATTCAGCTGTGTGCCTACCCCTCTTATCATCTGAAAGTCTTGTTTATGACATAAAAAAAACGATGAAATGAGGCGACGGAAGAAAATTCATTTGCATTTGTAAACGTATATGTTATATGTTTTGCTTTTCATGTTTTTACTCACTTCCACTTTATGTTGTTTTGACATGTGCATGGCATACTGCAAATGCAATTTAGTGTGGGGTTTTCCTTAACATCTCAGTGCTGTCTCATTTTCAACTCCAAATTGGGGGGCCATTTATCATGGTCATGTGTTCTGTAAATTATATATAAAACACAATATGGTTCAGACCCCCTACTCCCGGAAAAACAGATCTTCTGGAGGAGATTTTGCGGTGTTTTCAGTTTACTCTTGCACCTTATTTTTTTTTCTTTCTCAAGGTACAAAATAATGAAGGTAGTTGAATAGGAAACGAAAACATGGCACTTTGTTTATGTGCTTCTAACAGTGAAGAATGAAGTAGAAACTTTACTAATCAAATCCATCCGAGTGTTGGCAGCTATTACTAGTCCAAACAAAGCTGTTGCATCCTGTCTGAGTGATAAAAATACCTTATTTGTACTCTCTGGAACCTTCCCCTATCTTGCCACATCATACCTCGCTCCACTCCAGCACATTTGCTCACAGACAACCTCTTCATTTTTGTCTGTCAATCATTCTTCTCTAGTTTGCGCCAGCTCTCACAAAACTCTTTTTATGCCTTTTCTGTCAAGCAGCCACAGCCGGCGTCTCAACATTTGTCTTCCTCCTCCTCCCCGCCGCCATGTTGCCCTTGACAGCGCTGCGGTAATTGCTAAAAAACGACAATGAAACAGCTTACGAGTCGCTCTGAACCTGAGTGGTAGCGCTGTGGAAATACAGAGCAGGGTTGAGAATAGAGAGGGCGCCACAAATCAGTGTACTCCAACAGCCCTAATAAGTATAATGCACAATACAGCAGCAGCAGAAACAATGTTGTAACGGTGATAAGGAGCTTCTGAGTTCATTGGAAACACCAGTAAACACCAACATATATTAAAGCACATGCAGAGGTACACAAAGCTGCTGCTGAAACTTCACATGCAGCTACTGCTATGTTGTAGAGTCAATAACGACTACGTCAGGAAGTTGCCTACAGCCATAGCTGTTAATGCCAATGTTATTTGACCCAGCACTGATTACAGACCCTGGTTGTTATCTGTTTTTGTAGACCACGCACCCTGCAACTATAGGACCCTTGGTGGATAAGTCAATAGACAACTGAAATTAAAAAGACTGAGAAGCTAGCCATACTATTCCTAGTTGCTATCTTTGATTAAATCCTCTCCACACCTCTTCATCAATCTCTCACAGCAGCCATTATCTTTTGTCACCCATTTTTATTAGACACTTGACAGCTGAGCCTCATCTGCTAATTACGTATTTGGGTCAGATCACAATCAGGCTCATTGCCAAGTTCCCTGGTGTCCACCATAAACTCAAAGAAAGAACAGCAGGTTAGGCCAACTACGACTACTACTGTATTTAAAGGGCCCTATAATGCAAAAATGTGTCCCTAGAGCTTGTTAATGAGCATCAGACAAGAAAAAAAATGTATCATCTCCCTCTCTTGTTTGCTCCAGTTTTGTTAGAAGAGTCTCTCAAATGGTCACATTTGAAGTTGCGGCTTTTCATTCAATCATGAAGGAGAAAACGCCTTCCTTATGGACATGATAGCGCCTCTAACCCACCCCTAGAAACCGCTGTATACGCCCACCACTTTGTCAAATAATACACACACACAAACAGGCTTTGCTACACATCTTAAAGTATAGTTCTGCCAACTATCTGTCAGTCAGGTACAGGCGTGGGAGCTGCAAGTTTGATTGTTTTGTTTTTCTTATGCGACTAGGCTAAACTAACATGATGTTGCTGTTAAAATGTGACTGGAATGTTAGCACTGTAGATGCTAGTGTGGCTAATGTTTGTGTCCTCATGTCCCACCCCTTAATGTTACATTGTTTTATGTGATATATGGCATCTATTACATTGGACAAGTGCAGAATTACAGTGTTTATGTAAAATGTAGATTAAGTGCACAATAGCTCTTCTTGGAGAAGGTGTGGACAAACACAGCTCATTAGCATTAAAGCAACAAACACACAAAACCGAGTGTTCCCAGTCAGGCTTACTAAAAACACTTTACTGTCTAAATTTCAGCGTCAAGGCTAGATTGTGGCACTTCCAATGCATTATTGTGGGACTTATTTGATGAAAAATAGTATAATTTTGGATCTTTCAAAAAAAATACAGCAGAGAATCTAAAGAGTATGCCAAAAATGAGCACTCAGGCTGTGTGCAAAGGCTAATAGAAAGTCAGAACATGTAGCATCAATGGCGGGAGGGGACAGTGGGGGTCCTGGACCTTGTTGATGAGGCCAGCAGGAGACCATAAAAATCTCAAGGTTTTTGGCTGTGATGGCCTCCAGCGAGACAGGAGAGTTCCAATAACTGTGTCCTTTTAAGCCTTTGGTCCTGTTACCTTGTGGCCTTTGAGTTATTCAAAAGATGTAATATGTGGTTTGAAAATGGGATTTTGTCACCCTTGGATATGATTCTGTAAGATCTAACTTAACAGAGATGCAAATTCAAACGGACAAGGGTACTTTTAAAAGAACGCAATCTGCTCTCAGATGCCATTCCGTCTTTTCAAGATTGCGGTTGTATTTAGTGTCAATCTGCCTGCCCATCACATTGACATACTCCTTGTCCATCCATGGAGACTTTACCTCGCTCTTGCATGCTCTTCAGTCTTGACAGATCGTCAGCTCATCTGCCACTTTAAATGTCCTGTCTGAGTGTCTATGTGTTTGTGCGTTCCTGCTGTGGCGTCCCAGCGGCTGTCAATCAATGTGAATCTCTCAGTGTCCTCTTTTTCTCTCATCCGGCTCTCGCTATTGTAGCTTGATTGCACTGTCTTTGCCCCATGTAGCACTCTCACTCTCACTCTCTCACTCATTCTCTTTTCAGCACTAGAGTCTTGTCATTGCCGCCGCAAATGCCCCTTTAAAGTACAGAAACGATAAGATGCAGTGGAACTTCGGATTTCATCGTTAACCTGTTCCAAAATGTCCAAAAAAAACTGAAACGTACGAAAACGTATTTCTTATTCCAGACACCCAAAAATATTAACACAACACATTTTACAGAGAATAATTAGACTTTTACATGCAGAAAACAAAGCAAAATACATATAAATCATAAATATATATATACATATACACACACTTATATAATATACATAAAATACATAGAAATCATACGTATATGTATATATATATATATACTTATATATATTATACATAAAATACATATAAATTATGAAATATAAAAGTTGAGGGAGGAGGGCGAGAGGGACGGAAGAGCCAGGCGGACGCTGTTTCATTGTAGTCCGTTACAAACTTAACTTGACATTAGGGGTCACAAACTCAAGCTACCCGGGGGCTGCTGGAGGTAGAGCATGGGTGAGGCTGGGCTGCATCAAGTATTCACTCCGGAATCACAAGGCATGCTGCAAGCCGGCATCACTCCCGTCGCTGGGAGTGCTTCCGGCTTCCCAGCATGCTTTGTGGCACTTGTTCTGCAGAAAGTTTCTAAATTAGTGTTAAGCGTTAAGATGGTTGTTGTTTATTAATCCCCATAGTAGTAGTAGTTGCCCTATGTGTGATTACTTACCTATTACAAGTTATGCAGTCATTTTTTAGCTGGTGCACTGTGTAGTCTTCGTCTAGTGAGCCGCCTGTTCGTTTCACTGTTGATAAGCTGCGAGTTCAGTGTTGGCTTGTGCTTGCCGTAGCAAGTACCCCTGAATTTGTCTAGGAGCCACAAAATATGGTCCTGTGGGCCGCAGGTTTGAAACCCCTGCTTTAAAGCATGTACTGTTAGAGCTGGATATTTGCTCACTTGAACGTTATTGTAAACTTCAGCAGCAGGTACAATCATCATTGCACACATTGGGCCGGCTCACTTTCTGTTGTGTTGGCTTTAAAACCATTCCCCTTGCATCATGTGTTGACTAAGGAACTTACATTACATTACAATCCTGTTGTAACAGATGCAAACTTTGTGCTTAGCTACAACTTATTTCTTGAATTCAATAGTGTTTCTCACCTTATTTAATCAACGTTCTGGCATTTGCAACTTTTTTTTGCAGGCGTCCTAAATAAACAAAGCACGGCGCACTGCTTGAAAGGATGAAGGAAGGAGTAAGACACAGAGTTGTTCATCGTTGTGTGTGTGTTCTATAAACAAATAAACCACAAAACACATAATAAAGATGAGTAAATCCGGAATCTGTCTAGATCAGGGGTCACCAACGTTTTTCCTTGTGAGAGCTATTTTTGCAAAATGAAAATGGCCAAGAGCTACTCATTTTTGTAACATTTATTTTCAGAGCTTATTTTAAACCCAAACAAAGCGAATATGCTTGTTTTACCAGAACATGAACAAAATGCTGGTGTCCACAACTCACATTTTTGTATTTCAGAATGCATTTCTTTCTACTGTTCTTTCATTATTAACTGAAAACCTGAATGAAAAGCAGGCTCATGTGGTCGTGGGGGGCTACCTGGTGCCCACGGGCACCACGTTGGTGACCCCTGGTCTAGTGTCCCAACTCTAAAAGAACCACTATCCATTCCTCCCAGAGACAGGGTCAGCAAGGTGGATGCTTTGTTTGGGCACTCAATAGTTTGTTAGTCGCACTGTTTGGCTACACGATGACCAAGCCAGTGTACAAACACTGCAACTTATTTGTAGAAATCATTTTCGTTGAAAACCGAACTCTACAAAAAACTGCACTTGTAAATATCAGTGCTCTGTAATGTTTACTATGATTACGAGAGACTAGAAATATATTATTTTGGGTTGTTTAGTTCCAGAAATATTTCCATAAATCTGCTTTTAGCTTGACAAACTTGTGTTTAACTCGCCTTAATGTGGCTTAATTTGTTTTATTAGTCAATCACTCTAATGGGGTTTATAGTGTATTGTCCAAAAAATAATAGCACAGGCAACAAAGTAAGGGGGCATGTTTAGACAAATTTTCACCCATGGATTCAACAGGATAGTTCATCCTTGGTCGGCTTCTGTTCTCTTTCGAGTGACATTTTATTGTTTTGGTTATAAGGGGAAAAAAACCTCTAAATGAGATCCCCAGGTTGTTAAAGTGTTGGAGATTTTGATCAAACTTTACACTTTTCCTTAATTAGTTGACTCAGATAGAAGGGGTTACCTTTCTAGTCTAGTGTGTGTGTGTGTGTGCGTGTGTGTGCGTGCGTGTGTGCGCGTGTGTGTGTGTCTGCGTGCTGCAAAGTGAACTATTTAATCAGCTCCAAGAGCGAGATTAAAGAGTGTGCCTGTGGAGTTGCAATGAATTAATGCCAGATCAATTCGCTAGAAGTAATAGATGCATCGCTCAATTTACAAGCGCCAGCTCAGGATTCCTTATTGCCCAACTGGTTGATAAAGAAAATCCCGGGAAATTTCCAGGGAGATTCCTGAAGAGAATCTGGGCACGCCAATCAGATTTATCCAAAACTCTCTTGCCGTGAATAAGCGTGTTAATGATGCAAGACAAAGCAACATATTGCGACGCGCGATCACGCCAGCACTCCACATGAGTCACACATCTTTGATGCTTAGAGGTGATGTGGTGCTGTAATTAGAGTCATTAAGACAGTAAAAGGCTGGAGGTGGGTGTATAGTGACAGTACGGGGGGAAACCTGCATTTTCCAAAAGCACACATACGACTGACACACACTCACATGCTCGCTGTTGTTTTAAAAAATCTTTGAGGGCGATATTTTTCTTCCTGTTCGCCTAATCCCCACGCCGATAATTGCCACTGGCGCAGTTAACTATTCATGCGTGTGCGGGCTGGACTGCATACTGATGGTGCAGATGCAAAGATGCCACGACGATGAGTGTGACACACTGCTCAGACTGCAGAGGCCATAGCAACAACATCCTCCATGGCAAATAAGCGCAAGTATTTTATTTTGCAAGTCCATAAAATAAAGCATACTTGAGCACTGAATTGAGGAACAATACTATAATTGAGGATTTGATGTCGTTGTGACCATTGAAATCTATAGCCTGTGATTGAACAGTGTGAGGAATTGGAGTTCTTTATGTGCATGAGTTGTCAGGGTAAGACGGTTAGCATAAAAGTCAACGCTTTTAACAATGTCCTACACAATATCATCGGATCATTTAGACTGAGGCAATTACATAGTATATTATATATAAATATGACAGGTTGTAGTAAAAGAGGTACAGCATCAGTAGTGTAAGCCAGTGTATGTGTGAGCTTATCAAAGATTGGGGCAGGGGTGGCGTGAGAGGTGGGGGGACTATACTCATAATGCGTATTATAAACCCCAGGTTCCCTTCAATTAGGTATTAAATGAATATGCAGACTTAAACCATAACCATTGTGAGTGGACAAAAGAAGTGGAGCTCAAATTCAACAACATCATGCCAACAGAAAACTGGAATAAAAGATACAGGTATTACTTATCTTGGATGATTACGTATCTATTTATCAGTGCTCATGTGAAACTTTATCAAATGTGACCATGCAAAATACACATACACATATCCCAGTCAGCTGGGATAGGCTCCAGCATGCCCCCGCGACCCTAATGAGGAAGAAGCGGTATAGAAAATGGATGTATATATATGTATATATATGTATATATATGTATATATATATATATATATATATATATATATATAAAATTTATTAACCAATTGGTTTATGTTCAATATTTCAAGTTAATTAAGATAAAAAGGTTTATTTTTGTTTAAATGTGCAGGTAGGGGCTACATGGCTTCAGGTCAAACATCTGAAGGGATACGGCACTCGGAAAGTGGAGTATGACAGAAAATTGAGAACCACTGCTGTAAGACACCCTCTGTTTTTCAAGATGCATTTTTGGAAAAAAGACAAACTCAAAAACAAAAACACCTCAACAAAATTTAAAAAAATCATTCATTCATTCAATGAGCCATTCATTCATTGACCAAATGACCACCAAGGCGGTCAAAAAATGTTACCATTAACAACTTCCTTGTGTTTTTATTAACTCCACAAGATGGCAGAGCTACATCTAAAGTACTGTATCATGAGGCGTCAGCATGCAGCACCCTTATCTCCCTCTGCATGCACTTTAAAAAGTTGCTACTCAGATGTTGGGATGAAATACATGCCACATTTTTCCGTGTTGTTGTTTACAATTAACTCATCAGATGTAATAATGCTGGCTGAGCAGTTTGCGCCATACCGTTATTACAACATTGGTTCTGTTGCAGCTGTGTTGTGCATACTGTATACTATACTTGTCAATACATGGCAATGTGGTCAAAGAGAGTTATGTTTTTCTTTCCACTTTCTCGTGGACAGCCAATATGGATACAGAGCTAACATTTCAACTTCCATGGCACTAATCGAAATTACAGAGGAAATTCCCAATGCTATTGACCGCACAAATTGAGCAGCTGCAGTATTTATGGATTTAACAGAAGTGTTAATCACAATATCCTAATTACAAAACTAGAAAGATATGGAATCACAGGGTTAGTTTTGAACTGGGTTAAAAGCTGCTTAGCATACAGGAGGCAATATGTGAAGCTCGGAGAATTTACATCTACGAGCGGCATATATATCGTGCGGCGTACCCCAGGGGGCAATACTGGGACCAAAACTGTTCAATGTATATATAAATTACATCTGTAAAGTTACAAAAGACCTAAAGCTAGTATTATATGCAGTCGATACAACCACATTCTGCTCTAGAGATATCACACAAGAGCTAACTAAAAAAAATCACAAATGATTGCACTATCCTAAAAAAAATAGTTTGATAAAAACAGACTATCCCTGAACCTAAGTAAAACTAAAATAATGGTATTGGTAAGTGCAAAAAGGATACGAATAAGCAAATATAAATTGACAGGGTGAATGAAAATACATTTCTCGGGGTTATAATAGATGACAATAAGAAGTGGAAATCTCACATTAAAAACATAGGGGCAAGAAACACCTCAATACTAATCCATAAATGCCACTTATAGAGAACATACAAATCCTGTATTCCTAAAATCACAATTATTAAAATTTGCTGACTTGGTAAACTTTCAAACAGCTACAATTATGCATAAAGTAAACAATAAACTATTACCCAAAAATGTAAAACAATACTTTTCAACAAGAGAGGAGAAATATGACCTTAGGGAAAAATAAAACTTTAAAACACTTACATGCACGGAAAACACAAAAAACTTTCAGCATTTGATTATGTGGAATCAAATTATGGAACGGATTGAGCAAGGAACTCAAACAATACACTAACATGAGCGATTTTAAGAAACAGTACAAGCAGTTGATGTTCACAAAGTACAAGGAAGATACATACAATGCTACGTCTAATCACCATTACACTGACCACTAACTCTTCATTTCTGGCGAGTACGTACATTGTCTGTACTTATGCATTATCAAAGTGTTTCTGTCAACTATTAACCCTATTATAAGTTCTTATCTATTTGTTATTATCATTAAGTCTGCTATATAATTTCTGCGGTACGGCCGCACTGTTGTTGCTGTTGTGGCTCGACATATTACTCACGTCGAGGGTCACCAAATGTGATTCAGAATGAGACTGGAGTCGAGGATAAGTGGTACAAAGCGTTTATTCTCCACTAAACAACAAGTAACAACCACTTAACAACGCCTCAGTTGCTAACCACAATCACAGGACCCAAAAACAGAAGTTTGTGTGGAATCGTGCAATCTGCCACTATGAAATAACATAACGTGACTTTGGGCCACTTGATTGCATTTATTTGCATTTTTCCTTGTTTTTTTTTTTTACTAACTAAAAAAGTATCTGTTGCAATTTTTTATGTGACTTGAGTTGCAGGATTAGCCACAGTAGACAGCACTGACAACTGTATTTTCTATATTTATTATTTATTTAGAAGGAATTCGGTTATTTTTTGTTATTTATTTTAAATACACGTTCCACTTTCATCGTGTTATATTATATTGTTTAAAAATGACTGTTTTGGCTTAACTTTTTTTCTCTTTTCAATAAAGACATTTAATTTAACATAACACATAATTTAAAATAACACATTTTAGAGCTGTAATTACAATGCCGTCAAACCATGTTATTTTTGCCCAAAGTTATCATACTGTCAGAATCTCATACCGGCCCATGTCTTCTTCTATATAATGATGATATATACTGTTCACAAATAATAGCCTCTCTACAATTATTTGCCTTTTTGACAACATTGGCAATAATTATTTGCATCTGCGGTATGACAGGTAGGAAAACTCTACGCTTGGGAAGAAATTGTTTGTTGCCTGTTGGTTTGGGTGTAGAGATCCTACATAGGTCATGAATCCATCCATCCATTCATTCCTGAACAAACCATTAAAACACACCCACATCCATCAATTCACCGCCAAAAGACTGTCATTCTTCGCATAAGAAGAATTAGCAGGTGTAAAACAAATGTCTATCCTTTTCACAATATGAATTAATATTAGCCTTGCCCATGGCTGCCTGACTGTTGAAAACAGTCATCAGGCTGCATTAGTAAGCCCTTCACTGGTAAGCCTCCTCCTGTCCAATAATACCAAGATAATTCATTCAAACATGGCATTAGTGCAGTTACACACTGATCTGTAATGACTGAAAAATACGTCGAAAAAAGATGCAACCTCACAAAATGCTTTTAGATATGTTACATATTCATGACAGCTGCAGTATATGGCTGGATGATATCACTCCACCTCTCTCTCTCTCTCTCTCTCTCTCCTCTCTCTTTCTTTCTCTTTCTCACTCTGTCATATCGCCTCTAAGTGTTTTCTTCCTAAAAATAGAGAAGCGCTACAAGTGAAAGACACACTTGAACAGGTCAAATGTCTTTAACATCATGTACACTGACAATGACATGTCAATTACTTGAATAATGTCTATAGAACTGTCACTGGAAGGCATAGGTACATGATAAACTCATACACATCTCTATCTATGTCCATCTAAAGGGATTTTTTCTTTCATATTGCACCTGCCAACATTGAAAAAATGTCATGAGTCATTCAAGGGTCAAAATGCATGCCGAATACAACAAATACGTTCATGTGGGCAGGACTGATATTGCGACAGGAAGTAGATATGACAAGGCGCGAGGATCAATGCCCTCTCTGCAGCATCATCCGGAGAAGCCGAGATGGGCGTAGCGAAGGGAGGGGATCAATGTGGGCGAGCAGCAGGAAATAAGAGGCAGTCATTGAAAGATAAAGTCGTGTGAAGATAAGTTGTTTGCTTTCTGGCGCTCTGTGTTGGAATTTCATTTGACTTGTGTCTGAGATTTTTCACTCACTATCTGCCTACTGGAAGTAAAGTGACCCCATTGTTTATCATACTAGGTGGGCCCAAGCACGGTGAGAATAGTAAGGGTGTCTCCATACAATGTTTTAGCTTCTGATACAATAGCGATATTGATCCGATATCAACACGAATCATACATACTTTTATGACTTATTTTGTAGTGTGGAATGTTGGAAAAAGCTTGATCAAGTGATAATACTCAAACAGAAAACAACAGTCTGCTACAGTAGGTATGAGAAAAAACATTTACTTGTGCTTGTATGTGGGGTAAACCATTGGATTTAAGCAAAGTAGCATGGCGGATGGCAGAGGACAGCCAGCGAGCGAGAAATAATTAAGCCAACATTGCGGTCCAGTATGTGGAAACACTTTTACTTTTGCAAAGAGGGAGCTGTGCTAAATAAGTTGCTCGCTATTTGTAGGATATGTAAAGGTCAAGTAAAATACCACGGCAACACGAAAAATTTCTCCAACCACCTACTAAGATGCCATGGGATTTCACACAATGCTGCCTGTCCAGGTACCTCTTGCAGCATTCCTGCTGCAGCAGCAACGCAAGGTAATATCAGCTCTTATTGCACTTACTGTACTTTTCTGGAAAATGTATTGAATATTGAAAATGAGAGGAGAAAAGGGTAACCTCCTGTTAATTCAACCTGAAGTGTTGGTTGCACTTTATTCAAATAAAATGAATGTATTTGCCATTAATTGTTGTTTACTTGTTTGTTTATATCCATAAGTAATTCATACCTGATTCCCTGAAAATACCTGAAAAACAATGGGAATATAGGAAACTTCACCTGCACTGTCCAGTATCCAGGTATTTATTTCACAGTCACACTGGTTGAATTTTTGGCTAAAAATTTACTGAATCAATTTGATGGTACTGAATCGTTTCGGACCGTACCGTTCTAAATGAACCAATATTGTCCTTGAATCGTACCGGCAACCACGAATCATGATACGAATCAAATTGTTACTAAAAATTGTTACTAAAACCAATTGTGGTTACATCCCTAATTTGTTGTATTAAACCACCATTTGTGTGCCACCACTTGTGCATGGCAAGATTTTGCACTCAGCTTCAACGTCCTTTTACTGCTACACGGCTGGCATCACTCCTGCTCCTTGCTACTTGTTAGCATGCTAGCAAACACTGTTGTTGTGGTCACATGTGCTCTATATGGATGATGCTAATACGTGCTGGGGCGGAGTCAGGAATCGGCTGCTTGTATCGGAGTGACAATATCAGAGATTTGAGATGCAGGCCGATATAATCAGATATTTTAATTTTTTTTGCTGATACAAATATCAATCTCGGATCAGGGCATCCCTAACGAATGGTCCCATATTATATACTGTATATATTTTTTTAATAATTAAAAAATAAATTTAGCCTTGATGGTGGAATTTAGACAGTTTAAAAGTGTTTTATTAAGCTCTACTGGAAACACGCTGTTTTGTGTGTCTGCAGCTTGCTTATGAGCTGTGTTTGTTCACACCTGTCTCTGACAGAGTGTGTGTCTCCAAGAAGCGCTATTGTGCACTTTATCCACTTTTTACACTGCAACTCTGCACATGCCCAGCGTAATAGATGCCATATATCACATACAACAATGTAACATTAAGGAGTGGGACAGGAGGACACAAACATGAGCAACACGAGCATAGCGAGGTATGTGAGGTATGTGAATAATTGGTATTGAAAACAATGCCTTTCACAATTTGGCTGAGTTAACAAATGTGTGCCTACCTGTATTCTTCCTGAGTAAAGACTGGAATGACGGAGGGCTGAAGGACAGTGATCTCCACCAGCGTGGTGTTCTCCTTCATAGGCTCGCCGTCGTCATAGGCCACCACTACCAGCTGCAAAATGAGGGACAAGCATGTGGATTATATCAGTCCATGAAAGTACAAGAGGAAAATAACAGGAATTCTTGCAATTTAAAAGGAGAATCACTTACACCGGGTTGAGAATGAGTGCATGTCCCAATGGGGTGCTTATTATTTCCTGCTTAACTTTGCTTCCCTTAATTAACTGGGGGGTAATTGCTGAGGACCGCACCCAAAGGGGATTGGAATGAGAGCCAGACCTAAATATCTCATCAAAGACTTGTTTGCGCTCCCTTTTGGAAAGTGATCAATAGCTTCTCATACTGTAATACTGTAGTTTAGCTGCTAACGAGGCACCATATATTTATTTTTTTTTAAACTTTGAACCAAACCCGCATACACATCATTGGTATAATGTGACTGTGTGTAAGAAAACCTCTGGGGATGTTATATCCATCATAATCACACATTTCAGGGGCTGCTTGGTTTTGTAGGAGCCACTGTGAGCCAGTAAGATAAAATTAGACGCCTTCAGAGAATTTTGAATCCTTATTGTGTTAATTAAAACCCAGTGTAGAGATGCAATTAGCATAGTCCCAAACCCCCACTCTGGGCAAACACTTGGGAAAAGGAATGTGATAAGATAACTGTGCTCCAGTGAAGTGGGTAGGGATAGATGCTGAACAAAGACAAATGTGAAATAGCATTGCACACAAAACACTGGATACTTACCCTGAACTTGAGGTTGGGCTCCTCGTTGAGATTCACTCTGGTCACAACGTTTCCCGTCAGTTCCTCTACTTCAAATATACTGGCAGAGTACGAATAGGCCTCCTGGTCCACTTTGTAGCGCACAAGACCAGCCGGGGTTCCCTGTGGAGACAGCAGAGCACAGCTCAGAATGAACATTGCCGTCAGAAAGCAAGATAGTCTTGCTGCCAGATGTCTGCAGAGTATGGTAAAATTCAAAACACAATGGAGTAATGATACAGTAGATCCCTGCTTTCACGGGGGTAACGTTCCAGGAATGGCAAAAATCTGCGAGTAATTGATACGCCCATAAAAATGTATATTTTTGACACACGACTCGCTTCCCCCTCCAAACCCTCCTGCTAGCTTGACATTCTCAAGCTTGACTGTTGTAATTATCACTGTAATTTACGATGTAGAAGCTGCTACTTTTTTCTCACACTTTGAACCCTGCGGCTTGTACAGTGATGCGGCTAATTTATGGTCACGCTCTAATCTTGCGATATCTCGTATATTTCAAACGTCATTTTGCGCTTCATGGACACACCCTAATCATGGAAAACATGAAGAAATGCATATGATGTAGCTTTCAAGTTAACAGCAATCAATCTAGCAAGTTTTGTTCAAGACTGACAGTGGTTCCTGACAGTGTGGAGCAGTGTCAAAAAATCACCGACGGGTTTCAAAAGGCTGGACTGCTGTGTGATGAAGAGGACAGCACAAGCTCAAGGGCTAATTTGCCTTGAGATGAAAGTGACACCGAGAGCGACAATGAAAGAGAGCGAGACGGACAAAGTGTGTGATGAAGGAATTATGAGGCTGTTCAATTCTAACACTGAGGAAGAATGCAGGAGGAATATGACAGCGATGAATGACTTTTCTGTTAGGCTACTGTTTAAACAGCTGTGGTACTCACACTGTTTAGAAAAAACTTAAAATATCTTTCAGTGTAAATTCTTCCTGTGTACTAAATATCCCATTACGATGTGAGTCCGGAAATTACGGTAGAATAGATTTAGCTCCAGAACGCTCTCCTTCTCGCTTCATTGCCATTGCTCACTTGCCACAATCTAGGCAGATTTGAAAATATATAAGCCGCACTGGACGATAAGCAGGTACTTGTGCTGGTGCTGGTACTTGTATTGTATATTTCCTAGCTACCTTTTGAGTGTTAAGTTGCTGTGTGATGAGTTTAGCATTTTTTTCTAAGATGACACCGTGCGTCAGACTTTTATATTGACTAATAACATCCTGCGATATCCAGTGGGTTGACAAGATCGTCGTGAGTTCACTGATAGCTTGTGATTGGCTCCTGCCAAAGAAAGAGCTACCGTTTCCTCACTGACTCACAAGCAGCACAGTATTTAAATGATTAGTAGCAGTTCTGAAGTAAAGGAGATTTCATGAGATTACAACTAGCCATAAATTACCTACACTGCTGTACAAGCCTCAGGGTTCAAAGTTTAAGAAAAAAGTAGCGGTTTATAACCCGGAAATTACGGTAGTTGAAATATATTCAGTATATTCAATAGAAGTGATATTGAGACAATAGTGACAAAATGTGCACATGACACCTTATTTTTTTAAAAATTAAAAATAATAAAAATCACAAGCTACATTTCAAGAAATATTTGCTTGTTATTATTATAATTCTGACAATTATTATTAGGCACACCATGACTGGTGGCAACATTGATTTTCATGCATTGTTTTTTCTTCTGTGCTTCACATTCAAGGTCCTCAGGCCAAAAGCTGGCCGCTTCTCAAAAACTGCTGTAAAAATTTTATGTGTTAATATTTTTTTTCCACTTTCACCGAGTCGGCCTTTTAAATTAATTTTTTGCCTTTAAGATACAAAAAATATTTAAGTATTTGGGGAATTAAACACTTATGTTTGGATTACTTCACTGTTTTTTAAATTTAACAACTGTATAAATGAAAGTAAAAATACACACACACACTTTTTTTTACATATGCACTTGGAATGGTGTAACATTAATAGAAACATGCTTTTATCATTTTAGCAGCAAGGTTTCCTTGCAGAAAAACGGTTAACGTGAGAAAGTACGCTGTATGCTTTGAAATGGAAAAAGTAGTGCCATCTGGTGGGACAGCGTAAAAAGAAAATCTTATATCTTTAAATCTTATAATACTGAACTGCATTAGTTTAATGTTAAGATAAATGTGGGTACAAAATTGCCTTGACAATGGGACATTTTTGGTCACGAGGAACAAATGTGTCGCTTTTTTCTGCAGAGTTAACCCTGACTTGAAAATAAAAAGCAGAATGAACAAAATGTGTCCAGGATCACTTAAAAGTAGGGCTGTCAAAAATAGCGCGTTAACGTTGCTAACTGATTTATTTAATTAATTATGTTAAACATTTTTTGCGTCATTACCTCATGCACATCATGTCAAGCTACATCTCTCTGTTATGACAGCAGACGGAGTCACAATAGCGTCCCCACAGGGTCACATAGAGTCTGCCGCTCTTTAATAACTTTATTCTGACATGAACACGTCAGCAGCAGTGCAATTCCAATACCATATATGCACCTCCAACTTACAAACACATCTTCAGTACTCTTCGGATCGACATGTCCTCATTGTCACTAGACTACAGCGAGGTGCGTTCACGGACACTCTGAAAAGTAAGTGGTTATTCTTATTTCTCACTAAAGTCACTCTTACTGCGGGAGTACAATTTGCTGCACGGAAATCTCACAAAATACAGCTACGCTCAAAATGTGAATTCAACTTAAGTTACGTGGTGTCTTTGAACGCAACCCTTCATGGCTCATAATAACGCCATTAAAGTCTGATTCAAATGTTATGCTACTATTAAAGAGACAAGCATTTTCAGACATTTTCAGACGTGTGTGCTATCTTTTAGCTTGATTTATATTTTCAGTTTATTTAGAGCTGTTAAAACACACAATATATATATAAATGTGCCATGTCATTTATCTTTTTGTTCATAAAATACAGCAAAAATGGGCATATTCCACACATAGTGGCAAATGGTGATTAATCATGATTAATTAATTTAAAAACTGTAATTAATTTGATTATATTTTTTAATCATTTGACAGCCCTACTTAAAAGTTCAACTAGCTGCACAATGCCATGGCTTCATCATGTGGTTTTTTACATGAACACACTAAAATGCGTATTAAAGCATTAGGATGAAACTGCAAGGTCTCCTAAAGCCATTGGCTTTATAACATCCATCTTTGTGAAATGCCGGTGATTTTACAGCCATGCGACAAACTGCGCAAGTACTTGAGCTGTCTGTCATAAGCCCTGATGAAAGTGTGCTGAGTCAGCAGAAGTTGAGAAATAAATTTGAAGGCTGCTCGGTATAAATGACATAAACACCTACATACACAAGTATATGTATCCGGGGGGCTGTCAGCCTGCTATTCACTTCCTTGTCGGAGCACGGGGGCGCAGCTTTATTGCGTCTTGCTGACAGAATATTGTTCCTTTTTGACCTCTGAGGGAACAGATTGATGCTAAAGCTGCAGCGTGAATCAATGTAGCTGATGAAGGCTGACAGGAAGCACGTCGCTTTAAGAGAAGATTGCCACCTTAAATCGGCTTAAGAGCCAACGACGTCCGTGTAAAGATTGAGCACATGATAATTTACAAAGGAGTATAGGGAAAGCAAAAGATTTAAAAAGAAATGTTAGTACTATTTATGTACACTATCAACTTTATTCTTCTAACTGTACAACTTTCTTCTTTAATCTTGTGACATTGCAACTTTTTCTTGAACTACTAAGATTATATTATTGGAAATGTGCTACTTTTGTGACGACTATTTATAGTTTGTAACATTATGACTTTGTAACTCTTTAAGTTTTTTCCCTTTCCAACTTTATTATCGTAACGTTACAACTTTTTTCGTGTCATATTACTTGATTTTTGTAACATTCTGACTTTACTCTTGTAAAAGTACAACTTTTTGTTTATGTTTTGTTTTTTTTCCCGTCAGGTTATGACTGTTTTTCCTCAATATTATGTCATTTCTCTAATATTACAGGGTGACTTTTCTCGTACTATTTAAACTTCATTTAGCAACACCATGAATGTTTTCTCATAATATCACTTTATTTCGATTTGATTCTGACTTTGTTCCGACTTTATTACTTTTATTATTATTTATATATTATAGTTGTCCCTTGCCACTTCGCGGTTAAAATTTCACGGTTTCACTGTATCACAATTTTTCAAAAATGTATTATTGTGCGAGTGCCCTCAGGGCAGCATGCTAATGTTAGCATGTTAAAATTGCTATCATGCTAACATTAGCATTGTAGCATTTTTAACCTAGACCCTTTTTCAAACTTCTACCATTCGCACATTTCTCAAACGATTCATACCATTCCACCATTCTTTCATCTTAATTACTGTAATTTCCTTTGTCCTTAATTACGCCACTACTTCAACAATAAATCGTTCTGCACAATTAAGGATATCTATTTTTCCCAAAAAAAAATTGACATTTTGTCCATTTAACATTTTTCAACCAAAACTAACAATTCCAACAATGACTCATGTTTTTTTGTTGTTGAAAACAGCCTATTATTAGTCAAAACATATGCATATTGAAGCAAATGTTACATATTTTTTGCCTAAACTAAGCTTTTTCAAGCATAAAAATGCCCCAAGTAACTAAAGTACAAATATAAGGCATTCGAAAGACGCATTCAAAGATGACGCAGTATTCTACACTAGTCACTAGGTGTCAGTAATGTTAGTGGAATGTTCGGTGAGACACAATCACCAGACTTGATCACTGGAACAACAGACTTCTATTGCAGGTTTGAATTATCTCACAACAAGCACAATAATGTCTAATAAAAATCCCTAAGAAAAACACGGGCCACTCTTGGGGCCGTAACCCACGGGAAGCTGAAAATTAACATACATTTCAACACACACGAGCGCCAGTCTTATTTATGTCTTAAATGGTTTATTTACTGTTATTATGGCTACTATATTGGGTAATACGAGTGTAAAGATGACTATAGGGGCGTTGTAAATATTAAAAACTAATGCTAATGTTAAGAACTAGGGGTGTCACAAGCTCTCGTGTCAGAAGATCTTGCGAGATTAAATCGTGACAGGATTTCTCCTTCAGAAAAAAAAATGCCTCATGGGCACTAGACCTGGAGCAATAATAAATTAATTAAACACAATGAATGAAAATAAACTTGATAATTTTGCCGGCCTTAATATGTATATTGCCAAGTGCATATGTTTCTGTTTTTTTTCATCTGTCGCCTCCAAACAGGCAGGAAGAGTTTTATCTCTGTGCATTGGTTTCAGCACCTTGGCGTGTTTGTTCCATAGAACAACGGCATGCACGGAGTGAGCCCTTTTGTCAGTCATACAATGGTGGTTGTGTGGATGTGGTGCCAGTACCATATACACTCCTTTTTACTCATACTATTGCAACCTTATTCTAATAACACTATTGCAATATTGGAAACTTTTTTGGAAATATTAATTTATTGTCATATGCTTTCAGTGATAGTCCATCATAATAATGGTGTGGATCTACACCATGGACTGGAGGTTGTTCTGTATTTCTGTCCTTTGTTATTAATATTCATTTAAATTCATTATGAAGGATATTTCATTTCCTGAGTCTTTTTAAGAAGAGAGCTTTTATTGAGTATGCCACCGCCTTTCTTTGCAGCATTTAAATCAAGGGTAATGTGACTCAGCAGATGCTTTGAACCAAGTCAGAACCTTTTAAACCTGAGTTTACCACCGCCTAACTACCGCATGGCCCATAATGGAAGCATCTAGTGTGATTTAACCTTGCCAACAAGAAGCATCGGTGCTAAAAGCCCAGCTGATGTACCAGAAATTGTTACCCTGGGAGCCTAAAAAAATAACAACAAACAAGAAAAAGTGGAAGCGCACACGGGAGGGATGACAAAAATCATTATCTTCCATCATTCCCATGCACAATGTGCCAGAGAACAGCGATTTGATTGAATAGCAGGAGCTCACTGCTGGGTCAGAGTCGCTGGCCGTCACCGTGGTTACGACAGTCCCCTTTATGGCGTTTGGGGCGACCATGCCGCGGTACACTGGTTGGCTGAAGACTGGAGCAAAGTCATTGACGTCCTGCAGAGTAATGAACACAACACAGTGTGCCACAATGTGTCAACCATGCAAACTTGATTCATGCAAGATGAGTGAAAAAAACTCACCGTGATGGTGACAGTAACAGAGGCCAGGCCTGGAGGCATGCTCCCGTCAACATCCAGGGCCTCCACAGTGAACACGTACGTGGAATTCAAGGCAGTCAGGGCCTCAAAGTCCAGAACTTTCCTCACCGACAACTCTCCCGTGATTGGGTTGACGCTGAAAAGCCGAAGGAGCTCCTTACTGGAGTCATCAGTTCTAATGCGGTAGGTGAGGTTTGAGTCCAGATCAGCATCGATGGCCTAAAAAGAAATAACAAAACCGATGACAGAATGGGACCATAATGTCCCCATAAGGACGACATAAGCATCTCGCTCATTAGCCTGCATGCTTTCAACACCTGCAGTAGTCAGTCTTGTGAATTCCTTCCCTTTGTTATGGTCTTACTACAAGAAAATTATTCTACCTGGATTCCTCACATGAGCACTATTAAAAGTATTTCTAGAACTGTCTACGAAGTGTCAAAGTTGCATCAAAATGCTAACAATATTATGTGGTCAGCTACAGAAAAAGTAGGGATGCATGATAATTATTTGGCCGATATCAGCAAATGATGACATCATACCGATAAATCCGATAACATTAAAAATAGCTCAAATAACCGATAATTTTAAAAAAAACTACCCATTGGGGCAAGATTACCTGTACAGTGCGGGTGAGCAAACCAAGCGCCTTTTTCTCCTGTCTGCGACATTAACGGCCTGTCGTAACTTCCCCTGAGCTCACTTGTAAATAAACATTCACTTTGAGAGGAAGGACGTTGTACCAAATGCTCTGCGATGAGGATAAAGACACCCGTCGAGCACACAAAAAAACCTTATTAGCCCCCTGAAACGCCAGTACCGCGGCGTTTGACAAGTGCAAAAGGTTTGCCAGAGACCTCCATGGCGTCACACCAGCTGCTCGTAGCGTGTGCCCGAATACCTGGCTGGGTCATGCCAGGCAGCTCCTCCCGCTCTACAGTATACTCTGGTTCTCCTGACCTCTTTAGCGGCACACCGGCTGCTTCAAGCATGTGTCTGAATATAGTGCACTTTGCTGGGCCACAGCAGGTGGCTCCCCCCACTCTACATTGTGGTTCTCCTGATAGTAGCGACGTGGTAATAATGTAGTAATATCATGATATTTGATTAGGACAAATCAACAGGTATAGTTGTTCAAATCCAAATTTCTTCAAGTCCTTCTTACCTCCAGGTGTGCACAAACTACAGTTACATTTAAATAAATATCTGTAGAATAAAGCAAAAATAATAATAATAACAAATAGTAGTTTTGAGCTGGTATTTAAAAATTGCTTACAATGGAGAAGCTACAAAGCACGTCATTTGACCTTCGACCTATGCTACCGGAGCTGTCACGTGACTTGCAACTGCAGATGTGACATTTGGCTTCTTGTCTTATGTCAGATACCTTTTAAAATAAGTTATCTGCTGTAAAGTTTTCTACTGCAAAGGTGACTTTATAATAAAAACAAAAGCAGGCTTTGCTACACATCTTAAATAAAGCCCTGTCAACAATCTGTCACTCAGCTCTCCTGTTCCACTCCTTAATCTGATGTTGTTGTATTTGGGATATGGCAACTACTTAATGCTCTGCTGTTTTTACAAATCTCCTTCAAAAACACTAGTCGGCGAGAGGCGGGGTACAGCCTGGACTGGTCGCCACATAGACAAACAACCATTCACACTCACATTCATACCTATGGACAATTTAGAGTCGCCAATGAACCTAACATGCATGTTTTTGGAAAACCCACGCACGCACGGGGAGAACATGCAAATTCCACACAGATATGCCCAACAGAGATTCGAACACAGATCTTCCCGATCTCCTGACTGTGTGGACAACATGCTAACCACTAGGCCACTGTGCGGCCGGTTTAGCTAAATGAACCTGCCTTGTGTATATGCCCACCGCTTGACAGAGGACAGTTTTGTTAAAAAAAAAAAGTAGTTTTTGTTGCACATCTTAAATAAAGCCCTGACAATAATCTGTCACTCAGTTCTCCTGTCTCACTCATTAATCTTATGTTGTTGTATCTTATATATGGCATATATCTGAGGCTTTGCTGTTTTTAGAAATATCTTCTAAAACCAGTAGTCAAAGATCATCTATAATGCTCAGGAGTGCTCTGCTGGTTTTAGGAATCTGCTGCAAAAACACCTTCAGCTAGATGAACTTGCCTTGTGTGTATGCCCACCACTTCACAGAGGATAGTTTTGTTAAAAAAAGGCTTTGTTACACATCTTAAAACAAAGCCTCTGTCAGCCAGCTACAGACATGGGAGTTGTAAGTTTGATCATTTTGTTTTTCTTCACACACTCAAACACAGCTCATTAGCATTAAAGCTACAGACCCACAAAATGGTGTGTTCCCAGTATATGAGCTACAGGGCTAACAACAACACAACAATTAGTATTTAATTGTTAAGCACCTTCAGCTGTAGAATAACTATATCTTTGGGGCTGTTCTCTGCTAGGTTGATGTTGTACGTTTGCTGGCTAAACACGGGGCTGTTGTCGTCCACGTCCAGGATAGTCACTGACAGAGTCAGTCTGGACCGCCGCGGGTCCACGGCACCGTCCCAGGCCTCCACAATCAGAAAGTAGTGACCCTTCACCTGTGGCGTGGAGAAAGAAGTTGTAACTATGATGCTGTGTATTGGAGAGGACTGGGTATCTGGTAATGTACCTCTCTGTCCAGCGGCACCGTGGTTCTGATGTCTCCGGTGGCGTTGATGGAGAAAAGGCGCTGATGGTTTACCAGTCGATAATGAACCTGACCGCTCGCGCCCAGATCTGGATCGGTGGCCTGGAATACATCAGGGATACATGAAGGTGAACACCTAACTCCGCCACTATGAGGGAGCAAAAACAGCTTCATAAAATGTGATGTCGCTTTATAATGGAAGCATGGTTTTATTCTATTATTCTAGCAGTGCTCTTTTCAAGTATTTAAAGAGTGATATAAGTGATCGAAGGGAAGTGCTAGAATTTGTGCTAGGAAGATCTTTCTTTGTTTATTGGTACATGTTCTATTATATTGTGCCCTGCACTGGATGTCTGTGTTTTGGACAAATCTAGTTGAGTTTTTATTATTCACTTAAATTATTTGTTAGATATTTTTACATATTTTCATTTTTATTTATTTTTTTACAAATTTCCTTTTTTAAAAATACTGGATTATGTCTGTGCTTGATAAATCTACTTGTGTTTTTACTATTAAATTCTATTTCCATGTATTTAAATCTTTAACTTTTAATTTATTTTCAATATCTTTTTGGATTTCCCTCTTTTAATAAATTTTATATACCTATTTTAATTGAAATTTGTATTTGTTTTTTTTATTGGGTTAAACATCTACAAAAATAAATAAATAAATACTTTAAAAATACAAATCTAAGCAAAATGTGCTGTGAATGCAAGGTTTAGGCAAAACAAATTAAATCCCCATCTGATCCAGACGGAAATTACATTTAATAGTCTCAGACATTTAAGTATTTGAAAAATCTCATTTGATCAGGTTGCAATTTGTGATAGTACTTCAATTAGTAACAAAAAGACTGGATTCAAGGGAATACAGTGACAGCCGTTTATAATCATCTCCTGTTCTACACATTTTCCCTTTTGTGAGTCAAACAAAAAAAGCAAAATGGTTTTCTTTCTATTGTTCTAAAGATGGCTTCGCAGGAATCAAACACGCTTTCTTACCGGTAGTAATTGTTCAAACTTCAAACGTCTAAAGTTAATGAGACGGAGATTCAATTTTCACTCTGGGAGGCAAGGAAAAAGCACTGCGATGTCTTATTTCCTTTCTTTCGCGTTTCAGTCCCGCTCGCCTGCAGTGAACGACCAGGTGCCATCTGTGAGCCAGGGTTGCTTTCATCCCATGCGAGGGCTCACCTTGTGCCATCATCAAATTTTAATTATTTGGTTTGTGTATCCCCGCGACCCTAATGAGGATGAAGTGGTATAGAAAATGGATGGATGGATGGGTTTGTGTACCTGTCTTTATTTCACATTTTCATTAATTAATGGGGAAATTAATCCTTTTTTCACATTATAATGAGAGAGTGAATGGGCAATTCAATACATGATTTCACATTTTAATGAGTGAATGTTCAATTTAATAATTTTTTTCACATTATTATGAGTGAGTGAATGGGCAATTTAATCAATTATTTTGCATTTTCATGAGTGAATGGTGAATATAATAAATTATTTCCCATTTTAATGAAAAAATGGACGTTTAAAAAATAATGTCACAGTTTAATGAGTGAATGGTCAATTTAATAAATTATTTCACATTAATGAGTGAATGGACAATTTTATAATTAATTTCTCATTTTGATGAGAAATTGAATACATTATTTCATATTATTATGAGTGAGTGAATGGACAATTTATGATTTCACACTTTAGTGAGTGAATGTTTATTTTGTTTAACGTTTATTGTATATTTATTTTTGGAACACACAAAAAAACGTCCATATGAAGCAAGACATGAAGCAACTTTGCAGGAGTTGAAACTTTTACAGATAAATTTAGCAAAGCCAGGGTAATGTGTGCAAATGTGATATACGGACAGTTATCTTTCCCTGTTAAGAATTTATAAAGGGACAGATGTCCAATCTGTTATATGGAAGCATTGCCATCCATAAAGCTTACGTGCCTGCAGGGTGGCATTAAACCCTTTTAAAGAGCTTGCCCGCTACGCCGCCTCCCTGGCGTAATTACATCGTCAGACAGTTAAAAGGCCACAAACAACAAAAGGATTAATGTCTCTGTTGCCAAAGTTGTTGACAAAAACGCTCATTGTAAAAGCTGTGACAGCCTCCCAAGTAAACAGGGAAGCAGCCTTTACCAGAAGCCCCCGGTAGTTTGCTAAATAAAACATTTTGCCCGTCACATTTGTGCGATTATGACGCTAACAAATGAGCGCATGCAGCCAGGTGTTGCGACAGCGTGGGAGTCCTTTACTACTCTGCATGCAGATGAGTTCTGTGACAGTGTTGCACTCATGCAGTTTTACTATTCAATGTATAAATCAGTGCCAGACCACTTTAAAGGAATCAAGCGTGGATGCAGTGAAGTAGAAGGAAGTAAACCATCCAGCTGGGGGCCAATTAGCGGCCATCTTTTATTACATCTAACAAGTGCCACAAGATGTGGCTAATTTATTTATTTAGGTTCTGCTTCCTTTTTTATAATTCATTTATCATTATTTAATGAGTTATGGCTTAGTCTATAGTATATAACAGTGCTTCTCAAAGAATGGGATGAGATGTCGAGGGGGCGCAAGGGGTTAACGTTGGTGTCTACTTGGTAGCTCAGCCAACAGGTAACAGGTTATCAAAGACTGCAGTTGAATTCTTTTTCAAAACCTTTACTTTGAAGCAATACAAAACCCAACATACTGAAATAAAGCATGTCAATTATGACATAAGATAACAATTCATTTCTCTGTGATGTTCAACGTAAACAAAACACATTTAAAGTAATGCGCTAGCTCGATGCAAATTTACATTGGAAATCCCATATACTCGCTAGCAATTAGCATTAGCGATTTCCATGGTGAGTTTGAACACCTCCAAATATGACAACTAATTTTACATTTAAGTGTACATTCCACTTAAACAGATAATAAGTAGGGCTGTCAAATGATTTAAACATAAACAAAACACATTTAAAGTAATGCGCTAGCTCGATGCAAATTTACATTGGAAATCCCATATACTCGCTAGCAATTAGCATTAGCGATTTCCATGGTGAGTTTGAACACCTCCAAATATGACAACTAATTTTACATTTAAGTGTACATTCCACTTAAACAGATAATAAGTAGGGCTGTCAAATGATTTAAATAATTAATCAGATTAATCACAGGTTTTAAATTACTGACGAAATTAATTTAAATCACATTAGCAACTATGTGTGAAATATACCCATTTTTACTGAATTTAATTAAGAGAAAGGTCAATGACAGGACAGGATTATGTATATATTTGTGTGTATTAACAGCTCCAAATGAACTGAATATGTCAATCAAGCTAAAAGATCCACACAGTCTAAAAATCTGTCTGTCAAACACTAGTCTCTTTAATAGTAGCAGAACATTTGAATCACACTTTAAACCGTGTTATTATGAGCAATGAGGAGTTGTGTTCAAAGACATCATTTAATTTAAGGTGAATTAAATCTTTTCAGTGTAATTTCCAGCATACTTAAATTGTACATCTGAATGAACCCTTTAGGCGCCAGAGTTTTTTTCTAGAAAAGATTCGGTTTTGATATTACTATTTCAAACAGTTGTAGCGTGAAAATGTTTAGAGATAAAGATAAAGATATGACCCAAAGTTTGTGATTTGCATACAGTATTATGACATCACCAGTCTCAGAAATTGTCAGATGCCTGTCTCCACACCCAACAAGCTCATCAACATGTCTGATCCACTTGTGGTACTCTTCCTCATCTCTCACACAAACACAGCCATTATCATCATCATTTACAGCGGGATCTTGAACACCACTGCTGCCTTCTCCACTATTAGAAGTGTATTTCCTGCCGCACATTGCACGTGACTGTCTCTAGTTCCGCATTTTTTTATATATACATTCCCGCTACTCCTCACCCCCCCCCCACCATAACGGTGTTTTGGCCACCCGTCCTACACGCAGAACACAGCGAAGCTCCAAAATGTGCTGCTTTGTGGACTGCCATAGCATGCAGCCGCGCTTCCGTGTAGCGGCACTTCAAACTCACTTTAAAATCCTTATGAGTTACGAAGTGAATGATAGCAATATCCAATTCATGTTTTTACATGCACATCCCTGTGAATTTGCCATTTTTTTCTCTGTTTTGAGATACACACTGAATTTGCCGTCTTGTTTCAATGTTACAAATTGAGTTAATAAACTTAACTTGAGAACCAGTGGGATATACAGAAGTACCTCATTTATCACGATTAATTGGTTCCAGACCCGACTGCAATAAGTACATTTCTGCAAAGTAGGATTCCATATTAATAAATAGAATATTTTCGTAGTTAAAAGCAGAGAAAACCTGTTTATGACTTTCAATACACGTTTTTTAATGTTTTTTTTTTTTTTTAATTAGAGCCTTGTAGACATCACATAACACTCCTATAGTCACCATAGATGACTAGTGACCAGAGTACTACATATAACTTGTCTTCCAATATTTTTTACTAATAATACTAATAACTGAATCACAAAAAAGCGATCATTTATATTTATAATATTTTTAAAAAACGGAATATTGTGAGGGTGTGATGTTAGAACCGCAGTTTAATGTTTATGAAACATTCTGTTTTTTTTTTTACACAGCTCAACACAACATGGACCTCAATGTACTGTATAAAAAAAACAAACACAATGTACAACAAGTAGACACTGGTAAGGTAAACTGTCCATCACTCAGATATCATTCTCTTCATAATATAATCTCACGAAATATATGTAATTGTGACTAACATTACAAATAAAGCGTCTGTGTAGGCTCTCAGTCGTACAGGAGTTGTCCATCGAGGGAAAGGCTTCTTGAGACGTCATCAAGCATTAGCTTAGTTTCCCCAATAGTTTCCCCAATGTAGAGCACTACATTGGGGAAACTAAGCAAATGCTCCAAAAAAGGCTTTATCAACATCGCAGGGACAATTCTAGTGGTCCTCAATCAGCAGTACATCTACACCTTAAAGCAACCAATCACTCTTTTCAGGACAGCAAAGTAAAGATTTTGGCCAAAGAAAACAGATGGTTTGAAAGAGGAGTAAAGGAAGCTATTTTTGTCAAACAACAGAACCCATCATTGAATCGGAATGGTGGTTTGAGGTTTAATTTGGACCCTGTGTTCAGCAGGTTACTGAGACCAAAACCCACAGCTCTTCGTCATGCAAATGAGGTGGAGCCAGGGCCGAGCCAGAACAATAGATGCTAACGAGCCACTATCAGAGTCGTTCATACCCAACTACAGGGAGCTACAATTCCCTTTTATCGGAGGTGCTAATGGCAGGAGAGGATTATACCACTACTCCGCCCAGGCTTAGTGTAAGGAACCAATAGGAGGAGGGTGTTGGCACACCAATTCCGCCCACTCTTACTGTATTTAAGGCCTAGGCTACCAGCACTTGTTAGTTCGCTGACGAAGCTCTTTGGATGAGGAGCGAAACGTCCGACACCTTTTTCACAGAAGTACAGATGACGTCTCAAGAAGCCTTTCCCTTGATTACAAATAAAGGTTTGCAAAAACACCCAACAACTAAATGAAATGAAAACAGGGTGTTAGAAAAATAAATATTGACAACTTACAAAAAAATAAAGCTCTCAAGTAGTCAGTAGTTTCCAAAGCTAAGACTGCACCCATATACTGTAGTGCAGCATATGGACTGTAGTGCTGCATATGGACTGTAGTCCATATACTGTAGTATAGCTTATACTTCACTTCCATACACTTTTTTACAGAGACATAACACACACATATACACACACACTCTTTTACACACACTTTATCACACTTTTCTTAATTCCACTTCAATGACGTGGAAGTATGACACCGCGGGTCAACTTGCAACTTTTACTTTGTTATCGTTGACAAACACATTAGTTCAACCACAAATGCGAATAAAGTGGGAAGATTCACCACTGTTCCATGCTTTCCATTTGTAGACAATTTGTGGACAATCGCTCCCAAAGCTTTAGAAATAGTTTTATAACCTTTTCCACACTGATAGATCTCAATTACTTTTTTTTCTCCCTCAATAATAAAAAGTTTAATTTAAAAACTGCATTTTGTGTTCAGTTGTGTTGTCATTGACTAATATTTAATCATAAGTTTGTTGTTGTTGTTGATGATCTGATACATTTAAGTGTGACAAACATGAAAACAAATAAGAAATCAGGAAGGGGCAAACATTTTTCATACCACTGTATAAAGTGACAAAATGTCTATATATTGAGACATAAATGTATAGGTATGTATACTGTACAATATTGGCAAAAATGTCTATACTGGATATCAGGGGTCTCAAACTCGCGGCCCGCGGGCCATTTGCAGCCCACCAAGTCACATTTTGCGGCCCGTGACTTGACAGGAAAGACTACTGTAAATGCAGCCCGCAAGGTCTAAGTTAAGCCAATGATGCTCACATGGTGAAAGCATAATCTACCACGGAACTAAGAGTGTGTCACGATAACGATAATATCTATAATATAGATACAGTAGTACCTCGCATAACATAAACCTCCTTTTACGTAAATTCCAGTGAATGTAAAGAATTTATGTAAAGTTTTTGCATCGTACTACGTAAGGAATTCCATATAACATAAAGCGTCAAGTTGGTGCAAGCGACAGAGAGACTAATGGAGTATACTTGGTGACGCCTTCTGGCTTCACGCTCTCATTGGCTGATTATCGGGGCACCGCCTACGCTCTTATCTCATTGGCTGACTTATCCAGCACATCCAAGTTTGTGTGTGAGCTCCCTTCGCCCATAAACCCAATATGCAAGTCAATATGCATTTCTTTACACTTTACTCTTTACTTGCGTATCTTGCTTGCTGCTGTAACAAGTAAATTTCCCCGCTGTGGGATAAATAAAGTACAAATACAATACAATAAACTAGTTTGCACGCATTGAAATCTCTTCTTAATTTCATTACTTTTCTTTGTGTTAAAATTACCGTAGTCATGGGCCCTAAACCAAGTGTAAGTGAGAAGAAAAAAGGGAAAAGTTGTCGATCGAAAGGAAGCAGTAAGTTATCCACAAATTCTGATGCTTCATGCTCTATTATCGGGGCACCGCCTACGCTCTCATCTCATTGGCTGATGATCGGGGCACCGCCTACGCTCTCAACTCATTGGCTGACGTATCCAGCGCTTCTGTGTTTGTGTGTGATAGACAGGCTGCTCCCTTCAAACTCCCTTTGTCTTCGTAGTCGCCCTTAAACTAACTTAAACAATTAAGTTGCAAATTAAAATTTTGCACACAGCATTATCGTGTAGTGCGTGTGCGTTTGTCTGTTAGACCAGCTGACTCTTACACTCTTCAAAATATTCAAGTCCACCAAATATGGTGGACTATGAATATTTTGAAGGACCAAAATGGGTGAGTTTGGGAAGATCTTGGGACGGATTAGGCTATTTACATGTATTTTACGCTTCGTATAACATAAAAACCCTATAACATAAAGATTCTCGGAACGGATTATTTACGTTGTAGGGGCGTCTACTGTATTATCGTTATCGTGAGCCTTACTCCGAATACTTGATTAGGCCCAGCCTCACCCAGACTCTACCTCCAGTGGCCCCCAGGTAAACTGAGTTTGAGACCCCTGCTGTATATAGTGACAGAAATGTCTATCTATAAAGTATATCCTGCATTTGTTTACGGATTATATACCATGTTTGTCTTTTTTTTTTTACACCTGTATTTATTTATTCATTCATGTATTGTTGATATCTTATCTACTATTTATTGACTTTACTTTTTTTCTTCTTTCTTTTGCCTTCCTCCTAAACAAATAAAACCATGACCATGACTGTGAAGGTTGTATACTATTAGTAGTGTATTGAAATACACTACCAGTCAAAAGTTTGGACACACTTCCTCATGCTATTGAATGAGAAAACATCTCCAAACTTTTGACTGGTAGTCCGTAGTAATAATAGTAATAGTAGAATCATTTCAGTGATATAGAGCGATCCTTTTTATATACTGTTCTCTGCCTTACAGCAGCAGCATCAGCACACCAAGGTCAGGTCTATTCATTCTTCTGGAAATATGTTTAATCACTCGAGGTGCCGACCCCGGTTTGGAACCAGGCCCGGAGTCACACCTCGCACAGACCTGCTCTGGGAATTCACGCTGTCTCTTTAAGTGTAGATAATATCCCAGGATGGAAGGTAAGGACAACAATACTAGGTACTGCTTGGAAATAAATATGTGAGTGTGGGTTCATGCTGTATATTCTTGCAGGATACTATATTAGGAGCACTAAATGTAGTGTGTTCAGGAGGGTAATAATGTTTGAAACATGGATAAATCATATTTACTGCTATATTCACTACTAGCCATCAGTCATCTATAGACGTGGGAGATGCATATTTGATCATTTTGCTTGAATTCAGCGAATAGGCTAACCTAGCATGATGTTGCTGTTAAAATTTGACTGTAATGTTAGCACTTTAGCTCACAGCTATGCTAGTGTTGCTAATATTTGTGTCCTCCTGTCCCACCCCTTAATGTTACGTTGTTGTCTGTGATATATGACATCTATTACGTTGGATAAAAGTTAGTGTATAGGTAAAAAGTGAATAAAGTGTGCAATAATAATAATTGTTTCCAATTTCATGGTTAACATACATGGTTAAAAATGACGACTTTGAATACGCGCACTCCTCAAATTATGAGCAAACGCGCACAGACTTCTGATTATCATTACTGCCTAATTATAAATGTAATAAGTTTTAAGGAAGAGTTGCGTTGATGAACTCTGCTGTAAAAAGTAGCAACCCAATTTAATTAACCACGGGTAACAGTGAAACTGCTTGTGTTGGAGGAAGACATGAGAGTAATGATGTGTCGTTCTGTCTAAGCGGTGACCTTTTTCCGGTGGCACATACACGACTTGTGTGCTATATGACAGGAGAATTTTGGAGACTCTAGGTGCACACTGTGATTGTAAGCGTCTCTTTGTGCTAATTCTTACCTTGACGTGCCCAACGTAAGCCTGATCCTGCTCTTCAGTGACAGTGAGGTTCACCGGCAGTGAGGGATCGAACAGCGGGTCGTTGTCGTTAACATCTGTCACCACAATGTGCACGGTGGCGGTGGAGGTCTAAACACACACAAACACACACAGATGTGACGGTACAATTATAGTCTTGTCAGAGAGCATAAATCCCTTGCAAATTTAGAGAGAAATGAATATCCAGGTCCACAGTGTTATCTAAAGGCCCATTTTGCTTACTAATTACTGCCACTTAGGCCCAAGCGGCCCATTCCCTTCTGTGCCTGTGTGACAGCTGCTTACACTAAAATTAACTGCTTTCACGCCGCTACTGTGTGCGTCTCTCTGGACATGAAAAATGTATAATTTTTGTTTGAGGTGCATGATAGGAAAGAAAATGTGCGTTTCAAGGGGGTGATCAGACAAAGCTGGGTTTAGCGACAAAAGTGATGTGCAGTATGCCGGCAGCAGAACTCTCAATAGAACATAACTTTAAATTAACGACTACCCAAATCAAAACATTTAATTATTTCTAATCAATCATTCAACCACATTGCAATGACTATAAGCTACCAAAGGCATCTGTGACTAAAATAAACTTAAACATGAAAAACTGTTCATTTATTATTATTTAACATCTCATTTGTATTTATTTCATTTGATTTAATTTATTATTATTTAGTGTTGTATTGTTTTTTATCATCATAAAAAATCATCAGAAGACCCTATGAACAAACCTCAAGAGGAGAGATTGCACCTCGCCCGAACGTGGGATACCGGGGGCTCACCCTGGAGCCAGGCCCGGGGGAGGGGCTCGCAGGCGAGCGCATGGCCTTCCCCCGTGGCCAGGCCCAGCTGAAAGAAACCAACGGGTTCCCCCCCCCCCCCCCCCCCCATAGACCCACCACCTCCGGGGGCAAGCATTAGGGTGCAATGTGTTTTGGGTGGCGGTCAAGGGCGGGCGCCTGGGCGACCTGGTCTCCTCTGGTGGGGAAGGAGCCCGAACTTGTGCGAGAGGTTGAGACATTCTGACTAGACATAGGCGGACTCACCTTGACCCACAGTTTGGGTTATGGAATCAAATTCCTTGAGAGGGGCTGGATGGTCATTTTACTATGTCTACGAGTTGGGGAAAGGGCCCTGACTCTCATATGACAGTTCAGAGTACCCAGTCTTACTGGAGTCCAACAGTGGGGTGCTGCAGAGCACCCCAGCTGGTGACTCCGTAGTTCTACTGGCAGACTTCAACGCCGATGTGGGCAATGACAGTGTGACCTGGAGGGGCGTGATTGGGAGGAACGGCCTCCCTGATCTGAACCCGTGCAGTGTGATGTTACTTAACTTCTGTGCAAACCACAGTTTGTCCATAACAAACTCCATTTTTGAACATAAGGATGTTTACAAGTGCACTTGGCACTAGGACACCCTAGGCCGCAGGTCTATGATCGACTTTGTAGTCGTATCATCAGGATATCATTCAGGATATCGAGTCCGAATGGGCTGAGGCAGCTGTCAAGTTAAACTATAGTTAAAAGTGGTAGCGAGAATTAATCAATTCATGAGACAGGTGAAAAGCAAAACCAGTGGTTGAAAAATACTTTATTTTAAATTTATAAAAAAACGAAAGAAAAAAGAATGACTTTAAAAAGCCGAGTGAGGGGAAAAAAAATACATACAGTATATATATGCCAGTCGTGGCGGCAAGCCCCGAACCCAATGATGTACACCAGAGGTTGAGACAGCCGTCAAGCTGAAGAAGAAGTCCTATCGGGCATGAATGGCTTGTGGGACTTCTGAAGCAGTTGACAGTTACCGGCAAGCCAAGCGGCACACGGTTCAGTGAGGCCATGGAGCATGACTTTCGGTTGGCCTCAAAGAGGTTCTGGCAAACAGTCCGACGCCTCAGAAAGGGGCAGTAGTGCCCGGTCCATACTGTTTACATTGGGGACAGAAGCCTGCTCACCTCGATTGAGGATATGTCAGACGGTGGTAGGAAAACTTTGAGGTCATTCTCAATCCCACTGACATACCTTCCATAGAGGAAGCAGAGTCTGAGGTCACGAACGCGGACAGTTCGTGAGGTATTTGGGGTAGTCCAAAAGCTCCCCAGTGGCAAAACTCTGGGGATGGACGAGGTTCACCATGAATTCCTCAAGGCTCTGGATGTTGAGGATACGTCTCGTCAACATTGTGTAGAAGTTGGGAACAGTACCTCTGAATTGGCAGACCTGGGTGGTGGTCCCCCTTTTCAAGAAGGGTGACCAGAGGGTGTGTTCCAGCTATAGGGGGATCACACTCCTCAGCCTACCTGAGAAAGTCTATTTCAACATGCTGTAAAGGAGGGTATGACCGTTAGTCCAACCTCGATTACATGAGGTCCAATGTGGTTTTCTTCTCGGTCGCGGAACACTGGACCAGCTCTACACCCTTGCAAGGGTACTCGAGGGTACATGGGAGTTTGCCCAACCGGTCTACATGTGCTTTGTGGACTTGGAAAAGGCATTCGACCATGTCCCTCTTGGTGCCCTGTGGGGGGTGCTCCGGGAGTACGGAATTGGTGGCACGCTACTATGTGTCATTCGGTCCTTGTACAACCGGAGATGGAGCCTGGTTCGTATTGCCAGCAATAACTCGAACCTGTTTCCGGTACCAAGGCTACCCTTTGTCACTGGTTCTGTTCACAATTTTCATGGAAAGAATTTCCGGGTGCAGCCAAGGCGTCGAGGGAGTCCAGTTCTGGGGCCTTAGGGTGGCTGGACTCACCCTAAGAGATAGGGTGAGGCGCCCCGGGAGGGGCTCAGAGTAGAGCCGCTCCGCCTTCACATTGAGAGGAGCCAGTTGAGGTGGCTCGGCCATCTCGTCCGGATGCCTCCCGGACGCCACCCTGGTGAGGTGTCCGGGGCATACCCAGCCGGGAGAAGGCACTGGGGCAGACCTAGGACACGCTGGGCTTCCCTACTTAGACTGCTGTGCCCGCGACCCAGACCTGGATCAGCGGAAGAAAATGGATGGATGGATGAATGGACAGACATACCAGTGCAGTGCTTATCCCTTTAAAGGGCACTCATTTAATTTTTGAAAGGTATAATTAACATGACAATTTTTAAAATTGATTTAAATTTTATTCTTCAAGTGATTTAAATATTTTATTAATTTCTTATACTCATTTATTTGTTTTTGTAATTTTTTACATTTCCAGAATGGGGCATTTATATCCAGTACAACATTATTATTATTATTTTTAAATCATTAATATATGTATCCTAGTTATGTGTCAGTATACTGTAATTTTCTTTCATTATGATTATTTATAGCTTTTTCATTATTATCATGACTGGTTTTAGCTGATCTGTGGGTTGTATTTTGGGCTTCTTTAATTAATTGATTTTATTTATGATACTAAAATAATCCATAATGGGAAATTTGGTTTCAATTTCAGTAACTTTTTATTTCTATTTTCATCATTAATATCATGATTCTACGTCAGCATAATATATTTTCTTTAAATGTTTCTCCCAATTGTAATGCTAATGCACTGGATTTAGCAGATTTATGCTGTGTAAACTTTTAAGTTACTAAATTTGGTTCCTTGCCACTTAACCTTCACCATTGTTGTTAGTTGTCCCTAGCATCGTATTTTGCTAGTAAATTCTCTATCACTGTTTACTAGTTGAATGCGGCCTATTAGTCAAACAATATGCACATTTAAACACATATGACATATCTTTTTGTCTTAAGCATTTTTAAGCATAAAAATGCCTAATGAACTGTAATACAAATACTGTATAAGGCCTTCAGAAGATGCCTTCAAAGACATGATGATATGCAGAATTCTACACTGGTCACTAGGTGTCAGTAATGTTACATTGATGTTACACCACAGAAAGCACTATACAAAAAAGATAGATTACAACAAGGAACTCCCCAAATGTTTTATATTGGGTAATAGGAGTGTAAAGGTGAAGGGTGTAAAGGGTGTTATTTCAGGTCTAGAGGACTCTAATAATGTAAAAAAATATATATATTTAGGAGGTTATAAAAAGGTTTCCTATACTCTTAACTACAAAATATTCAATTTATAAATAGGGAATCCTACTTCACAGAAATTCACTCATCATGGTCAGGTCTGGAACCAATAACCGTGATAAACGAGGGATTACTGTAATGTGTCTTTTCCGGAAATTGCTTTCTTTAGGCTCCTGATTGGCCAAAAACCCCTATAGTTAGAGGATACGGTACCGCTGAATGTGAACAGTGTGGACTTTTTAACCCAGAGTGATGAGAATAACCACAAGTTAATTTGATGAGTTATCATTAGTCGCCCATATTGGGAAAGAGCTGCTGCAAGCCTTCACTACATGTGGCGTGTGCTAGTGAGGAATTACAACAGCGAGAGATGATTTATCCCAGCTGTGGTCCGCTACAACACAGCCCACTGGACGGTGCACGTCATGCCCACAGCGGGTCTGTGGCGGCTTGCTGCCGACCTGTGGAACCAGTGTCAACATGATAGATTTACTGGCCAAATAGCCAATTACGTACATTGCAGTCTGACACTGGCACATCCCATAATAGTGTGTGCGTAGTTTATGTGCGCTTACATGAAGAAAGCAGCCTAAGGCCGTTCAGAGCGATGCTGATTAATAACTTACCGCACTATGTGAACGAATTGCACTCCAATCCACGCCCCCACCTCCCCACGGATAATACAATAATTGTCAAGGCCAAGAGAGCAAAATGACTGCAAGTGTCAACATTTCCTCCCTGAATGAATTGAACATCACCCAAGTGTGGAGGTGGGGTCATTAAGAGAAGGGCTGGATTTCAGAGGAGATCAGGAGCATAATAAAAAATAATAACACCACAAATGCTCCAGTTAATGCCTCGATTCAATTCACCACAGAGTCGACAGGTGAGTGGCCTACAAAAGCAAATAAGGGCCGAGATCTGGATTAAGTCAAAAAACAAAAAAACATGAATTGGTTGTGGCTGTAGGCAACCTCCTGATGTAGTTTTTATTAACTTCACAAGATGGCAGTAGCTGAAGTATCATTAGTGGTCACAGTAGATCTATAACAGGGGTCACCTACACGTCAATCGCAAGCTACTAGTTGATCTTTGGGACTTTGCCGGTGGACCGTGAGAATATTAGAAAAAAAAGTATTATTACATCAGTGCCCTCCCCTCTCTGAGAAAGATGTAGGTTTGGATTTTTTTTTCTCCCTTAATAATAAAAAAGTTTCTCACTAAACATTATAGTCACATTACTGACACCTCGTGACCAGTGTAGAATACTAAACATCATCACAACGTATTTTTGTTCATTTAGCCATTTTTATACTTGAAAATGATTTAGGTTAAAAATATGTTAAGTTTCCTTAAATATCCATAGTTTTTGACCAATATTCAACTGTATTCAACCACAAAACAGCAATGGGTTATTAATTTATTTTTGAAAAACCATGATGGAATGAAGCTGCGAAATTTTAAGGGGGATTGATGTCATAAAAAATTATTCTCCTCACTTGGTTTTTATTATTGAAAGACATTGAAATTGTATCCACTGTTTTTCTTTTCTCATAAAGGCACAGCTGTTGTTGTTCTTACCCCATCTGGCCGCTCATCTGAGGCTGTGACAACCAGGGTATAATAGTCCTGAGTCTCCCTGTCCAGAGGTTTATCCAGAACCAAATACCCAGAACTGGAAAAAAAATATCACACACACGCAAACAGACACACACATATGAACGCATGAACAGACATATATCCTGTTAATCCTGGGGGCAGGAGTAAAAATAGCACAGAATAAAAGTTTAAATAGATTACATTAGGGGGGAAAAGGAAGCGTGCTTTGTATTGTGATTCTACTATTATATTTTATAGGCTTAAACATGACAAACGTTGTGGTTATTTGTCAGCTGACTGGCTCTGGAGAAAATCTGAGAATCTGGCCAATTTTGGGGGATGAATGGGAAGCCTGACCAGACAACACCTAAAATATTTGATGCTATACTTGAAGGTCTCCTTTTACTTGTTCCGCTGTCAGTTTTGTATTGGTCTTTTTTCCAGCTCGTATGATGCAATGTGAAACTTCCTACAGTCCAATCGTGTCGAAATGTTATTTTTGTGTGGTTTCTTTGACAGCTTCTTTACACTGTATACACTGATGTAATACACGCTGATGCAACCTCCTTGCAGGGTAATAAATACATTGTGCATATATTTTGGTAGAACTCAAGATTTGCAAAGTGGGCCATTGCAAAAAGACTATTCTGCAACTTTGCGTCAACGTGAGCTGCAGGGTGTAATGTAGTCGCATGAAAGCACGAGTCAGCTCGCCTTTATAGTGGCGCTATAATAACACTGCTCAAGATCGACAAGACTAGTCGGAACAACGTCTGACAAAGCCCATCCAATATTCCTCCAACGTGGAGATGAAAGTGCTTGTTTCATGATTTTCTTTTCCTGCTGAATATATATTCTTTCATTCTGCTTTTAAATCCTTAAATCCTGTCTGTTTGCTTCCTGGCTGCTGTTGAACATGAGGGCCACTTTTTTTTTCCTCCTTATGTCACTTCCTATTTGCATCTCTGGATTGCCTTCTCTCTTTCTCTCTGTGATTCCCTGGGTTGCTCCACACCCTCCAGAAAAGTAAATAGACAATTTCCCAATGGACAAGATGCATTTTTGACATATAAATGAATAAATACAGCAAAGATCCTTAGATCATATGCGTGTGCTTGATGGAGCCCAACTCTCAAATGCAGCAAGATTTTTCTCAAGCATCTTTTGAAGTTATTACTTTCTCTTCATTGGTGCTGACTGCTATGATATATTACAATATCATAGCTGTGACTAATATGTATCCATATTATGCAGGAAAGTTGTGTTCTGTTTCGAAAAAAGCACGGTTACAGGAAAGTAGGTCGATCCCATTGTAGGTGTTTCTATTATTTTGCGCCACTCATGGAGCTTAATACCAAAATAGTAGGAGCACCTTTCAGTATTCATTACATTTTGCAGGTATACCTAGGTATTAATGGGATGGTGTGGTATTAACAGTATTGAACTTAGGTATTAACGCCGCAGCCAGTAAGTGTATAAAGACATGTGGTATAGATAAAAAAAAAACATGCATCAATTTAACCACTATTGTAAAAACTTTTAACTTTTAACTCATTCCACAGTCTCATTACATTTTGTAGTTCCAACAGCTACTGAGACTTACTTGCGCTGCAGTAAAAACTGTCCATGGTGATCCCCGCGGTGGATTCTGTAGATAACGGGATCCCTCTCCCGATCCACCGCCTATAAGAAACACATTCAAACACACATTTATACCATTACAGCATTCCAATATTTTATCTTAAAAGGTTATGCAAAATTGGTGTTTTAATTAGGGCTGTCAAAAATATCATGTCAGCGTCTGTAACTCATTTATTTAAATAATCATGTCAAACATATTTTGCGTCATTAACTCATGCGCATCATGTCAAGCTACATCTCTCTGTTATGACAGCAGACAGAGCTATAGCGTGCCCGTAGAGTCACAGTCTGCCGCGCTGTAATAACTTTATTCTGACCTGAACAAATCAACAGCAGTGCAATTCCCACACCATATACAGTATGTATCTCCAACTCACAAACACGTTTCTATACAGCTCGTCCTTGGAACGACACTTCCTCATCGTCACTAGACGACAGATACTCAGAAAATCACAACGTTTTAGTTATGCGTGTATGTGTGGTCTAAATGAACAGATGGACAAAGAAAAACCATAAGGGGATATTGTTATCACTAACATAAGGTCTTATTGCGGAAGTACAATTTGCTGCATGTAAGTATGCCAGAAAATACATTTGCACTCAAAACGTGAATTCAACTAAAGTTACGTGGTGTCTTTGAATGCAACCCTTCATGGCTCATAATAATGCGATTAAAGTGTGATTCTGCTATTAAAGACACTAGTGTTAGGCAAATACATTTTCAGACATATGGGCTATGTTTTGGCTTGAGTTCATTTGGAGCTGCCTATGCACACAAATGTACAGTATATAATCCTGTCTTGTAATATATCTTTCTGTTTATAAAATACAGAAACATTGGCATATTTCACACATAGTGGCAAATGGTGATTAATCCTGATTACTTAATTTGAAATACGTAATTAATTTGATTAATATTTTTAATCATTTGACCACTAATATGTTGTAACAGTAATGTGTCCTTAGAGTTTAGAATGATCCTCACTTGTTTGCTCCATTTTGGAGAGAAGAGGTGCTCAAACGTTCAGTTTTGCAGTTCAGAGTTTTCATGACGTCATGAAGGAACCTCCTCCAAAAAAATAAAAGGCTTCACTACACATCTTAAAATATTAATTTGTGCGGACTATCAGCCACCTACAAATATGGGAGCAGGAAGTTTAATCATTGGGTTTTTCTTCAGCGGCTAGGCTAGCATGATGTTTGGGTTCCTCTGAGACTTTTTAAAAAGTATTTTTATCGTCTTATATTTGGGTCAATACCGTTTAATGGGAGACTGTGTGTGCGTGTGTGTGTGTGTGTGTGTGTACCTGCAGGTTAAGCAGCGTGGCTCCCGTCCTCATAGCTTCGCTGATTTCCAAGCTGTACTGTTGCCGGGGGAAACGTGGGGGGCTCTGGTTGTTGGGCGGCAAAACTTCGATGTAGACCGTCGTAATGGATGACCTTGCGAGAGATAGAGGAATAAGAGCAAAAAAGCAGAGTCAGTGAGGCATTTAAGCTTTGGTTTTCTTTGCACTTACTTTCCGTGTTTAACCAATCGATTCAAGTCAACAACAGAAGCTCAACTAGTTGATGCAAAGGTGCCTTTTTGCTGAGCTCATGCTTCTCATGCTAATCCTAATTTAACTAAAAGAAAGCTTTTGTTTTCGTCTTTCTTCATTTTCATAAAAGCCCTTTAAGGAATGAGCTCTTGCAAGAAAACAATATCATTCTCAGCCCTCTTCATTATAAAGCTTATTATACAGCTATGGGCTGTTGGAAGACCTTTAGGAATGCTGCATTTGAAAGTATTGATGAAAAGCATTTTTGTAATAGGAGACGGCTAATCAGTGGATTGTTGACAGCAAAGTGGCTTGAATGCACTCAGAGGCAATTACACAGTATTTAGATAAAGACTACATACAGTATGTATACAAATGATAGTGGCGGCCGCCAGTATTTGAAGACCCTTCAAATCTGAAAGCCCCCCCTCCCAACGCCTTTAGAGACCTTCAAATCCCTCCAGTGTCACTTTCCTCTCCCCAGGCGGTCTTCCTCCAACGAGGTAGTGAGTTAATTTGAAGCAATGGCAGGAACACAAGGTCATTAGGTGAGGTCTTAATTGCTCAGTGCTCACTTACCCTTTCACTGGACTTCATAAGTGCTACTTGCAGATGTTTTCATTCTAATAGCCAGCTGATGTGGACCGCTGTAATGTCCAGCTTTCTATATTGTTACAACCAACTGAAATAACACTGGAAAACATCACAGAATTGTATTTTCGGATTTAACCTTGCGCAAGATCAGACAGAGAAGTTGCACACAGCACACACAATGGCAGAGCACAAGGATTCTCCAGACTGTTTAACATGTTCGGTCTTTAAACAGACCGTGACCATCTTCAGAGCTGAGTGGAGGCTGCGTTCCGAGCATAAGGTTAAGCAATTGAGTGTTCTAGGTTCTAGTTAGAATTATTGACAATTTGCCCATTACAACCGCCATACTTCTTCACAAGGGGCCCTTTACCAAATCTGTGCAGTGACACTGTTTTTGATTGATTTTTGAAGGTTTTCAAGGTTCACGTGCAGGTTCTCAAACAGCTCGCGGGCAGCCATTAGCAGCTCCAAACACCCACTACACGTCACTTGCCAAGACAAACTCAGCAGTGGGCGAAGACCACAGCCAAGAGCCAAAAGGAGAGAATGGAGAACTTTGGGATATTGATGCATCAGGTTGGATTCAACATAGGTAAAAAAAAAAAGCTGCAGGGGAATATGCATGTGTCTTGCACTTTGGCTAGTGTACTTATTGGGTTGAAACTTAAGTGGAATGAACTTGCGTGGAAGAGTCAACAGCAGCACTGAGTCCAAACATTAGCTAAAAAAAAAATCTAACAAATAGAACAAAATGTAAGGAGAAAATAGTAACAATATCCCATACAAAACCCAATCAAAGTAGATAAAAACATCTCAACTTGTGATAGTTACTATTCGAAAATACAATATAAAATAAAATAAAATAAATAGTTTATTAAACCAATAAAAAATATAAAATGTATTTTTTAAATTATGTATTATGCCAGAAATATGTGTTTTTTTCTTAAACCACAGCCTTGTGAGAATGAGAATATGAGAATATAAGCAAAAAAGAAAATCAAATATATTTGATCATACATATTTATATATATATATATATATATATACATTGAGTATTTCATTTACTATATTTACCACACAATTTACAATATACAATACGAATGCAGGTTTTATAAAAACGTGTATTGGTAATGGATAACACATAACATTTGTAACATAACAAAAACAAGGATGTTCTAATGTGATGCAATCTATATCTATTAAAAGTGATGCACGTGTGTGGTTAAGGCCCCCCCACCAGGATGTGGACCTATAACCCATTTTGAGTCTTGACCCATAACAAATCAGCAAGCAGAGATGGATATTGATTCACAGTGTGGGTTATGTTTTCAGAGATAAACAGGGGGTCTGGGGAAATGTGGAGACAATCTTTTGTGGAGACCCACCTCAATCTACACTCTTCTACTGATTGGGGAGCCACACAGCTGATAAGTGACAAATATCATTGGAGAGAGCAATCGGCTGCCATCTGGCCCTAATAAAAATGCATTCTGTGGTTTCATCACAGGAAAAACTGTTCTTGTGGATTGAAGTCACCACAGTCATCCACTGTCGGCTTTAATTACATCCAAGACTCACTGCAATATTTGTAACACTGCAAGAGACCTTATAATGGCTTGCTGATGTTATATTCAAGTTTTATGCTGACTTAGCACTTTATTGAGAACCAATACAATAGCGGCATGAAAAATTCTGCATCATGCTGAGAGCCGTTTATACTGTCAACTTCTGCTTTTAAATGCATTCAAAGACTCACTCCCCATCAACATTAGCATTCCAATATACGGCACTGACATGAGTAAAACAATATTTACGAGACAATACGCGAGATTGGGTCTACGGGAATGGGACGAGACGAGATTTTAACATTACATTTAAGTACAATAACAAAAAATATATGATAATATATTTTAATCAAATTTAATTTCTACTAATTTACCTTGCATTGCTCCTCATGATGCTACACTGTTCTGCACTCTGTGTGTATGCTACCGGACCCACCTCCACCCACCGACACAAAGAGACTGTAGGACTGACAAACCGTTCATGCCATTGTTCTATGGAACAAACGCACCAAAGTGCTGAAACAACCAATGCACAGAGTGAATCTCTTCCTGCCTGTTTGGAGGTGTGAGACGAGGAAATCACACACACATTCACATGGCAATATATTGAGGCTGGCAAAGTTATCGAGTTAATTTGAATTTATTGTGTGATTAATTAATTTATTGGCATAGGCTCCAACATAACCCCGTGACCCTAATGAGGAGAAGCGGCATAGAAATGGATGGATGGATTATCATCCAGGCCTAGTGGCCACGAGACAATTTTTTTTTCTGAATGAGAAATCTTGTCACGTTTTAATCTCGCGAGATCTTGACACCCCTAGTATTTACTGTAATGCCCAGGAAGAGAGGCTAAAAAAGACAAGTCGTCTAATGTCATATAGTAACCCCTCATTTATCGCGGTTAATTGGTTGATATGTGAATTTCTGCAAAGTAGGATTCCTTATTTATGAATGGAATATTTTCATAGTTAGAGCATAGAAAACTTGTTTACAACTTTCTAAATACGGTTTATAACTCTATTAGGGCCCTCTGGACATGAAATAACACCCCACAGTCACTCATATTACCAAATATAATAAACATAACCAGAGAAAATAAGCCATTTAAGGCATAAATAAGACTCATGCTCTTGTGTGTTGCTGTAAATGTGTTTTGAAGTTAGGGGAGCTGAGTAGGGGCCGGACAAGAAGTGGGGTTTATGTCTCTCACTGAAAATTACAGTGACATTATTGAAACTTAGTGACCGGTGTAGTATACTACATATCATCACAACATCTTTGAATGCGTTTTCTGAATGCCTTGTATTGGGATGTTAGATCATAGAGCCATTTTTATGCTTCAAGGCAAAAATAACAACAAAATTCGAAGCGCGGAGTGGCAAGGGATTAATGTAGTTGGGGTTTGCAGATACGCAACTGTCTCAAAGGTTGGGTAAATTCTTGTCAGTGATTGCGTCTTAAAGATGCCCTATTATGCAAAAAGAGCATAGCTCTATGAACACCAAATGTTGCATTAAATTATTTACGCTCACTTGGCGCGTGAGAACCAGTACAATAGTGGTATTAATAATTCTGCATCATGCTGAGAGCTGTTTTGTACTGCATTCTCAACTTCTGTTCTTAAAATGCATTTTGAGTGTCAGTTGCTTGATTTTGTACGTGTCATGCTTTGGTAGCTATTGTTTGGATTCTCCCCGTGGTGCATCTGTACTGTAATGGAGACAAGAACGCGAGAACAAGGAAAAAAGAAGGTCAGTATGCATCAAACGATGGTAGGTAGACAGCAGTTTGTAAAAGCATGCGGTGCGTATCGCTCGCAAGTGACGAATGAAGCATGGAGCTCTCTGCAGCAGCTGAGCAATGGCTGGAATTGCATCTTTCAATTCAAAAAACTTTATTTGTCACCACGGGGACATTCAAACAATCTCCAACCTTCTCAATGACTAGAACTTCCAACTGAAGTCCTCTGCATAGTAAAAATACAAAAACGAGCAGAGTCCGTCATATTGCTTCTTCCCAAGTCTAACCTAATATTTTTCCTCCGTGCCAAACTTTCTCAGGGTGTCATTTGCAGTGCCGCCTAACTAGCTGTGTGTCTCCCCCTCATTACCATTCATTTCACTTTCATTTTCCTCCCTTCCTTCACTGCCCATTTTCTTCTCCGAGGCCAAACCTTTTCTCACCGTTTTTCAATATAAATCAATAATTGAAGACATATTTCATAAAGTTAAAATTGTCCTGCTGCAAAAAAAACCTATTGGAATAGAAAGTGTGCTGCAACAGGAACAAAAAACAAAAAGAGGGCGTTTGAATAATAAGCAGATGAACAGAGCTCCACTTACCTTCGATGAAGCTCCGGCCCGTTATCCATGGCTTCCACGGTTAGAGCATAGCTCCGCCCCACAGAGAGCGCCACCCCTGGTGCCACAGTAATGATGCCAGTGCTGAGAAGGCAGGAAGTGAGCAGATTCAGCAATATTCAAAAAAAGGATTGCGTTGACCCCAAACATTTGAAAACTATAGGGTTGTTTTATATTCGGCATTTAGAGATCTAAACATGTAAAACAACAGCTGGTGCCTAATGACATTTCCCCAAGCGAGTAAGAGCTTTTCTGCCTGTCACTCACACAAACCTAGCGATGCAGCCACGACACATGCGATCCGGCGGAAACAAAGTTTTGATTACGTCTTGAAAAAACAACTGGTTGGGGGTCGTCTTATATTTGGGTGAACACCGTAATTAATTGAGCTAAATATTCTGCTCAAATAGAGTCACAGGGTCTAGCTGTGGCCATCATGAATAATTTACTACCTGTACAGACGATATTTTTAGTAACATTTTTCATCCAAGTGTAAAAAGAAGTTATACAATAATAACATAATAATAATAATAGTCATCATCATTATCATCATCATAATAATAACATGGACTACTGTTGTGGCCGTACTCCAGGTAAGACTCAACTCTAAATCCCCAACGTCACCTCCTGTCCACACGTCTGGAAGACATTTATTGAAACACACATGTGCATAAGTCTTATTTATGTCTTAAAGGAACACTGCACTTTTTTGGGACTTTTGCCCATCATCCCCAATCATTATGTGAGACCACTACCAAAACGTCTGGTTTTATTTTTGAGTCGGAAAAGATAATGCTAGGTTGCGTTACTATGTTGCTATGTGAATCACTGCGCCCAGGATGGAAGTTCCTGTAATGCTTAGAAGGACCAAAATATGGCAAAATACTGTAAGTATTACATGTTGTCATGCATGGACCTGTCACTACATGGTAACAGCATGGATATAAACCGGTAAAAACTTGTTGGAGGTATTTTAATAGCGGCCTTTGTTGGCGGAATAGGCATCCCATTACATGCAGTAATGAGCTGTATCTTTGGAATGCACAGAAAAGAGAAAGATGTGTGTTCATGTCTCATTAGCATTTCGGATGACAGGCAAAATTCCCCCAAAAAGTGCAGTTATCGTGGTCGGGATTTGCATGTTAGCATGGCATTAGTTGTCTAGACAAGGTTTTTGTTTGCGCTTAAGGAAGGCCTATTGACACTTGTGGGTATTTTTCTATCTTTTTATAGAATACCTACTTTCCACATTAGCAGCACGGAACAGACATAATGCACAAAACAAACAATGCGGAAAAATATTTTGCAAATAATGTTATGATTAAAAAAACACTTCAAGTAGTATTTACCTGTTGCCAATGAGAAATTGTCCCTGATCTCCGGCTAATATTCGATATGTGACCTGGCCGTTGGAACCCTCATCAGAATCAACTGCTGACAGCTGCAAAGACACACCCAAAAAACATATATAAAAGGCCATAGACCACAATGTTATGCTACAGTTCTACTTCCAAACATACAAACATGTGTCGTAAGTGCCACAGTATACCTGCAGCACAGTTTCCTCAAGCATCATGTCCGTGTAGAGGTGGACATTGTAGGACACATTGGCAAACGTGGGAGTGTTGTCGTTCGCGTCCAACACAGTTATCGTCACGGCGACTGGAGCGCTCTGCTGAACGCCATCGGATGCTAGCAGCTAGAGGAGCACAAACACAAAATGGGAGGTGACACATTTAGGCGGCCTTTATCTTGATTTTATTTTATTTGAGATGGGATTTCTCAGTGTTGTTTGTGTGTGCAGTGGAACAGATCACTGGTTCTTAATCTTTTTATACCACCTCAATTTTTTTTTGTGCTCTTCAAGTACCACCATTTTTGCTACCTCTGCTTACCATCACGGTTTAGCTACTAATACGTGGCTTGTACTCGCAGATGATTAGCTTAGCTTTCAAAATCTAATTAGCATGTGGTGTATGAGGTGAACTGAGTAATTTTATTTTTAAAAATCTCTGCAATTCCTGCGCACTAGATGGAGCCTGCGTACCACAAGTGGGAACCGTACTACAGTTCGAGAATCAGGAATAGATCCGAAATTACATTTGTCCGAGACCAGAATTTTTCTCCACAGACACAGTGAAGGCCAGACAGTATTGTAAAAAATAATAAGTAATCATTTATAATAATAAATTAATAATCTCTGCGTGGAGTTTGTATGTTCTCTCCGTGCATGCATGGGTTTTCTGCAGGTATTCCGGTTTCCTCCCACATTCCAAAAACATGCATGTTGGGTTCATTGCCATCGCTAACTGGTATGAATGGTATGAATGCAAGTGTGAATGATTGTTTTTCTATATGTGCCTTGCGATTGGCTGGCGACCAGTCCAGGCTCTACCACGCCTCTCGGCCAAAGTCAGCTGGGATAGGCTCCAGCATATCCCCGCGAACCAAGTAAGGCATAGAAAACGAATGAATTAATAATTTGATAATTATAATAATGAATAATAATAAAAACAATATTCATAATGAATTAAATTCTTAATAAATACGTAAATAAAAATTTTAGCAATCCAGAATGTTTTGTCTGAAAGAATGTTTTGCCTCCACAGGTTATCTTCCTTCAAAATAGCATTTCCTTCGTTACAATGTACACATATAGGCTTCCCCACTGCATTTTCAGTAAATGCATTTTTTGTAGCCCAGTCACTGTTGAGTCAAGTTTTCAGCGTCTACTTTTCTTGTTTTTAGAGTTAATCATCATAAGCAGCATATTTGTTTGAGCCATTTTCTTCTACTGCTGCATCATTGTGATGCGTACACCTTGCTGTTGCCCCCTGCAGAGCAGAACAGAATAGAATAGAATAGAATAGAATAGAATAGAATAGAATAGAACTTTATTGTCACTGTCACAGAGCACAATGAAAATCTGTCTGGCACTCTCGCCATTGCAGCATTTAGCACTAAGAAGAGGAAGTACTGCATGAACGAGCACTGTTCTACTTAGACTGAGTGGTTTATATTATTCGAGAGAGGTTTGGTGGGCCAAATAAAAAGCTTTGGCACATCAGATGTGACCCGTAGGCAGTCTATTGAGGACCACTGAGAGAGATGATCAAAATGATTACTTGAACTGGAGGGTGGTGTTTTATATTGCTGGGATTTTTTCTTTCATATATCTGTATCTATATCAATATCTTTTATCAGAATTAGATTTTTTGAAAACTTGTTGTCAGAATATTATTAAAGTATTTTTGTCAAAATGAAATTTTTTAAATAATATTTTTCATCAGAATATTTTTATCTGAATATTTTGGTCAGAATATCTGTTAATGATTTTCTTTATCAGAGTGATATTTTGTGGATGATATTTGTTTATCAAAATTATATCTTTGAATGATATTATTTTTATTCTAAATATTTTATATTTTTGATCAGAATATTTTTTAATCATATTGTCAGAATGGTATTTTCCAAATATTTTTTTGCCAAATTATATTTTTTCAATGATATTTTTTGTCAAAACGTTTTTAAGTCACATTTTTGGTCAGAATTATATATTTTTTATTATTTTTATTTTTATTATTCAGAATGATATATTTTTATGTTTTTTTAACAAAATAATATTTTTTGAATATTTGTTTATCAGAATGCTATTTTTTAAATGACATTTTTGATCAGAATATTTTTACCGGAATGATATTTTTGTCAGAATTATATTTGTCATTGTTTCACTTCACACAAAAAATCAGGGGGTTTTGCTCAAGATAATCAATCAAGTTAGAAAAAACATGAATTCTCTTCATGACTTCCATACATTCAGGCTGGTCTGCCAAAAGATTGACTTGACACGTTAAAAAAAACATCCTGCAGGCCTCATAGCTTCTTCTCGCTCTCTCTTCTTTTTGTTGTCTGCAGTTTTAATTTCTCGTGCAAGGCACTCGCTGGTGATTACTGCGCACCGCTTCATTCCAGTCAGTACCTTTTCTGCTTCTATCTCTGGCACTCCAAATATCTAGACGCGGGCACACCAAGGACACACAATGCCGCACAATGCCAGCATGACCGGGCGCAACTCGACACGTAGCAGCACTGCATACCAGCGGGGCTGTATATTATGCAGTGACGGGGCAGCCTTGCCGTGCCCCCATCAATAAAGACATTGCTAAATTAGATTGCGCTGAAATGAGAGCCAAGAAACGGCGGCGCAGGAGGAGAACAACAGTGACAACAAAAGATGCAAGAGTATGGAGAGGCTCTGATTTAAATAGTCATGGTTATTTTGGAACCAAATGTTGAAAGTGTGCACAACTAGAATGAAATAACTCAGCGTTGTTAGGATAAACACAAGTAAAGGTGTGTTCTGTCTTCATGATTTTAAAATACCTTATTTACCCAAATACAAGATGGTATTTTTTCCATTCTATATTATCAATATAGTGGTGTGAAAAAGTGTTTGTGATGTCTTCTTTTTTTGTATGTTTGTCACATTTAAATGTTTCAGATCGTCAAACAAATGTAAATATTAGTCAATGATAACGCAACTGAACACAAAATGCAGTTTTTAGATTAAACTTTTTATTATTAAAAAGAAAAAAAATCCAATCCTACCTGGCCCTGTGTGAAAAAGTGATTGCCCCCTAAACCTAATAACTGGTTGGGCCACCCTTAGCAGCAACAACTGCAATCAAGCATTTGCGATAACTTGCAATGAGTCTCTTACAGCGCTGTGGAGGAATTTTGGCCCACTCATCTTTGCAGAATTGTTGTAATTCAGCCACATTGGAGGATGTTCAAGCATGAAGTGCCTTTTTAAGGCCATGCCACAGCATCTGAATAGGATTCAGGTCAGGACTTTGACTAGGCCACGCCAAAGTCTTAATTTTGCTTTTCTTCAGCCATACAAATGTGGACTTGCTGGTGTGTTCTGCTACAGAACCCAAGTTGGTTTCAGCTTGAGGTCACGGATAGATGGCCAGTACACAGCAGAAGTAATTATTTCCATTTTTCACAGCAAGTCTTCCAGGTCCTGAAGCAGCAAAACAGCCCCAGACCATCACACTACCACCACCATATTTTACTGTTGGTATGATGTTCTTTTTCTGAAATGCGGTGTTACTTTTACGCCAGATGTAATGAGACACACACCTCGCAAAAAGTTAAACTTTTGTCTTGTTAGACCACAGAGTATTTTCCCAAAGGTCTCAGGGATCCTCAAGATGTTTTCTGGCAAAATTGAGACCTTGTTATTATGAGCAATGAGGTGTTGCGTTTAAAGACACCATAAAATTGAAGTTGAATTCACATGTTTTGAATGTATTATCTAGGATTTCCGATCATACTTAAATGCAGCAAATTGTACTTCAGTATTAAGATTTACGCAGTGCGCGTGAACGCATCATCGGTGCCTGGTCAGCACGGACATTGTTAGGGGTGGGACGGGGTGATTTGGGTGTCGTACATTATAGAGAGCTGATGCTATTTATTTATTAAGTGACCCATCATGATCCATCATCCACCAGTATGAGCCTGGAGTTTGTTTTTCAGAGAGAAGATTATAACATCACTGTTTCATGTGTGTGGCAGCAGGCATGAATTAACTTGAGGTTGTGCCCCAAACCGTAATGCACATTAGCACTCAATAATGTCGTAAAACCTTACCTTTATGCATTCCCACATAGCATCAGCATTTGTGACTAAATAGGAAAGAATACAGTGTAGTAGTCTATCTGTGCAGCGTGGGAGAAAGTTAGCACACGCACACAATTATGGTGAGTTCAAGGACCATCAAACAAAGTGAGATGAGTCACCTCGCACCCAAACCCAATGAAGCAAAAAAACATAAACATGCAGAATGTTATGTATTTAGTTTCTTTTCTTTTCTTTTTTTTTTTTTAGGATTTTTAACTGTGAAACATTGTTTGAATAAAATAAATGCCCATTTTTCCAAAACTGACATGCATTTGCATAAAAATTGTTTAAGTGTATTGTTTTTTTTTATCATTGCGCCTGAAAGCTTCCACCTGGTGGTTGGGGACCACACAGGTGGTTTAGACCACACATACACGCATAATAAAGATGTTGTGATCCTCTGAGCTCGGAGTGTTCATGAATGCACCTCGTGCAAGTGTGGTGGAGAATGAGAAAATGTTGTTCCGAGGAGAGGCGTTGTTGTGAGTTATTGCACTGCTGTTGATGTGTTCAGGTCAGACTAAGTTCTAAAAGAGTGTCAGACTGTCTGTGACTCTGGGGATGCTACACTGTGCCCCCGTCTGCTGTCATAACAGAGAGGTGTGGCTTGCTATGATGCATGCATAATTACGTGTGTATTAATTAAATCATGTAGATACCACTGTTAACGTGATTAGTAAAATAAATTACATGTGACATTTTTTTCAAAAACAGGTCTTTAAAGAGAGAGGTTGTCTTATAATTGAGTCAATTAAGTAATCATCACTAGTGTTTTGTCCTAAATTGAAATAAGAATCCCACCTTTTAAGTAATGCCTCAAACAAAATAGCCAAGTGAAAAATTTATTTTATTTATTCCCATGACTGTATATATTTTCTGTTTGTTTGTGTTAGCTAACTCTTCAACAAAAGGGTGATTGTTTCACAACACATGCACCCCTACTGTGTTGTGTTGCCTGTGCAAATACCTTTTCACACCATATGACGGCCCTGTTATTAAACCCCACATGATAAATTGACAGGAAATTTCTCACACACCTGTACAAAACAACTTGTACAAAATTTGGCACACATATTTTCATGGACTGACAAGCACATACATGTAACATTTTTAGCAAGATTGTTTGAAAAACATGGCTGCCATCAAGCAGACTTAGCAACTATTCGTCCGTAAGTCATTGAGAATTTATCTAATGATTATAAAACTTTGAGGATATGTGTATTACATGTAAGCTAGCACGTCTTCCCAAGCAGTATATGCATTTTATCACACATTGGTGTTTGTGTTATCACTGCCAGCATCACCATCTACATGTACATGTTGGTGAAGTGGTCCATTACCGTGAAGGTGTAGGAGTCCTGCGCTTCTCGATCCAGCGGCTGCACCAGCGTGAGGTATCGTCTGATCCCGTTGGCTGACACGGCGAAAACGCCCGAGTAGCTGTCTAACGAGATCTGCAACTGAGGATCCTTGGTCTGTTAGTAAGAGAGTGAGAGACAGAGGTGTCCATTAGAGGAAGGATAGTGTATTGCTCTTAACGGAGCTTTTCATCACGCTAGGAAACACATAGACATAGATGAGGGATCGGCTACTGACAGAGCACCTCAATGGGTTTTATTATGCAGATTGGACGAATTAGCCAGAGGAGACGGGACATGAATAATCAATGGGGACATCACACTATACCCCAAATGATTATCAATTAATATATAACTCAAGTTAATGCGGAAATAAGAAAGCATGTGTACTTCCATGCATGAAATAGCTGAGAAGATGGCCGTTTTGTCCTGGAATCCCTGACATCAAAATTCTCCAATGACAGCTTTTTGTGCTTATGTGTGTGTTGTCTTTGCAGATAACGCCGGTTCAGCATGGCATGGAGGGGCGTGTGTGTGTGATAATATTGTTGATGTGGCCAGTTATAGTGGATATTGAGCCATAAATAAACACACACAGACACACACTGAAATGGACATAAAAGTGATAGTCGCTATCATCATAGTTGCTGCTTATTGCTGGGAGGGGGGGAAGCCTTGGGTAAGCAATATTTAAAATAATTTAACATATATCATTGGCCACAAACAGATTATGCATTCACTGCTATAACAGGGGGGCCCAAACGCTTGTATGTGTCAAGAGGCCAAGGCTACATCTCTTAAGCAAACTAAGCTCTTTGGAGACGCATTGATGAGTGCATTTTCATTCTGCGGGTGACGAGAGGCACTGCTTTACTCAGGGAAATTAAATACTGTAGGGTCATCAACACTGCAAGCAAGACACAAAAGCAGAATTAAAACAAGTACTGGAATGCAGGTGCTCCTCGGTGTATGGTATTCCACGTTACGATGTTTCATCGTTGTGAACGTCCATCCATCTATCCATCCGCTGCACACTATGTTAGTGCACTACCGCCACCGTACGGATTATAGGCTATATCCATCCATCCATCCATCTATTTTCTATGCCGCTTATCCTCACCACGGTCACGGGTACACTGGAGCCTATTCCAGCTGACTTCGGGCAAGAGGCGGGGTACACCCTGGACTGGTCGCCAGCCAATGGCAGGGCACATATAGACAAACAACCATTCACACTCACATTCATACCTATGGACAATTTAGAGTTACCAATTAACCCCATATTCCCAATTTTGGAATGTGGGAGGAAAACCCATGCACACACAGGGAGAACATGCAAACTCCACACAGAGATGCCCAATGAAGATTGGAACGCAGATCTTCCCGACCTCCTGACTGTGTGGCCAACATGTTAACCACTAGGCCACCGTGCGGGTTTGTGAACGTGTTCCCATAAATATTATATTTACATTTGTTTGATGATCTGAAAGAAAAATGCAAAAAAATAAGAAATCAAACACTTTTTCACACCACTGTAGATAAAAGTAAGGAGCTGTTCTCTTTTTATTACCATTTCATTTCATTCTTGTACTTAATGGTTTTACTACTGAACCTTCTCATGTGTTCTGTGTACCGTGTGACTTAATTAAGGTGCGACCTGGGGGTCATTTACACGGTACTTTTCTTTTGGTGCTCGTAACATTAGAAAAATACAATTAAACAAGAAAATTAAAAAAAAAACAGCAAAAATGGGAAAATAGAGCAGTAATTTTAAGAGAATAAAGACAAAATATTAGAAGAACAAAGTCATAATATTAAGAGGAAAAATAGCATGAAGTTGAAATAATAAAGAATAAGAAAGACTAAGATATATAACTTTTTGAAAGTGGTAATATGATGAAACATAAACAAAACAAAGAATAAAGTTGCAATTTTAAGAAAATTAGGTTGGGTAAAAGTCATAATATTAAAATAATAAAGTCAAAATAATAATATTACAAGAAAACGGTACAAGATGAAAGTTGAAATATTTGTAAAAATAAAAAAAGGAAAAGCTAAGTGTAATGTAAAGAAAAAAGTCAATAATAGTATGCTTTGTCAGCGATAACACAAAGCTGACACACAGGCTGTTTTTTCTTTAAATACAAAATGTCTTTCAATATTTACAAGGGTTGGTTTAGAAAATATAAAACTGCCCCCCCCATACTCTGATTTTTCAGTATGCGGCCCACGGTGGAAAAAGTTTGGACACCCCCGATTTAGGCATAATTTAGACATAAGTTCCGACTTAAATGGAACAAAACTCGCTCGTAACCCGAGGACCACCTGTACATTCTATAGTTGCTGCTGCTGCTTGTATATTCTAATGTGCCACACTAATGTATTTAGTCCATAAAGCAAGACCACTAGAGCACTCAGAGGAAAGAGGGAATGAACACAAATGGTACCTACAGGCATCTCCCTGGCAGTCACCTAAAGGAAAATAAATGTAACAAATCTGAGTGACATACTATACTAAAAATGTGGGTTTAAAGAAAGCAAATTATGTCATATTTACTCATGTAACCACACGTGCTATAATGCAGTTGTCTTTGGATGTCAATGTTAGGGTGTTTTTGTTTTAAAATACATAGCATAGCACTCATGACAACGGCTCTTTCAGCTCTTTGCTACACAAAATTGCAGTAACTGTTATTTCTGCAAAATAATCAAATAAATGTGCAGATTGTAAAAAAAAACCGAACACAATGCACTGCATTTTCTGACCATTACTAGTAATAGTACTGTTCTCATTGAAATAAGAACACCCCTCACAATTCTATAGAAATAAAACTTTAATATACTTTAGAGTAGTCAGTGTACAGCTTAGTATAGATTTACTATACACAGAAAATGACCCAACCTGCAATCATGATCGTCTAACCAGCCGGCAGCACAAGTGAGCAGTAAGCATGGTGATAACATCGTGGCTGCATGAGTGCTGACGGAACTGTAGGAGCTGCGGCTCATTGAAGGAAAACCTGAATTCCAATATGTACTGTGACATTGTGAAGCAGAGCATTATCCCCTCCTTGTGAAACTGTTTTCCAAAATGCTAAGGAGCGCAAACACACCTCCAAGATGATCAAGTGAGTGAGTGAGTGACCAAGTACTGTATGTCTCCTAAACATTTGTGGAGCATCTCAAAGTGGAAGAAAGGTGGAGGAGCGCAATGTGTCTGACATCCACAAGCTCCACCAGTGACGTCATCATGGAGGAGTGGAAGAGGATTCCAGTAAAAACCTGTGCAGCTCTGATGAATTCTATGCCCAAGAGGATTAAGGCAGCGCTAGAACAGGCAATTTGGGCTCTGTATGTTGATTCATTTTCAGTGGATATTAAATCTATACTGCTTTTCAAGCAGGATACCGACTACTCTGAAGTACAGAAAATATAATAAAGAAAAATATAATAAATGAGAAAATATAATAAAATGTTTGTTTTGTACTTCCTTCATGTATTTCCAGGCTGTGAATGACAAAGTATCCTTTTATGGAATGTCAACTACCTCCCTACTGATTAGCCATGATCATTCATAATTATAAAGCTCACCTCCTCCACATCGTTATCCAGGGCCACGATGGCCAAAGGTTCTGACAGGCTGGTGTTGGTCGCTATGGTCGTTCCCACCGGCGAACCCTCCAGAACAAAGCCGTGGTAGCTGCTCTCCAGGAAGTACGGTGCCTGGTTGTTCTCATCCAGCACTTCAATTTGGAGGCTGGCGAAAGCCGGCAGTGGGTGTCCATTGTCCTGCTCTGCCTGCACACAGAATAAAACCAGTTATTATTATAAGTACACTTTGTTGCTGCAGGTCTTCTTTGGTGTTTATTCCAGTCATAGATCCTGCTGTAGAGGCGCAAATACATACACTTGACATAAATAACAGATTTTCTCTGGCAGCATCTGCGAGTTAGCAATATGATATGGCATACATAATTGCAATGGCAATGTAGAATCAAAGCTCTAACAGAAAACATCTATTATATGGTAGGTTAATAATGCAGAAAAATATATTATACACGAAGAAAATGCATATTTACAACATCTCTGCATAAAGAGGAATTCAGCGATTAACAGAAAATGAACACACACAATTGCTGTTGTCTAAGTAATGCTGTGGCGGTATTAATGTTAATTATTTTTAGCCTGCTTCCTCTTTCCCGCAGTCTGAAAATCCAGTGTCTTGTCACATGTTTATATTGTTATGCATGTATTCTTACTGTACTATTCTAAATACAACAATGACACCATAAATGCTCCAAATAACGCTGCTATTCTATTAACTGCAGTCTCTTGTAGTCTAGTATACACTGGAACCTCGGTTAGCATACGGTTAGTGTGTTTTTTGGTTAAAGAAAATTAGGTTAACAAAAATGTATGCCAAAATTTTGCCTGAGTTTAGGCACATTTTCCAGTTAGTGTACAATATAGTGCAAGTCTTATTGTGTTATTAATACACTGCGTAAGTCCAAGTATGTTCTTTATGTTTTTTTTGTTTTTTTTTTAACCACAAAATGTCCTAAAAACAATTCTAAATGCATATGAATGAAAGGGATAAATGCGCATTTAAGGTTAAGGTTTGCCTTCAGTGAAGACGTGATTGTTCCCAAAGAGACTACGTGGCTGCGAGATCAACTCCTTCCTGTTTTGCCACGTGTTAGTATTCAATAGTGTTGCTCACCTTCTTTATCAAATGCTGACACTTGCAGGTTTTTTTGGCCTCATTTTGAGCTATTTTGCAGCCGTGATCAAACAAAAAGCAGCGATGGAAGAAGTTGTGTCAGCATTTGATAACAAAGGTGAGAAACACTATTGAATTCAAGAAATAACTCAAGGCAAAACACAAAGGTGGTGTCCGTATTGGCGCTACCCAAGCTTCCGCTGTATTCCAAAACCTTATTAAAGTAAACATTAGTTTTGTTTGTATTGGTACCCAAAGTGATATTCTTTTCACAAATCCCTGGTGGCACCACTGCTTGTAGATGACTAAGATGTATAAAAACACACAACGGTTGTTGCTCTGCCTAGCGGGGGACATTAACCAACCCACTACTCTTGAAGTTGTCAGAAGAACATTTCGACTACTGAGTGGAGGTGTGAGGTTTCGCTGCTGTTTTCATTAGAAGCATGTAGGGTGGAAAATGGAGTTAAACCTCCATAGTCTCTCTGACCTTCACAACCAGATCGAATCTGCGGTACAGTTCCCTGTCGATGGGCTTCAGCAGCAGGAGCTCGGCCGTGCTTCGATTCAAGCTGAAATATTCCACGTAGGTCTCTGGTTTGCCTGCAGCAAAGAGTAGGAAAAAAACATATATACAAAAGAGGAACTTGAATAAAAAAATGGGTAATTGGTTTAAAAATCAATCAATGTTCTCCTGGTGGGTGTGTAGGGACAGTGTCCAACAGGGAGAGAGGGAGGGAGAAGCTTTCTGCAGCTCTCCACAGGTGGGGATGCACACACTCAAGACGTATGCGGTACTTTGGAATGCTGCATTGCTCTGCAGGGAAATCAAGAACTGCCAGGAGTGGCGGTGGAGAGAGAAGCACACGTTCCTCAAGTGAGCACTGCTGTTCGCTGCTTTGTTGCATCTTTACAGCTTGTATTTATGTGACTATCTTTAAATGAAGGATGCTGATTGCTAAGGTTGCGTTCAGGCTTGTAGTATGGTGCTCTGGTCCAGACCAAAATAAAAAAAAGTACTTGGTACACACTTTGGTGCCTTTTGCACAGTGTAAAATGCACAGTTTCAGCAACCACTTCCTCAAGGGACAATACTACAGAAAGTAAACTTGGAGGTACTTGAGAGCAGTCGGCAGAGGTGTGGCCTCCAGTTAAGCTACTTGGACTCCACAACTACTACTGCTGCTTGGAAGTAGGATTTCTTATTTATAAATGGAACATTTTAGTGTAAATACTGTTTTTACCATTATTAGAGACAGACATGAAATAACCTTTGCACTCCTATTATTTTTATCCTATTACCACATTGCCTATTATTGCCTATTATTGATGAACAATAGGCCATAGTCAACAATGAAACTGTGATCATTTATTGATCAATTAATTTGTTAAAAAACACGATAGCGTGTGGGAGTGATCTTTGAAAAGCAAAGTGGCGAGGGACGACTGTATTCAACTAACGTGATTGTCATTATGTCATTTCCAGACATAATGGAGACAAGACAACATATTTTCCCATAGAATCTGCCTCACCGAATGCATGTATTAATGTCCAATCGGGTTTAAGAACAAACAACTAATGTGTGGATTACATTGCTATGCACTGGCTAAATTATGAAAGCTACTGTACGTCAGCACTCTTTTTCTGTGACTAAGGCTGAATCCTAATTCTATCCCTTAAACCAAACTTACGACTTACCCCTAGGTTTTGCGAGTTCACAAGAATCAAGTGGTGTCCCAATTAAATGGAGGGGTAAAGGATAATTGTTGGAGTGTGCAGCCATAGAAAGCAAGTGTGGTCAGGAACCAGACTTGAAATGAAGGTGTAGGAGGAGCTACAACACCCACTGACAAGACGGCAGAGAGGACACCAAAAGAAGCATATAAATGCAAGTAATTAAGAATAATTATTGATTTTCCCAGTAACATCGCTCATGTTTTATTGGATATTCAATCATTTGCTACCCCACGCAAATATTGGCTATGTTTTGAATTGTTGGTTGTTGCTAGTTATAACTAGCTGGCTAACAACAATATCTAACTTCACTGCAATCTATTGCATTTCATAAATGATCAGACAACGATTAGATAGCGACCAAATTAGCCTGTTAAGTGTAAATTGTATTTTAAAATTGCTCGCTAGCGAGGGGACTCTACATTACTGAACTGTACTGTGACGCTCGCTTTTTATATTAGCTAACTAACCACTCAGGAGACACAGCACATCTTAGTGAAGTCTGTTTGCTGTGAATTACAGCCACCCAAGGACACCAACAATTCTCATGGTGAGATATGTTTACTGTATTTAACATACAGTATGGATGGTCAGGAAGTGAGCTAGATAAAAGATGTAAACAACTTGGCCATATGTGGACAGCATACATTATCAAAGTTTATTCAACGTTGTCCCATCCATTTTTTTTAAACCATTACTCTATATTTGTTTTCAGCACACCATTACTGTACTACTATTACTATTATGATTGTATATACAATGAGTTAATCGTTGTAGCCCATTAATCAAAAATGTATGTGTCATTCCTGCAGGAAAACGTTGAGCCAACTGAAGCCCTGTGCTACAACATTCAGCACTCCAAGACCATTCAAAAGCTGCAATCCTCGTATGGAAAGTCAAATGGAACAAACCGCCATTCTGGACTTTCTTACGAAAGAATCTGAGGGAGAACACCAATGACAGGAGGAGAGCGAGGCCAAAACAGGGAGGTTTTCAAAGGTAATAGATTGACACTAAACAGTGGTTATGAATTGTAAGGACTGAAAAATTTCAAGCCTATGACTTCAAACTTGACTCAACCCATCTTGTCTTGATTTCCGACTTGACTTGGACTTTCTCTGACTCAAGACTTGAGATTGAAGACTTGAAACTTGCAAAACACTGACTTGCTCCCACCTCTGCTATCGACTGAAAATGACTCCACACACAGCCATTATTCTCTGAATATCTGGCAACACAAGTGAAGAGCATGATAAGCGTGTCTTGCCAACACGGTCAGGCATGATGGTGTTAGCGTCATGTCTGCATGAGTGCTCGGGGAGCTGTGGCTCAGCGGAAACATGTATTTCAACATGTACAGTGACACTCCGTGTACTCCCTTATGTGAGATATTGTACCTTATTTTATTCTTTTTTTGGTAGACTATCCAACTGAACAGAATTAAACACGGCAAAAGAAGATAAAGAAAAAAATGTTAAAAACAGCCGGCTGGTCCCAATTTCCTGCCGTAACTCATGACTGATTTTAGCAGACTTCAATTTGTCTCTGATTTGCATTTTCATCTTTCCAACAAGTCAAAATAATCACGTCTACTCAGTCAATAAACATTGTTTGACACTGACCTAATCTTAACCAGCGAACCATACAAAACAGAGTTATGTTGACATTTTGGACTTATTAATGTGAATCAATAATTTGTCAGAAAAATACATTCATTGGAAATGTCATGGAGAACGCTGCTTTCGCTGTACAAAAATGGCAAATCAAGATACATGAGCTCCACTTTTGAACTGAAATGTGAACATTGGCTTACTAATAGCAACAAAGCATCAAATAAGCATGAAACAGTGTCTGCTTATTCTATTCTTTCACTGCTATTCAAATAACTGCTTAGCTGCGAGGATGCAGGTTTTTTTTTTTCTTCCCCTTCCTTATATTTGTGACTCTCATAATCCTGCCTCAGACGTGGATTAGTTTCGGTGGGGGAGTGAAGGAAATGCAATCAAGTCTGTGTCAGGCATGTCAGTACATTTACAGAGACTTTGGCAGTCAAGAAAATAAAAGTTGTTTTTTTTCTGGTTGCTCAGACATTGAGTGCTGAACTGTGCAATCATGAGCGCTCTCTGACTACCTGGTGGTCATCAAACTGAACATGCATGAGAGCTATTTGCATCTTCGTGGTAATGGCAGCTTTGAATCTCTTTGTGATGCAACACTAGGAATAAATTCACATTTTTAAGCAGTGAACCTTAAAAGATTTCTGTGGAGCAGAGCAGAATGATGGTGCAAAGCAACCATCAGCAACGTACCTGTATATACAGTAAGATCTAGACTGGTTATGTGGCTTGGGTCTTTGTGTCATGTGGACCCACTTCAACCATTAAGTAATGATGGGGCATTATTTTTTTTCTTTTCAAGCCATTTTGGGTGTGTTGGATGAATGTACAGTTGTCCCTCACCACTTTGCGCTTCAAATTTCACGGCCTCACTCTATCATGGTTTTTAAAAAACATATTAATTAATAAAGCATGCCGTTTCGTGGTTGAATACGGCCTATTAGTCAAAAACATTTTAAAATGGTTAAACGTAGTTAAATACAAATATAAGGAATTCACAAGACACAATAAAAAATGTTGTGATGATATGTAGTATTCTATACTGGTCACTAGGTGTCAGTAATGTTACAATATCCACCGCAGGAAGTAAAGTAATCTCTCGTTTATCGCAGTGAATTGATTCCAGTCACGGCCGTCATGGGATAATTTCCACAAAGTACGATTCCTTATTTATAAATTGAATGTTTTTGTAGTTAGAGCATAGAAATCCTGTTTAAAACTTTCTAAACATTATTAGAGCCCTCTAGACATGAAATAACACCCCGATAGCCACCTTTACACTTGTACTGTATTAGACATAGGTGAAAATAGCCAGATGATATTCATTTTTAAAACATTTTTGAATTGTCACCTGTTCCATAAATTAGCCTAAAATGGCGAAGCTACAAAATAAGTGACATATTTGTTCCTTATGAACAAAAATGTCACACTGAAAACCATTGGAAATTATGAAATGGAAAGTTTTGACCCCACATTTAACTTACCATAAACTAATTTAATCCTTTGTGACAAGATTTAGACTAATTATTATTATTTAATGAATTATTATGATTATGGTAATGGTTTAATTTATTTTGAACATGCATACATGTTACATTAGAATACATCACATAGAACGATTCACAGTTCTACATGTCCAAGAAGGAGTAGGGAAAAGCTAATCTTATTTGCTAGTTTAAAATACATAGAAAAATGATAAGGTAATATAACAGTGTGATAACATAGGAGTCAAGGTTCTTGTCACTTTAAATAAATTATATAACAGTCATAATAAATAATATTACATATAAAATGATACTAAAAATAATAACTGATTAATAGTTGACAGAAACATAGTGGGGTAATGGGTGAGTACACACAGTATACTCACAAGAATGAAGAGTTATTATGTATTATATACAGTAATATATTATTATTTTTTCCATGAAAAGGATGCAGTATTTTTTCAAGGATGCCTTGCTGCTGAAATTATGTTTGTCTCTATTAATCTTTGGTTTAAAAAAAAAATAATACGAGAAAAAACTTGTATGTGAGTTTATACTTCTTTGCTTAGCCTTTTTTCAAATAAAAAAGTGTCATTTTGTAAACATAGTGTTCTTTGAAAAGAATAACACGAGGGGTGCACAGATTACTATTTTCTGGTCAATCATCTGCCGATTCCAATTTTGGCCAATATTGTTTTTTTACATTTTTTAATGACTGACAACATACACCTTCAATGTTCCAATGTTATTTGGTTGAAACGCATCGAACAATAATCGTGAAACAATGCAAACCTGCTGTTACAACTGCATATTATGTAGTTCTCTCAAATTGAAATTAAAAGTTTACAACATTGCTGGCCAAACTACTAAATTATATCAGTTTAGATACACTTTTCACATTTTGAAAAAAAAAACTGGCACAACAGGTTACACTGCAGACCTGATTTGAGTCTCTTACCAAAAATAAAGTGTATAACAGTATTTTGCTTTTACAAATACATTCGCTCCATCGCATTTCAGACATCGCTCCCTCACTCTATCGTGGTTTTTCACAAATTAATTAAGTAATACATGATCACTGTTTCATGACTGACTATGGCCTTTTAGTCCATAGTCTAAAAAATGCATATTTAAGCAAATGTTAGGTATTTTTGTCCTAAATTCAGCATTTTCAATCATAAAACTGTTCTAGGTGTCTAGCTGGCTAGAGCTGACACATTTCACACCTGTCACTGACAAAGAAGTTGAAGAGATCATCTGCAGTTTGAGTCCATCAATGTGCTGCCTTGATGAGTTACTCACTAGATTTCTAAAGTCTGTGTTGAGCAGTTTGCTACCACAACTCACTCATCAAGTTAACATCTCACTTCAGACTGGAACATTTCCAAAGGCCCTAAAAACTGCTGTCATTAAGCCTCTTCTGAAGAAGAGCAGTCTTGATGCCACGGTACTGAACAACTATCGGCCCATATCAAACCTCCCATTCTTGGGAAAGTCTTAGTGACTAAGGAAAGGTCTTAGTGACCTGGCCAAGACGACAGCACAACACAAAGTTTCTGACAAGACATTTGACAACATGCAGCACAATATTCACAATGAACAATCAACAGTTTCAATTGAAAAACAGTTATATTGGACAACCCCTGTCATTTCACGTTCCTTCAAAATAGCCTTAAATTCTCCTAACATAATAGGTTGAGATAAGTTTTAGTCATTTTGGAGATCATTCCATACAAAGGGTGCTGCATACTGGAATGCTGTCTTATCCAACTCTGTTCTGACTCTAGGAACAACCATTAACCATTAACCGTTTTTCTGAGACAACACTCAGAAAAACGCAGATGACACTCAGATCTACGTGTCACTGATGGCAGGAGAACATGGTCCTGCACGTTTACTTTATCACTGCATCAAACAGATCAGTGTGTGGATGCAAAACAATTTTCTCCAGCTAAACACAGACACAACTGAAGTTGTTGTTGTCTTTGGCCCATAGAAACAAAGACAAAGAGTCACTTTGAGACTCTTTCTCTAAAACGTAATTATCAGGTTAGAAATCTAGGTGTAACAATGTACGCAGATCTGAACTTTAACAGCCACATTTAATCAGTAATATCAGCAGCTTTTTACCACTTAAAAAACACTGCCAAATTAAAGGGAATAGTGTCTAAACCAGATTTAGAGAGACTAATCCATGCCTTTGTCTCAAGCAAGCTGGACTACGTTAATATAAGTAGTCTAGTAGTAGTCTTAGTCTTAACTAAGTCTTAGTCTTAGTTTGAGATGCGAGCTTCAAACTCAACAGTGTGGTGGTTTCTTCAAATGCGAATGAGGTTTGTTGTATTGAACATTTTGTGTGCGGCCCCAAACTGCAATCCATTGCTCTTTTTCGTTTACTGTGTAATACTGCCTGACTGACAACATGGCCGTGACTGTTATTTACCCATACAGGAGACACACGCGTGTGTGCACATGTGACCTGGTGGGCGGGCCTGACAGCCTGGGGACTGTGGCTAACTTTCAGACCTCTTCAGAGGATAGATATGATCGGTGGATAAGATCGGTTTCATATGTAAGGATCCGCCAATTGAGCGATGTTTAGATTACCCTCAAAGCTTTAGTTCACATTTGATATGTATTTCAAGCGAAAACAGTTTACTTACCCCCCCCCCCAGCAAAAAAAAAAATGTTTGATTGGACGTACCAATGAGGATGGTGTACAGAATCCCCGGTCTGTCTGACGGAGGCTGGATGTTCCTGTCTTGATCCTGAGCTTGTATGGGCGGGGTCACATTGAGTGGGTTCACCTTATTCTGCAGAAAAAACACACGTGGATTTAGCACAACTGAAGAGTGACTCAGGTTTATTACCTTTAACTTGCAAATTATTGTTTAAAGAAGGTTGGAGTCCTTACTTTTCATTCATAGACAAAGTAACCAAGTAGTCAGATCAAGTGTGTTGCGTGTACTCATATTTTTTTCAGGCCAAAAAAATATTAAATTGATGTCATCAGTCTGTCTAAAACATCAAAGATTGAGCTTGAAAAACACCACAGAAGAAAGATAAAGCGATAAAAACTAACAAAAAACAAAAAAACACAACAAAATAATCAAGAAATAGAAAAAAAACAAGCTGTGCTTCTTCATACTCCTTTTCAGACATGTTGAATTTTGCAGTTGTAGTCATGTGATGTTCCTCAATGTAATGTGTTAAACATGTCGAAAAAAAAGAAAACCATGACCATAAAAATTTAAAAAAGTGAAGTGATTTTGAATCTTGAATAAATATGTCTCCCCTTTAAATCAGCTCCCCCGCCCCCTCAAATGCACTCAGCACAATATACGAGGCAACAATTAAATGGTCCGACAATAATAATGACTTATACTGGTGCAATATGCTGATCCGTGTGCAATCCCAGCAGCAACTCAGATGGAAGAAATCCACAATCACTAAAGCTGTAAAATGCCAAGCCAAGGAGGCCGCTCATATTTCCAAACGTGCATCACCTCATCTACTGTGATCACATACTGTACGTTTGCTGTGATACGACACTATGGTGAGCACGCAGCACGATGGGCAGTTAAGTTACACAAGCCACCATTGAGCTACATCTCCTGTGTGTGTGTGTGCATGTGTATGTGAGTGTGTCTGTGTAAGAAGTTCTAGTAAGTAATGAGGTGGCGTAAAATGAAATGAAGAGAGTTGATAATAAACATGCAAAGCATAGCAGGACAGTACGACAACATGGAGTGTAAAAACATGGTCATGGTTGCGCCTTCATAAGTTGCTCATAGTTGGTGCTGAGCTGCATGTGGAGGACCACGATGAATTCCACTGGACTTCCTGAAACTGCTGCCCATATATTATGTAAATGATATAATACATAATTATTATGCATAGAAGTTATATGTAAGTTAGATAAATTTTTGCGTTTCACAGTTAATATGGTTCATTCAAGGACCACTGAACAAAAATCTCACCGATTGATGAAAAACATCGTCAGTGAAGCATAAAAGACATAAACATGCACAAATTGTGGCCTTTTTTTTAACAGTAGTACATTTATGCTATACATTTTACCTGTATTATCACATATTTATAAATGATTACAGACTTATTGTGAATGAATTGTGTTTTCTGCATTTTTCTGAATTTTTGAAAAGTTTGGTTTTTTAACCAAAAACCTGCAAATATATAGGAGCATGAATGATGAATCTACTGTATACCATGGTTGCTTCAATTATCACCTCTATTTAGCCTCACCTGTCTTGTGCGTGAAACACGGCTAGTTAAAAAGTAGCCCACCAGTCTTCATGCTCCTCCTTTTGCACTAAAATCACTATGCTGGAGTCTATCCCAGCTGACTTTGGGCGAGAGGCGGGGTACCCCCTGTACTAGTGTCCAAAATACCTTCCTATTTGTTTACGCCGCCATCTTGGATCACACGACCAAGATGAAATCTCACGATACTTGCACATGATCGTGCAATGCATTGTGGACCGCAGGCACCATTTGTTTATATCAGAGTTGTAGAGCAATACACAACGTAACAAACACATGGGCCGCACAAAGGAGAAAGGAGATGGACCTTACTGAGACAAGGGGCAAGACCTTTGAATTTTACAACTTAAAGAGAACACTGTTGTCATTTCAGAGGTATGTAAACAACTGTACTGTTGACATCAAACCATCGGGTTTGGGACTTGCTGCCACGACTGGCACTGATCACCTTGTGGCTGCAGCTCCAATCGGCTGCCTCAACAATGGAGGCACGGAATACGGCCCATTCGGACTCAATATCTTCGTCCTCCCCAGGGATGCCTGCTAAGCTCTGCTGGGGGGGAGAGTTGAAGACTCGACGAACGAGACACTCTGCCAGATGTTCCCAGCACACCCTCACTACACATTTGGGTCTCCCAGGTCTGTCCGGCATCCTCCCCCACCATCTAATCCAGCTCAGCCCCTTTCTTCACCTGTGTGTCCAGAACATGGTCACACTGTCATTGCCCACATGAGAGTTAAAGTCTCTCACTAGAACCAGCTGGGGTGCTCTCCAGCAGCCCTCTGATAGACTCCAAGAAGGCTGGGTACTCTGAACTGCCTTTTGATGTGCATGCACAAACGGCAGTCAACATCCTTTTCCCAACCCAACGTCATAGGGAAGTGACCCTCTCATTCACTGTGGATGACTCCAACACAGAGGCACCGAGCCGGGGGGCTGTTAATAAGCCCACACCTGCTCACCGCCTTTCCCCTGTAGCAATTCCTGAGTAGAACATGGTCCAGACCCTACTGAGGAGTTTGGTTGCAGAACCCAAACTGTGGGTCTAGGTCAGTCTGACAGCGTCTAATCGAAATGTCTCAACCTCTCTCACAAGCTCGGGTTCCTTCCCCACCAGACAAGTAAACATTCCATTCCTAAGAACCAGATTTGGCCACCGAAGACCAGGTCACCCAGGCGCCCACACTCGACCGCCACCCAAAACACACTGCATTGCTGACACTTATGTTTGCTCCTGTGGGGAGTTGGTCTATGGGGAGGAAAACACATGTGGCTGTGTTTGCGGCATTGTTTTATTAATGTCAAACTGTACACATTAAAGAAAGAAACTTTAACAGACCTGTCTGCATAGATTTTGTGTGGCACTGAGTGTAGAAACTGTTAAAATAAAAAGATTGCCCTCCAAGCATAATCTCCACTCCTCCCCTTCCCTCTTTGCAAAACCAGGTAAAAATGATGTTTAATGTTCAGTTGTCAATTTATTTGTGATTTGTACTTTTTTGCATCATTTTCTGCAAATAAAACTATAATTACTGTCTATAAAATGTGTTTTGTGTTAACATTTTTGCATGTCTGGAACTGATTAATTAGATTAACATTATTTTCTGTGGAAAAACTTGCTATGGTTAGAGTCCGTTTTGGTTTGAGTCTGACCTTCTGGAACGGATTAATGATGTTAACCAAGGCACCACTGCATAACAATGTGTTTCCAATGGCCTGCTTCCATTTAACACTCCATCTTCTTTGCAGCATAAGTAAATAAATCCTTGAGAATATACAGTAAACACTGTTATTCTAATACTTGACAGGTTTATTCTAACACTATTCTCCCTGCTATGTTGATATACCATATATAAACTTGCATGTATTACACCTAGCAGACAAGAATCACTCCACCAACTAGTCTCAATTACCATATACTGGATTTTTAATTGTCAAGCCCTCAGGTCTTTACTATATAAAACAATACAATGCAAAACAATACAATGAATGCACTTCCACAGTGCTGCAGCCTTCAGTGGACTGCATGCTGTTTGGTGCATCTTGTAGTTGACAATTGTGACACATGACAGAAGGTTGTTTACTCAACTTCTTCATTCATCTTATTGTTGCTTGCAGCCATCATTTTTTTTTTAGAGGTGCAGAGGTAGCAGCGTGTTTGAAGTATGTGCGTGAACGTGGCCTGACATTCAACACCTAAATGACAAGCACAGTGTGTGTGTCTGTGTGTGTGTGTGTTTAGAGTCGAGAGATGGAACAGTAATGCTGGCTCAAAGGCCCCAAGGTTGTCATATCTTATTAGTCTGATTAGGACTCAAAAAAACAGTAATAGATCCTTGACTCTTCTCCTCGCTTCACCTCTCTGCCTCTCTTTCACCCCAGCAACAGCAGCTCTTTTGCCTTTTTTCCTTTCTTGTTTGGACTTAGAGCTCTTTTATCACATACGGAAAACTTTTTGTACAGACAAGGACCAGACCCTTCATTAGGCACAATCTAGTCAGGTACAATGTAGGGGCTGTGTCAAGCTTTGGCGGATTTAGAAATTTTGCATGTAAACATTCAGCATACACTGCTGATCAATATTTTAAGACCAGTTGAAAAATTGCAAGAATTTACATTTTGCACTGTTGGATCTTAAGGAGGTTCTAAGTAGATCAAAATGCAAAAAGATGAAGTGGGAATGAGACAAAACTAATTTTGAGTAAGCAATTTATTGCAAATAAGCATTAAAGTGAAATAGGCTGTTCATCAGCTGATCATAAGTTTAAGAGCACAGCCTTTAAAAGCCAAAATCTTGGCGAAAATGTGAATTCTATGTCATTTTCTGTCAGGTATTCACCTTGTCATGATCTCTTGATGGAAAAGGCAAAAATGCTTTCTCTCTTTGAATGCAGTCAGATTGTTGAGCTGCATAAGCAAGGCCTCTCGTAGCGTGCCATTGCTGCTGAGGATGGACACAGTAAGACGGGTCATTTGAAACTTCTTCAAAGATCCTGAGTGTTATGAAACAAAAAAGTCAAGCTGCTGTCCGTTAGGACACGGAACCATTCTCAGCCCAAATGAAGGTTGTTACTTGTGCAGAGTGCAGACTAATAACCATCAGACAGCATTTGCAAGAGAAGGGTTTTAAAAACAAAACACGTCTTCAAAAGCCTTGTCTCGTTCAACATCACAAAGTTGCCCGTTTGGAATTTGCACGAGAGCACCAAACATGAGACATTGAAAGGTGGTAGAAAGTTTTATTCTCTGATGAGAAAAAATGTAACCTTGACCGTCCTGATGGCTTTCAACGTTACTGGCATGACAAGGAGATCCCACCTGAAATGTTTCCCACACGGCACAGTGGAGGGTGCGCCATCATGATCTGCGGTGCTTTTTCCTTTAGTGGAACAATGGAGCTTCAGGTTGGGCATCAAACGGCGTATGGCTATGTGGAGATATAGCAGGGGGCGTCTCTCAAGGGTGAAGTCCCTCATCTGTGTTGTAATAACTGGGTTTTTCAGCAGAACAAGGCTGCAGTTCACAATGCCTGCCTGACAAAGATAAATCAGATGGATACTTTATTTATCTCCAAGAGAAATTCACAAGGACTTCTTCCAGAGGAATAAGTTCACTCTTTTGGACCATCCTGCATGTTCCCCTGATCTAAATCTAACTGAGAACATTTGGGGGTGGATGGCAAGGGAAGTCTACAAAAATGGCCATCAGTTCCAGACAGTGGATGCCCTCCATAAAGCCATCTTCACCACCTGGAGTAACATTCCCACTAGCCTCCTGGAAACACTGACATCAAGCATGCCCAAACCAATTTGGTGATTAACAAGAATGGCACAGCTACTCATTACTGAGTCCATTACTGAGTGGGGGTTCTGTGTTTTTGAGCTACAGTATGGTCTTAAACATTCAATCTGATGAAGTCTATTTCACTTTAATGGTTGTTTGCAATAAATTGCTTACTCAAAACATAATTTGTTCTGTTTTTTCATTCCAATTTCTTCTTTTTGCATTTTGAAGCTCCACTTAGAACCTCCTGAAAATCCAACAGTGCAAAATGCAAATTCTTGCAATTTTTCAACTGGTCTTAAAATTTTGATCAGGATAGCATTTTCTAATTTCACAGTGAATAGTGGCTAAATCTTGATTCAGGGATATGTATGAGATGGATTTAAATGAAGGTATACATGTAAGTCTTGTATCTGTGTCTATGTATACATTTTTGGGGGGGTGGGGATAAAAATATGTACCGTACACCCTTCACATTTCAGCAATGATTTTTATTGCAGTACTGTATATCTTGTCAAGAAGCAATACTGTATAAAAATGAAACTTGGGTATTCTTTAGAGTAGTCAATGTGTAGCTTGCATAGCAGTATAGATTTACTACCACTTGAAATGACTCAACACCCAACCATTATTGTCTCAATAGCTGGCAACACAAGTAAGTACCAACATAATTGTGTCTTGCCTACAAGAATGGTGGTAGTGCAGACCTGCCAACCTTAAAGACATTTTATGAGTATTACAAGCTACAAAAAGTTCTCCAAGCGGGCCAATCACAGCCTTCCTTCCATATCAACCTTCAATATCAAACACTCTCAATGCACAACATAATCACCCAACTTACTTATTTGTTCACATAACACACCCAGAACAATGAACAACTCCCATTGTGCTCCCTGCGCTGTCCAAGCGCTGTTGTGCACCAGTGATGATGCGTTCAAACGCACCACGTACTGTGATTCAGGCTTAAAGCAAATAGGCTTACAGACAAACTGAATGCAACAAAATGTGTACCTGGAGAGCAGCAAAGCGTACAATATTTAAGGGTCAAGCATATTTAAGGGTAAAAACTCATGCAGTGTACAAAAAATACATACATGCCGGCAGGTCTGGCAGAGTCATGGGCTAGTGCTGCATGAGTGCTGCACGTTAATTGAGGGAAACATCAATTCCAACATGTACTGTGACACAGTTTTTTGTTTCCAATTTGCATTTTCATTTTTCCAACAAGTCTACTGCAGTCCAACTTAATTGTATTTATAGACACAGAATTTCTGATCCAGTTCTTGCATTGGCTTGTGTACATAAAGTTGTTGGTATCTGGTATTGTCTAGTATCAGTAAGTCTGCGATGGTGTTCATTTAAGCAAAATGCACCACAACAGCCTTAAGATAAGAACTCAAACAATATCCCACTCATAGATTCATTACGGCGACAAGCCTCAAGAGTTTTAGTCTTGGTTGCCGGAGCAACACTGTTCAGCAACTCAACGCCCACAGGCAGAAAACTGTGGGCTTCAAAACAGCTGCAAAATTATCTTTTTATTCATAAAGAAATCTGATAGTAACAGAGCAAGCCTACAAGCTGAACTTCCTGGTTTAAAATACCGGTACACTGCACCAAATATAAGACTATCCTGAATATAAGGGGACCCCTTGATTGTTTTTAAACCCATTTTTGAAAACAATATTAATAGAACAGCACTGAGAGAACGCCGACCTCCGTCAAGCGCCATAGTTCCCCCCTTATTGTGATTCAGACCAAAATAATCTACATTTTTGGTTCAGTCTTTGATATTTTGTAGAACCCGTTGGAACAACTGGCGAAGTTAAAGAATCCTTAAAAAAAATTCCTGGATCCAGACGGTGATCTGGATCACCCCCAAAATTTAATCAGTTCTTCCATATCCCATTTCCCGCAATTCCTGAAAATTTCATCCAAATCCATTCAGAACTTTCCAAGTTATTTTGAACACAAACAAACAGACAAACAAACAGATCAACACCAGCAAAAACATAACCTCCGCGCTGCGCTTGTACTTGGACGAGGTAAAAACAACTAAATCAAAGACATTTTTTTTTTTTAAAGGATATGGTATTTTTTATTTCTTTAATGACTCTACTTCATTGGCCACCATTATCTTGAATTTAGCATCATAACTCCTCTGTTGTTTGCTACCATGCTAACAACTTGTGAGACACTTTTTTCCGGTTCGCTATTGTCCCGGTTGCATCTCTCCACATCACTGTTGTGTGTAGTGAGTGACAGGAAGAAAAGCTCTGTTGTTTGTCACAACCTGCTGCTTTGCATGTACAGTAGAACTTCGGTTATAGTCCGCCCCAGTTAGCCTGTTTTTTGGTTAAGAGAGAAAATCTACACTATAATTTAGCCCCTGTTTGAGTGCATTCCCTGGTTATCGTACAATATGGCGCATGTCTTGTCGTGTTGGTAATACACTGCGTGAGCCCAACTGTGTTCTTAATGAATTTTTATCACAAAACGTCCTTCCTTGTTAGCATCCTATTAAACTGGCGAAGCAAAATATCAAACAGAATCGGTGGTTAGCAAAGTTATGTTGCCTGTCTCTGACATCATCAATGGTTGACTCTCAAAAATTTTAACACATTTGTTTTATTGTTTTAAATTATAGTTTTACATGCATAAGAAAACCTTCATGTTTTTAGTCACGTCAAGAATCACATGTTCAATGATGGTAAAAGTAACCTTAAACGTTCATCAATCCCATTCAGTCATCACTCATGCGTATTAGTATGCATTTTGAATTGTTTTGTGCATATAACACTATAATTGTAAAACTATAAAAATATGTTAACATTTTTGGCTTTCTGGAATGGATTTACATTACTTCTTACGGGAAAAATTGATTCGGTTAACCTCTATTTCTGTTACAGTCGGACCTTCTTGAACGAATTAATGACGCTAACCAAGGTTCCACTGTATAAATCACTTGATTCTGAACATAAGACGACCCAGCTTTTTCAGAATCCTACTATGTAGCATTTTGTATTGGGGTGGATATGGTGAATCTTCAAAAGCATGTGAGTGCTTTCTCAATAGCCTGTTAAGCTTGGACGTATAAGAAAGTGAAGCCTGTTTTTGTGCATGATCTCATTTTTCTGATGGTGTGTGAACTCCATCAACAGGCAACAGCAGCCAATTGCTACCTGAAGTGCTACAGAAAGTGACTCCATAGAGCTTCGCACACCCCTCAAGTACATCTTTTAAGTCCAATTGTTCTATATCGTCGCTCTCATTTGAACACAACTGCCTCTTCATATCGTAAAAAAAGCCTGTCCTTGTTGGCACGAACTTGCTCTTCTCCAAACTGTATGTTGTAAAGTTGATTTACTCCTCACTCTCTTGACTGTGCTTGTGTGTGAGTCTTCAGTAAAATTATGTGTGTCAAAGAGTGGCAAGGATGTCACTATAAACAACAAGATGGAGCAGTAACTGTGTACAGAGAGTCCAATAAGGCATGACTGCTCTGTTGGCTCCACATTGTTATTTGGGAACGTGTGTGCGTGTGTGCAAGGTTGAGGAGGATTATTTCCTGAAGCTTTGTCATGTTTACAAAGTGGTATTAATATGAAAGGAAGAACTTTGGAAATGTAAAATAGGGAGCAGCTTGGTAAACATGAATTCATCCCTCAGTAAAGCAAATCTTACATGAGAAAAGATGGTTATATGTATTTGAACACACATATCGCATTTTTTCAAAAGCGTAGTCTTACTGGTTCCGTCAGCTCCAGCACGCTGGACTTGTACGTGATGGGGCTGCAGTCGCGGGTGCTCCCCACGAGCGTGCACGGCAGGAACATAGGGCCCAAGTCGTCGCCGTCCAGCACGTCCACAGTCAGCGTGGTGGTGGCGGTGCGCCGCTCGCTCGGGTAGGGGGCTCGGTCCTACAAAACCAGAGAATTTCACTAGTTGTGCTTGTCGGAATGTTTGTTTATTGTCCCATAAAGTGATGCTCAAAGATATTATTGTCCAAATTTTTGGAGACCAAATAAACCACTATTTGATAGATTGATGATCGTATGTAATAATAATAATACAGCTCGCAGTTATTCTCTTGTCAGCTTGTCTTTGTTTATTTACAGTACGTCAGGGCTGTCCAGCTGTCCTTTGATAGTTATAATAAAAAAAAAAACAATTTATAATAAAAAAAATAATAAATATAATTTAAAAAAAGACAAATCTTTGTGTTTTTATTAGTTACTAGTGTCAACCTTTAGCTTATATTCGTTATATTATGCCTTTTTGCTGTATTTTTCCACTTTTTCTGGGTTTTTCTTTATTTTATTTCTGCAATGAGCCACGCTCCACAGATGGCCCCTGCACCACACTTTGGACATCCATGCATGTTTTGCCAGGAAGGTGAGTGTGTCCAAGCTCTGCCTTCTTGGCGATGTTATTCAGGGGCTGGGCTGCATTATGGATGAGTTTTTTTTCACAGCTTTCAGACATGCATTGCACGGTGTTACGGAGGTGGGGTCACTCCTGCACGCCTGTCACCTTTGTTGATCGCTTGTATTTAATTATCAAAATAAATGCATGATGCAAGAAACACTTAAAAATGCGCACCCTTGCAAAATATAGCAAATATAGCATCTCTTCTATGTGTGAGGTGTGTTATGATACGGAACTCGTTCTTGAAAGCTGGTGCTTAGCCAAATGCAATGAGCATCAATAGAACCACTCTGTGATTAAGGGTGCAGACAAATCCGAAAATCTACGTGGGTTGATCTTTACTGTTTCAGTAAAGCTGATCAAATGGAAAATTGCAACAGCTTCTGCTTGGACATCAACAAGTAGCAAGTAGCTGTTTACCAGCCACACGTCACTCGCTGACACTGACGCTGTGAACACCAAGGTAGGTTGGATTGCCAGGTGTGCCGAAAGCACTTAATGTGTGCTTGCAGTAATGCCTCGCACCCTGCCTCGCACCCTGCCTCGCACCCTGTCACTTCCATATTACTGTGTATTACTGTGTCACAGTCCGATTGGCTTCTGGCTGTCCTGTTCTCAACGTACAGGTCAATGTACCTCAAATCTGAACTCCTGACATCACTTCCTGTCCGCCCGTCACGCTTCTCTCCTAGCATCGGGTCACATTTATGATATCACACATGAGCGCCAGTCTTATTTATGTCTTAAATGGCTTATTTTATGTTATTATGTTGATACTATATTGGGTAATTTGAGTGTAAAGGTGATTATAGGGGTGTTATTTCATGTCTAGAGGGCTCTAATAATGTAATAAGTTAGGAGCCCTTCACTTACTCACAAATCACTGTCAGGTTAGAACCAATTAACCGCGATAAACAAGGGATTAATGTACTGCGTTTGAAAAATACAATACTGTTCTACAACTCCAGCCTATAGCCTATTTCAGAAAGACATGCAAGAGACATTGCAAAGAGACTTATAATATGATGTGTAGTATGTTTTAGCTGAATTTAAACATTTCAGTTAATTTTGAGCTGTTCATGAAAATACAATTTGAATAAATGTAATCATGACTGTCATTTATCTTTCTGTTAATACAAAACTGTGAAAATGGGCATATTTCAGACGTAGTTGCACATGGTGATTAATCATGTGCAATTAATTTAGAAACTGTCATTAATCTGCTTAAAAATAGTAGTAATTTGACAGCCGTGTTTTTGTCTATGTCGGGTCGCAACCAACGTTTAGGTGCATAGCGCCACCTACTGTACCAGAATGTAGACACGTTGTGCACCTACGTAGTTACAACCTGGTAGTCACAATCTTCCATCATAGAAAACACACAAAGAAATGGATATGATGCCACTTTCAAGTTAAAGGTGATGGATTTGGCTGTCAAAGGAGGAACTGTACAATGTTTGCACAAATCTGTCGGTGGATCCTTAAAGCGTGGAGCAGAAAAAATACTATCTTCAATGGGTTTTGAAAGGCTGGGACTACTGCCAGATAAACACGGAGAGCACACCGAAAGACAGACAGACGACGTGTGTGACGAAGGAATTATGACGCTGTTCAGTTCTGACACAGAAGAGGAAGACTTCCGTGGTTTTAGTTCCCAAGAGAACAGCAATGAATGACTTTTCTGGTAGGCTAATGTTATCTATGTTACGTGCACTATTCTGCTCTGTTTAGCCGTGTTGCACCACTGTTTGGAAAAAAGCATCTATTTTATTAAAAGTTTAAAAAATCTTTCTGTGCAATGTATTTCTTTGCACTAAAAATCCCATTTTATGATGTGGACACCTGCAGCTTATAGTCCAGTGCATCTTATTTACATCTACATTTACAATATTTACATGCATCGTATTACAAATCTGTTTTTTCCTCTAAATTTGGTGGGTAAGGCTTATACACTGAAATTTACGGTAATAACGTAGGTGTAAATACAAAGTGGCGTGCTTCAAATATATCACATATTTCTTTTGAAATGTTTTCAAAAAGGGGTAAGGGTGTAAAACACTGTCTCTGTAAATGGCCCTTTGTGCTTTGAAAATAGCACACTTATTTTCTATTCATGTTTTCTCCAGAAGTAGATCTTCAAGGTACTCCAGGCTGAAATGTGGCCATGACAAAACATCAACGTAAATGATTCACAAAATTTATCATCAGGCAGGATGAAATGAGAGTAGGGTTTTGCAAAATGATTATTTCAGCTTTGGCATGCATTCCTGTTTTGCGGGATCCTTCCATTATTCCTGAAGGCGTTAGCACCATGGTAGATATCAACACCACCGCCATTTGCTGCTATTTTTACACCACAAATATAAGGTCGAATGATCTCACAACTGCTTATTTATGATTGTTTTCAGGCTGCTGGTTCATGCTGTCATATCTACTGAAGATGACAGAAACTGTAATGATATTCATAGACACTCATTAAACAATGTCTACACAGTGCCTCTGCATGTTTCAATAGGTCAAACGTAGACTTTTTAAAGACATAATGAATGCAATTTAAGACCCATTTCACAGCCATACTGGCAAAAAAGTACAAAAGACATGAAAGAAAATCAGTGGCCCGCGGCACACGCACAGCACACTGGTTGCTCGTGCTCAAATTATGTTATAGCGTCCTCAAAAACCCAGACTGAAGTTGAAGATGCGTTTGTTTTAAATATAAGTTTTTAAATAAAAGATCTTTCAAAATCATATTTTATTAGGGTTATTGTGGTCAATGAACTGCTCTGCTTGGAATAATGCATTTTAGGAAGAAGTTAACATAGTTGTTGATTTTTATTTTAAAGTCATATTGGTACTTGTCTTGTACACTAAGTCCCCAACTAACGAACACAATTGGTTCCAGACGACCATTCTTAAGTCGAATTGTTCTTAAGTAGGGGAAAAGGTAATATTACCAATGATATAGGTACTACATGTACATGTATACATATACGGTATATGTGTATGCCTGTAAATATGAGTTTGGATGCAGTAGTATAATAAGTTATACTATATATATACTATATATATATATATATATATATATATATATATATATATATATATATATATATATATATATATATATATATAAGTTATATAATACAATTAGCCTTCTAAGATGACACCATGAGTCAGACTGTTATATCGTAACGCAATGTTCGATATAATAATAACGTAATAATCGTAATGACCTCTTGTGATTTCTGATGGGTTGATAAGCTTGTCGTGACTTTTTCTCATAGCACATGATTGGCTCTTGTCAAATAAAGAGCTGCCTGCTCCACACGGACTCGTGTGCACCACAATATGCCATTTTATCATGTGGATATGTGTGTCTTAAAGTCCGGTGCGGCTTACGTATGTACAAATCTGTTTTTCTCTCTCAATTTAGTGGGTGCAGCTTAAACACCGGTGTGTCTTATAGCAGATCATAAAGCAGATCATAAAAGATGGATATGACATCACCCTAACTAACACTAGTCACAGCTCCAGGAGTGTATAAAAGTTGGATTTACTCTGCCGAGTCTTATATAGCTGCCTATCTGTCTGTTAACTGCACAATCATCAAATACATTTGTTCGCAAATAAAACATCCACACAGCCGTGGAATAAAAGTAGGAAAACAAAGGCATTAACAAAGACATTAGTGATAATTAAGGACAAGCTCATAGTTCCCTCAAGGCGGGCTCCAGAGAGCACAAATAGTCCCAGACTGTGTAAATAATGTTGCCATGATAAAGCTAATTTGCATAACTTGATTCTCCGCTCCAGCTGAAGGCTGATTACCTTTATCGACCTTCCAACAGCGCTTTGCAGCAAAACAGTATTAAAAATTAGAATAAAAACTTACGTTAGCCTGTATGATGACCAGGTAGCGCGTTATCTCTTCGTAGTTGAGCCGCTCCCTTAGCACCACAGCGCCAAACAACGTCAGCGGGATGTCGAACGTTCTGTTGGCCATCTGAAACGGTAATGGCTTGCTTCATTTACAGAGCTACATTACAGTACATCACATGTTTAAACTTGCATAATTCAACATGTCCAAAAAGGACCAGGAAGAAGCAGAGCGTATTTAATCCTACACATTTCTACACCTCTCTGCAGTTACTGAAGCAAAACAAACACACTCCCTACTAATCAACACTTCTGAGCCAAAACGAGCTTTAAAAAGGTATTTATGTGCTTGATTAAGTTTGGCCAAGTAGCATTACAACAAAGATTAAATTAGAAGTTTAATATTTCTGTGCTGGAGGGCTAAAAATAGACACACTTTGCAAAAATAATGCTCCCAGAAAATCAATACAGATGAAAAGGGAGAGAAAATAACAGAGTGTGTTAAATCAGATTTCTTGGAGGGAGCAAACGATCAGAATCATCAACAAAACCTTTGAAAAGTTGATTAAAAAGCAAAGAGTTGGTGCGTGTGCCTCCCGGGTCATTTAGGAAAACTCATGACTGACATTTTGGGTTTTGAATTTTGAGATGCAATGTGCCACAAACAAAGAATGCTGCTGTGATGTCTGATTACAATGTTACAGTACATGCATCTTGTTAAAAAAAAACAAAAAAAAAACGTACTGGGTCTCTGGGGTTGTACTGGATGGTGTATTCTATCTGTCCATTGGGGCCATCGTCAATGTCGGTCGCCCCGTTGTTGCCCCAGAAGCCCGAAAAGATGGTGGTGCCCACTGGAGTTAGCTGGAAAAACAACACAAACCTCTTGTAGTCATTGTTAGAATGGTAATAGTAATGCTTTTGTTTTTTTCAAACATGCTTTACAAAGTTACATTGAAGTAGGTCACATGTTTACACTTACGCAATCCAACATGTCCGAAAAGGAATAGGAAGAAGCTGAGCTTATTTATTATCCTACCCCTTCTCCATGTCTGATAGTTTGTTCACTTCCTGTGTTTTTTTTTAAAGATAAAAAATATAGTGTAATTAAAGAAAGACAATTAACATCTCATTTCCAAGACAGTTTTGTGTTATACTCATAATATCAAACATTAGGGAGGCAGTTGTTAGCAACACACTCTTCGCATAATTAAGTGTAGCGATTAACCACTAACTATGCAATATTTTATGCCATTTTTTTTTGCAGAAGTGGACAAAAAAAATAATTCAAACATCATATGTTTAGTTTAAATGTATTTAACTGTGTAGTGGACACTGTATTACATTACATGTTCTAATGTCCTATACAGTAATGTAATGGAGAAATAATTAATACAAACTAATTAGCAATACATTGTATTTTGTCTTTTTTTCCACAATACTTGCGCAGTAATTTGGAAACATGATTTATTTCATTTGAATTATTTTATTTTTTGCCAAAATTCCATTTATTTTTTTCAGTTTCTGTACAATATTTTGGAAGAAAAAGTGCAAAACACATGCCATCCTTAATTTTTATGTTTTTTTCTTTAAATTTAATTGCAGGGTATACAGTATGCAAGTACATATAGTAAATGATTTATAATTAGGGCTGTCAATTGATTAAAACATTTAATTGTGATTAATCACATTTGTCCATAGTTAACCCATAATTAATCACATTTAATTGCACATTACATTTTTAAAAATCTATACAGGGATGTAAATCTCTTTGTGATAAACAATTTGATACACAACTTCAACAATAACTACATGAACTTTAATGTAAAGGGATGTCAGTTTTGGAAATATGGGCCATTATTGTATTCAAAAAATGGAAAAAATGATTAGACCACACTTGTTTCTTCAGTTTATTGATCTATTTTAATGCCTGGTACAACTAAAGGACAAATATAATGATGATAACAAATATAGCTCATAAGAGTTTGATTTAAGAGCTGATATCTATTTCAACTTCCATGGTTTTCTTGATAATAACCGAAATCACTTAAGTTCTTACATGAATAGCTATAGCATTGTACTGCCAAAAAATGAAACTAACTTTTATGAGCTATTTTTGTTGTTATTGTTACATTTGTCCAAACAAATGTACCTTTAGTTGTATCAGGCATTAAAATGAACAAGACACTGATGAAGCAAGGGTGGTCTAATCATTTTTTCCATGACCGTACAATTACAAATCCCACAATTTTTGCATGTTTAATGCAAGCAGCATTTTGTCCCACTTGACGGTCCTTGAACGCACCTTCTAACTTTGTCCCACTCTGCACAGATAACTACTATACTGTATTTTTACCCTTTTTCTTTCATCTCATATTTGTACCCAAATGCTGATACTATGTGGGAATGCATAAAGGTAAGATTTGATGACCTTATTGAGTGCTAATGTGCACATTTGTTGTACACAACCTCTCTGAAAAACGAGTACAGGCTGTATCTGTATTCATTTCGTGCTTTTAATTTGATGTTGTTCCTGTCATAGTTTTACACAATAGATAATAAATAAGATAAATTAGATTGCTAAAATACGTACGTATGTTTAACTGATGTGTTGATGACTAGCTAGTGCACTGCTAATTCTAGCTAATGCTAGTGCTGCTAGCATGGTTGCGAGTGCTGAATTGACAGAAGCTCCTACATAGCTAAACTAGCAGCTGGTACCCACATTTTAACTCGTAGCTTCAAGCAAAAATTCAGCCCAGGGATGGCTCATTTGTAAAAAAAAATACCGGCAGTGCTTCAGTATCTTCCCAGTTCTCTCTGGCAAGGCGGCAATGACGTCGTCCATGACAATTCCAATCACAGTGACAGTAGATACAAATAACTTTGGTGTTGTTGTGAGAGCCATCTGCCAGGGCTTTGAAGCTAAATTTACCAGTCAAAATATCCCTTTCTTTCTCCATTTCTGCTCAGTATTTGCTCCCGCTTGTAACTCCACGGTGACGCTTCCACATACTACAGCCGAAGGTCAAACAGGACGTGTGCACGTTAGTCGAGCGTAATGATTAATGCATTAATAACACCCTACTTATAATACATTTATAAATCATTTTTTCCCCAATAGTATTTTTGCAGGAATAGTGCAAAATCCATATTACATCATGAATTTTAATGTTTTTGTTTTTATTCAAAATACCAAATATAGTTCCATTATATTTTTATAGAAAAACTGAAAAAACCCAGAATTTTTAGGTTTTCTTGTTAGATGTCAAATAATTTCCAGCAATATTTTTGCAGAAAAAGTGTAAAAGACATGTGATTCCCAGTACTTTAATGTTTTTGTTTGTTTTTCTTTGCCAATGTCAGATGTTTTCCCACAATATTTATGCAGAAAAAGTGCAAAAGACACATTGTATCCTGTGTTTTAAAGTTTTTGTTTGTTTTGCTCCAAAATGTCAAATATTTTTCACAATATTTTTGTAGAAAAAGTGCAAAACACACATTGTATTCTGAATTTTAATGTTTTTCTTCAAAACACCAACTATTGTTCCACAACATTTTATATAAAAAGAGAAAAATACATATTGTATCCTGCGTCATGTTCCGCAGGACGAGCGAAGTGCGAGCACTTCCTGTCCTGCGCTCTTACTTTGGTGTGCTACACTTTTGCTGGGGGAAAGCTGCAGCCGCTTCACCGCAGTGGTTTTCTGTGCAGTTGGCAGGTCTTGCAATCAGTAGGGTTTAAAAGCCCAGCGGCACCTCAAGTACGGCGTTGGTTCATTGTCTTGTCGCCTATTGCCTTTGTTATCCTCGCCCATGCTGTCACCTGAACATTATTCTTCCTGCCTGTTGCTACGTTCCAGGACTACGTATTGTGTTTTCACAGAGGCTTTTCCCTCTGTCGCTTTTTTGTTATTGAAATAATTTTATTTGCACCTTTTGCCTCTGTCTCTGCATACCAGGGGTCAAGCATCCGACAGCTCCTCAGATACGTGACATCCTGGATTTCAAATTAATGTTTTTGTTTGTTTTTCTTAAAAATTACAAATATTTTTCCACAATATTTTTGCAGAAAAAGTGCAAAAAACACATGGTATCCCGAATTATGGTTTTTTTTGTTAAATAATTTTCAACAATATTTTTGCAGAAAAATGGTAAAAGATGTGATTCCTGATTTTTTTCACAATATTAATGCAGGAAAAGTGTAAAGGACATATAAGATCCAGTGTTTTAATGTTTATGTTTGTTTTTCTCCCAAATCTCAAATATTTTCTGTAATATTTATGCAGAAAAAGAGCAACAAAATATGCAAACATGTCAAACTTGACTTTAATATATACTATAGTGGTTGTGGTTACAGTACTACAGCGCATGTAGTAATGCAGAAATTATTTTGCATTTACAAAGCAATTGTTTTTCAATATAATTTGAATATTTTACTAGAAACATGTCAGCTTTATTTGGAATAACTAGTGTATATACTGCACAATAAGCCATAGATACAAACGAAACTCAACTTTTTTGTCTGAAAGGCCATTTTCATGAGGAGTACTCGCTCTCTTGTGTTTTTTCTTCAACTATTTTTAGAGGGGAAAACGTACCACTGAACATGAAAGGCAAAACATTGCCAACAAACATTTTTTCTTCGCCATGCTACATTTTTGTTTGTTTTTCCCAGCCATGGGCTTTGTAGCTCTGTGCCAAAATGTGAATCTAATCTCCAAACAGCATGAGAAACGTATGAGATGAAGTTTATTTGGCTACTGTTTCACTGTTGTCCTACGTAAATGTTCCTTTTTGGGTTACCCGCTTAGAATGTATCACACCCATAAATGAAGTACTGACGTGGGTTATAAAGTCGGCCATGAAGATCAACCTGCTCAACTATGAGCACTTTCAATGCCTCGAGATGAGATTTGATGTCCTGCCTAATGAGAGGACTCACACTCAAGTTGGACTAAATCTGTTCCTGCTTATAAGTTACTGCCCATACAGGAGCAGATGTATTCATTTTTAAACACATTACAGCCACATTGACCACATTTACCTTGGCCGATGCATATTTTAATAATCATGCATCTCCTGAATGGCGTGGTAGCTGAAAGAAGGGCTGGGTCAAGTTTTGCACATTATTTTTGCAGAACGGTAGCAAAAAAATGAGCAATCTTGAATTACTATTATTATGTTTTATTCGTGCCACAAACACCAAAAACAAGTAACAGCTGGGGTCTCTAGTGTCGGGTCAGAAAACACCGGCATTAACAGCTGTGGTTGCAGACATCTTCCTGATAGTAGCTGCATTTTCGGTAGCAAAGCTGTCAGCATCAAGCAGATCTACCTACCTCTGTATGCGCTTTAAAATCTTCCTCTTGATGTGAAACTCATGTGCGGTACTCTTGCTTTACTGTTGCTTATAATTATCATCATTAATACTGGCTATGGAGTTACTACAACATTGGTTCTGTTGCTGCTGTGTTGTGCAGTACTTGCAAATAAATGACCAAGTGGTCTACGAGTGCTGTGTTTTCCTTTCCACTTTCTCATGCTTAGTTCTACACAGCATGTAGTAAATGGCATACAATTACAATAAATAAAAGTCGTGTTTGTTTTTTCTGATTTTGAGAGAAAAATAAAAAAACATGGTGCTATTCATTTGAGTTACTTTTAAACATTTTAATTAATTTTAATAATTTAGTTTGTTATTCTTCCAAATGCAAATATAAAAACCATAACAAACACGAAAAAAAGTATATTGTAAAAGTCTATTATACTACTTCTACTACACACTACATGTACTGACTAGCCTATAATGCAGAAATAAGTCAAAATAAAGGTAACAGAAAATGTTTAGTGTTTTCCAGTATGTTACAGACACAGTGCAAAAAAATAGCATATACGTCATCTTGCATATTTTAATAATAATGAGGCATCTCTGGAACGCTGTGGTAGCTGAATGAAGGGCCGGGAGTGATGAGGCAGAGAAAGGTGAAAAAAAAAAGACAGTGGGAAGTATATGGAGTGTGGCAGAGGAAGGGCGGCAAGGTTGAGAAAAGGTGACAGGATGAAGAGCTGCCAGAGGTGAAGGGATGTAGGAAGAGAGGGCTTGAGGAGACAGATTGAGTTGGACAGGCTGTAGAAAATTGCATAATGAGATATTCTGCAGCATCCGCCCGGGTCTGCCTGCTCTGGCAGCCGCCCGACAAGCGCTCCTGTCCAGTTGGAGCTTTTTGCAAGTTATTTCTGCTTTCCCCCGTGGCTCAAGAGAGCACAGGAACAACAGGTTTGGCATTTAAAAGACTATAGTGTAAGCTGCAGAGTAGCTGCTTTCAATCTTTTTGCTGCTTTTAATGCCAACCTCACCCAATAAATTGCATTTATACAAGCGCGCCTTGTCTGTCACTGGCACTGACATGCGACCCTCGGAGAAGCAAAGGAAAATTGGCGAGAGTTCAAGTGATCGATTCTGCTTCTGCTCTATAACTCTCAAGTCGTGACCGGGGAGTCTTGTACATGCCAGGAGGAGTGACAGCCACGGGGATAAGTATCCGCCGATTGAGGCGCGAGTTTTTACCTCGCTTACTGCCACGTAGTATCTGGGCTGCTGGAAATGTGGCGCGTTGTCGTTGCGATCCCGCACCACGATGCGGACCTCGTGGAGGATCACAGTGCCCACCAGCTCGTTGGTACACTGCACCTGAACCACGATGGATTGGATGTACGACGGCGGCTGGAAAACACAACAAGTGCTTACATTAAACGAGTACAGACAGTAAGGTTGAAGAAGCATTTTAATGACTATATCATCAAAAACTTGTACAGTATATACTTCAAAGTAGTCAGTGTACAGCTTGCATAGCTTGGGGGAGTTGAGGCTGACTGAGAAAAAACATGGATTCCAAAAAGTGACAACTGTGACATTGTGAAGCAGAGCATAATCCCCTCTCTTGGGAAACAGTGTTCCGACATGATGACGAAGAAGACAAGTGCCTTGCTGAAGAAGCTGAAGGTGAAGAAATTGCACCTGTGGGGCATCTTCAAGCGGAAGAAAGGAAGGTTGAAGAGCGCAAGGAAACTAACATCCATTAACTCCACCAGTGATGTCATCATGGAAGAGTGGAAGAAGATTCCAGTAACAACCTGTGCAGCTATGGTGACATCCAGGCCCAAGAGGATTAAGGCAGTGCTACTGTAGATAATAACTGTGCTCTTGATATCTTCACTGTAAAGTGTTCCCAGCTATTGAGACATGTGTATTGAGTGATTTCCAGAAGACAGTTTCCCTCAATAAACTGCAGCTCCCCAATTGCCGACAGCACACATGCAGCCCGACTATGCCGCTACAACCACCATGCTTGACTAAAGACCAAAGTGTCCAAAGTCCAAAGTGTTTTATTGGCCCGTGGCACATTCTGAAAATATCATTTAACAAGAAAACCAAAAACATAAAAAACAAAAAAATCTGCTGTAATTTTACAAGAATAAAGTAAAAACATTAAGACAAAAAAGTTATAATTTAATGAGAAAAAGGTTTCACGAGAATTTTATAAGAATAATGTTGTAATATTATGAGGAAAAATAGCATCCCTTTAGGTGCATACAGTTGAAATACTGTATTAAAGAAAAAAGCAGTTTTTTTCAAAGTTGTAACATTATGAGAAACAAATAAAAAACAATGAATAAAGTTAGGTTGTGGGAAAAGTTATAATGCTCTGAGAGTAAAGTCTCAAAATAGAAATAAAGTCATAATTACAACAAGAAAATTTACAAGAAAAAAGTTAAAATAGTTGAATTTTTTTTTTAAATACAGCAAAAATTGAAAAAGCTGCTATAATTTTTTATGAGAGTATGATCCTAATATTATGAGAAAAATGTATGTCATTTTAGTAGCATAGAGGTGAAATATCAAAAATATGTTAGCTTTTAAAAGTCGTAATATTATGAGAAACAAACAAAAAATAAAGCTTTAATTTTTGGAAAACTAGGTTGGTGAAAAGTTATAATATTATGGGAATAAAGTCCTGATTTTACGGGAAGAAAATATTCAAAGATCATTTAAAAAGAAAGTTGAAATATTTGGAAAATTAAATAAACAAGAGAAGACAAATAATGCTGCTTATTCACCTATATCACAAAGCTGAGTATACATTTTTTTCTTTAAATATATATAACTTCTTAGTATATCTATATCTTTGTTTGTTTACAGAATATCCAAGTGGCCCTTGCACCTTTCATTTTTCAGTATGTGGCCCTCGGTGGAAAAGGTTTGGACACCCCTGCTCTAGACACACTTCTCTTGGTGCTCACATGTGCTGCCAGCTATTTAGACAATAATGGATGTGTGTTGAGTCATTCTCAGTGGATGGTACAAGCTATACACTGACTACTCTAAAGTATATTCAAGATTCCTTTCTATAGTGTTGTCCTTTAAGATGTAGTAAAATGTTTTTTGAAAAGTGAGAGGTGTAGTCACTTCCGAGCTGAATTCGATATTGGACTCTCCAAACTTTTAATCAAATCTTGAACAAATCAAAAAGTAAATCATGATTTTGCATCCATACATCTCTGTCGAGAACCCGTCCAGTGCTGTTCAGGTAAAGGGCTTGCTTGGAGGGGTCCAGAATCACCCAGTAGTCATGGTTGTCCCTCAGAGACAAAGAGATGGTTCGGCCCGGTCCCTCGGCCACGCCATTGATCTGCATGTTCTCCACCAACAGGGTTCCTGAATGGACGCAAGGACATGCAACATGTAAAAGGCTCGGGCAGTTCAGGTTAGCTAGGTGAACGGTGGGCGGTGAAGCCATAGAGGAATTGACAAGGAAGGTGGACACAAGAAAGATATGACATTTTTTTTGCAGCAGTCTGTCCTTGTCTCCGGGACACAGTTTCACACAATAATGATTTGTACATACAAGTATGTTCAATAGCGGATATGGCAACAGAAACAGCAATGTGACGGAAAATGCTTGGATGTGGCCTATACGTCCTTATTATTTCACAATGCATATCATTTTCAAAAGAGGTGTACGAGACGAGAAAAGATGGAAAAATAATGAGCTACCTCAAGCACAGAGACATATGTCTGGGAGCATAGATGCATTTTCAAGTGAACTTACTTGAAATAAACTGTGCAGCAAATCTTCACAGAGCCATTACAAGACCCTCGGCCTCAGCATTATTAGTCAAACAACTATTTTGTGTTTGACCACAAAACTGCAGTCAACATTTGCTGCCTCTTAAGACTGATGCATGCATACAACATGTCTGTTTAGAATGACACTCAAGCTTGTAAATGTTAGAATTATAGTTTTTTTTTTTTTTTTTTTTTACCTAAACAGCAGATTTTTAAACTTATAATAAAATAAATATTTTTTTTACAAACACTGTGTGCCAGACAGTGGTGGAACACTGTTAATTAACAGTGTAGAACAGTACACAGCTAGTTGAAAACAGTGCCAAATAGTGCATGTAACATACATAGATAACAATAGCCAACTCTTCTGTGTCAGTATTGAACAGCGTCCTAATTCCTTAGTCACACGCGGCTGTCTTGGTGTGGGAAGGTGGAGAAGGTGAACTGAAGCGGGTGGCGAAAGTGAGGTGAAGAAGGAGGAGCACGTTTGGGAGAAATGCAGTGGAGATGGAGGAAAATTCGCAAGCTGATGAGGAACGGAGACGAGGTGGGGTGTCTTTGAGTGCCGTGGTCATGTAGCAGCATGGTAATAGTCTTCAACTGGCAGTAGTCCTATGCGAAGCAGCCATATTTCCGTGACTTGACAGCCAAATTCATTGCCATCCAACCATTCATCTTCTATGCCGCTCATCCTCAAATCCATTGCCTTTAACCTGAAAACGGCATCAATGTCATTTCTTCATGTATATGTTCTATGATGGAAGCTTTCCACTACCGGGTCGTCACTGCGTCTACATACTGCGTAGGTGGCGGTATGCGCCTAAACGTTGGTTATGACCTGCCATAAACAGAAGAACAAGAACATCTACATCCCATCGTTTAATTTTGGTAGTCTGTGTGAGATGGATAGATAGATACTTTAATCATCTCCAAGAGAACAACACAGCATTTTATGTTTTGTTTTATATGCTTTATTGTATCTGTATTTCTATTTATTTATGTATAGTATACGTGAGCGCATATGATGTGTACGCCTGTGGCGCTACATACATTGCGTAAGGTTTATGTAGGGTCACTTTTGCTAGATATTACATATTATTTCTGCTGGAGTCATCCTCTGGACTTCATAAGAACCACAGTACAGTGGCACCTTTGAGCACCGCCTTTGAGTCATCATGGTGCGTGGACTCCCCCGGCCGATATGGCAGATATGTGTCAACGCGATCGCTGCACAAATTCCAATACGTCCCCTGTTGTTTTTGTTTTCATTCATCATAACAGGCTTTGCAATCGTGGCGGTATATTTATGGTGTTAATTGAATAATCCAAATTCGACAATGTTTTACATTTGATTTTAGTATAAATTGTGTATATAATTGTGCTTGTTGTTGCTCACTCAACTAGAACGACAGGTTTAGCAAACGCCGAGAATGGTGGCTTCTTGGCGTTTTTTCATTGTTTCCTGAACCTTTAAAGTTCTTGAGACAGTAGAGCATGTTCTTATAAATCGCACTAGGTACGACAGAGAAAGAATTAACATAAAGAGGAAATTCATGGACATGGGAGAGACATTGAGTATAAAATATGCTGTATCTTTAGTAAACCATCAGAGCAGAAGGTCACAAAGTATGTTAGAATTTCTAAAAGCCACCAAACTTAGCAAAAGAGTATCATCAATTTTTGTTTGTAGATATATATATATATTATGGGTATAGCCTGTAAGACACAGCGATTATTCACATCCGGAGGGCGCCGGTAGTGCACTGACATAATTTGCATCCGCCGTTAAACGACAAAGAAGAAGAAGACGTGTTCACCTGTGGAGCTATGTACATTTACGTAGGGTCACTTGTGGAATTGTTGGATATTATCCATTACTTCTGTTGGATTTATCCTCTAGGCTTCATAAGAACCACTCATCATAGCGCGTGGATCCTGCGTGGATTCTGCGTGGATTCTCCTGGATCCAGGTTCGTTGCCGCTTTTATATGTTATATTTCCTTTCGTTTTCATTCATCATAACAAGCTTTGCAATCTTGGGAGTTATTTTAATCTTTGCGGTATATTTATAGTGTTTATTGAATAATTCCAAATCCAACAATGTTTTAAATTTGGTTATAGTATTAACTGTGATTGATGTTGCTCAATCAAGTGTGTGCAACGACAGCGGCAGCAGTGTTAGCAAACGCCGAGAATGGTGGCTTCTCGGGGTGTTTTGGTTGTTTCCTGAACTTTCGTTGCCCTTATGATGGACTATCTTACTAATAGCTTTTTCCGAATTACATATTAGTAGTAGTTCTGAAGTATAGGAGATGTCAAATTAAAACATGGAGATGGAGATTAAAACATGACCACACCAAGCATCATGGGAAATGTAGTTTTTAGCCACATATTAGCTGCACTGGTGTATAAGCCGCAGTGTGCAAAGTTTGAGTAAAAAGTCGCGGCTTATGCACCAGAATTTATGGTGGTTAAACAGCTATCTCCTGCTGACATAAATCATGACTGCTACCAATCACACCTGGATGACCTGGTAAATCAGGTGACTAAAGCAATGCAAGCTATCTCAGTGTGGGAAATGTGGGCACCGCAGGTTGAGATGAAGGAACTGAAAACGAAAGTCACAACTATCCGAGAGACTACGAGTAGCCTGAAGCATAAGAAATTCCAATTCCGCATCCCACAGATTGAGAATGAGAATTTAGTGCAACCACCACCAATCCCAGCCCAGTCCATAAAAGGTTAAAGCAACTCTTCAGGTGAAGTCTTCAAAGCTCATTTAATACACAGTATAGGCGAGAGGATAATAAGATAATGAGATCTTCGATTGACGTCCTACAGTACTGGAACTATTGAGAGTCCTTGAGAACAAGTGTGGAAACAATCCCTCGTCATTGAGATCCTGAGGGAGTCACAGGAAGTATCTTCCATCAAGCTGTACAACCCAAGGTAAGCCATTGAACTCATCAGAAGTATGGAAAAGGCCCAAGCAGATTTAGAGGAATTAGAGGATTTTGGTGCGGTGGAAGATCGACCCACTGTACTATTAGTGAAAAGTAATGGATAACATTGGTATGCAATCCCAGGAACGGCGCTTGTACTTCAACCCGTTCTGCAATTTGATGCCATTTCAAAAGAAAAGGAAAGCAACTTTGAGAAAATCGAACAATACAACAACATAGCACAGTGCCTGTAAAAACCTGACTACGCTATTGAGAGAAAGCAAGCATTTACTATAACATCAGCCTCAACGAGGGACTCTGAAAGCAGTAGGACTTGTAAAGTCGAAAGGCAATTTAACACAGGAAGCTATTCAAGAATATTTCAACATTGCCAACAGTTTCACAAGAGTATGCACTGATGAAAATGGACGGCAAAGTGCATTTGGAGTGAAAGAGTGGCCTAAAACAAATGAGAAATTAATATGCATTCAACCACAGTGGGAGGAAATTTTTCTAAAAGAAATGGCCCAAAAGGTCAAATCACCGGTGGAAGAATGACAAAACGCTTTGGAAGACCCCTTCCATTCTTCCCTGGACAAAACATGTACTCCGGACACAACCTTTAATAGGTTAGTGGCCTACCAAGATGAAGAGGCTGAGCTCTTAATGTGTGGGGTCAAAGCCCATACATTTGACACAGACCGAATTGCAGCACAAATGAATCCTTCAGCCAAAGGAGGATTCCAGTCTCTGACAGGTTCACCCAAACTGTGTTCAAGCACAGGAACGAACATCGGAGAAGCCAAATTTGTTCTTGAGAAATTTTACAATAATAAAATTGAAGAAGATACCAGGAATAGAAAAGATTCGTCCAAACAGAAATCAATAGGATCTTGGAAAATCAACCACATATTTTCACTTGTGATACTTCAAATGCAGCTCTCTTTGACCACACCAGCAACAGAACCAATGTTGTAATAGCATTAAGGAGCAACCAGCTCAGTCAGAATTAATACTGCTGATGAGTTCATTGTAAACAAGAAAACCGTGTAACACCTATGAGTATCAACAAATTAAAGTGCATGCAGAGGTAGATACAACTGCTGGATGCTGACCACTCATTAGCCATCCATTTTCTATGCCGCTTATCCTCATCAGGGTTGCGGGGGTATACTGGAGCCTATCCCAGCTGACTTCGGGTGAGAGGCGGGGTACATCTGGGACTGGTCACCAGCCAATCGCAGGGCACATACAGTAAAGACAAACAAGCATTCACACTCACGTTCATACTTATGGACAATTTAGAGTCGCCAATGAACCTAACATGCATGTTTTTGGAAAGTGGGAGCAAACCGGAGTGCCCGGAGAAAACCCACACACGCACGGGGAGAACATGCAAACTCCACACAGAGATGCCCAATGAAGATTCGAACCCAGGTCTTCCCAATCTCCAGACTGTGTGGCCAACATGCTAACCACTAGGCCACCATGCGACCACCACTCTTTATATATGAATTCATTTTCTAAATTATGGTTTGCAGTGCATGAGAATGTGGAAACAACAAAATCTTAGGCCAAATGGTCATTAATTAACAAGTATATTGCACCATCCAGCAGCAACAGAACCAATATTGTAATAGTGGTCAGGAGCAACCAGCTTAGTCAGTATAAATACCGCTAATGAGTTCATTGTGAACAGAATGAAGTGCAACACACATTAGTTTCACACCAACAGCTGAGTAGAAACAGTGCATACACAGGTTTACAGTGCATGCACAGGTAGATAAAGCTACTGGATGTTGACCACTCATCATGTATAACAAATTCATTATGTAGTTTTAAGAATTATTTGGAGTGCATGAGAAAGTGGAAACAAAAATGCAGCTTTCTTTGACCATATGGTCATTTATTAACAAGTATATTGCACCATACAGTAGCAACAGAACCAATGTGTAATAGTAATGGGTAAACTGCTCAGCCAGCATTAATATCACTGATGAGTTTATTGTAAACAAAAAAAACAAGCTGCTGAATGGGTTTGATGAAAGGACAAAGGTAAAAGACAAACATCACTGAAATGAATGCACTTTGTGGCAGGAGAGTCATAGGAGAGTCATAAAAACAATATTTGTTTCTCCATGTGCTTCCACATACAACATCTGCACAAACACACACCGCACAATCTAATATCTGACACCAAAACTGGGTCACCGCCCTGTGTGCTCCTGCAGAAACTCCATTGAATTGCCATTACATGATTTGCTGATGTGGAGAAAATGGCGGGGGGAAATTTAATCAAATTGCCTTCTTTACATTAAAAATAGGATAGAAAATTCATGGAGAGCGTTTCAGCCAATGTGGTCTCAAGGTCCTTGATGCTGGTTTCTTGGGTTGCCTTGCGCAATGAAGGAAAAACACCAGAAGGGAGATTCTGATAATTCAGTCCCTTGTGTTGTACTGTATCTAATTTACCTCACTATGTTCACTATGTTCACCGTTATGTGCCTTTTTGAGAATTTGCGACAGAGTACTGCTTGTGCAGCGCTGGATTAAAACATATAAAGAGAAAATGAGCTTGGACACGCAGATAGTGATACTGGCCACCTTTAGATGTGTTGTATTAGTCATGCAAGGATTAGAATTTGATGATGATCTCTTTCAAAACAGCTTCCATAGGTTAATGTGGCCAAGTAACTGCAACAGCCGGATCCTGACTCTTGTAAAAATATATGGACTGGAAACCTAATTAATGCCACCGGTAAATTCTCTAATTTAAAATTACAAAATGACTGCAGTGAAACAAGTTCATTAAAACAACAAATTGAGCAAACCTAACATGAACTTTGTTTGATATATTGTACAAATCTGCTGAAAATGAATCTGTATGAATAAGACGAGTGGTCGATACCATGCTGGATATTGATACAATTCGCTAATTACCTTAAAACGCTGCAATCTTATTTTGCAGGGGGCTAATGCGCTGCATGGAATAACAATTTCCATTAGAATCCAGTCCTTTCAAGAGTACATATTAAAAGCAGAGCTGTTTACTTGAAGAGGTCAGGGCTGAGGACTGCATGGAATTACACTCATTTTATACACTGATTATCTGATGAATGATTGACTGCGTCGCATCTTACATTTCTCTAAGATGTAGCTAATGCATGCAAATAGTTTCGTCACTATATTATTGGTCACAAGCACATGAATGACGACAACGCACACACACTGCGCATACGTAGTACTGGCATGTTTATATTGTGTGCATTGTACTTGCCTTGTATTCTAATGAATAGATCCATTTTAAACTCTGATTAGTTTTTTATGTACACAAACAGCCACAAATGAACTCCATCTTGAAGGACAACAAATCCCATTACTGTGCAGCTGAGACACAGTGCACAAAAGAAATGAGCTACAAATAGAAAGGAAAATACCCTCGTATGAAATATTTCACAATGGGAAAATATGTAAGTGTATGTTTACCTTGATTATGAGCCTTGTTTACATCATGGGTAAGTCTATTTGCTACTACTTCTATAGAAGTAGTTTGTTATTAAGCATTAGAAGATCAGCATCCAGCAGCTTTGTCTAAACTCGTGCGTATTACGTTTGCCATACTGTTGTTTACAATGAAGTCAACAGCAGTATTAATGCTTGCTGAAATGTTTGCTCCTTCCTGCCATTTCAGTATTGGCTCTGTTGCTGCTGTGTTGTGAAATATATATAAAATATAAAATATCTAATAATGTAAATTAAATTAATTCAATTCCATGTCCGCACTAAGTAAAATGGGAGCATCATTATATTTTTTCAGTAAGTCCCTTAAAAATATTTCCATTTCCATTTCAAATTTTCATTGAACACTGAACTAAAATTACACTTGTTGCGCTTGCTTTGTTCCGACGCTCGATTAAAAATGTTGCCTCCAGTCTCAAAAGAGGTTATGAAAGACTGCATCTGCTCCACTTAGCCTTTTTATGATTCAAAAGACACAGGTGGAGCAGTAAGACTTCCGTTGACACCTGAGCTCAAGTTTGTGGAGAAGACACGGGCCCTCCAGCAACGGCAACGCTCAGCTGAGGCCTGATGAATATTAATGAGCGCAGGTTACACGCCGGCACCAATTGGCAGCTGTTGAAAAAGGTCAAGAACTTCTCGCTGTATTTGCACAAAGTTTGGGCAAGACTATGTTAAAAGTTCCTGTAGCGTATGTCCTGATTCAATCAGGTGGTAATTGAATTAAAACTTACCATTGGGACTCTCCTCATCTATGGCAACAATGGTAGCAGGAGGACCAGAACGAGAAAGTTTGCATTCTGAAAGACAAATTATAATCATTAGAATATTCATCATATTACAAGCATAGAGACACATCCACAGCGTATTTATCATTCTCTACAGCAAATGCAGTTATAAGATGATGTACTGTATAGATAAGACTTGTGATGCAAGGTTGTACAGGATTAACATACAAACATTTATAGACGAAAGGAAGAGTAGAAATACTCCTCACCTTCATATTGCCAGTCTGTAGCAGGAGACCCACAAGCGGGAGGGAAGAAAAGATGAAGGAAAGCAGCCAGAAAAAACGAGAAGAGGAAAAAAATTAGAGAATAAATCTTAAGGCAGTGAGTGGCTTTGAGGTTTTGAAAAGAGCACACAAAACAGCACCTGGAAAAAGCTGTGCACTCTCAGGTGCAATGTTGACATGTAGTATGCATATTTTCCACCTGCATTCATAACCACTTTAAAAGAAAAAAAAACACCTCTTTTGAAATGATTTGTACCCAAAGCAAGAGTCTGGAGGTGCCAATGTGGCATTCAAGTATTCAGAATGGTCTCGTCACTCAACAACATCATTCAATCTCCAGGACAGTCAACCTAGCGTCCATGTTTTCTGTTGCTTACAGTTTGGAAGGCCACCGAGCAGTTTTTCCAGAAGCAATAAATACGTATTTCATAGAAAACTATAAATTCATAGTTGTGGTTGGCCACAATGTATCACACAGTGCATCCTCAAATTGTTCACAACATTCTTTCGAAGCCATAAAAGTGGTTGCAAAAAGAACATTGTTTTGCCTTTTCTATAGTTCTATTAACTGTGACGTCCAACACAACAGCAACCACTTGTGAGTAGTTATACTTCATTTTAGTTTTATTCTAGGATGACATGCAAGAAGAAGTTTAAACAATAGCATATCTGAATTGTGTTGTCCAAAATCTGGCTTTAGCCTGGATTTTAGACAGTTTAAAAGTGCTTTTAGTAAGTCCTACTGGGGACTCGCGAGGTCGTGTGTGTGTGTGTGTGTGTGTGTGTGTGTGTGTGTGTGTGTGTGTGTAGCTTTAATGCTAATGAGCTGTGTTTGTCTGTCTCTGTCTGTCTCTGTACCTGTCTCTGACAGAATGTGTGTCTCCAAAAAGCACTATTTTACACTTTATCCATTTTGTTCATGCACAATAGTATTCCTTATTTATAAATCAAATATTTTCATAGTTAGAGCATAGAAAACCTGTTTGCGATCTTCTAAATACAATTTGTAGCATTATTACAGCCCCACTAGACATGAACTAACACCCCTACAGTAAGCTTTACACTCGTATTACCCAATATTGTAGACACAATAACAGAAAATAAGCCATTTAAGACTAAATAAGACTTGTGCCTGTGTGCGTTGCTATAAATCTGTCTAGGGGACCAGAGAGAGTGGCGGACAGGAAGTCAGGAGTCAGGAGTTCAGAGTTTAGTTTCAGCTTGCCAAGGGTTACAGCCACAACAGTAGCATGTGTTTTTATTTGGAATTTTTATTGGGGTTATTGTGCCTGTTGTGAGATAGTTCAAACCTGCCACAAATGCCTGTTGTTCCGGTACTGAAGTCAGGTGCTTGTGTGCCTCACCAAACATTACAGTAACATTGCTGATACATAGCGACTAATGTAGAATACTACGTCGTTTGAATATCTTATATTCGTATTATAGTTCATGGATCAATTTTTTGTGTGAAAATGCTCAATTTAGGCAAAAAATGCGTAACAAATAATACGTAAATATACCTGTACATACACTACCGGTCAAAAGCTTTAGAACACCCCAATTTTTGCAGTTATTTTTTTAATTTCAAGTCGATCAAGTCCAATGAATAGCTTGGAATGGTACAAAGGTAAGTGGTGAAGTGCCAGAGGTTAAAAAAAAAGGTAAGGTTACCCAAAACTGAAAAATAATGTGTATTTCAGAATTATACAAAATACCCGTTTGTGGGCCCTGAAACAGGGCCCACAAACGGGTCAACAATTTAAAGCTGTTCCGCAGAAATGGAGGTTGATCAAGCCTTGGCAGTTGGTGCAACTAATTCCAGGTTCCAAGTTCTGGAGTAAAATCCACACAAGTGGAGTTGAAAAAAAAAAATTGTAGCCTAAATTAACTACAGTTGACTTGGCAGTGCATTATAACGCCTCTGTTCGTCAATATATCACTATAGTGATATACCATATAGTGATATAGTAGACGTACTACGATGTGTACATTATCTTGAAAATCCGCCTTTGCATTATGAATGTTTTTTTAATTGTGCGTGTAGGCATACGCACATGTCTACCACTGCACGAAATGAAACCAACTCCCGTGAGTCAATAACTCCATGTTCTGTTATTAAATGATGTTTAAAAACATGAGATCATGTTGTGCATTTTTTTTTACACATAACAAAACATTTTAACCGTCCACACACAAACGCTGAAGCCAAAACGCATAGAAAAATATGCATCTTTAAAATATGTGTATTCATGTGAACATAGCCTTACAGGAAATATAGCAGACAATACGACAGGTTTGTTTGGTTTGCTCATTCATCCAACACTTGAAGCTCAAAAGGTGGAAGAGAATTTGCCGTCTGGATCCTTTCTAATTGTGCATGGTGTGCCAGTCAGTAACAGTAGTCACTAGTTAGTAGACCAGCTGGCCTTTCAGAGTGCATTTGTTTGGGGGTGTACGTGCATGACGGATGTGCATCCCCCGCTTGGCTGCCTCTTTATTCAGTGTAAGTCAATGCCCCTCGTTGTCTATTACGAGGCAGCCACTTGTTCCACATTGTGCATCTCTATGTATTTTTCGTAGTAGCTCGCATACTTGTCTTCCTTCTGTCTTTTCTCATCTGCCCCCAGGTTTTACCTGTCAGTCTGCTTTGCTTCTCCAACCATCCCTACTAAATGAAATGAAACGCTATCAGTCAGGGCTGTAATTTAAAATGACAATGAGATCACGCAATGAAAGTGGCCAAAATCTTGTGAAAGGCCATAAAAAGATATGACGGTAATTTGAAGGAGTCCATCTTTCAGATGTCTGCGCTAAAATTACAGTAATATTGGAGGCAATTCTGTGAAACTAACACGAGTATTACAATGGAGATGAGATTGGCATAGATGCAACACCCTGTTAGCGGCCCTAAATTGAATCATGCGCCGCAGTAATTTGTGTTATCTCTGCATCGCAGTTGAATTAACATAAGGTCTGGTCTCACTGTGGAAAACTCACTATGGGGGATGATTCACAGGAGTATGAATTGCAAACCCACAGGGTCTCATTGTTGCGATATGAGACTGTTACAGCATTTGTTTCATGCTCTACCTGTCACACTTTCAAGATTGGCATCTGTAAAACTTTATTCTTTTATGATAAAGCATGAAATGTATGACTTGTTTCAGATTTGTAATCAAGAACGCAATTTCTTTCAAAGAATATCCGCCATTTGACTGTCTTAATGGTTGCCTAGCCTAGCATAGATTTTATGAACATCAAATGTGAGAAAAATCTAACATCCTCCTCATTTGTTTGCTCAGACGGTCGCTTTTGAAGTTCTGGGTTTTCATGATGTCATGAGGAAACCCTCCTTCCTTGTGGACATGGCATAGACGAACCCACCCCTCGCTAGTTGAGCCCACCCTCATGTATACGCCCACCACTTTGGAAAAACACAGGCTTTGCTACACATCTTAAAACAAAGCTCTGCCCATTATCCTGTCAGTCAGCTACAGACGTGAGAGCTGTAAGTTTGACTATTTTTTTTTCTTCAGCAAATAGGCTAACCTAGCATGATGTTGCTGTTAAAATGCAATTGTAATGTTAGCACTGTAGCTCACCTAGCTATGCTAATATTTGTGTCCTCTTTATATCCTCCTGTACGTGATAAATGTCATCTATTATGTTGGACAAGTGCAGAGTTACAGTGTACAGCTAAACATAGCTAATTAGCATTAAAGCTACAGACACAAAAGAGCATATTCCCAGAAGGCTTACTAAAAGCACCTTTAAACTGTCTAAATTCCAGCATCAAGTCTACATTTTGGAGCGCTTTCCATACACGATTGTGGAACTTCTGGGACTTCAAGTTGGTGGACAAGAAGGCTTTCTGTACTTACTTGCTGTATTTTCAACACTTCTTAATTTAGAGACATTTTCCACACTGCCAGATCATCAAGCGTTCTCTTGACTTTCGATGATATCCAATCTGTGGTGTTCAGTCAGGGCCAGCAAGGCCACTATCAGAAGCACTGACATACATTAATAACTTACATTCTGGTATTTGTTCCATGAAATTCTATTAATTTACTCCAACGGTCAATTACTTTTCATTTAACAGCATGTCTCTTGGCTGCACTGCTTCTAGTAGTGTAGTTGTATGTTTGATATCAGTTTGATATGTTGCCATATCAGTGCTATCTGCCTAGAGGATTCCGAATCAGGAGTGCTGGCCCATGTCACATAACTCTATTAGCAATGCTGCTTTTTTTTTAAATAGTCAATCAGACTTCAGATTCGCCTCTCAGCCTCACAGTGACAGCAGCACTTTTCCATCCTCTGATTGGTTTATCAGAGCAAAACTGTTCTACGAGCTAAGTCAAGCCCACAATGGCTGACTGAGCAGGAGAAGTGGTCGGAGCATTCTGTCTTGTTCTTGGCTTGATGTATGTTGTGGCAACAACCCCACAATGCAGAGCGCAGGACCCAAATGCAGGTAAAAGTATATTTTTTATTAATTGTGGAGCAGGGCAAGGATCTGGCTACAAAGAGAAATAATGACAATGCTCTGACAAACCAAGTAGCGCACACCTGAACTAAATAAAATCGTAATTAAAATTACCAGCAGGTGTGAGTGAACAAAAAATGCCAAGCAAGAAAACACAGAGCTGGGCAAAACAGGAAATACTACAAAATAAAGGCATAAAACAGGAACTAAGGCATAAAAGTGAATACAAACCAAACTTTCAAGCGGGATAACTCACGGAGCATGACAAGGGGTAGCGTGCCCTCCAACCACAAGGTCCTCTCCTCCCTTTCCCTCTTTGAAAACTAGGTGAAAGTGATGTTAAATCTTAATTTCTCCATATGTCATGTTTGTGGCATTGTTTTTTAATTTAAAACTGTGCATGCTAAAAAGCCTTTTACTGCCCAATGAGTACAATAACAGTCAAATTAAACCATCCAACCATAATCTCCTCTCCTCCCACTCCCTTTTTGCAAAACTAGGTAAAAGTGATGTTAAGTGTTCAGTTGTCTATTCATTTGTCATTTGTAATTTTTTTTTGCATCATTTTCAGCATGTAAAACTAATTACGGTCTATAAAATGTGTTTTGTGTTAAGATTTTATGGTATGAAACAGATTAATTGGATTTGCATTCTATGGGAAAATTTGCTTTGGTTAGAGTCCATTTTGGTTTGATTCTGACCTTCTGGTACGGATTAATGAAGCAAACCAAAGAACCGCTGTATTGCTTCAGGTGATGGAGTAACGTAGATGTTTGGAGTCGTCTGAACCCTTAATCAACAAGCAGTTCTATTCAGGCTCATTACATTTGGCTGAGCGACAACTTTGCACCAATCACCAGCGGAAACTAGTCACTAACTCAAAGTTACAAGCTGTAATGTACGTCAGGCTTATCGGTGACAATGTATTCTAAGATAATTGTTATAATTAGTGATACAGTATTGGTGTTGCGGCAATCGGGCAGACACTTATTGTGTTGGAGTTCAATGCACATTTGCAAATTGTACCAGTTTTTGTTCACTGCCACTCCAGTGTGTAGAAGTTGCATTCTCTTATCCACTGGTGAGAATACAGTCTTCTTGTGGAAGTTTCCAGAAGAAAAAAAATAATCAGTGAAATGACTTTGTGCACGAGGCAAAGTGAATAAATCCATCTGATGCCAGGTTTCTTTCAGGCTGATGAAACGCTCCACAGAGAGCCGTGCAAGGGGAACAGGGGTGACGTTTTTAAGGTGTAGACCACATAAAGGAGAGAGGGGGGCATCTCTATTCAGACAACATCACAGGGAATCAATGGGAAGACTTTGTGCTTTTCACATTTGTTATCCATCCGATGCCTTCTAACTGAAACATTGAGAGCATCAATATTTTCTTTATTTACTTCATGAATTCAGTCCATGTAGACTTGGCAGGCCGAAGAAGACGGAAGGCGTTGCCAAGAAACTCTCAGTGAGGACAAAGACGTCTGGGAGGTGACCATGACGACAACACCAACTACTGTTGCTGTCTCCACAAGACGCAAGCGCAACATTACACAGACTAATCAACACTCAACACACACACAGACTCTAGCGTTACCATCAAATATACATGCTGGACGGTGACTCAGTGGAGCATCTGGCTGATAAAGACTATCTTTGTGTGTGTACAAAGTCAGGATCATAGGATACAAGGATGAGTCACAACAAAGAAGGTCTGCTGCCTGGAACCAAACAGACTGACTTTGGGATGGTATAACATGCCTTTAAAAACTATAAAGTAAAAGAACAGAAAATAACTCTGAGGATGATATTTAACCAATTCAAAGATGTAAGGTATGATAACAATAATGGTGAATTATACATTAGGAATGATGAAATTATCTATAACTAGAAAAGCACTTGGAGAGCACCGACCACCACCAAGCGCCATAGTTCCCCCCCATTTTGTTTCACACCAAAATAATAATCCTACATTTTTTTGGATCAGTCTTTGATATTTTTTAGAACCCTTGTGGAAACTCCTGTATTTTTGCTCTGACCATTTTTTGTGGAGTTATATGCACAAATGCCAAAAATGGTCATATCTGGCAATGTTAAGGAATCCTTTAAAACCCCCCCAAATTTAATCAGTTCTTCCATATCTCATTTCCAACAATTCCTGAACATTTCATCCAAATCCATTCAAAACTTGTCAAGTTATTTTGAACACAGATACAAGCTTTGCGCTTGGCAGAGGTAATAATGATAAGATTGACAATAACTGTTATTAATCTGATTGGCGACATCACCATCACTGCAATAAAACAACATGACAATACAGGGTTTCCCCTAGGATTTTTTTAAGCTGTGGTGGTGGGCTGCATGGGAGGCAGACTGCCGCCGTTGTGTTGTGCCTCCACTGCGTCGCTGTGGCATTTTTTATTTTTTAATTTTTTATATTTAAATATACTGTTGGTAATAATGTCAACATTAGGGTCTTTTTCACAGGCTTGAGCAACAAATGCATGAATTAACTTTAAATGCCTTTCTCGCTGCCTTTTCTTCCACTTCTTATCTGTCAAGTGCCAACAGGGCAGACAGGTGATTCCGCTGCATGTTTTCCAAAATAAAGTATAGTGAAACATTTTTATGATATTTGATAGATATAGATATTTTATTTCAAATTAATTGTGTTCAATATGTAAATAATAGGCTATACATGTATACAAAGACATACCTCATACTATAAACATAGAGGATATATATATTTATTTATTTTATTTATAAATATGAGTATTTATGTTCATTGTACATGTATATCAAGGGTGCACACAATCAAAATGATCTACAACTTACTATAAAACATATACCATGTATAAAATCTAACCAGTAAACTTTGCAACTACTATACTAAATACTAATGATTAGTATTTCACATTCACAGTTTCAAAGTTTACAGGTCATCAAAGTAGTTGATATCGTTCGGTAATTCGCAGTTCAAATCAATATGGCAATAAAGGTAATTACACATAATTCCTCAATAGTTGTGTACATAAACTGAGTAATATGTCAGTGAAAATAGCTACGTAGCGCTCATCATGCATTATGTCCAGGTAGCATTTGCTATACAACATTACAGATACTGTATGAGAAATTTAAGGATTATGCAAAAGACAATTCAGCCGTAGTCAAGGCAACATATAGTCAAGGGTTTCAGCAATGGGCACATCTTCCAGTTCCTTGTGAAATAGTAGTTTAACCAACGAACTTGGAGAAAACACATTTCAATAGTATAGTTCATGATGCAAGTTGCATTATCCATGTGTTTTTCGCCTCTTTTCTGACCTATAAATGTTGTTACAATGTTGTATTCTCGTGTTAAACAACTCATTTCCTAGGTGTGGCAGCTTTTATTGAGCCGTAGCACCCTGCCACGATCCATTACATGTAGCAGAAACCCTGCAATACCATGAATAAACTAGAAAAGCACCTAGAGAGTGCAGACTTTCGCCAAGCGCCATAGTTCCCCCAATATTGTGATTTACACCATAGATATTAGTCCTACATTTATTTTATCCACATACTTAGATTGCTAATCTTAGCATGCTAGCAATGCTTACATGCTAAAGTTACCATGTTAACACGTAGCATAATAGTGCTAAGTGTTTATATACAGTATGTGTCTAGCTATGAATATGGCTAAAAATGCTACTATGCCAATGTTAGCATGCTAGAACATTAGCAACAACATTAGCACGCAATATACCCGGAAGGCTAAATGTCCCAAATGAGTTGAGAATTTTGACTTTGGAATGATCTGAATCAGTTGCGAAATGTGGAAGTATTTAGAACTCTTTAGATCAAAGCGTTTTTGCATTCCGAAAAATGAGAATGTCAAAAAAAAGTGGGAATTCTTGGTATGTGGAAAATGGCATGAATGTCCCTATTTAGTTGAATTTTTTGATAATGGAACGGTTTGAATCGATTGAGAAATGTGGGAGTAGCTAGAAATCTTTAGATCAAAGGCATTTTGCATTCCGGAAGAAAAAAATGTGGGAATTTTTGTGCTAATAGCATGACTGTTCTGACTTTGTTGAATGAGTTGATGTTGGAATGAGGTGGATTGGTTGAGAAATGTGGAAGTAGTAGTAGTTAGGAAAGGAAAAGTGTGAATTTTGGTAAAATGTTGTATTTTTTTTCAGTATAAATATAGGTAGCCTGAACGTCCTGAACATGTTGAACAGTTTGATGTTGGAGTGGCTTGAATCGGTTGAGGCAGTAATGGCATGTAATATTTATTATTTGTAGGGAAAAGGGTGAATTTGGGGAATTTTTAAAATTTTGGAACACCCCCAAAATGTTATCAGTTCTTCCATATCCCATTTTTCGACAATTGCTGAAAATTTTTATCAAAATCTGTTCAGAACTTTTCAAGTTATTTTGAACACAAACAGACAGACGGATAAACACCAGCAAAAACATAACCAACCAAATATGATGACATACTGTATAACATATGAACGTGATCAGTAAATACAGTAAATTGCCACCTTTTATGAGAAAACAGTGTCAATAACTAGGGTTCAGCATCGTTTGAATTTGATCAATCCAGTTCCGACATGCACTTACATGGGTGCAGAATATCAAACAACAAAAGATTTGTCTCTGAGCTGTGAGTCTTGAGCTACCATATTAGCACGAGTATAGTTTGCTGCCTCAGTGCTGAGGTAAGCTATTTTTTTAGCACACCGTTATTTTGGTGTCGCACGTAAACAGGATGGAGTGCACATTGCCCTTATTTTGAAGTCCGGAAGTGTGTTGTGTGGGTTGAGAAGGTCTCTGGACTTTTGCTAAAAGAGACGCGCTGATGATATACATGAATACATACATGCACATGAGCTTTCACATCAGCGGGCATCCTGACAGAACAGTCATTTGTTGTTTGACAGGGGAGTCAAACAACAAATGACAGATGTCATTTGTTGTTTGACTTCCCTGATTTTGACTGTTTAGAGGAAGTCCAACGTAGCGCATCAAGGACGGGTTACTGAATCTGGAAGTGTTTAATCATGTTGGCAGTGCAGCATCCTTTGCATGATATTGTGTTGCAAATGTTGCACTGAGCTGACGACTCTTTTTTAATGGCGTCAGCCAATAGAAATCGGAATGTTAGGCCCGGTTCCCATAGATGCTCCAGACTTGATGCCCAACCCTACCCATAACACTACTAGTTAGGGTACATACCAAGTTCACACACAGAACACATGAAATGAGGGACAGGAAGTGCAGTATAAATGTCCATCGTCTAATCTACTTTTTCAACACATACAGTATAGTGCAGCCAGGCCTTTGGCTTGCAGAGACATAGGTAGCGATCGTGCCAATGAGAAGCCAGAGATTGAAAATGCTCCTCAGTGGATAAAGACTTGGCATTCTCTGTGAAATACATAAAAGGATAAGACCAAAGCTGTGTGCCATCAGTGTTCAGTAGAGATTGAGAACAAAGCTACAAACTGTCAGTGTACTTGGTCCTTTACTCTTCCTGATGTATACTGATGACCTAGCTTCACCCTTAGAGAACGACCTCCACCTGTTTGCAGACGATTCAACTCCTTATGTTACCATTGAAAACCCAAAACTCAGAGAAATATCTGCAGAAAGCCTGCAGCGACACTTCGATGCCATTGAAAAATGGGCTTCTGAATGGTGCATCACTTTCAATGCCAGTAAAACTGAGGAGATGATCATCAGCAGGAAACGAGAGCAGAGTCACACTCCTCTCCGCTTCATGAAAATGAAGCTGATACCAACGAGAAGCATTACTCTCCTTGGGTTCATTATTACCAATACCTTAACATGGACTCCTTGTATCAAAGGATTATACATCCTGAGACCTCCATAACCAAGCACGAATCACCATCTGCAAGGCATACATACAAACCCTGGAGTATGCGTGTCCTATTTGGAGTGGAGCAGGCACCACAGCACTTACACTATTAGACAGGCTGCGGAGGAAAGCCCTCCGATTACTAAAAATCGAGAAACCACTCAGCAGGAATTCTTCCACTCAAACATAGGAGGAAAGTTTCATCCCTTTGCACTTTTTACAGACGCTTCTTCATGAAACCATCCATTGAAATAGCTCGAGTCCTGCCTGATGAAAGAACAAACGCACGCATACCTCGATCTTCTGCAAGTACTCCTACGTAGTCAATACTCCCAAGTCCAACACCCAGTGTCATCTTCCTTCCTACACCCCAAGAACAGCCAGGTTGTGGAACTCCCTCCCACCAAACATGTTTCCAGATCTCCTAACATGAACTGTTTCAAGTCAGTAGTTAATGCACATTTTTTGAACAGTATTATTAGCGAATGAAATGCAAATCGGCTTTTTGTGTCGTGGCTATTTATATACATTACATTTTCATCTATTTGATGGCACCACCAGGCCTTGAACCTGCTAATAAAAAATAAAAAAAATAAAAATTAACGTGTTAACGGCGGTATCTAATTTGTGACATTTTAGTGTAATTAACGTACGTGTATCATGGAAAGCCACCCCTCTTTGTTATGACAGCACACGGAGGTACAGTGTAGCGTCCCCACAGACTCACACAGAGTCTGACACTATTTATAACTTTATTCTGAACCCACACATCAACAGCAGTGCACTTCCATCACCATATACTGTATGTGTCTCCAACTCACAAAACGTCTCTCCTCGGACACTTCCTCATTCTCACCGCACTATCGCGAGGTACATTCACTGACACTCAGAGCATTCCAACAGCATCTTTATTATGTGTGTAGGTGTGGTCTAAATAAACATAAAGACAAAGAAAGGCTATACATGGATATTCTTATTAGGGCTGTGTTTGACTAAGGATTTTCATAGTCGAATCTGACTCATTAGATTTTGACCATAGTTGTTTTTTTGTTTTTGTGAGCACACCTAGTAAATAGATTTCATTTGAAAAATGAAAAAGACTAAAACACTCAAATAAACATGGTAGGTGTGCAACAACAGTACTTTTATTTATTTATTGACAGAGACAGCAAGACGAACAAAACAGAAACAAGGTGGGTATATCACACATCAGAAAAGTCCACATAGAACAGGAACAACATGGCTTGAAAAACAACAACTGCCCAAAACCTTCAGTTAGTGGTCTAACTTCTTGAATTAAAATTCACTGTTGGGATCTAAAATTGAGTTGGCATAACAGCCTTACTCATTTTAAATGATATTCAATCATGTTCAATGGTGTTCAATGGCGTCATGTTCAATGATGAACCAATGATACTTCCACACTTTGGATGATTTTTTTAGTAGCCATTATGAGCCAATAAGCCCGTTGATGGTGACAGTCTTCCTAGCGCTCAAAGCTCTCTCTTACCCCATCTCCTTTTGATTGTGCCACTGAAGTGGGTGATTTTATTTATAAGAAAAACAAAGACATGTAGTCAGAATGGTACAATCTTGACCACATGACATTGTCATACAATTCGACTGCAAGATTGATAGTCGAATCAGACTCCTCCAAATGGAATCATTGAATAGTCGACTATTCTAAGACACCGCTAATTCTTCTCACTTACACTCAAATTAAGTCACTCTTGATGTAAAATATAATCATTAAACTCACTCATTGTTTCACATAACACACACAGGTTATGCTGGCCAGGTGCTGTTGTCTTAATGCACAAAAGTACAATTGTTGTACAATTTGTTGTTTTTAAGTATGCTCGGAAATCTTAGGATATACACTGAACGTGAACTCCACTTCAATTACGTAATGTCTTTGAATGCAACTGCTCATTTCTCATAACAAAGTTAAAGTGTGATTCAAATGTTCTGCTACTAAAGAGACTAGTGTTGGTTACATTTAGTACATTTTCAGACATGGTATCATTTAGCTTTGTTTAAATTTTCTGTTTATTTGGAGCTGTTAATACTTGTACATACTAACAATGTTCCCTCGCGCACTGCCCTCGAGCTGTCTACGCACCGCAAAACCATGCTGCGCACAAAATACAATCCAACCTGAACTGTGAATGAAATAAACACATAACAATTTATTCTGTACCATTTTGCAATGTAACGGAGTGAGTGCCAGGAAACAACAACAAGCGGAACACATAACACAATGATGAGCACCATCCAGCCAATGATAAGATCCTGTTTGCCACAGCCAATTAATTTATTAACAGCGCGTTACATGGTACACGCCGCTGTTTATGGCAGGTTAGCATATAGCTAATGCTGCTTGCTAACCCTGTATTATGGCTAAACAAACGAACAGAGCAACAGCGTCTGCAAAAGCGCTGCTTTATAAAACATGCTGCAAAGCCGAAGTAGCAAGCCAGTTTTCTGAGTGAAATGTGTGGACTGACTGTGTGGCGTAACCGTGCATGTTTTACTACCGTGCTTTTATTTTGATGGCTAGACGTACCGCATACAGGAAGTGTTACGCCGAGTTAGTGTTGCTGAAGGGACCGAAAGGTCGGTTGTGAGTTACTTTTATTTTATTTTAATATAGACAAAAGTAAACATATACAACAAACATGGCATCAATTTGAAGTATATTTCCATGATAACATAGTGCCACAACTGGGTGCTTTAAAACAGAAAGTGAAAGTCAAATAAGGAAATTAAAGTATACCTATTTAACAATATAAATGGTAAACAAGATAATAAATTGAAAATAAAATTGTAAACTATGGGTTTTCTACAATATTCAGATGGTAAATTGTATGAGACCATGGTTTATTTTGTCTGAGGTACAGAATAAAGAAAGCTACATTGTGGAATCCTCCTTGCCATCTGTTTGAAACCACTCATACACAATATGACAGAATGGAAGTCCTCAGTTCTCAGGTTTTGAACATACTTCGGTTTTGCGATACTACAGTGTGCATGTCTGATGCCGCTCACAGAGGTCCAAGGAATGCTCAGGTCGTTTTTGTGTATGCTCAGATACTTGGAAAATTAGAGGGAACATTTCATACAAATATATATAGTTGTGTACTAATCATTTGACAGCCCTACTATTTAACACAAAAGCTAAGCAGTTGTTGTGTTTTGCATGTTGCTCCCTTACCACAGGGGTCCCCAACCAGAGATGGACTACTACACTGTGTTTTTTCCCTTTTTCTTTCACCTCATATTTGTACCCAAATGCTGATACTATGTGGGAATGCATAAAGGTAAGGTTTGATGACATTATTGAGTGCTAATGTGCATATTTGTGTGACGCACAACCTCAAGTGAATTCATGCTAGCACACTACCTGTTACCACACATATCAAACGTGGAAGTATACTCTTCTCTGAAAAACGAACTCCAGGTTGGTACTGGTGGATGGTCGTTCTGTGTTTAATTTGTGCTTTTAGTTTGAGGTTTAGTCCGGTTGGTCAGAGATTTGTGGGAACACCTGTCGGCCCGTTGGTCCAAAAATGTTGGGGACAACTGCCTTACCGTACTGACAATGAACAGAACCGTAACCTTAAATCCAACATACGACCAAACTGATTATGGCATAGTGTGTTACTTTACTTGATAGTGTGTCTACACACAATATTTTGAGCCCATTGAGCCCATTTATAGTAAAGGGCTCATGACAGGGCTCATGACAGCTGATGTGACTTTGCAACTCAATAACCCATGTCGCGAGTCACTACTGAGCAAAGCATTGCCCCCCTCCATATCAACACCAAATGGACTAATTTATTTTGTAGGCTTTTTGCCCGAGAGAACATTTGCTCTGTGCTTGCTATTCTTTTTATTCACCGAGACATATTGAAGGTGTACAGCAATGAAAATGTGAGTTAAGATAGCTCATTACCTACCTCATAAACATAAAAATCCTCTTGGAGAGAGGTTTTACTGCAGTAATATAATGCCACACCAGTTTGGACTAGCCATGGGGTGTCCTAATTGTAAATATTTGTATTTGTTTGTGTGCACTAACTCTTTTGCTCCTGAAGCGCTGCACATAAAAAGGGTGAACATTTGTCAAAACATGAACGCCTACTGTTTTGCCTGCGCTATTTTCTGACAAATACACCACATGGTGGCACTGTTAGTCAACAGCATTGGTCAGACTGACTTGAAATTTCTCACACGGCTCATTGCTACCCACTTTAACTAAATAGCCAAGCACATGTCTATAACATATGAAAAATATCTGTTGAAAAACATGGCCGCCATAACCTAAAGCATCTGACTAATTGTCCATAAGTCACTAACTCTAATGATGATCGAACTTTGAGGATATCTGTATTACATGGATGCTAGTATGGCTTCTAAAGCCTGTTGAACAGAACACATAGGGGGCGCCACAAATGTCATTTACAGTCATGTACTGTATGGTCTCTCTCTTGTGCAGAGACAGATGGCATTACATGATGAATGTTCCACCTCAGGAGACTTTTCTCCCCTCCAGAAATGACAAGGTCGGATACCACAGGCATCTGGGCTGCCAAACTGGATCGTTTCCACTGAAATAATTGACCAATGTTGGCTGATGTGAGCATCAGACTGGGTTGGATTCAATATGGGCCCAGTTCAAATGAATTACATTGTAATAAGATTGTTTCCTTTGGGAGACGACAGTGAATACAACATACTAATACAAAAAAGTATGCCCACACAAAATGAAACATATTGTACCAACAACGAAATAGAATTTCGAACAATCAGACAACTTTATGAGCCCGGACAAACTAAAATGAAAATTGCACACAAACAAACAAATGAGTCATGCAGAGAGTCATTAAAATGCAGCTGAATAATACAGAAAAGCACGCACAATTCATTAAATTAAAATGCTAATAGCCATTTTGAGCTTATTATTATTATTGGATCATTACTTAAACACAGGAAACACAGAAACTATCAGTAATTGCTGAGGAGTAGGATTAAATAAGCTTGGCTTCTGCCTGCTCTCCTTGCAAGACATGCAAGTGTAAACATTTGATGTTCCTTCATGTAATCTGTTAAGCATGTCCAAAAGAAATAAAACCATGACCATTATTACCATTAAGGCAGCTATGTTTCATTCTACATGGAAAAAAAACTATTTAATGACATTGTTCATTGTTTATGTAGTAGAATTAAGGGTCATCAGATAGGTGTCTTTTTTTATTTACCCTCTAAAAGTTCTCATGCCGTGTCTTTTTTAAGCCTCCATCAGCAGGTACACCTATCTTCATTCCTCCCCAGGGTCCAATTCCTCTCCAAACCCCCCCACCCTGCCTCTAGTCAGCCCAGCCTACCATCCATCCATCACCTCTTCCTTCATCTATCCGTCCGTCCATCCTTTCCCCATCTCGATCCATTCAACCATGGACGCACAGAGATAGAAGGAGGGGGGAGAAATCAAGACAATTGGAGGGGAACAGTGAAGCAGACGTCGCAGAAAAAAATTAAAGGAAGACGGTCCGAGTGGGAGAAGGTAAAAGGGAAAGGATGGCCTACGAGAGACAGTGTGACCTTGTGTTAGATTGATGCATCTCTGGAGGAAAAGGATTGCCGACCTGAGCGCTAACATACACAAATACACACGAAGTGCACTTGCAAAGTCACACACAGACACTGACTCAATGCTGGAGGGCTCACCACTTTGTCACCAGGCTGGCTTATCCATTAGCTGGACTTTCTCTCACAGTGTCATCCTAGCTCCAAGCCCTTGTAGAGCTGAGCACAACTGACAGTGGCGCCCAATCAGACGCTACTTGTCCCGAAGACAAAAATACAGAAGTGCCCCAAAAAACATTGGCCATAACAGCTGCGGCTGTAGGCAACCTCCTGATTTTTATAATATGCTTTAAACCAGGAGTCACCAACGTGGTGCCCAGGGCCATCAGGTAGCCCCCCACGACCACATGAGGTGCCCGCAAGCCTGCTTTTCATTCAGGTTTTCAGTTAATAATGAAAGAACAGTAGAAAGAAATGCATTCTGAAATACAAAATGTGAGTTGTGGACACCAGCATTTTGTTCATGTTCTGGTAAAACAAGCATATTCGCTTTGTTTGGGTTTAAAATAAGCTCTGAAAATAAATGTTACAAAAATGAGTAGCTCTTGGCCATTTTCATTTTCTAAAAGTAACTCTCACAAGGAAAAAACGTTGGTGACCCCTGGTTTAAACTTTATTAAATAAAAGAAACACCTGTACATTTCTCTAATGAAAGCTCTATAACTTTGTTGTGGTTTGTTTTAGTAGCAACAGGCTTTGTCAGCAACAGATGATTTTTGTTTGCTTGAGTTTTTTGGCTGCAATCATCCCTCGTTTATCGCAGTTAATTGGTTCCAAACCTGACCGTGATAAGTGAATATCCGTGAAGGCAAGGCAAGTTTATTTCTAGAGCACAATTTGTACACAAGGTAATTCAAAGTGCTTGACAGAAAAGAAGATAAAATCACTTAATAAAATAATTCCATAAAACATAAAATCATTCTAAAATCATTACCTAAAATTCCATATATCATTCCATAAAACAAAAAATGAAAACAGAATTAACATTGAAGAGTGCAGATAAAGTACTTTCAGTTGTCATACGCAGAGTTGAATATAAGCATTTTCAGCCTGGACATGAACATTGCCAAAGTTGAGGATTGTCACACATCTTCTGGAAGACTGTTTCAGATTTTGGCAGCATAAAACTGAAACGCAGCCTCACTATGTTTAGTTCTGACTCTGGGCACCCGCAGGAGACCACTCTCTGAGCTTCTCAGAGCCTGAGATGGTTTACGTGGCTCTAACATGTCAGAGATGTACTTTGGCACGGGACCATGAAAAGAGTTACAAGAAGCCAGTACATAGACCTGAGTACTAGACCAATTTGGTCATATTTACTGATTCTAATCAGGACTCAAGCAGCAGCATTCTTGCACCAGTTTAGAGCAGTACCAGAGATCCCCACCCAGTTTTCTAACCTATGTAATAAAACATGGTCAACTGTGTCAAAGGCAGCGCTCAGGTCTGGCAGAACTAAACCTGCGACTTTGCCTGGATCTGTGTTCAGATGGATATTATTTGTCACCTTGATCAGAGCTGTCTCAGTGCTGTGGTGAGGCCTAAAGCCTGATTGGAAAGTATCAAACACATTGGTAGAGAGGAGAAAGTCAGTCAGCTATTGGTATACAACTTTTTCCAAGACTTTTCCCACTCACAGTGCAACACCAAAGACGGAGGATGTGGATATCAACAGGGGAGAAAGGAAAGGATAAAAAGGAAAAAAAGGAAGGAGGAAAAAAATATATTTTTTAAAAATATATCTGTACCTGTATACTATATATGTGTGTAAGTATGTGTTTGTACATGTATATATATACACATATATATATATATATATATACACACATATATATGTATATATATATATATATATATATATATATATATATATATATATATATATATATATATAAACAGTATATATATATATATATATATATATATATATATATATATATATATATATATATATACATAGTATATACATATATAGTATATACATATATATACATACATTCATATATATATGTGTATGTATGTATATATCTATATGCGTGTGTATATATATGTATGTACGTGTATGTGCATAAATATGTATGTGTGTGTTTGTATCTATACATATGTATGTGTTAGCAATTGATGTGACACGAAGAGGGGGTAGGATTAAATACTTGTAAGCTCTGCTTCTTCCTGCTCCTTTTCAAACACGTGGAACTGTGACTGGTAGCATGACGCATTCAATGTACCCTGTATGTATATTTGAAATAAATTAAACCACACACAAACACACACAGACAATACAGATTGACACAAGGCAGCGTTGGCACAGACCAAGTCATGCAGGGACCTCTTCCTTGCACTAATTGACAGCCGGCGACAGCAGTAACTAAGCCAAAGCAAAGCGATACGCGACAAACAATGGTAGATGCTTCCAAAACCACAGATGCTGATTGCGAGTCCAATTCAAGTGTTGAGTCTTTGAGCTCCAAAGTCAATTGTCAGGTCTCCCATGATTGCAAACGTCCCATGCCATCTGCCTTGGTGAGAAGGTTGCAGCAGCAGTGCCTAGAATATCCTAATTTGTCATCTTTGAGGTATGAAATGCAACGTTCGACTGTATACCTGAAGAGGATGCCATGCTTGGTGTGAGATACAGAACCAACCAAGTGAAAAGGCAATGAATCTGAGAAGCGAAAAAGTTCTGCAAACAAAGCAATGGCTAAAAAGTAATCTGAGTAAGAGCAAGTGAAAGTTCAGACAAAATGAAAACTCTCACAACAGTCCCCTATTGGATCTACCTCATCCGTCCCAAATTGAATGCCTTCCTCCTGGGCCCTGTGCTACACGAGCCCAATAAAGATCAGACCTAGCCCTAATAGGCTTTCTCTCTGAGAAACAATAGGAAGAGGAGTCCTCAATCATGGTGCCTTTAGGGCGATACAATGGCATGTCGAGGTGGTACTGTTGGTCTGTCACTTTGACATTTTACTGCTTGGCAACATAACTGCACTGCATCATACTGAGGGGTGTTTGTAATGTTTTCTTTTAGAACCATGTGGTGTGTTTACACTACTTATGATGGTTATTACGTTGTAACGTGTCACTTTTATTATACAGTAAGTTCTAAAGGGACAATACAACAGAATTGTAATTTGGATATACTTGAGGGTAGTCTGTTGAAAATGACTCAACACACAATAATTATGACTGTTGCCGGCACCAGGGGAGCTGCGGTTCAATGAGGGAAAGCTAAATTCCAACATATACTGTAACACTGTGAAGCAACGATAACAAGCCCAAACACACCTCCAAGATGATCCATCATGGAGGAGAAGATTCCAGGAACAACCTGTCCATCTCTGGTGAGAATTACGGCAGTGCTTGATAATAAATAATTTGGACATGTTCGCTGTGATTCACTCATGTTGCCAACTATTCAGACAATAATGGCTGTGTGGTGACTCATTTTCAGAGGGCAGTTTCCCTCTATGAACCGCAGCTCCTCAGTGCTGGCAGCACTCATGCATCAATAGATCACGACGCGACCGCCAGTATGATGAGGCAAGAAAAAATTATGTTGGTACTCACTTGTGTAGACATGGGCCGGTTACCGGTTTCAAGTTATACCACGGTATGAAAAAGTCAAAACCACTAAAATTTTCCGTCATACCGTTCCTAAAGTAGTGGAGGTCCACGTGGCCACTACGTGGAAATACTTTGTAACGTCCTGTGTTACTCCTCGCAGTCAGAACTGGATGAATGTGTTGAAACCATGGGCATGGGCTGTGTTGCCAACACTGATCTGTATTATATATCTGGATAGCTCATTGGCGATGACTTGTGAAGCCACACGGCCGCCATATTGCCACTCGCAAGACACACTTCTCGGACAAGCTTTTGCATTCGTGGTGAGCTTATTTTATTAATTCGGATTGGACACAAATTTTGCCTTAAGATGCCTGCATGTGCAGCTATTAACTGCACAAATCACCAGTTCAAAGGCTGTGGACGAACATTTCACGTGTAAGTATGATTGAAATGTAGATTAATGATTGATAGTTTAAGGGTTTTGCACTGTAGATCTCTCAGATATTTTTGATCGTGTAAAATTCCTCTGATTAAATGTATGTCCAGAATTAATACGTTTATATAGCTCTATAATAGCTAAGAGGAAATTTACGTACTTTTTTGTTATATCATGATATATGTATTTCTTTAAGGGACGAAGGTTGCGTTACTTGAAGGAATGGGAGAATCTCAGTGTTTCCATGATGCTTACCAGGCATTGCATACAGTGCAGTTAGAAAGCCACTTTGCATACAAATGACCCTTCATTTGGATAAACAACATTTTTTTTTTTTTTGCTGCTGAATGACTGACGTAAAAGGATTCATTCATATGATATGTTGTGGAAAATAATATTACTGAACATGCATACCGGTGTGTTTGAGATTGCTAACAACGCATTGTCTTACCCAAAGCATATGGTTTTGTTTCAGTGTTGTTGTTTTTTCCGTGTGTGTGTGTGTGTGTGTGTATGCGTTTATGGTTATTACACATTATGGTTATCACATATTATTCCTGTGGTTTTTGTTCAAATATATTTCTATATCAGAAAAGAGGTTATTTCTATTTCATAACACAAACAAAAAAATCAGCAAAATGTTAAATGATGAAATGAAATGAAAGTCACTCTCTTTGATGATTCATATTTTGTACAGACGAGAGCATAGTGAATTGTATGAAAGTAAGAAAAAAAAACTAAAGGATTGTGACCATGGATTTTAGTGGAAAAAAGGGATGGGATATGCAGTTAAAATGAAAATCTCTTTCTAGAGGAGTAAAACTATGCATTGCTATAGGGTAGTGCTGAGCCAGGGTGCAGAGTAGAATTTTGTCCCAAAGGCAATGAGAATTGGAAGGGGAAAAAGTACATATAATATAGCCAAAAGATAGAGAATAACGTATCAAATCGTTTTTAAGGGACAAAGGTTGCGTTACTTGAAGGAATGGGAGAATCTCCCCGCTTTTTAATTTAAAATAAAGATGTTCTGTGAGCCTCTTCATCTGCTTTGTACACTATGTACGCTGTGCCAATGTCGTCGCGATATGAGTAGTAAGATGGCGTCTCTTTGGCTTCAGCGGCTTGCACGGCAGCGTGCGACATATGAGCTATCCAGATATATAATACAGATCAGTGGTTGCCAAGAGTCGGACAACTGTTGCGGCATAGATAGCACCGATGTTAGCTGCCTCGTTAGCATTGATGTAATGACAAGACGTATGCCTTCGTTGAGTTCTGCATCCTGATTGTAGGATTTCACCTCACGCACCTGTGTAATCACATAACTCTATATACTGTAAGTACATTTTCGACATGTTGACGTGAATATCAAAACCTAATAATTCGTAAATGTCATTGTTTAATAGGTTGTAGTGTAAACACCACTACTTAGTATTTACTACTATTAAATGACACAATACACTAATGTAGCATTACTTCGTGAAAATAATAATCATAATAAAGGATTTGATTTTATGTAGTGCTTTTCAAAATACACAAAGTGCTTCACAATGAACTGAACCCATTATTCATTCACTCCTCAGTCACACACTGGTGGTGGTAATCTACATCTGTAGTCACAGCTGTCTTGGGGTAGACTGACGTACACGTGGCTGCCAATTAGCACCTACAGCCTCACCGATCACCACCAAACATTCATTCACATTCGTACACCAGTGTGGGCAGCACTGGAGGCAAGGCGGGTGAAGTTTCTTGCAAAAGTGATGGATGAAGGGAGCGAGGCTCTAACCGTTTTCTGGACGACCTGCTCTACCTGCCCAGCCACGGCCGCCCAAAACAACTATATTGTGGGTCACGACACAAGTAAATTAATCAAAACTCAGCAAATACACGACCCAACAACTCCAAAACACTCTTGTGGACAAGTTGTGACTTGCACTTTCACCATGACGTGAAATAATAACATTGCAAGTTTTTTAAAATTATTATTTATGTTGTGACCTTCTTGAGCCACTTAGTGATTGCATTATTTTGCATTTTGCTTTGTTTTTTGTTTTTTTTACAAAGAAAATATTTATGGTGTTGTGACTTGAGTTGCAGGATTAGCCACAGTTGGAAGAACATTAAGAAGAACATTAACAACTGCATTTTATTTATTATTTATTTAAAAATAATTAAGTTATTTTTGATTATTTATTTAAATTTATTGTAATAAATCCACTTGCACCACGTTCTATTGTTTAAAAATGACTGCTACAATGATAATACCATGAAATCATGATATTTTTGCCCAAGGTTATCATAACGTCAGAATCTCATAGGCCCATGCCTACACTTTACAAAACAATGGCTGTGTGTTGACTCATTTTCAAACTGTATAGTAAAGTATAGTAGATTCTGTATAGTAAATCTATACAGTTGTATAAGCTGAACACTGAGTAGAAGTTTACCCAGGTTTCATTTGATATAATCAACTGGTTGCTAAAATGGTTGCTAAAGGTGTTCTCACTTTTGTGCCATATGTGAGTGCAATTAAAGCTAAGCACGCTCACACATCTAAACACACGGTAGTGACACTCGACATGCCGGCGCCAAGTCATGCTTCCCGTTGCGTCTTGTTCACCCTCGCCGATGAGTCATATTCAATTAAAGCTGCTGGAAAGGCACCGCCTACACGCCACAAACTTCACATGAATTCCTAATCAGAGGAAAGTCAAGTGTAGGAACTCAGAGGGTTTGCACTATTCCTCACACGATCTCTGTTGAAGTTATTCTCTCTCTATCAGCTTATAACACGAGCTAGGCACGGCAATAAATAGCGTTTTAGTATTTTGGTTATGCCAATTTCCTGGGGGAGAAAGCAAACAGGAGTAAATTGTTTCAGAGCGAATTCCGTAGCTCAAAGTTGACACACTGTGTGTTCTCTCACTCCGGTCTCATTAAAAATGCACCGGTACTCGTGTCACCAAAAGTGAGTAAATATAGTTTCTTAGCTAATTAAAAGTGCAGTAGTACACGGGCTCGTCACACGGGGTTCCAAACAGACAAAATCATCCCGGGACTGCTGCTCGTTAAAGTCTCTCTTATGATGGTGGTGGGACTGAGGGAAATGTCGCCTGTCAATCGGAAAACCAGCCTCATTAAAACTGCTATTTTGGTTGCAATCTACATCCACCCGAATTGCCTGCGCAAGTCCGTTTTTTTAGACCCATAAGAGATACCGCATGGGATTTATATAAAACTGCCACACACACACACACTTGACGCTCTCATTTACGTGGCCTTTGCGGAATATCTGCCCATTCGTGTCGGCTAAATGCCAGGCAGATAAATCTCAAGGACTGCACTTTAAACTGCAATGTTCATATTCTGACAAATGGAGCTGAACGTCAAGTGGTGCTGAGCTTCTCCTTCCTGTTTCTGTGAAGTCAGAATATGGACTTTTTTTGTCTTTATGTATTTAACCCCTTAAAGTTGTACCCAAAGTAGCCCAACCCACCAGCCCAACAGTCAGAATATGTCAAAGTGCTTCTGATACAGTTGAATAGGTGTCTGGATAGGTCATTGACTAATGTGCCACAGCAGACAGGATAAACAGTTGTCCATTGGGTTGCCCAGTGAGGTGTCAGTCAAAAAAGTTCAAAGTTCGGAGTTGGTTCAGAAGCACAGTGTGGCTAATACATCCATGCTAACTCAAGTTAGGACAAAGAATATGTATGTGGAAAATGTGCACATGTGAGGAAAATGATGATAGCAGTGGTCAGTTGTGGATGTGAGCCTTGGTGTGGACATTTACATTTACTGGAGCCTTGCCAACATAACAGTAACATTTTTGGTAACACTTTACAATAAGGTACAGAAAAGTACAGTAGTTAATGAGGAACGAGCCTACCTAACCCTACCCCTAACCACTACTCATTAGTTCTTCATTCGTTCTTCATTAGTTCCTCAGTAACTACTCTAAATGTATGTGCCTTAGTTCCTCAGTAACTACTCGACACATTAATTAGTCATTAGTTCCTCAGTAACTACTCTAAATGTATGTGCCTTAGTTCCTTAGTAACTACTCTACACATTAATTCCTCATTAGTTCTTCATTAGTTCCTCAGTAACTAGTCTAAATTTATGTGCGTTAGTCATTAGTTCCTCATGTGTTCCTCATTTGTTCTGCATTAGTTCCTCTGTAAGTACTGTATTTTTGTGTACTTTATTGTAAAGTGTGACCACATTTTTGTCGGAGTTCTATCTTTGGTTGGAAGAATACCGTGAACCTTGAAAGGTGAGTTGCATTCACGCTCATTAGGCGTGTAATGATTCATTCACACACTTTATATTCCTACGATCCAACTACATCGAGTTTCCATTCTGGATGGCATATATTGATCTAACATTGTTTAAAAAGGTAATCAATCGGTTGAATCGATACTAGGAAATAAAGCATTGGATGTGGATATGGATGTGTGTTTTTGAAGCACTTTTAATGATAAAGACTCGATAATGACGAAAAACAAATTGTGACGTCATCATCTTCCGGGTATGTGGTGTACATGGGAGTTGCAGTGGACCTGCGACATACAGTTGATTCGATTTTTCTTCTTTTGGTCAGTTAATTCACTTTATTCAGTACTCATATTGAACTCATCTGTCTTTATTTGAAACTTCTTTTCAGTGACATTTTTGGAGACATTATTTAAAGTAAGGAGGTTTTGTTTTGTTGCACACGTACGCGGAAGCAATAAATGGCGCGCACTCGCTTGTGCCGGGGAGGACGGTGAAGAGAGAAAAGGCTCGGAAGCTGTAATTTTTGTTGACTGTTTATTCGTTTCGTCACACATTTACACTCACGTTTCTTATGTATTCTTCTTGTGCATTACCACATTTCCTTACACTGCTGCACGCAGTCTGCCATCACTTCACATGCAAAGTATCTGTTTGCTCTCCCGGTTTGGTCTCATCATTATCAAAAATGATTATCATAAACCCACCACACCATGGTATCCTGTTCAGTGTCTCTGTTAAGCTCATCATCAAGATGGAGGACCCATCGCGACTCTCTCAGCAGCAAAAAGTACAAGGAGGCCACATTACTTGCTAGTTGCTGCAGCGTTCTTTCAAATGGCTGCTCTGATCAGGACGATTATCAGCACAGAAAATCCCCTGCTGCCATCGGCCCGTACAGGTAAGAAAGTTTCAACAACTAATTGAAGACACCACACCACATTAATTTGCTGAGAAAATTGCATGATGCCACCTTAGGGTGCAAAGTGCAGGTTGGGATCGCACTATTTCAATTAAATAATTCATCATGGCAGACTATACGAACTATAGCGATTTTGTATTGCATTTTTAACTATTTTTTTATTTTAATAATTAGAATTTATTTGTAAGTATGTCAGCATTATTAATAATTTATACCTGATTCCCTTACAAAAAACAATGTGAATCTTGGAAACTTTACCTGCACTGTCCAGTATCCTGCTTTTATTTCACAGTCACACTGGTTGAATTTTTGGCCAAAAAGTTACCGAATCCATTAAAAGTTACTGAATCGTTTCGGATCGTATTGTTCTAAATCAACCAAAATCGTTCTTGAATCGTATCGGCAACCACGAATCGTGATACAAATCGATGTTATTGAAACGAATCGTTACACCCCTAATGTTCATGTTTGCGACTGATCTAATGTAAGTGTTCACCGAGGCTGCAGTTATGATTGGATCCTGGAATGGTGTACAGTAGTTCCTCACTACGTTCAGGTGGTGCAGGTGTTGTAGAGCCTGACAGCGGTCGGTATGAAGGACCTGCGGAACCTCTCCTTCTTACACCGTGGGTGTAACAGTCTGCTGCTGAAGGAGCTGCTAAGGGAACCCACAGTGTCATGTAGCGGATGAGAGGTGTTGTCCATGATGGATGTCAGCTTTAGTTAGCCAACTATTAGTATATCATACTAAATTATAAATTAGTATATAATATATTGTATGTATAATATAGTGAGATATTAGATGTACAATGGCATGTACATTATTCTTAAAATCAGTGCATATTTACATGGAGCCTGCACACACGCACGTCAAAATGAAGCCAACACCCGTAAGTTTCAAGTACTGTAAGTCAACGCATTTCATTCACACACTGAGTCTGAATTTTTGAAAAGCTCCACTCTGGCCAAGGTTTTGCCTAAATTTGGCCAATTATGCAAATTAGACAACAACGTCATCTACCCCCCCAGCTCACCGACAACTCAACACCACAGGTAAATTGCAGCCCTGTGGAAATACTGGTCCAACACGCATTTAAGGACATAACACAGTGGACACAGAAGGACAAAGAGGAGAGATGCCATATTTACCGTCAGTGTCTTGGCCCAGGCAAGGTGATAGCAGCAGCAGGAGTAGCAGATAAAGGACCCCTATTCCCGTTTCCCCAGGCCATTTGACCCTGCTCCACGACAGCAGCCCCATTAAGCGCATCCCCGCCATCTTCACCACCATCCTCCGCCGAGCGCCCAGCTGTGCGGAGATGGAGAGGAGACACGTAAACACAAAGTCACAATTTACTGTTAGTGTGTAAGATTGTGTAAAAACATCTGTTGGTTTTTATTGGAGGACAGTGCTTTTTCTTCTGGCTCTACCAGCTTGTGTTCTGACCCACGGAGAACATTGATCATGATGACATGTGCTGCTGAAAGACTTTCCAATAACATGCATGTTAGGTTCACTGGAGACTCTAAATTGTCCATAGGTATGAATGTGAGTGGGAATGCTTGTTTGTCTATATGTGCCCTGTGATTAGCTGGCCACCAGTCCAGGGTGTACCCTACTTTGAACCCATGATCAGCTGGGATAGGCTCCAACATACCCCCGTGATCCCAATGAGGAGAATCAGCATAAAAAATGAATGTGTCATGTTCTGCATTCTGCTCTGCTGCCCTCTGCTGTTTTTGTGTTGCAGCACATCCCTGAACATGACCCAGACCTAATCACACACACCTGCAGCTCATTACCTCCCTCCTTCTTAAGCTGCAGCCAAACAATCTACCAGTGCCAGATTGTACTCCTTGACTTCCTGACCTCCTGTTCCTTGCTCCCGCTCAGTCCGGCTCCACTACCCTTACCCTGCTTTCTGGCCCGCTATCTGTGCTTGTGCTTACCTGCTCTGTACCTTGTTAGTATTTTCCTGTTGGTTTGCCTTCAGCGTTTTCTGTTGTACTTCTAGTTTTTTCCCTGACAGCCTTCTGCTGTCAGTGTTTTTTGTTTGTTACCCAAAGTGGATTTTCCTTTGTTGTACTTTACCTGTTTGGACACTTTTTGTTATTAAACTTTATTTTGTATTTTGAAGTCGCACTAGTCTTGCATTGGGATCCTAATTTTCCTGCTGTGGCATCCGCCACTCCTGACAGAATGAATGACGGTATTATCATTATTATTGTTATTATTATTATTGTTGTTGTTGTTGTTGTTGTTATTATCATTATTACTGTATTATTATTCCCTGATCATGTTATTTTTTCTACATTGTCTGATTATAAAAACACAAACACAAACTCGAGGTACCCGTGACAAAAAAGGTCAACTAAAACCTGCTTTATAAACACTTTATTGAATCAGTCATTAAGCCTCACTTCAGCCTGAAATAGGACAGGGTGAGGAGCTCGGTTATCCGGGAGGAGCTCAGAGTAGAGCCGCTGCTCCTTCACATGGAGAGGAGCCAGCTGAGGTGGCTCGGGCATCTAGTTCGGATGCCTCCCGGACGCCTCCCTGGTGAGGTGTTTCGGGCATGCCAGCCGGGAGAAGGCCCCGGGGAAGACCTAGGACACGCTGGAGGGATTATGTCTCACAGCTGGCCTGGGAACGCCTTGGTGTCCCCCCGGTGGAGCTGGAGGAGGTGGTCGGGGACCGGGAAGTCTGGGCTTCCCTACTGAGACTGCTGCCCCCGCGACCCAGACCCGGATAAGCGGAGGAAAATGAAATGGAATGGAATAAATATAAATATAAATATAAATATAAATATAAATATCACAGATATGGCACATTTAAGAAACAGAGATGACTATTACATTTTTTTAATTGTCTGGTAAATTTCAACTATATTAATTAAACAGCCAAAATTGCTTGAAAGTTAAAAGCTGGATGGCACAAAATGCCCCTATGAGCAAGATTAAAGGTAATAAAGTGGAGTGATACAAACCAGAATGGGGAAAAAAGGGTGTTGTGTTGATCTAAAAAGAAAAAAATATCAAATCGTAGCTGATTTCTCAGTGTTTCTTTGAATGCCACTCTTCTTATTACCATATCTCACCATTAACTTCCCTTATTACTTCCTATTATGCCGCATCGCCTTTCTACATACACTCCAGCCATAATTGGAATGTTTTCAACAGCGCTTTAAGAGGTGGAATACAAATTGGCAACACAGCGTCGTCGTGTCAACACAGCCGACACTTGTTGCACTCGTGTCACTTCAAATGCGGCTGATTTGTGAGATTTTCTTGCATTTGCCTCGAAAGACTCTTATTTTCCCCCAAATTTAGTCAGCCTATTATTGGTTGACCACAAAAGACACAATGGAACGAAACGTGGCTGGAGATTCAGTCAGCGAAAATAACATGTGAGAAAATTTACTCCAGCACACAAGAGGTACAAAGAGGCCACAAAAAAGGTGGGGGAAAGGGAAAGGAATCAAACTGTGATGAGAAAAATAAGCAGAAATCACACCAGATGCAGATAAAACTAAATGACAAGGAAAACTGGGGAGAGGGAGAGCATAAATATTGCAGCATATTACACATCTTCTATGCTCAGTGATTATGCAGTAAGGCGTCAAATTGCCAGAGGGGATAAATATTTCTTTTTTTCCTCCACAAGAATATTGCTTTGTTTAATTGTCTCGTCGATAGATCATTTAAATGGAAAGCACGAATGAAAGATTTAAATGAACTGCGAAGGCTACGGGGTCGTCGTGGAGCCAAGTCAGCTGACTGGAGGACAGTTCAGTCCCGTTTCTAATGCATTTGCTCCATTTAAGAAGAATTAGCATGTCATGCAGTGGGTATGCTGTGTCAAATTGTGAATGGTCTTTTCTCATTTAAGGCCTTTAAATCATTAAAATCTAAATTGTCCATAGGTATGAATGTGAGTGTGAATGGTTGTTTGTCTATATGTGTCCTGCCATTGGCTGGCCACCAGTCTAGGGTGCACCCCACCTGTCGCCGGAAGTCAGCTGGGATAGGCTCCAGCATACCCCTCAGGCTTTGTTTGAACATTCCTGATGGACATGATAATGCCTCTGACCCACCCCTAGCTAAATGAGCCCACCACTTCATCAAAGACAGCTTTGAAAAAAAAAGCTTCGCTACACATCTTAAAATAAGACATATAATAACAGCTACTTGCAGCTACTTGCATAGTTGGGCAATATCGTTTTGTATAAGCACATGTAGTGTGCAGGGAAATCCCTTGAAAATGAATAAAACACCAAAATTAGCCACTACCTTGTAAAAAAACACATCTTAAAGTACAAGTGTGACAACTATCTGTCAGTCAGCTCCAGACGTGGGCGCTGTAAGTTTGATCATTTTGTTTTCTTCAGTGGATAGGCTAACCTAGCATGAGTTTCCTGTTTAAATGTGAGTGTAATGTTAGCACCGTAGCTCACACAGCTATGCTAGTGTTGCTAAAATTGTGTCCTCCTGTCCCACTCCTTAATGTTACGTTGTTGTATGGGACATATGACATCTATTACGATGGACAAGTGCAGAGTTACAGTGGATATTGTATGTAAAAAGTGAACAAAGTATGTGGACAAGGCGTGGACAAACAGCTCATTTGCATTAAAGCTACAGACACACTAAACAAGATGTTCTTAAATGGGCTCACGAAAAGTGTCTAAATTCCAGCATCATGGCTAGATTTTGGCCATATTTTTCAAGAATTAAAATTGTTGAAAAATACTATAATATTGGACCTTTAAATAATAAAAAGGCAATACTTCCTAAAGGTCTTCATCAACCCATGACAACCAATCCTTTATTTAACACCTAGTGTGAGCTCTGTTATGCCGCGGGTGTTCCCCGCTGTTATAGTCATGTAGCTATGTGGCTAACCATGACAGATCACCCCGCCACCGGTGAACCACGCTCGATCGCTCAGATAAGGCGCCATCTTTCTGCCCCTCATTACTTCCACAATGGCATAATTGCGTGGGCGCCGATACATCCCACGTATCTCATTCCCTGCGCTTGACTTCTCCCCCTAATGTCATCTCCAGTTTCAATTTGTGTGATACGCCCACCCGCCTGTAAAAAGACTAACAATGATTGAGTTTGTTGCGGTGGGCTGTCATATTTAGAGCTGTCATGGACTGATTTAATGATACAATTTATGTGGCCGTTCATTGAGTGGACTATTTCTATGAGGTTTAGCCTGACTAAACACAACCGCATAGCAAAATCATGCTAACACCTGGAGCAGGAATACATCACTAAAGTGGTGAGTCACTGCATTTGCAACACGGTAAACTTTGGCCAAATTAAGCCAGCCTCCCGCTGAACTAATTGGTGGATGAACCAATTCCCAGCCCCACTATGCAAGCCTGACACACTGCCCTGGATCAGGCGGTGCAGGCTGCCACGCACCTTTCTGCTGCCAGAAACGCTGAGCTTGGCTGCTAATCCTATGATTAAGAAGGCCCGGAATCAGCACGCATATTTCCTATTTACTAAACAGTGGAACGTGGTTTGGAGCTGTTGCACAGCGGTAAGACCATGCCACTGTTTACATTTCCTAAATGGTGGAACATAGTATGTTGCTGTTGCTTGGCGGTAGGACCATTCCACATTGCATTCAAAGTGGAGACCAAATTTCCTTTATAGTGGAACATAGTGTGCGGTTGTTTCACAGCCCGTGAAGATGTGCATTTTGTTTTGCATTTGTTTTGTGGCTTTTTAATGAAGTTCTCATGGGTTGTTTTGCCTAAAGATAACAGCCCACAATGGGAGGAAAACATAACTAAGCATTTGAAAAAAAAGGTAGTGGCAGCAAACAAACATGTCAAACAAAATCTTTCACAGAAGACAAAAGGAAGTGAACCACCCCTCTGATTCACAACAACTTGAGTTGAGTTTTTGGGCATACAAAGAGCAACAAAGAACACTTGGTCTCATCAAAACGCGCCACGACTGACAGCTGTGTCAAATATTGATGACGTCGGGGAGCGCAGAGAACGGCAAGGCAAGAGATTGTGCGCTAATAATTGATGATGGTGTGAAAATAATTGGCTGTACGGTTGCCTTTTTCTCTGAGAAGTGGCGGTTTTACAATTTGGGGGTCTATGAGAAAGACGTGAAAAGTTGACGTTCTTACTGCCCTGCAGAAAAACAAATTTGTGTTTTTACCTCATAAAACAGCACAGCAGCAAAGCCATTAGATTACTAGCATCTGCTACTTGTGCTGCTCTTTGAAGTACATTTGTACTGCTGAGAATGGGGACCAGTCAGTGCCAGTCACAAATAGATCACACAACCAGCATGTAAGGATCATGGTAGAGTTAGCATACTTAATAGAAACCATATTGAGGCGACTTTAAGACGATGCCACTTTTTCGGAAAATATTTTTTATGACAAAATCAAAGACAAAATTTCTTCCCAACCATTGAGCCACTTTTTCTGCTGGTCTCTGGAGTTTGTGATTGACGGGAGGAACATCTCTGGGGCGAGGTCACCGATTGTTGGTTTACATGTATAACTCTCTCGATCTTGAACATAACACGACACTTTTTTTTCTCCCATATTTTTTTCTAGGGAGAAATATCACCTTATATTCAGGTCAATACGTTTTTTTTTGCTTGCAACTGACGAGTCATTGGTTTTGGTCAGATACAGAAGTGTCCAAAGTCTGGATAGTGGGCCATTCAAACATTCAGTTCAACAAAATTTACAACAACACAGAGGCTGTTTTTTTGGGGTTTTTTTTGTTAAAATGTTCAACTGCTTAGTGCAGGAGTGTCCACATTTTTTCCACCGGATGATGGGCCCACTTTTCCATTTTTTTAAGCCAACCTATGTAGCTATGCAAAGACATTTTTGTTATATTTAAAGAAAAAAACAGCCTGCATCACAGCATATTATTAGTATGAATTAACCTTTTCTCCTTACATTACGCTTTTTTGCTCCTTTTTCCTTTTTTGGCTGTTTTTATTTTAATGTTTTTTTTACAAATATTTCAACATTCTTCTCGTAATTTTTTTTTGTCTTTAATATTTCCACTTTATGCATTTTTTTTCTCTTGATATTGTGACTTTATTCTCCTAATATTTTAATTTTTTTCTTGTAAAATTAAAGCTCTTTTTTTTCCAAATTTTGCGGTTGTTTTTTTAGTTTTCTTGTTTAATTGTACTTTTAGAAAATTCCAAGGGCCAATTAAAAAAAAAGGCCCCAAAATGCCATAATTTGGACATCCCTGGAGAAATGTACAGGTAGGTTCCCTAGCCTTAGGGGAACAATATCCGGCTTGTTGTTTGTAGAAGATGTTTTACAAAGATGAGTTGCTCAATTCAGTTTAGGGGAAAACAAGTCTGAAGTTTTTTTTAAGCAATTTGGCAGAATAAAGTAACATAAATCTCAATTTAATTGAACCGGAGGGTGTCCAAAGTTTCACTTTAACGTCTAAAATAAACGTATTTTTTTCTTAAATATTTACGGTAATTGCTTCGTGCATTTTGATCTCCAACAAGGTAGAGAATTTACAAGCGGCTTCTGCATCCTTAGATTGTTTGCTTCTCTCGATGGACGCATTTGGACACCCTAGGTTTTATAAAGGCAATATGTGCGTGTTATGGCTAGAATTTTCTGCATTGTACTTTGAGTCGTCATGTTTTTTCATTATTATTATTATTGTAAGGCATTATTTCTCATATATTCTGTATTTCTTTACCCATGATATAATATTTGCTAGTTTTTATTCTTTTTATTACTTGAGGAGAAAGTTTGTAAATAAAATATGTGAGCGTAAATCTATTCTGTGCCTACGGCGGCCCAATTTTTCCAACATTTCCAGGTCATAATGGTGTTGCTAAGTGCAGAGAAAGACAGAGGAGAGAAGGCAAGATGGAATCAGTCTGATGTGGAGAGCCGACCCTGATTAAAAGCCCAGCCTCGCTTACTGAGACCACTGATAAGACCAATGCACTAGTGGGTATGTGTGTGTTGCATGTGTGTGTGTGTGTGTGTGTGTGTGTTGTGTGTGTTCATAAACAGGTGGATGACTCCTGGGTGGTATACTGTGAAAGTGTGTCAACAAAACCAGGCTTTGTGTTCATGATGCAGCTCAACAAAACCTAACTTCCCCAAGCAGTATAGCTTTGTGCTCAGTGCGCATTCACATAAAAGAGGGCGTTTGACGCCATATTATTCTGCTTCTGCGCAAAAATAAAGCGATCCCAGCGGGTGTATTTTACACAAGATGAGCAAGTATTTTTTAATGAGCATTATGAGGTGTTCAAACAGGTTATCATTGCCAAAGAGCAACACTGTGACCGCCAATAGAGCGAGGGAGGACAACAACTGTCTTTTCATTTTTGAATGATGTCTATATTGTTTTCATATTTGACTTACCTCAATAATCGAATGTGTGCGTGTGTTTTATTGAAAGTGAGACTGAGTGTGCGCAGTCTGTAAATGTTGTTTGAAAAGTTTTTTGATGAACACGCAAATCTACAGTCTCTGCACACACACAGGGCTTCAAAGTCTACAAACCCCTAAACTTTGCATAGAAACACGCCCACAAATGTTGCTCAGATTGAAGTTAGAGATGTCCGCCATCTCCTGGTGTAAAGTATTAATTAAATGAGGCATCATATTACCAGCAAATTTAGCACTTTGGTGCTTAAAGGGCTACATTGGCTTTCATTATAGGGAAAAAAAACAATACCGATATTGACCAATGTTGCATTTTTATGCCAATATCGGGCCGATAATATTGGTGGGCCAATATTATCGGACATCCCTAGTTGTATCAGTCTGGCCTGGAGACATGCAACACACTGTACCTCAAGGTGGCAGTGTTGATGTGTTTTGTGGCAACTTTTCCTTTGGGACTACTTTTTCATTTTGGTTGAAATAAAGAAGTGTTTTATTGCTGTTGATTGATGCCTCAAAGTATTTATTCCTCCAGCAAATACTGTCATATAAAAAGACCAACAGGCTGAGTAGTCACACAAGGACTGATGTGACGTGTACATCTACATTGGCCGAATTAATATTTCATATTGCATTTTATTCCTAACGCTCGGTTTAAAAAGTGAGCATATCTAGCGTATTCCCTCGGCTCAAAATCTATCTCGCATATAGATGGATAATATCATCAGGGAATGCTAGCGGATCAGCGCCATCTTGAATAAGCCGCTGTTGTCATTCTGCTGCTTGAATTATTCTTGCTCCCAGGTCCAGCAGGTTCTCAATAAATGGTGACGCCATCTCCAAATAAATAGTGAAACAGCGGCACTTTCATAGACGATTTTAAGATGAAAGTCTGGACACAACCTGGTCGGGACCAGGTTATGAGCTTAGCCTAGGTTACCATGGTGATATAGCCGCTTTCAAAGAGAGCTACCTTTGTTAAACAGGCAAGCCTGGCTTTACACTCAACACACCTCGCTCACCTACTAAACTCGTTTTGCAATATGTGGCTCGTTCAATGAAGATAGCTCTCTTTTAAAGCAGCTGCAGTATATCACCATACTGTAGTAACTTAGGCTAAACCCATAACCTGGTCCAGACCAGGTTATATCCAGACTTTCTCATTAAAATCCACTATGAAAGCGCCGCTGTTTCACTGTGTAACTCATTCGGAGATGGTGCCACCATTTATCGAGAACAAGAATAATTCAGGCAGCACTGCGACAAGAGTGGCTACTTTGAAATCACACTGATTCGCGAGCATTCCCTAATTAAATTCTCAATAAGAAGGATTTTCAGCCGAGAGAATGCGCTACATTTGCTCCCTTTTTGAGCTGAGCATCAGGAATCAAATGCAATATGAAATATTAATAATTAGGCCAATGCATATATGTCACATTAGCCTTGCGCGAGTACTCAGCCCGTTAGTCCTCTTATATTCCAATATTTGCTGGAGGAATAAGCACTACGAGGCATCAATCAACTGCAACAAAACACTTCTTTATTATAACAATAAGAATTAATATTTTGTAAAATACACTAGCTACATTTTTGAGTGGAAGTAGAATCATGTGACATCAAACACCCCCTCTTATGTGAATGTGCACTGAGCACATATCTGAGAGGCGGACTTGACTAAGTAAGTTGATAACCACCGTTGCTGTAGCGTTTGACTCTTTTTGGGGAAGTCAGGTTCTGTTGAGCTGCATCTTGAACACAAAGCCAAGTGTGTGTGTGTGTGTGTGTGTGTGTGTGTGTCAACACCACATTCACCTGTGTAAACATGCCAACCTGGCACAACAACACTAGACACTTTGAAGCTGGATCTGGCTACTGCACATGTGTCAATGGAGGGCCGAGACGCTGCAGATTTTCTCTCCAACCAGTTGTGTTCCTTCTGCAGGTGAGTTAATTGATTAGCGCCTTCTCTCAAATTGAAGGAGGTGTTGATCATTACAATCACCTGCTTTAGAGACCGGCTGGGAAAAAAAAAACCTGCAGTGTCTCCGCCATTCATGGCACAAGTTTGACACCCCTGGGCTACTGTAATCTTCCTCTCTCACACTCACACACACCCAGCCAGGGGTAAGACTTAACACTGCTAACACACTGCTTGACGTGCAGCCACAGACACACACACCATTCACCACTGTGTCTCCTGTCTGCAGGGATAAACATCGATGCGTTCTCCCGAGTGAAAAAACCCCCACACAATAACAACTCACCTTTTATTTATTTTCTTACTATCTGGAATGGAAATCCTTGCTGACAAGTCCTTACTACGACAAGCAATCTTGAGTCGCATGTTGGAACTATCCGTACAAAAATGGGGCAATAATCAGGGTGGCTTCATGAGAATGTTGACCCTTTCGTACAAATAACATTATTGCAAATGACGTGAGGTGAGACTTAAATTAAGGTAAGGTGAATAAAATTCACTCACATAGTTCCCAAGCCATCGAATAAAATCCACATAAAGTAAGAAAGAGGAAATAATCATATACAGACCAAAAGAAAAATAGAAATGAAGTTTTAAACCCAAAAGGGCTGAAAAATTACCAAAAGAGCACACGAAGCAACAGATGCATATTTCGCTAACAGGAAGTAAATAACAATTACAGAATAAAACAGGAAATCGAAACCCGGAGCTGGGACCCTACCAGTAAAAGACCAATCTACATAGAGAATACACAAGACAAACAACCTCATACTACTACCACTACTACCATGTGATTGGGGACATTTTTCATTGTCGAAACTAAAGTCACCAAGCGTCCGCCAGTTTCAGATTCACAGTCTTGATTTATTTTACAGTGTGATTGATTGAAGCAAAAAGATACAATTTCCCCGAAAAGGGAGACACTCCCTCTGCTCCTGATGCTTCTGAAAACGTCTGCAAACTCTCAGCGTAGACTCCTCCTTATCTAGTCTTTGGGAAGCTTTCACAGGGGGGTCCTCCTTGAGCTTCTCTTCCTGGCTTGCAAGAAGTGGTTCCATTGGTTTGATTTATCATGCGAATATTTCCTGCATCCTGCTGTGTGGTCCTCTGTGTTATTCATTCCGCTCGTAAAGCTTCCCCCACAGCCATGTTATCTTTATCCTTATCTTTATCTTGCAACACATTGTTTTGGTTAGAGATGTGTCCTCCTGAGAGCCTTCCCTACAGGAAGACACATATACAGTATACTGTTTACATATGGCCAATATTATATTTATTATCGCTATGTATATGTATATACCATATCTATGTTATATACTACATATATGCATCATATTGCTACCATGAGCATGCTAATATATGACCAATGTATCCTTTCAACCACCACTACTACTAATAACAATAAAAACTGAAATTATGACTAAAATAATCATACAACCACTCAGCATTGAAAAAGTAATCCGTGTAGTTTAGTAGCTTAGCTAACCACAACCAAAAGTGTTGTAAGTTTAATAAGAGAACAGCTAGCTAACAGGAAACTAACACGTTCCTAAAGAACCAATTACAAAATACAACCGGAAGTTCAACAACAAAATGTACTGTTACTACTACTAATAATAATCATAACAATAATAATAATAAAACATATTGATAATAATCTTATAAATATCTTATATCTTAAAATGTCACCCGATTTCAAGATTGTAAAAACCTTGTTTAATAAGCAAATGATCCCACAAACATTGGTTTCTAAGGTAACGGGTGATCCTAAATAAACTATGTGGCTGCATCATTACTTCCAGTTTTAACATTTCCAGCCAAAGTTAAGAGCTTTTAATTGCTCCTTGGGTTGTAAAACGCCCACCATACATGAGTATATACACAGACGATTGACTCATTCCTTCCTATTTGTGTCCAGACTGGAAAAGTTTGGGGAGGTGCTGATCAGAGAGAAAGCTACTTAGGATATTAAAGTGGGGCAGCCATTCTCAGATCTTTTTACCATAATGGATTAAAACTGTGCTCGTTTAATCTCCCACTGGGATTCAGACACACTTGCAAACTTTTATCAGAAGTGGCCCAAACAAAGAACTATTGGCCCATTTCATAGATATTGGGGTAAAGTCTGGAGATCTTTTATTAAATTAGCATGTTTGGAGTGAATGAATTAAGAAACGCATTTTTGTTTTTAATGCTACTAGATTTCCAAAATGGCTGTACAATTGGAAATGGGTGGGACTCCTCATGCAACATTGTCATGTGAGTGGTGAAAATAAGTTAGGCTGATTAGCTTCAGTCGCTCTCTTGCATGGGTTGCCAGATATGCAGATTCACAAATGTTTTGGCCAGCAGGCACATAATCTCGTTAGGCACAATTACCTTGGTTGTTTCTGTTGAATGTAAATCCAATCTCTCACACAGGCCGTTGAAAAAAACGCAGCGTGACCAGCGTGGCCACTGAAACCATCGGGTAACAGGGAGCGAGCTGACAGTATTTATATGAGTGTTATTCGTTTTCAAAAAGCCCACCCAATTTTTTCAAAAACGGGTCTTAAAAAAGAAGGGTTGTCTTGCGCATATTACCTCATTTGTACTACAATTTGAGATACATTACTGGGTTTACCCAAAATAAAAGATATCATCTCTACCCTAGAAAGAAAATCTTAAAATGTAAAAAAAATAAAATAAAATCAACTCAAAATAGGGATTGTCTTATATCCAGGTCAGACAAGTTTGCGTCTCTTAAGTAATATGTACTACAATCTGAGATGTATTTCTGGGTTGACCGAAAATAAAGTACGGTATTTCTTCCGTAGAAAAAAATCATAAAAAGTCTAAAAATATATTTTTACAAAAACAGGTCTTGAAAAAAAATAGGGGTCATGTTATATTCAGGGTTGTCTTATATTAAGGGTTGGCGCGTTGAGATTTTTCAATATAAACAAAATGTATTAGTGTCATTACTAGACAAGTTTGTGTATCTTCAGTAATATGTACTACAAGCTGAGATACGCAGTATTTTTTCCCTAAAAGAAAAGTGTCATCTTATTATCAGGGTCTAGAGATTCATACATTCAGACAAACTGCCACCAAATGACTTCTCCACAAGTCAGAGCTTTTCTTCCTGTTACTCCAACACACCAAAAAAAGTGTCTCAACTGCTGTTCGCAAGTTAGCAAACAAGAGATGATACCAATTTTAGGATAATGAAGCAGAGTCATCATGAAGGATGAACATAAATCTATAAATGCAACATCAGCGCTTGCTTCCAGAGTGATCCAGCCAAGGGACTTCACTAGTCTGATTAGGCATCATGCTGGAAACTGGTCACAACGCTGAGAAGTGTGTACAGCCACCAAAGATTGTCACACGCTCCCTTGGCACAAATAAACAGTAAGGTATGTTATCTACCGTGTCAGTGCCATTCCACAGTGGCTCTCTTAGCAAACCACCACCACCACTTTAAATCCTCTCAACACTTTTAATGGCAGCCCCCTCATTAGGAATTGATGTGTCAAATCACAAGATTGATTTCTCCCTCATAACACTGCGGCAAGCCAAATGGTGTTATATTATACAATCAGAGAACCCGAGACGCCATTAAATTTTGTCTGCTGCAACCATGAAAATATGACATTTGAGTTTTGCAAGCGAATTACTGGCCTGTTAGTTTGTATTAGTGAGCACATCAGCATTCATCAATGCAGTGAGATGCAGCTTTGCTATGGGATATGTCCAATAGTACATATACAGTATATACACATACTGTGTATAGATTAAAACAGACCAGAACTGGGCTCACGTTACCAAGTGGGGGTAAGTCACTGTTGATGCACTACACTGCTGATGGGGATGTCATACAACTTCATGTCAAAAAATTCGAATTGTCCTTTTAACAGTGCATGAAGTCATGACGTCAGCCCTGGCATGTCCGACATGATAGAGTGAAAAATAGTTCTCCCATTCCGTGTGGAAGTGGTACGTTTTTGGCTTCTTAAGTTTAGAAGAAAGACATTTGAGGCTAACTGGTGAAGTCTCGTGTACCCGCAGCATAACAGTTGCAATGTGGTGTAAACAATGAATAATAGGAGTGGAAATGTGACTATAGGAATGTTATTTCATCTTTAGAGGGCTCTAATAATGTTTAAAAAAAACAGATTTAGAAAGTCATAAACAGGTTTTCTATACTCTATCTATGAAAATATTCAATGTATTAATATTGAACCCTATATCGAAATATAGAAATATATTATATCTATATTATATATAGAAATTCCTTTAACACGGTCGGGTCTGGAACCAATTAACCGTTATGAATGAGGGATGACTGTAATTTTAGAAGAATACATTTTACTTTAGGGCCGCACGGTGGTTTAGTGGTTAGCATGTTGGCCAATACAGTAACAGCCTGGAGATCGGGAAGACCTGGGTTTGATTCTCCCCTGGGGCAGTTCTGTGTGGAGTTTGCATGTTCTCCCCGTGTGTGTGTGGGTTTTCTCCGGGTACTCCGGTTTCCTCCCACATTCCAAAAACATGCATGTTAGGTTAATTGGAGACTCTAAATTGTCCATAGGTATGAATGTGAGTGTGAATGCTTGTTTGTCTATATGGCGACCAGTCCAGGGTGTACCCCGCCTGTCGCCTGAAGGCAGCTGAGTAGGCTCCAGCATACCCCCGCGACCCTAAAGAGGAGAAGCAGCATAGAAAATGGATGGATTAATGGACATTTTACTTAACCAACGTAGCACCATACAGTTATATTTTTACAAAAAACTTAAATGCTGTATGAAGAAAATAAAGTTGTATTTTTACAAGAAAAAAAATTGCCATTTTTTAACAAAACAAAATGTGTACGTTTACGAGAATAAAGTTGAATTTTTACAAAGAAACTGTTTTGTACATTTCATTAAGAAAAATAATGAAGTCATAATATTACTTAGAAACTAATCCATGCCTTTGTCTCCAGCAGGCAGGACTACTGTAACGGCCTTCTCACCGGGCTGTCTAAACGAGCTGTAAAACAGCTGCAGTACCTACAGAATGCTGCTGCTCGAGTCCTGACTAGAACCAGGAATTATGACCATATTAGTCCAGTACTCAGGTTTCTGCACTGGCTTCCTGTCGCTCAGAGAATCGACTTTAAAACAGCCTTGCTTGTGTACAAGTCTCTTCATGGGCTTGTGCCAAAGTACATCTCTTAGAACCACATAAACTTATATTCGGGCTCTGAGAAGCTCAGGGACGGGTCTCCTGCAGGTGCCCAGAGTCTGGACTAAACATGCGTTTCAAAATCTGGAACAGTCTTCCAGAAGATGTGCGACAATCCTCAACTTTGGCAATGTTGAAATCCAAGATGAAAACACTTCTATTCAACTGTGCATTTGACAACTCAAAGTATTTTATCTGCACTCTTCATTTTTAATTATTATTTTTATTTTTTTAATGGAATGATTTATGGAATTGTATGTAATGATTTTAAAATGATTTTATGTTTTTATGGAATTACTTTATGAAGTGATTTTACCCTTCTTTTCTGTAAAGCACAAAGAATTACCTTGTGTGCGAATGGCACTTTATAAATACTGTAAACTTGACAATAATTATCTAGTTTTAGATCATTTATGTAAAACAAAAAAAAAATAATAGAAAAAAAGAAAGAAACAAAAAATTGAGTGAAAATGAAAAGTTTTGTGGATGTTGTGGATCCATAAATCTTTCAACATATGATGACTTAAATCACATACTATGACTGTGAATTGAATAAACTTTCTTTCTTCTTTTGTCACATCCCTTCTAGGACAAACTCTCCAACTCTCTAAGCACTTTAGCAGCAGCAGCAGCCGTTCTTTAAATGTGAAACCTGCTGCTTCTGTCATCCAGCATGACTAACAGGCTTTGACATGCTGAGAGGTGGACGCGTCCCAGGTTGGACAAACACATTCACTTCACACAAACACTCAGGTGGAGGCAAATGGTCTAATATGCACTCACATGCAGCCTTTCATAACACACTCGGAATATTGTGCTGTTTGTCAAAGGCAGCCATTAGCACATATGACTCAGCAGAGTCACATCAATGCATTTACTGACATGGTAGCCTATCTACCCTTTGTGCTTACTTGTCTTTCTATCAAGCTCTCCCCATCCTCTCAATCAATCATCAACCTAGCAGTCTGTCGATTCGTCCATCGATACATAATATGAACTTAACCAATCAAATCATTGATTTGCCAGTTGATCAAGTCTTCAATAATTCAATCTACTTAGCTATCCAGAATATGAAAACATTCAACTCAGTTAAGCAATCAGTTAATCTACCTTCCTACAATTGATCTACGATTCAATAATATGAAACCAATCATAGGATGCACGGTGGTCTAGTGGTTAGCATGTTGGCCACACAGTCACAGTCTGGAGATCGGTTTGATTCTCCCCTGGGCATCTCTGTGTGGCGTTTGCATGTTCTCCCCGTGTGGGTGTGGGTTTCTCCGGGTACTCCGGTTTCCTCCCACATTCCAAAAACATGCATGTTAGGTTAATTGGAGACTCTAAATTGTCCATAGGTATGAATGTGAGTGTGAATGGTTGTTTGTCTATATGTGCCCTGCCATTGGATGGCGACCAGTCCAGGGTGTACCCCGCCTCTCGGCCAAAGTCAGCTGGGTTAGGCTCCAGCCTGAGGAGAAGCGGCATAGAAAATGGATGGATGGATGGAAACCAATCATTTGATAAATCGATTAATCAATCTGCTTATCTAGCACTGTCAGTCCGTCCACAATTCAAGTTCAATAAATTATCAATCAATCGACCTCTAATCCCTCCATCCATCTATGCAGCCCCCCATCCATAATATGAACTCAATAAATCCATTAATCAATCGATTGTTACAGCAATTGATCAAGTAACCTACCTTCCTAGTTACCTATAATATGAAATAATTGATCAATACTAGTGATGCTCCAATCAGGGTTTTATGCTGCCGATTCTGATACCGATGAGCTGCGGCCGTTAACAGCTATCGCACAGCTACAGTAGGCAAAGCGTGTAAAGAAAGATGCAAGATAAGGCGAACATCAATACGTTGACAAGGGAGTGATCGAACACACTGGCATCAATTGGCATAGCCTGTGGCAGGCTGCCAAACTGAAGCCATTGAGGTTTCAGGGACTAGTGTTGATACTCGCAGCAATACGGGACAAAGTGTGTTCCTTGTCGGTTCAATACAGGTGTTGTCACTGTGACACAGCACACATGTACATGACATGTACATTCATGTCATGTTTGTGTCGTCATTACATGGACTGTCGTGTCGGTGCCGCATGGTGATCACGTGTTTTTTTACGGAAATCGGCCGATACTAATCGGTGGCCGATCTCTCAGAGCATCCCTAATTAATACAATAATAAATCCATCAATCTTTCTATCATATGAAATAAACCCATCTATAATATGAAATCAGTCGATTAACCAATCAATCAATCAATCAATCAGATGTCTGTCTGTCTGTCATCCAGAAATTCATTACGTCAACTCAAGCAGTCGATCAAACCATTAATCAGTCTACCTACTTACCCATCCGCAGAATGAAATCAATTGATCGATTAACAGATCAATAAATCAATCTACCTAGTGACTGACTAAACCACCTTTATCTATTTATCATATGAAACCAATCCAGTCCATCAACTTGAAATCTGAACTACATATAGAACTACATATAGTCTACCTGTGAAACCATCCATATGTTTATGTCAATCAATTAATGATCAATTAGTCAATCAACTGATCAACCAATCTACCCACCAAGTGAAAGAATGACCTCTCAACTGATCTATCTATACATGTATATAGATTCCTGAATTGATCACTCCATCTACCTACCTATCCAGCCATAACAAGAAAGGTATTGATGAATTAATCTAACGATTAATCATTCAGTCGACCACTTAATGCACCTAAGTTATCAATCTTATCTATCCATTGATCAAGTCATGACTAAAAACAACCACCTGTTTATAACACCATCACACACACACACACACACACACACGCAACCTTTGACTTTCTCCCACCGCCCTGCGCTTGTGCATGCATGGAGGAAATGGAAGAGGAGGAGGCGACAGCTTGCCTTCATTTAGCTAATCGGATGACTCTCCCTTCCTAATCCGAGACACCGGCTGCCGTGAGGTAACCGGCTTGGACGCAGACAGACCTTACGCTCTCCGTAGCCTACTTGTTGAAAACGCGCACACACGCGCGCGCACACACACACACACGCAGACAGACAGTGACGGTATGATGCATACACACATTTATGCTGTGATGAAGTGAAGTGCTGCATATAAATGGCACGATTGAGCATCATGGATTCAGCACCACGGACAGATCCTCTCAGCAAAAAGCAGCACTTTTCAACTTTTCAAACCATACCATTTATTTATTACTACACTCGCACACACAACACACACTTTTACCACATACTCACCCTGTTATCCTCCTCCTCCTTGTCGACGTAGCAGCCATGAGCTGAACATCCACTTTTGCACGGACCATCCAACCAATAACATCCAGACGAAACACAGGGTGGGCGCAACTCCTCAAAATAAAAGAAAAAGAAGACAACACACACGCAAACACGCACACACACACGCACACACACACTCCAGAATGGATAGATGTTAATGTGTGTGTTTTCTAGCGGAGGTCTGAGTGTGCGAGAGAAGAGTAACAGGATACGTCCTCTTGTGTTGCCTCTGCTCTGGCAACCAGAGCCAAGAGAAGGAGGAGAGGTGGTAGGAGGTGTGCAGGGGGGGTTAGAGAGAGAGGCACGAGAGAGCGGCATGGAGGGTGGGGGTGGGGGGGCGAGATGCAGAGTCAGTCCTGTATTTACTGCATGGGAAAAAGACAGATTGATGCATACACCAGCATAAATAGATGTATAAATCGGTCATTTATAAACATATATATAAATAATAAATGACATTTTAAAACTGAATCATTGTAAAAAGTGAGACTCCATGAACAAATGCAAAAATAATGTAAGAAAAACAGTAATAAAAGTGGCCATGGTGAAAGTCAGTGTGAAAATACATGCAAGAGTAATTAACAGTGATGACAAAGCAGTGACAGTTCGTCAATAAATGAATAAAACAGCATGGAAATGAAAAACAACATGAATAAATAAAGCTGATGAATAAATAACACTGAAAAATGTAATAAAAAAAGAATAATTACTGATTTAAACAAATGTAAAGGGAAAAAATACAACAGAAAAAAAGAAATAAACAAAATATATACAATTGTAAGTGGGGGAAAAGTTAAATCAATAAATGAATAAATAAATAAAATGAACAATAAATAATGATATAAACTACACTAATAAATTAATAAATACACCAAGAATGTAAAGAAAGAAATACAAGAGAGAAAAAATAAACAAAATATATAAAATCATAGGTGGAAAATCAATGGATGAGTAAATTAATAATAAAATAAAATATATCAATAATGGTAAATAATACTTTTTTTTAAAACAAACACTGAGGTGAAAAATAAGTTTAATAACACTACGGGCTACCAGAGATACTGTTAGAATTCAAAACCCAAAACAAAATAGCTTAAAACTTGGTGATTCTTTCTGTTTGTGTCTTGGCAGCATATTTTATTTGTATAAACGTGCAAAGAGGGTCATTTCAGATGAATACAATATCACAACAGGGGTATTAGGTGGGCCTAATGTTGTGGCTTGTGAGCGTACAATGTACAAGCTTCTCATTTTTTATTTCCCCCCCAGCCCTTGCATAGCATCTTTTTAAATGAATTCCTGTGTCTATTTAGAATCCAGGTGTTGAACAGAAGCCCCATTTAACTAAAGTGCAGTGGCAGCACTGCAGTTTAAACGCATCTGCTATAAAACTCATAACACAGGTACAAGCCAAATTACAAGGACTGCTGCTTTCACTTTGCGTGGAAAATACAGGTGTCCTTCTCTGGTTTATGTCTGACTCATTAATAAAATTTTGCCTTCTGATGCACGAAAAGGAATAAAGCTGCCAAGGTAGTTAATAGTCTCTTTGCAGGGCGCCATCTTGGCTCAGTTATTTGGTAAAAGGCCAGGAAAGCGGTACTTTTATAGGCGTGTTAAGCGTATTATGGTGGCTAAAAACACACACCGTGAAGATAAAATATAATAACTACATGAGACTTCAGTGTAAACTTCCCAGGAGACGTGCACCACTTTGTGTCTTTTGGCCAGAAAATTGCGGTAGAATGGTAACCATAAGAAGGCCATGTGCTCTGAGATGTTACTTTCTTTATTCTATGATTTGATGTGAAATGTGAAGTGATGGATGGAGGCAGAGAGTCAAACAAACCCTCCCCCCCAACCTCCCAGTCTGATTAGTGCAGACCATATACCAGTACATCCCTCTACTCTGGGACACTGCGTTGAATATATGCACAAACAGGACATAACATTAGGTACACTATATACAGTATGTGCTGTCAAACTTGGTGTGATTACAATTCATTGGCTGAAATGCAGAGGATAGCAATGGTGTGAGGGGGCGGTCCAATTAGAGCCCCTCCAGTATCCACCCCTGGGCTCTTACCTGTGTGTCCATCTGCTCCATGCAGGATTACCCATAAATCCTGTTGAGCTCTAGGAAAGGTAAGCAAAAGATCAGTGGGCCACAACTAATCATGACAAACTAGCAGTACAACACAGCTTTCTTTAGCCAACAGCATTAGTATGCAACATAGCAAGATGGCTAAGGACTGCTCTATATATACTTTTGGCATTTGTCAGAGAAAATGCAACTTATTAGGATGTCCAAAGCCCGAATAATCCAGCACCAAATTGTACACATACACCTATGCCTGAATTTTGCCGTAAAGAAACAAAAACACGTGTAAAATGTTATTAAAAGAATTCCTATCGTGTTGTCAAAACTAATGATGCGATTCCAGCAACTGCACCTTTAACCAGATCTGCACCAAAATTCAATGGGTTCCTCCTTGTGGAGGTAAACAGTTAACAGGGACGCTACTGAGCAGCAAAGACACGCACCACCAGACAATTACATAGTTTTTATCCTCAAACCACCACCGAACTCAATAATGTACCAAACACGTAAGGCTTGTGCAGTAAATTGGGACTCTTTTATGCACTATTTTTGGTACTATTTGTTGTTGTATGCATGTGTGCAGCATTTATTTATTGATTTTTTAATGTAGTTTTTATGCCTCACGTTTCACCGTTGTGCTTTAAACTTTGTTGTATTTATTTACAATGACAATAAAGGAATCTATAAGTTTGGCACAAAACCTGTAACTGGAGACTAGATGTCATAAATTGACAAGGAAATCGTATGAAAAACACTAAAACTACTACAAAAATATTAAAATGTGCACTTTAACTATTTAATAATATCCTTACAGAAGCCCCAGCCTGTATCTTTCGTGAGAAGGAACCCCGACAAGCTACAGAAAGCCCTAAAGAGAAATACCCCCAGGGGATCCCGAGAGGGGGGGAGGATGAGATCTCCAATCGGATAGACCAAAGGTTAACGACCCCCGCAAACGAACCGACTACGAGAATGACCGACTAATGAGAATTCAAGGTGGCACATACAAGAGAAGCCCTCCAGTATAGGGATTCCAGGGACAGCAAGGTGTCATCAGCTGGGATCGAAGTGAGGACAGGAAGCAAGTGGAGGGCAGAGAAATCAGTGGAAGTGGCAGAGTCACGCCTCAGGCGAAAAGCGCTGGTAGGGGCCTTGGCAACAGGGAGAGCAGGCCTGGGCTACTTCCCAAAGACCCAAGCGAGCCAGGGTCGGGGAAAGGAGAAACACCATCTACTCCAGGAAGAGGTTCGAGCAGGCGTGGAGGAAGAGCGAGTGAGCAGGGTAGTGGGACTCCGGCAGCAAGGGGCCTGGACAAGATGGGAGAGCACGTTGCAGCGTAAAGTCACCTGGTCGAACATCATGCAGGCAGACTTCCACCGCATCCGGTTCCTTCTGTAGGCAGTCTACGACGCCCTCCCGACGCCAGCGAACCTCCATGTGTGGGGGAAGAACGAGACACCGTCCTGCCCCCTTTGCTCCGGAAGAGGCTCCCTGGAACATCTCCTCAGCAGCTGCCCAAAGTCCCTGGCTACCGCTGGCGCCATGACCAGGTTCTGAAAGCAGTTGCTGAAAGCATAGCCTCGGCCATCAGCACCAGCAAAAACCACCATGCTCCGATCAAGGCAGTCCCCTTCATCAAAGCTGGAGAGAGACCCCGGGCATGTCCACAGAGTACATCAGGACTCCTCCGCTCAGTCACTGATTGAGCGGAGCGATGATTCAGCGATGTGCTGAGGTTCCCCGAGCACATCGCACCAACGTCTCTCCGGCCAGACATGATCATTACCTCGGAGGCTTCAAAACATCTGATCATGCTGGAACTGACAGTGTCCTGGGAAGAGCGTATTGAGGAAGCCAACGAAAGGAAACGTGCCAAGTACCAGGAACTGGTGGAGGAGTGCAGGAGAAAGGGCAGGAGGACATTTTAAGAGCCAATAGAAGTTGGCTGTAGAGGCTTTGCAGGACGTTCTCTCTGCAAAGTCCTAGGCCGTCTGGGTATAACAGAGGCGGCCAAGAAGAGGGCCATCAAATCCACAAGCAAAGCTGCAGAGAAAGCCACAAGGTGGCTGTGGCTCAGAAGGGCAGATCCGTGGGTTGCTACTGTGACGCAAGCCGAGGCATGATCAACCTCGGCTGGGTCACCAGGAGGAGGGTGTCTGATGTTGCGAGACCCGAAACACCCAATGAGCCCTGGATACATCACTGATGATGCGTCCCAGTGCATCCAGGAGATGTTTCTTTCAAGTTAAATAACAATGTGCTATTATTGATTTTTTCATATTTATGAAATATATATATTTATATTATTTATATTATTTATTTACATTAAAATAATGAAAAAATGACATTTTATTAACATAATTGAAGCAATCATTTTATTTTTATATTTTCATTTAAATACTCATGCAGTGTCATGAATTAATTCCTTTTAATGCGGGAAAATTATTATTGACCAGCCTTTTTTTCTGGGAATAAAAAATCTGAAAAAAAAAATAATATATATAAATTATTTTCTAATTGTAACAAAATAAGTAAACCAGTCAGTGAGTTTATTTCATTTTTGGAAATCCATTCATTATAGCCCCAGAAAATGATTTTTAAATCATAGTATTATTTATAATATTGTATTTATAATAAGCATTTTATTTTCTTATTTTATTACTTTTGGCCGTTTCCTAAGACTATTTTACTTTAATATGTTTTAATACCTTTTATTCATTATTATTTGATAATACTATGTTAAACCTGTCTTTACATCATTATATTTTGTATATATATATTTTTTTCAACGCCATTACTTCTGATTGGCTGGGATAAATCACATGGTTCCACAGCTTGTGTGGGACCACATATGGTTCTTTACCCAATAAAGTCTATGCAGACGTTGTATTGATTTTTTAAATGTTCTTTTCTATTGTCTCTATATCAGTACAACATGCTGCAGCGCTGTAAAAATGGCCAAGATCGGAGTGACCTTCCCATTCCATAGAGAAATAGTGATTTCATATCAATGCATATAAAGCCAAGTGAAAACGTCCTGCATTGACCTTTTGACAAGCTGCAGTCCATTTAACGCAGGACTTTTCAATCTTTGCACGCGCCTCCGTGCGTTTATTCAGCTGATGATGTAAGCTGGCTGCCGATAAGACAAGAGAATTAGACGACGACGCGCTCTCACAAGTCAAATGAGAAGACACAAACGATGGGTGTTGCTCCGGAACTTACGACGTGTGAAAGAAAGACGTGATGGGAGATTAATTCCCTCTTTTATCGCCGTGGGTTTAATGGTGGGAGCAGAAGATGACGAGATAGATGATGAAGAGAAGTGGGCTGCATGCTGTAATGGCGTCTGACGACAATGAAGCCACAGAGGAGGACACGGTTCACCTGGTCTCCAGCAAGGAATCCATTATTCACAACACCTCCTTTAAAGGCTCACTGACAAGAGTTTTAAACTTTGCTTAAGTGTGTTCTATATTGTTTGTAATCATTGTTCGTTTATTGAAGGTAAAAAATATTTTTGCACGTGGAGGGCGCCATGATGGTCATCAGAAAAGGGGCGTTTCCAAATGACAATGGCGAAGGGGCAGCTCTCATCTTAAGCAGAGTAAACAAACGCTCGTAGTCAGCTCGTCGACTTTGTTCGTCATATTTTTCCAAAACGTGTTGCCGCTTGCTGTTCACAGTGTCCGAGTGATACCGTGTGTTTGTTTTCTTTTCCAAAAGACGAAGGTTTAAGGAAGGTCAACGAAGCAAGTACAGAGAAGAAGAGACCATTCTTTGCCATGTTCATTTCACTGAAGACTGCTTTGAAGGAACACCTTTACAAGAAGCATTTGGCTTGAAAGTACGGTATAAACGCGTTGTGGATGCTAGGATGCTACTCCTGATGCTATTCTAAACACTATGCCGCCATAGCCACAAGCATTCAAAGTATTCTACATGTTGTAAAACGTACTTTCACAGAGATATGTTGACGGTGGGTGACGGCACCTAACTACACAGTAAAAAAGGCTCCAAAGAGCCATTTATGCTCATTAACAAGCTGATTTAAAACAATTACTAAAGGATAAGCAACCCCAAGGTCATTTACACTTCCCATTTGGTGTTTGAGGCCAACCGGTCTTCATCTGCATGTCTTTGTGATCGGACACCTCCGCATCAGACATCCCATTGTCGGTGGTTCGAATGAATACGGCTTAATTCCCTGTTGTGCAAGTTCTCTATTTCATCTCCAGATGTTACTTCCTCCTTGAAAAGTGTAGACACAACGCTCACATCTTTGCTCTTATCACTTTGTCTCGTCCATTCTCTCATGTTTCTCTTAAATGAGAGCTGCTCCTTCGCCAACATCACCTGGGCAACGCTCCTTTTCTGACGAGTTCAGACCATCATGGAGCCCACTACGTACAACAATATACTTTTTGACAAATTTAACGTTCGCTTTCAAACAACGAACAATGTAAAACAGAATTACAATATAGAACATATTTCAGCAAAGCTGAAAAATCATGTCAGTGACGCTTTAAGTCCCCTGAGGGACATAAATGTATGAAAATATGATACAACAAAAGTTTTATGTGACGTTTTATGTGTTAAATTGCATGGTGGGCCGGCTCTAATGCTCTTGTGGGACGTTTTTGGCACACGGGCTACAGGTTCTCTACCCCCGCCTGAAAAGATGGTCTGACCCACCCCAGGAACTGAATGGATTGTTTATTTTAACAGTCAGAACTGCCCAAAAGGGCGTAAACACAGTGGAATATAGAACATTAGGGCATAATAGAAATAGAAATGATCTCTTCCAGGGTCCAACTGCCACCGTAAGCAATAGTAACATTCCAGCATTCTTTCAATAAGCCTGTAAATTATATGTGTAAAAATATTACCATATTAATAATGACATTACTGGAACACCTTTATCCAGATCTGCACCAAAATGTAATCTTCCTTGTGGAGGTAAATAGTCCTGCATGGTACCTGGAAATGGAGACTAGATGATGTTAAATTACAGAAAAATAGCACAAAAATTTGAATAAATTAATAAAAAAAAAAGGAAAATATACAAAATACAAGTATTTTTACTTTCATGTATTATTAAAATGCATCCTTGAAATAATATGTCAATAAGTAAATCAGTAAGTAATATTATTTCATCAAAATGCGTTACTCAGTCCTTTTAACTCTATAGAATTATTGCAGTAACTTCGCAGAAAATTAAGAAAATATAAAAAAAACACTTACAAAAATAAATGAAATAAAATAATAAGCAATGACAAAAAAGAGGAGACAGAAATGAAAATTCATGAACAAATAAACACATAAATAAAATGACAGGCCAAAAATATCAGAAAATGTAAAGAAAAAAAGATAATAAAAATAACAGATAACATTAAATCACACATTTAATGATATAGAAAAGCGAAATAGTTCATATAAATAGAATGCATTGTATATAAATGGAAAATATAAAGAAAATAAACAATACAATAAGAAATTGTACAAAAAGAAAATAATAAAAATGGAGCTAAACATTAAAGTTAACAAATAAATACATAAATAATAAGTGACACTAAAAAAATGTAATTATAAAGAAATAATAATAAAAAAACAATAATAATGCCAATTCTAATAATAAATGACATACAAGTGACATAGAAATAGAAGTGACATAGAAATCATACATAGAAAATAACAAGTAATGAATGACAGTTGAAAGATTCAGTAAATGTAGACAGAAATGTGCAACATAAAATCTAAATATGAACACCTATTATCATCATAAATAATAACACAAAACAAGTGACATTTAATAAATCATGCACAGAAAACGGATCAAAAATGTAAATAAAATAAATAAAGATTAAATGACAGTTTCAATCATGTAGAAAGAAATGTAGAAAATAAATACAATAATAAATAATAATCATACATAAACTTAAACTACATAAACTACATAAACAACTAATGACAAAAAAAGTGACACGGCATAAAACGGGCAGAAAATACATGAAAAATGTAAAGAAATTAAATAATACATTTTAAAATAATTAGTAAAGAAAGGAAGGTACAAATGTATAATTATGTAATATAATAATGAAATATTTTTCATGTAATGGATGCATGAAAAAATGTGTCTGTGCACTGAAGGACGGCAAAATAAGCTACCAGAGGTGCTGCTCTAATTCAAAATACCCATCTAGCTTTAAAACGTTGTGGTTTTGAGGTTTCTGTTTGGGCGTGTCTTGGAAAGAAGGAAAGAAGGTCATTTTAGTTGAATAAAATATCATAGGATGAGTCTTAGGGTGCAGCATTGATGTTGCCAGGCCAGATGGCCAGCTCTTCACTCAAATCAATGGGTGGTTTTCTCCCCTGGAAGTGTGCAGAGGGTCCACTTTCTGTGTCAGAAACCTGCACTCACAGGTCATAGCATTAGGGACACATGAAAAACTGCATAGTCTACTAGCAAGCGTTTTCTTTTCCACCCACACGTGAGTGAGCGGTTCAACTTCTTCAATGCAGTGCGACTCAGCGGGAGGGGGTGGTGCTTGTGCTTGTGTAAAAGGCGCAACCTGCAGGGTTCGGCTGGCGAAAAGTACAGAGTGTAAAAACATCTGACCACACTGTTCTAGTCAATTTACGTGCAAGTAGAAAGCACATATGTAAGTTCAGTTATACTATCTGATATGCTAATTACACTGTTAACTCTAACAGCACTAATTTTATTTATGTGCCATTGACGTGCGCACGTCCTCTTTGACCCTCGGCCCACACCGTACTTTGAAGACACGCAGCGGCGTGGCAGCTGATGTGAAGCTAGAAGTGGGAACAAATATTAAGCAAAAGGTAGAAAAGGGTATTTTGAATGGTAAGTTTAGCTTCACAGCCCTGGCAGATGCCTCTCTCGACAAGACCAAGGTTATTTGTGTCGCTGTGAATCAAGTCGTCATGAAGTACGTCGCCAGAAAGAACAGAGAAGTTACTGATGCACCGCAGGCCTTTTTGAAATGATCATTTACACAGTCTTACCGTGGCATATGAGGGTCCCAACTAACGAGTGTACTTTTAGATGCAAATTTTTGCTTTGAACTGATAGCTAAAATTTGATTTAGGAGCTACCAGTTATGGGCAGGCATAGCCGAGGACAGCTATTTGGAGGCTTGAGTCAATGACAATAAATCTACAGTAGATAGCATTAGCAATGCGCTAGTGTTAGCAATGCCCTAGCTGGTCACCAGGAAAGACTTTAACACACACTAACATAGGTACGTTATAGTGATCTGATGTATCTTATTTATGATGTATAGTGCAAAACTAGGACAGGAACAACATCAAATTAAAAGCATTAAATGAATAATGAGAGCCACCATCCGCCATTACGAGCCTCAAGGACTCAAGGAGAGATGCACCAACAAATATGTACATTAGCACTCAATATAGTCATCAAATCTTACCTCTATACATTCCCACATAATATCAGCATTTGGGACCAAATATGAGGTGAAAGAAAAAACAAAAAATACAGTAAAGTAGTACAAGTAGATGCATTGTAAAGTTAAATGGTGCATTCAAGGACTATGGAACAAGCTCGCATTAAACATGCAGAAATTGTGGGATTTCTAACTATATATTATTTTTTGAATAAAACAATGGCCCAGATTTCCAAAATTTGTATACCTTTACAAAAACAAATTATGTAGATATTTACAAATTATCTAATTTTAAATTTGTGTGTGTGTGTGTTTTTTTTTTTAAATCATTGCACCTGAATGAGGTTGGGGACCCTGGGGGGATATGCTTGGGGCAATGATGTGCTCTTTTACACATTTGAAAATACTGTAAGAATGACACTTTTATACAATTGGCTTCTTTATTTTAGAATGAAACATTAACGTCTGCATCGACACATGTAATCGTTGAATCATATGGAATCCTATTGTTTGTACTCTGATTGTTCTGTTTTTAAAATATATCGTTTTTGAATCGTATCTTAATTGAAGCATGCAGCACCATTTCAAATTGTTAGGAACGTAAAACTCTGCTTAGAATGCTCTTGAGTCATTTTGACACAATAGAAAAGGCTTTGTAAAAGAAAAAAGAAATCTTCATTAAAAGAGTGCACAGCCCGACAAGAATAAACTGCAGGAATATGCGGTGAATAAAAGTTAATAAGGAACTTCCAACTTCAAGGTTTCAGCAAAAGTGAATTCCACAAATCTTAATTACTGTACAACAACTCAAAAAACAAAAGTACAAACTTTGCATTCCCAGGAGTGGTGGGAAGAACTCTTTGTCACACACTGTGAGCTTCAATTATATTTATAAAAAGAGTGCTTTTTTAAAAAAGGACTTTTGTAAATACAAATTCATTAAACTGTGGAAAAGAAGTGACTGAAAAAAAAGTTTTTTTCTGGTGCATTCCCTCAAGTAAAAAGATAAAAACTTATTCTAGTTCCTGCAAGGTTCAAGTTTCCAGGAGAGGAAATCTAATTAAGATGTTGAAGGTTAACAAAAACAGAAAATAATACAGCATAAGTGAGAATATTGCTGCATATCACAAAAAATAATAAAGTGCAAAAAATTAGGACAACACACCCACTTAAGACGCTCAAGTTTAGAGTGGCATAGTGTAACTTTTACTCCTGAACCGCTGCACACAAAAGGAGGGTGAACATTTGTCAAAACATGCACCCCAACTGTTGTCTGTGCTATTATTTTTGTGATTGATACGCCACATGATGGCGCTGTTAGCAAACGTCATAATTCGGCATTGATTGACATAAAATGTCTCACACACGATCTACAAAGCAAGGTTAACTGGAGACTCTAAATTGTCCATAGGTATGAATGTGAGTGTGAATGCTTGTTTGTCTATATGTGCCCTGTGATTGGCTGGCGACCAGTCCAGGGTGTACCCCGCCTCTTGACCAAAGTCAGCTGGGATAGGCTCCAGCATGCCCCCGCTGCCACCCTTATGAGGATAAGCGGCATAGAAAAAGAATGGATGGACCAACAAAAGACTCACTCTAACTTTAGGGCGTTTAGTCAAATCACTGCAAAATTTGCCACACACTTTTAAGGGACTGACAAGTAAAATTCCAGCAAGATTGGTTGAAAAACATGGCCGCCCTCAACCAAAATACAGTATCTTAACTTAGCCACTAATTGTCCATAAGTCCTTGACCAGTTGTCTAATGATTATAAACATTTATGGATGGATGGATGTATTACATGTATGCTAGCATGTTTTACAGAGCATTTGACCGCAACCTATAGGGGGTGCCACAAATATGAACAACACATGGGGTGCCCTAATATTTGACTGCCATTGTGACACCCGAGAAAAAATGACCGTTTTAACAATCAATAAAACATTGCGTGACATTTAAAAACTATCATTTTATTCTTATATTACATAAAATAAGCTCCAGTTGACTTAATGAACTGTCTTTGAAAAAATACACATGCATGCTCCCTGCTGGTGACATTATTAGCGGCTTAATGCCTCTAAAAATATCCAATCCTTTTGATTGACTCTGCAAAGGTCATGTGATTAACATGCTAATGGGAAAAGATCGCTCTTTACGACTCTTAGAATGAACCTTTAGTGCGCATACATACACACACACGCAAACACACACACACAAAGAAAAAGTCACTTGGACAAATGCTTTGAACTGTGTGTCAATTGAAGCGTGTGTCCACACAGAAAAAGCGCAAAGTCACGGATATTAGTCCACACAGGGACAATGTCCCCTTTGCATGAGGTTAAATATGCTGCTTTGTGTACTGTGTGTGTGTGTGCTCCATGTAAGCTGCAGCTGGATGAAGATAAGTGAGCAGGCTCTATCTGTGATGCAGCAGCACACGATGCTACTTCAAGCTTTAATTAGCTGTCACAAACAAGCCATGGGAGGAAACAATGAAACACACTCGCAAGGCTTTGCATGGCACGTTTGCGGGTGCCATCATTTCATAATATTGTAACTTTCCTGACTTTGTGGGTTATTTTGAGTCAGTTTATTGTGTAAGGTGGAGGTTGTCATTAATAACTGGCAGGAGGAATGATCACATGATGTATACATGTCAGTCCTGTTTGTGTGTGAGTTACCTTGGGCTTTCACTTCAATTAAATGACATTTTGAGTCATTCTCTTTATTTCTACTATGCAAAGTGGTGGTTATCATTAATAACTGGCAGGAGGAACGGAATAATCGAATTACTTGTACATGTCAACAGTGCTCCTGCTTGAGCAAATTTAGCTTGGGCTTTAACTTAAAGTGCATTTCAAATACTTCTGTTTATTCCACCAATGCAAAGTGGTGGTTATCATTAATAACTGGCGGGAGGAACTCATCACATTACTCATGGTGCTCGTGCGGGTGCAAACATACCTTGGGTTTTGACTTCAGTTTTGTTACATTTTGAAACATTGTCTTTATTTCTACCATGCAAAGTGGTGGTTATCATTAATAGCCTGCAGGGGGAACAATCATAGTATTTACACACGTCAGCGGTGTAAGAAAACATACCTTGGACTTTGACTTCAATTAAATTACACTTTGAGTCATTCTCTTTATTATTTCTTAAACTGAATTGGAAGTCTTTCTGGTTATTCCACCAATGCAAAGTGGTGGTTATCATTAATAACTGGCAGGAGGACCAATCACATGACTCATACAACAGGTCAACAGTGCTCATTTAGGAGCAAACATACCATTGGTGTGGACTTCAATTAAATTACATTTATTGTTAATAACTGGCATCAATTTTGAGTCTTTCTGGTTATTCCACCTATGCAAAGTGGTGTTTATCATTAATAACCAGGGAAGGATCAATAACATTACTCTTACAACAGATCCAAAATTTGCTCGTGCAGAAGCAAGTATACCTTGGGCTTTGACTGATATTTTATTACATTTTGAGTAGGGATGCTTTTTTTGCCAATATCCGATATGCCAATATTGTCCAACTCTCAATTTACGATACCGACACCAGCCGATACCAATATGTGTAACATCACATATCTCCTCTTGTGGAGTTAACACATATCTGCTGTGAAGCTCACGGATACAGCATCAGCAATTACCTTCTCGACGTGGCTGGAAACAACATGTATGACGTCGTAAAACATCTGAAAAATACTTGCAATCAGGCTTAGGCTGTGACATTTGTTTTAAAAGTCAACAGAGTATTTATTGATCATCAAAAAGTCCATGAAAGACAATCAAGTGTCATAATTTCCATGTAAGCCTCGCACACTGTATTCGTTTCCACGCCATACTGCAAATTGCATGTACAAAGTAAATCAGATGATAATGAAATTGAATGTGCAGATAGATATTTACGTGAATTTATATCCTACGTGCCTTTGATATTGTCCTGAAGCTCCAATTCATGAGTTTGAAAGGCTTAAAGTTGGACTTAACTTTCAAACAACACATGTAGTCCAACTCTGTATAAATCCAATACAAAATGTAAGAGGAAGAAGTAATCTACCTAACAAACATGTGGAGGGTAAGGATGAGGAGGATGAGGATAAGGGGCATAGAAAATGGATAGATGGAAGGCTCAAGCTAGTCTGCTACTAGCCACCCATAGTTGTTTACACGCTTGAGAGGCGTTTGGCGAGGTCATCATTTGCACGCCGGAAAATACAGGAGCCCATAGGCCCATATACAGCATGATTTTTTTTAATCGGCTTTCATTATAGGGAAAAATTCCGATATCGATATTGACCGATGTTACATTTTTATGGCAATATCGGGCCGATGACATCGGTGGGCCGTGTATTAGTGTATTTTCACTTTCACTTTCACAGCTGATTTAAAAGAAAGCTATACCTTCGCCGAAATGGCAAGTCCTGCTTGCCACTCAATACAGCTTGCTAAACTCACTTTGCAGAATACGCCCTAGGTCAACCGTTGATAACAACATGGACGCATTGATTATCTCTGGAACAACTGAGAGCTTCATTAAAAAAATAGACTCTTTACCCTTAGGTCCCAAAATGGCCCTGCTCATGAAATTCTAATAATAATAAATAAATACTTCTTTCAGATCTTTTCAACAACTTCAGACCTCACCCAACCCTCATTCATTCTATTAGATTTTAAATATTAGTATGTAAACTGCAACTTCAAACCTATTTAGCTATTATTTTGAAGGTAGAGGCTAATATTTATTACGTGGTCATGGAATATATTTTAAAAATGTGCTGAAAATGGTAGTCCATGGGACCAAAATGAGCCCGAGGGTAAAGAGTGTAAGCATATATGCAAGTTTTCCTTTTCTACACACACTGCAATAGACGGGTTGGTGGAATGCAATACAATTAACAATATAATGAGCCTTAAAACTGTTTGAAAGTCTGACAAGCCAAGTCCCTCCGTCCGTATCTCTGGAATTTGTCACACAGGTCCAGCAAAAACACCTCCTATGCAGTAACCAAGTGCACTGCAACTTACCTAAACTGTCATTTTCCCCTGTAAGAATCCCAGTGGCCATGAGTGGTAACAGCAGGAAGTTGAGCAAAAAGGAAATTGCGCCGCCGCAGTCCTTAATTAAGATGCATTTGTGAGTGTTGATTATGTGAGAGAGATCCCCGCGGCATCAAGTTAATGTTTACTCTATTTGTTTCATGGTCATGGCTGCAGAAGCAGCAGCAGCGTGAACACTGCACTGGGATGAGCGCGTCATTAATTAAGCTATTTTGTATTTACGTGCAGTCGATCTGAGATTGAAGAACTTTTCTCTAGATAATTATCACAATGCTTTTGTTGTGTTTTTCATCCACCTCCTTATACAAAATAATATTTTTTTTAAAAACCCTTGTTCTGTACAATAAGCATAATGATTAAAAAGTGTATTATCCCAGCGGTGCTGCTTAGACGGGCTGCGGGCCATGCTAATGCTCATCTTTCCGATGCAGCTTTAATTAAGACAACAAGGATTTAGCGTCCTCCAATGACATCACTCAAGGGAGTCATTCTGCCTCTTTTGTTCCTCCATACCTTTACATTTAAATGAGGTCTTTATGGTGTGTATTTATGTACTTTTTGGCTGTGAAAGACATTTTACAAGGCAATTTACACATGCCAATTTTTGGAACTGCTGGTTTAAATGGTGATTTTTTTTTTTTTTTGTCATATAACTTTAACTTAGAATATAGTAAGAGCTTAGGGAATCCTTGGTGATGGCCTTAACATGGCTCACAGCCTCTACTTTGATGCAAAAGCGAGAATTTAATTTAAGACTTAAGACTTTAGGGGATCTACATAAGTCCTACCTGAATTCATCTTGTATTATCAAAAAACAAAGACTCCTTTAATTGTCTAAAACTCAGCTAGCCTGGATCCAAACTTTGGACTAAATCATATTTTTCTAAAGAAAAGCAAAAGTCCTGTAACAATATCTTATTGAAAAAAAACACAAAAACTACTGCAAAAAAAAGTCAAGGATCCCTACACAGCAGAAGAGCACAGCTGTTTTTAAGTACATACTGCAGTGCAAAAACACTAGTCAAAGATGTACTACAGTATATGACAGGCGCTTTTTGCTGTTTTTAAGGCTCTACTGCAAAAGCACTAGTTAAATATCTTCTGTATGACAGAGGAGTGTTGTTGTTTTTAAGTAATTACTGCAAAAACACTAGTTCCTGTTTGTGACAGGAGTTCTCTGCTGTTTTTAAGGACCTATTGTAAAAACGCTAGTCAAAGGTGAACTATAAAACAAAATCTTTTTGCTGTTTTTAAGGGTTCTACTGCAAAAACACTAAAGATCCCCTATATGACAGAAAACTCTGCTGTTTTTAAGGACCTACTGCAAAGATGTTTTGTAAAAAAAATGCATCGCTAGTTTTTAAGTAATTACTGCAAAAACGCTAGTCGAAGATCCCCTATATGACGGGAGAGTGTTGCTGATTTTAGGTAACTACTGCAAAAAAAAAAAGATCCTCTATATGCCATGAGAATGTTGCTGTGTTTGAGTAAGCACTGGAAAAACGCTAGTCAAAAATCCCTTATCTATATGACAGGAGAGTACTGCTGTTTTTAAGTAACTACTGTAAAAAGGCTAGTCAAGGATCCTCTGTGTGACAGGAGTGCTCTGCTGTTTTTAATCACCTACTGCAAAAACCAATCGTTGCTGAGATGAGCATTTTCTTTCTGTCTTTCATGTACATGTATATGCCTTACTGTGATGATTCGTGACTTTTTCTCCCTTGACCACATGCTAAAAGGAGAGATGCATTGTGGTCTTGTCAACATGATTCCTTATTACGGAGCTGAGTAAGTGTAAAATTGACTTTCAGGCTGCAGAATGCGGCGCGTTGACGTCGGTCTGCGGGATGAGCGAGTGTGAAAAATGAAGAACAAATGTGTTATTTGCTTTTCGTTTAGAGAAAGACGCAAAGGTTAGAGGGAAAGGCAGCGGAGCAGATTTGTTTGGATGATTTTCTTGTAAAAAGAGCAGAAAATGCTATGGAAATTTAAATCAATTTCAACTTTGACTCGGCCGCTGTTGACCTTTCAAAGGGCATCTTGCGAGCTGACAGGAGTAGAAATGTGACGCAACTGCTACACTAACTGGGCAATTCATTAGGTACACCTGCACAATGTAAAAAGCTCCAATACAACAACTATATATATATATATATATATATATATATATATATATATATATATATATATATATCCATCCATTTTCTATACCGCTTCATCCTCATTAGGGTCGTGGGGGCATGCTGGAGCCTATCCCAGCTGACTTCGGGCGACAGGCGGGGTACACCCTGGACTGGTCGCCAGCCAATGACAGGGCACATATAGACAAACAACCATTCACACTCACATTCATACCTATGGGCAATTTAGAGTCGCCAATTAACCTCACCTGCATGTTTTTGGGAATGTGGGAGGAAGCCGGAGTGTCCGGAGAAAACCCACGCGCACACGAGGAGAACATGCAAACTCCACACAGAAATGCCCAGGGGAGAATCGAACCCAATCTCCAGGCTGTTCCTGTATTGGCCAATGTGCTAACCACTAGACCACCGTGCGGCCATATATATATGTTTTTATATATATATATATATGTTTATATATATGTTTATATATATATATATATATATATATATATATATATATGTTTATATATATGTTTATATGTTTATATATATATATATATATATGTTTATATATATATATATATATATATGTTTATAGATATGTTTATATATGTTTTTGCTGCAGGAGGCTGCTGTCTATTTTGTTAGTCGCGATTGTGAAAAGAGACCGTCATCTATTGCTATTTTCTATTCTATTTTGAACTTTAGAAGGCGTGCCCGTTAAACGTTTCTCGCTACAGAGCCTTTTAAAGGGCAGTCATATTGTGAGAGCTGAGCATGCATTCTTGTTTACTTTGGACAAAACACAAAAGGAGACTGTCTCTTTTTAGACACGCTGGGATGCATCACAGAGATGGATGCATGGAGGAGTTCAGCAGAGGGAGAGATGAATGGTGAAAGATAGATCAGCAGGATTAAAGTCAGCAACAGAAAACAAATGATGAAAGCACAGTGAAACCACTTTGGACAAATTGTCTGTTTCAGGGTCAAACTGTGCTTCAGTAACTGTACAAGTGATGTTTGGAAATGTTTTATGGTCATACGAGTGTAAAAGGAAGCAGAGTGCTCTTAGTATAATGTAAAAACAATAAAAAAGGCGAAATGATTGGCATAATTGTCACGTATGTCACTAATACTCATTACTTGTCATACAAGTGTAAAAAAAAAAAAAGTTAACCGCTATCTTAAGAAGCTACTGCAAAAATGTCAAAGATGTTCTACATGAAAGAAGCTTTTTGCTGTTTTTAAGGACATTATGCAAAACTGCTAGTCAAAGATGTTCTATATGACAGGAGCTTTTTGCTGTTTTGAAAGACCGCCGTGGCTGGGCTCCTTTCCGGTTGCAGGGGCGTCTCTGGGCCTGCTGGTGTGTGGCCCCCCGTGACCGTCTGCCCTTGTGGGGTCTGATCTCTCGCCGGTCTCGGGGGTTGGCTGCCGCCGCCCTGTTTCTGGTTGGGATTGCCTCTCTGTGGCCTCTTGCTGGTCGTCCCGGGGGGGACGGCTCTATGGGCTGGCTCTTGGGGGGCTGATCTTTGTGCTGCCTGCCCCTGTGGGCTGGGGCTTTTTGTGTTTTTAAGGACCTACTACAAAAATGCTAGTCAAAGATGTTCTATTTGATATGAGTTTTATTCTGTTTTTGATGGCCTACTGCAAACACGCTAGTCAAAAATGTTCTATATGACAGGAGGTTCTTGGCTCTACTGGAGTCTCTCAGGAGGCTCCACTGAAAATTTGTCAGAGATCTTCTATGTAAGAGGAGGTCAGTGCTGTTCTTTTGGGAATGTACTGCAAAATGCAAGTCAAAGATGCTCCGTTTAGGAGGAGTGTCTGAGTGGAGACAAGATTCTTCTGTTTTTCCATTTTTCTGGAGCGCAGCATTAGGCTTGGATTTGTATTCTTTTTACTAACTCCGTGAATGCATACAAAGTCAGATCTTGCATCTGTGAAAAGTAATTCCTTTATTAGCAAGTTTGAACTGGCTGCATGAAATTGAACTGCTGTCAGCAGGTAATTTCATCTGGGAGAGCTTTAAAAAAAAAACACTTATTCACCTAAGTGTGAAATATCGACGAAAAAAAGTCAGAGAATGGGATTACGGTCACTTAAATGTAGGAGAAATATTGCAGGTTTTTGAGATAGGTGTTCAGAAATGGTTCTGACCGTTCCTCTTATATTTCCAAAAACAATATGGACGTAAACGACTACATGAAGGCAAAAGGTGACAAGGATGCTCCCCCTCAACCCGTCTAGTCAAGAGATAGTCGGTCTGCAGTGAAATAGCAGATGATATTTTTGTCATTGCATGTTTATTGTTGTCTGTACAGCAGCCAGCGCATGAATAAAACATGAACAGAAGCAGAGGTGGTGGTGGAGGCTCTCACTATTTCAGGAAGTGATTGACACATGTTAATGACATGTGCTACATCCGTTATTTCATGTCACGCAGTCGTTTGATGTTCAGATATATGTATATATAAAACAAAAAAATCAAAGGTAAACAAAAACAATAATACACAGAGGCAGCAGAAGTTCTAAAAAAACAGAAAACCAGAACACACCAGACTTGAACCATTAAATGTCTATTGGCCCCAATATAAGATGGGATTTTCTTTACATAGAAAAAGTCTGAAAAAGACAGGTTGTCAAATATTTTTATTTCTTTTTAGGTTTTGCAGTAGGTCCACAAAAACAGCAGTGCCCCTGTCATATAGAAAATCTTTGAGTATTGTTTTTGGAGTAGATTCTTATAAACAGTAAAACGCTCCTGTCAAAAGAAGACCTTTAACTGAGCAGAGCGCTCCTGTTATGTAGAGAATCTTTTGACTAACGATTTTATAGTAAAAAAAAAAAAACAGCAGTGCCTCCTCTTTGCCTACCCTTTTTGCAGGAGACCCCGCAAAACAGCAGAGCTTGCCTGTTATGTAGAGGATGTTAGATTAACGTTTTGCAGTGGTCCTCAAATACAGTGGAGCAGAAAACTCCTGTCAAATAGAACATCTTTGATTTGCGTATTGGATGTTGTTTGAAGGTCCTTAGAAATAACACAGTCTCCCTGTCACATAGAGGATCTCTGAATCACATTTTTGTAACAGGTCCTCAAAAACAGCAGAGCGCTCCCGTTATATAGACAATCTTTGACTAGCAATTTTGCTGTAGAGCCTCAAAAACAGCAGAGTGCTCCTCTTATACAGTATAAAGGCCATTTGAGTAGCAGTTTTGTAGTAGGTTCTCAAAACTAGCAGCGCATCCCTGTCGGAGAGACAATTTTTTTACTACCATTTTTGCAGTAGGTCATTAAAAACAGAATAACAGTTTAAACAGTTGCCCATTAATAACAATAAAAGAGTGAGCACTAGAATAAAAAGTTCTAAAGGTTTACCACCTTTTCATCCTACCATATAAGGTCATCATCATCATCATTGCATGTGCTCTGAGGGTAACACAATTTTTGTTTTTCGATCATGACCTCTTGAAAATGTCACGTATTGACATTTTATGCTTTGCGGGTAATTGTTGTACTATTGACTCTTCGGAGTCTAGAGGTTAAGCCAAGATGGAAACACGCACGCACACGACACACACACACACACACACACAAACACACACAATTATAATAGCTACAATGTAGAGACAGCAAAAGACTTAAATCAAAATGGTCATTTTGATCATGTACGTAAGTGCAGTTTTTCATTAACAAATTAGAAAGTTGACTGAGCTATCAATAGCAGCAGCTGAATGTCCTATAGTCAAAAGTTTTCCAGAAGTCATAAACAATCCCTGAAAGTTTAAATAAGGTATTGTTTGCATTCTTGCAAATATCAATGTGCATGTTTTTTGAATGAAGGTTAAAATAAGGCATAGATGGATGGATGTCTTTTTATCCTGTCTCAAGGACATTTGGGCAAGACACAGTGTGGTTGTGATGTCTGCCTCCCAGATGGAAAGTGTAACCTTACAGTAATGGGATGGTCTCGCCCGCTAATCTACTCAGCCATCGCAGAGAGGAGGAAAAAAAGGCAAAAAGAAGATGGAAAAATGGATTGATGGTGGTATATCAGAATGCGGATAAACAGAAAGAGGACAGACGGATTTACCTTAAAGGATGCTAATGAAGATGGTGGAGGTGCAAAGTGATCTGAGTGATGATGAGGAGTCACTAATAAGACAGCAAAGGAGGGAGTGGAAATGTCATTATGGAAATAATGAATGGAAAAACTATGAATAGAAAATACTGCACCAAATTAGTAGAAACACTTCACAGTGTGATGCATTGCAGTTGTCTTGCACACTGGTAGGGGTGTTGCAAGGAAGGGAGAGACAGGCTTAATAATGAGACCACTACGCTGCTTAGTTATCTTTGTCAGTTTCATAGTAGAAAATCCTTTTCACATGTTAAGAATAGGAAAGAATATGATCTTTGTCCTTCGTGATGATGGCGCCGTTCAAGCGGCTTGGACCGGGCAGTACTAATTTCTCCATTTCTCCGCTGAGCGTGTTACAATGTTTTACTTTATGTTCACTTTTCACTTTCACTCTCCTTTTCTTTTACACACTGCCCCCAGAGGTTTGCCTCATGCTTGGGAGATATAATGGAAGTGGAGGTTAAAAAGTTAATTCAAAAGAACAAACATGACATCGCCGTTTTTTTTAGTGTAGCGACTGGCGACTACATGTTATTCCGCCTAAGTATTGTTCCGCCATGCATACATAACTAGTTCTCTTTTTCTTTTTGTGCAGCGTTAATAATTTCTGCAAGTGTGTTTGAAACCACAAAACATCGTAAAACAAAGCCCACCAACAGAATACAATACATGTAATGCAAAATATACTGCACATATATACACATACTTACATATTTGAAAAGTAGATGGCATTTTTTTTAAAGGCAGTAATAAATCATGTTAAAATGGGTTAAAAATTACAAAATATACATTGTATATACAGTGGTGTGCAAAACTGTTTGCCCCCTTCCTGATTTACACTTAAAATGTTTCAGATCAAACAAATTTAAATATTAGTCAATGACAACACAGCTGAACACAAAATGCAGTTTTTAATTTAAACTTTTTAGGGAGAAAAAAAATCCAAACCTACATGGTCCTGTGTGAAAAAGTGATTGGCCCCTAAACCTAATAACTGGTTGGGCCACCCTTAGCAGCAACAACTGCAATCAAGCGTTTGCGATAACTTGCAATGAGTCTCTTACAGAGCTGTGGAGGAATTTTGGCCCACTCATCTTTGCAGAATTGTTGTAATTCAGCCACATTGGAGGGTTTTCAAGCATGAAGCACCTTTTTAAGGTTATGCCACAGCATCTCAATAGGATTCATGTCAGGACTCTGACTAGGCCACTCCAAAATCGTAATTTTGTTTGTCTTCAACCATTCAAATGTGGACTTGCTGGTGTGTTTTGGATCATTGTTCTGCTTTAGAACCCAAGTTGGTTTCAGCTTGAGGTCACCAACAGATGGCCAGACATTCTCCTTCAGGATTTTTTGGTAGACAGCAGAATTCATGGTTTCATTTATCACAGCAAGTCTTCCAGGTCCTGAAGCAGCAAAACAGCCACAGCCATCAAACTACCACCACCATATTTTACTGTTGGTATGATGTTTTTTCTGAAATGCGGTGTTATTTTTATACCAGATGTAATGGGACACACACCTTCCAAAACGTTCAACTATCGTCAGACCACAGAGTATTTTCCCAAAGGTCTCGGGGATAATCAAGATGTTTTCTGGCAAAATTGAGATGAGCCTGAATGTTTTTTGTTCTGCAGTGATTTTTGTCTTGAAACTCTGCCATGCAGGTCATTTTTGCCCAGTGTCTTTCTTATGGTGGAGTCATGAACACTGGCAGACCTTAACTGAGCCACGTGAGGCCTGCAGTTCTTTGGATGTTGTTGTGGGGTCTTTTGTGACCTCTTGGATGAGTTGTTGCGGCTCTCTTGGGGTCATTTTAGTCGGCCAGCCACTTCTGGGAAGTTTCACCACTGTTCCATGTTCTCACCATTGTGGTTCGCTGGAGTCTCAAAACTTTAGAAATTAACATTAACATTTTAACATTTCTGTCTTGTTTAAACACTCTCAAAGTTCAAATTTTGTTTGAAGTTTAATGATAAAGTTACAAGATTGGATTGAAGAAATTAAGTGACCCACTCCTCTGATCATGACTTGTCCTGGCGCCGTGAAGCTCTAGCGTTTTTGTATCCTTGTTAAAACATATTCCTCCTCCTCGTCCTCCATGAACTGAAGATTCATTTACAGTATTCCAGGCTTCTGCCTAACATATGCCTTTCTTTAGCATGTATGATAGCTAGCTGCTAGCACAACAGCAAACAGGCAGTCCTGCACAAAGAAGATTGATTGAAAATGGTCTCCAGCCAATCAAAACGCAGAACACAAAGGGCAGGTTCGAGACTTACTGGACAGTCTGGACACGTCTTCAACTCTCACATGAGTATACACCACCCTCTACTGGTGGCAGTAGTAAATACAAAAACAGACACACAACAGAGCACCGATAGATCACTCTAATACAGAGTCCCCTTGTTTATCGCGGATGATCGTTTCCCAAAATAGCCTGCAATAAGTGAAATCCGCAAAGTAGCCAACTATATTTTTGTACAATTATTTTGTATCTTTTTAAGGGTGTAAAACCCCTCACCATACACTTTATGCACTTTTCTCAGACAGGCATTAACACTGTATCGCATTTGTGTTGTTTAAACACTCTCAAAGTTAAAAGTTTGTTTGAATTTGAATGATCAATTTAAGAGATTGGGCAAAAGAAACTGGACTCACACGTATTCACTCCTCCACTCACTCCTCCTTCTCCTGGCGTCGTTTGACTGTAGTGTTTTTGTATCCTTGTTAAAACATTTTCTTCCTCGTCCCGAAGATTCATTTACAGTATTCCAAGCGCCCTACAGCCGCCTTCATTCAGCATGTATGATCGCTAGCAGCTAGCGGTCAACAACAGCAAACAGGCAGTTGCCGCAGCTCGAAGATTTTTTTGGGAGGTGCACGACTATGGAGGCAGATTTTGCACCATATTAACATGCTGCGCTCTGTCACTCACTTTTTCTCAGTCTCTGCAAGCTGCTCGCTCAACACTTGTTGATTGCGAGGCGAGGCGAGGCGAGGCGAGGCGAGGCGATCTGCTATGGAGCTTGTGGGTTGCGTGCCTTGACAGCGGGTGTGTTCAGTGGACAAAATGCCTATTGGTCATTCTCCGGGAGGGATGTGATAATACTGACACACTGATGTGATAACACATTTTTTTACTATTCCAGTGATCGACCTGCAAATTCCCAAAAATCAACTAGTGAATGCGATCAAGGTTGGCGACCCCTGGACTACGGTCTACTATTAGTAAAAAATATGCATATTAAGCTAATTTTATGTATTCTTAGCCTAAATTAAGCATTTTCAAGCATAGAAATAATTAAATGTACTAAAATACAAATACTGTTTAAGGCAGGGGTCTCAAACTCAATTTCACTATGGGCCACTGGACGTAGAGCAGAGGTCACCAATGTTTTTCCTTGTGAGAGCTACTTTTACAAAATGAAAATGGCCAAGAGCTACTCATTTTTGTAACATTTATTTTCAGAGCTTATTTTAAACCCAAACAAAGCAAATATGCTTGTTTTACCAGAACATGAACAAAATGCTGGTGTCCACAACTCACATTTTGTATTTCAGAATGCATTTCTTTCTACTGTTCTTTCATTATTAACTGAAAAGGGGCTACCTGGTGCCCGCGGGCACCACGTTGGTGACCCCTGACCCCTGAGTGAGTGAGCATCAAGTTTTGGGAGTAGGGCTGGGAAACTCAGGGTACCTCACGATACAATATGATTCCTGATACATGGCTCACAATAACGATAATATCTTGATCCGGTAATAGGGTGGCACAAAAACATAATTAAGTTCATAGTCTGTATTTTGCTGCATTCAACTGGGATAGGCTCCAGCTTACCCGTGACCCGAATGCAGAAACGGTATAGAAAATGGAGGGAATTTTAACAGCATATTTTAACCAAAATACAAGCAGCAATGACAATGAGACTGTTTTAGCGCAACAGGATTTTAGTTTAGGTGTCTGACAAACACTGACACTGTTTTAAACTCATTCAGAAAACACAACATCTCATGTCTCTCTAGTAGATCAACATCACTATTAATCACCATGGCAACTATGATATCAGTTTGTGTGTGTTATCTTTTTAATTGCAAATCATGCACGTCCCGAGCCGTATGTGTTCGTAAGAACCTGTATCTGCTTATCTGTTCATGAGCTGTCAGTCATCTTTATCACACGGCCTCTGCATGTCAATCCAGCATATCTTCCATTCTGAACTTTAAAATCAGTTTTCAAGTCATATCTAACTTTTTTTCTTACTTGCACAAGTGAAGATGGACCAGTAGTGGACTGTTTCTGTGGTGAATGAGATCAATCAGCCAGTAGGATATGTCTTGGATACACCACTGACTGCCAGATAACATCCGCCATTTACTCTGTGCCGTGATTACAAGTCGTTGCAGGGAAAAAGGACAAAGGGAGGAGTGAAGGAATCCAGAGGACGACAGGCAAAGACAGACAAATCATTCTATTCATATCTTGGCAGCTGGAGAAGGGGGTGACGGTGGAGGTGGTGGTGGGGGAGGTGTTGTTAAATGAAGGTAGAGAAGGGGAAAATTGTGACTGAAGACGATGCCGGATTCACTTAGACCGATTATTTGAATTTCTTCTTCTGTTTCATTAGGAAATGTAGCAATACATTTTTGCTGATTCATGTCATGTCTCGTACTTTTCCGTCTTTTGAGTGCGTAAGTACGTTCACACTGAGAATAATGGCAAAATGCTGTCAGTACCCGGATTTTGCACTCAAAACGGCCAAAATGTGCGGAACACTTACCACCCTCAATAGGAAGGGATTAGCTTCAAATAATTGCGGCTGAGGAGCAACCAGTAGCGGTGGAAAGTACTGAACTGAAGAATAAGTGGTTCAATATTGCAATCGTCATTTCTGCTAAATGTGCAAGGACAGTAACCACTTTGAGACAACACTACACCATCAAGTACATGGTGTACCTAGCATATTTTGGTAATGTCAAACCAAATTGAGTCTGGTTTTGATCCATCAGCTGCTCTTGGCAGCAGGTTTAACTTTTACATTAGACTATGACGTTCTGCAGGACAGGAGTGAGCGTTTCCTGTCCTCTTATTTTGGCAGGCTGTGCCTTCTCCGGGGAGGAAGAGGCAGCCGCTTCTCGCCTGGTGGCCGCGCACCTGCGGCCAATTAACATTTGTGGCGGATAAAAGGCCAGGGTGGTCGAATGTGCGGCGCTGGTTCATTGTTGATTTTGTCGTTACTGTGGTTATTGTCTGTGCTTCCTATGCACCTCGTCTCCTTATTAGTGCTGTAACTTGAACTATCCACTTACCTGGACTACCTGCGTTCTTTGTCACAGAGCCTTTTCTCTGTCGCCTTTTGTTTGCTGCTGTTTTACACTATTAAAGAACATTTATTTTTGCACTCCATCGCCTCGTCTCTGCACACTGGGGGTCAAGCTTTCGACAGCTCAAACCAGAACGTGACATAGACACTGCTAATTGCATTGTGAAATGTTATCCAATTTGAACTGCATTTCTAATGTATATGCACGGGCAAAACAAGTTGGATCTGGATCTGATCAATGGATTCCACTTCCATATTATCCCATTTAACATTTTCAAACCCTTTCTTTTTGCACAGTGATAAATTTCAAGTAAATTTCTTATGGGTATGCCGGCGCAGGGTGTGTAAAGTCAAACTAAATCTGGATCTGATCCAGATGTTTCACACGTTTGCAACAGTTTAATTTAACAAAATATAATTTAACTATGCTTACTATTTTCAAATTTCCTCCAATTTGAACTAAATTTCACATTTAAATGCACTGTCAGGGTTTGTAACATCGAACCAAATTGAATCTGGATATTAATTCCAGATGTTGCACTTGCCAGCCTGTTAAATTTGGTATTGAAGGTTACATCTGATATGCTCAGATACATATATATTTATTAAATCATGTCCAGTTAAAAACATTTTTGTGTGTCCTGTTGATCTCAGTACCCTTACGTGCTCAACAGATTTGCTCTGCTAGGGATAAGTGTAAGATACTCTTCCCCTGTTATACAGAATTTATTTGACTTTATTTGATGTTTAGTGGTTGGAGTTTGGAGCGGCCGGACCGGAGCAGGAAGGAATAGAGAAGAAGAGAAAATAAAACAGAGGGGAAAGTGCGGGGACAAGAGGGGGACAATACAGAGAGACAAGAACAACAGCAACAACAACTACGACAATAACAAAACAACAAACTACATCTACATCAGCAAATGTCTGACGGCCATAAAGACCATGATGGAGAGGACAAAATACTATCAACAACCACATTGATAATACTAAATTGAAACAGTCATACATATCAGTGGTAATAGTAGTCATGAAATGATTAACCATGATAGTGAACAGAATGACGATAACTATAATGCACACAATTCTAATAACTATAATCATATCACCATCACTGTAATAAAACCAACAACATAATAACACCCTGGATGGATTATGTGGGGAAGTACGTATGTACTGTGAGTGTGTATATGTACGTGTGTACAGGTATCTCTGTATGTCTGCATGTCACTGAGAATGTATGGAAGGAGAGGGACCGCCTCCCACCACCCAACAAGCCCCGCCCCACACTGCCAGGCCGAGCCCCCACCACTAGAGAGCCACTGGCCCCACTGTCCAGTTTCAATTAAACTGATTACATTCAGGGGTTGTAACGTCAGACTAAATTCAATCTAGATCTGATCTAGTTTTATCCCTATTTCAACTAAATTTGTTATTTTAAGGGGTTGCAACATCAAACTACATTGCATCTAGATCTGACCCAGATGTTTCACTTGCAGGCAGGGATGCCTTCAGCAGTAACAAAAATAAAATACAACCTGGACAAATGGTTGCCATGGACAGCCATGAAAGACTTAAGGACACGTGTACAACAATCTCTTCAGTTTGATTCCAACTAGTCCAATTAAAAAGCAATATTTTCTTTTTACCACCACAAAAATGCACTTTTTATATATTTATGTACAATATAATTTGATTTTTTTTTTTTTATCCATTACTTTGGTTGTCTCCCAGCGTAATGAACTTACTCTTCTATCAGCGGCTCCATTTTTGCTGCAAGGTCAACGCCTATTGATTTACCATTCATCTGTTACTGAGGTCATCGACGCCATCGCAGCTATGAAGATCATCTCGAGCACGCATGGCTAGTTCAAGTGGTGGTGTGTAGGAGGAAAAGGAAGATGAAAAGAAGGACGAGGAGAAAATGAAAGGATGCAAGACACAAGGAAGACAGAAAGAGAATAGCAGTAGATAATAGAAATGAAAAGCTGAAGAAGAATGTAATTTAAGACAAAGTCATGGAAAAATAATCCAAAGTTAATGGAAAGTTCAGATTTATTAAAGGTTTCCATCAATAAATACAAAAAAGTTATTTTTCACCTTCATCAGGGCTGCTTTGTTTTCAATTAGAACCTTCATTAACATCCCTAGGAGCAATTACTGAGCTCGTTAGGCTTAGTAATCATATAATCAGTGCACGAATCACATATCAGACACTAAATTTCAACTCAAGCACCGCCAAACAAATTAGCCGTGAGGTCATCACCATCAAAGACTGAACATCTTGGACTGCTTTATACACATAACATTCGTATCATCTGAACCACTTGTCGATACAGTATATAAAATATCCAGTCTTTGATGCCATTTTATTTAGGAGACGTAAAAAAGTACAAGATATGATTGACAGATGACAAAATATATAAATGTCTCATGTCTACATGTAATTTACCCATGAGAGGCTGATACATACAATAAGAAAGAAGTACAGTCAAACCTGTCTATAGCGGCCACTAAAGGGAAACGGCAAAAGTGGCCGCTATAGGCAGGTGGCCGTTATAGACAGGTTGGCGGCCATTTTGAATTTGTGCGCGCGCATATTAACATGTCTGTGATTAGAAGCTTGCTGTGTTTGCAGATACATATAATTATACATGTTATACATGTTGACCAGTAGAGGGCACTGTGGGACTGCGGATAAAAGTTGTAAATAACGACTAGGTTAATAAACCGCTGTTAATAAAGCGATTAAAGTGCATCCGCGACGTGAGTCTCTCCTTCCCCACAACAAGGGGCATTACAGTATTGACCAGTGCACATTGTCTCACACCAGAAAATAAACGGTGTCACTGTCTGCAACAAGCTCAAAAGAAGACGGCTTTTTTTTATGTGGAACTACTGACAGTTTGTGTGGATCTTGTGAATGATTGTGACTGAGCTACGACTCAGTAATTAAAGTCTACACATGACTGCTTCATTTCTTAAAAAACAAAACTTTTTCGTGCATGAAGCTTCTGCTTGAATCGGATTTTGGCCGCTATATGCGGTCAAATATTGACCAAGGGATACAAAATGGGTGGCCGCTGGCCGCGTTGGACAGGTGACTGCTATACACAGGGTCTGTAACACGTAATTTTTCTGAGGGGGATTTTTCAGTGGTCACTATAGGCAGGTGGCCGTTCTATACAGGTGGCCGCTAAGACAGGTTTGACTGTAGTTTACAGCAGACACCAGCTTAAATCTGGATCTGATTCAGATTCACACTTGGCAGCAGTTAAAATTTGGCATGGAAAATCCCAATTCCACAGGTTCAGTCAAATCATATCCAATTTGAATTTCTCATTGAGAAAAATATGATCTTGCCATAGTAAATGAATCACATGCTAAATGAAAACAAACGATCATTTTATTCATATAAATCCAAATATTGCTGTGTCTGTTATCATCTCTCGCCCCCAAACAGGCAGGAAGAGGGTTCACTTTGTGCATTTCTTCAACACCTAGATGTTTCATGGAACGGTGTTCAATAAAAATGGCGTTCAAACAGAGTGAGACCTCTTGTCATACAGTCATGTCTCTGTGAGGGGAGGTGGGGCCACTAGCATACACACACAGAGTGCAGCAAGTATGCCTTGTGAGGATCAATGCAAGGTAATGTAGTAGAAATTAGGAGGGGAAACGATGATTCCAAAGAACACTGCCACATCCCTGTGTGGGAATATTTTGGGTTCCAATTGAATGAGCAAGGTGAGCCCATCAACACGGGTGGACTGACAAACTTACCTCAAACATATCCACGTAAACCAGTTTTCCCATCTGTGAAAAACTGAAATGCAGAGCCTTCATCCTGGCAATCAACACTCACTGAGATGTTTGATGGGCAAAATAAATCCAAAAGGAACAGCGTAAAATGTTATGCAGTCACAGAAAGATTAGTTTGCTACATCACAAAAGAAATGCTGCTCTTTAATACAGTTGAAAAGCCAGTATTTTAAGAAATGCTCCAAACATTTCAGACAGAACGAATTGCCTGTGAGAAAATGCATGTCACAAACACCAATTCCACAACTTTACAGAGTGAAAAGTGACATATTAAAGGAAATTTTGCATTATTATGGTATATTATTATTTATTATTATTGTATGCTATCACAACATTAGCGGTTTATTTGGTCTCAAAAGACGTCGATATCGTTTAGTATCAGTTTGTGGGATAATAATAAATTCAAAATGCACCTGCATTGTTGTGACTCGGTTAAATAAAAAAGTTTGTTTATCTTGTCATTTTTTTTGTCTTCTTAAAATTAATGTTAAAATCTCATATCGTGTCCTTCCTGTTACGATTGTGTGCGTGGTGGACCACAGAATGCGGAGGCAGGTGTAGTGATAGACAGCTCTTTAATGTCCCAAGCTGCGCAGAGGCAGTCACAAAAGATAACGCAAGGCGCTGTGGTCCGCAGCTTGCGGTGCCCCAGGAAAAAATGTAACAAACACAAAATCTCTAGTAAAAGGATTAGGGACAACTGGAGGTTCCCAGCTGTCGAGACACCGGCTTGGAGAAAGCAGGAAAAGTTGATGAGCTGCGGGTGAGCGAACTGGAATGCAAAGCAAGGAACCGGCGTCTCACAGCTGTCCCTACTCAGCCTAAGTAGGGTGAGGCCCAATTAGGTGCAGGTGTGTCCACTTGTCCCAACTCCGGCCGCACGCCCAACTGTAGGGGGAGAGAGAGAGAGAGCACAACAGGGCGCAGCAGCAGGTGATCATAACAGTACCCCCGATAAAAGTCAGCTAGGACTTTTATCATCTTGGAGTCAACTGCCAGGGGGAGATCACGGGAGGACAGATAGGCCCGTGGCTGAGCTGATGAGGGAGTTGTGTGCATACTCGATCCAAGGGAGGTCTGCTGACCAGGTGGTGGGCTGCTGGTGGCACACACACGGGATGGCCGCCTCCAGGTCCTTGTTGGTCGGCTCAGTCTGTCCATTTCTCTGGGGGTGGTAGCCGGAGGATAAACAGGGGGCGGCACTGAGGGTCTTGCAAAAGGCCCCCCAAACAGCAGAAGCAAACTGGGGGCCCCTGTCAGACACCACCTCCGTGGGGATGTCGTGGAGACGAAAAATGTGGCGGACCATCAGCTGGGCGGTCTCCAAGGCTGATGGCAGTGGGTCTGCACCCCCTTTGGCCTGAGTTCTTCCCCTGCTGAATTACAGAGGATTATGGAGCACTGCCTGGCAGACCTGAAGAGACACAATTTGCCTCCCCTATATAGATGACAACCTGGTCCACAGCAGCAGTTTCAAAGAGCACCTGGAGCATCTCAGGTTAGATCTCTGATAATAAGAATGATGTCAAGTTATCCCTGAAAAAGTGTGACCTGTTCTGGTCCAGTGTCAAGTTCCTTGGCAAGTTGGTAACCAGAGAGGGATAGACCTTGGACCAAGCAGAGATGGCACCGATGAGGGCTCTGAGTGAGAGGATGCCTGCCACAGTTGGATAGGTCCGTCAGTTGCTTGGATTCCTCTCATATTACAGGCCCTTCATCGTGACTTCTGCCAGATTGCCCACCCACTGTACAAATTAGCTCACAGCTGAAAATCAAGAAAGATCCAACACAGACCAACTCGGTGAAAGACACAGATTAAGTAGCAAGATCCAACCCAAAGCAACTAGGCAAAAGACATCGAAAAGCCACAAAGATGAAAAAGGGTCACTTGCCATCATGCACACCTATCAACTGGGACAGCTCTCATCAGGAGGTCCTAGACCAGCTCAGTGAAGTACCCTCCAAGCCACTGGTGCTGGTGACTAGCAATGTGGCTAGAAGTGAACCACATTGATGCGCAAGAACTAATGAAAGACTCTGGGACAGGCCAACCTTTCTCCCCGGCACAAATAAGAAAGGCTCAAGAAGAAGATGACAAACTGTCTCGTGTCAAAGAATACAAGTAGTGGAATCAGAGGCCAAATGGAAACAAGACAAAAGGTGAGACTCCACCTGTCGTCACACTGCTCAAACAGTGGAACAAAATTCACGTGGACAAACATGGTATCATGTGATGTAAAATGGGGCACTTGGGAGTATACAGGACACTTGACCTCTTTCATGAAAGATTTTATTGGCTGCAAATGCACTGTGATGTCGAACATTACGTCACCAAGGAAAGTGAGTGCCTCAAAGACAAAAAGCCAAGTAAGCCATTTACAAGGTTCGCACAGGCCTTTGTGACCAAAAACAAGACATGGAAAACTGTGGCTGACAGAATTTTTAACAATTTTACCTTCAACTTTGGATTCCCAAACAAACTACACCACAATATGGGCAAGGAGTTTGAGAACCAGCTGATGGCAAGGCTGAGGAACCTCTTTGGCATTCAAGATGCCTACCAGATTGCTGCCAGGACATCTGACTAGTCAGGAGAGCATGGCAAAAGACACTACGACCAGAAAGTGCATGGTCAAGACTTGAAGCCCTGCGAGTCCTCATCCGGAAACTGACTCCTCGAGGTGGCCCTGGAAAAATTCTGTGTAACTGGGAAAAAGGTGAAGGAAAGAAGGGGGACAACGGGCCGGTCCACCAAGTCAGTCCCGAGAATGGAAAAGGAAATGACAGGGTGGTTTACAGAAATCTGTTGCTACCCTGTGACCATCTTCCCTTGGAGAAGCCGGCTGATGAAGACTCTCCATGCCCGAGAGGGTGCTGCAAGCTCCACAAAGGAGCAGAAAGTACCAAGGAGTCCGGTACAAAAACAACCAGAGCCCGGCAGTGAATCTTAGGAAGCCAACACCTTCCAATGGCAGCTCAGATCTCGCGGTGGTACACAGCAAAGAACATATGCACTCAATCCCCCGTCTGAACTAGTCTAACCTCACCAAAGCCCCGAGTGTGGATGGAGTCAAGAGGATCAATGGGATGCAGTGGGGGTGCCGATCCAGAATGAGTAGGTAACCGGTGCAACGATGGTATGCTGCAACAGCTTCCAAGACCTGAAGGCAACCCTGACATTGACCAGACTAGTGAGTTGACTGAGGGTGAGACAGAGCACGTTAGGCCAGCCGTCTTTGGGATGAAGAGACAGTAGGGTAACCAAAACTGAGGCAATAGAGACATTTTGGAGGCCTTGGTCGGTGCAAGTATGCTGACTTTGACAGAAATGTCAGGAGACATTTAAGTATGTTGGGGCGAGTGTTTTACATTGTAGAATAGTTGTCCCCCAATTATGTTTTTTTTGCAAAGCAAATGACTGATAAAAATCCTGTATGTGTAGGATTGATAGCTATGGAACCAAAGCTAAGTTAGCCAAGCTAATTAGCACCGTTGATAATATAGCTTGTAGCATGAGTTTAAGAAGCGTCCTGTCCTTGCTGATGTTTGCTAAGTATAAAGAATGAATGGTGACTTTGATAGACGTGTAATATTTGCTTGGAAATGCTGTCAAAGTAACTGACTTTTTGGGATGTTTTGCTAACAAATAATTCACAAACAAACGCTACTTCCGGATTTTAAGGTCAAAATGTAGTTTCACAGTAAAAGCATGCTTTTAATGGTTACGAAAATGGTTATGTTTAATTTATTTCCAACATGCATACAGTTTACATCGAAATGCTTCATGTTACAATTCCACATGTCCAAAAAGGAGTAGGAAGATGCAGAGCTTATTATTTAATCCTACCTACTCTATGTTTCAAATCAATTGCTAATATATTTGTTCACTTCCTGTATTCAACATGCACTAATTCACTATTTACATTATTCTTCCATACAATAAAAGCATTTTTTTTAATAATAAGAAACAAAACAAAAAAAGTCCTTCCCTTTCCCTTGTTGTTGTCTGTATCTATTCCAGTCCCCGGTCCCATCATTTGTAGTCTGGATAGCTAAAGGTTTCCACTTCCAGGTCTTCCTGTCCTGCTTTCTTTCGTGGTGTACTGCGACTTTCATTGAATGTAGATACATGGGTTCCTAATTCCAGTGCTTCTTGCTGAGCAGGCCCTTACAATGTGGTATTGATATCAAATGTCAAATACAAAAGGAAATTGAATGTAGTCCTTCTATCTGCATGGTTCTTTCTTGTTTTCATGGTAATATGATCTGTAATATTTATCCAGATCATTGATATCTTTGACAACAAGCACTCTTGTTTCTTCAGGTCCTCCATTTGGCTTGATGTACATTTTCCCGTTGGTGCTCCAAGTGCTTTGTATCTTTCCCTGCTTCCTCATGCTGCTGTAACAAGTGAATTTCCCCGCTGTGGGATGAATAAAGTACAAATACAAATGTCTTGTGCTTTAATGCCGATGTCAGCGTTGCGTTTTGTCAGATACTCATTCATGTAGACGTTTGTACCTTTCAGCTTCTTGCCCTGTTTCAGCACTGCGGTTTTAAATTGCCGAGTGGTGAACTTAACGATGTTAATGTTAAATGTTAATGTTTTAAAAGAACAATGTACTTTATTTAAATTAGACATGTGACAAAACCACAGCAGAAGAGTGGTTAACAGAACAGTGAATGAGACGTGATGCAGCAGTTGCCCTGACCTGTTTTGTATTTTTTGCTGTGCTAACAAATGAAATACTCCCCCACCCCGTGCCTTTGTGCAAAATTAAACCCCGCCCATTTTTGTAACTGCAACATACAGTGTATACGGGGTCAGAGGTTGTAATGTCAAACCAAGGTGAAACTGGATCTGGTCCAATAGTTGAACTTGGCGGAAGTTTAAAATTAACGCTGGATTATCATGTTCCGACATTTATTCCGTTGCCAAATTTTATCCAATTTGAACTGAATGTTCTGTGTTTACCAAATAAAATCTAGATCAAATCTGAATATTTATTGACATTTAGCATTAAAAAAAATGCATTTAACATGCACAGACACTAATTATGTTGTTAAATCTTATCCAATTTCAGCTAAATTTGTTATGTGTATATGTTGTAATGTTAAACAAAGTTTCATCTGAATCTGATTCAGATGTTGCAGAAGTAAATTCCATTTAAATGGAAAATCCCATTTAAATATGAAGGCTGACTGCTACATGTTAATCAGCTTTGGCTAAATCCACTGTGTTAATTCAGAACAGGGTCTGAAATATCCAACAAAATTTAATCTGGATCTAATCTAGATGTTTTTTTTCAAACTTGGACTGGAAAATATGATTTAACTCATTCAATCCCAACCATAGGTAAGTTTCAGGAAAATGTCAGTTGCAGACTAGAAGAGGGATAAAACGCTGCTGCCGGTTGAATCAGATGGTACCCAGTCATTGGAGGAGTCCGGCTCAACATCCGTCATCCACAGCAAGCTCCGGAGAACTGCTTGATGAGCTCCGCTACGCCCGTGGCTCCATGTTGTGCTTCTTCCTCATCGCTCGCCGAAGCATCATATGCTCTTTTGTTTTTATTCGTCTATTCTTCAAGCATGACGACAATTTGTTTCCAAAGCACTCCTCGAGTGTAAGCTGCCTTTTTTTTGTCCATTTTCACTCGCCCTCCACTTTTCTCCAACATTCTGCACGCTACACTACGGCACACTCTCCCACTTGCTCTTCCTGTCATGTGTGGTTCTCCTTCCTGTCATAATCCCTGCTGAGCTCTTATCAAATGCACTTCTCGAGATTCAAGAGTTTTATTGTCATATGCACAGTAAAACAGGTAGTTCTGCTATGCAATGACATTCTTGTTCTGTTCATTCTCCCAGAAAAACAAAGAAAACACAAGAAAAAGAAAAAGAACGTAAGAAACATAAATACCAATGAATTAATCAACAACAACAGAAGAGACATGAATACCAATGAATGAATAAATAAATAAATAAATAAAGTGCCATGAGTGTGTGCGTGTGTTGCGTGCGGCGTGTGCGAGTGCTTCGTTGAGAAGCCTGATGGCCTGTGGGTAAAAGCTGTTTGCCAGCCTTGTGGTCCTGGACTTCAAACTCCTGTAGCGTCTGCCTGACGGTAGGAGTGTGAATAATGAGTGTTGTGGATGTGTGCTGTCCTTGATGAGGTTGTGTGTTCTGCGTAGGACTCTAGATTTATAAATGTCTTGAAGTGAGGGGAGGGCTGCCCCAACAATGTTCTGTGAGGTCTTGATCACCCGCTGGAGTGCCTTCCTATCACGTGTTGTACAGTTACCGTACCAAACAGTGATGGAGGCGGTAAGGACACTTTCCATAGTTTCTGCCACCTAGTGGCCGTTTTTATGGCATTGAATTTGCTCTCAAGCCTAATCCATTGGTTTATATGTAAAAAAACGTAAAAACACATTGGGATGAGGCATTCGGGTTTATAAAAACGTATATATCAAATTTTTTGGTATTGAATGGGTTAATATGCTCGGAAACTAATTTCTATCTTATCCAATGTGACTCATGCTATCCAATGTCAGCTAAATTTGTTATGTAGTTGCATGCGCAAGGGTTGTAATCTTAAACTGAGTTTAATAAAATGAATCTGATTCAGATGTTGCATATGGGAGAAGTTTAATCTTGTCCGGGAAAGTCTGATGTCACGTGAAGACATTCATTACCCTGTCAAATCTTATCCAGTTTGCACTAAATCAACTGTGTTAATTCAGGACAGGTATTGAAACATCAAACCAAATTAAATCTGGATCTAATCTAGACGTTTGATCAAATTTAGCATGGGAAATACTCTTTACTATACTCAGAGATTGATTAGTTTGTAAAATCTTGTCCAATTTCAACTAAATGTAATGAGTTAATTCAGGACATGAGCTGCAATGCCAAACCAAATTAAATTTAGATCTAATCTAGGTATTTGTTCAAATTTTGCATTGAAAATACCACCTGGCATGATCAGAGATTCATCACTCTTCTACAAATCTTATCCAGCTTGAATTAAATGTCTAATACATAGGATAAGAGTTTCAATTGAATCTAGATATAGGGCGGAAAATTATGCTACAAGCAAATGGTGCACTTTCCATTGCAATGAGCAATCTTTAATCTTTAAACTGTGAATTTTACAACTACACAACAGAGGAGGAAGATAATAACTTCAGCTCAAAAAGATTGAAGAAGCAAGATTGGTGCTGCATAATAAGAATCGACCTGCTGCGCAGGGAAGAGAAGCCTCTCACTTTTGCCGTGACGTCTGCACTGTATACACACACACACACACACAGACACACGCACATACACAGTTATTGACACAGAGGCAACGACAACAATGCTGTTGTCAACTTTTGCACAAAGAAAGGAATTCAATCAGAATGCAGAAGCAGCAGCATTGTGATGTATGTGTGAGAAACAGTGTGGAGATGCATGCATGCGCACAATGACTCCCTCTCAGGAACACACTGACCCGCAGAACAAGCTTTTGGGCTTTTGCGTGTCAGGGATGTCAGCTTCAATGCACCTCAAACATCCACAATGAAAAAATAAGTTTGGATTTACCATCCAGCCTTTTCGATAGTGCGTCTCCTTTGCAGGGTCACATATCACATACTATACTGTACCTGTATACTTGTATACTAGACTATATAACTTTGATGCTGATTAGTGAGGCCTATCTCATTAACCTACAATAATTTTTCCCCATGCATAACTGTGATGAAACCTTGTTAGCAACTAATCAAGCAGGCAACAATAACAGCATGAAAATAAACACCTAATCCCATGCACTGTACGTGGATTCAGCATCTTAGACAAGAGTAACGTTTGGCATGAAGGAACTGTGATCAGAGTGTGGAAAACAAATGCATGGCTCTTTCATCCAGTCACACACACACAAACTAGATGTGTCTATTCTTTGCCCCCTGATGCTCTTACAGACTCCCATGAGTCTGCACACGTACTCCATTTGACAGACACACAGTTTATCCCAGGAGGATTATGACATGGAAAGTCCTAGACATGACACACACACACACACACACATACACACACACACAGCTAACGATACAGGGATTAGAATACTGATGGCCTCTGACTTGACAGTACATGTAACTTGGATGTGACCACAGTACCCCTGTGCGCACACACACACACACACACACACACACACATTAAAAGTTGCCCCTAGCTGACAAATCCTATTACAGAGGGAAAAAATGGTTGCAGGGTCTAATCCCTCCATGACTCCAACCTGAGCTGCTACACATGACAGCCACCAAAACTGACGTAATGTTTATGTCCACCGTTTTTTATATATATTCATTTTGTTAAGAGTTGACTAGAATTGTTGACTAGAATTAGAAGTACTGTAAGTATATAAGTACTGTAGAATTAAACAATGGATGCACTGTTACTTGAATTTTGCACAGAGAAGTTGTCCGGCAACCTTATCAAGCCTGCTGTTGCTTGCACACGTACACCCACACCAGGTAGATGCCAGGTAGATGCAGACGCATTGTCACATACTGTTCCACTCAGGAAAGGGTAACGCCCCTGTCTGGGCAGGACTCGAGAATAGCATAACAAGGTAAGCACTTCCTAGTTTGAGACCTTCTGGCTTCCTCCTTTGAAGGGCAGAGGTCCAGCGCTACAGCGCTTTGTGACATCTTCCAGACAATTTCTTAAATAAAAAAAAATAGTACAGGAAAGTACAGTACAGGAAAGTGGGTTCGACTGATCTCTTTTCGGGAAAAACAAACTCGTGTATTTCTAGTGGGGGCTCGTCCAGGATCCTAAGAGATCTTACAGCGCCACAGTTTCACTTTGAGCGAGCGGCCGCTTCTCCATGTTTCTAAAGGTAAGGAGAAAACCTGTGTCGTCAAATTTCTGCAATCAATTGCTCGGCTGAAGAGACTAACTGTTATGGATGTTATATTCATCTGTCTGGAATATGTCAAAAAATGTAATAACTATAGATCAACTACTGGGTGGGAATAGATCTCTTGGTAAACCGAGGATTTATACGAGAGGTCGACTGCTAGGCGGAACTAGCGTTTGTGTGTGTCGTGTGTGACGTGGACAGTCCAACACAGGTGGGGCAAACCTAACGGTACTAACAGAACCCACTGTCTGAAGTAGGCTGTCACACCCCACTCAGTAAGGGTTGGTTTCTGTGGGATGTTCCTTACGTGACCACCACTTGGGTGGAGAGATCCTGTGAATGATGACAGATGAGAGTAGCATTTGCCCGGGCATGCCCATATGAGGAAGTCTGGGTTGCATTGACGTCAATGGAACTCCAGCCATCCATCCATATATTTTCTATGCCGCTTATAATTAATTAGGGTCGCGGGATATGCTGGAGCCCATCCCAGCTGACTGGTCGCCAGCCAATCGCAGGGCTCAATGGAACTCTGTAAAACACAGCGTGCAGAGGTGTCCAAAACTGCTTTCAGGTCTCACTTCCAAATGCACAAACCTCATTATCTGACGCGTTGGCATCGTTTAACACGAGAATACAACATTGTAACAACATTTATAGGTCAAAGAAGAGGAAAAGCATAACAGGTCCCCTTTAAATACAGTCACTGAGCACGAAAATTCACACCAAACATCATGATTGAACTGGTTGTGGAAGGTTCACTAAGGGAAATCTAGTTAAAGAGCTTCAAAATTTAGAAGACCATTTCATATTGACCCATCTACAATGTAACAACTGCTTCGGGGATCAAGCAGAGACCCAGGCACCAGCAATCAAGAAAAAGACGACGCCCAACGCCGTTCCATGTGACTATCCTACACCCACACCCCCATCTTATACAGCAACCATGCAAAATGCAGATGCCATTGAACCAGGACTGTATCCAGACCTGGAAAGGTGTTCCACAATTACCACAGATTCAGATGCAGTACAGTACACACTAATACACACCCACTGATAGAGATTCACGGCCACTGATAAGAGAGTGAGCAGAATCTGATAGAGCAGCAAGTGTAAATGGGTGAAGAAAGCGGACAAGTGGAATGGGAGATACGACAGCACCATTTGTTGACCTAGAGTTAGACCCAGATGGCGATGAAGAGGAAGATGAAGCCAGAAGGGAAATATGCAGACCTAGACTTGATAGAAGGAACAAACTAAGTGGGGGAGGGCTGGCTGACAGGGGATCCCTGAAGTACATATAGTTTTAGTCACTGTACAATCACCCCATACGACCCCGTTTGGAGTGACGTATCAATAGTTTACATCAACAGGGGGATTGTTAGAACTGGGTCAAAATATGGTTATGGTTCAAATTATTTCGAACATGCATACACTTTAAATTGAATGCTACAAGTTACAATTCACAATTCCATATGTCCAAAAAGAAGTAGAATGAAGCAGAGCTGATTTAATCCTACCCCCTCTCTGTATCACATGAATTGCTAATAGTAATGATAATATAATAATAATAATAAAAGTTCACTTCTTGTATTCAACACAGAGACCCCACTGGTGACGCCCTCCCGGGCAACAAAGTGACCCAGCAGCAATGTGAAGCAGCAATTCGACCGGAAGCATTGTACGAAACACCCTGCACTCGCCATATTGGACCTCGTCCGTAACCCAACTGGTCCGACAAGCTGCTCTCATTCTGGTCAACGCCACATCAGATCATATTGCACAGTTGCACAGCTGGGACCAGCCACCTTCCGCCTCGCCCACGGCCCACGCTGGCACACCAGCTACCTTAGACGAGTGCCACCTCCGTCGGCTCCAGACCAGGCTGCTGCAGTGGATCCATGCCACACAGATGGCGACTGAGAGTGCCCTGATTTGCACCCACCTGCACTGGATGTGCAGGTCGATCCTCGGCAGCCTGGGCTCCGTCCTGTGAGGGCCCGCCAGAGGCCTCTCTACTTGCAGGACTATGTTACTGAATTTTAAAAGGAAAATGTATGTTTTAAGCTAGTGCCTGACCTGTCATGTGGCAAGGCTAGTTGTGTAAACCGGCAGTCCACCCAGTTACCTAGTTAGGTTGGCTATTGGTACGTCTGTTTTTTGTTAATCAGTTTGAAAAAAGGGGGGTAAGTTACGTAGTCACAATGGTGTGATGTGGGGTGTCATAGGGTTGCTTTGTTTCGTCATAAAGTACAGTCTGACTCTTTGAAGTGATTGCATCAACACAGTAACAGTCTGGCTCTTGGAGACGATAGGGACAAGACAGTAAGAGTTAAGTCGTGTGAGCACACAGTTGTAGTTTGTGCGTACTTGAACATAACATGTACACGTCCAAGTCACAGTTAAAGTTGATGAGTCCATCTGATTACCTTGTGTTCTCTGACTAGGCTGGTCAATAATTCCATACATCAGTTTTAACACTACTTGTCATGAAGACATTATGATGAGACTCGCCCAGGAGGAGTGGGGGGTTAATTTGTGGTTACATGCGTCATGTATATACTGTCAATACATGTCGCTTTCACCCAAATCAGCCAGCCTGGGACACAGCCCAAAGCCCTATTTCACAAGCAGCCTGTCAAATCCTGTGTTCATGTCCCAATATAACGTACTTGGCATCAAACTTCAAGGCTATTTATTTCAAGCGCCAATACTCTATGCAGTCAATCAAGGCAGCAGTGCAGTTGAGGAATAGGTTGCCTTATGTATGTTCCTCATTTTTATGGCTCATCATCAACAATGCCTCTATTAGTAGCATATCTATATTTGTGCTGTCACTAATCATTAGACTGTGTATGCTTCAGTCGAAATTGTGATCCTCACTAGAAAAGACAGGAAGTGAATGCAAGATTCCCTCAGCGACACGCAACACTTGGGTTAATTGGGGATAATGCTGATCAAAATCGTGATTTGACCAAATTAATACCTCATTAGAAAGAGATTTTGGAATCGGGGGATCAGATAGCTAATCTCCCATCTGAGCTATTTCCTCCTTTTCTCCAGTGTAGCGGTTTAGCTTTCAAAGCCACGTAAAAGATTAGGAATACCGTATTTCCTCAAATAGTGGCCTTTTTGTTCTCGTGTATAATCGTATGTTGAGATACTTTTTTTTTTTTTTTTACAGATGTAAAATTATCTGTGGGAAAATGATGGTAATGAAAATTATAGGAAAATTAATGTTATCGTAAAAAAGTGTATTTATTTCACAAGCACATTTATCCATCCCTCCTTTTTCTATACTGCTTCTCCTCACTAGGGTCGTGGGAGCACGCTGGAGCCCATTCCAGCTGACCTCGGGCGAGAGGCGGGGTACACCCTGGACTGGTCACCAGCCAATCTAGTTTTAAAACATTTATATTTGTAATATAGCATTTTAATTGTAAAAGATTTATTAATCTATATTTAATTATTTAGATTTGGTACAGATCACAAACTATATGTTTTTATGAAATGTAATTATAAATATGATGTTTTTATAAATAAAAGTATTTTGCTATTACTAATACTCAGTGTTACTATATTACAATATAATAATTAGGGGTGCTCGGATCGACCGGCCACCGATTAGTATCTGAAGATTTCTGTGAAAAAGCACGATACTTGCTTTATAATTCCGATTGCGTCCACCAATCAGCTCCGCCCCCATTGCAGCATCCAGCCTATAGCGACCGTCTCCCGCCCACTTTCCCTTCACAAAGCCAAAACAAGCATGGCTGCCGTGTGGGACTTACTTGTTTGTTGTGAGAGTGATATAAGTTTTGCTGGGGTGGCGCTTTGCGTGGCATTTGGGGGGCAGGCACTTGGCAGGGTGTGGTCAGTTATCGAGGCTCGCGATGGGATCATCGATCGGGTGGCGGCTAATGTAGTGCCCGTGTGTGCGTGGCAGGCGGGGGACTAAGGCAGAATGCCCGAAAAGTGGTTGGATTCGTCGAACTGCTGGAGCGCCATCAAGCTGATTTCGCACCCAAATTGTCCTTAAAGAAGGCGCCTGATCCTCTAAGTTTCACCAGTGATTTAAGTGATCTAAATAAGTCAAATATGTTTTTGTCTGAATGTTATCGTTCGCCTTTCATATCACGTAGCCCAGGGGTCACCAACATGCATGGTGCCAGGGAGCACCAGGGAACCCCCCCACGACCACACGAGGCGCCTGCAAGTCTGCTTTTCATTCAGTTTTTCAGTTAACAGTGTGAGAACGCTAGAAAGAAATGCATTCTGAAATACAAAATGTGACCCTAATGTGGTTACCAGCATTTTGTTAATGTTCTGGTAAAACAAGCATATTCGCTTTGGATTGAAATAAGCTATGAAAATCAATGTTGCAAAAATGAGCAGCTCTTGACAATTTTCATTTTGTAAAAGTATCTCTCGCAAGAAAAAACGTTAGTGACTCCTGATATAGCCAATAGTAAATAAAAACATTTACACTTAATCTATGTGATCGGTATCGGACAATTTCACTCATGGATGATAGGTATCGGCAGCATAAAACCCTGATCGGAGCATACCTAATAATAATTATAATTATAATATTATAATTATTATAAACACCTGACCCCCAATAGACGCCTAGCTTTTTTGGATCCCAAAAACACGAGAGCCAGGAAAGAGTGCAACAGATTTTATTACACAAAAAGGAAAAAGGGAACAGAGAGGCACAAAGTACAACACAGGTAGCAGAGGAGAGTTGCAAAAGGCAAACTGAAAATCACTGTAGTAGAACTAGCAGGAGAGGTACAACACAAAAGAGCATACGCTGCACCAGGGAGTAGCCTGGCAGGTGGGAACTGGTAACTAGTTGCTAGTTGCTAACGAGTACACAGGTGGCTAGCTAGGCTGGCGCAGAAGTACAAGGAGCCGATGCTGGCAACAATCTGGCAGCGAGTGTGAGCAGGACTGCATCTTAAGAAGAGGCCGCCCCAGATTGCCTGCAGGTGTGTCAATTAGTCCTCAGACTAGGTTTAGGGCAGAGCATGACACTAGCACTCTAGTAAATATAGTCAATAAATATCACAGGCTACTACTTTATATAAGGAAATATTTGACAAGTTCGTTTTTCAATTAAGAAACTATCCATGGAAACGATGATGGGATAATAAATAATATATTGGAATATTAGTTCTTACTAAAAAGTGAATTTATTCCCAGCACAACTGAGTAGTTTCCAAAAAAATTCCCAATAAAAAAATATTTTTTGGACTATATTAAAAAAAATGTAATGTTATTTAGTCAATGTTATTATTATTTAATTTATAACACCTTCCCCGAGCAGTCACCATGAGAAAATATTAGGTAAAATTATTTGCAATTTTTTGTATTCCAATTATATTGGGAAAAAAATGCATGAAATATGATCATAAAAAAATGTGGATTTATTTAAAAAAAAAATGTAAATGTATTATATTGTAATCTATGTTTTTCACTGTCAATATTTATTTGTGGAAGAAATGATACAAAACGCATGTTTTTTAATTAAATACCATTATGAAACAAGTGCAGTTTCCCCGAAACACCATAAACACCTCACCCCTCAGGGCCTCCAGCAATTTAGTAACTAAACATAACTGGCCAATATATTAGTTCTTTTGACATATTAATCACATTTTTCTAGAAGCACCTCTTAATTCCAGGCTATAATTGGGTTTTACCTGTATAATAGGCTTCTTATATGATCTACACTGTAGCTGCTAAATCATTTAAGGCTCACAAACACATGTACACACTGGATGGGCTATTCTACGACACTGTTGTGTTATTACAAGCACACTTAAATGGGATCATTCAGCCATTAAACAGTAAACAATTATGCCCTAAGATTAATATTTTACGCCGGGGGCAACTTTTGATTTATATCCTGTATATCTTTACATATTGTGTTTTATAAAAACAATGTAATCTAAGGCTTTCCAGTTCACACTAATGCACTGTATTGCATAATATACTCTATTAAGTATGCATGTTCACCTTTTGTGATTCACTGCAACAAAGCAAAAACAACATCTATGAGCCGCATATGCACATAGTTCATTTGAAACACGTCATTTTTCCACATTCTCAGGGTAATTAATGCAACTTCAGACAAAATGGTGTTCCTGTCAGGCCTAAGAAGCAAACTCATTCTTCCTGTGCATTACAGACTTTTTCATTTCTTTTGTATTCCTGTTAATTTGTTCTGTCTTCCATTGCTGCTCCTGGACATGAGCTGTGCCTGATGAAACGTGACGGAGAACATAAGCGGTATATTAAAACGACAATATCATCATCATCATCGCCTCCAGAGTGCAAGTCACACATCATCTGAGGGTGTAACTATGCACAAAAAAATGTAATTTAGCTGTCAGTTACAGAAGCCTGGAGGTGTGTAGAAGTGGCAAATGTAAAATAAAACATTACAGTGAAGTTTTAAAGCTGCAAAAATGCTCACTATTGAGTGTACAATAGATAGGAGGCTACAATGAACCATGTGTACAACTGAGAATCATAAAAGCAGTGGAAAAATGTGTCTTGTTCCCTTTTAAATGTCCTAATAGCATCCATTATGTACAGTACTTGCAACCTGGGCTAATAATACCTCTTAGAAAAATGGAAACAATCATATGTTTCTGAAGAAGAATGATTGCAACAATAACTTACCTGCAGTAATCTCCAACTGCTATGCTGCTATTACTTTCAACATCCAATTGACAACTGCTAACAGGCGGGGTCCGCGGCAAGCGCCTGGCATGGCTGCGATGGCTGCGGCTGGCTGCTCGCCTGCGTTAGAACAATTCCACCCCCCTTTTCCACTACCCTGGTCCTTCGAGTTCTTATGTTGTAAAGTGTGCCCTTTTGTGCCTGAGTTGCCAGTTTGTTTTTCCCAATCCAACACTGTACTAGTTTGGAGTTGTTGTTTTTTCTCCTCCCCTCTCCTCTTGTTCTCCCCTTTTCTCGCCCAGTCATTCTGTCCTGTCTACCCCCGTCATATAGTATGGAATGTTGGATATGTATGCCGTGAACTGGATTCCAAAGCAGAGACAAGCAGTTGGTAACAAAAAGTTTATTATAACAAAGTGTTCCAAGTAATGGAAAAATATACAACAAAAACCACAAAGTACAACTGAAAACACCTGGATCTAATCACAGGGAAAAACGAGAAAACTAAGGGTGCTGCAGAAAAACTAGCAGAGAGAAAAAAAAGGTACAAAACACAAAAAGCTGCACAAAACAATAGACAGAGCAAGAACTGAAAACGCTGCTGAATAATCAAGCAGGAACTGGTATATAAAAACTCACCGCTGCAGGGAACCACACAACTGCAGGGAGGAAAAAGGCATACGAGGAAAAGCACGGTCAGAGAGTAACAATACGGGAGACTAGATGCTGGAAGGAGCAAGTAGCTGGCGCAGGCTTGGCAACAATCTGGCACTGGCTTGGAGTCTGGCTACAGTTTATGTAGGCAGCTCCTAATTGTCTGCAGGTGTGCTTAATCAATCCCACCTGCAACCTCAGAGGTGTGCTGTAACGAGAGACAGCCAGAGGGCAGCAGAGCAGCACACAGAACCTGACAGTACTCCCCCCTTTTATAAGACGGCCCCTGACGGCTTACCCGGCTTGTCAGGATGGAGCGAGTGAAAGTCCCGGATAAGTGAAGGATCGAGGATCCAGGAGCGGGCGACCCATGAACGTTCCTCTGGCCCATATCCCTCCCAATCGACCAGATACTGGATCCCCCTCCCCCTTCTCCTCGAATCCAAGATGGCCCTCACTGTGTATGCTGGCTGACCATCGATGATGCGAGGCGGAGGTGGAGGTTCAACTGGAGGGCACAGTGGGCTGGAGGTTGCAGGCTTCAGGCAGGAGATGTGAAACACAGGGTGGACTTTGAGTGAAGAGGGCAACTTGAGCTTGACGGAGGAATCATTAATAATAGAGTCAATGACGTATGGTCCCACGAATCTCGGAGCCAACTTTCTGCTTGTCCCGGCCAGCGGTAAGTCCCTTGACGATAGCCAAACTTTCTGTTCTGGCTGATATGACGGCGCTGGAATCCTTCTGCGGTCTGCCAGAACCTTGTTGCGTTCTGCCGTCCTTGATTGCGCAGCACGAGTCTCCTTCCAAACGCGGTGGGCCCAACGGAGGTGCAGCTGAACGGCGGAGATGGCGACCTCGGATTCCTGAGAGGGAAAAAGCGGAGGCTGGTATCCATAAGCGACTTTAAACGGTGACATACCTGTAGCCGAACATAGGAGTGAGTTGTGGGCGTATTCGATCCAGGGGAGGTGGATGGACCAAGCGGACGGATGTCTGTGACAGACGCACCGGAGAGCTGCCTCCAAGTCCTGGTTGGCCCGCTCTGTCTGGCCGTTTGATTGCGGATGGTAGCCGGAAGACAGGCTTGCCGTTGCTCCCAACGCCCTACAAAAACACTTCCACACACGAGAGGCAAATTGCGGTCCTCTATCCGACACTATGTCGGACGGAATGCAGTGAAGGTGAAAAATATGTCGGACTAACAGCTGAGCAGTCTCTAAAGAGGATGGTAGTTTGGGTAAAGCTATGAAATGAGTCATTTTGGAGAATCTGTCCACCATGTTGAGAATGACGGTATTACCATGTGATGAAGGTAGTCCAGTAATAAAATCCAGTGCGATGTGTGACCACGGGCGTGATGGTATCGGAAGCGGGTGTAGTAGTCCAGAAGAAGGGCGATGGGAGGACTTACTCCTGGCGCAGACAGAGCAGGCTGCTACGAACTCCTTCATGTCCGCTGTGAGTGTGGGCCACCAGAATCTCTGTGAAACCAGGAACTGGGTACGACGGGTCCCCGGATGGCATGACACCTTAGATTCGTGGCCCTACTGTAACACTTCCGTCCTCCCAGGTACTCCTTAGCAGCGTAGAACGGTGTCGCTCCTTGGTCCAGTCTGAAGGATCTGGGAACTCCCACTCAACTGGTCCCCACCATGTTCTCCCGATCTCTTTCTCTGAGGCGATTATCCAGTCAAACTGCTAGGTCGATGAGTTGCTCTAGAGAAGTGGTGTCGTCCTTGACGGCTAGTTCATCCTTAATACGTCTGTGTAATGCTTTGCGAAAAATGCCTCTTAAAGCCTTGTCGTCGTATCTGCTCTCTGCCGCTAGCACCCAGAAGTCCACAGAAAACGCTGCAACCAAGCGACCACCCTGTTTCAGGTCCAAAAGTCGGCTACCTGCCTCCATGTCCTTAATAGGGTGGTCAAAAACTCCACGAAATTTGGACCAAAAGTAAGAGAGGTTATTACGTACAGCGGGCTTGACTTTGCTTACTGCCATAGCCCATGCTGCCGCCTGGCCATTAAGTAAGCTCATAATGAAAGCTATTTTAGCTGGATCAGTGAAAAAAGACAGATGGATCATGACATGGGCGGATGGTTGGCCAGGTGAAGGAATATTAAACAACATTGTGTGTAGTTGTAGTCAACTTGGCAAAACCCTTCAAGCTTGGTGCAGAAACAATAACTATCTGGTCTTATCCCATTAGTTTTCCTGAGTTTTCTATCAAATAACACCTTTTTAATCTTACTCCATCCAACCAATTTCTCCTGACCCATCTCGGACCCTGTCAGAGTCTTCTTTTATCCAAGCTTTTTTCTCCTTTCCGAAAAAAAAACCTGCCTCATTGCAGTCTGTTGGGAAATCAAAGAAGGCGAGAAACTTTCATATGATCCAGGGGGCTAAACGTCAACAGCAATAAAACTGGCCGCCACATGAACACGTTCATCCATTTCAATGGGGAAACAGCAGTTAAACATTGGTTGAACATTAAAGTCAACCTATTAATATGAGACAGAATGAATGATAAATGAGAGGCGGTCTCCTAAGACCAACAGACCTGCAAATTCGCAGACAGATAGAGAAATTGACAGATGGTGATGTAGTGAACCCAGACTGCCGTCATTAAGTTTAAAAAAATCCCTACTTCAGTAGTCTTTTTAACACATTTTTGTCAGGATTGTGTGCTGCGGTACTGCCTTCTACTGTTTCTCTGTTGCAGCACACTCCTGAGCACCCTGATGAGCTAATCATCTTCACCTGTGCCTGATTAGTTGTGCTATTTAAGCTGTGTGCAATGCTAGGTTCAGTGCCAGATTGTCCCTTTGCTACACCCTGTTCAGCTCCTTCCAGCTGGTTCTTGTGCATTGTGTTTTGGCTTTCTGACCCTCGCTCAGCTCACCTGTAAGTACCTACCTGCCTGCTTGACGTCTTCAGCAGTAGCTGTATTTTTTGGTACTTCTGCTAGTTTTTTGTTAGCAGCTCTTTTCGTTACTTGTCTGTATTTTTCCCTGCTCAGCTCACCTTGCAAGCAGTGTTTTTTGTTACCATTTCCCGCGACTAGGTCCGGATGTATTTTTGTTGTACTTTGTTTCTTGTGTTGTTTTTGGTACCCTTTTGTTATCCATTTTTGTATTAAAGACTTTTTCTGTTTTACCTTTTCGACTCTGCATTTTGGATTCCTGTCTCACGGCCTTGGCCGTTCATAACAATTTTACCACAAGTAACCAAGAGAAAATCGCCATACTGTTTTCCCATCTTCACCGAAAAAAGTAGTTTTTTAGTTTTTTAGTTGATGCAACAAAATTCTATGAAACTTCACAGAGGGATGGCAAATATGTCATGACAGGTATGTTTAAGATTGTTGTGATGGGCCTGCAAAGTGCAGCAGCCCATCTTATCTTATGTAATGCAGGACAAACAGTGTGAAAAACACTAAAAAATGTTATATCACCGGAAAGGGCTTGATTGGAGATAGTTTGCTATTTACAGTTGGTAACATTTTGGTAAGCGTTGCGATGTAAATGACAAACTTGATTAAGAACCCTACTTCAGCCCATACCGTGGGAAGAACCCCAACACATGTTACGTGACTGGATAGGTCTCAACGGGGGGGAAGGAGCCCTATTCATATGTGCTAATATTGTGTGTAACCATGGAAATGTAATTGCCTGAAAACTGCCCTTGATTAGGACCCACCCTTCAGGCCATACCGTGCGTATAAAATGCGAGCAACGCTGGGCCTGAAGTAAGCCACAGGCAGGCCCATCCAAAATTCCCGTGGAGATCTTTCTAGTTCTCGTTATTGTTTTATTTATTCGCAATAACAACTGTTAAAAAGTTAATGTTCTACATATCATCACGGTTTAGCCTTTGAGGCACGCAATATTCCCGTATTAACACAACCACATACCAGCCAGCATGCTCGCTGTTGGCATATTGCCTTTAGCATCCTTAGCATTTGTTGGGCTTCTCCCAAAGTTAGAATAGGTTTAGAGACTGAAAAATTAGAATAAAGTGTTTTAGAACTTTAAATTGTATATACAATGGTGTGAAAAAGTGTTTGGTCCCTTCCTGATTTCATTTTTTTGCACGTTTGTCACACTTAAATGTTGTAGATCATTAAACAAATTTAAATATTCATCAGTGACAACACAACTGAACACAAAATGCAGTTTTAAATGAAACCTTTTATTATTAAGAGAGAAAAATCCAAACCTACATGGCTCTACGTGAAAAAGTGATTGCCCTCCTGTTAAAACATAACTTAACTGAGATTAATTGAGATCTATAAGTCTGTAAAAGGTTATAAAGGTCATTTCTAAAGCTTTGGGACTTCAGTGAACCACAGTGAGAGCCATTATCCACAAATGGTAAAAAAAAACATCAAACAGTGGTGAACCTTCTCAGAAGTGGCAACTAAAATGACCCCAAGAGTGCAGCGATGACTCATCCAAGAGGTCACAAAAGACCCCACAACAACATCCAAAGAACTGCAGGCCACACATAAAAGTAATGCCGCATTTCAGAAAAAGAACACCATACCAACAGTAAAATATGGTGGTGGTAGTGTGATGGTATGGGGCTGTTTTGCTGCTTCAGGATGTGGAAGACTTGCTGTGATAAATGGAACGATTAATTTTGCTGTCGGAGAATGTCTGGCCTTCTGTTTGTGACCTCCATCTGAAAAGAACTTTGGTTCTGCAGCAGGACAATGATCCAAAACACACCAGCAGTCCACCTCTGAATGGATGAAGAAAAACAATTTGGTCGTGGGAGGCACCCTGGTGCCCACAGGCACCATGCACGTTGGTGACCCCTGGGTTATATGATATCGAAGGGGAACCATAAATTTGAGACCAAAACACATTTGATTTACTTTTTCAAAATCACTGATGAAACATAGAGGATCAGGTGCTTTCTTTAAAAATAATCAGGTTGATTGCGCTCCAGCTGGTCCCCCAGGCAGTCCGACAAATTCAGTCACTTTTCGGGCTATCCGCCATGTGGGCTCCACACACAGGAGGCGATGGGCAGCTGCGGTTGGCAAGCTCATCACCGGCGCGTGGCTGGCTGCACCGGTGGGCGACGCATTCACATCCAGAGCGAATTGTCAACACTGGCCGCTTTTCCTTTTCTGAACTACTTTCCCTTAACCTAACCCTAACCCTAACCCTATTCCCTCCACATCTCCACGGATGTGATCGGCGTTATAAAGCAAGTATCGGCATATGCCGATACCGTGCTTTTTCATGGAAATCGGCCGATACTGATCGGTGGCCGATCGATCGGACAACCCCTCATATATATATGAATAAGTCATGCAGGAGCTTGGTCATTTCATGTCAACCCAGTGCGGCTGTGTTGTTTACATACCTCTGAAATGATGACGGTCTACTCTTTACGCTGTAAAATTCGGACCTTGCACCTTTGTCTTGGTACGATCCATTGCCTTTCTCTTTGGTGCAGTCAATGTGTTTATTATGTAGTGTATCTCTCTCTGGCAGTAGAAAACTGATATCAACAAATGCTGTTGCTCTGAAAATGGTGCCCGCAGCCCACAATACATTGCACGATCATGTGCAAGTATCGCAAGATTTTGTATTGGTCCAAAATGGCGGCGTAAAACAAACCGCACCAATTTGAACTCCAACCAAGCGGGCGAATGCAAAAGAAGGCAACATTTTACCAAAATATTTGGATGTTAATCAAAAAAACATGCTAACCGGGTCGGACGTTAACCGAGGTACCACTGTATATATAGCATGTCAAGGCTCAATAAACAGCCTGCATGCTGCGAATGCCTGACCCCCACCCCCACCCCGCACCACCACCTCTGGTTTAATTAATGTTAGCTCATTGTCAATTATTTGTATGTATTTATCAGTTATTTCATTGCAATAGGTGACATTTGTGCATTCAGGTCAGGGTGTTTTGATGTTAAATAATTACCACGTCGCCACTGTGATGCATCATGGGATGCGGGTCCTCATTAGACATGCATTAATGTGTCTCTCCTCCTTTCCCGTTCCTGAAAGTATCCGTGTGATGAATCACCTGCAGACATCCATCCGTGTGGTGGAATTTGTTTCTAATTATCAGCGTGTGTGTAATTAGAGTAGAATCATTGCTGGAGCATTGTGACCTCACCACGACCCCCGACACACACAAATACATAACGGAGATCGTCCTGATAATTTTCTTATGTGGACCAACCAAAATGTCCTCACATATATGGATATCAACAGACGAGCGCACACACATCAACACGTGTGATCTGTTTATAATAATTGTCAGTTATGTTCACTCATGTCTATTATTCCCACGTGGCTGCCTACACGTGCACATTGCTGCTGTGTGTGTGTTATAACACAGGAGACACGCACACAGAGGTCAGAAGCAAGGAGACTGAATTATTAACTTGCAACTGTCACCAATAGTTGGCAATATCCTCTTTTATATTTAGGACATAGAGAAAGCCCTTGAAACTGATTAAAAACACAAGAATTACCCACCGCTTCTCAGAGGACGACTTTGTAACAAGAAGGCTTCGCTACACATGTTAAATTAAAGCTATGCCAACTGTCCGTCAGTCAGCTACAGCTGTGGGAGCTGTAAGTTTGATCATTGTATTTTGCTTCAGTGAATAGGCTAACCTAGCATGATGTTGCAGTAAAAATGTGACTGGGGTGTTAGCATTTTGGTGCTGAACCTCACATAGCTATGCTAGTGTTGCTAACGTTTGTGTTCTCCTGTCCCACTCCTTAATGTTACCTTGTTGTATGTGATATATGGCATCTATTACGCTGGATAAGTGCAGAGTTACAGTGTGTATGTAAAAAGTGGATAAAGTACCGAATAGCAAAGAACTCTGTGTTCCCACTTGGGCTTGTTGTACGAATTCTGAGACAAGGATAATATGAAATCTTTAAACATGCATGATATTTAATGCAATCAAAAAAATAAGGCTACAGACAGCCCGTGTCTAATCCTATTCTCTTCGTCAAGTGTTTTTCCGCCTAGTTTCATTGTGAGTTATTTATTTATGCTTGTCGAGAGGAGGAACAGTTTTTGGCAGCAAACCAGAGATGCCAAAGGGACGATTTGTTACTATTTGTATTGGCTTTGTTTGCTCGTGCGTGTGTGCACGTGTGGTTTGGATTGTTTTTTTGTGGGGGAGGGGTTTGCATTTTGTGTGTTTATCCATGTAACTGACTTGTGTTTGTCAAGCTGTGTGTGTGACCTCAACAAACCTCATTTGGTTGTGCACCAAATTCTGTACCTTTTGAAGATACTCACCTTTTGTTTATGCCCGTATTTAACCATAAGACGTGTGCATTGTTCATGAGAAATAAAATCAGAAACAAAAATCCTCAATCGACAACTTTATTTGAGTGCAAAAAAAATGTTGTGTCAATTTGTCATGGATGTCAGACTAGCATCAGGCTATATTCAGATGAGGGACCACAGGGTTAAATTCTTTGCCCACTATAATTCATCTTCTTCATGTAAGCCAGGGATGACCAAACTTTTTCCACCGAGGGACGCATACAAAAAAATCAAAGGATGCCAGAGCTGCTAGAAAAAAACAGCTAAAAAAAATTACAGATAGAGTCATCCCTCGTAATATTGCGGTTCGAATATCGCCCCTTCTGTATATCGCGTTTTTTCAAAAATAATTAATTAATAAATGAGCGCTGTTTCGTGGTTGACTATGGCCTATTATTACTCAAAAATATTGGAAATATTGGAAGACAAGGTACAGTATACATAGTATTATGGTCACTAGACATCAGTAAAGTTATGAGACATGACGTTAGAGTTCGAACCTTTCACACTGCCTGGACACTGGCAACTGAGCCAGCAGAGCTGAGCTGACATGCCATGGCTGAGATCAAATGAAAAAAGGTTCTCCTCTCATTCCAATTGGAAATGGTAAGTTTTTGTCTCCTTTGTCCTTCATCCCCACTCCGTTTGAAACACTTTCTTAAATTTAGAATAAGTAAATTGGAGAGGCTAACTAGTTAGCTCACTAGCTTGCTATACTAGCGGCAGCCGTCTGTTATGTCCTTGCAGTGATACCGTGGCCTGCGCAATATGATATAAATAAAAAAAACGGGAGTGTAAAAGTGACTATCGGGGCATTATTTCATAGCTACAGGGCTCTAAAACAGTTTTTTTATGCTCTAACTACGAAAAATTCACTTATCGCAGTCTGGTCTGGAAACTATTAACCGTGATAAACGAGGGACAACTGTATTTAAAGCAAACGCTTTGTGTTATGACTATCAACAGTTCAGCTTTTGTTTTTATATTGTGCCTTTTTGCTCTATTTTAGCCATTTTTCCTGTTTTTTACTGTTTAATTTTACTTCTGCAATGTGCCTCGGGCCAATAATAAATGAGTCATGGGCCGCACTTTAGACACCCCTGACCTAAGCTAAATGATGTGCTGTGAGGTTCATGGCTGTCGAGGCTCCTTTGGAGTTTTGTATGAACGTTAATACAGGTTGCTTGTTCAAGGAAAACTGCACTTTTTTTGGAATTTTGCCCATCATCCACAATCCTTATGTGAAACATGAACACATATTTCTTTCCCTTTTCTGTGTGTTCTAAAGAGAAAAAACAAATTAACATTACAGAGCTAGCAATGGACATCATGGGGCCCACTATTTCAAAGATAATGCCGAGGCCTGTCACAATAATTGATAAATGGTTAATCGAACAAGAAAAAAAAAAACAGGTCAATAATTATGACGCCCTTTTGTGTGTCTGCTCTTCTATCTGTGAAACACAGGCTGGATGACAAGAGGGTTCACTCTGCATCTGTATGTGCGCATTGTTTTTATAGTGGTATGAACAGAGAGAGTGGGCTCTCATCTCATTCAGCCTCTTTGTGGAAGCGGGGCTACTAGCTACTAGCTACTCTATGCTCGCTGCTACCTGTGGCAGGGGTGTCCAAACTTTTTCCAGCCAGGGCCACAAAGTGAAAAATGAAAGAATGCAAGGGCCGCAAGGCAACATATGTAGATATGCCTTAAAGTTATTTACATTTCACGAAAAAAACTGCATCTCAGCTTTGTGATATCTGTGAAATAGGCTATTATTAGTATCAACTTCATTCTGTGCTCTTTTTCCCCCATTTTTTCTGTACATTTTCAAAATATTTCAATTGTAGATGTTCTTCTTGTAATATTATGACTCTATTTCCTTAATATTTTGACTTTATTCCCATGTTACAACTTTTTCCCCAACCTTTAAAAAATGTATATTTCTACTTCATGCTACTAAAGTGACATTGAATTCTTCAATATTTCAAGCTTATTCTTGTAAAACATTAATTTTTTTGTCATTACAACTTTTGTCCCTTAATATTTTGACTTTATTCTTGTAAAATTGCTACTGATTCTTTAATTTACGCTGTTGTTGTTGTTTTTTTTAATTTCCAAGAATTTCAACTTTCTTGCAAATGTTCTCGCAATATTATGGCTTTATTCCCATACTACTTTTAATTTATTTTCGTAATATTTGGACTTTATTTCCACAATATTATTATAAGCTATGACATAAAAAATGTTATATTTCCTCAAAATAGTACGTTATTCTCATAAAACTACGTCTTTTTCTTTTATTACAACTTTTGTTAGAACTTTTTTCTCTTAATATTAATGACTTCTTGTCAAATTACTGCTGATTTTTTCCATTTTTGCTTTTTTTCTAATTTTGTTGTCGAATGATGTTTTTAGAATTTGTGCCGCGGGCCAATAAAAAAATAACCGTGGGCCGCAAATGGCCCCCGGGCCACACTTTGGACACCCCTGACCTATGGCATATGCCTATGGCTACTACCCTAGCAGCAGTTAGCGCCGTGAGCCAGCATACGCTAACATGAATGACAGCACAAAAGTGAATGCCACAGCCACAGTGTGGGAATATTTCGGTTTTAAACAGAATTAACAAAGTGAGCGCAGGAAGACAGATGAATGACAAGGACAGTTTTATCAACTGGGGAAAAAAAGCTGATGGAGGTGCTCAGGTAGCGGAGCCTTCATCCCGACAGTCAATGCTTACTGAGGCATTGGCTCGGCAAATATAAACAAAACAGTTCAAAATGGTGCATGCCAACAGAGTAGACAGTGTCGCTGACTACATTGTAAAAACATACAAACAGGCAACTTCTGTGTCAAGCTGACGTGGCTCGCAGGTACACCGGCGTACAGTATATTTGAGTACCATCTAGTGGTTCAAATGTGAATGACACTTCTCACAATTACGATTATGAATGGAAAAAATTGTCTAAAAAATGTTGCGATAATATTGCATATCGACGATAATTTCTAGCACAATTACTTGTTATCGTGACAGGCCTAATAATGCCCCCCAAAAAATCTGAAAAAAACGCCAACAATGTTCTATTTACATAACTGACCTGTATATTAACCAAACTACAGTGATGTTGTTATTGTAGGAGCTAACACGAAGAACTATATTCTTCTGGCGGAGTAACACAACACCTCACTAGTGTCAGCATCACTCACAATGCCTCAAGCCACTATACTACCTACTGCAGCTGCTGCTGTGTTGTTTGTGAGTTTTAAAAAGTTAATGATATGTTATAAATCATACCTCACACGTGTATTGTAGAAGGTTGTGGCAATAAGCCAAAAAGTTGGTCAACTTTGAGATTCCACACGCTACCAACTAAACAACCAGACAGATTGAAGAGTGGATACTATTGGCTCTCAACTTCCCTACAAGACTCAACAAGATGCTTGTTTGCTGTCAGCATTTTTTACCTAAGGACTATGAGGAATTTAACTGCTCAACGGGGAGCACAAGTCATGTGCTGAAAAACACAGCCATCCCAATGAGAGCGGACAATTTTAAGTGTTTTCATAATACTGTTATCCATGAAACATGTAGCATTAGCGCTAAGCGAGGCAAGGGGGCGTATTACCTGATAACCTGTAGCTCATCCTCCATATATTCAGGCTTCAAAGATAAGGTTCCGCTTCCTCATTTGTCCAAAAACAGTCGTCATCAGTGGCCATGATTAGTAGTAGCAAACAGACACGTTGCTGTTGTTGACGGAAGTAGCGCTCCTATCAGCTAAGTGAAATCAATGTGCCTAGGAGAAAAGTTGCGGTAATGTTTAAAATAAGGCAAAAATACAGTAAGTATTACATGTTATCATGAATGTACCTGTAAATGAATGATCACAGCATATACATAAAATGATAAAACGTCGTTAGTGTTTTTTTTAGAGTGCTTTATCACCAAAATAGGTGGGTCCCATGACAGCCATTGTTAACTCCATCATGCTAACCCGTTTTCTCTCTTTAGAACGCACAGAAAAGGGAAAGAAATATGTGTTCATGTTTCACATAAGGATTGTGGATGACGGGTAAAATTCCCCCCAAAACAGTGCAGTTTTCATTTTTATGAGGATAACAAGAAAAAGAAGAGAATAATTCACTCCTGCTAAAAATGTTGCTTTCGTTCTTCTAAAACCTTGCACCTGTAAGTACATACACCCTATTCTTCTCCAGGAAAATGTTTTATACTTTGTTGTAAAAGTTTCTGTTGAGCTTGGCTATACAGCAGTGGCTCAGAAAACGTGCTAATTAGTCACAGCACCACGTAAAAAGACCAGCTCTCACTTAGCCCACAATATAAATGATCTTGAAAAATGTTCAAGCTGAAACACTTTTAATGCACGTCATCTTCTTCGTCACATGAACGTTACTTACTTGTTCATTAAACGCACACACAACAATGAACAACTTCATGCTGTCACCTTTCTTTTGCACTGTTACTGTTCACATGAGGCGTTCGAGCGCATTACGTAACTCTCAGTTTTCATTGGTAATGTTGTCAAGCTGTTTTTAGTTTTTATTCACGTACCTCCAATCTGTACCCCACTTTGGGAACCTGTGCTATACAGTATAATCCTCCATCTTGACAGTCAAATTCATTCACTCACTGATTCAGCAGAGCATAAAAATAGACACTCAAAATTCTCCCTTTTTTCTTCATCTCTCACCTTTTTTTCGTTTGTTAACAGAAGGAGTCAAAACAGAGATCAATACGAACCACAAAATGAAAGGATGTTGTGCCAGAGTGGAAAATTGAGCTCAAGTTGTTTATTTGCAGCAAAACTTGAATAAAATGTGTGAATACGCATGCCTTGTGAAATCTATAAATACGTCAACTATGCATGATTGTTGAAGACATTTTTCCTTATTTATGTGCCCGGTGACGCTGACCTTCTAAACACTCTACAGGAGACAAATAGAATTACGGGAACCTAAATGTAATTAAACCGGAGAGGCTTCTCCCTTGTGGTTCGTTTTCATGCTCTGTGCTTCCTTATGTGCACTCCGGCGTTGCCGAGAAACAAAACTATCTCTGTTCTGCCTGTTTTGTAAAGGGGGGGGGGAGCAAAGAATAAAACACACGAACCAGCTCAGCCTTTTCCCTTTTATTGAGCACTGAGGGCAAAGTCACTTTTTTCCTCTTGTGAATATCATAGGTAGGAGGTTGAGACGCATTTATTCATATTATCTGTCTTCTTTCTGAATGGAGCTTTTGTTTTGAGGCTATTTATTAAACATAACTAAATCATTACTTTTGCAGCATTGCATTTTGTTTTGACAATTGCTACTCAGCATTAGTTTTCCCAGACTTGTTTTTCTCGTCTTTTCCTTTTACAATCAATAAATTGTGTTTTACACTCTTGTATGCTTGAATGCTTGTATTTCAGCTGGTAATTATATATGATGTGCATGCAACATATTAAACACGCACAGCACATCTTCAGTATCGAGTATATTCACAGCTACTGTAAGTGTCATTTCACATGGTGTTCTACAGGGATCAGTCCCAAAACCATTATTATTTATGTCACAGTCCCATGGAGACTGTTACTTTGTTTTGGACTTCATGATCCTGCTGTGTTTCTTGTGTCTCCTCCAATCAGCCCTCTCCTTCCAGTCTGCCTTGTCCAGGGCCCTGTTGTCCAAAAGGAGGATTCAGACATCCAGGATAAATGACTGAGCTGAGCTCAACCGACCCAAAACAAGAGCGTCTAGGCCAGGGGTGTCAAACTCAATGGCAGAGGAGGCCAAAACGTAGTGGACATTACCCCACCACACAACTTTGTATCTTTCTGATTATTTATCCTGAAATTTTCAATAGTATGTTTCTGCATATTGAACGCATTAAAAATCTTTTATCTTGCAGATGTGTATTTGTATTTATATGGGATGTGATTGCAACATAATCTAAAATCCATCATCTACAATGACTGAAATGAATGATGACAAATGTTGAAATAATGACAGTGGGTGTAGTTGAATGTGATAACAAAGAGTAATGTGCAGTGGAATAATTATTGGTTTCCATTTATGGTGACTAACGATTGAGATAAGAGATGAGGTTAAATAAATCCTGAACTTTAGCCTGGTGTAGAGGAGGCTCACTCCACATAATAAATCTCCATGGTAACTTATGTTAGAACATATCCCACTTTCCACTATCCCACTCCACAGAATAAATCTCCATGGTAACTTATGTTAGAACATATCCCACTTTCAAACTATCCCACTTCTGTGCATGATGGATAAATTGAGTCAGGATAACCAATAAATCCCGGCTTAATCCCTTATCCTAGTTTTGTGCAACAGGCCTCAGGTGTAACTCGCTGTCTAATCAGTCTCTACGTATTTAGTTCCCTGTTTTCTCTTAGGTTTTTGCCTGGTTAGCATTTGTCTCGTGACGAATCTGCCCCACCTTGCAAAGGACAAAAGTGTACACATATCTGGACAGAGAAGACAGATGGTTTGAAAGAGGAGTGAGGGAAGCCATCTACGTTAAGGTTAAGAAGCCATTTCTGAACACCACCTTTCTCCCACATACGATGAAGTCCTTTCATTTAGCCTCGAACGAATAAACAAGGCAAAGACACTGTGGCTTCAGGCGTCAATGACCATGATTAAATCTGAATGGAATTCTAACAAAGGTGATACCACCCAAACGACCATCGTTGGCTGGCAGAGGCCCCACTCCACTGTATCGTAACGATTGTCATTTGGCAAAACAAAAGAGCAAAACCATTCCTGTCTGGACATGCCTCCTCCTTTAGAGGATAAATACCTTAGATCTAGTCTGACTGGTGTTTTTCCCACCTAGTCATTGAGCATGAACTGATGAAGCCTGCTCGGATGAGAGGCAAAGTCAGAGGAAAATTACATCATTGAAGTGATTTTCCTATAAACAGAACTTTACAAAAGTGTTATTTGAGGGATGACTGACATTTGTCACTTCTTTGCTCTTACACTCTTGAACATTACATTTGGGTTTCATCATCGTCTCTATTTCCTGCCTCTCTTTGTGTGAAAGTCAAACTTCACAACAGTCAAAAAACTGCAACCCACTGAAAAAAATTCAGGCCATTTTGAATGAGGATCCTTTTTGGTGCTTTTTTAAAATAGTTAACATCAAAATAATCACTATGAAAAAGTTGTGTATTAAAAGTTATTACCGCAGTAAGCCATCAAAGCTGTCAACTGCAGGACAAAGTATCACGGTGGTATAAATTAGAAACTTTTATAATGAAGTTTCTCAAGTTCAGCTGATTTAAATCCTGTATTCAGTCCACAGTCCAGTGCAGCCCTGCAGATTCCAAAGATGAACCAACTAAAAGTACAGACCATCATAAAACTAAAAACAGCATTAAAAAAGAGGAATAGATGACCAGGGTTAATTGATGTGAAAATCATCTCTAGATTTTTCCACGCTGTGTCAGCTCACTGTAATTTAGGAAAATTGAACTTAATGATGACCTTCACTGCAGTGGTTTGTGATAACCCTGTAGAGATCCTATAGTGACCTTTTGTGCCCTTCAGTTTTCATGTTCAGGCCATTCTGTCTGTGTTGAATGAATATAGGTCAAGTTTGCCAGAGTATATATATTTAAAAAAAAAAAACATTTGTACCAATCTGTTTCTTAAATGAGCATTGTTCCGAACAACAAAAAATGCCCTATTGAAAAGGACATTTTTGATTATTCTTAACATAAACTAATGAAATCCTTTTGTGTTAAGGTTTCAATTTGGACTAATGGTTAAATGTTTACATTTGTCCATCAGGTGATGCTATACTTTTTCATTCAAAGCATGCAGGAAAAATTACTGTTTTGTGCAAAGACGCCTTGCTGCTGAAATTGTAAGTGTGCGTTTCTATTGATGTTGGATACATGTGGGATGAGCCGGGTACTTGCTTCTAATTTGGCTGATGATATAAAGTCAGTTGGAAAACTTTGTTCGTTGTGCTGAACGCAGTGCTTTTGAGAAAACTAGTGAACAAGGCTGACAGATTATTTCCCTGTTTGCCATCACTGGATGTTTGCATGAATCACCAACGTCACACAGATCATTAAAAATAATGAAATAATAAAGTCTTACAGATCACTTACACACATACACAGTACACATATAGATTAATAATAAACAATAAAGATAGCAACTTCTGATCAATCCATGTCAATTTCAGACTTAAAATAATGTACCGATGTAAGTGCCACCTATTTTTGGTGAAACCACGCCCACATCCGGTTTATGCCCCGCACAATCAAGGTACAGATACAGGGACAGATAATTTAGATGGGTGAACAGATACAGATACTGTACAGATAGTGGTGTACTCGCTCATCCCTAGTTTTTATATTAGGTTTGGTGGAGGGCGGGGTCAATAAACATAACAAGTTACCGTATGTCAACATAGTGGCCTTTAAATGGTTAAAACTAGGGCTGCAACTAACAATTATTTTCTTAGTTGATTAATACGAAGCTTCCTGTTTCAATTAACTGAGGAATCAGTTAGCCCTACACAGACCAAATCAATATGAACCAAACACAAACAGTTAGTGGTTTGGTCCTTAACATATCAGAAAAGAGGCAACAATGTTGATCACTGTTTTCCAAAGTCAAAGCTGATGTGTGTGAATACCTTGTTTTCCAAAAACACAAATAGTATATAATAGGTCTGCTTTCATGGATGTCTAAGAACATTTAAAAATATTCACATTTGAGAGGCTGATATCAGAGGATAATTTTATGATTAAATAAATAAAAATAATTAATGTTATCATTAATATATGTTATATTAATATTATTGATAATGAATATAATATATTATTATTATTATTACTAAATACATTTCTAATCATAAAATTATTAATCGAATACCAAAATAGTTGTAAATGAATGGGATAATTAATTAATCATCGATTAATTATTGCCGCTGTAGTTAAAACCCCCAAAGATACACATGTACTGTACTTTTAGAAAATTGACAAATTTAATTTTTTTTTATATTTAAATTTTAAATTTAAATTTTTAATATATGGTATTTTGACAACACTCTTTAGAAAGATGACATTTTTGTACTGAGCATTTGTTTTAAAAAATCATTTAAAGTGGAAAAAATATAAATATAGAATATTTTACAGCAGTTTCCTGGAAACTGACATTTTTTTGTCATTAGTGTCAAAGGTGTAAGTGAATTTACGGACCTTTAAAGGCTTAAAATGATATTAGTCACAAAGTTAAAGATTGGGACTGCCAAAGCACCGAATCCTTGTATTGTCAGTGTCAGGCATAGAAAAAAGAGAAAACAAGGGCAAGGGCTTAAAATCAAATACATGCTGAAAACGTCAGACTTATGATTACAAACTTTTTTATGCCCTTTAGCTTTGTGGGGTTATATCAAATCCATTTAAAGTTAGACGAGTGGTTTAAACGTGACAGATTCCCTGATCCGTACTACGAGTCTACACTGGCATTTCAAACAGTGGTGAGATTAAAGCAGCTCCAACAATTACATTAAGATATACGCTAACGCCGTCACTTTTCACTAAAAATCCTCCCAAAGGTGTTGAGATACCTCCAAACTGCTTCTTGAGGAGAGATCTATCACCAAAGACCTGTCAGCGGCTGAGATCTGCAGTGGAGGAAGAATACTAAAAACTATCAATCATTTTCTGAATAGACACTTGTGCGGCGATTAGAAGTTAAGTTTGTAAGAAGTTTAATTGAACCTCAATTGTGTATGAAGGCAGTAACATCAGGATGCTGAATAATCTCTTCTCAACGTGTTATTCTCACGTTTTAATTTGAACATTTCACAACCCTCTCTTGTTGTTTTTTTTTGTAAAAGAGGATTAAGAAGCCTGTTTAAGAGGCAGGATTTAACACATGAGGAGTTGGAAAGACCAAAACAAGCCTATTGAGGCTTTCTTGACCTTTGCTGAACCACTCACTGATAATTGATCTCAAGGTGTCTGGGGAAATATGAACATTTAAAAAGACTTTTTCAAAACAGGGCTTTCAACCTTGACAGCATGTGTGCCATCACTTCAGTAACATTGTTACTGAAACCTTCTGACTTTGTGGATTATTACAGTAGGAGTGGATTGTTTATTTCTGTTATCCAAGGTTGCGATTATGATTACTAACTAGCAGGAGGAATGATCTTTTAAATTATTTGATGTGTACTCAATGTACATATGTGCCTGTGAGCTTTTATTATGTGGATTAGTCTTTCTATTTATTTCTAATATGCACAGTGGCGGTTATCATTCATAACTGGAAGGAGGAGCGATCACATTCATTTCATTGCCTTGTATGATTGCTCATGCAGCAGTCACACCATTGGTTTGACTGTGGATTAGTCTTAGTTTTTTTCAGGACTTGTGGTGCACCTTGTATGCAGAGGCGAAGCAAGTGTGGGCAAAACGGTCTTTAATTGCTTCTATTGCAGCTCAACAACACAAGACGACGATGCCAAGGAACCAAAAGGGCATTGCGGAAAAAATGGTGCAAAAAAAAGGATTCCAAAACAACACAAACCGGTCAGGCGTAGCTACAAACATACTGCAGGGAAACCAGGCTGGACCTGATGGCACAGGGGATGACCGACAGCAGTGGAAACAGCAAGATGACTGCACATGGCATAGAGGCTCAGCCAGGAAGAATCACGAGTGCCATCCAGTCGCCAACTGCTGCTATAAGGCACAGTCATGTGGCAAACTCACATGAGAATGTTACACAAACTAGTCCATTTGCCACATCAACAATACGTTCCATCTTGGGGAAGAAAGAAGAAATCAAGGAAGCTATAATGTTGGAAAAACAAAACGATCGAAGATGTGAAGAAGTTGTCGTTGGTGTGGATCCTCTCTACTCTCTCCCCTGCCCTCCTCCGTCTCCACTCCTTGCCGCCTGCCAACAAGAGTCTTCAATAAAGGTAAAAGTGACGAGGCCTGCTGGCATACAAATGAACAAACACCACCGTGGATGCCGTTTTTGACCCCGCTGGAGGACTATGACGAATGCCCCTCTTGTTTGCCATGCTTTATTTGCCGGCTTTTGCCTGTGAATGAGTTGAGTGAAACGCTCCCCAGGGGGCACCGCCAAGTTAGGCAGCAGCCCCCTTTTGCTAAAGAGACAAAGGTGGCCATAAAAGAAGAAACCATTATTTGGCTATTTACTCTATTTGTGCTTTTATGGTCGACGTGACGGTCACGGGGAATGAGATTTAAAATGCTTAGTTGGTGTGTGGGGGATTATGAAATGTGGTGGCCAATGAAGTCATCACTCATATCCTCTCTGTTCTCACTGTTTTTTACTTCTTTATTTGAATGGCAGAGCTTACACCAAATAATTTCTGCTCTATGCAAAAGGAACAACCCTATTTGTTATAGATTTTATCCACGGAACTTTGCTTGAAAGGTCAGACTGGTGGGTACATATTCCCTGTCAACCACCTTTCAGATTGTTTGTGGATTACTTACCTTATAACAAAATAAGAACTCCAGAAGTTGATATGTTGCTCTGATTTAAAATACAAACAAGAGTTGCATCCAAATTTAATCTGCTATATTTACATTCCCATTGCCAACAAAACATTTTATTATGTAGGTCATGACACACACATTTTGCATTCAGATCATTCTCCCAGTGAAGTGCATGTATAATTTGACTGTTAAGCAACAAGGCGGGTCTGCAAAAGGAAATTGCTGCACCATTTTATATGCTGATTCTAGCCTGCATGGAACATTTTGGTCGACATCACATTCTCCTTATCACACAGTGGCTGCCCTCTGAGCTCACTTTTGGAATTTTTTCTTTCTTTTAGGTTATCTAAATTGGAAATAACTAACTGGAAAAAAATGTAAGTATTTTTTGACACACAGAACTTTACATACACTCACAATGGGCATGATTTATTGGCTCATTCTTTTTACAGGGTGGAACGATTATACGTACAACTGTATTACGTACACTCCATTTGAAATAAAATTCACCTCCTTACATACTGTTACTGTCAGAAATGTTCATGTCATATCAATTTTTGGGTATGGCTGGATGATATGTACGAATTTGGTCGTTGTGATTGAATTCTATCCATAGAATGTACCCTCTTGCTCCACTATCTTGCACACACTTGATACAGGTCGGACTGAATATGTTTAATTATGTATGCACCCTTCGGGACTGCTAATTCACAACTTTGCATCCACTTAATAATTAAAACCTTGTATTGATTGTGGCACTACATTGCTTGTGTTAAAAGACATTAGTCAGTGTTGCGCTTGATAAAAACACTGCTGATGCCACCCATAAAACTGGCTAGGGGAAATAATTGAAAGTGGACACGTTTGACATAAACATTAATTGAATTATTTTTGTTGCACAAAAAAAGCACAGCCCATCTGTCAGTGATCGTGTTAGTCAACAACAACACCTAATTACATATAATTATACGATGAAGATGGTGCCCGTGTTTTGTTTAAGCTCAGACTAATTAAATATCGATTTTCTACACCATACCAACAAGATTTTTTTTGTTACTGTGCAATTAAAATTGTACATAGTGAGATTTTGATACCAATCATCCATGAGTGAAATCGGCCGATACCGATCACATGGATTATTTATAAATGTTTCAATTTATTTATGATGAGCGCTATTGACCAAAGGGTGCCAAATAAGGGGGACAGGTCAGGACAATTCCAAGGTCCCCTGACTGCTGTAGGCCCAAAAAATAGCTAAATACTAATACAAATTGATAATTAATAACATGTGGATGATATTTTTTCATGCGGTCCATAATGCCTGGCTGCAGCCCTGCTATAGGCTATATGATATGAAAAAAGGAACCATAAAATCCTCTTAACAATCCTAATCCTCTTTGACAAAACATATTTGACTTAATTTTCAAGAGAATATATCACTCGTGAAACTTACAGAGGATGAGACGCCTACATTGGTGGAGCTCTAGCAAGACTTCCACGTACAACTGAGTGAGCAGTCTTTCACCGCTGACAAAGGCTGGTCTTCCCGTCCAATGAATTTAGTTATTTTTCAGGTTATTTGCTACACCCATACAGGCAAATGTTTCCCAGTTTTTTGGCTGCATTAGCTGAGTGAGCCTCGAAAACTCTCCACACACAAATAAGTGTTTGTTATTTAAATGCTGTATTAAAGTTTTTAACATGTTACCGTCGCAAGATATTTTTTCATGTTTGTTTTTGTTTTGTCGTGAGGGAAAGTGTAGGGAGGGTGCTACCCAAGAGGTTAGGGCAAGACACTATACTGCATGCACGCTACAGGCTGCGGTGTGCAATAGTACTAGCCACAGTACCATCGATCGGCTTTTGTGATCGGCGTTGAAAGGCATTTGTCAGCATATGCCAATCACATGCTTTTTCACAGAAATCGGCCGATACTGATCGGTGCCCGATCGGAGCATCCCTAGTCCAAACGTCTTCCAAGGGCCACATCAAGAAGAGATGCCCAGAGACCCAGGGCAGGACGCCAACCTCACTGGAGCACTAGACCACCTTCCCTAAGCAGCAGCCACCCACCCACCCCCGAGAGAGACAGAGGCCGCCACCCTTCAAAGAAGACCCACCACAGGAGGGCACCATTCACGTGCCGACTAATAGTAGAGACAGGTGCAGGGACATAAGAAGTGAAAGTAAGGGGAAGAAGCCATCTCATTTTGAACCAAGTGACCACCCACCTTACTATAGTATGATTCTGGCAAAGGGACAGATAAATGTACTAACTCTGATTAACTTCCTGAGATTTTATCATCCAGCCTGCAAAGTATTTGGATGGAATGTTATTCTTCCGTAAATTGACGCTGGAGAAAGTAACATTTTAGTCCATTGGTGGTCGCCAAGGTGTTCTGGGTCATACTCTCCTGAAAATAGGCTTGAGTAGCTCCCTGACAAAGATAAACATGATTGTGAGACAAAAAACGTGTCATTTTATGGCAATGTTGGGTCCAACAAGAGCCCTTGGTTTGGGTGGTGACGGGTTCCAAGGTCTTCTGACCCCTACTGTGGGTGTGGAAGGTTTCCAAGACGAAAAATGGGCAGTGGTAGCACCCGGTAAAAGAAAAAACATGATTTTGCGATCACACTGCCAAAAAATGAGCTCCCTTTTCTTGAAAAAGGGGAATTTTATGCCAATTATGAGTCCAGCCACGGCCCCTAAAGAACGTTTGGATGATTTCCCGGCCCGAAAATGGGTCATGGTAGCACCCTCAAAAAAGAAAAAAATATTTTTTTGACAAAATAACCAATAACTAACCCCTACTTCCTCAGAAACATTGCAAACCATTTCTGGGTCTGGCTGGGGCCTCTCATGCGTGTGTGGAAAGATGGAGTCACTGAATTTCCCTGAATAAACAACAAATTAATTTTTGACAAAATGACCAAAAAAGAAAGAAAGCATCACTGAAACTAAAAAAATGTATTGTTTGCATCTTACCTACCCCAAAAAAGGGTAAAAAATGAACCCCAGAAGATGCCACTTTGGCTCTCTGGATCCAAAAGAGCCAAAATGGATTTTTTTTTACAAATTGGCCGACAGTTGACCCTCCAGAAAAAGTGACATTTTATGCCTTTTTTTAATAACATCACAATTCTGTGAGGTATTTCTGACCATTTCAGATCACTGCCTTTTGGTGGCTGTTCAAAAGTTTTAGACAAGGAGCTTATTGACTGTCAGCAATGATTTATGTTAAGGGGAGGAAGCACTGAGGAGAGGAGAGGACTAGAAAACCAGCAGGGCTAAATAAGGTGTCAATATCTTTGCTTTTAAGAGGAAGTACCCCACAGAGGAAGCCTTTGAATGATTTCATGGACAACTTGCTTTCCTCTTTGTCCACTGCAAGCTCACATTTTAAAGACAGCACATACACAAACAGAGTGGTTGTCATGTAAGCAATGTATGCCACAAAACTTGTCATATCTCTTGGTGTTGTTCTAGCAGCACATAACACAGATTTTTTTTTTAAATGTATGTATGTGTATGTGTCACAGTTGCCAGTGAGCACTGGTGGTTGATGTGCTGTGTCGCCTTGGTACCTGCCTTCTCCTGGCCTGTTTTCTATTTTTTTGCAGTCACACCTTGAGCAGGCTGGAGGCGGGGACGCTGGGCACACCTGTAGCTCATTAGTCTATACCTATTTAAGCTGACTGCCCGCAGCTGGCAGCCGCTGGATTATTGTCTCGCTACAGCTGACTACCCGTCCCAGAACTCCTACTACACAATCCTCGTGCTACGCCTTTCTGGACCCTGTCGCTCCCTGCCATCCAGCTTTACTCCCCAAGTTTGTACTGCTCTTCATGGTGTTGCCTTTATTTGTTTTTCTGTTCCCTCTTTTGCCAAGACACCATCGCTTTCGGTTTGTGGAACTGCCTTTTTGCATTTTTTGTTATTAAAAGTTCCTTTACAACCACACCAGCCCTCAGCCTCTGCATCTGGGGTCCAAACCACACCACGGACTTAACAGAATAATCCAGCCAAACCATGGACCCCGCGGAGCCCGAGCCCATTAAGCTGTCGCTTCGTCACCAGGCCCAACGCCTGGGCAGACAAGAGGAACAAATGAATGCATTGGGTTCGTGCATCAAAAGCCTAGCGGACCAACAAGACGCACGCATGCAGGCTCTGGAGACCCAGCTCGGCGCGTTGGTCGCAAGTCTACAACAAGGCTCTTCCACCACCGCACCCCCCGCTAACCCTGAGGTTCCCGCAGACCCCTCGCCCTCGTCAGACGCCATCTTACCTGCATTCGGCGCAGCGCTGTCCAAACCCGAGAGGTTCTCCGGCGACTCCGGCGAGGTACACACCTTCTTGACTCAATGCGAGCTCCACTTCGAGCTGCAGGCAGCTGCTTTCCGGTCCGAGCGGGCACGGATCGCCTTCATTATATCCCACCTAACGGGCAGAGCCGGGGAGTGGGCCACGGCGGAATGGAGCCGTCGTTCCCCCATTTGCTCCTCCTATCCCGCCTTCACCAAGGCTATGGAACAGGTGTTCCAACGAACTCCTCCTGGACGCGACGCAGCACGTACCCTTCTGCGGATAAGTCAGGGGCGCCGCAGCACCGTTGACTACGCCGTGGAATTCCGTGCGCTCGCAGCAAAGAGTGACTGGAACGCTTCTGCTCTGTTGGACGTATTCTTCACGGGCCTTGCCGACCCCATCAAGGACCAGATGATTCCGCTGGAGACTCCGGCGACCCTCGACGACCTAATCGCCTTGGCCATCCGCATAGAGAAACGGCTCAACGATCGCCTCACGGACCGGAGACGCATCACTCCTAGCTACAGCCACGGCAGCTACCAGGCCCAACAGACGCCGCCTCCACCATCCGTCTACAGGGAATTACCTCCGGCGCCGAGGGTCGACGAACCTATGCAGCTGGGAGGGAGTCGTCTCACTCCTGCGGAGAGGAACCGACGCAAGCTCCTCCGCCTGTGCATCTATTGCGGACAGGCAGGCCATTCCATCTCCCGCTGTCCCGTCCGCCCCGACAGCCCACGCACCCAAGCAACACGCTCCAGTCCTCCGAGCGCGCCCGCGGACACGCCCTCCGTGATGACGTCACCACCTGACCCGGCGCGTAGACTACAACTCCCAGGTACACTCTCCTGGTCAACTAGACAATTAGAAATCAAACCGTTTATTGACTCCGGTGCCGACGACAATTTTATTGATGAGGTTTTTGTTAAACAACATTGTGTTCCTGTGTTAGAACTCAATGAGACAAGAGTGGTGCGTTCTCTTGATGGGCGTCACCTGGCCACTATCACACACCAAACTGTCCCACTTCTTCTCCGCATTTCTGGTAATCACTCAGAGTCCATGAGCTTCCTCGTCATTCCTTCCCGCTCAGCACCCATCGTTTTAGGGCTTACCTGGTTGCTTAAACACAACCCCCATATTGATTGGACTAAATCCTCCATTATCAATTGGAGTGTTTTTTGTCACACACACTGCCTCAAATCTGCGTTTCCACGCACTCGGTCCGCTCAGATTGAACTTCCAGAAAAAATTGATCTCACCTCGGTGCCTCCGGTGTACCACGACCTCCGGGAAGCGTTCAGTAAAGAGAAAGCTCAGTCACTCCCTCCGCACAGACCTTATGATTGTGCCATCGAGTTACTCCCCGGGGCTACCCTTCCTTCCTCGCGGCTATTTAACATTTCTAAACCCGAAAGGGAGGCTTTGGAACTTTATATCGCCACATCCCTCGATGCTGGCCTCATTCGCCCCTCCTCTTCTCCATTAGCTGCTGGGTTTTTTTTTGTGGAGAAAAAGGATAAGTCCTTACGCCCCTGTGTAGACTACCGCGCTCTCAATGATATAACAGTCAAAAATAAATACCCATTACCGCTTATGGATTCCGCCTTCAACTCCCTCCACTCCGCCACAATCTTCACTAAGCTCGACCTCCGTTCCGCCTACCATCTTGTCCGTGTCCGAGAGGGTGACGAATGGAAGACCGCCTTCAATACCCCTCTCGGACATTTTGAATATCTCGTCATGCCTTTCGGGCTCACCAACGCTCCAGCCGTATTTCAAAGCTTCATCAATGACGTCCTGCGAGACATGCTTGGTCGTTTCATTTTCGTTTATTTGGACGACATCCTAATTTTTTCCTCGTCGCTTGAGGAGCACGTCCAGCACGTGCGGCTAGTACTCCAAAGATTGCTCGAGAACAAACTATTTGTTAAGGCGGAGAAATGTTCTTTTCACTCATCATCCGTTTCCTTTCTGGGGTTCATTGTGGAACGGGGCCAACTTAGTCCCGACCCAGCTAAACTCCAGGCTGTGGTCGACTGGCCCGTTCCTACATCAAGGAAGCTTCTTCAGAGGTTCCTGGGCTTTGCCAATTTCTATCGTCGTTTCATTAGGAACTTTAGCCGGGTAGCCGAACCTTTGACGAAGCTCACATCTGTTAAAATCCCGTTTACGTGGACCCCAGAGGCAGACGCTGCATTCAGTAGACTTAAATCCTTATTCACCTCGGCTCCTGTGCTTATCCACCCCAATCCCTCCTCTCAATTCATTGTCGAGGTCGACGCCTCCGACTCCGGCGTAGGAGCCGTCCTCTCCCAGCGCTCTAGCGATGACCAGAGGATCCACCCCTGTGCCTTCTTCTCTCGCCGCCTGACCCCGGCCGAACGAAATTACGACATAGGTAACAGAGAATTATTGGCTCTTATCTTAGCCCTGCAGGAGTGGAGGCACTGGCTGGAGGGCTCCGAGCTCCCGTTCATTGTTCACACCGACCACAAGAATCTGTCATACCTCCGATCCGCTCAGCGCCTCAACCCCCGACAGGCACGGTGGGCCCTTTTCCTCACACGTTTCAACTTCACCCTGACCTACCGCCCGGGCTCCCAAAACTGCAAGCCTGACGCCCTCTCCCGACTACACGCACCTGTCCTGGAGGAACCCCGCCAGGAGTACATCGTTCCCCAGTCCCGGATCCTGGGGGCCCTGCAATGGGACATCGAGCGGCGGGTGGCCAACGCGGCGAAGGAAGTCTCCGTCCCAGAGGGATGTCCGGTGGCCCGGCTGTTTGTCATCCCGGGACTTCGCTCCGAGGTCCTCCAGTGGGCCCACGGTTCCAAGGTAGCATGTCACCCCGGAGTCTCCCGCACCGCCTTCCTGCTGGCGCAACGGTTCTGGTGGCCCTCATTCCGAGCCGACGTCCAGAGGTTTGTGGCCGCCTGTCCAGCTTGTGCGCGGAACAAGCCATCGCATCTGGCCCCGGCGGGGTTCTTACGACCGCTTCCCATCCCCTCCCGCCCTTGGTCCCACATTGCACTGGACTTTGTGACAGGACTGCCCTCATCCAATGGAAATACAGTCGTTCTCACCATAGTAGACCGCTTTTCTAAAATGGCGCACTTCATCGCGCTCCCCAAGCTTCCGTCTGCCCTGGAAACGGCAGACCTACTTGTCTCCCACGCCTTCAGACTCCACGGGATCCCTCTGGATGTGGTCTCGGACAGAGGCCCACAGTTTACATCAGCAGTCTGGAAGGCGTTCTGCAAGTCCCTCGGAGCATCACCCAGCTTGTCCTCGGGCTATCACCCTCAGAGCAACGGCCAAACAGAGCGAGCCAATCAGGACCTGGAGGCGGCCATTCGCTGCGTTTGCCATCAGCAGCCCGCCTCCTGGTCCCTCAACCTGCCATGGATCGAGTATGCTCGCAATACCCTTGTCTGCTCCGCCACGGGCCTTTCTCCGTTCCACGTTGCCTATGGTTACCAACCCCCAGCATTCCCTTCCCTGGAGTCAGAGGTGGCAGTTCCCTCCGTGGCTGCCCACCTTCACCGGGCCCGCCGGGCTTGGCGCAACACACGGGCAGCTCTGGGCCGGACTTCAGAGCGCAACCAACGCCTAGCCAACCGCCATCGCTCAGTCGCCCCAGACTACAAGCCAGGACAAAGGGTGTGGCTTTCTTCCCGAGATCTACCCCTCCAAACAGACTCCAAGAAGCTCCAACCCAGGTACATCGGCCCTTACACTGTGGATCGTGTTTTGAACCCGTCCGCGGTTCGACTCCTTCTGCCAGAATCCCTCAAGATACACCCGGTTTTTCACGTCTCACTCCTCAAGCCAGTCACCTCCAGCAACCTCAGCCCTCCGGAGGTGCCTCCTCCTCCTCCTAGGCTGATCGACGGCTACCCTGCATTCACGGTCAAGGCCATTTTGGACGTGAGAAGAAGGGGCAGGGGTTTCCAGTATCTGGTGGACTGGGAGGGGTACGGCCCTGAGGATCGCTCTTGGATCTCCCGGTCCCTCATTCTCGACCCCACCCTCATTTCGGACTTTCACAAGCGCTTCCCGGAGAAGCCAGGTAAGCCGCCGGGTGGCGCCCATTAAGGGGGGGGGTACTGTCACAGTTGCCAGTGAGCACTGGTGGTTGATGTGCTGTGTCGCCTTGGTACCTGCCTTCTCCTGGCCTGTTTTCTATTTTTTTGCAGTCACACCTTGAGCAGGCTGGAGGCGGGGACGCTGGGCACACCTGTAGCTCATTAGTCTATACCTATTTAAGCTGACTGCCCGCAGCTGGCAGCCGCTGGATTATTGTCTCGCTACAGCTGACTACCCGTCCCAGAACTCCTACTACACAATCCTCGTGCTACGCCTTTCTGGACCCTGTCGCTCCCTGCCATCCAGCTTTACTCCCCAAGTTTGTACTGCTCTTCATGGTGTTGCCTTTATTTGTTTTTCTGTTCCCTCTTTTGCCAAGACACCATCGCTTTCGGTTTGTGGAACTGCCTTTTTGCATTTTTTGTTATTAAAAGTTCCTTTACAACCACACCAGCCCTCAGCCTCTGCATCTGGGGTCCAAACCACACCACGGACTTAACAGTATGCATATGTAAGGTTGCACATACAGTATCATAAACATAGGAGCCTAGAGCGTACTGTATGTTGAATCACCCGTCACCCGTGTTGTTCTGTTGCGGCACATAACACCGAACACTTAATGATTTTGAAAATCATGTGTATGTGTTTGCAAGGTTGCACTAGCATCAACTTAGAAGCCTATAGGGTTTTTTTGATAACGTAAGGAATGCATGACCCATCAAGCATATATTCCTTGGTGTTGTTTGAGCCGCACATAACACCTAAAACGTAATGATTTTTTGAATGTAGGTATGAGCATACATTTGTCATTTTTGTAATTTGTAATTTCATTTTTGATTCGATCTTTTTACGGTGTAAGCAATGCATGTCTCATCACCTGTCATATTTCTTGGTGTTGTTCTGTGCAACACATAACTATACTGTAATGACTGTTTTAGAGTATGTACTTGTATATGCATGTGTTTGTAAGGTTGCACATAACATGAACATAGAAGCCTCTAGATTTTTTTAATGATGCAAACAATGCATGTCGCACCACCCGTCATAACACCTAAAACGTAACAATATTTTCATGTTTGTATATGCATACATTTGTAAGGTTGCACGTACTACAACCATAGAAGCCTCTAGATATTTTTATGGTGTAAGCCATGCATGTTTCTTCCCTTGCTGTATTTCTTGGTGTTGTTCCAGCAGCACATGACTTAATGATACACTCTTTGACCGACTTGTGGCTCAAGATGATCTAAAGCACTTTGCGAACAGAGTATGTTTCATCATGTCTTTCTGTCCAGCGATGTACTCAATTACCCTCCACCCTAATTTCCCCAGAGAGAACTTTGTGTGGCGTATCCTCTGTTTAGAGTTAAAGCACAAATAAATCTGGCAAAGGATCACACACACTCACACACAAGCAAAAGAAGATGATGTAGAATATAATTGTTAGTCATGCAACTACAAGAGGGGTCATCCCCATTTCTGCTTTCACTTCTAATGAAAGGTGCTTTTAGAAGGCAGCGTCTGTTGCTGTTAAACTTGATGGCAGTTTTTGAAAAATCTATTTGAGCTTTCAGCTTTATTCTCTCTCTCGACTTTTATCTTCGTTTTATCTATCTTATCTAACCCATTGCTTGTAAATTTTTGCAGAATTTAGGTCAAAACAATCCATCCACCTAGTACAAACTGCAGGACCAACTACAAAGCAGGGTGTAAAAAATATTCTCTCAAAAGTGACTACTTTTATTACTGTCCTAGCATATCTTCTCAAGGGACAGTATTAAAGAAAGCACGTAAACTTGTAACAACACTGAAAATCAACGACTCAACGCACAGCCAGTATTGCCTAAATAGAGGGCATGGTCATGGTTGCATCATGGTGTGGGGCTGCATGAGTGCTTCCGCAAGGGGAGGTTGCATGAATTCCAACATGTTATTCTGAAGCGGATCACGATCCCCATTATTAGGAAACAGTTTTCCAACATGATAAAGAGCCCAAATACACCTCCAAGTTGACAAGCACCTTACCAAGGAAGCTGAAAGAGATGGAGTGGCCAAGTATGTCTCTTCTAGACCTGATCTTATTTGAGCACCTGTGGGTGCACCATCCTCAAGCAGAAGGAAGTAAGATGGAGGAGTGCAAGGTGTCTAACATCCACCAGCTCCGCCAGTGATGTCATCATAGAGGAGTGGAAGAGGATTCCAGCAACAACATGTGCCGCTCTGGTGAATTCGAGGCCCAGAAGGATTAAGGCAGTGTTAGAATGTGAGTGTGAATGGTTGTTTGTCTATATGTGCCCTGCCATTGGCTGGCTACCAGTCCAGGGTGTACCCCGCCTGTCGCCCGAAGTCAGCTGGGATAGGCTCCAGCATGCCCCCGCAACCCTAATGAGGAGAAGCGGGATAGAAAATGGATGAATGGATGGATGGATAAAATGATGCCCACATTAAATATTGACACAGAGGACATATTCACTGTGAGGTGTACTCACTGGTGTTGCTAGCTATTATAATGGCTGCGTGTTGAGATATTTTCAGAGGCCGTTGCCCTTCAATGAACCACATCTCCCCAGTGCCAGCAGCACTCATGCAGCCCCAGACCATGACGCTACGACCACGTGGTTTTAAATGTGCTATAGAAATCAAGTCTGACTTGACTTGATTAATGAAATGAAAGTATGTCATGATACAGTCCGAGCAGCGTTTTAGGATGACTGAAGAATGCGTGTGGACACGTGTATCATCACTGTGTAGAATGCATTGCACATTATGTCTGTGTTGGTTGCACACTGTCTCTCTCATGCTGATATCCTCCTCCTCCATGAAATGTTTGTGCTGAATAAATCAGCTGGGAGCCAGAGAAGAAGGTGCAGATAAACGCATATAGTCCCTCCATGCTCAGGAGGAGTTTTTTTTATTACAGCAAGCTGACAAAACCTAATCTTCACTATTTGTGGTCCTTCACTGAAAACACGTCCATCACCTTTATTGCCACTTGACATGTTTTGGAAGCAATTTTTTTTCTAACTATTTGAGTCATCCCAAGAGAAATGTTTAAACTATTAATGTATGCCCTTTATATGTACATCTTTAATGAAGGTACAAAGAGTGCAAACCTATTCTAACAGGCTGTGCATTCTTGATGAAAAGTTTCCTTGTTCCTTTCATGTTTCGATGCTAAAGTATAGTCAGGCTTCGGCTCAGACATAAGCCCACCAGATGTTGATGAAAACTGGTTTAGGACATCAAGGCTGTGTGCTGTGTTGTAATTGTATGGATGGTCACGGCGTCCATGTTTTCATCTGAGAAGCACGTGGACAGGCTCAAACTGATGGCACCAGTGTAAGGAAACAATATATATTTGACAATATCGAGTTATGACCAGATGACCGGGCATAAAAGTGGCACGAGGTGACCCGACCTCGGATAAGCGGAAGAAGATGGATGGATGGATGGACATCTCATGGCTTGGTTGAAGCCCATATGGACAAATGGAGCTTTTCATTCATTCATTTTCTATGCAGGGCAAGCTGGAGCCTATCCCAGCTGATTTTGGGGTACACCCTGGACTCGTCGCCAGCCAATCAGAGGGCAGATATAGACAAACAACTATTCACACTCACATCTATACAATTTAGAGTCACCAATTAACCGAACATGCATATTTGGGAATGTAGGACGAAGCCAGAGTACCCGGAGAAGACTCACACACAGGGAGACCATGTAAACTCCGACACAGAGATGCCCAAACGGCGATACGAACCCAGATCTTCCAGATCTCCTGACTGTGTGGCCAACATGCTAACCACGAGTGCACCGTGCGGTGATTTAATTTATGTTGCATTTTATGGTGCTTTTAATGGCGGTTTTCAAAACATTGCGGCATCATGGAATAGAAGGTAATTCAGTAAGTAGATAAATCAACAAATAATTAAATTAAATCAATAAAAAAAATAATTAAAAATGTGTTTGAATGATTTGTAGTTCCTTTAAGTAAAAATGCTTTTAAATAAATATAAATATCATTACATATATAAATAATATCATGAAATAAATAATTAAAAAAATTTTCAATACACTAAGTCCCAAACTAACGAACACAATTGGTTCCAGATGACCGTTTTTAAGTCAAATCATTCTTAAGTCTGGGAAAAGGTAATATTACCAATGATATAGGTACTACATGTACATGTATACATATACAGTATATGTGTATGTATGTAAATATTCAATATTCAGGAGTTTTATTGTCATATGCATAGTAAAACAGTAGTTATACTATGCAATGAAATTCTTATTCTGTTCATTCTCCCAAGAAAAGAAAGAAAACACAAGAAAGAATAAAAACATAAGAAACATAAATATCAATAATTAAGCAACAACAACAGAAGAGACATTAATACAGATAAATAATACAAATAAATGAATAAATAAATAAGTAAATAAATAAAACTGCTATGAGTGTGTGCGTGTGTTGCGTGCGGCGTGTGCGAGTGCTTTGTTGAGAAGCCTGATGGCCTGTGGGTAAAAGCTGTTTGCCAGCCTTGTGCCCCTGGACTTCAAACTCCTGTAGCGTCTGCCTGACGGTAGGAGTGTGAATAATGAGTGTTGTGGATGTGTGCTGTCCTTGATGAGGTTGTGTGTTCTTCGTAGGATTCTAGTTTTATAAATGTTTTGCAGTGAGGGGAGGGCTGCCCCAACAATGTTCTGTGAGGTCTTGATCACCCGCTGGAGTGCCTTCCTATCACGTGTTGTACAGTTACCGTACCAAACAGTGATGGAGGCGGTAAGGACACTTTCGATAGTGCATCTATAGAAGCAACTGAGGATTTTGGTTGACATGCCAAATTTCCTCAGTCTTCTCAGGAAGTACAGTCTCTTTTGGGACTTCTTGATAATTTGTTGAGTGTTGTGAGACCAGGTGAGGTCCTCGCTGATGTGTGTGCCAAGGAACTTTTTCACCCTCTCCACCTCAGTGTCATTAATAAACAGGGGTTTATGAGGCTCCTTTTCCCTTGTTCTTGGGTCGATGATCATCTCTTTAGTCTTATCTGTATTGAGAAGGAGATTGTTATCACGACACCAAGCTATGAGGTCCGCCACCTCTCTTCTGTATGATGTTTCAACACCACTAGTGTTCAGTCCGATGACTGTAGTGTCATCCGCAAATTTAATGATGCTGGTGTTGTTCTGGGAGGCCACGCAATCATAGGTGAAGAGCGTGTAGAGGAGCGGACTCAGCACACACCCCTGTGGGGTCCCAGTGCTCACAATTCTTAGCTGGATGTGCGATTGTGGACTCTGACTGACTGGGGCCTGCCTGTTAGAAAGTTAAACACCCAGTTACAGAGGGTGGGTGACAGGCCAAGTGTGAGGAGCTTATTTGTGAGTTTGTGGGGGCTGACTGTGTTAAAAGCTATAAATATAAATATAAATATAAATATAAATATAAATATAAATATAAATATAAATATAAATATAAATATAAATATAAATATAGGTTTGGATGCAGTAGTAATATTAAAAGAGGATAATTAATGAAAAAAACAATAATAAAAATGATATAATAATACGTAATGATAAATGTTATTTACCTTTGAAGAGGAGTGGTCGAGCACACGTCGTTGGTGGTAGAGGAGGAGGAGGCGGAGATATTGAAAAAAGGACAAATCGTCGTCGTTAGACTCTTTCAAAAGAGGTAGTGTTCTGTGGGAGGTGTAGAATTATAAGCAGGCCTATTAACTCTTCATAAACTTTAATCACAAGCCCGGCACAGCTTGCATGTACAGCTAAAATTTTGCTTTTCTTCAGTCTCCTCCCACTGCTCTTCATCGCCTGTTGGTCCCATTAGCAGTGTCACAGTGCCCTCTACTGGTCAAGCATGTGAAATATGGACTTAAATATAAATAATTATGGGCTTATAAGGCAAAACACATAAAAATATAGACCAGTCGGCTTGTGTTCGTATCTACGAGTGTTCGCACGTCGGATGTTCGTTAGTAGGGGACTTAGTGTATATTTTTTAAAGATTTTTTCTGAACATTAAGATATAGTTTAGTAAATGTAATAATTTCATAAATTTGTTCACATTTTAATTATCTTTTTCATATTTTTGTCTATTTAATTGGCTTTATGTCTTTCATTTTGTACAAAAAAGACATTTTTGACAGAGTTCCAATTGAGCTGCGAGATGCACGATTTTCAAAGTTAAACATTGCCTTCTTTCATGTCCTAATTTACAAAAAAACATGGCTGAGAAAGTTCTCAGACATGTATTGAAGTCTACAGTAGACATTGATACAAATTCATGCAGACAGCAATAGAATTGTTTCTTCTTTTTCAACTAACCTATTTGCTAAAGTTAGGCAACAAACTGATTATAAATGGATGGCGTAACTATTCAGGTGACATCAGTGTCAGACAACTAAAGTCCTTTTTGTGCGCACGCTTTCTGCAAATGTTATTTCAGAAGAGCAGGAGGATAGAAAACAAATGACAAAGTAGAGAAGATGTGAAGATACCGTTGGCAGCTTTGACTCCTCCTGGTGATGTTTTCTCTCATATGATACATCACAGACAATCATTTGAAGCAACAGCCAATAAATGTTGTTGTGCTGCGGATTTGTTTATTCTGCAGGCAAATGTGGCAGCCACCCAAGTATATAGAGGTTCATTTTAAGTACAAAATTTGTTTGGCTTGGAGAATAATAGAAGTGACTGATGAATTTTGGAATGCACAAACCGCCATGGCTAAAATCCAAGCCAAGATTTTCTTTTCTGCCGTGAATACAATTGAGTATGCTGGAATAGGAGTTTATATAGTTGCTGAATGGGACCGGCGCATGCATACTGATAGATTAGTGACCATAGTTACACAGCAGAGAGGGAGGAAGAAAGTGATGTGCACCAAATTTTAATGGGTTTTTAGTACCGACTAGTGGTGTGAGGATTGATATTGAAATATCTATACCTCCGATACCAGCTCTTTATGTGCTACGATCGATTCTCAAATCAAAATATCGATACTTTGATACTTCAGTCATTTTATTCAATTGGTGGGAACTACTTTTCCTGGGTAAGTGTGTCATGTGTAAGTACAGAGGCACTCTGCTTAGTCAGTCAGCCAAATGCACTACTTTTTAAAATGTACTTAGTTATTTTTTACTTACTGACTTATTATTTATTTGCACTAAATATCAGTATCGGATCAGTATCACCGTTACCAGCCTGAATTTTACTCAGTATCAGATGGGAAAGAAAATCAGTGGTATCGCACATCATTAGTACCAACATGTGTCACCCATTCTCATGATTTCCTGTAAACCAGTCATGTAGCTTTTGCATTTTTATTCTGATATGACCCAAATGTGGATGTGTTCTTGCTATGTACATGTACCCACCTATCCTTAATGCTTCGTGGAAATCAGTGGTATAGATTTTACATTGTCCTGTGAGAGAAAACAAGCTTCTCTAGCCACATTTTTATTCCGATGTGCATCACATTTTAAGGGGTTCTTGCCGGGCACGTGTGGTATCTGAAATCAGAGGTGTTTGCATTATCCTCCTAACACGCACACTAATGGTTCCATTGAGTGCTAACAGCAACAAGTGAAACACAGTAGTTTATTTGCATTTTGATTTCAATGTTCACCCAATTTTAATGGGTTCTTTCTATGCACACGTACCACTAATTGTTTTGTGGAAATCAGTGGTGTAGTTTTTGCATTATCATGCTAACTAGCATGCTGAATGTTCCACTGAGTGCTAACTGCAACAAGAAAAAAATTAACTGGGATTTTGTTTGACTAGTGAGGCATATTTTAATCCAAAAAATTCCCACTATTTTTAGGGCATTTGGTTTTGGAAGCTCCACTGTCATGCATATTCCATCAATTCATTTTCTATATTGCTTGTCGTCTCTAGAGTCGCAGGTGTGATGGAGCCTATCCCAGCTGTCTTTGGGCGAGAGGAGGGGTACAGCCTGGACTGGTCACCAGCCAATCGCAGAGCACACATCAACAAACATCCATTTTATATACTGGTATACAGTGGTGCCTTGGTTCATTTTATATACCGGTATACAGTGGTGCTTGGTTAACGTCATTTATCCATTCCGGAAGATCAGACTCAAACCAAAACCAACTCTAACCAAAGTAAATTTTCCCATAGAAAATTATGTAAATCCAATTAATCCGTTCCAGACACTCAAACATGTTAACACAAACACATTTTATAGACAATAATTAGAGTTTTAAGTGCAGAAAATGATGCAAAAACAATTACAAATGACAAATGAATGGACAACTGAGCATTTAACGAAATATCAACGCTCTAGAACCAATAAACATGTACCTTGCCATTCAGGCAGAAACACAGAGTGTCGCCTCGATGCGCCGCCGGGTTGATAGACTGTTACGCAGGAACTGGAGTAGGCGTGTGTGCACTCAATTTTAATGGGTTCTTGCTATGCACACGTACCACTTATTGTTTCATGGAAATCAGTGGTGTAGTTTTTGCATTATCATGCTAACTAGCATGCTGACTGTTCCATTGAGTGCTAACTGCTACAAGAAAAAAATAACTGTGATTTTGTTTGACTTGTGAGGCATATTTTAATCCAGAAAATTCCCACCATTTGATAGACTGGTTGATTGCACATGTACCTTGCCATTTACGTAATATAGGAAATGAAAAAGGCAGGCACAAACAGTGTGGCCTCGATGCGCCGCCGGGTTGATAGACTGTTATGCAGGAACTGGAGTAGATGTGTGTGCACCCAATTTTAACGGGTTCAAATTCGCAGGTCTTGCACCCTTGCCTCGGTATGGTCCATCACCTTTCTCTTTTGTGCAGTCCAAGTGTTTGTTACATCATGTATCTCTCTACAACTCTCATAAAACAAACGCATTATTAGAGCATTATGTTTAGCATTATTAATGTTCAGCATTATTAGAGCCCTCTAGATATAAACTAACACCCCTGTAGCCACCTTTACACTCGCATTACCCAATATAGTAAACATAATAGGAGTAAATAAGCCATTTAAAACCTAAATAAGACTCTTGCTCGTGTGTGTTGCTATAAATGTTTTCCATCGTGAAGTATTATTTATTTCTGTTTTTGTGCCTTTTGTGAGATAACTCAGACCTGCAATAAAAGTCTGTTGTTCCGGTGAACAAGTCCGGTGCTTGTGTGTCTCACCGAACATTACAGTAACATTACTTAATTTAGGCAAATAGTAAACCACATTTGCTCAGATATGAATATGTACTTTATTTTGGGGGATCTCTTGTATTTCTTCACCGAGTAGCTGCCATGAGACTCATAAGATTCTTGAACGCTGCCAACTATCTGTCAGTCAACTACAGACGTGGAAGGTGTAAGTTTGATCATTTAGTTTTTTTTTTTCTGGGAATAGGCTAACCTAGCATGATGCTACTGTTAAAATGTGAGTGTAATGTTAGCATTGTAGCTCACATAGCTATGCTAGTGTCGCTAACGTTTGTGTCCTCCTGTCCCACTCCTTAATGTTACATTGTTGTATGTGATATATGGCATCTACATGTATTACATTGGACAAATGAAGAGTCACAGTGTAAAAAGCGGATAAAGCTCACATTAGCGCTACTCGTAGACAAACACAGCAAACACAGCTCATTCGCATGAACAGAACGCACAAAACAGCGTGTTCTCAGTATAAGGCCTACTAAAAGCACTTTTAAACTGTCTAAATTCCAGCATCAAGGCTAGATTTTGGACAACACGCTTCCACTACACTATTGTGGAACCTGTGAGACTATAAAAAGTGTATAATATGGTTTTATAATAAGGTGTGGTCTGACCTTGTATTTGACTTCAGCTCTGAAGAATCCAGCTCCATCATCTAACTAGCTGCGTGCTATAAATGTGAGATGGTGCTGATAATAATCACATCCCAGCAGCTTTATTAGTGACAGCGACACGTCCCGCACAACAAAAGTCCTGCAAAGGACAGAACGCCAGCGGTATTTAGGGCAGAGCTCAAGGTGAATGCAAATGTCTTTAGTCTGGCTGGCTCATCAAGGCCTCACCACCATGGCCAAATAACATCAGTCAGGATGTCAGCGCTCTGACTGATTTAGGGAAGATTCTCCAATCAAGACACGGAGACACGCATTGTCTATGTTGTTTACAAGCATCACACAATAAAATGTTGATTAGAGCGCAAGAAAAGACAGGCGTCGTAATTGCACAGGCAGGAAGACGCTGACGGCTGTTTGGCTAATTGTCACAAGCCTAACAAAACAACAACAGTTCTGTCAAGCATTTTGGAGTAGATTTTTTTACAAACGCTAACATTCAATCATTCATTTTCTATGCTCTTTATTTAGATCACGGGTGAGCTAGTGGTAGTGAGAGGCAGGGTATACCCTGGACTGATCACCAGCCAATCACAGAACATAGAAAAGGATGAAAAGTGATTCAAGTTCGTAGGGTTTGTACAGTATATTCAATATTTAAAAAACTGAGAAAAAAGAAAATATATCTAATTAAATAGTTATATGATATAATACATATATTTGTAATAATATCATTTAATATATACTAAAAAACAATATTAAATCATGAATTAATAACTGGCAGAAACATTGTGTGGTAATAAGTAAGTACAGGATCTAGGATTACCAATGTCTTAGTTCACGGGTGTCCAAAAGGTGGCCCATTCTACAAAAAGAATTTAAAATAATAGCATTGTTAAGTAAAGGATTGACTGGATAACAAAGCAATGTATATGTTGTACAACACCATGATTGTTCCACATCTGACTTACTGTATTGAAGTATGGGGAAATGCTTGCAAAACATACACTCAGTCAATATTTATTTTGCAAAAAAGAGCAATAAGAATAATCAGTAGAAAACAATACAGAGACCCAACAAATGCACTATTTCTTAAGTTAAAACTATTGAAATTTTATGAATTAGTAGAATATAATATATTGCAAATTATGCTGAAAGCTTATAAAAAAAAAGTTTGCCAATTAATATTCAGAAAAGATTTGAAAAAAGAGAAAGTAAGTATTTGTTAAAAGGTACAATGATTTTCAAAAAAACAAAATTCAGGACTAAAATGATGGAATGTTGTGTTTCTGTAAAAGGAGTCAGTTTATGGAACAATCTAAATAAAGAGACTAAAGAATCCAAGTCTGATACCATATTTTAAAAAATGGTTAAAACGAGTATGTTGAGGAAATATGAACTATCTCAGTTATGATTGGCTGTCATACTATGTTTTTTTTTTGTTGTGGGAAATGGCATTGGTTGAGTTGTAATTGAAATGTGTAACCACCTGTGCGGCTGGTTACTATAGGTATATTTTTTGGTTTTTACTGTTTTTAAATATGACTTTGTTTGTGGCTGAAAAAGGGGCAGAGATAATAAGACTTGTCTTCTTTCTGCTCCCTTTCATTCTGGTTTGAAGAGTGTTTGGTTTTATGTTATAGTGTTTTAATATTGTTTGTTTGTTTTCTTCTTTCTTGAATGGAATAAATGTTTCAATCAATTCATCAATCAATCAAAAAGAATTTAACAAGAAAACTAAAAAAAAACCCAGCAACAACAGGAAAATGGAATAATCAGCAGGACATTTGCAAGAATACATAATAAAGTACAGTAGTACCTCGCATAACGTAAACCTCCTTTTACGTAAATTCCAGTGAATGTAAAAAATTTATGTAAATTTTTCGCATCGTACTACGTAAGGAATTCCATATAACATAAAGCGTCAAGTTCATGCAATGCGACAGAGAGACTAACGGAGTACACTTGGTGACGCCTTCTGACTTCACGCTGTCATGAGCTGATTATCGGGGCACCCGCCTACGCTCTCATCTCATTGGCTGATTATCAGGGCACCGCCTACGCTCTTATCTCATTGGCTGACTTATCCAGCGCGTCCAATTTTGTATTCTTGCTCATCGTTGTCGCCCTTAAACTAGTTCCCACGCAGTGAAATCTCTTCTTAATTTGTTTACTTTTCTTTGTGTTAAAATGACCGTAGTCATGGGCCCAAACCAAGTGTAAGTGAGAAGAAAAAAGGGAAAAGTTGTCGATCGAAACAAAGCAGGAAAGGATCCAGAAGCATGATGGCGGTATGAAATGAAGTGATGTTGCTAGACTATACGGCCGTTCCCCATCCACCATTATACCTTATTTACCTTATTTTATATTGGAATGTTACTCTACTATGTTTATGCTGTTTTGTTATATTTTCCCACCATATTTGGTGGAGTTTGAATATTTTGAAGGCCCAAAAGTGTGAGTTTGGGAAGATCTTGGAACGGATTAGGCTATTTACATGTATTTTATGCTTCGTATAACATAAAATCCCTATAACATAAAGGTTCTTGGAACGCATTATTTATGTTGTAGGGGCGTCTACTGTATATAATAAAGTCAAAATATTAAGAGGAAAAAGTTGTAATTTTACAAGAATAACGTTGTAATAGTATGTGGAAAAATAACGCTATTTTCATAGCATAAAGTTGAAATATTAAAGAAAAAAAAGTTATTTTTAAAAGTACTCAATATATATTGTGAAAAACAAACAAGACAACTAATAAAGTTATAATTTTTGGAAAATTAGGTTGCGGTAAAATTATGTTATTACTAGAGAAGCACTCAGAGAGCGCAAACCTCCAGCAACCTTGTCCCGCGCCAAGTTCATATTAATAATACGCTTTTTCCCCTACACAAACTCCCACAAAGCGGAGATGAACGTTGGACACCCCTGCCTTGGTTGAATAATAAAAAGAATAGAGAATAAATAGTCAGTAAAGGACTTCAAATGTTCTGTAGAGTCATTAAAGGTTTGGTGACAGTTTGACTCTGGAACAGATCAATTTTATTTCATTTAAAACTTTCCAGCCGTAGCTTTTGGCTATGTAAAGAATGAAATAAATTAGATTCAGCTGCCCCAGATATGTACAGTATGCATCACATCACAGATGTAGAGACAGAAATAACTGCAGTTTGATGCATTTTCAAGTAAAAAAGTGTGTATCTTTTTATGTACATTTCAATTAGAAACACTGGCACCAAAGGCACATGAACCATTTATAGCACCAGAGGATGCAAAGCCTGGACTCTGGAGCATCCTCCCCAAACGGATACCAGGAGGGTGCAGCAGACTCCATGGGGACTGCGTGGAAATCTCCCTCGGGGTGCATAGAAGGAAAGAGGATGTACTGGGAGAAGAGTGAACTCCAGAGCAGCAGATATCACATTGTGCAATTAGACCGCCAATTAAGGCGGAGGTTGGATCAGGCTGCTTTAATCTGCAGCAGACACATGAAGACCGTGAGAAGGTGAGTGGTTAGGCTTCACTTATCTGTCCAACTTGGGATGGGTGACTTAAGCGGTTACTCCTCCCCTCGCATGCTGGCAGAGATAAGAGCCAAACAGGGGCCGAGCGTGTCAGAAAAGCACCCTAGCACGTAACTTGGAGGAGCTGTCAAAATGACTGATTCCAAGTCAGCGTGAGTATGCTTGTAGTGTTCTTTTTAAGTGAAAAATGAATGAAGACATCATTTATTTTCCAGTGATAAGAAGCCGGCAGATGATGACAGCGCCGGTGCGAGGAAAAGCAAGAAGAGGCAAGATAAATGGAGACAAGAGGGACCCAGAGATCCATTTGAAATGGTCTGTATGAGTGTCAAATCCTTGCTTTTTGTTGTGTCTTGTGGAGTTTAACAGTGCAGAGATTGTTTATTTAAGTTGGACGCCCTGCCGGAAAAGAAGCAGCAGGAAATTCAAAGGGCCCTCCACCTTTTCTCCTTGGGACAAAATCTGCCCAGGACATTGAAGCAGGCCAAGAGACGCACTTACAAGTTCTGGGACACACAGCCAGTCCCGAAACTTGGTAAAACATATGTGTTTTAGCACATTTTTAGCTTTTTATGAGGTTTTATTTGTTAGCATTGCATGGCAGGACAGATTGAATGCTCCCGCAGGCTGTTTAAGGCCCACAGGCCGCAGGTTACCCATCTCTGCTCTAGAGAATGCACATCATTAAAATCAACTGAAAATTTAGTTTTTCTAAAAGTAATTGACACTGTTAAAAGGAGTATTTAATTTTTATTTTTTGTATGACACTCATTAAAATTTTAATGCCAGGTAATTTTTGTGGTGTTTTTTTTTTCCTATGGCAACAAATTTTTAAAACATTATTATTATTATTATTGTTGATTAAATATTTTTGACATGTATTTTTATTCTTTTTTTATTGTTTTATTTTTATATTTCTTTTTTATTTTTTAATTTAACATATATATATTTATTTATTTATTTTATAATAGTATGATATGATATGATATGATATGATATGATATATGATATGATGTATACTTTTTAACATTAATATGTTTTCATAGTTTAATATATATTATTTTATATTATTAATATATTAAATATATTATTTTAAACATAATGAATTTCTATTATGCTAATTGGTTTATTAATATTTATACTAATACATTATTTGTAATGTAGATATTTTTAACTACTTAATTATTACTACTAATTATATTATATTATATTATATTATATTATATTATATTATATTATATTATATTATATTATATTATATTATATAATATAATATAATATTATATTATATTATATTATATTATATTATATTACTGTATGGTGTTTTTTAGTAAAAGTTTTTTAAAATGTTTTTTTTATTATTATTAAGTTATATTATGTTATATATTTAGTTTTGTTTTGTTTGCTGATTAACAAGCAGCAACCACGGGGTGCTACTGCCTTATAGTAAATAGTAGTAAGTAGTTTTGCTGTTATGTCTGTATTCTCATCACGGTTGCTCAGCCATACAGTATATGTAGTTTGGCTTATTTAGCTCCATGAGAGGCTCATGTGACCAACACCTCTCAGCAGGATACAACACTGCAAACTACAACATCGGCATACAAATATTGTATTGGCTGTCATGAGATAGTATTTCTTCATGTGTTTGTGTGATATCGTGAAACCAGGTGAAGTCATGACAAGTCAGGGCCAAATAACAGGAGGTGAAGCGAGTGTTCGAGAAGAGCCTTACTCTCTGCCTCAAGGGTTCTCCTGGGACACTGTGGACCTGAGCAACCCCAGGGAGGTATGCTGCATGCTGTTAAAGATGTCCTATTCAAAGTAACTTAGCATTTTATGTTAGAAGTTTCCCCTGGAAGAAGTAGGCATTGGTTCCAGTGAAGCTACTGCAAGGTTGAGGAAAATTGCTTCTGGATCTTTTCAGCTGCAAGAGCTTTGTACGCTGCTCAATGAGAACTACACAGAGGATGATGACAACACCATCAGATATGACTTCTCTATGGAGTATCTGCAATGGTAGGTCATTTTTTGTCATTACCTTTCTAGTCAAGTGGCATAATGCCCATAAAGTTTTGCATTCAGCCAGCAGCAGCCTTACAGTTGCTGCATATTTTCACTTCATTACAAGCTATGTGAAGTTATGCGTGATGTGATGCAAGGTTATGTTATTCTAGAGTAAGGTTATGTTATGCAGTGTCATACGATGCTGTGCTATGCTGTGCTATGTTATGCGATGTGATGCAAGGATATGTTATGTTGTGTGATGTGATGCATTGCATCGCATTGCATGTTATGCTATGTTGTATTAAGCTACGCTATGCTATGCTATGTTATACAATGTGGTGCAAAGTTATTGTATGCTATGTTATGTTATACGACATGATTCAAGGTTATGTTATGTTATGCTGTATTATGTTATGCTATGTTATGTTGTTATACAACGTGATGCAAGGTTATGCAAAGTGATGCTATGCTATGCTATGCTATGCTATGTTATGCTATGCTATGTTATGTGATGCAATGTGATGCTAAGTTATGTTATGTTACGCTATTTTATGTTGTTAGGTTATCCTATGCTATGCTATGTTGTAATGTGCGGTTATGTGGTGTGATGCAATGCAAGGTTATACTTTGCTATGCTATGTTATCTTGTTAAGCTATGCTCTGTTAGGTTATGCTATGCTATGCTATATTGTGCTATGTTATGTGATGTGATGCAATTATCTTGTTATGCTATGCTATGTTATGTTATCTTATGCTATGCAAGGTTATATTATATTATTCTATGCTATGCTATGCTATTTTATGCTATGTTATGCGATGTGATGCGATGCAAGGTTATGCTATGATATGCTGTGTTATCTTGTTAAAATATGCTATGCTATACTAGCATATCATAGCTATGCTATACTATGCTATAGTATACTATGCTATGTTTTCTATGTTGTCCTATGCTATGCTATGTTGTGCTAGGTTATTTTATGTTACATTATGTGACGCAATGCAAGGTTATGCTATGCTATGCTATTTTGTTAAGATATGCTATGCTATGCTATGCTATGCTATGTGTAACAGATGCCAGCCAGTGTGGCTGTGCAAGTGTACATTGATAAAATCTCACTCTCTCGGCTTGAAGAACTCTACTGAACGTTGGGTTGACAGTCCGGACTTTTGGCCCAATGGTCAGTGCTCTTGTCTCCCATTCCAAAGGTATTGTGTTCGAGCCCCGGTACGGGCAGTGTGAAGCAGGCAGGTTACATTGGTGCCGTGACCTGGATGAGAGTGAGGTTTGAGGGGGTGAGTGTCATGAATGGCAGCCGGTGTGGCTGTGCAAGTGTACATTGGTAAAACTTCACTCCCTCGGCCTTAAGAGCTGCGCTGAACATTGGGTTGACAATCTGGGCTTTTGGCCCAACGGTCAGTGCCCTCGTCTCGCATTCCGAAGGTCCTATATTTGAAGCAGGCGGGTTACATAGGCTGTATGAAAAGTTCAATTGTCTTGCATTTAGCAGCTGTCTCCTGTAAATGAGGTCTCCACTCAACCCTTGTATCAGTAACAAGCCCGCTGCTCTCATCTCTTGGCTGCCTTTCTATAATCTCCATAAATGCTATCTATACCTTCAGGGGGCACTTACATGCAAACATAACATAATTTACTTTCAAATGAATAATTAACATTCCTAGAGCTCAAGCATTCCTCTGCCCTGAGGTAAAGAGGCAGAGAGACTGAATTCATTCCACTTCTAAATGCTCGAAGCCGTTAAACTGCCCTTAACGTTCATTCATATTGCACACCATGTTCTTCCTTTCCCTTCCCTCTTAAGGGCCTTGCAGCCCCCAAATTGGCTGGCCCAGTGGCACTGCGGCATCAGGGTGGATTCTAATAAGAAGCTAGTGGGCTTCATCGGGGCAGTCCCTGCAGATGTGCATATATACGACACGTGAGTAGCTCACTGTTATTACTGTACAGCAGCAGTGGGAAATGTGTGGCACGCCGGTCGCATACGAAACATTTCATTGTTTAGAATATTGTATTTTTCCCTGCCTTATTATTTAGTTCCACAGTCTCATTTATCGCATTTTTATGTGTAACAATTAACAATTATTACCGTACTGACAGAAATATAAGATGGAATTGTCTTAAGAGAGGGGTTGTCTTACATTTTTTTCAGTATATGCATGGTAGCGCCAGACGACTTTTCCCTTTGCACGTTTTTCTCCCGGTCACTCTCTTTGCGTATGATTTCGTTGAGTCTTGAAAAATAGGGATTCACGGCCGTCTTATATTCAGGACAATATGGTAATTAAAAAGTAAAACCCAGCATAAAAACACAATTGTATTTAACTTGTGTCCACAAATTAAAGTGCTTTGGCTGCCCATTAGTCTGTTTAACTGTAGTACAATAGAGGACTCCATTCTATTGGACACCATGCCTCAAAGAGTGGACACTTTAGCAAACTAAACATCTCCATACAACATTTATTTCTTTAAAAAACTAAACAAAGGTAGCCCTCAAGCCTAAAAGTTTGCAAACCCCTTTCATGTATCCTTGAATAATGGTCTCCACTCTATTAGACACCATGCCTCAGTTAGTGGACACTTCAACAAACTAAAACAGTTTCTGTAAAAAAAAAAAAAAGAAAAAAAAAGGTGGCCCCCAAGCTCAAATGTTTGCCCACCCCTGTATCTTGTTTATCCTCTAATAGTAGACACCGTCTTCAGTAAGCTTCAACAAATACAGTAAATGACTCTAGACAACTTTGTTTTCCTTTTTCTTTTCAAAAAAAGGTGGCCCTCAAGCCCCGTCATGTATCCTTAAAGAGTGTCCTCCTCTCTACACACCGGGCCTCAATTAGTGGCCAATTGAACAGCAAATAAATAAATGCCAACTGTTATGAAACATACAACTGTAAGAGCAGTTTGTCAGCAAGCGTCTGTTCAAGTGGAACGTGTGTTGTCTGCAGGGAGAAGCGGACGGCGCAGATCAAATTTTTGTGTGTTCATAAGAAGCTACGCCTCAAGCGGATGACCCCGGTTTTGATTCGGGAGCTCGCCAGACGTGTCCAACAGCAGGGTGTGGGCCAGGCGGTGTACACAGCTGCCATAGTGCTGCCCACACCGCTCAGCTCCTGCAGGTATGATTCATGACATGAGCCTGGAGACAGTTAGGATTCATTCGAAGTAATCCTTCTGGAGTTGTTTGCCTTCATCAGCTGGTCAAGAAGTTCATGTGTGCAATACTTTTTCTTTTAAATGTAGTCATTTTATCTGCAAAGTCAAAAATATATTCATTCCCACTTTGGTTTATACCATTAGAGAAGAATAATGAATAAATGCAAATGAATTCAAAAATGTATTACAATATTTTCTATTAAATACGTAGTGTCATTTATGATTCAGTCTTTGACGCCAGTCTGTTTGAATTGAAAATATTGATTATTGTATTAGATATGCTTATTTAACTCAAATGTGATTAATTGTGCCTAATTAATTAGATCAAAAGTTTTAATCAAGTCCTACCTCTTAATACATTACGTTATGCTACGCTACGCTATACTATTTTATTTTTCATCTGACAGTTGGCAACCCAAAAAAATAGACCCAAGACCCATTGTGGGTTTGGAGTAGGCATTGGGCCGGTTATCGGTCTCAAGGTAAACCACAGTATGAAAAAGTCACGGTTTCAAAACCACTGCAATTGCGTCGTACCGTTTTTACGATATGAGAGAAAGTGGCAGTCCAGCGTGGCCATTACGTTGAAATACTTTGTCACGTCCTGTGTGATTCCTTGCAGTTGAAACTGGACTTCGATGTGTTGAAACCACAGGCATGTGCTGTGTTGCCATACGTCGGGTATAGATACTTTAACACAGGTGTTAGCATTGTGCAGCGCCGGTACGCCTGGGCTCTTGCCGCCGTTGTCGATTGACATATTACTCACGTGGAAGGTCACCAAATGTGGAGATGTGATTGAGAAGGAGAGACAAGTGGAGGACAAGGAAACAATGTCTCAGTTGCTAACAGCAATCACATGAAACGAAAGTTTGTGGAAAAGTGTGACCTGCCACTGTGAAATAATGTAACATTACGAGTTTAAAAAATATATATTTATGTTGTGACCTTCTTGGACCACTTAATTGAATTTGCATTTTGTTTTGTTTTGGGTTTTTTTTACTAAGAAAATTGTGTTGTGACTTAGCCTCAGTGGACTGCATTGACAACTGCATTTAATTTATTTATTATTTATTTAGAAAGAATTCCGTTATTTATTTTAAATACATATGTTCCGCTTTTGCGTGATATTATATGGTTTAAAATTACTGTTTTGACTTAACTTTTTATTTCCTTTGAATAAATATATTTAAAAATAGCACATATTAAATAACACGCTATAGTGATAATATCGTGAAACCGTCATATTTTTTGGAAAACCTTGCTCTGGCGAGATCTAATACAAGTACGGTATTTTTTTTAAAAGTGCATTGCATTATATGAGGAGTTCGGTTGCCTTGTATTAGGAACTGTCTACAAATAAATATTTCAGATTGTGGCATCGACCCCTGAACCTCCGCAAGCTGGTGGAGATGGAGTATCCAGGCATACGAGGAGACATGCCCCTGCAGAGAGCCCTCAAATTCAACCGCCTCCCTGAGGTTGGTGTATATTGCCACCTAAAGGCAGACCCTTTTCATTTCTTTACACTTTGCATTACAGTTTGCATTAAACTGACTACTTACATATGTGGCAAGGTGACAAAGACACCTGGTTTGCGACCGATGGGCAAAGACGATGTGGTGAGGTTGCACGCTCTTCTGCAGGCAAACCTCACCAAATTCCACCTCAAGCCAAGCTGGTCTCTGCAGGAAGTGGAGCACTGGCTCTTGCCTAGGGAGGGCGTGATTGACACCTATGTGGTAGAGGTCAGACTATGCATGCTTTATATCCTAAGAACATGCACTCCGCTATCCATATATTTGTGTTTGAGACCGTTTCGTTATGTACTGTTTGCATACACAGGGTGATGATGGTGCACTGACAGATGTGGTGAGCTTCTACAGAATGTCCTCCAAGGTGTTAAATCACCCATTCCACAAGGGCCTGAGGGCGGCCCACCTCTTCTACGTTGCATCAAATGGCGGTACAGACCTTGCTGAGCTCATTGAGGATACGCTGGTCCTGGCCAAATCCGTGAGTACTAGCCAGTAAAATAATCAACCTGCACGATCTAGTGAGATCCGATACACACGCTATATCAAAAATGCTAATAGGAGAACCTGTCAGTATCATGCTATAATACATGTATTAAATGTTCAATATAATCAATAATACAAATAAATACAATAAACATATTTTTAAATGAAAAATAAAGTGATGTGTATATTATATATTATAAAATTTTATCATTTTTATTTACAAAGTAATTATATATTTATTTGAATAATTTTATGTGTAATATATATATATATATATATATATATATATATATATATATATATATATATATTAGAATTTGCTATTATTTTTACATATATAGCTATATATTACTTTTTATTTTTATTCTTATATTATAACTAAAATGTAGTTTAATATTTTTTAAATTAAAAATAAACTGATTTTTATTATAATATTTCAGTTATATTATTGCTGTTTTGTGGTTGAATCTTATTTTTAGTAAAAAAAAAAAAAAAAGCACATTGAAGCAAATTTTACGTTTGCTTGTCTTACATGAAGTATTTTCAAGCTTAAAAATGGCGAAATAAACGAAAATGCACATGCATTATAAGGCATTAGGAAAACGCATTTAAAGTCATGATGTGTAGTGTTCTGCACTGATCACAAGGTGTCAGTAATGTTACTGTAGCGATGGGTGTGCAGTATTATATAATTTCATAATTTGTATTGACAAATTATTCATGAATTAATGAATATTTAGAAATTAATTAGATATCTTAATATTTTTTTGTATTATACATACATAAAATTTTGTATTATTTTTACATTCTTAAATAAATTACCTTTTATTATTATTTTTTTCTTATTTTATTATGCCTAAAATGTATTTTAATATGTTTACAGTTATTACCTTTGCCAAGTGCAGCGCAAAGCTCACTCGCAGTGCTGGGATAATGTTTATGCCGGTCTTTATCTGTTTTTTTCTTTGTGTTCAAAATAACTAGAAAACTTCTGAATGGATTTGGATGACCATTTTTGGCATTTGTAAATATAACTCCACAAAAAATGGTCAGAGCACTTGGAAAAAATACAGGACGAGTTTCCAACAGGTTCTACAAAATATCAAAGACTGATCCAAAAAGTGTACGATTATTATTTTGGTGTCAGTCACAATATGGGGGGAACTACGGTGCTTGGCGGAGGTCTGTGCTTTCCGAGTGCTTCTCTAGTTATTTATATTTTATTCATGATCAAAGAGGCACACCATTTCTTGGCAGTTTTGGTTTCAAGCTGGTGAAATTTCATAATATTTTTAAATGAATTTATGTACGATATATGTTGATTTTTTTCTTAACAATAAATATTAAGTTTGAGTTCCAAAGACAAACCACATTTGTAACTTGGGTTATGCAGGTTTACTTAAAAAAGGTAGAAAAAGTAGTAGTAAAAACATTTAAAATCCAGACTAAGTCTCTCTTTCCTTTTTTTTTTACTGACAGAAAGACTTTGATATCTTCGTTGTTCTTGATGTGATGGATAACAAGTGTTTCCTGGAAAAGCTCAAATTCAACATCAGTGGCAAGAATTTACATTACTACTTGTACAATTGGATGTGTCCAAGAATGAGTCCAGACAAGGTATGGTATGCTGTAATAACACCTCATTTTCTTCTTTCTTGCATAGAAAAAGACACAAGAAGAAAAATAATTTTTATCTAAATATTTACCAAAGTAAGATGAAAGAGGACAAATGAAACAAAGGGACTAAGTTTTGTCTAATATTGTTTAATGAGGGCTCCTTTTACTAGCAGCTGACTGTAAGTACAAGTAGAAGAACATTTGACCTTGTAATGCTAAACTGTGTGTTCTGCAGGTGGGCATGGTGTTACCAAACTAATGGGAGATGACGACTAAGCATCAACACGCCGCAACAAGAATTTGTAGCGTAATCTGACCGTCCGCAAACACACGGAATCAATAAAACAAATAAAGATAAGTGAAGACATTTGTCATGTAATAGTCGATATTTGTTGGCTTCAGCGTTTGTATGACTGAAAGAGATTACGAGTGGCAGGGCAGAAAATTGAGTAACTACACCAGCAGTTCAGATAATGCAGGCTAATTCTGTACTTGTGTGTGTGTTCTATGTTTATAATCTCTGAAGACACTTAATGTTACAGCAAACAGTGCAGACCATTTGATAAGGAGGACATTAATCATTCTCACATTTCATGCACACATACACTGTGCTTTTATGGGATGTAATGCAAAATAAATCTAATCTCAAAAGGTCAAATGATATGAAGTTATTTCGGCATCTCAGAATGCGGGGTCAAACTATGGAAGGGCTTGAGAAAGCAACTGAAGCAATGCACCAATATCAGTCAGTTTAAACATATGATGTTTACAAGGTATGCACAAGAATGCTGGGAACCACAGTGTCGAATATAGTGTCTAACCTCCTCAATTCATTTGGAAGATCTGCTTCTTTCCTCTCCTTTTCAGACAGAATAATGCTGGATGTTTTTTGGTGTTCTGTCCAAAACAATGCTTATCTGTATTGGTCTTGTGTAAAACTTTGGCAATAAAAATACATATAAAATTACTTCAATTCTAACAAAATAAATAATGACCTTAATTCAGAATAAATATGGGCTGCACGGTGGCTTCATGATTAGCATGTTGGCCGCACTCAGGAGAGCTGAAAGATGTGGGTTCGAATCTGTTGACATGTCCAAAAACATGCATGTTAGGTTAAATGGCGACTCTAAATTGTCAATAGGTATGAATGTGAGTGTGAATGGTTGTTTGTCTATATGTGCCCTGTGATTGGCTGGCGACCAGTCCAGGGTGTACCCCGCCTCTCACCCAAAGTGATGATTAGCGGCATGGAAGATGGATGGAAGGATGGAATAAATCTGTGTGCAGATAAAATTATTCTCAATTTAAATTTGAATTATAATAGAGATGTATTTTTAAATGCTAATAAAATGTAATGTATTTAATAGTTTATTTCTATTGTTTTATACAATCACAATAAAGATACCATAAAAGTTATGTACTGTTCATATCTTTGTAAGAGTGATCAGCAGGGGATCAGATTCCTCACTGTGTAAATACTGGACTCTGGATTGCCTTCAAGTACCCTCGTTCGAGTACCACTCTATAGTGCATCGTGTAGACACTGTAACGCCACCGAATAAACAGCAGTGGGCGCTGTGGGATTAAATTTAACTAGTCCTTTTCTACATCGGCAGCCTGACAGCACAGTATACAACCCACTATACCTGTTTTGCATGTTATTGTTTGTTTAGACCATACATAGACACGTGTCAGGTATGCATTTTGCATGTTTATTCTTGCAAACACAGATGATACTTTATACTTAATACTTTTTTCCCTAAAAAGGTTGTCGTTGTTAGTTGAAACAGTCAAAATGTATATATTGTCACTATCATATAGTTGTATATAATTTCGGCAATTATAATAAACTCCTAAAAGAACAATTGAACGTTACACTTGCAGACATGGGATTACAGCGTTGGTAAAAAAAATTTCCTAGACGTACCTAAACGCAACACGGCCCCAACAGTCAATTTGAGCCAATCCGAAGCGAGAAGAAGATTTAAGTTACAGATTACTGCCGAAGTGCCGACAGTTACAGTCCACCGTCTCTCTATCTTGTCTTGTACGTCATAGGTCGCACCTCCCCTCGGTGGTTGACACATCTTTGGAGGATCAACAAAGAGGGAAGGGCAGTTAATTTGTTTTAAACTTTGTTTTTATCAACAACAGCTACAACTAAACAAAACCTCCACAACAGGTTAGCATTTTTGGCTAATTGTTTTGCTGTTAATAGTTACTTTGTTTTGCTATTCTCCACCTCCTAAATGATTTTTTTGCAGCTGTGTTGTGTTTGACACACAAGTACTCCTTCATTACAGGTACGTTACTTTCTCCTAATCTATGAGATCGTACTGATACCGTAATGAGCACGTTGTTACATTTTGTTGTTTACGATATCGCACAGTATGGTTTTATACTTTAATAAGGATGTGGTGATACATTTGTGTCGAAACGCTGTTATACACTCCCTCAGCCAGTTGTCATTGCAATAGTTTCCTTCCTTAATCAGCATTCTCTGTCTTTTACGGTAGATAGCACCATAATACCGTAATGCCTTGTGTAAAGAGGTTCACTACACATGTATTTCTGTACATTGGTCATGGTTTTATTTGTTTCGGACATGCTTAAGTTAAATTAAGGAACAACACGTGATTATAATCATACACATTCACAATTCAACTTGTGGTAAAAGGAGTAGGAAGAAGCATATCTTATTCAATCACTGCAATCACTGACGGTTTCTTCACTTGTCCTTTATGTCCTTTTGCACATCTTTACTGGATCTTTGCAAGAGCAACCCATTGGAAACTAGATGCCAAGTGCATCCTCAAGCAAGACAAATCCATGAGAACAAAAAGAAAACCTTGCAAAAACAAAGAAGTGTGAGGGAGCTGTTGCTCAGGACTGGACACCACACTGTGTCCTCCCTTTGTGTTTAATCTCTTAGCAATTGCAGAAGTAATGTGGCAACACGATAGTTTCAAAGCTGCAACCAAAACCATGTTTATCTAATCCTGGATTCTGCATACTTGTAGCTTGTTGACAGGGATGACCCTTGTTTGGTTTCTGCATAATTAGACAGCAAAACTGAAGCCAAGAATGATTCCATTTGGATGTTTTTAGGGGGGCTTGTGGTGTCTTGTGCATATGTAGTCATGTAACCTGTTGGTTAGTTGCATAGTTATGGGATTAGTTGCCCTGGTATGATTTCTACTGTCAGTATATGAGTATGTCTGAAAAGTGATGACACCCCACCCCAGAGTTCTTAAAATATAACATTTTAGCAATACTAATATTATTTTTTCTCATACAGTGTATCCCTAGTACTGCAAAGAGTGCAAGTTGTCTATGAGGGGTAAGGTGCACATTAGAAGGGAGGCCTTTACACTGCTTAAAATTAAATTTTTATACAACTATGAAATAATATGATGTATTTTTTAAATCTTTTTCCCATAAATAAATAAGAATGTGAATTGGAGTAATGCAATTTACAGAATATTATGCTTTAGAATAAAGAAAATATGTATTCCACTTTGATCCATGTTGCTTTTTTCACTTTTCTGAACACTAATCTGTGTTGTTTGTTGAAAGTCTCGCAAAATTTTTGTTTGTGTGTGTTTTTCTTTACTTTTTTTTTGTTGTTCTAAGTTCCTGATTGTTATGCAGCCACTATTGAAATATTTTGCAGTTTTGCTATAAATTAGAATTTGAAATTCAGCTTTACAGATGCCATGTCAAATGTATGGGTGGTGTGTGTTGTGTGTTGTGGTCTTGACATCTATCGTGCCGCAACACATGGTGATATCCACATAGTAAAGGTAATTACAGTTATAAAATGTAAGTGGATGTCACACCCTACAGCTTATTGGGGCATGGCATTTATTCGAACACATGCCACAATGTGAAGAAATATGGTACTTTCAGCAAGATTTTAGTGGAAGTTTGACATTAGAAGGCAACAAATTGGCCTACCACGAGTTTTATGTCTGGATAAGAAACATTCAGGGCAGTACATGTTGGTCCTGTTGGTCATGTTGCGTTTGTGTAATTGTTAGCAGATAGTTGATAAACCCACTTAAGTAGGGTGCAGAGCACCATGCATGGGAAGAATGCAAACTGGGAGTGGCTCTGTCCCTTACACGCTACCTTTTCTTTGGTAAACAAAGAAACATTGCTGGTGAGCATTAGTGAGTTGTCGTTGCATAAGTGTTATCATTCACCTGGATCTCTTGTGTCAGGCTGGGGCTAGCATTGCATCGGCCCTGCAGGGATCAACACTGTAGGAACATGTTTTGGATGAGGGCTTCTTCTGTAAGGTCTTTGTTTTGCTTTTCAGGTGACTTTGTGTCCAATTTGCCAGCTACATCTTCCCCAGAGTGGTTTGACAAGGCTGTTTGGCGAACTAATGCAACTGTCAAGGACAATTTTTTTAAACTGTAGGGTAGGGGTTCGATTCGATTATGATTGCATTTACCTTCACTTCATAAAATAATTCCATAAAACCTAAAATCATTCCATAAAATGCCATAAATGATTCCATAAAACAAACAAAAAATAAAAAAAAAATGAAGAGTGCAGATAAAATACTTTCTGTTGTCATATGCACAGTTCAATATAAGTGTTTTCAGACTGGATTTGAACATTGCCAAAGTTGAGGATTGTTGCACATCTTCTGGAAAACTGTTCCAGGTTTTGGCAGCATAAAACTGAAACGCAGCCTCACCTTTCGTTTAGTCCTGATCCTGTTCCTACAACGCTGATTTTTAGTTTAAGTCAAATGAACGTCTAAGTCACTCGCACTGTACACAGAATACATGAAGGACATATAAAACACAGCAATAATAAGATAAAATACAAAATGAAATGAAAATGATCCCTGTGGATTTCATAGGAACAGTTCAAGGATAGGTTCTTTATCCCTGAAGGTCGCCCTTAGACCGGGCATGCAACCAGTGTTGACTGGTGTTTGGCCGCTTTCTGAACATTTGTGCGGTTTCACTTCCATGGTGGTGGCTTTCCTTTTCTTTGACACACTGCCGTCGGGGGAGTCTAACTTGCGCTAAAAAGACCCATGAAGGACTATGGGTTACTGTTGGTTGTTTGTTCGTCTTTTCATATGAAGTGAAATTTGTGCTAAAGTGTCAAGGGAGAAATTCTACCGTTGACCTCTTAATCCTGCACCTTAACCTGACCGTTATGTAACATATCAGCACAACTGAAATGTTGACTGCGTGACACAGAAATCTAAATATTTAGGCAGTAAAGAGTGGATGTGACAATGTCAGCAATGCGGAGTCTCCCAGGCAGTGACCTCCACTAAGGCATATTTATAAACTTCAGCTGGCTGTTAAGAGTGGACCGCTTCCATTTGCAATACAGACAAGCCACTAGGCCAATCCTACCTTGCTTGGGCCCATTTTGCACTTAAAATCTGGCACGTTTCGTTAGTTTTGGCTGGAGCGCTCTGATCCGCGCTCAAGTTCCAAGAGGCACGCCAGGGCACGATTGCATATGCACGTGAACGTGGGCAAGAATGCCTGTAATTCAGTCAGTCCTCACCAGTCCTAGCCTATTATTTGCGCGTTAACAGAATCGTGGAAGGAATCGCACAATTGTCCAATAAAAACAGAATCTACTGTTAAATGCAGAATCTGACAGAAATTGAAATATTGTGAATGAATTGCTGTAATCGTGAGGAGAAGGAACGTTTGTGTGGAGAAATATTTCCCAGGCAGGACCGCTCATTTATACTGTAGCGGCATGTCCTCACAAACACTAACCAGCCCCCTCCTGAACTAAACATGTCAAGGCTGTGTGTGTGACACTCAGGGTGTATAAGTTGTGTTTTAGCTAATGTAACCCAGTGTTTTAGGATGTGCGCTAACTTTGTGCGTGAAATAAGGACGACAGCCACGGCTGCAAGAGGCACCCGGCTAGCTGTCTCAATTAGCAACTGTCAGTGTACATTTGCAACACACACCACGCTTCTGCCCTTCAAAATGAGAGCAGCGTACATCCCGTCTATTGCATCTTCACTACATCTTCTTTAACCACAATCACGGATATTCTTGTTTGTTGTGGATTTTGTAGCAATGAAAAGTTTGAAAAGTATTGAGCAAAATTGTCCAGTCATGTATTGCCTCAATAAATGTAATGATTTTTACATTTATTTCACAGTCATTTTATTCCATCCATCCATACATCCATTTTCTATACCGCTTCTTCCTCATTAGGGTCGCGGGGGCATGCTGGAGCCTATCCCAGCAGACTTTGGGCGACAGGCGGGGTACACCCTGGACTGGTCTCCAGCCAATCGCAGGGCGTCATTTTATTCAATTACACAAAAAAACACACAACCTATGGCAATAAAATGAGTGTAAAATGTAGAAAAATGAATTTTATAAAAATTCAAAAGGAAAAAACTGAATTTAGGAAAAAATAAAACGGAATTTGGGAAAAAATAAAACAGATTTCATAGGGCCGTACTATGATTTCCGCGTTACCAGAATCACAGAAGGAATTGCGATTTTGGCCAATAAAAACGCGGAAATTAACATAATGTCAATTAAATGCTGTCATCTCGAGGAGAAGCAACATTTGTGTGGGGAAGTATTTCCCTGGTGGACCTCTCAACCGTGGTGGAATCTCATCACAAACACTAGCCTGCCCCCTACCGAACTAAACATGTTGAAACGGCTACCTGAAACACCTGCAAAAGTTGGCAAAAAAACTTCAAAACTCCTCTCTTACGGAGCATGAATGAAAGCTAGCAGGGTGGGGCTTGGTTTAGCAGAGCATGCTAGTGCGGCTGTGGGTGTGTGACCCAGGCTGTATGAGTGTGTTTTCACCGTGTTGTGTTTTGCCGCTTGTTAATGTCAACAGACATTCTCTACACACACAACACATTTTCGGACTTCAAAATAAGAGCACAGTATGTCACATTCTGTGTAATTGTGTAAACAAAATAAGAGTGTCATAAACAAGATCTTACATTTATAACGCAATTGGAATTGCATCGGTGACTATGTGTTCTTTAATCACAAGCACGGTCGTTACAGTTTGTTGAGGATTTTGTAGCTATGTGTGCACAGGCTGGCATCCCATTAGAAAAGTTAGCCAAGCCGCATTCGTTTCTGAAATACTGGGCAAAATTGGCCAATGATGTATGTAACAATTGTTGCATTAACTAATGGACATTCTTTTTACTGTCACAAAAGTAGACACTCTACTTTTAGTGTCCAAAAGTAGACACAGACCACACTCAGAACAGAAGAGTATTTTTATGTCTGTCGTAAAATTCTGCCATTGACTTCACCACTCAAAATAATCCACAAAGTCAGGGAAATTGCAGTAATGCAAAAGTGTAGAATTGACGGCACATGGCCTATGAATGACCGAGTGTGGACGCCCTCAATCTTTATTTGGTCATCACAGCAAAAGTAAATTGGACGGTTTTAACCATTAATAGAGGCCCTGCTCACCTCACATCATTAGTGCACATAATCATTTCCAGTCATCATTTTCACATTCGAGCCTTAGCTTTTTAAAACCTGAATGTTTTCAATCTTAACTTCAAAGCAAGCTGTTTTTATAGGCGAAGTCGTCCACGCATGTCCATCATAATTTTACTGCTTTCACGTGCATTGCCATAAAACATGCACGAGTAGTTATGCATAAAGATTTATGCTTGATGAGGGCTTGTAAAATGTGTAGCCTGCACGGTTGACCATTAAGTGGTTAATACCACCACGATTGTTAAAGCTCCCATCTGTAAGACTGAACCCATCCCTGCCCCCTTCACGTCTCCATCCCCTACTCTGTAGCATTCCTTCCAGCCAGATGGTATCTTGCTCTGCACGGTGGACACCAGACATCTGAGAGAAAGCCCACAAATTGACATTCCACCAGCATTTCTAGGAACCTTTATTACCCAGGTATAAATAAATAATTATTGGTAACCTGTGTGGTTTGTGCGCCTCACAGTTCAGGGTAATTTATTGAAATTGGGCCGATGACATACGGAGGAGTGGTATATTTTTACACTGATACCATGTAAATAAACAAACATATTAGATGTTGCAGACTCCTTTATTGCTGAAGAACACTGTGTTGGTACAGCGGTCGGACCCTCTGCGACAGTTTCTTATAATTTTAAGTTTCTTTAACTTTTCACCTATTTATTTCAGAGTGTGGCCTTTGGCTTGTCGACTGTTTGACAGACTCAGTTGGGGAAAAATACATTTTTGCTAAGTCTACAGTCAGAGGTGCCGTAAAGGGGGGAAAACAATTCCAAGGGCCCATGACTGACAGGGGCCCCAGTAAACAGGTAAATAATTTTGCTATCTGGTTGTGATTTATTTTTTAATATTGTCCGTACATGAGTAAAACAATCTCATATTTGGTAGTAACAGTTAAATATCCACATTGACCAAAAAGTTAAATTCTATATTGACTGACCACCTGCCCATAGCTACATGAAATGGTTTGGTCCACTACTGCCTTCACCGTGCTTCGTAGCGGCAGGGTGTTGCCTGTCAGTCGGCAGTCGTGGCAGAGAAGAGTGAAACTATGCTGCCGGTGCCTAGTAAAAAAATGTTGGAGTGAAAAAAGTAAAGAGAGAAAGGTGAGAGAAAAAAGGCAAACGAAAAGGGTGTCAGTATGTGACCTGTTTTTTTTTGTCACCTAGCCAGTCTGTGTGTCGTGGAAATGAACCTTTTAGCTTAATGTCCTCAATGAAATAAGCTAGCAGAGTGTTAGCATGTTATGTTAGCCTCCGCCTCACTCCTTTTTAATCAGCATTTAATCAGTACAGGTAAATGTTGCGCATATACAGTCAAACCTGTCTTAGCAGCCACCTTTATAGAACGGCCACCTGCCTATAGCAGCCACTGAAAAATCCCCCGCAGCAAATTTACATGTTATAGACCCTGTGTACAGCAGTCACCTGTCCAACGCGGCCAGCGGCCACCCATTTTGTCTCCCTTGGTCAATATCTGACCGCATATACTGTAGCGGCCAAATTACCGACTCAAGTAGAAGCTTCATGCACAAAAAAGTTTTGTTTTTCAATCAATGAAGCCGTCGTGTGTAGACTTTAATTACTGAGTCCTAGCTCAGTCACAATCATTCACAAGATCCACACAAACTGTCAGTTGTTCCACATAAAAAAGCCGTCTTCTTTTGAGCTTGCTATTTCCTGGTCAAACATGTAACTTTAAGAGCATTTGCACCAAAACATTACCGCAAAGTAGGCTGGGAACAGGACGTGCTCCCAGCGACGCTACAATAAAAAAAAACAAAAAAAAAACACTAGCATGCATGCGGCAGCGGGAGCAAAACTGAGTTCGGTTGTACTTAATTGAAGTATTTTAGAATGTACTCACGTTATTTTTCATCAATACTCATCCACAAATCCATCAAAGTCCTCATCTTCTGTATTCGACACAAAAAAAGCCGTCTTATTTTCCGTTCGCTACCAGTCTGTTAACTTGTCAGTGTTATTCAGCTCCGAAGCAAAGAAGGAAACTTCTCCTGTTGCTTCTGCCAACTTTATTTATTGAACGCGGCCACCAGACAGCAGCTCAGAACACACACACATCTCTCAGCATCGTCTCTCCTTCCTGCTTGCCCACAAGGCAAAGATTAAACAAGCCCCACTACATAGCTGTCCAGCCAATGCCTGTAAGAAATGACATTGTTTATTTCCTGGTGTGCACTGGTCAATACTGTAATGCCGCTTGTTGTGGGGAAGGAGAGACTCACGTCGCCGATGCACTTTAATGGCTTTATTAACAGCGGAGAACACTGCAGGACTTTACATCCACGCCAACATAAACACACTTCCCAACTCTCTTGAAACTCACAGCTAGCACTGAGCCTAGCTCTCCTGCTCGGGACGCCCACCGTCACTTCCCGTCACTTCCTGATGAACTAAAGCTGTAATGACACTCTGCCGTATAAAAAGTAAAATATAAAAAACAAGCGTAAGACATTACTAGCACAGCTTTGTTCTGTGGGTCGTGGATATATTCTATCAGTTATTATTAAGCCTCTAGCTTCCTTTTAGTAAGTAAAAACCTTGGCTATGATTGCACTACATTGTCATGTAGACCTACAAAGTACACTTGGAAGAACAAGAGGTGAATAAATGTATTGCAACTGATGTGAAACTGATGAGGGGTAGGATTAAATAAGCTTTGCTTCTTCCTACTCCTTTTTGGACATGCAAAATTGTGAATTGTACTTTGTGATTTGCTACTGTTTGACTCATGCATGTTCAGGATTAAAACCATGAACCATGATAATAACAAGCCTAGTAGTGCTGTACAACTTTTATCCGCAGTCCGCAGTGCCCTCTACTGGTCAACATTATTATTATTATTATTTTTTCCCCTTTCTTTTCTTTTTTTTCCTCTACTGGTCAACATTCAAACTGGACGCCAACCTGTCTATAGAGGCCACCTGTCTATAGCGGCCACTTTTGCAGACTCCCTCTAGTGGCCGCTATAGACAAGTTTGACTGTATTATTAAATCAGTTGCCCTTCTCCCATTTACCAGATTTGACACCAAATGAGTCAGTCAGCAGCCCTGTCTCCCCATAACTTTACCCCTCCCTGGCCCAGTGAAGAAGGTGAGCAACACTGTGTTCAATGACATGCCACTTAGTATCATTGCGGGAAGTCTGTGGGAATTACAAAAAAATAAAAAATATTTTTATGATGACAGATGATGATGATCCCTGATTAAATAAGAAAAGTGCAGTGGAAGAGGTTGCTTTTGTAGTGTGGAAGCACTACAGTACAGTGCAAATCACTTGTTTCAATGCTTAGCTTGTAATGTTATACATATTATACCGCCTAATTTCATTTCATTGGTACAGTCGTCCCTTGCTACGTCGCGGTTCACCTTTTGCAGCCTCACTGTTTCGTGTTGTTTTGTGCAACTTTGCATGCTTTTTTTTCAGTGTATGAACGTGCATTGTGTTCTGCGCCCTGATTGGCAAAGGGCAAACACACGAATTGTGTTCTGCATTCTGACTGGCTCAGGGACCGTAGACCATTGTCAATCAAACTCCTCCGTGCCTTGTCTCCTGTTGTGTTCGATCACTAGCAGTGCGACACTGAAGTGCTGTAAGTTTGCAAGTTTTCTCCCTGACAAAACCCACAATGTCGACGAAACATTCTGCACTAACAAAGGCACCTGTGGTTGCACACAAAAGGCAGAGGAAGATGCTAACCATCGCACCAAAAGTTGGACCTTTGAACATGCTGGAGGAAGGTAGAACAGAATACGTTACGGAATAAATTAATCTTTGGTTCGTTGCATAAAGAAGGAGGAAAATAGCATAAGGATGACAGCAGCAATAAGTCATTGGACAGTTTAATTTATTTAAAGGGTTACTAGAGCAAAGCAGTGTTTCTGCCCATTGGTAGCAGCCAGTGGGAGGGTGATGGTTTCACTGTGGCCGCTACATCTGTCCAGTAGAAGCATGTGTGTTTGAAAAGGCCACTGAAGCATATTGCGTGAGTGTGTGCATGTGCGTGTTTGTGTGTGTGTGCACGTACAGTATGATCCCCCAGTGAGATAAACCCCACCCTTTCCACTCAACCACTCCATTCTCCATGCTTTCTGCCTTGTTTTAAAAGCCCCAGTGTGTATTTCTGTGGTTTTGTCGTGACTCTTCATTTGTGTGTGTGTGCGCGCATGCTTTTCCCATACGACACATTTAATGGCTTCTTTGAATGCAGCAAACAGTAGGCCGGAAGCTGAGGACAAAGAGCTAGTCTGTGTAAAAATAGAGGAAAAAACACACTTGCTCCTCTGTGCAAATACAACTTGCAGCTCTGTTGGGGTTGAATCACTGTATATTCACAAATAGACAGGCGCCTTACCTCAATAATTGCTAGGTGCCTTGTCTACTAAGATAAATAAACACCACACTCCAACTATATACAGTGGAACCTTGGTTAGCATTATTTATTCCTTCCAGAAGGTCCGAGTCTCACCAAAAAGGACTACCTCCTAATACCCATGGACCATAAAAAAATTATGCAAATCTAATTAACCCATTCCAGAAAGCCAAAAATGTTTACACAAAATACATTTTTATAGTTTTGCAATTATAGTTTGACATGCACAAAACAATTCCAAATGCATATACTGTAAATACTTGATGATGATGAATTATGAATAAAAAGCATAAATTAACATTTAAGGTTACTTTTACCTTCATTGACGACTGGAAGGTGGTGGTGATTAAGCTCGCTGCCATATCATGTCTTTGGGAACAGTCACGTCTTCAATGAAGGTAAAAGTAACCTTAAATGTTCCTTTAGCCTTTTTATTCGTCATTTATAAACGTTTAGAATTGTTTTATGCATGTAAAACTATAAAAACATGTTTTGTGTTAACATTTTTGAGCGTCAACTGCTGATAACATCATAGACGGAAGGAATTTACACCGGAATTTACGGTGAGTACCATAATTTCCGATGTACAGTATAAGCCACACCCACTAAATTTGGACAATTAATTTTTTTACATATGTAAGCCGCACTGGACTATAAGTCGAGGGTGTCCACGTCATAAAATGGAATATTTAGTGCACAGAAATACTTTATACAGAAAGATTTTTTAAACTTAAAAAAAACTAATAAAATAAATGTTTTTTTCCAAACAGTGGTGCAATACGGCTATTTAAACCGTGCAGAACAGTACACGGCTATTTAAACAGTGCCGGATAGTGCATGTAACGTAGATAACAATAGCCTACCAGACGGCCATTCATCGTCATCGTCTTGGGAACATAAACCACGAAAGTCTTCCTCTTTTGTGTCAGAATTGAACAGCGTCATAATTCCTTCGTCACACATGTCGTCGTTCTCGTTCTCTTTCAGTGTGCTCTCAGTGTCCTCCTCATCTGACAGTAGTCCAGCCTTTCAAAACCCATTGAAGAAAGTTTTTTGTGGTTTACGTATAGTACATTGTATACGTGAGCGTGTAGAGGCGCTGCTATTTTGACCGGCGCATCTTTTTTTAGACTACGTTACTGGTTAGCTCAGGAAATCTATTGACCGATTGCATGCGGGTTAAACCATCCAACATGATGCTACTCAGCCAATCAAATCTGTACATCGGCGCTAAACATTGTGACTCAAAGTACATCAGAGAAGCGAATCGAGCGACACAGAAGAACAAGTAAGACATACAGGCGAGGAGGTAGAAACAGTGATAGAAACTGGATAAAGAGGACAGCAAGATGCAGTCCTAGTCCTAGTCCTATCTTGACCTAGATTGGATCATTTTTTGCATGTTAATTTAGATCTGTTAATTTTTCTGTATGCGGTCCTCATTGCCGAAGCTCTCTAATCTGTGTGATTTGCTTCTTCTTTGGTTTTGTTTTATATTATTTTTGGAGAGATACCTGTGATGTCACTTTTACATTTTTTCCTTAGGTTAACTTTGAAGTCAACCCGTGAGCGTTCAACCTTGGACGTTCCATCGTATAAAAGTGCATTTGAACAAATAAAGGCCTTCTCCCTAATAAATGCCTGACTCTAACAGACTCCTACAACAGGCACTCTGCAGTTAACCCCCGTATAAGCATATACAGTACATTAAGGGCTGTGCCCCATGAAATGTACATGAAGTAGAGTATTCAGCACACTGTCTTTTGCACTGGTGACAATGACAGCTCCACACAAAAAGCAGGTCAGCAGTGTTTTTACAGTGTCACTTACGAAGGCAAAGCAGAGCGCAGGCATGAGTAACCGTGGGGGTTGTTATGTCAACTGGCTTATGGCTGACTGGCTTCAGTCTGCGGGAGTTCTGGTAAAAAGGATTTGAGGGAGTTTATGTCTGTATGTGACTATGGAGGGAGGCAGGGGTGGATTAGTACCCGTTTTTACCCCCTCCTCCTCTTCTCAGGCAGCAGTTCTTGTCCCCGCTGTGCCCCTCTAACACCACCATAGCCCCCCGCCCCTTGGCACCCTGGAGACATATGCCCCACAAAGCCATCACATCCACACCCACAAAGGCCCATTCTCTTCATCCACTACACACGCCCTTTTCATCCTCATGTATCCTCCTCCACCCTGAGTACTTTCTTCCTTCCTTCCTCATAACCTCGTTTTCCTCCTTTTCTCCAAGCAAGGAAAGAGGCGAGTCATGTGATTGAGGGGGATTTTTAACAAACACCCTTTGAAGCACTCTATTTGCGGAGTCACATTTCAGCAGGATGAAATGTTCCGACCCTACAATTGTGATTAAAACCTCGCAGGTCGGATACTTAAACCACTGTAAGTGCTTAATGATTGCGTTTTAATGCGAAACATATTGGGCCCCTTCAGCATGTGGCTGATTGTTGTATGAGGGTGGCTTCAAAACTGTGACACGACCCCCTCCTCTGCGTCCTCGCCCTGTTTGGCCAGAGGCCAGCGCTTCATTTACACTATGTTGAAGATGACTGTGGTCGCTGGTCGGTCACATGACCCAGATGCATGTCATACAACATAATGTAACGGCACAAATTACAGACTGATTTGTCACTATGGTCTCTGTCCCACAGAGAAGCAGATCTGGCATTTATTTACCTGTGCGTTTTGCACAGAACCCAGTGTACAATCGTCCCTCATTATATCACGGTTCAACTCTCGCCCCCTCACTATATCGCGGTTAAAAAAAAAAAAAAGAGAATAAATTATTGCTGTTTTGTGGTTGAGTATGGCCTATTATTAGTCAAAAAATATTAAAAAAGAAGTTTCTGTAGTATTCTGGTCACCAGGCATCAGTAATGTTAGGAGACATGACGTTAGATTACATTACCTTTCACACTGCATGGAGATGGCTGCCAAGCCAACAGAGCCGAGCTGACATGCCATGGCTGAGATCAATTGGAAAAAAAGGTTCTCCTCCCATTCCCACTTACTAGTGGTAACTTTTTGGCTTCTTTGCCCTTCATCCCTGCTCCGTTTAAAACACTTTCTGAAATTTAGAATAAGTACATTGGAGAGGAACTAGCTTGCTAGCTTCCTATGCGAAACTTTGCAGTTACTATACTAAATACTAATAATTAGAATTTCAAATTCACAGTTTCAAAGTTTACAGGTCATCAAAATAGTTGATATTGTTCAGTAGTTCATAATTCAAACCCATACGGCAATAATGATAGTTACACATAATTCCTCAATAATTGTGTACATAAGCTGAGTAATATGTCAGTGAAAATAGCTACATAGCGTTCATGTATTAAGTCAAGTTAGCATTTGCTATACAACATTATTGTTTTTTTATCCTTGTTAAAACATATTGCTCCTGTCGTCTGATTTTCCTCCTTCCTTTCTTCTTCCGTAATGGCGCCCTACAGCCGCAACTTCTTCTTCCTCCTCTGCCTCTTGGATGCAACCGCAGGTGCCTTTGACGGTGCAGAACGTTTCGTTGACTTTGCGGGTGTCGTCGGGGATAAAACTTGCAAACATACAGCACCTCAGAGGGACACTGCTAGCGATTGAACATTTATGTAAATTTGACAAGCCGGACACATTCTGTACTGCACAGGAAGGCACGGAGGAAATTGATCGAGATTAGTCTACAGTCCCTTAGCCAATCAGGATGCAGAACACAACGCGTGGGTTCTACCTTAGCCAATCAGGACACAGAACACAACACACATTCCTATACTGCAAAAAAAAAGCACAAAAAAAATTCAGCATAAAAATGACTTCGGATTATATCAGTATCATTTTTTCTGCCGATATTGATATTGCCGCACGACTGAGACCTCTACCCAGCTATACGCAGTTTATCATTTCACTGATTGTGTTAGTCCAGAGTTTTATACCTTGCACTTTACTTTGTTCTTTTACGGATGTTTGTGCCACACGGAAATGTGCAACTTTCCACATCATATTGTTGCTGTTGACAGTAGGAGGACATGTTATTTTAGTTGACTATTGGTCATTGATTTGTTTTTAATGATTTAACTACTTTGTTGAGTTTAAAATTGTTTAAAATAAATATAGCACTTTTTCTACTACTTGTATTGCATATTGCAGTATTTGTCTTATATTGCACAAATTGTGTTTATTTGTGGTATGCATCTAGTGGAATCACAGTAAAAGAAGCATAATGTGTTCATTCATTACACAGCATTAGTTTGAGGGTAGAGCTGCTGTCAATATCAGTATTATTTGATATTAGTAAGAAAGCTAACTGTAATGTCGAGCATCAAAAAATACTCATAAAGTAAGGACAACTTTTGTGACGTATAACTTGACGAAACTCAAATAAACCCAAAACAATGCTGGGTTGAATTTATCGGTTAGTTTTATATTTTATATTTTATTTTAAAGAGCTCAACTATGAATGCTACATAGACCAAAAACTTGGACCAGAGTTGGAGTTACAGCAACAAAACCTGCAGAAATGACTAATTAATACGAGGGCTTGTGTATATAAACCTCTTGACCATGAATATACAGTAAGATGAATACACTGTAAGATGTCTTTTCAGACTGTTTTTTTAAGGAAAAAAATACGGTCCTGGATAAGCGCCATTGCAGTACTTATCAGACAGGACAATTGCCAGATCGACTTTTCCAACCGCATTTTGTGTCAGTTGCATGTATACAAAACAGCATGTTTGTGCATGTTTATTGGCTTTTGTTCACATATTAATATAATAAACTATCCACCATTAGTCTTATTTCCCCTTGCTTTCTGTGTACTCGCTTTGTTTTTCTCAGCAGAGGGAACTTTCCATTCTCTACTTTGTTCCCTCAGGAAGAATGTGTCAGGACCTGGCTTCATTAAACTGCATCCTCCTCTTTTTGTCAGCGTCCCTGCAGAGCTTTCTGCAACATCCCGTGGATGCTTGGAGGTTTTCATTGGAAATATGGACTCAAAAGACATATTGTTGCTGTCCAACACATGCTTCTTGTACTGTCTTATTTTTATGCATCCTTACCAGAGCCTTCTCAAACATTAGCTCATTAGTAGAAAAAAACACCTGGAATATATATTTTTCCATAGCCAAGATTGCTTTTATCCCCTCAAACAAAACCACAGTTTATGAGTGGGGCGTGTCCTGCATTCCTGCAGTCCTTCGGTAGAAAAAACATTATGTACACCAATGTGCTTCAGGTCATTTTTAATCTCTGAGGCTGCGTTCACATTTGTGGTTTGGTATTCTGGTCCGGACCAAAATTTGTGAAAAAAAGATAGTTGATGCGCAATTTGGTGCAGTTTGCTTAGCGTTCACACTGGTATTTTTGTAGTTACGTAAGAACATATGCATAAAGTAAGGACTAAATCGGGCAGCTTTTGTGACATAACATATATGCATTGTGAAATAACTCAAATAATCCAAACCAACCTGTCATCTTCTGCGTAAGTTATTGTTATATTCTGATATATGTGGGAGCTTAGAGTTCACAAAAAGCTTCTAAAATACAGTGGTACCTCAATTTGCATTCCAAAAGGTTTGGCGAAAACCGAAACGTACGACAACCTGGGCAGTTTTTTCCATAGTAAATAATGTAAATCTAATGAATCTGTTCCAGACACCCAAAAATATTTACAATAATAAATTTATCAAGTATAATTCAAATTTTACATGTAAAAACAATGCAAAATAATTATAAATGAAGGATGGATGGAACTTGATGCAGACTTCCCATACATCCTGGTGATATCAAATTCAATAGTGTTTCTCACCTTCTTTATCAAACTGCTGACACTTGCAACATTCTTTAGTCCCTATGGCGGGATATTTAGCAGTCGCACTCAATTAAAAAAAGTGATTCACAATTGCTTAGGGTGCTTTGTTAGGCACTTGTTTCACGGAACGATATAGTACAGGACAGAGTAGTTTGTTGCAATACTGTAAACGGAGGCAGTGTACTAAAACCAAGGCAACATTTTGGCAAATTTTTTTTATTGAAACTGAATCATATGGAAACTGGGGTGTATGAAAACCGAGGTTTGGTTGTATACTTTTAAAGCACCCTAGTCACACACACAGAGGAAAGGAGCAGAAAAGAGACAGCACTTCCAATGCAGTTTCTCTTACATATTTGTCATTTCTGCATGCTTTTTACTGTCATTCTAACACTGGTCCATGTCTTTGGTTCATTTTCACTCTTGACACTCTCAAGCACCAAGCCGACATTTTCTTTGCCTCGTGTTCTCAATAATGGAGGTCCTTGTTGGCATAACAAGAGAAGAGGTTAGTGCAGTACCTTCTCAGCTGTGGTGTCTTGTTGTGCTGCAGCTTAGTTATGTCTGGTCTCTCCAGAACCTCCCATTTCTTGGAACGGTTCAGCATAAACTACTTCAGTCTTGTGCTTGAACTTACAAGTGGCCATTTGTCTGTTGAACCCATTCAAAGATTTCTTATCAGTCCCTTCTTGTAAAAGATCTTTGGATGTTTTCCAGCTTCATGAGTATGACATTTCCTGATGAAATTAAGTTGCATGAAATTGGGTCTACGGCACAGTCAGGAAGCGACACACTTGACTTGTGTTTTAACAGATCTTCCTCCCTGAGCCAGTAACAAGTCCCAGTGGGTGATGCAAGGTTAAAGAGTGACTGGAAAATGGAGAATTGCATTTGTTTGTATGCCCTGGAGGAGCAGAAATCAAATTGGCCATCTGAATTTGCTGGTAAAACAAGAAGGACGGCATACCTACATACCAAGGTCGATGGTACGCTACCTTTGGGGAAAACAGTCAAGGAAATGTCTCTCTATAACTAGTTCCCCTTTTGTGTTCATCAACGTAGCCTCATTTTTACGTTTTCAACTGTACGACTCACCTTTAATGCCCATTGTAACTTAAAATAACATGACCACCATCCAAACAAAGCAATTCTGGTTCTCCATGTACAAGCTTTAGTTGTGTGCTGATTTGCACTCCTTTTTTAGGAGGCGAGCTACGTGACTTATGTAAGCTTGTGCCTACTCCTGAAGTCAACATCCAGCCTTGAGTTCCTTTTTTGGCTTCTTAAGGCAATTCTCTGGGATAGGAGTGACATTTTTTTTAAACTAAGGTGCAGTCACTAAGCACAAGAAAGGTATGTCTGCTTCATTTTAGATGTTTTGCAATGCCTGGTTACGTCAGCTGCCCAAAAATAGCTATATTTGGTGCAGGAAACATGAGCTAAATAGTGTACTTATGACTGAAACTATTGATTAACTATTAAGTCATTGTTTTTTACCAGGGGACCCCGCTGAATACTCTCGAAGGCTATACAGTACTTATGTAGATAAGGGTTTTTGAATTTAACAAATGGCCAATTGCCAAAGGGTTTTTGAGTCATACTGGTAGTTTTAAATTAATATCCTATCCTTATCAGTAGTTTATGGGCATAAACTAGGATAGGCATAAATACTGTGTATTTGTTTATGTAATCTAGCTTGTCTAGTCTAGAACCACTGCACACAAAAGGGTGAACATTTGTCAAATCATGCACCCCTACTGTGTCACATGTACTATTATTTTTCTGAGAAATACACCACACGTTAGCGCTGTTATTAAATCTTGTAAGTGGGATGGACTTGAAATTTCTCACACAGCTCAACACGCTTTTACACTGTAACTTTAGGGTGACCAGATCTGGTACACACTTTTAGAGGACTGACAAGCACATGCCTGTGAAATTTGAGTAAGATTGTATGAAAAACATGGCCGCCATCAAGCAAAATGTCTTTGGGAGGATATCTGCATTACATGTAAGCAATGTCATTTCAATCATTTTGACAACAACCCATAGGAGGCACTGCAAGTGTAATTTACGTGTTATTGTTGTCATTAGTTTAAGTACAGTATATGTCAATTATATGGCAACACATTAAATATTTTTACAAGTTTGCCTCCCAGTTGAAAAAGTTAGGGGAAACCTTGTTGTAGAGCATATATTTAATCATCAAGCAATAACATGTCAGTAACAGTTTCTCTATATTGGCTGCTTACAATGGACTCGCCCTCATTGGTTATCCTTGTTTTTTCAAGTGCAGAAGGATTACAAAGAGGTCAGAGTGGACACTGTAATATTTCACAGCCTTATTATTTAAGCGAGCAAGAAACCTGATTCTGGCTTGTTTTTACTTGCCAGCAGGTGGTCATGAGTCAGAGAGCCAGAGGCCCTCTTGAGAGTTCCTTCAAGCTTGACTTACATCATAATAGAAAATGTTATTGGAGTAAGCTAATTGATTCCACTTTATGAGCAGACTTCACCTCTCCTTACCCCCATGCATTGACCCCTCGTACACTTGGCCTTTTTTTCTTCTTTTCCATTCTCATTACTGACATTGTCCAGGCGCAGCACCTCCCGCTGATATGCTTTCCCTCAAAGCTGTGCTCCTTGCCATGAACATGAGCTCATGTGCTAAATCAACCTGTGCCCTATAATTGGAGGGATGCTACAAGGCTGCATTAATCCCGATGCGCCCCCTGCGCCATAAACACACCTCCATGCGCTCGTTGGCAGTGTCTTACATCATGATGCCCCCAAAGCATCTTGAGCTTACTTAATGCTAGTCTGTGGAAAAAGCAACGTTGTTGGCGTATGATCCATTTAACCCGTAAAAGTCACAGTTTTTACCCTTGTTTCCCAAAACAGTCCCTTCATTAACTCAATTCAGTTATTTTGGTTGTTATTAGCTTAGCCTTCTGACTGTCACGCACATATGCGTGAGTGTTAGCCACATGGCTACATTAGCTACATTGTTTGTTCTTCAAATGCTGTATTAAAAGTTTTTTTAAACATGCTACCATCGCAAGATAGTTTCCGTGGCATGTGTTGATAGTTGTTGGGAAAAGTGGGAGGACAACTGTGCCAAAGACGTTTGGTAAGTCAAGACATAGGTGAAGACACTATACTGCACAAAAGGATCACTGCGGCTGCAATAGTACTAGCGATATCTAGCGATATCTTCTTTTGTGATCGTCGGTCAAAGGCATTTATTGGCATATGTTGATCTTGTGATTTTTCACAGAAATTGTCCGATGCTGATCGGTGGCCGATTGATCGAAGCACCCCTAGTTTTTATAAACCTGAATGCCCAATCCCAAAGATGTATTTCTACATCTTTTACAAAATCTCATCTTTTATAAAAAGAGGTGATGACACAAGTGCACACTAAAAGATGTCACTGTTAGAGCAGTTTTAAGCCATAAAAACGGCCACAAGGTGGCAGAACTCCATTTGATAAGAGTTCGGCAGGGATCTTTTGCATGTAAAAACACACTTGACAGCAAGGGAGAAGTGAGAGAGCGTGGAGGAGTGTAGCGTGCAGAAGGTTAGGAAATTTTAATGCATGCACACAACGCATGTCTGACATTATAGAGTGAAAAAAGGTTCTCCTATTGCGTGTGGAAGTCGTAGATTTTTGGCTTCTTACTTTGTCCTTCTTCCCACTCGATTTGTAACACTTTCTAACACGGTAACACTAGTTAGCTCGGTAGCTTGCTATGGTAGCGGCGTCCGTCTCTTATGTCTCTGCAGTGATCCCGTAGCCTGCATAATGTGGTGTAAACAAAGAATAATAGGAGTATAAAGGTGACTATAGGGCAGGGGTCACCAACGTTTTTCCTTGTGAGAGCTACTTTTACGAAATGAAAATGGGCAAGAGCTACTCATTTTTGTAACATTTATTTTCAGAGCTTATTTTAAACCCAAACAAAGCAAATATGCTTGTTTTACCAGAACATGAACAAAATGCTGGTGTCCACAACTCACATTTTGTATTTCAGAATGCATTTCTTTCTACTGTTCTTTCATTATTCACTGAAAACCTGAATGAAAAGCAGGCTTGCGGGCACCTCATGTGGTCGTGGGGGGCTACCTGGTGCCCGCGGGCACCATGTTGGTGACCCCTGCAAGGGTTTTAGTTCATGTCTACAAGGCTCTAATTATGGTTTAAAATATTTAGAAAGTCATAAACAGCTTTTCTGTGCTCTAACTATGAAAATATTTAGTTTATTAATATTGAATCCTAGCTCGAGGGGGACAGCAAGGACATTGATTGGTGCCGTCCGTCCAACACACAACTGCAGATATCTGCTAGAGAAGAGCGCACCATAAAGAGTGAAACAGCATCACATGGCTGCAGGTCACATTGTGTTGCAAACAGTCCCTTTTAAATATAAGAATATGTGATATAAATATATGAGAAGTTTGAGTTGAATAATTGCCGCAATTTGGCTCACCACTTGTCATCGCGATGTGATGGTGGGCCCCACAGCCAAACCAGCTGAAAACCTTTGGTGTAGAGTGCATGCATTTACAGATCTTCTATTCTACATAGTGGACATGAAATATAAGGTGATCATGACATAAAAAAAAAAACTACTCCTGTCTAAGTTTCATACAATATTTTGAGAATCAAAATAATCAAATGAGCAGAATGTGGAACAGCGAGGGTTAAATGAGGCCTAGACGTGCGGTTTTTGTCTCTTTGAATATTCAACGGAACAAAAATGAGCTCATCTCAGCTTTTCTAATTCATTTAACCGCAGTTTTTTGAACTCGTCAAAAAAGTGATAGAATTTTCCACAAAATGTCTAAATGAGATGATTGTTTTCACAGCGACACATTGCTTGGTTTGCCGGGTCGTGGGCACCCTTTAACTGGTTAGCTGGCGCTATAAGATATGCAGACACACAAACTCCGACCACACTCATTTCCTCCATTTAGAGTTTCTCATGCATATGTGTTTGTAGTAAATACAAAGTCATCACAGGGTTTGGATCATGCTCAAGAGGCCATTAAACACCAATTAGGCGGAAAGTTAATTGGGGATAAAGGCTTTTAATAAAGTCCTGCTCACTCTTTTCCAACTGGCTGCAATAGTTGATGGAATCGATGTCATATGAGATTTCTCTGAGCAGAGCAAGCTGACATCATTCTCACAAGGGGCTGTTAGCTGCCTAAAAGGGTTGGGCCGAGAGCGCCACAGCTGAGTAAATTGTGGCCAGTTCCCTCTGATAACTGGCGATACAAACTGAATCCAGTTTGACTGCAGTCTTTGAGAGACAGATGTAAGGAAACCTCCCATTATGTCACTCTAATAATGTGTTCTTCTTGTGTTTTTTGCAGTTCTGCCATTTTAATGGAGTGAGACACTGCTGCGTTTTTGGATCAACACATCTTAGCGACGAAAAACAATCATCCCCTTTGCATCCGCTCCCTGATCATCATCATCTTCATCAATGGATGCGATGGACACCTTACAGAGCTCTGCCCCAGAGACCAAAGCCGAGCGGATCGCCCGCTACAAAGCCGAGAGGAGGAGGGAGCTGGCCGAGCGCTATGGCACCACTGAGGAATTTACCTCCAAATATGTCCGCAGTAGGGACAGGAAAATTGCAGATTCATCCGAAACAAAGCTGAAGGAGAAATATGAGGATAACGGGTCAGAGGAAAGGTACACAAGGAGAGGCCTGAAGAGTAAAGTCGATATCGACACTGATATTAAAGATGATTACGGAATCGAGAAACTGAAGCACAACACTAATTTAACTTCAAAAACAGAAGTTGAGCCTTCCATCAAGACCGATGTTAGGTGAGTTTAAATACAAATATTGATATACAAGACATCTCTTCTTTTTCCTAGACCTGTTTTTGGGGGAAAATATCTTTAAGACAACATTTTTGTGCATCATTATTTTTATTCTTAACCATAGATATAATATATTTTGTAATTTATTTATTTATTTGTTTATGCTTTATGATTTTATGCCACTGTTATCTGAGGAAGCCCAGATTTTTTTTTTCCCCAGTTCCCCAGAGTTTTACCTTGTTTGTGGGTTATGGCTGCAACAGTAGTCCTTGTTATTATTAGGATTATGAAGTTATTATTGTGCCTGTTGTGAGATCATTTAAATTAATAGTTCTGATTTTTTGACATGAAGTTGTATGACATCCCCATCAGCAGTGGACTATATCAACAGTGACTCACCTTCTCAAAACAATATGCGTTCAAAAGAGTAATACATTTGCATCATAAAAATGTCTAAAAAAAATCAGACCTCACAAATTGTTCAGCGTTATATTTGTCTCCCACTGTGTCCCTGCGCACTGTTGCCTCTCCATTCATGTGTATGTGATGAAGATGCTCGCATCTTCTTCCGCTGTGAGCATCTTCATCACATACGAATGGAAAGGCGACAGTGCGCAGAGACACGGCGGGAGATAAATATAATGCTGAGCAATTTGTGAGGTCTGATTTTTTTGAGGAGGCATTTTTATGATGCAAATGTATTACTGAATTAGGATTAGGTTATTACAGCCTTGACTAGACCAATAATTCATAACAACATTGACTTTGATTCATTATTATTTTTAGAGCAAATTTCTTATATTAAAAAAAACATACACTTATTGCCCTTAGGTCCCAAAATGGTCCCTCTCATAACAGCCAAATAAAAATGTAACATAGAAATATTTGTTTTCACTAAACGTGTCACGAGACACTCACTTCACGAGACTAGACGATACACGAAATCGGGTCTACGAGAACGAAACAAGACGAGATTTTAATGACTTTTAAGAAAAGTACAATGACAAAATATATAACGATGTATTGTAATCCATCCAACCATCTTCTATGCCACTTATCCTCACTAGGGTCGCGGGTATGCTGGAGCCTATCCCAGCTGACTTTGGGTGAGAGGTGGGGTAGACCCTGGCCTGGTTGCTAGTCAATCGCATGGCAAAACAGGGACAAACAATCATTTACACTCACATTCATACCAATGGACAATTTTGTTTTTGGAATGTGGGAGGAAACCGGAGTACCTGGTGAAAACCCACGGGGAGAACATGCCAACTCCACACAGAGATGCTCAACGGAGATTCGAACCCAGGTCGTGGCCAATATGCTAACCACGAGGCCACCGTGCGGCCCCTATATTGTAATCTACTAATTTATTCTACTACGTTACACTCTAAGCTAACTGACAAAAGGGACTGACAAAAGGGCTCACTCCATTCATGCCGTTGTTCTATGGAGCAAACGTGCCAAGGTGCTGAAACCAATGCACAGAGTGAACTCTCTTCCTGCCTATTTGGAGGCGAGAGACAAGGAAAATAGACACGCATGCACGTGGCAATATATTGAAGTCGGCAAAATGATCGAGTTAATTTTTATTTATTGCATGATTCATTAAATTATTATCGTCCCTGGCGTAGTGCCCATGATCTTGAAATCTTGTCACGTTTTAATCTTGCGAGATCTTATGACATTAGATTTTGTGACGCCCCTACTTTTCAGGACATCCAATCTTTTCAACAGTTTCAGACATAGCCATAGACTTTTAAACAATAACAGTTGATTTCTGGTCATTCAGCTGAATTGAGTCCAATTCACATCACTACTGCTACTTGAAACCTGTTTCTCAAAGCCTAATTCAGACTGAAACCAAATCTTCTTAATCATCTTCATCTTAATGGGTCTTTTTCAGTCATTTGCAATGAGTGTAAAATACAACCTGGGATTAAAGGCCAACAAATGTGTTTGACCAGACTTGATTGGACCTGTTCATGGCAATTGCATAACCTTTATAAAAGTGTTTCAAGCACACCTCATTGCAAAATGTAGATGGTTATTAAAAATGATTGCTCAATGTGGCTAATGTGCAAAACTGCCCCCAAATCAAGTGGGAACTTCTACCCTGCGTCCAACTAAATGTGCCTTACTGGAACTATTAAGTTGAACTAAATGAAAACAAAACAAAAGTAATAGTCATTTAAATGTCCTACGAGGATTCATTTGGATAGAGCAAACAGCTTTCAGGACTAAGTGCCTTTCATAGAACTACTCTTCGTGTGGTGCCTGGATGGGCCGTAACATGTCCAGTCATGGCTCTGTGGGGTGTTTTAGCTGCAGTCAGGCTGAGGACTCTGCAATGTTCGCATATCCTGACTTGTCTGTTCTCTACAAACAGCCTGAAGGAAGAAGTGAGAAGTGTTAGTTTGTGGTGCCAAGTCTTCATGCCTTGTACTTAATCATGCAAGCTATTAGGCTAAGCGTGACTGATGTGGTGTAGAACATTTCTTTTTATTAACTTGGGAAAGATGTGTTCTAACACGAACTTACATACTCAGTGTTATACTCAGGAAATGTAAGTCTTGAAGTGATCCAAACTATGGTGCTTTTTTCCGAATTTCTTTTTAATATGGATGCAAGAATATGCAACAAAATTGCACAACATATGTTGCCACCGAGAGCAGGATGTTTGACTTGCATGCCTGTCAAGTTAGCAGCTAATCTTCCTGTTGTGTTATGACCTCTGCATGCCAGAGTAGTGCATGCATAAAAGGACAAGGAAGATATTCTATAAATAGTCCTAATTATTATCAGACATCTTTGAACTTGTCTGAAGACATGTTGATTAAATTTTGTGGTGACAGTAACAGTACAGTGTTACCCCCTGTTTGACTCGTACGTTCATTCCGATGACATTATGTGGCCAGAGAACAATAACAATGCAGTTTTTAAACTTGCTAAAAAAATACTACAAATGTTTCCATAAAGGACAAGAAATTTAGATTTTGAATAACCAAACCAGTGTTCCCCCTGGTGTTGTATTTAGCCCCTGAACGTCCACTTTTGTGCACATAATCACTGAACCTTTTATGGTGAGATGTTTGCCGGTCTCTGCTGCAGGAATAGCACGAAGGAAGCTCAAGCGCAGTGGCCACCAGTGATAATTAAAACTGTCAGTTAACAGATTTATCTGTCCCAGACAGGAATTTTTCTCTGTGAAACAACACTACTGGAAGAGTTACGAGCCAAAAAAACTTTTTTATACATGACTGTAAATTTCACTTGTGGCGCCCCCTATAGATTGTGGTCAAATTCTGTAGAACAGTGGTTCCAAACTTTTTACAGTCACGTACCCTTTCAGACATTTTACTTGAAGCCATGTACTCCCTGCTCTCCTGCACATTTAAAAAACATAAACCTTTTTTAATCCTCACTAACTTGAAACATTAAACATGATTATTTGGTTAATTCATTTTATAGTAAATAATTCTGGTTCAAAAATTTTTATTTTGCATGGTCAAATTTTGGTAACGTTTTCCATGTAACGTTTTCCATGAGCCAAAGACAAAGGCCGCTATTAAAACAACTCCAAAAACTTCCAGCTAGTAGCAAGCTGGTGTGATGTGGCAAGGTGTCAATACGTCATTAACGCAGTTCGATCGGCGTAACAATGTTAATAATAATAACAATGTCGCTGTATCTTGGTTAATATGCACGTCACATTATATGGAAATGGCGCTTAGTTGGCGCTTTTTTGAGTTTTTTTCAGAAGGCTTTATGGGTGGAATAAGTGTTTTCCATTACGTGCATTTTTAGCTAAGTCTTTTTAGCTGTTTTTATATCTTTAGAATGCACAGAAAAGAGAAAGACATGTGTGCTCATGTCTCACATAAGGAGTGTGGATGATGGGCAAAATTCCCCCCAAAAAAGTGCAGTTTTCCTTTAAGTCTGCATATTCATTTGATAGCAAATTGAAAGGGAAAGTTTAACAAAAGTTTAACAAACATGATAATTAACAGTACCCAAAGTACAAATATACATACAACATACAGCGATAAAGCCTAATTTTTGGTAGAATTCCCAACCTGACACGCACATACATTGACAAGTTTTCCCAGTGTAGGGATTTGAACACCAATATAAATGAAACCTTCGAGATGAAACACTCTTAACATAACATAACATGATCATCAAACTGACTTACTTGTTCATATAACTCACACAGGGCAATGAAAAACTTCATGCTCTATCTCCTTCCTTCTCTCGCTCTGCGCTGTCAGGCGTTCAGGCGCACTTGTAATTGTGAGTTTTAGGTGCTAATTGTTTTTCATTTTTATTCACGTACCCACTCTTTAACATTTTATAAAGGAAGTGCTACAAAATCTGCTAAACATCTCAACAATGACACGTGGTCCTTATATATTAATGGAAAAAATGTTAAGAATATATATGCTATTATGGTACAAATGTGTAATCAAAAACCCTTTCACTTAAACCTCTAATAGATGCCTGCTACTCTCTGCAGTTGAGCAAATAAATGACCGAGCCACTGCGTAAGGAAATTTTCCAAATGTTTCTTGAGACCTTGAGATGTTTCATTTGAAATCCAACACGCTTCCTCTCACTTTAGAAGAGTGAGAGAGAAGAGTGAGAAGCTTGCGATTCTGCTCATCATTTGAATATCTTGAATATCATGCGTGTTAAGCTTTTTCTCACCTCTCTACGCTCACTGGTATATTTTTATGTGGCCGTGTGGCCAGTGGCTATGCCCTCGCTTGGCCAAGCCTATGCTCAGTCCTAACTTGTGATAACATGCTGCAATTACTTTTTGGCATGTTTTTTTTTTGTATGCCATGTCTATTTGAAGACTTTGTCTTTTTCTATGCAATATGGCTTCGTCTATAGCAGGTTTTTCAAATTATATCAACCGGGAACACGCATTTTCCAATGGTTATTAGGTCGCGACCCACTGTTATTTAAGTCATTTTCAATACGTATTTATTTTTTTATTATTTTTGGACATTTTTATTTCATTCACTTGTACCTAAGTCATTGCAATTTTTATATTTATTTAATTATTTAATTTCTTCATTATTTCATTAATATTTTTTACACTTTTATTTAAGTCACTGTCATTTAATATTTATTTATTCCTTCATTGTTTCATTTATATTTTTTATACTTTTATTCAAGTAAATCGAAGCAAATGTATTTCTTTTTTATATCGTCTGTCATTTTTTTAACGATTAATACACATAATAACATGTCTAAAGTGCACTTTGGTGGCATGTACAAGGCATCTTGGCTAGGAAATGACAAAGAACATGATAACTGCATGCACATAAATGATGTATAAATGAAAATTAAATATCACAATTGCGCTAAAGTCAGCTACAGACTTGGGGGCTGTAAGTTTGATCATTTTTCTCAGCGAATAGGCTAATTTAGCTTGATGTTGCTGGTAAAATGTGGGTGTAACTGTAGCTCACATAGCTATGCTAGTGTTTCTAACGTTTGTGTCCTCCTGTCCCACTCCTTAAACATACATTGTTGTATGTGATATACTGTATGTCATGTATTATGCAGAGAAATTGTACAGTTACAGTGCATATGTCAAAAGCAGATGAAGTGCAGACAGGCTTGGGCAAATACAGCTCATTGGCATTAAAGCTACAGACACACAAAAAGCACCAAACTCTAAATTCCAGCATCAAGGCTATATTTTGGACAACACACTTTTAACACGCTATTGTGGGACTTCCGGGATTTATTTAAAATTGGGGAAAAATACCACAATATGGGACCTTTACTTTTTAAAGTAGCCAATAATAATCCTGCACGTCTTTCCCCATAACCTCCGACCCCGCCCATCTGTCCACCACAGTTCTTGATTCAAAGCAGTCCCTCCTCCTGTTACATCACTGCTGCTACCCCACAGGCAGCTGCTGTCTCCATCCATATTTAACGCACATTACTTAGAGATGAACGCTTGCTCTACTCTTACGCCAGTTGCAAAGGTCCGTTTGTGGGGATTTCTTTTCATATGAGAGTCACCCTTTTTGCCCGCTGTAGTGTGCACTTTGCATGTGAGAGCTGCGTAACAACTGTCATCACTTCAGTATGCAAGCGTGACCTTATGTGTGAATCTCTCTCTTCTAGGCGGCTGGCAGCTGATGACATAGACGGGTCAAATGGTAAGAACTGTCCACTTTCACTTCCCTCACATCATATCTCGTCATCCCTCATGCACAGGGCTGATCTCTAATGCTCTGCCTGGATTTTGACATGAGTGTGAATTGTGTGAAACAGACCTGCTTACTTGTTAGACTGTTAAATGCACTATATACTGCCAAGCAGTTGTTTTTGATTTACATTACGGGCGCTGGAGGTGTTTTGGCATGCTAAATGTTACATCAGAGCCTGTGCAGATAATGTCAGAAACCAAAATTTGGGCTTGTAAATATAATAATGTTTACACCTGAGCTGCTGATTCACGGTCAGCCACCTGAGCCCACAGTCGTGTGATATGTCTGTGTTTTTCTGCCATCTTTGTCCATCTATCTACCAGCATCACATTTAAAAATCTTTTTTTTTTTCTAGTTTTTTATCATTTCTTTACTGTTTCAACTCATATTGTGAGTGTATTTAGTGTGTGCACCCATGTTAGCATGGGCTGGGTGCCAGTTTTTGATATGCATGTATGTGTGAATTCCACAGAATGACTGACAGGCACAAGGGGTAAAAAACAGCAGGATCATTTCATTCTTACAGTAGATAGCATGTGATGGCAATCTGGTAAATTATTTGCACAGTAAAGTCAATGGACATGTTAGACGGTAGCCATGATATACAAAACCAGTGTTTCTTCTCCATTCCTATATAGTGCCTTTATTTACTCAACTGCAGAAAGTACTAGACACACAGTGTGGGTGTAAGGCATTTATTGGGTGTGATAAATGTTTCAACAAATACATAATAATACAGTTAATATAAACGCGTCATTTTTGTTCACATGACTGTAAATAAATAATGTTTATGGCACCTCCTATGGGTTATGTCCAAAATGCTTTGATGTCCATGCTAGCATAATATCCTCAAAGTTTTATAATCCACAGACAAATGGTCAATGACTTATGGCCAATTAATTAGTTGCTAATAAGTTTTGTTTGATGGCGGCCATGTATATCAACCAATTTTGCTCATATTTTCTCATATGTGCTTGTTAGTCTCCTAAAGGTGTGTACCAGATTTAGTGGTGAACACCCTAAAGTAACAACGTAGTGCGCATTGAGCTGTGTGAGAAATTTCAAGTCAATCTGATTCATAGGGTTTAGTAACACTCCGTGGGCTGTTCTATAGTGATGGGAATTTTGGCCCTTTTATTTGGTGCGGCTCCTTAAAAAGAGCCGGCTCTTTCACATCTTAAATGGCAACTCAACTGATCAATTTAAATTGATTTATTACCAAAACACACATCAAATGAATTTGTCGTAAACTAAAATCTAGGGCTGTCCAAAATAGCGCGTTAACGGCGGTAACTTATTTATTTCATTAATTACGTAAAATTCCTTGCGTAATTAACACATTCACCTTATGGCAAGCCACATCTCACTGTTATGACGATAGACGGCAGCACAGTGTAGTTCCCCACAGAGTGTGACGCTCTTTTATAACTTTAATGTAACACATCAGCGGCGGTGCAATTCCAACAACATATATGTATTTCCAACTCACAAACACGTCTTTTGTCCCTTCGGCGTCAGAACAACACTTCCTCATTGCACGACCGTGAGATGCATTCAGGGACACTTCGAACATCTCAAGAACGTCTTTGTATGCATCTAAATAAACAGAAAGACAAAGAAAAACAATAAGTGGATATACTTATCACTCAATTTGTAACTCTAAATGCGAAAGTACAATTTGCTGCCTTTCAGCTCAGGAATCCCAGAAAATACACTCAAAATGTGAATTCAACTTAACTCATGTGGTGTGTTTGAACGCAGCCCCGCACTGCTAAAGAAACTAGTGTTAGGTAAATAGATTTTTAAGACGTGTGGTAGCTTTTAGCTTGATTGAAATTTTCAGTTCATTTGGAGCTGTTAATACATGCAAATAAATATATATGATCCATTTATCTTTCTTTCAATAAAATACAGTAAAAATGGGCATATTTCAGACATCATTGTAAATATTGTTTAATGATGATGAATTCATTTGAAACCCATGATTAATCCGATTAAAAATTTTAATCATTTGAAGCACTAACTTAATCTAAACTAAAAGACAAAGCAGCATCCAGGTAATAATTTCTGCTACTCTTTAGTGACGATTGGCATTCAAAGTCCCTCAGCTTTTGTTTCCTGCTGCTAATTTTCCTCACCTTTCCAGCCTGTGTATAACCCCTCCCTCGCCTTTCTGCTTCATGTCCACACATCCTGCACCCCATATTTTGACCACTCGCTTGCAGCTTCAACAGGAAAAAAAAGGCGTCCAAAAACGAGGGCTTTCTCCCGTCGTTCATTCAAAGAGCCATTTTGTTTGCGACCCACACATCACTACAGTCCTAATATTTTGTCATGGCTTTAACATACAGTATATTATGTGTCATAACAACATAGTGTCAGATTGATATTTCGATTATTGTTATTGGTGGCAGTAGGTCAAGCAGTAGTAAGAAGATTGAAAGAAGTTAAACAGTGAAGTCTTCTTTTTGGCTGGTGTATAAAAGATTTCAAATGACATCATAGGCAAAAAATAATAAGTGGAATCACTACACTGCAATGCTTTGTGTGCAGTCATCCACACTAAATCATAATCAACTCTGGACAGCAGGCAAGATTGAAAGCATCATTTAAAACTATTGGACCTCAGCAGCACGTGGAATTTCACTGTTGGTTATTTCACTTTTTGATGGTGAGGTTTTCTTTGGAAAGGGGCCGTTGTAATCGAATGTCGCAGTGCCGGGCAATAAAAGCAGATTTACAGTGAGAGAACAGCATTTAAGGGGTCTGACTTAAGAAAATAGTCTTGTGTTGTGTAAGATTTGCACTAATGGTTTCCTTTTGTAGCTGTTTTTGATGATGAAGACATATGTGTTTCTACCGCTGATTACCTGATTTAGAGAAGAGAATGAGAGGCATTTGAGTCAAAGATCCTGTGTTACTAAATCTACTGCGAAAACACTAGCCAGCAATCTTCAAAATGGTAGTACTTTTTTGGTATTTTTAGGAATCTACTGCAAAACTGCTAGTCTAAGATCCTCTGCAGGTATATGACATGTGTGACCTGCTGTCTTTAAGGACCTACTGCAAAAATGCTAGTCTAAGGCCTATTTAACAGAAGTACTTTGCTGTTTTTAGGAATCGGATGCAAAATGCTTATAAAAGATGCTATACATGAGAGCCCTGCTGTTTTTAAGGATCGACTGCAAAAATGTCAGTCATAGACCCTATATATGACCCGAGAGTTCTGCTTTAAGGATCTACTGCAAAAATGCTAGTCAAAGATCTTCAATATAACAGAAGTGCTTTGCTGTTTATAGGAATCTACTGCAAAAATGCTACTTTAAGACCCTCTTCTCTATACTACGAAAGCTCTCGGCTGTTTTTAAGGACCTACTGCAGAAATGCTTATCTAGGGTCTATATAACAGAAGTGCTTTGCTGTTGTTAGGAATCAAAATGCAGAATGCATCCTACAGTATACTTGATAGGAGAGCCCTGCTGTTTTGAAGAGTTTACTGCAAAAATACAAGTTATACTGTTGATCCTATATTGATAGGAGTAGTCTGCCTTTTTTAAGGATCTACTGCAAGATTGCTAGTCTAAGATCTATATAACAGAAGTGCTTTGCTGTTTTTAGGAATCTACTGCAAAAATGCGAGTCTACCATCCTCTGCAGGACCTACTGTTTTTCAGGACCTACTGCAAAAAAGTCTATGATCTATATAATAGAAGTGCTTTTCTGATTTTGGGAATCTGGTGAAACTTGCTCATTGTATACATGATAGGAGAGCCCTGCTGTTTTTATGGATCGATTGCAAAAGCGCAAGTCATACTGTAGATCTTTCTTGAGAGCTACTTTTAGAAAATGAAAATGGCCACAAGCTACTCATTTTTGTAGAAATTATTTTCATACCTTATTTCAACCCAAACAAAGCGAATATGCTTGTTTTACCAAAACATTCACAAAATGCTGGTATCCACAACTTGCATTTTATGTTTCAGAATACTTTTCTTTCTAGTGTTCTCACATTATTAACTGAAAACCTGAATGAAAAGCAGGCTTGCGGGCACCTCATGTGGTCGTGGGGGGCTACCTGGTGCCCGCGGGCACCACGTTAGTGACCCCTGCTGTAGATCCAATATATGACAGGAGTGCTCTGCTGTTTTTAGGGATCTACTGCAAAAATTCTAGCCTAAGATCTGTTTAACAGATGTCTTTTTGCTGTTTTTAGGAATCTGATGCCAAATGCTTATAAAAGATATAGTACAGGAGTGCCCAGCTGATCTATTGCAAAAACACTTGTCAAAATCTTCTATATAACAGAAGTTCTTTGCTGTTTTTAGGAATCTACTGCAAAAATTGTAGTCTAAGATACATTGCTATTTCGACTGTGTGATAAAAGCCTCAACACATCGTCTTGCGTCACTGCCCCTGCATGCCAAAAAGATTTGTCTTACTTGTGACAACAAGCAGTATCAGCGTCTCCGCTGAAGCAGAAGTAGACATTTCAGTGCTGAGTTGTCACTGAGATTAGATCCTCGGTGAGTGAGGGCATTGCAGAGAGAGACGGAGACATCAGCTCTCATTGTGGAAGTAGCAGAAAGCAAACGTTTTAATGTGCTGTAAGTTCATAACTGAGTGGGGTCCCTTTAATTTCCCACCTGTTCGGTTCCTTAGAGGACAAAAAGCCTACTTCCAAAAGCTGCTATAAAAACACAACAGATTAGTATTTTTTCTAAACTATATACTATACTCTAAATAAAATTGAGTTCTAATAAAAAAAAAGCAAACATGTAAATATTTGTCTTATTTTAACCCTCTAAATGGCCATTAGATTCAATTATGTTACTGTTTTTGCTTTGAAAAATACAAACAAGATTAGTTATTTTCTATATAATAAATGTTAGCGGGCAGGGCTATATGTCAGAGATTAACTATTAGATAGAATAGTAGTAAAATTCATTTTGATGCTTTGTTATTTTTTTCAGATTCCAAATTTCCCACCCTTTCAACCCCTAGAGGACAAAAAGTCCCATTGACTTCCATTAGAAGCACTTTATAAACATTTTTCAATGCATCGTAATTAGCATGCATAGCAGAGTGTGCATAAGTCTACACGAGCCTAGAGTGTTTGGTAGTTGCTTTTTTTGAAAAAGAGTATTTATAGTTCTCTGATTACTCGCTAAATACAGGAGACCACCATGAATAAATGAAGGTATGGGAAACAATGAGGCCTATGCATGTCCTGCGTGCCTGCATGTGCACGAGTCTGCGTACATGTGTAATATGTGCATGTGTGTGCCTGTGTATGGGAGTATGCTGTGTAATTGAGGTGGATAGACTGAACTTTGCTTTATGCAGAACTTACAGTATTTTGATGACATACAGTGTCTGTAGTAGCATACTTTCGCACACACACTTCCAAGTAATTTTACACACAGTACACACGTATGCAGACAGCCGTGCACCTACACACACAGAACATGCATAGACCTCATTTTTTCCCAAAGCAAAATCAATTTTACTTCTAATCTTATGTATAGTTAAGCCTGATCTTTGTCATAGAGCCCCAGCCCCCTCACATTTATTATATGGAAAATAACTCATTTTGTTTATATTTTTCTAAGCAAAAACAGTGACGTAATTGAATCAAATTAGCAACTAGAGTGTTAAAATAATAGAAATATTTACATGTCTGGTATTTTTTATCAGAACTCTATTTGATTGAGAGATCTTAGAAAAAAAGTAGAAAAAAATATTATTATCTGTTTTTGTGTTTTTACACCCAAAAGGGTGGGAAATTTGGCCTGTGCATCTGGTTGACCGAGGAACAAATTTTAAATTAGAATTTTATGATTTTTCATTTAAAAAACATCTTAGGAAAAATCATCCTATATGGACTAGCACAATCAAAGTCATGATTAAAAAAACAAGCAAAAATTGACCTGCAAGGACAAAAAAGTCCTGAGGCACCCCAGAGGGTGGATGGAACTTTTGCAAAGTCTTCACACAGCTGTCTTGTGTCATTTAGTCCCTGAGCCCATTCGATACCTTTTAAGCATCCCTATTAATTAACCACTGAGTCTGTTTTTGGCAGAAGCATCCTCTGTATTTACAAAAACACAGCACTTGGTTGACCATGTTTGGCCCGAGTGTCTCCCAAGCCACAAACAGTGTGGATGCCAAATGCATAGCCCTGAAGATGTGTCCCTTTAAGAATAGCCTTACAATAATAGTGTTGTTGTTTCTCTTTCAGTTGACCAGAAGACTTCAGATGCAAGGACTTACACTTCCAAGATGTCTCTTTTAAAGGTAGTGCATTTTTTATTTTTTTCTTGGAATGATTGTGTTTAAATTGATGGCACAACTAAAACAAATTAATTAAAGGCTTTGTGATTAGTTCATCACAGGCTATTATGTACACACATAGATTTGTGCAACTGAGCAGAAATACCCACAAGGCTGGCTTTAACTCACAAATTCAAGTCTGCTATTTTCAAGCTTTTAAAGGACTCTTTGTAAACTCAAGCACTTTCTATGTCTTGAAAACCAGCAAGTTTCATTTGTGTGGACTGGTGATATTGCTTGTGATTTGCATTAAGGTGACTGAACTGAGGTGATTGAACTAGAGAAGTGTTATTAAATGTATTATTTCTTTGTAACACATTATTCGTCTGTAAATAATTAATCATAAGTAAAGTAATAGATATTGAAAAAAGTGTGATTATGATTTTTTGTAATTAATTAATCATAATTAACACGATCAAGTGTTAAATCATTTGCAACATCGCAACTGATTCTGATTCAGCAAGCAATGTGTGAGGTCCATTTTCTGTATTACATCACAGACTTGCACTCATCCAACGCTTCATAGTTTGCTTAATTAAAACCCAATAGCACAGAAAACTGCCAAGTTCGCTCACAATTCTAAACATGACATTAAATCAGTTTAAGATGAATTATTGTCACTTGCCAAGTTGATTTCCTGCAGGCCTTTTCCATCGTGAACTTGAGAGCTCTCCATTAATAACATATCATGCAATTCCAATGCGGGACGGAGCTATCCTGCACCTGGATGCACACTTTGGCCAAAGCCATGACACAACACGATCTATGGAGGAGGAATAAAAAAAAAACGTCTGGAGCACTAAAGCATGCATTTAGTGTAAAAGGTGTGATGATAAAAATGGAACTTAGGTGGAGATTTAGGCCTTTCCCAGGCTGCTGGGGTTTCAGATGTGATACTGGATGTAAATAGCTCTTCTAGCTTGCCCTTCACAGACCAGGAGCAGTGCCAAGCTTGGCCAAGTGAAGCCAGATGGCAGTAAAAAACAAAACTGCTGGGAAAACTGTCTCCCACAAAGAGGCTGTCGTAATACTCTCCTATTATTTATTGTGACCTACATCCCTGTTCTTCTAGTCTCTCACCTGGAAGATCTGGAATTGAACACTGACTAATGAAGAACTGGATTTGGGAAATGACATACTGTTGATACGGACACTAATTACTTTTCTTACATGAGCAACAACTGCTTTTACTTCACGGATGAATAAGACAACAGCAACATTAAATCTGACAGTAAATTATTAATTATTCATTTCAAAAGCATAAGCATGTCGGTCAGTTTCAACAGTATCCATACAGTAAATTGAATGAATTCATTTGGAATTAAATACATTGATTGATGTTGTTAAATAAAAAATAAATAAAGATAGATTCTATCTTTACTAAATAAATTACAATCTCTATTTATATATACAGTAATTCTTTGTTTATCGCATGTAATTCCTTCCAGACCCGACCGTGATAAGTGAATTTCTCTGCTGGCTCAGTAGCCAGTTTCCATGCAGTGTCTCAATATTTTTGACTAATAATGGGCCATAGTCAACCACGGAACACTGATCAGTTATTATTATTTTTTGTTGAAAAAACGCGATATAGTGAGGGAGCGATATTCGAACCACTATACCACTATATTTCATGACATGACATGATGTAATGTGACCACTCTGAGGGAGACTGCGAGTGAGGAGTCGAAACTGTCAGGTATGAAAAACTTTGGTTTCAGATAATTATTAAATAATTGTTTAGAATACTTCTCTATTTCTTCCTTTCCCTATTAGAAAACAGTGCCATTTAAACTGTTTTTTAATAATTAAATAATTAAAGCTGGAGAGTCTCCGAAGGACTAATACCAAATAGTTGGATGCTGCTGAACATTTCAAATTTCCTGAATAATATTCTCACATTGGAATCAGCGCCTTTTTTGCACATGAAATCTTCCATCCCGATAACATCAGGACATCAGCACCTTCTGAACAGAAAAGACTGTTTACAAGGTCTAATTCAGGGGTGCACATTACGTCGATCACAAGCTACCGGTAGATCGCCAAGGTAGTTTGGGTCGATGGTGTAAACGTTATTTTGTAGATGTCATCAGCTCTCCCCCGATTCGTTCTTGCTCTGCCGGGGCGTTTCAAGCTACATACAGAGATGCAAATTTCATCTTTACTATTCTGATTACGGATAAACTAACTCAGCGGTAATATGCATCTATAACTAAATGTATCTGTTCAAATGTAGCAGCCATTTATGTAGAAAAAAAGTGTATTGTTTGATGGCTTTGCTTTGCGTCATGAACTTCACTACAGAAATGACTGTTTTCTAAACATCTGCTTCTTAAACTATTATTTCATGATGAAATGGAAAATGTGCCCATTGCTGAAACCTTTTTAATATGTTGCCTTGACTTCAGCTGCAGTGTCTTTTGCATAATCATTTTCAATTCTTGTATATCGGCAATGTTTGATAGCAAATGCTAACTGGATATAATACATGAACTGTGTCTCCTAATGAACGTTAAGTAACTAATTTGACTGACATATTACCAGTACTCAGGTTATGTACACAACTATTGAGGAATTATGTGTCATTATCTTACTATATTGAATATGCTTATAATATCAACTACTTTGATGACCTGTAAACTTTGAAAATGTGAACGGGAATCATTAATCATTCATATTTACAATAGTATTTCAAAGTTTACCAGTTAGATTTTATATATGTTATATGTTTTATAGAAAGAGGTAGATCATTGCATGCTGAAAAAGTACATGCACCCTTGATACTGTATACATGTATCACGTACATAAATACATACTCATATTTTTGTTGATAAATATAGTAAATATATATATTTTCTATATTTATAGTAAGAGGTAGATCTTTAGGACTTGGTCATTTTAAAAGTAGCTTGCAGGCTGAATAAGTGTGAGCACCCCTAGTCTAACTCATCTGTCACGTTCACACTTCATATCAGTGAGCATCCAGCGGGAGCAATATCTAACCTTGGAAATGAAAATAAATACAAAACCAACTGTCTAGTGAGTCAGTTGAGAGAGAATTTCATGTGGAAAATATTATACTTACCGGTGCACGTTACTTATCTCTTAGTTTTATCTATTAGTTTTACAGTATGTACTCAGGGTGGTACTTTTAGGACTCATAAATCACAATTGCTTTCTCTCTGACCAAAAGCTTGTTGAACTCTGATCAACTCAAGTGAAGGGGGCGGGACCTCATTCATTCCTGGCCTTTGTCCTTTTATTATAACAGCTGGTGCAGAAACAGTTGCGCTTATTTGAAAAGAAACGACACTAACAGGGCGTTTTTCTCTCATAATGAAGGATCAGGATGATAGAAGCAGCGCCAGGAGCAGAGTAAAGCCCCAGCCAATCAGCGGTAATGAAGAGGACGCGCCTGCAAGGTAAACTCCATTTTTGATCCCTGCTCAGTCAAACACAATACTTACTTTTTTAAAGGTCCCATTTTTAAGAATTCATTTAAACTCACGTAATTTGATGTCCTCCTACCACAATGTGTTTGCTCATAGCATCATATGATCTTTTGCAATGCTCATTTTAAGTATGTACAGTACCTCACAAAAGAGAGTACACCCTTCATATTTTCATGACAGTGTATCTTCTCAAGGGATAATACTATAGATCGATTGATCGATCCGATCGATTGGCCACCCATCAGTATCGGCCGATTTCCATGAAAAATCACGGTATCGGCGTATGCTGATACTTGCTTTGTAACGCTAATCACATCCTCCGATCAGCTCCGTCCCCATTGCAGCGTCCACCCTATTGCGGCCGTCTCCCACCCACTTTCCCTTAACAAAGCCAAAACAAGCATGACTGCCTTGTGGGACTTACCTGTTGTTGTGAGAGTGATATAAGTTTTGCACCCTCCAAAACATGCCACAGAAAATGTCTCGCCGGGATGGCACGTTGCGTGGCATCTGGAGGGCGGGCACTTGACAGGGTGTGGTAAGTTATCGAGGCTCGCGATGTGATCGTCGGTTGGGCGGCAGCTAATGTAGCGCCTATGTGTGCGGGAGACGACAAACAACCGCGACCGGCGAGACCCACCGCCAACGCGCAGCAAATCATGCACACGGGAGGGGACGAGCGGCTGCGACCAGCCACACCGGCGAGCGACGCACCCACATCCAGAGCAAATTGTACGAGTCTCCCACGGTTTAGTTTGGCTGTCAGATGTGGAGGGAATTTGGGGATATCAAAGTAGTTCAGAGAAGGAAAAGCGGCCCACGTGCATGGCCCGCCACATGCCGGCGATGAGCCTCGCTAACTGCAGTTGCCTGTTGCCTCCTGTGTGTGGCGACCATAAGGCGGATGGCACAAAAAGTGATTGGATTCGTCTGACTGCCTGGGGATCCTGCTGGAGCGCAATCAAGCTGATCTCGTATACAAATTCTCCTTAGAGAAGGCACCTGATCCTCTTGAGTTTCACCAGTGATTTTGAAAAAGTAAGTCAAATATGTGTTTGTCTAAACTCTATGGTTCCCTTTTCACATCATATAGCCTCGGGGTCACCAATGTGCAAGGTGCCCGTGGGCACCAGGGCGCCTCCCAGGGGGCTTCCCACAACCACATGAGACACTTGCAAGTCTTCTTTTCATTCAAGTTTTCAGTTAGTAATGTGAGAACGCTAGAAAGAAATGCATTCTGAAATACAAAATGTGAGTTGTGGACACCAGCATTTTGTTAATGATCTGGTAAAACAAGCATATTCGCTTTGTTTGGGTTGAAATAAGCTATGAAAATCAATGTTGCAAAAATGAGTAGCTCTTGGCCATATTCATAAAGTGGCTCTCACAAATAAAAAAATAAAATCCTGATCCGAGCATCCCTACTTTAGAGTAGTTTGTCAAACAGAAAAGATTTACTATTCAGTGAAAATGAAAAGTGTCATCCCTACATTCAAGCATTGTGGTGGTAGTGTCATTGTCTGGGGCTGCATGAGTGCTGCCGCCACTGGGGACCTGCGGTTGAGTGAGGGGAAACATAAATTCCAACTTGTACTGTGACATTCTTGACAAGGTATTAATAAAAATGGTTGGTGGAAAAAAATGGTTGGTGAAATGTGAAAGGTACACACGCTTTTGTGAGATATTGTATATAATTATGTAAAAATGCTGTTTACCAGTTCTGGAGCGCTTAAAAGTGCTTAAATGTTCATAAGGTGCCATTTTTCATAGCATTTTTACGCTGCTGTGCATAATATGTACAGTAGTACAAGTGACTCACTTTGAAACTAACTGGCACACAAACCCTGCAGGCTAAACAGATAAGTGAGGTCATTCCAGGCCATGAAAAGTACTGTCTAGCGAAGATAACCGGCGAGCATGGACCTCCGCCAAGTCCGGTGCCATACAATTCATTACATATTATCACCTTTAACTTTGCCCTACATTTTTTAAATTCATTGTTGTGGTCTGCGAGGCAGGATAAGTGTGTTTTTAGGTCCATCTACAGAGAAATCAATGAACAGCTGAAATAAAAGAACTGGTTCACTCCCCTCCCTTCTAACAATATTCATGAAAATCAGCCTGGTAGTTTTTGCATATCGCTAAGGGAACAGATCAACATGTAAACGTATCTTTTTCTCATGCTAGGGTGTCCAAACTTTTTCCACCCAGTGCCGCAGACTGAAAAATCAAAGGATGCGATGGCCATTTTGATATTTTTTATTTTATTAAACAGGCTAAAACCAACCCATGTATGTATGCTCAGAAGTTATGTCAGCTATGTATGTGTTGTAGACGACAAAGCAATAGCTTAATGTTATTATTTCAAATTTTTGTTATTACATTATGCCTTTTTGCTCTTTTTCTAGCTTTTTGTGTTTAAATGTATTTTTAGATGTCTAAAAAAAAAAACAAGCCTCAGGCCGTACTTTGGACATCCCTGTTCTAATGTTTCTTTACACACTCTTGTAAAGTCTCACTGTTGTGTGATCGCCATGGTGATCCAAAGCAGATTGAAGGCACTGTAACCTTTCTCGTGTGTGTGTGTTTCTAGGCAAATTGAGGACGTAATTCAATCTTACTGTCCAGTTTGAACGTGAAGATTGCTGGGAAAGTCCTCTGGCGCTATATGATATTTGTCTTTTATGACTTTCAAAGCTCCAAAACACTCCATTTACCAGGTTTCGTTCTGGTGTTTTAGTCCTCATTAAGGCTGTTTATAGTCATACTAGTCCTACGCTGACATTGATGACTTCCCATTATGATGAGTAATTCATTAGGGAAGCAAGCTAGTCAGAGCCTCAAGCTGGAGGAAACCTTAATAACAAATGGCAGATGGAGCGATAGAAGATGGGAGCTTAAGTTTTCCCCTCTTGGGGATTATTCTCATGGTGTCATCATCTTTAGGCAGGATTGTGTGCATTAAACATCTTTCGTATGTACAATATCTTATTTCTGCACCTCTCAGCAGCAAAGAAATAGCAGACACTACAGATGAACCTTCAGTGAAGGAGCAACATGAACGTGAAGTTCGGGAAGAAATAAAGGTTAGTTTGCTGAAGATCTCATAAAGTTTGCCTGTGTCAGCGATAACGGTCGCATGGTTTTAATCACTGAGACCTCAGCCCATTCTGTCTTTCATTGGCTGACTTGATTGATGCTTACAGTGTAATTTATAGCACTGATATGTAGTTTGGAAGAGGCAAGCATTCCTCAAATCGAGTATCATCGCATACTTACATTGTTACCTCAAGTTTTAGAGGTCCCCTGTTATGCAAAAGTAACTTTTTAATGGTGTTCTAACAGTAATAAGGCCAAATCTATCGTTTCATTTCCCGTCTCCTCCTTTTAAGAGAAGCAGTGCTCAAGTGGTGGGTTTGTTTGTGGGTTTATTGTATTAAAAGAAAGAGGCTTCGCTACACATCTTAAAACAAAGCTTCAGCAAATAGTAGGGGTCTCACAAGATGTTGCGAGATTAAAATGTGACAATATTTCTCATTCAGAAAAAACTGGCCCGTGGGCATTAGGCCTGGCATGATAATACATTAATTAATTAATCACACGATAAATGAAAATGAACTCGATGTCTGTTTTCCTCGTCTCTCTCCTCCAAACAGGCAGGAAATCGGTTCACTGTGCGTTGGTTTCAGCACGTTGGCGCGTTCCATAGAACAACGGCATGATTGGAGTGTGCCCTTTTGTCAGTCATACAGTCTCTTTGTCTCAGAGGGTGGAGGTGGGCCGTTAGCATACACACAGAGTGTAGAAGGTTGTAATGTAGTAGAAATTAAATTAGGAGATTGCAATATATTGTCATATATTTTTTTTTATATTTTTTCATTGTACTTTTCTTAAAAGTAATGTTTAAATCTCATCCCGTAGACCCAACCTCGTGTATCATCTCGTCTCGTGAACTGTCTTGCGTCTTGTGACACCCCTAGTGAATAGGCTAAACTGGCATGATGTTGCAGATAAAATGTGAGTGTAATGTTAGCACTTTATCTCACATAGATAATAGATGCTAATGTTTTGTGATGTATGCCATCTATTATTTTTGGAAATGTGCAGAGTTACAGTGTTTAAGTGCAGAATAGCACATTTAAATTACATTTAAATTAAAGCTACAGACACAAAAAGGTGTGTTATCAGTAGGCCTTACCGAAAAGCACTTTTAAACTGTCTTAATTCCAGTATCTAGGCTAGATTTTGGACAACACACTTCCAATACACTATTGTGGGACCTCTGAGAGTTGAACAATAGTGTCGTACATGAATATGGGAGCTCACACACAATACATATTCACTGATGGTTTTCATTTAGCAAGACCACCCGTTCGGCTTTGCCCTTTCACATCCAGACTTCAGCATGCTATCATCTTATCATCTCCTAAATCAGCATTCCCTCCTGACCTTTCACCCTCCAGTAGGACGTCTCCTGCACTTCCAGCTGCTCTTGGGGCATGTCATTTACAACATATTGAACACACAAACATGTTTTTGACAATGAATACAATGCATGTGACTGTGTTTAAAAGGAGAATTTAATGGAGTGTTTGTTTGCAGCAGGCTTCTGTCTTGCAAATGTGACATGTGTTTTTGGTTATTGCGTCTAAAAAGCAAACACGATGGAGTGAAAAAGAACAACTAGTTCACACATATTACTGTCAGGCTGTCTTTTTATGTGTCGCTCACCAAGCTCCCTTCCAACTCTCTGAGGTAACCCACTCAGTGCAGCAGAGTACATTGGTGTCGCTTTTGTTTACTATCATTTTAATAGCTACTTGTAAAAACTGTCGTCTTTGCTCCAGGCCGCTTCACTCCAGCGGCAAGATTCTGGGCCACGAGGCATCAAGGGGATCCTGAAGAAAAGCCGCTCCACCAGCGTGGAGTCCGACCAAAGTGAAGGCTCAACACACGACTGCACGCCGGTCCGACAAAGCAGCGTCACCCTCAGCCACCTCAAAAGCGATGAGGAGGAGGAGGTTTATGAGGAAGGGGACGATCAGGGAGACTCGGAGAACGATAATGAGGAAATCGACAGAGATGACGAGTCGTTGCTTGACGATATCACGGACGGAGGGAAATTTGGCATCCAGAGGCTGCAGAGCGAGCGCAGCAGCAGTAGCAGTTGCAGCCGCGGGAGTTTGGATGAAATGCGAAGTCCCTCGCCGGATGAGAGCCTGGAGATGACCTCCACAGTGTCTGAGGACACTGAAGAGCTGGACAGTTTGGATGGGAGCGTGGGTTCCTCTACCAAACAGAGGTAATAGATTTTACACAGCGTATCCTTTTATTAACTATTTTAATGAATATGTCCACTAATAGTGTATTAGAAGTGTGTTGTCCAAAATCGAGTCTTGAGGCTGGAATTGAGACAGTTTTTAGTAAGGTCTATCTGTAGATTTAATGCTAATGAAGCTGTGTTTGTCCACGCCAACATTAAGGAGTGAGACAGGACGACACAAACATTATCAACACAGTGCATACATAGTCACATTGTTTAACAGCAACATCATGCTAGGTTAGCCTATTTGCTGAAAAAAAACACTCCCACGTCTGTAGCTGACTGATGGATGGTTGGCAGAGCTTCATTTTAAGATTGTCGGGAAGCCTGCTTTTTTACACAGTGGTGGGAGCATAAGCAGGGCGGCTTCATCTAGCTAAGGGTGGGTCAGAGGAAAAAGGTTTTTCTTCATGATGTCATGAATACTTCAAAAGTGATCGCCTTGTTTGTGCGTGTCTTCTCTCAAACAAGTGATATAATAGATTTTTCTCACATTTGGTGCTCTTAAAGGACATATATTTTTGTTAGAACATTTTTAAAAAATCAATTTTGCATAATAGGCTTTAACAATCAGTCCGTGGAATGCGTACTCGCCACTAGTGTTGGGCATAGAGTTTCGAGCGTTGATGGGAACCGGTACTAACATTGTGATTTTCCCGGGATCGTTTGCTAATAGCCGTGAACACCAACAAGAAAGAAGCCGGAGAGCACCAACGAAGAAGAATTGGCAAAAAAGTTTGGCTTACCATCATAATAAAGAGCGGTTGGCTCAGTGCAACATTTGCAGCACAATATCATGCAAAGGAGTGTCAACATGACTAAACACCTAATAACAACAATACCTCGTCTTTGATGCACTACGTCGGACTTCCTCGAATCAGTCAGAATCGGAAAAGTCTCATGCCAGTAGACAAAGCCATAGACAAATCAGTTTGATTGTGCATGTTTAAGTGGCTGCGGCATCACACACTAACACATAAAGAATAGCATATGTGGAAATGATTTTTCATTAGCTTTTCAAAAATAAATATCTTTGTGAAAGTGTACTCCTGTAGAAAGAAACTTCATAACATTTAGAAACAAGTTGAATGGTTTGATATTTATATACTGGTTGAATATAGCCCAGTGAGAAATTCATTGTAAAGCTGATTAAAAAAGGTTCATATCATTAAACAATTCATGGAGAACTTCAGACATTTCGTCCAAAAAAAACTGTGGTTAGCGCGCTCATTTAAAGCAAGCAAACTTTTATGACCCTTACTCTTAAAAGCATCAGAATCAAGAATTGTTAGGAACCGAAATGAGGAATCTGATTCGGAAGCGGAATATGTTCAAATTCAAACGATGCCCAACCCTACTCGTCACATACACTGAGACACATACACATTTTGTAACCTGAACTTGAGCCAAAACGGACACTACATGCTAACAGAAAAGCCGTAGAACCATATAAAGAAGGGTACTATTATGTATTATATATGTATTTTTAAATTTGGTATACGATAGTTGGAGTTCATGGACATTCATTTACTGGTGTCTTATTATATTTTTAGACTAGCAGAGTTCAGCAGTGGTGACAACGAGAAGAAGGAATGGACAAAGAAACTGAAGCCGTCTGAGGTGGTCCAGACATCGCTAGCCGATCGCTTCAGCCAGCTCCATGACGCTGAGAATGCCTGGAAGAAAAAGGTAAATTTTTTGTTGTTGTTGTTTATTATTATTGTTGATGGGAAAACAGCTCAAACATTCAAAACACATTACTGACCCGAATGTAAGATGAGCCCTCTTTTTTCAAGACTAGTATCGATGAAGTGAGGCACCAGTGTAGTATGTCAGACTCAGAATTCCTATCTCTGATTTGTTTGGCGCCACCCATTGGGTTGAATTTATAAATCTGTAGCTTTGAAATATGACCAGGCATTTTTTCTAGGGTAAATAAATAACGTCTTATATTCAGGTCAGTGAGGCAACTTCTTGCACAGAATCAGGTACTGTATGAAAAGTATCCAGGCCTCCCGTGTGTGTGTCAGGAAAAAAAGCGCTGACTGGCTTGGTTAGAAGTTGCTTGGTGCCAGCTGTTGGTTTACGTATATAAATCTCTAGACCTTGAATAAAAGACATGTCTTTTTTTTTCAGGAAAAAATATCATCTTATATTTGGGTCAATACGTTTCATGTGTGTAAAGGCTGTGTTGCATCAGCTTTTTTGTGGAGGATATCTCTTTAAACGTTCTGTGCAAGATGAAAGGATGTGGGCACATTGTTTCCCTCCTGCTGAATCAGCAACATTTGGAAATAGTAACGCCACAAATCCAGGTTTTAGCTCAACTCCCATTGTACAAATAAAACCCTACACCGTGGCTTAACACCTACAAGCCTTTTCCCCAGAGATACTCTTTCTTCTCCTGTTGTTTTTGTTGTCCATCCTACTCACCCCAACGTTTTAAAGAATTTCTTCTACAAACAAGCTCCTGTGTCGAATAAAGTCTTCCAACTCGTCGAGTTTGCTCAGACAGGAGACCTACTTGTCAAGGTGGAAGCGCATGTGACCCAGAGTGGACCTTGGGATGATATGTGGTAGATCAGGGAACTGTAACTGCATGCTACACAACAGGCCATCCCCAAGTAGCTCCAGATGTTTCCTGTTATTCGTGTAAACAAGTTTTTCTGGATGACAGTGTCATGTGCGTTTTTCATTTAAACTGTACTTTTTCATTGAAATGGTAATGAACAAAGCTACTTTAGCATAGCTGTAAGTATCTAGTATCTCGTAATGAGCCCTCGGTTTTGGATTCTAGCTGTGACCCACCTGTCAAAACAATGTCTGTGGACCCTCACTCCCACTCATAGATAACACTCCTATAAGACAAATGCTTGGCCTGACATTTCCCCTGCGTGCTGATTGCTTGGAAACTATCAGATATTTTCATGGACTTAAGATGATTTGCAGTACATAAATGACACAAACCCTTGTCAAAATGTACAATAAGATGGTTGCACAACCTGAGCTGACACTTTGTTTTCCTTTATTTGCCCACTCTTCTTTGCAGGGGTGCTCCAAATGTGCACAACCCCCTTTGACGTCTTAGTTTTAGGCCATTCCAATACTCTAATGTGGGATCATTAAGATCATCCAGTTTCACCTTGTAAGCAGACATTTTAAGGGGTTTTGGTTTTCTGCAATACATAAATAATACAGTGGCTATAGAAAGCGGATACCTCCCTGTTAAAATGGTTTCACATCCAAAATGTAATTCTTGGTTGAAGCGCATTTTGGGTTAATTACATTAATATTCATGCACATGCTTCCTTGCAGCGGTGCTACACATATGCCAGATATCAAGGGCATTTCTCTTGCACAGTCTCCCTTAACGTCACCCCACATCAGATTCGGGCAGAACTACTCCAAAACCTTATTTTACTCTGATGTAGCTGATTTTAGTTCAACTACATGCATCAATTTGCTGCATTTAAGTATGCTCAGAAATTGCAAAAAATGCATCTATGCTCAAAACATGTGAATTTAACTTAAATTACGTGGCGTCTTTGAACACAACCCCTCATCGCTCACAATAACATGGTTAAAGTGTAATTCAATTCTGCTATTATTCTAGTGTTAGTTAAATTCATTTTCAGACGTGTGCTATCTTTTAGCTTGATTAGAATTTTTCAGTTCATTCGGAGCTGTCAGTAAATACATACTGTATATATATAATTGTCTTTTAATTTCACTTTCTGTTCATAAAATACAGTAAACATGGACATTCACAAATAGTTGCAAATGGTGATTAATCGTGATGAATTAATTTAAAAAACTTTAATGAATTTGTTTAAAATGTTTAATCATTTGAAAGCCCTAATTTTAACATACATCCAGCCGTTACAAGGATGACGAGCAGGTGGCGGCTCAACAATGTCTTTATTGCAAAAACAAAACAGCCTACTGTTGTCCACACCAAACAGCAACACTACAGTACATACAACTGCCAGGTCGTTACTCCTCTGACAGCGACAGTAATAACGTGGCAGTGTTGTGGTCTTATTATTGCGATGGAAAGGTTGCTAGTGCTTTGGCTTTTATTTTGTATGACTGTTTCATTGAATTATTGTACATAGTGTTTTATTACTGTATTCCATATGTCCTTCATATATTCTGGGTACAGTGTGAGTGACTTAGAAGTTCATTTAGGGCTAAGATCCGATTTCCACCAAAACTCAGCTTGACAGTCTGTGAACGGAACTCGTACGTAACTGATGACCACGTGTATATCCCTTTATTGGCGTTCAGATATATTTGTATTGATCTAATTTTCTTCTTTCCCTGGCTAAAGTCACCTACTTGCACTTGTAGAACTCTCATTAATTCCCACTTTTCCTCTTTCCACCTTTCCTCCCTGTTTACCCCCACACTCCTCTGTCCCTACTACCTCCAGACTCTACCCCCCCCCCCCCCCCTTCTTTGACTTCTTTGACACCTGCCTGTCAACCTTTCCCAGTATCTCCAGGTGAGTGTTCAACATACGTCTCATTTTTTTCATTTCAACTTCAAAGCTTGATCCCATAAGTTGCACTGACTTCTCTTTCTCGCAAAGCACTCTACAAAAAAAAAAGAAGAAAAAAAGCCCATTGTAACTTTATGGTGTATACACCTTTAGCAGACGAAAAATCAGGTAATGGAGTTCTGTTTCAAAGCATTTACATGAAGCACTTCGAAATCAAGAAATAAAGCATGTCAAAATATGACTTATATAAGATACACAATAATAAAATAATGTCATTCAACAGAATAGAAATGCATTCAGACAAATAATTTACATGGGAATTCCCATATATGTTCTAGCGATTAGCATTATCGAGTTACATTACGTTTTTAAGCACCAAAAATGGCACTTAGATGTACATCCCAGTCAAGCAGACGATGTATTAAAATCATAACACACTTTATCAACAATAGACCAAACTCGCATATTGTTCACCTCAGAAGACTACTTCCTGACTACGGAAACACCTCCAGGGTAAATGTGTACAGTGGAACCTTGGTTAACATCACTAATTCCTTCCAGAAGATCCCACTCTAACCGAAACAGACGCTAACCAAATCATTTTTTATGTAATAATAATACTGTAAATGCAATTAATCACTTCCAGAAAGGCAAAATGTTTACACAAAACACAATAAATGATGACTGAAAGGGAAAAATTAACATTTAAGGTCACTTTTGTGGTTCTTGACGTGGCCGTTCCCAAAGACACAATGTGGTAGCAAGATCAACATCTTCTTCATCAGCTGCACCTTCTTGTTTGGCCATGAGTAACCCACAATGGAGCCAAAGAAAGTTGCAAGGGCCAGCACATTGATAAAGAAGGTGAAAAATACTGACTTCAAGATACACCTCATGACAAAACAGGAAGGTGGTGTTGAAGAGGAAAGTGTTACTCTTGTTGCCACATTGTGTCTTTGGGTGCAGTCACGTTTTCAGTAAAGGTAAAAGTAACCTTAAATGTTCATTTATCTCTTTCATTCGTCATTTATATGCATTTAGAATTGTTTTATGCATCTAAAACTATAATTGTAAATCTATAACGTGTTTTGTGTTATCTTTTTTGAGACCCGGCCGCTGATGACATCACAGACGGCGATGTAGCTGACTTCCGGTTTCCCCATTTGTCATTTTGTTAGCAAGTTAAAGATGCTAACTGAGCGTTTTGTGATTGAAATACATTAAGAACACAATTGGACTCACGCAGTGAGTTAATATGCAATACTGTACACTAACTAAAAAATATATGACCACTGAGGCAAAATTTTGGCGTTCGTTAACTGAAAAACATGCTAATTGTGGTGGACGCTAGCCAAGGCTCCACTGTATTTACAAATGAGACTCATAAGTGTAAAAAATTGAGATAGTACAATTAGGCAACATATTTAAGCAAGATTGGTTGAAAAACATGGTCAGCAAAACGTCTTGGCAACTAATTGTCCATAAGTCATTGAACATTTTTCTCTTGATTATTAAACTTTGAGGATATCTGTATTACATATATGCTAGCATGTCTTGCAAAGCATTGTGAGCACAACCCATGTGGGCAACACAAATGTCATTAACAGTGAAAAACTACGACACTCCATTTGTTTATTTGGGCAATTGAGCCGTGGTGTCCATTATGTGAGGAAATACTGTATCTACAGTATCTATCATAAAATGTAAAGGGTTTTTTTGCTTCTTTGTGATTCAACCACAGAAAAAGGTTAATAATTACATTGTGATGATAACCATAGAACCTGGTGGTGGTGGTGTTTCAGAGGGGGCAGGCCTCCCTGTATGGCAAATCAAGGCTGAGAAAGATGGCTTCCTGTGAGACCTGGTTGTTGTCTTCTGCATTCTCTGGGGTCCTGTCAAGCCGATGTATAATCCCCCCCACCCTGATGGACTCCAGAAGATAGTGCCAGTCATGTGCGAGAACCATGAAAGTCCAAGCTGTCCATGTCACAGCTGTCATTGTGCTCAGGCAGTTCTGTGTTTAGGTTTTTAAATATGGTTAAAAAAAAAAACAAAAAAACAGCAAAACCAAATGCACAAAAGCTCTTGTTTTACATTGCTTAATTATCACCACAATAAATAATCCTAACAGTTGTTTGTTCTGCAGAAAGTAGAAAAATGATTCACTTTAATGTGAGGGTCAAGTGTCATTATGGCTAAAATTTATTATATATTTTTTTATATTTCTTTACATCTGCAACATGTTTGGCACATCTGTTTCCACTTATACCTTTGCTGATGGCTGTTTTTCATGTTTATGTTTGTATGCTGGGATATTTTTCACCTGAATGCAGGATAAATAACGATCTTCTTTAATACAAGCATGTCCGAAATTAGTATGGAAGGATTAGATGGATACAGGAACTATATTTTCTGACTCGTTGACTGCTGCCAAGATTAAACTTTTGACCTTGCAGCTGCAGCTATCAAGTTTTTTTTATCTCCTGCCTCCTCTCAAAGCGACTAAAAAGAATTTAGGAGCGTTTTCTTCTTTCTTTGTTATTCAGTGATGGAAGCCTCACACGTAGTTTAATTTGCGCAGTACAGCAAGCTTCCACTGTTGCCACTGAGCACAAATAAAGACTGTAAATGATGGATTTTGAAGCTGACAACATCTCTTTTTGTACGTGCTCCTTCCATCTATTTAATGTCAGATTGTCAAGATTGGCAAAATTTTCAGGGGGAAATCTTCCCTCGATCTAATGCCACATTGACATCAGCTTGGCTTGAGCCACACATCTTTTCTCCATCAAATCTGTGGACATCTGTAGCTGTTTAACTCGGCTCGTCTGGCCTTACAGTAAAGATTGCGTGATTCGTACGCCAAGAAACATCATCCATTAATGTCGCTTTCTTCCATGCATACTACGATATAATGTTTAAAGACTTAATTTTCTTCTTTCATCTGTTAAGCAATTGGAAAGTCTTTTGTTTCTCAGCTTTTTTTGTTGTTAATTAAAGTCGCTGCTCATTTTTGCAGTTAATTGCAAATGATGAAGTGGTGTCAGCCATGAAAAAGACAGTGAGTGGCATTCAGAGGCGGAGAGCTGTATCATTTGTTAGTATAACACAGGTCCATTGGAAGCACGAGGGCCATAAATGATTGTTAATTTGCTTTTAATAGTGTTGTAGTCAGGTGCAAATGTGGCGGTGGAAATTAATCCACTAAGTCTTGTATTTTTCCGAAGCGCATGTTTCAAACTGAAGTTGTTTTTGGAGGGAGCAGTATGGATAAAATTTCACATTTAAAGGAGTAATTGCCGAGTAGTGTGTAGGAGTGAGAGACTGCTGACACCAGTAGTCCTGATATCCTCATGCACAGGAAGTGGACAGACTATCAGTAATTGTTGAGGCAAGGCATATGGGGAGGATTCAATTCTTCCTCCTCCTTTTCAAACAATTGTGCATGTGTCATGTAATTTTGTTAAGCATGTTCGGAACAAACACAACCATTACCGTTGTTTTCCTCACTTGCAAATTACAAAAATTGTAGTATTCATCATATTTCTCTTAGCACTTCATTCCCTGCGATCGACTAGTAGAATCTCTGTGCTGGATTTTAGACACTCAAAGTATCTTGCTTATGTTACCATTCATCACACATTGAAAACTGTATTTCCTCATATACAGTCATCCCTTGCCACATTGTGGTTTGAATTTCGCAGTTTCACACTATCACAATTTTTCTGAAATGTATTAATAAATCATGTTTTGTGGTTGAATATGAACTTTACTAGTAAGAAAATGCCTAAATTAAGCATTTTCAAGCATAAAAATGGCTAAATGAACTAAAACACAGTGACAAGGGATTCGAAAGACGTATTCAAAGACGTTGATGAATTGTAGTATTCTGCACTGTTTTTTTGTTTAATTCTTACTAGTGGTAATAGCAATGGAAATATTAACATAATAGTGGACAGAATGATAATAACTGTAACGCACACAATTGTAATAACTATCATCTTATTGCCGATATCACCGTCACTTAGTTATGTGGGGAAGTACGTATGTACTGTGAGTGTGCATATGTATGCGTGTACAGGTATCTCTGTAGGCGTGTATGCGTGCGTGTCTGCATGTATATATATGTGCACAAATGTGCGCATATGTGTGAACATGTTATTGTCACTGAGAATGTATGAAAGGAGAGGGACTGCCTGTTACCACCCAGCAAGCCTCCACACAGCCAGTCCCCATCACTCTTCACTAGGTGTCAGTAATGTTTCTGTAATGTTGGGTGAGACACACAACAGACTTTATTGCTGGAAAAACAGGCTTTATTGCAGTTTTTAATTACCTCACAACAGGCACAATAATCCCTAATAAAAACACAGACTACTTTTGCGGCCATTGCCCACGCAAAGCTGAAACTCAACTCGGAACTCCCGATGTCACTTCCTGTCTGCCTCTCTTTTGGATCTCCAAGGGAACACATTTATAGTAACGCACACGACAACAAGTCTTGTTTTTGTCTTAAATGGCTTATTTACTCTTATTATGTTTACAGTATTTTATTGGGTAATAAGAGTGTAAAGGTGACTATAGGGGTGTTATTCCATGTCTACGTAGAGGGGTCTAATAATGTTAACAACCATATTTAGAAGGTCATAAACAGGTTTTCTATGCTACCTACAAAAATATTACACTTATAAATACTTTGTGTGAATTCACTTATCACGGTAGGGTCTGGAACCAATTCATCGTGATTACTGTACAGTGGAACCTCGTTTTTCATCATGAATAAGACCCAACAGGTCAGACGAAAACCATAGGAAATAATGTAAATCCAATTAATCTGCTCCAAACACACAATGGTATTAAAAAAACATTTTATTGAGAGTAAGTCTAATTTTACGTCCTGATGAGTTTGAATTCAGTAGTTTATATGCTGGTCCTCACCTCCTCTTCATCAAATTGCACACACTCACTCACTTTCGTTGGCCCCATGGCGGGTTATTTAACAATAAAATATGGCCGGACAGTGAGTCAGCAACTTGATTTTGTGGAACAATACAGTACAGGACAGACATGCAATATTGACAACATACAGTGTACGAAAACTGAGACAAAAGTTGAGCGAAAATTTTAGCCGAAAACCGTACCATACGAAAAGCACTCTGAAAACCTAGGTTTGACTGTCGTATTTATTAACTCAACAGCAGAGAGTACCAGGCATCCAGGTTTTATTAGCGAGAAGCCATTTGTTGTACAACTGTGTTTTCAGAAGCAGAATCATGTTGATTTCCAACAAAAATGTTGTCTTGTTGGCTATAATGGAATAAAGACAAGACTATTAAATGCCGCACCGTGGCCTAGTGGTGGCCACACAATCAGGAGATCTGGATTCAAATCTCCGTTGGGCATCTCTGTGTCGACTTTGCATGTTCTCTCCGTGCGTGTGTAGATTTTCTCCGGGTACTCTGGTTTCCTCCCACATTCCAAAAACAAATTTTCCATAGGTATGAATGGGAGTGTAAATGATTATTTGTCCATGTTTGGCCCTGCGATTGGCTGGCGACCAGTCCAGGGTGTACCCCGCCTCTCGACCGAAGTCAGCTGGGATAGGCTCCAGCATACCCACGACCCTAGTTAGGATAAGCGGCATAGAAGATGCGTGGAATAGTTGTTAGAAGTTCCAGAGAAATATTTCATCCACTGTCTAGAGATCAGTAATGCAGTGCTCAACCCAACTTTGGTCAACAGAAATCCAGCGCGGATACGACACCCAAGGTGTCGCTGGCTGAGAGGATGAAGGTCCTGAAGGACAAGGAGGAGCAGTGGAAGAGTAAAGGCAAAGGAGCAGCCAACGATTCCATCCAGTTCACCGTAGCAGGACGCATGGCCAAGAGAGGTGGGTTGTGTCTTAGGCTTGAATCATAGTAACATCAATAAGATGTTATGTGCAGTAATATGTGCATGCAATTGATTTCATAATATTCAACCAGGTCTAGTGACGGACGCAGGAAAGGAAGAGTCCCGTCTTACGCCGTTAAAGAAGTCAAACGCCACGCCTGTGAAGCCACACGAAGGTAGTAAATACTCCCCTTTCGAACTATTGAGAAGTAGAGTTAGACCTCTCATTCCAACCAAGTAATAAATGGTCACACTGCTTTTGGACAGAAATCTCCACTAGAACTGCTGTCAAAGTGGAAGGAGACAAGCGCCTGGACAAACTTGAGTCCTTCCTGGACAAACTTCACAGCAAAGGTACAAGGTTAATTTTCAACAGTTCCAAGAGTGAAGTTGCATTCATTTTCCATCCTCAGGCGTTAGCAAGAGCAAGACGTCCACCATTGAAGTGACGGCAGAGACTGAGAAAGAAGTCATGACCTTGGATGACGAAGAAACCTTCGGCAACTTCTATAAGTTGATCTCGCCCTCGGCTCTCCGGGACATCATCGTGACCGAGGAGGACCTGAGCCAGATCCAAGCTGACACGCCCAAGTTTGTACCTTTTCTAAAAACAGTAATGAAAATACAGCAAATACAAATACATCAAAAATGTGACTTTTTTGCTCAGGCTCACCTCAGCCGTAGCTGAGCACAAGCGGGCGGTGAGGCCAAATAGGAGGAACCAGGGATCCAGGAATCCTCTGAAAGCACTGGCTGCACGCGATGATATCAGACAGGTGTACACCGAACAGAGGCTCAACATCGCCACAGTGGAGACCAAGAGGATTCAAGTGGAGCGGAGTAAGACTTGATCAATTCAGAACTAGACTGTATGCTCCTATGAATGCGCCAATCAACTGCCCATAGTTGCCGGTTGTATGATCTACAAAAGCAAATACTGCCTAAAGCCAGATCAAAAATTGATGTAGCCAACCTCAAGATGTCATTTTTATTTAAAGTATCATGAGTGGTCAGCATCCAACAGCTTTTATCTACCTCTGCATGCACTTGAAAAAAGTTCCTACTAGCTGTTTAGATGAAACTCATGCGTGTTACACTTGCCATACTATTGTTTACAATGATGTCATCAGCAGTATTAATGCTGGCTGAGCAGTATGCTTCTTACCAGTATTACAACATTGATTCTGTTGCTGCTGTGTTGTACTTGTTAAACGTTATTAATATTATTAATGTTAAAAAACAAAAAAAAAGGTGTTTTATATAAAATAGTATCATGAGTGATCAGCACAGGGTTTTCTCTAGGATTTTTTTTTTTTAAGCTGTGGTGGTGGACTGCATGGGAGGGCGGGCTGCTGCTACTGTGTCATGCCGCTGCTGCATCTGCAATTTTTTTTTTAGGAGACCCCTGCGATAGCATCACTGTTTTAAAGCTGGACACACTACGTGTTTATGTTGAACAACTTTGACACACAACTGGTGTTTTGAAGACAAGTCAAAAATATTGTTAAGATAATAAGAGAGCAAGGTTGTTAAGTGAAACTTTAAAAAAGTAAGTTAGCATGTACCTCATGAATGTGATAGCCACTTGTAGCTCACCCGTGGTGCAAGAACGAGCTAGCTACCTGCCACCAGAGAGGCAATGAGAGCCAGGCAAAATGTGTAAACAGAGATGCCAGAAAGTCGGATGAGATTGAAACGCTAGTGATCACACACACTGGCATAGATAAACTTAGGCTGTGACAAGCGGTCGTCAATTGACTACACATTTTACATACTAGTGTTCATTCTCTTGATAATAAGAAACAAAGTGAACGTCAACACAAGGCCGTTTGTGTACATTTATCTGGTCACACAAGCGCAAGTGCCAACAGGGCAGACAGGCGATTCCGGTGTGTGTTTATCAAAATAATAATAATAAATATAAAATAATAATAATAATAAAATAGCGCAGTGAAACATTTTTATGATATAAATTGTTTTGAAAGTAATTGTGGTGTTTACAATGAACTCATCTGCAGTATTATTGCTGGCTGAGCAGTTTTCTCCTTGCCGCTATTACAACATTGGTTCTGTTAGACTATAGAGCATTTATGGTATGTCTGCTTTCAAGTGAAATATGTCCATCCTTTTCCTCCTAGTGGCCAAACATTCCAACTTGGCTGACGTAGCCCTGGCAGGCCTGGCCAGCAAGGAGAACTTCCGCAAGGTCAACCTGCGCAGTGTCAAGTCCACCGATGTTGTGACCAACAACAGCGCACTGCCCTTCAACAAGCTCATGCTCATACGCATCAAAGGTCAGAGATGGCAGACAACATCTTGTATGTTGAATGTACATTTATAGAATGCAGGTGTTATGTTATTTGTGTCATCCATAGGTCGGAGGCACGTGCAGGTGCGCCTGATGGAGCCCACCTCCAAATCCCTAAACAGCGGCGACTGTTTCCTCCTCATCACGCCCAAACATTGCTTCATGTGGAGTGGCGAGTTTGCCAATGTCATTGAGAAGGCAAAGGTAAGACTGCGGCTAACAGGATTTGGGATTTGGCTCGTGTTAATTGTACTTTGTCAGGCATCAGAGATGGCGTCCTTCGTCCAGGCCAAGAGGGATCTTGGGTGCAAAGCCTCTCAAGTGACGGTGCTGGAGGAGGGCATCAACGCAGACAGCAGATGGGCCAAAGAGTTCTGGAGTCTGCTTGGAGGAAAGAGCCAATATAGAGGTACAGTGTGTACACAGCTGATTAATGACTGTGTGTGTTACTCGTTCTCCATCTAAGCTTCATGGTTGCCTCCTGACCTGAGGCTTGTTTAACTTAGCAGCCCCCCTGCTGCTCTGCACATATGCTCACCCTGTCTGTGTGTGTGTGTGTGTGCGTGCGTGTGCATGTGTGTGTGTGTTACAGGTGCAGGAGAGCCAGAGGAGGATGAGCTGTATGAGAGTGGGGTGTTAGACTCCAACGGGGTGTACAGACTCCAGGGAGACAAACTGGTGCCTCATGAAGACGCTTGGGCCTCCATCCCGAGTGTCTCCTTGCTGGACTCCAAAGAGGTAAATGAGTCAGCTGGGATACGCTCCAGCTCACCCTTGACCTGAATGAGGACAAATGGTACACACTGTAAATTTCAGCTTTACAGATGCCTTCTCTTCTAGTGTATGTTGTGGTAAAAACACCTACCACGACGCTTGATATTATTAATCAAAATAATATCAACATCCTTTTGTCTTTTTAAGTTTGTGACAGTTTTCTCCCTCGCTCCCCAGGTTTTGGTGTTTGACTTTGGCAGTGAGGTATATGTGTGGCATGGCAAAGATGTGTCTTTGGGAGACAGAAAGGTTGCAGTCAAATTGGGCAAACAGCTCTACAGTGGCAGCTATGACTACAGCAATTGCAGGGTTAACCCGTTAGATGCCTCCTGTACTGATAACAACATACCACAGTGAGTACAGCAGCAAATGATACCATAACCAAAAACAGCAAAACTACTCCTGAGTATTTATTGTGTTACTGCAGCCCCTAGTGGTGTAATCCTGCTGTGACAGCTAGTGTTCACTTCACAACACAGCTAATTTTTCCATTGGTGTCCAGGCAAGGGGAGGGCCGCCCAAGCTGGACTCTGTTTGGTCGTCTATCAGAACACAACGAGACGTCCCTGTTCAGAGAGAAGTTCCTGGACTGGGCCGAGAGAAAGAAGGAAGAGGCAGTCATAAGGGAGGAAGTCAAGGTGAAGCTTTTGCTTAGGAAGGCTTCCAAAAATAGTCAAAATGTACATTAAGTGACAAAATTGACACAGAGGAAACAATTTGGACATGTTCACTGTCAGGTGCTGCTGCTACTTAAACAATAATGGTCGTGTGTTAAGTCATTTTCAGTGGATAGTAAATTGAGACTGCTAAACAAGCTTACAGTGACTAGTCTGAAGTATATCCAATATTCATTTCTATAGTATTGTTTCTTGATAAGATATAATGAAAGTTGCAGAACTTTAATGCTCCTGGAATTCTATGATTTGTCTGTTCAGAGCCCGGTCCACTCCAGTGTCCGCTCCTTTCCTGACCTGGACCTGCAGCCATGTGAAGCCAGAGCACTGTTGGACAATGAGCCAGAGCCGGTTAGAACCGTTCTGGAAGGGGTGGATGTCCAGCGGGGGCACGGCGTGGTGAGGACTGAAGACGGCAGGCAGGCAGAGTTGGCTACAGTGGCCATTGAGGCCTGGCACATTAAGGAATACGGTGAGGAGGAGGTGCCGAAGGAAAGCCTGGGACAGCTCCACGAAGGAGATGCCTATATCATCCGCTGGAAGTACTCCATTACCACACTTGGTGAGTCTTAGAGAAAAAGGTACTAACAAAAGGAAAGTTTAGATGTGGTGATGGTGTGTCTTTTTAGTGGGGAAGCGACAGAAACCAGGAGAGCTGACTGCCGGAGCTCCAGGGAGGGAGAGGACCGCTTGCTTCTTTTGGCAGGGCCTCCAGTCCAGCGTGAGCGAGAAGGGAACCTCAGCCCTTAAGACAGTGGAGCTGGGCAACTTCAGGGGCTCACAAGTGAGTGACATACCCATAAAGAGAATTCTACAGCAACTGGTGTCACCCTGGGACCCACATTGCAGGGTGTCCTCACACTAGACCAATTGTACCACGGTTGGGTCCACTTCACACCTAAAGCGTGGCATGTTTGGTTAGTGTGAGTGCTCTGATTCACGATCAAATTTGGTACAGGTCCCCTCCTCTGATATGATTGGAAGAGGTGTGCCAGGGCACGTCACGATTGCATGTACATGTTCCGTACAGTCACACACACAACAAAGCCGAATCATAGAATGACTAGAATGCGATCATTCCTTGGCGATTGTTAAAGATAACCATCAGATTTTATAATAGAACTTAAATACAAATATTCCAAATAACCCAAAAGTCTAAATCCATGGCATGGTTCCATGCATGAATGATTGTAAGGCAGGGGTGTCTACACTTTTTTGCATACAAAAGAATTAAAAGATGTGGGTGCCATTTTGACACATTTTTGTACATTAAAGATGCTAAAACCAATCCAATGCAGGTTAATACAAGTATACAGCTCCCTCCAAAATTACTTGGGTTTGACATCAAAGCTGAATATGAGACCCGAGAGCAACATTTCAGGTTTTATTTGCAGATTGCGCAACTTAGAAGATAGCAACTTTTGTTTGAACTCATTTTTCATGTGAGCAAACGTGTGACTAAGAGGTGTGTTTGTTGCCAAGTGTGTCTTATTACATTGTTTATTTAATCAATAAATAGCACTGAATGCCTATGCTCAGTTTCAGATTGGATAAGATAGTTTTTGCCTGTGCAGACTGCATTTAGATGTGAAAACAACATGAAAACTAGAGAGCTGTCTTTGAGTGGAAAAACAAGCAATTGAGAAGAGAAGAAGAGAAGATGGAAAATCAATCAGAACAATTGCACAAGTAGCATCTGTTATAGCCAGTACAATCCTTTGGAATGTCCTGAAGAACTAAGAAAGCACCGGTGTACTAAGTCGAAGATGTCGAACAGGTACACCAAGGAAAACATCAGCGGTTGGGGCTGGGGTATACGTATGTAGCGACCCACTTTTATTGACGACGAATCAACCTAATTTACGTTTTACACATCAATAAACATGTACATACAGGTGCAAATTCAGAGCGCATTATTCAGAAAATGAGGAGGAACATGCATGCATAAAATAATGAATGAAGTAAAATTGCACACACGCAGCAAAATTTGATATTTCACTTGTATTTGTGCATTGAGTATACATCAAGGAGGTTGACAATCACTGTTCTAAAGTTAAATAGTAAGGCGTGATGCGATGAGAAATGTCCAAAAACACCCAATGCAATATTACAAGTTAAAAAAAAAACAATATGCACCAAAACGCTTAGCATTGTTAAATGAATCGACAGCGTCAACCAAAAGTGAGCATTATTTTCTTTCATTATTCTTATTTATTTTATTGTGATTATAATTATTGTTGTGTTGGATATTGCAGGTGTGCCAAATGTTGTAGCCAGTGAGCGTATATAGCCATTAAATAGATGCCTTGTATGTAATTGCCATGTATTTACTGGATTCCAGGTTCTGGTGACGCAGGGGAAAGAGCCCCCTTGCTTCCTGCAGCTGTTCCAGGGCGGTTTGATCATCCACAAAGGCAGTCGAGACGACTCTGTCAAAAACTCTGGTAAAAAAAAAATACTTTATACTTTTGTATAAATACTTTGAAAAAAAACTACTTGTGGGAAACGATCCTTTCATCGCTATGTCTGTGTTGCTTCTCCAACAGGTTGGAGGTTGTTCTGCGTCCGCGGTGAAGCAGAAGTGGAGGCCATGCTAGTGGAAGTGGACTGCCGCAGCGCCAGCCTGCGCTCGCGGGCCGTCCTCGTCCTGCTTCATGCTCGGGAGGCACATCTCTATATGTGGCGAGGCTGTAAAGCCCACGCCGGTGCCAGGCAGGTGGCTAAAAGGGCAGTGGACCAGCTCTGCCAGAGGTAGGACGCATGCAGGTGGAGATCATAGGTGGTGAACTTTCTAACAAATCTCTCTCTCTTCAAGGTGTCCATCTGAGTTGGATCTGAAGAGCAGCAGCCGAGTGAAGGTCGAGGAAGTTGAGGAAGGAGCTGAGCCTGCAGAATTCCTGAAGGTTCTTAGTGTGCAGGACAGGAAGTCCTACGACTGCATGCTTCAAGGTGGTTCAGCTAGTATGCAAACTTCTATTCATAATGTTAGCTGATGTTAATTAAATGTGTTTGTGTTGCTCTCAGATCCCGGGAAGTACAATTACACCCCCAGGCTGTTCCGCCTGAGTGCCAGTTCTGGTGTGTTCGAAGGGGAGGAGCGTCTGTATCCCTCCAGAGTGACGGAGGGCATCATGGCCATGCCTTTCCTCCAGGAGAACCTCTACTCTGCACAGCAGCCTGGTACCATTAACACCAACACATTATTGCATTTGATTGCCCTGGCATGTGTGCTAATGCCCTTGGTCCTGCTTCAGCATTGTTCCTGCTGGATAACCGCATGGAGGTGTACCTCTGGCAGGGCTGGCAGCCCGAAGAGGAGCAGTGCACAGGCTCAGCAAAGATGCGCTGGGACAATGAGAGGAAGTGCGCAATGGAGACGGCGCTGCAGTACTGCAAAGGTCAAATTAGCTCACAGATAACCAATAAAGTATTTATAGCGCACTACACATTTGCTACCATTTTCCAAGAATTACAATACAGGATTTGCACACTATGCAAAAAAAAAAGTGTTATATCATTAAAATGATATTGTCACAATTTAAAGAACTCTAAAATGTGTATTGTATCTTCAATAAAACGCCATGAATCGACAGTGAGATGAAGCTAAAAAAAACAGTACACAATGATCATGCACATGCCATCCTGTCATATTTCTACTATACGGAAGCTTTCTGGTAGTCATACCCCAAATTTCTTACCGATACGATACTATGTATCACAAAATATATAATAAACTGCCAGTATCAGCTGTCAAATTAAGCACCATCATTACTTAAACTTTATGTTAAAATAGATAGTTATGCCGAAAGGAAAACTGCATTTTTTTTAATTTGCAATTTTGCCCATCATCCACAATCCTTATGTGAGACATGAACACATCTTTCTCTTTTCTGTGCGTTCTAAAGACTTAAAAACAGCTAAAAAGAGGCAGCTCATTAATGCAATGGGATGCACCTATTCCTCCAACAAAGCTTGCTATTAAAACACCTCCACAAACCTCCAACAAGGTTTTATGGTTTTATATCTATGCTGTAACCAAGTAGTAACAGGTACATTCATGATAACATGGAAAACTTACAGGATTTTGCCGTACTTTGATCATTTTAAGCATTTGTTATGCAGGACTTGCATTACTAGCTGTCTCTTTTTATCAGTTTTTATATTTTTAGAACACACAGAAAAGAGAAAGACACGTGCTCATGTCTCACATAAGGATTGTAGATGATAGGCAACATTTTTTTTAAAGTGCAGTTTTCCTTTAATGATATTTAGTCTACAAGTGACAGACATGTTTAATTCTGTTTGCCATAGATTGTTTGTTTTGTTTATATCACAGTTCTACAAACTAAAAAGTGGGCCAATTTAGCACTAAAATGGATACAATGAGAGGCGGAGTAGTTCCTGTCAACATGATATCATTAAGACTCTTAAGCCATTTTAGGATGATATTTCAGTTATATATAATATTTCATATATTACAGTTTCTCTCGAACACACATCTCCCCTAACTGTGTGAAAATATTGTAATGTGAGAATCAATACCAGTATCGGAAAGCCTTAGTATCAGTTGTATCAATATGGTATGGGTCTGTCCATCACTAGTTTCTGGGTCCATATGTTAACTATGTTCTCCATGCTGGCTTTACAGAAAAGATCTCTCGGCGCCCTCCTCAGGCGTATCTTGTCATGGCAGGCTATGAACCTCTCACCTTTACCAACATCTTCCCATACTGGAAGAAGGACCCCAGCATTGCTTCAAAAGTGAGAAATACTGCACATTCCGACAAGGAATTCTGTCAATGCATGATAACAATAATGATAACGGTAGTGATGGTGATGGTTAACAACACATTGTTTGCATGCAGACTGAGAGCTCCAAGAACAAGGTGACCTTAGTGAAGGAGGTGCTGTCCAAGCTTAGTAAGCTGCAGTACTCCATCGAGGAGCTCACTAGTTCACCCCTTCCCGACGGAGTGGACCCTCTCCGCCTGGAGGATTACCTCTCAGACCAGGACTTTAAGGTAGAATCACTGAAATAAACTGAACACCAGCAAACGTGTCATTGTAGCCATGGGCTGTTTCCAAAATGTGAAAACCCATTTTATATGCTCTATATGGTCATTTAACAAATACATAGCATAACACAGCAGCAACCGATGAGTTCATTGTAAACAACAGCACAGCAAGTTTAGTAGACATGAGTTTCAGAACAACAGCTCAGTAGCAACATTTTAAAGCGCATGCAGAGGTAGATAAGGTTACAAGATGTTGACCGTTCAATAACTTCATTTCTTAACTTTAATAATGATATGAAATACATGCAAAGTGGGAAGGAAAACATAGCTGTCAACAGAACCAATGTTGTTATAGCAGTAAGAAGTAGTGTTCTGCCAGTATTAATAGCGCTGTTGGGTTCATTGTATGACAAGTGTAACACGCATAAGTTTCTCACTAAGAGCTGAGTAGCGACATTTTAAAGCACATGTAGACGTAGGTAAAGCTGCTGGATGCTTTATATATTGTAAATAACTTTTTCTAAGTTTAATAATAATCTGGAGTGCATGAGAAAGCAGAAAGAACAATTTAAAGGGGACCTATTATGCTTTTCCTTTTTTCTATCTATCTATAAATGTTCTATCTATCTATAAATGTTGTTACAATGCTATATTCTCGTGTTAAACGATGCCAAGGCATCAGATAATGAGGTTTGCGCATTTAGAAGTGAGACCTGAAAGCAGTTTTGGGCGGCTCTGCACGCTGTGTTTTACAGAGTTTTTTTAACACCGACTTCCACTGACGTCAATGCAAACCCGAATTCCTTATATTGGCATGCCCAGCACCCCCGCTCTGCTTCGGTCTGTTCAGGGTGTTAGCATGTCGAGCACTGGCCCCCAGGAAATGTTTGTTTGGGTGTGTCTAAAGAGGCGAGCTTCAGGCAGAAGTGGTTGGAGTTGCTGATTCCCAGCCAGCAAGAGAAAAACATGCTCATCTGTCAACGGCATTTCACACAGGACTGTTTTGTGAACATGACTCAATACGAAGCTGTCGTATTGAGTCATTTATCACTGTCCTAACTGTGTTTATTTTGTGTAAGTAATCGGACAAAAGGGGTTCGCCGGTTGTCCGGAAGTCCTCGGGAGCGCCTGGCAGTGTGACCAATCACAGCGGAGTGGTCTCGGTGGGAGGCGTACCTTGAGGAGGGCAGGGGGTGAAGTAAATTGCACAGACCATTTGGGCGAGAGGCAGGAAACACTGCAGGAAGAGGTGCAGAGTCAGGAAGATCTAGAAAGCTTTCTGTGTGTAGCTGATCTACAAAGTCCAGAACTCAGTACAAAGGCCCGAATATTAGTATAATAGGTCCCCTTTAAGCTCCCTTTGAACACATGTTCATTTATTAATAGGTGTGTTGGTCAACATAGCAACACAACCAGTGTTGTAATAGCAGTAAGCCTGCCAGCATTATTGCCAGTGATGAGTAAACATCAGCAAGTGTAACATCTTCCCAAGCTCGTAACATTCCTCTTGTAATGTTCTTCCACTGTAGAAGCTTCTGGAGATGAGTCGGGTGGAGTTCAATGCGCTGCCCAACTGGAAGCAGAAGAACCTGAAGAAGTGCAAGGGGCTTTTTTAATAAAACTTTCTATACAGGCAAAAGAATAGTGACCTCATTTCTTTGTAAAACAACTGTACAATTGTGTTGATTTTGTTTTTAATAGGCATTTTGTATTAATTATTCCTGGTGTTATCCCATTACTACGTGCAATGTTGTTTCTTATGTGGTAAAATAGTTACAATGTATTATGTAATAATATGCAATATACTATCACTTTATTGTTTTTGTGCCAGAATGTATTAAAAAAAAATGCCTGTGGTTTAAAAGTGGGAGTTTTCTTTTGTTAGCCTCGTCTACTGTTTTTAATTGTTATATAACCATTTTGTATTTTATATTTGTCACTTGTGGCCTTTTGAAAAAGCTGTTCTACAAAAAGAGACAGACCTTTCATTTAAAAGTATTTTTTATTGGTACTGAATAATTGGTGATTCTTGTGAGTAATCATGGACCAAATTAGACCTTTTTAAGCAGTGCCAACAGTGTTTTTGTGAAAAGTATTAAGTAAGTAAGCTCTTGAAACATGTTACATGTATGTTCCTATGTCCCTAGCCACTCTTATGCAATGTGATACCAGGAAAGCAATGTATTATATAGATGAAAAGCAGTTTTTATTATTATCATGGCACATGCAAACATGAATAAAATGTTTCTTTACAAAAATGTGAGTTTGGATTGACGTTAAACATCAGTCTGTTTAAGAGTGTGGTGTGGATGCCAGCAGACATTTTTGTGTTATTATTATTAACATCTGTTTGCAAGGTTACTGCTTTCATATGAATGGTGGCTTATTGTAGCACTGTATGGATGTGAACATGAATATACTTCAATCATAATCGTTCAAACTTGAATGACATTTTCTGAGGCTTTGGTGTTTATTGTTAATGTTTATTATTCATGTACTTATTCTAGCTGAAAGTCGGCAGTTAACATGTATAAAGGTGCATCATACTCGTGCAGTGACTGTCTGCGGCCACCAGGAGGTGATATGTCTCCAACTTGTAGCCTGCAGTGTGCGGCACATCATCACGCTTCAGTTAGTTTTATTACTTTGCCCTGCATTATTTATATGATGTAACGTCTCATAATTTCTCTTCTAATCTTTTGATCGGCTTTATGGGCCAAAATGATCAGGAACATTTTTCATTGTGATGCAGTTGTACATCAGGAACAACTATAATCAGTAATAATAAGCATTGTTGTGTTTGTAAAAGCAGCTTTTTAGTGCACGGATCTTCATGGGCAAATTCAGGCATATGCGGCAGGGGTATGCGTTCCTGCAGCCATGCTGCGTGAGGATGAAGCAGCAAGCGTCAGGCAGATGGGCGTGAGATGATGGAGCAGCTTGGATGAGCTCCCACTTGCCCTCCTTCCCACGCGTCAATTTCACACCTGTGCAGTAGTTATTGGAAGCATTTGGAATAACTACTGTGTTACATTATGCATATATAGTATCACAAACAACTAGAGAATGCCCAGTGGAATACATTGTGGTCATCTACCACCATGCATTTCCCTCCTTCCTGTCTGTGTCGTGAGCTGACTTTACATTGTATGTTGGTTATGGCAATGCACGATATAGCATATTGAACTGAATGTAAGGCAAATCAATTTTATTCTTTTCTTTTCTTTGTTTGATATCTGTGCAATAATAACTGTTAAATTGCATGGAGAAATAAAATAAGTATGTAATTTCTCTCAGCGTCAGCGGTCACCATTATCTTAAAATGAGCATCATAACTCCAACCTCCTCCATAACAACATTTGCGATGCTTTTTTCCAGTGAGTCTCCTTGCCAGCTCACCGGTGTTTGTGAGTGACAGGAAGAAAAGCTTGCTTGGAGAAGAAGTCATTTCGCGCCACTTACTGTTTTCCATGTATAAATATTTAGACCCCGAAAATACAGCATATATGATACTGTAATAATATAATTCAAAACTTTTTTCTGGGGCAAAAATAGTGTGGTACAATCAGGTCAGTGTGGTATTTTTGTATGTTTGTTCACATTTGATAAAATGCATTATTAACTAAATCTATAGCACAAAATTCTCCTTTCATGGTGATTGAGTAGGGGCTGTACAAGTTGTAGTTATAGTAAATGTGTGGCATACATTATTGTGCAAATGCTTATTATGACAAAGGTTTTCTTGGAATCGCATGGCCCTTGTTCCGTAGGTTGCCCACCCCTGATTTATACCTTGAACATATGCACAGAATGAAATAAAGTGACAGTTCCCCTCCCACATTAGTAAGAGCATGGACAGTGCATCAGCTGCATGCCACACACACACACACACACACACACACACACTGTATCCGCCATGACATCAGCGCTGCTTCCTGCGGATGACAGATTGATTGAAACATCTAACTGCACCTCTCATCCATCATTGTGGCCTGTTTATCATCCTCCAGCTGCTCAACTTTCTGGAAAAAAGAAATTGTATCACCCAGTTAGCGCGCACACACGCACACACCCACACGCACACACACACACACACACACACGCACACACGTAGCAGCATTGTTATGTTGTGATAGAAACACCTACACTGCATCCTTGTGGACACACAAACAAAGTGAGTCAGTAGTTTAGCATTCCAACATAAACACATGCTGACCTCCTCTCCCACCTGGGCCACCTTAACCCCTTAGCATGCTTACTTTCGCCAGGTGTGAGAAGAATGTGAATTTTAGTGTAGATTTACATGAAGGTACACTTAGAGGAATGTCTTGATCTTTTAGAGCATTTTAATAATCCACTAGAGAATCCTGTGGCACAAACGTACCATTTCTAGTCTGATGAGGCAGCCATGCTCAGCTAAGCTAAGGTCTGCACTAATGGACTAAAAAGTGGATATTTGTTGTCAAAGAAAAGTACCGGTACAGCTTTGGTACCCTCCTGCATAAGCACACCATATTTACAGGAAGGTTGTGACCTTTCAAGGTTTTAAGCGTCCTTCCTCGCTCTCTCTCCTTGATCCCCAGAGACATTGATTAGTCAATTGGTGCCTGCCGCTAGCTGACAACATTAATTCATTTCATTTCGACCTAAAACGACCCCCTAATTGCCTCCAATGGTTTGCCCTGACAGGCCAGTTGTAAATGTATTTGCGCTGTCACAACGCATAAGCAAGAGAAATATCATCATTTAATTGGCGGCGTGTGGCCTCGACGGGGATCACGCCGCCATCAAAACTGATGGCCAGCAAGTAATTGTGACAAATGTCGTAATTGAGACACAAGCTAGCTGGCATCCATGCTAGCCAAGCCCCTGAACGTTAGGCGGGAAGTCGTAAGAGCAGTTTATTATTATATAAAAGCAGAATATCATGTATGTGGTTGCCATGGTGACCATAAATCACCTTCTTAAGTCGTTTATGATATTGCTTGACTAGGCTTTCTGTTGCGCTAGCTTTTATATTTGCCCACCTCACTAAAATTCAAAGACATTATAATGTATAACAATACAATATTTATTGTTTCATTAAAAGTTAACATTTTTACTCTACAGTACCGACAGAATCATCCAAATTTGGCTGTTGATCGTTTGGCACCGCATCATCTCAGATCACAGTTGCGTTCATTTTGTCTGCAAGCCTTGATAGACATGGCAAAATGATTGTGAAATGCATTATTTCGCATGATCAGTGTATATTTTAGGACATGCTTTTCATTGTTTTCACCTTTTGCAGTGTTTTGTTAGCACCAGCATCAATGCTAACATTACAGATTATAGTTGCGTGCTAAAATGATCAATGTTCATTTTGAGAGGTGTTTTTATTCATTCATGAGCATTTCTGCATTATAATAAGCCATTTTTGTTGTTTAGGCCCTTGCATCGTTCGTATTGAGGCGCTATGTTAGCCTTTGCATCAGGGCTGACAATCCATCCATCCATCCATTTTCTATGCCTCGTATCCTCATTAGGGTCGCGGGGATATGCTGGAGCCTATCCCAGCAGACTTTGGGTGAGAGGAGGGGTACACCCTGGACGAGTTGCAGCCAATCACAGGGCACATATAGACAAACAAGCATTCACACTCACATTCATACCTATGGACAATTTAGAGTCTCCAATTAACCTAACATGCATGTTTTTGGAACGTGGGAGGAAATCGGAGTACCCGGAGAAAACCCACACACACACGGGGAGAACATGCAAACTCCACACAGAGATTCCACTGACAATACAATACAATACCATTTCATGAGCACTGTTATGGTTCAGTGTTGCATTAAGTAGCGGACATGTGACTTTCTATTGCCTTATAGTTACATTGGTCCAGTTTGTTTTCAATATGATGTAATAACGTCAACATCCACAGTTTTCCCCTTTTAAAACTCAATTTCAGCAGCAGAGGGATTCCTTATGGTGCTGTTCTGCTATTACATTCTTATTTTTCTTTAGCGCAGTGTACTGTATTACAAGCTCTCAAGAGACCTTATTAGCGGCCAAATCAAATCACTATGATGCCTCTGTTCACACTTGTGTGCACTTTTGTTTGGCAAATAATCAGATCTTCCTGACACGAGGTTATGAGCAAAGTCGTTCCTGCATCTGTCTCGCCTTGACCTTTGCACCAGATATAAGCCTAATGTGTGTGTGTGTGTGTGTGTGTGTTGGCTTGATGTTGATGGATGTTGAATAGCATTTTTCGCCCTGCAAATCAAACGATTCCTGGAGCCTTACAGTGGCCGTAGCGTCCTTGCATTTTTTTATGAAAAAAGTTTGGACACCCCTGACGTTGATCGTCCAAACAGGAAGTGGAGTCAAGGCAACTCTTAAACTGCAAGTGAAAAAGAAACCTTGGTTTTGTTAGGCATCACCTGTCGCCACACTAACGGCACATCCGACAGAAAGCTGTTGTTCCTGAGCAGAATGCGTTTGAGTGTGTTTGGAATGACTTTCATTGCTGTGTGCTCGCTTTAGTCACTGCTCCCCTTTCAAAAACATCAATGCATTATATTAAGCAAAATCATTGGCGTTCCTGTTCTGGGGAACAAAACAAACATTTTAAAAAATCCATTAAAAGGTTTATTGTACGCTTGGCGAAAACCATACAAAAACAGAAAGCTGATGTTTACTGGTTTGTCTTTTTTTTTAAGTGGTGGCTACATGCTAAGCTAACTGCAGCTCTACATACTGTAGTAAAGTCACATAAATTATTTATATGTCTTCAGAGAAAATGTTTTGAAAATGTTAGTTTGTGATCATTGTATCCAGAAAAATGTAGGTTAAATATAGTTTCCTTCTAAATGATAGTCGCTATTATAATAGTGTAAATGATACAGTGCCATGCGGTTTGTTTTATTATTTTTTTGTTTTGTTTTGGTCTTTTTATTACGCAATTTCATCATATCTGTGCTGCCTTTAATGAGATATGTGGTATTTTATGGCTGTTGATGTTTGGCAACACCTGATGGACGCAATCATTCATTGAACGCTGAAGGCGTCTAACACGCTTCTGCCTTGGAGACGATGTGTCTGTAATTCATGTCCACCTACAGGTATATTTACGTGATACTTAAGAAATGTTGTGTTTTATACGGCAGTATTGTTCAGTTAAGTATGATAATTGTGATGCTAGTTGTGTCAAGCTTGGAGGCTGCAGGTGCTGTGCTACCTGCACATACAGAATGCTAATGTTTACCTTTTGGTATGTATGAGGTAATATTGCTGTGCATAATGTAGCTGTTGATGCTATGTTTATATTTCTGTGTTACAGTTTTACAGAATAACTTATGAAAGACTTCACAAAAATACAAGAGTGATGAACCTTTTGCGATTATTGGAGGACGTTTAGCTGTTAACAGGCTGTCGAGCTTTGCACAAAGAAACGCACTGCAAGGGCAGTGCAGCATCACTAAGCTAGACCACAACGCCACCCCGTGGTCGTCCTGCGCGCATGCATACAGTACGTTCCTCCAGTTGAAAGGTGACTGAGGAGAAAGGGTCTGCTTCATGGGAAATTTCAATTGAAAAAGCTACCTAATGGATGTCTGGATAAAACCAAAGTTGTGCGTGCAGAGGTAGCTCCTTTTAAAATAAAAATCATGGTTGTGATTAATCATGATTAATCACGAATAGACATGTGATTATCTTTATTAAATCTTTGAATTGATTGACAGCACTAATTATTTATTTTCTCTTTATCAAATTCATTTGATAACGTTGAAAAACGTTGGTGACCCCTGGTCTAGATGAATCCATCATTGCACTCTACTTATGGTTGTTTACACGTGTTCTGCGTTCTGATTGGTTGTAGACCATTGTCAATTAATCACCTTCACGCAGCGCTGCCGTGTTTTGTTTGCGAGCCATCATAGTTGTATAATCAGGGCGCCATCATGGAATACTGTAAATAAATCTTGGGATCATGGAGGACTACGAGGAGGAGTAAAATAGCACAACGGAGCAACATGTTTTAACAAGGATACAAAAATGCACCAGCCAAACGGTGCAAGGCACATCAGAGGAGTGAATATGGTGAGTCACTTAATCATTTCTCGTGTCCCAAGAGATTGATCATTAAAATTCAAACGAAATTTTTACTTTCAGAGAGAAATGTAAGAAAATAGAGTTGCTACTTCACAGATTTCACTTATTGTGGGCTATTTTGGTAACATATCCCCTACGATAAATAAGGGAACACTGTATTTTTTGTTTATTACACTGTCCTCCAAATGATTATTTGGAACTGTGATAATTGGATAATGTCCAAATGATTATTTGGAAGTGGGTTTTCTCCGGGTACTCCGGTTTCCTACCACATTCCAAAAACATGCATGTTAGGTTAATTGGAGACTCTAAATTGTCCATAGGTATGAATGGTTGATTGTCTATATGGCGACCAGTCCAGGGTGTCCCCACCTGTCGCCCGAAGTCAGCTGGGATAGGCTCCAGCATACCCCTGGGACCCTAATGAGGAAAAACGATACAGAAAATGGATGGATGCTATGTTATATGTTATATTTCTTTGAAAAATCAATACAAATTAATTTTTATTGAAATATTTTTGTTTATTTTTGTACTGTGTTTATCCATGTTATTTCTTTTTTGCGTGTTAATTTATTATTAATGTTAGTTATAGTTTTTGGTATGTTAATACGATTTGTCGCCATATTTCCGAGATGTAATTGTTTTTTTATTGATTTGACTTTTTAATGGATCGTATTAATTTATGTATGGCACGTTAATTCTCTCATAGAATCTTCTTCTATGGTTATGAACTCATCCTCATCATCACACAGACACACACTTCAGCGCACACATCACCTCCTGACTGTTCCCCATGGATGCTTCTTTCATCTTTTCCATGTTCTCGCTCTCGCTCTCACACACACACACACACACACACGTGATATTCATTCAATTAGACACGTACGGGGTATACTGCAGAAAGTGTCTCAACAAAGCCGAGCTTTGTGCTCAAATTGCAGCTCAACAACCTGCGTTCCCCAAGCAAAGTGAAACGGTACTGCAAAGGTGGGTACCGGCGTACTTTGCCAAGTCCGGTTCTCGGCTTTGTGCTCAGTGCGCGTTCACATAAAAATGGGCGTTTCTATCATTATGTGGCTCAATGTGGCTCATTCCTATTACGAAGACACGTGTCCTTGTTGGGACATTTTGGCTGGTTCATAGATAAAAATGCGAGTGTGTGTGTTCTTGTCTTTCTCTTCTTGTGTAGCTGGAGTCTTGAAGTTGTTTTTGTGGGGTCATGTGTCCTGTGTCTTTGTGCAGACATTTTGGCTTGCCTTCATACAAATAAAATGCTGCAACGTGTGAGTGTGACATTGTAATGGTGGGGACGTGTATTCTTGTGGGGACATTTGGCTGGTCCACACACAAACCTGCTAGAATACGTGTGTGTGTTTGTGTGTGATGTACAGTATGGAAGCAGATGTTTGAGGGGGAGGCGACATTGCAGTGATGTCACTCCTCAGTCCTCTTCCTGTCTCCCCCTCCCTAATCACATCAAGTTGCTGCCTCCCCCCTTTGCCTGCTCTCAAGCCCACTCCTAATTCCATCAGATCCGGATCCCCACACTGCAGGGGAAGGTCATGTGTGTGTGTGTAGTTTAAACGTGCAGATAAGACAGCAGGTGCGGTAAAATTCATGGCCTCCCTCCCTCTAGCGTTTGACAAATGACTATGTCCGCCCCACGTAGGACGCCGTCCCGCCGCCAACATTGAAGGTGACCTTACAGGCGGTCAGGCGCGGGCTGAGTTCAAAATCACAAAAATCTCAGCGGACACATCAGCAATCGGTGTGTCCAACTACATTCCTTGTGTACACAAATTTACACAACTTGGATTCAGAATGCAGGAAATGTCCTCCAGATGGCGCTGCAGTAAAAAAAAAACAACAAATATTTTATGACATTTTACAATGAATACAGAGTGCGGATGAATAAATAATGTTTGTAATCTAAAGTAGAGTACATTAAAAAAATGTCCAAAAGTACTTTCTACTCCAATAAGACGATAAATAATCACGATAAATGAACTCAACAGGGTCGTATATGAATAATAATGCTAATAGTGTTATTTTTTGGACTAATTTCTCACTTTCGGTCTATGCACTGGCTTCCTGTCGCTCAGAGAACAGACTTTTAAACAACTCTGTTTGTGTACAAGTCTTTTCATGGTCTTGCGCCAAAGTACGTCTCTGACATGTGAGAGGCACATGAAGATTTCGGGCTCTCAGAAGCTCAGCGAGGGGTCCCCTGCGGGTGCTCAGAGTCAGGACTAAACACCGTGAGGCTGCGTTTTAGTTTTATGCTGCCAAAATCTGGAACAGTCTTCCAGAAGATGTGCGACAATCCTCAACTCTGGCAGCGTTCAAATCCAGGTTGAAAACACTTCTATTCTTCTAGTACTTGATCTGCACTCTTCATTTGCCAGTTGCCCATGCAATGCATGCATTTTATAATTAACACAGAGTACTGATTTTAAAGTGACATCAATGATAGTTTCCAATCCATTTTTTATTTACATGTAAAACATACAAAATAGAAGCACAAATAATGAAGTGAGGCAACTATAAAATACAAATCAACAACCACAATGATACAATAATAATATTTGTAATAGGCTCAGACGTGTAATATATGAATAAACTTATCTTATTAGCCTAATAGAGTCATCCTTCGAATTTCACTCTCACGTTTTTTACAAAATATATAAATTAAACCATGCTGTTTTGCGATTGAATAAGGCCCATTGTTAGTAAAAAAATATCCATATTGAAGCAAATTTTACATATTTTATGCTTAAATTCAGCATTTCCAAGCATAAAAAAGGCAAAATGAACAAAAATATCTATACGTGGCATTCAAAAGACGCTGTGAATGATACGATCACACTGCTACACTGGTCACTATTAGAGGACTTTAATCATGTTAAAAAATGTATTTAGAAGGTTGTAAAGACGTGTTCTATGTTGTAACTACGAAAATATTCATTCATAATTAATGAAGAGCCGACTGTGATAAGTGAATTTCCGCAAATTATAAATGGAATATTGTTGTAGTTAGAGCATTGAAAACCTTTTTATGACTTTCTAAATATGTTTTTTTTAACATTATTAGAGCCCTCTAGACATGAAATAACACCCCTATAGTCACCTTTACACTTGTATTACCCAGTATAGTAAACATAATAAGAGTAAATAATCCATTTGAGACATAAATAAAATTTGTGCTCATGTGTGTTGCTATAAATGTGTTCCCTCGGGGAAGAGAGTGAGTGACGGACAGGAACGGACGTCATGGGTTCAGAGTTGAGTTTCAACTTGCCGTGGAGTACGACCGCAACAGTAGCCCGTGTTTTTATTTGGGATTTTTATTTGCGATTATTGTGCCTGTTATGAGATAATTCAAACCTGCAATAAAAGCCTGTTGTTCCGACGACCATGTCTGGTGCTTGTGTGTCTCACCGAAAATTAAAGTATCATTACTGACACCTAGTGACCAGTGTAAAATACTATGTCTCAATCTTTGAATTCATCTTTTGAATGCCTTATATTTGTATTTTTAATTCGTTTAGCCATTTTTATGCTTGGAAATGTTTTAAATAATGATAATGAATAATGATGATTATGGTTTATTAATTCATATATTTTTTTAAAAACCGTGATCGAGTGAAGCTGCGAAATTCAAACCGCAAAGTGGCGAGGGACGACTTTAGTGTTTTGGGTTTTTTTGAGTGATGTATTTTATGATGAACACAAGGATGCGGTTTCCAATCCAATTAGTATCATATTGCATATTGAAAACACCCAAAATAGTAACACAAATATTGAATATAAAAGTAAAAATAATTAATAATCGTGAAGTAACAGCTATAGTGTTGTTTTTGGAGTCATTTCCTCAATTGCCGTAGCTGGCGCTTCTCCCTGTCCTTTCTCTGCTCTGCGTAGCAGCAGACTTCTTCGAACCCCCCCATGGTGCCAAGGAAACGGTCTAACAAATGTGACGGTCGGACTCATAATGATACAGCACTAGTTGTATGCTACAGTAAGATCTGGGGCATAAAGGATTCTTGCCCTGAGAATTCTGCCTAGCAACAAGTGGTTGCTGAATGAATGAAACAAACTTTATGCATGATTTATAATTTTGCTGTTGGAAGAGAAGTGAGTGAATTGGGGGAGGGTAGGTGTGGTAAATGAATGTGTCTTGTGGAGGTGTGACGGGGGCTGATGGAGTTCAGTCCAAAGTGGTGCCGCTGGAGTTGAGCTCTCCGGTTATGAAACCAGCTCTGAAATGGGTGCGCGTGGGTGTCGAGTGCCCGTCAAACACTCGCTTATCTAATTGCTAAAGTGCATCAAATACAATAAAATTTAAGAAAAGGCCACACTGAGTTTTGTGGTTTCCATTCAACTTAGTCTTTGCAGTGGAGGCACAGGAAGTGACCATATTTGTACAACATTGTCTTCAAGTTGTTGTTATGCACGCTGATTTGCATAATGCCATTTCCTTCGCTCTGATTGGTTTATATATGCAAGTAGGCTGCACAGCTGGAAGTTCATTTGTCTCATCATTATCTTAAAACACTTTATATGTCTAAGTCAGCCATGTTTATATTTGCGCCTATATCTTGATCATGTAATGCAGTTTTTCTTTTTTTTGTCCTTTCATGCTTTACCAGGCCTATTCAAATGGTAAAAATAGAAAACAAATTTGTCCAACATGACTCTATAGTGACTAAAATGGTAAAAAAAAAATCAACCATAAAATCAACCAAATTCTGCTAACAAAGTGAAAACATTGTACGTAAATTTGACTTTACATTTGTTAGCTAGCAGGCTACTTCCTGGCTCACCAAATGTGAGATAAGATAACGGAACGGTAACATTTTTGATTCTTGGGTGTGGGAAACGGCTCCATTTTGATTCAAATTAGTAAAACAACAAACAGATGTTTATTTGTTTGTCGTTTATTAACTAGCAGACCACTTCCTGGTTCACGACCTAAGACGTTCTCCATGATTTTGCGGCAGGGAGAACAGTTTAACTGTTACAGTGGAATACAGTGGAACCTTGGTTAGCGTCATTAATTCGTTCCAGAAGGTACAACTCTAACTGAAATGGACGCTAACCGATTCAATTTTTCCCATAGGAAATAATGTAAATTCAATCAATCCATTCCAGAAAGCCAAAACTGTTAACACAAAACACGTTTTTATAGTTTTACAGGTATAGTTTTACATGTGAAATGAATATATATACATATAAATGATGAATGAAAGCGATAAAAGAACATTTAAGATTACTTTTACCTTCACTGAAGTCATGATTCTTGACGTGACTGTTCCCAAAGACACGATGTGGCAGAAAGACATCACATGGACACCACCTTCTTGTTTTGCCATGAGTTATTTCTTGACTTCAGTTGTGTCTCTCACCTCGATTGTTAGGCTTTCGGCGAATGCCGGAACTAGGACCCCAAGATGCGAGAGTTGAGTGGTGTAATGATATTTATTACACACAACGGAAAAAAGATACAAAAGGGGAAAAGCAAGGTAAAAGTCCAACACAAAACACCCGGAATGCTCACGGGGAAAAAGGGCAAGAACTAAGGGAGCTACCAACACACACGGCAGAGGACACTAGCAAAAGGCAAACTCAAAAGCACTGCTGAAAACCAAGCAGGCAGGTTAAACTTAGAGAGGTACTCACACTGCTGGAAAACACGCTAAGCAGGGGTACAGGCACAACAGCAAACAGCAGAGACTAGGCAAGGCAAGTAGTAGCAAAAATGAGAATGCTGGAGAGAGCCGTGGATGACGTGAGTCTGGCAACAATCTGGCGACGAGTGGTGGTGAGCTTGCTGCTTAAGAGTCGCCGCCAGATGGGAGGCAGGTGCGTCAATTAGCTCATGATAGGCAGGAGAGGTGGCAGCAACACAGTGCACAGAACGTGACATCGATAGCCCAAAATGGAGCCAAAGAAAGTTGTAAGTTGTGATAAAGAAGGTGAGAAACACTATTGAATTAAAGAAATAACTCACGACAAAACAGGAAGGTGATGTCCATGTGGTGTCTCTCTGCCACATCATGTCTTTGGGAACAGTCACGCCCTTAATGGAGGTAAATGTAACGTTAAATGTTCATTTATTATTTCATTCATAAAGTTTTACTATTATAGTTTTACATGTATAAAAAATTATAAATGCACATAAATGATGAATGAAATAAAGAATTTAGAATTTTTAGAACTTACAATGTTTTATGTATGTAAAACTATAATTCTGTGTTTTGTGTTAAGAGAGTTGAGAGTCAACAGCTGATGACAACGTAGACAGGCGATATAGATGACTTCCGGTTCGGGTTGCCATTTTGTTAGCAAGCTATGATGCAAGCAAGGGCGTTTGTGATTAAAAAAAAAAATACATTAAATAGATTTTTTTGATGGGGATGTCATACAACTTCATTTCAAAAAATCCAAACTATCCCTTTAAGAACACACTTGGACTCAACATGACAAGACACACGCCGTAATGTACGCTAACCAGAAAATGTATGCAAACTGAGACAAAATTTTGATGTAAATATTTGATGTTAACTTAAAACACGCTAACCGGGACTGAAGCTAACCTAGCTTACACTTTAATTACCTCGAACAAATGGGGAAAAGTCCTGTCAGGATGTATTCATGTTTGTCTACTTGTTTTTTAGCTAAGAGGCTACTTCCTAGTTCAGGGAGAAAATTGTTAGACCAGACTTTACTATTTGCATTGTGGGACAGGGGAAACATTCCGTCTTGACTCAAATGGTCAAAAGACAAACTAAAAATAACGGAGGGACGTATCTTGATTATTTTTTTATTGTTAGCTAGCAGATTTCTTCCTGGTTCACGGAGGGTGACCTAAAATAACAAAACCATACCATTTTTAATTCTTGGGCGGGGAGAACGGTTTGATTGTAATTCAAACAGGAAAAGGTCAAAATCATTTTCCTGAAGCAAAATGCAAAAATAATGTGTTTCTCATAGGAAAATACTTCTTGGTTCATGGAGAATGTCATGAGACGGACTCGCTATTATTTGCATTTTGGAACAGGGGAGCTATTCCGTCTTGACTCTAATGGTGAAAAGAGAAACTAAAAAAATGTGGGGAAAAAAGTGGCAAAAAATAATGGAAGGACGTATTTTTCTTATTTTTCATCCATTTGTTAGCTACCATACTACTTCCTGATTCATGGATGGTGACAAGGCCATACTATTTTTGGTTCTTGGACAGTGACAAAGGTTTAATTGTAACTCGATCTGCAAAAAGATAAAATCATATTATTTAAAATCTAAATTTGTGGAAAGACCATGCTGGTTTGCGTGCTTCCTAGCTACTTTCTGGTTCATGAAGAATATCTAGACAGGGGAACTGTTCCATTTAGTTTCAAATTATGAAAAGAGAAACAAAAAAAAAAAGTATAAAACAATGGAGCTACATAGCCATACCATTTTTGATTCTTCAGTATGTTAGCTAGCCTAGCAAGGTACTTTCTTCGTCATGGAGAATGGCAGTAATTTAATTTTGTGGCGATTTTCATTGAAATGAAATGCATCCTTCCCCCGACAAACTTTCATATCGTTTTATACTAGCACATAAGGATCAAAACAACAGCTATCGCGCTCTGCGCTGCTTGACTAACAAGGCTTTTCAAAGCTCAATGCCACCTCCACTTAGTCCCTCCTTTGCGGCGCCAACATGGCTGTCAATCAACGTAAACATATGTGTGATGACAATGACGCCGCCAAGACCCCCATGTTGGATTCATGACACACTCAGCATGAGATGAAGTGTGTGTTGTCGATGTGCGTTTGTGTGTGTGGTGTTCCACTTTGTTGATGTGTGCAGTGCCTCGGAGGGAACGTGTGTTTCATGTGTGCATCAGTGAGCAGTGCTTGACAGGCACTAACCCGTAAGGGAACGCTTGTCTGCATGTAGGCATGTGTTTTGCGTGAGTGCACCTTTCTGTGTGTGTGTGTGTGTGTGTGTGTTTAAGTTCACATACATACAGTAGATAGTGTACCCAAGAACAGATGCTCCTCAGTGTTTTTACCTTGATTGCACAGCAAATCTTGCAAGCATGTTTACTTTATAGAGCGTGACACTTTTATTATTCTTGTTTGTTCCTGTTGGGTGAAAAATTGGCATGCAACTGTTCACCTTGTACTCAGGGCTCCTGCTTATATGATATTTTTTGACAACTTTATTTACACAAAATGCTCACTTTTTATGGAAGTTGACAGAGCGTTACTCATTTCAACAAAATATTTATTATTGTGGTTGTAGTTAACATGCACTGCATCATATTGAGAGCTGGATTTTGGTTACCAATACTGGTGGAAAATGTGTGTTGTTTTTTTATTATATACTGTCATTTTTTTATTTACTGTGGTGTGAAAAGTGTTTGCCCCCTTCCTGATGTCTTATTTTTTTGCATGTTTGTCACACCTAAATGTTTCAGATCATCAAACAAATTGAAATATTAGTCAATGACAACACAATTGAACACAAACACAAACTGACACTTGTTATTATTAAGAGAGAAAAAAATCCAAACCTACATGGCCTTTTGTGAAATAGTGATTGCCTCCACGTTACAACATAACTTGAGATCTACCCGTCTGGAAAAGCCATTGCTAAAGCTTTGGGACTCCAGCAAACCACAGTGAGAACCATTATCCACAAATGGCAAAAACACAGAACAGTGGTGAACCTTCCCAGGAGTGGCCGGCCAACAAAAATTACTCCAAGAGATCCAATAAACACTGTCTCAGTTTGTTGGAGATACCCACCAATTGCAACAAAAAGTCAACAAAGGAACATACCCCTAGAGCCTGCGAGAGCGGGGGTGCAAGATGGCTTGACAATTGACGACGTGGCTACAGACACAGCAATGAATACAACTACAAGCAAGAACACGGCACATGAAGCAACCACAACAGCAGCGGGACACTAACTTCAGGTGTGCACTTGTGGCTGGGTAAAGATGATATCATTCAGGGGGTTGAGGACCCACCAAGGAAAGAGAGGGTGCTTGAGAGAGCAGAGACAAGGGCCTCGCATTGACCAGTACTTCCTACAAAGCAACCAGTCAAATCAGTCAATTGAAGCACAGCGACAGGACAAAAAACAAAGTTTGCAAAGCATCAGCACCCCTGTCACTGAGGAGGATAATACAAGCACAGGAATGCCGGTGGAGGAACCCTCCCAGACACAGAAACCTCCCAAGGAGGATAAGATCAAAGTGAGACCAAGAGTGAACTGGCCCAAAGCTGTTGAAAAGAGCGAGTGGGAAACAGTCAACAATGATGTGATAAAAATCCTGGAACAACAAGGGGGCACATCAGAGAAAAAGCTGGACATAATTTACCAGTATGGAAACAAACGCTTTGGAGTGAACATAGGCAAAATCAATAAAGCAACACCAATACCAGCTAAATCCAGTAGACAGCAAGACATCAAAAAGATTGATCGGACAGAGAAGGCAGCTGAGAAAGCAGTGGAAGAAGGCCTCTGATGCAGCCAGAGATGGTGTCACACTACTCCAGAGAGACATAAAATCTTCGTTGCTGACACTAGGAAGGAACACACAAGAACATGGTTCTATAAAGACCCCTTCAAGTTTGTCAAGGATATCTTTGCTAAGGAAAAAAGCGAAACCCTGAAAACTCCAAAGCAAAAACTGGAAGAACATCTGGGACAAGCCACTAGTCATCCCACATGATATCCTACTTATTCCACCTCCTGAATTCCATCTGGAGCCTGGCCCTCCAAAATGGAAGGAAGAACCTAGTACAGCACGCAAGATCGGCATCAGCCCCTGGAGTGCCGTAAAGGCTGTATAGGAACACACCACATTTTCTACGCTACCTGTGGAGGCTCATGAGGATCGCATGGCAAAAGGGAATAATGCACTTTATGTTCCCCTTCACTAAAAGTGGTCAACATCATAGAGAAGAGGCCTACAAACGAAAGCAACTGCGGTACACAGATCTGGCAGCAGATGCACAACAATGAGGATGGAAGGCCAAGGTCTATCCAGCTGAAGTAGGATCCAGAGGTTTTTGTGGCTTCCTCTACCATCAGGCTCAAAGCGGCCGAAAGAAGCAGCCAGTGGCTATGGATCAAGTGGAAGGACCCATGCTGGTCTCAAAGTAGTTGCCGATAAGCTCTCTGGAGGTGTCATGGGCCTATCAGTGGGCCTATCATCGGAACAGCAATGAAGGAGGCTGCCCACCTGATGACCCTAATGAAATTTGAAACCCAAACCCCCTCTTTCCTGCTCTTACCCAATTAGGGTAACGACCCAGTGGGCAGGGCAGTTTTTGGTCCCACGTTGGGATCTCACGGCCTGGAGGCGAGTTCAGATGTAATTATTACACTGTCTAGACTTTTGGAGGCGCTGGCCGAGATAAAATATTAGAATGATTTTATTTTGAGGAAGTGATCAAGTTTATTTGTAGTTGGAAACATAATTAAGTTGTTTTTGCTCACTTTTTTGTCTCTCGTACGAGGTTCTGCTTTTTTCCTACAGTATCTGTTACAACATCATATGTAAATAATATGCAAATTAGTCGATTACATCATCTCGCGACTTCTGGCAACTTCTAGGACAGCCAATGGCTACTTGTCTTACTGAGGAGTTGGCAGCAGTGACGGTGGCATGACCTTAAAAAGGTGGTTCTGTCAGGGTTTGGCCCAGGGCCGGAACTAGGATCCCAGGATCCCAGGATGCGAGAGCCAGCAGAGAGTGTAATAATATTTATTACACAAAACAAGGCAAGACTACAAACAGAGTACAACAAAAAGTAAAAGTACAACTAAGAAAAGTACAACTAAGAAAAAGTGCAACAGAAAATCACCCGGAGAAACGCAGAAAAAACACTCGGCTAAACAGAAGGAGCTGCCAAAAAAGGAGAGGTAGAACGGCAACACTAAGTCTATGCTAACAAGAAAACACTAGCGGTACAAGGCAGGCTAGGAACACAAACCAACCCACTGCAGCAGGCAAGTGTGGGAAGAATAACAAAAGGCGCAGCGTAAGGCTGGAACAAGATGCTGAGGAAAGCAACTGGTTCAGGTGCAGGTACAGGTGCGAAGGAGTAGAGCCTGAGTTGGTCGGAAGGTACACAACAATCTAGCACCACGCTACAGGAGCTTGCTGCTTATCAAGAGCGTCCCTCAATGAGCTGCAGGTGTGCCAATTAGGAGCTTGGTGGTAGGAGGTGCGCTGCAACACCAACTCCACCAAATCTAACGCACTGCATTTATTGTTTATTTTTTGTAATGTAAAGGGGCGCAGGTGTTCTGGTTTATCCGCCTATCATATAAACTATTTTGTGCAAGATGTTCTTTGTAGGGGAAAATGTCTCTCTCATCTGCTGAGAGATGACAGTTGGGTTTGTTTAATGGGTGCCAAGTTCTTTTCAGCATTGGCATCTGCTCAGCATTGGCATCTGCAGAGTTGCAAAATGGTGATTTTTTTTGTTGTTTTTTTTTTTTTTCCAAGATGATTTGCCGTTCACCTGTCATGGAGACACCTTTTTAAGAAAGTACGGTAGTAGTAGGCTTTTATACGCTGCTAAAGTAAGACAATAAATGATGCACAAATGTTGACATTGTTGTATCTCTTTAGGTTAAACATGGTGGACCTCTAGTGCTGCTGACTTTGCAGGCGGCCAGTAACTCCTCCGAGACCGAAGGAGGGATGCGGCCGATCTTTAGAAGGCTGTGTTTTACTTTCATGCCTTATACATTTTTAAACACCTCTTGCAATGGGTGTGAGAGCCCCCGGGCTGCTGGAATGTTCTCGCCTGTGTGACACCATCAAGCTCGTTGTGCAGAATACAGAAGTAGCATGTTCACTATTCATGTAATGCGTCACACAGTCCTGTTTCCCCCCCTCCCCAGTCCCACTGAGACGCTGTAGTTATTCTACATACATGCTCTTTGTGTTGTACTTGATAAAATCACTGCGCTCCACCCAGGTGGGCCGATGCATCAATGTTAATAGGAGTTTTCATTTTTGTTATTGTTATGTTAAACATTAAGTGGTGTGTCCTGCTTAGGTGCTGTAAAAAGTTGAGTATTTAGCAGTGATCTCAGCCTTCATCACATTTGAGTAATTGATGAATGGTGCATCCCAGAAAGCTGGGACATTTCCGATTTAATATAATACAATGGCACAAGGGCACATGGTACTTTAAAGTCCAAATATTATACTTTAAATGTTCCCTATTATGCAACAGTGACATTTTAATGATGTTCCGACAGTAATGTGCCCATAGAGCCTATTTATGAGCACCAAAGGTGAAAAATATCTATTCTCTCCCTCACTGCTTCACTTTTGCGGGAAGGGTTTTTGCTCGCTTTTGAAGTTCAATAAAAACCCTTTCAATAGAAACCCTAGCTAGATGTTCACTGCTTTGTAAAAAAAAGTTTTTTAAAGGCTTCGATACACATCTTAAAACCAAGCCTTGCCAAGTATTTGTCAGTTGGTTACATACGTCGGAGCTGTAAGTTTGATCATTGAGTTCTTCTCCAGTGACTAGGCTAACCTAGCATGACGTTGCAGTTAAAATGTGAGTGTAATGGTAGCATCTTAGCTGACATAGCTATGCTAGTGTTGCTAACATTTGTGTCTTACTGTCTCGTCTCCTTAATCTTGCGTTGTTGTATGTGATATATGGCTTTTATTACATTGGGCAAGTGCAGAGTTACAGTGTATATGGAAAAAGTGGATAAAGTGCACAATAGCGCTTCATGGAGACAAACACACCTCATTAAAGTTACACACACGCAAAACGGCGTGCTACCCATGAGGCTTACTAAAAGCGCTGTGAAACTGTCTAAATGTCAGCATCAAGGCTACATTTTGGACAACACTCTTCTAATACTAATAAGTAGTAGGTAGTTGGCATCTAGGCGCCAGGGGCATGTTTGTTTTCTTACTTGATATACATGTTATATAACAGCAATACATGATCTATTTTACTACTGTGTTCAGGATGAAAACAAATGGCTGCCACTCACAGTGAAGGAGAAACATCAAGGCAAGGTCTCCTGAGGACACAAATCCAATTATAATGCTCATAAAACACCTCAAGGCTTTGGCTGCTTGTTATTTCTCAACGACCTTCTTTTCATCTGACAAGAATTTCTATCAGTTTCTTTCATTAATAGTGTAAGGCAGGTGTCGCCGACGTGTTGATCGCGATCGACCAGTCAATTTTTGCCGGTCGCTCATTGGGCTCTTTGTCAGAGTTTGGCGTGTGGAGTCAGCTCTGTGAGTAAACTGCACCTCTGGCTTGACTGTTGCCCGAGAGCGATGGTGGTGGTTGATACGTTTCAACAGTCAGCTTTAACATCCGTGTCGTCGCAGCGCAAATATTTTTCTGGAGGTGCACGTCACGCAACCCTTGTTGCTTGTGGGTCAAGGTGAGCCGGTGTGCTGTGCCCTGGCCCCTCTGGCCGAGATTTGGGTACTGGGCTCAGGGCAGGGGGGAGCAGCAAGGCCTATGGGTGTGTTCAGTGATCAAAATGCGTGCCTTATTGGTCACTCTACGGGAGGGGAGGGCACTGATGTGATAAGGCATTTATTTTTCCTAATATTTCCAGAATCTACCGGAATAGTCCCAAAGATCAGCTGGTCGATTGGTTGGTGACCCCTGGTGTAAGGTGTCCGAATTTTGTCACATGAGCGTAAATTACATTTGTGGCGCCCCCTATCAGCTGTGGTCACAATGCTTCGTAACACATGCTAGCATACTAAACAAATTGTCAATGACTTATGGACAAGTCCTTGCAAAGGCGTTTTGCTTGATGGCGGCCATATTTTTCAACCAATCTTGCTGAAATTATAGATACATGTGCTTGTCAAGCCCCTTAAGATGTGCACGCAATTTCATAATGGTTGGGCAAAACACACTAAAGTTACAGTGGTTGTTTGTAGAGCTGTGTGAAAAATGCCAAGTCAGTCTGACTTATGGGGTTTAATAACAGCACCATAATGTGGTTGTCAGAAAAATAATAGCACAGGCAACACAGTAGGGGCTCATGGTTAGACAAAGTTGAAACTTTTTATGTGGAGTGAATTAGGAGTAGAAGAGTTTTACAATCATTAGACGAATGGTCAGTGACTTACAGGCAATTCGTTGCTAAGCCCCAAAGATGTCCTGCTTGATGGCGGCCATGTTTTTCAAGCAATCTTGCTAAAGTTTTACATACAGCCACTTATGATGTGTACCCAATTTATACTGATTGGACTAAACACACGAAAGTTACGGTGAGTGTTTTGTAGAGTTGTGTGAAAAATGTCAAGTCAATACGATTTATGGGGTTCAAACTTTGGGGTTTAATAACAGCACCACCATATGTTGTATTTGTCGGAAAAATACTAGCATTGGCAACACAGTAGAGGTTCATGTTTTGACTCATTTTCACCTTTTTGAGTGGAGCTGTTCAGGAGTAGAAACGTTTTTTTTCACGTGACTGTATATGCAAGGGAAGTCTCCAGTGTCTAGTGTCCTAGTAGTTACCATTGCAGATCGAATTAAGTAATCAAATCAATCAAGTAATCAAATGTACAAGTTTCACCAGCTGATGGAGCACCAGCTTGTACTTCACAGAGCTCGCAATCCGATTACGTCTGTCCCCAAACGCAATTTGTCTGCAGCTAATGAAAATAAATGTAAAGCCTCTCCGCCACCTTGTTTGTTAGCAGTAAACATGCAGACTGCCGCCAAAGTACACTGCTAATGACGCTTTTGGAGTTTGAAAAACATTGATCCCATTATTATTATTATTATTATTATTATTATTATTAATGGAAAGGTCAATGCATGTTGTCGCCGATCAGTGTCTCAATGCTCAGATCAATACGTCTTGACCATCCCATCAATGCTACAGTAGTGGAGATGTGTTCATCTTTTACATCAAGGCACTCACGCTGTGAGCAGAGCTCTTTTTCTGGTTTTTTTGTGTGCTTTCTTTTGGAAAACAGTGAAGACTAGAAGATGATTTATAAGGTTGCTGGTAATAGCTTTGTAGCCTCATTAGCCTACATTGGAATTATAGCATTTTTCTTTTTGATCCACAATACACTCCAGATCAAAATTTTAAGACCAGTTGAAAAATTGCAAGAATTTGCATTTTGCACTGTTGGATCTTACGGAGGTTTTAAGGGGAGCTTCAAAATGCTTCAGAATGCAAAAAGAAGAAATGGGAGTAAGACAAAAAAACATTTTGAGTGACTCATTTGTTGCGAACAAGTATTAAACTGAAATAGGCTGTTCATCAGCTGATCAAGAGTCAAAGACCATAGCTAAAAAAAAAAAAAAAACATAAATCAGAAACAAAATGAAAAAAGGACTCAGTAATAGCGGTGGGTGATACAGTATATCTATAGTAATAATATACTGATATTTCCTTCCACAATATGAAAAACAAGCATATCGTTCATATCAATATAGACTGGATTTGTAACTCTTGACGCGTAGGTCTCACTCATCATTCTACACTGTATGAGCGCCACTGAGTTTGGTCTCTTACTCCGCCCCTTACGTGCATGAAGGAGGAGAGAGGAGGAGCAGAGCAGAAGTCCCGCTCAGTTGTCAATAAACATGAAGGAAACGACAACGTCTGCGGTGGTGGAACGGGTCAAAAGAAAAAGCAGTGGCTCAGTAATTTGGAGGTACAGTACTTCGAAAAAGTGACTGTCAGGTGAGGAAGCGCTAAAATCTTTTTCACCACCTTAAAACTTGGCACAAACAGTACGAGTGTCAACTTCACAAAACGAAGCTCATAGCTTCTTTTTCCTGTTGCGTTCCTCATGAAAGGAAAAGAACAAAGTGGTGCGCTATTACTAGGCGAGGGCCTTCAGTCATGAGGGACGCCCCTTGCAACATCTCCACATAGCCAGCTGCCGTTTGACGCGCCTACACAACCTGAAGCTCCATTGTTCCACTGAAGAAAAAAGCACCCCAGATTATGATGGCGCCCCCTCCACTGTGCCGTGTGGAAAACATCTCCCTGCGGGATGTCCTTATCATGCCAGTAACGTTGGAAGCTACCAGGACTGTCATTGTTACATTTGTACAGCTTTATTCTCATCAGAGAATAAAGCTTTCCTCCACCTTTCAATGTCCCATGTTTGATGCTGTCAGTAAGGTCATCAAACCTTACCTTTATGCATTCCCACATAGTATCAGCATTTGGGACCAAATATGAGGTGGAAGAAAAAGGGGGAAAATACAGTATAGTAGTCTATCTGCGCAGCGCGGGAGAAAGTTAGATGGTGTGTTCGAGGACTGTTGAACAAAGTGGGACATCTTGCCGCTTGCATTAAACGTGCAAAAGTGGGGGATTTCTAACTGAATATTATTATTTGAATAATAAAATGGCCCATATTACACAACATTGATATCCCTTTACATACATTTTGATGTAGTTATTTACACATAATTTTTGTGTTTCTTTTTTTATCATTGCCCCTGAATGTTTCAGTAGTTGGGGACCTCTGCCTTACAACATGCTTGGGGATATGATGTGCTCTTTTACACATTAGGAGAGTAGGAGGGTATGCTGGTAATAATATTACAATAGAGTAATAATATATCAAGAAAAAATTCAAGAAGACAGTATGATATTAACACAGTCAAAATATTTCAAGAATAAAGGCAAATACATTGCGAATGAACGAGAATAAAGCAGTAATTTTGCAAAAATATAAGTCATTATATTTTGAGATTCAAATCATAATATTACAAGAATGGAGTGAAAAAAGGTGAATAAAGCCTGTAATTGTAACTCGAAAAAACAAACCAAAAACTACTCAACCCTAAAATTCACTTACCTCCTTACCGATAAAACTATATGTTCCTGCAAAGATTTAAAATCCATTGAATTCTCTATGGAGTTCTGTATGAATCAAGCACGGTATTATTCCTTCATAAGTACTTATATGTTTTCTGTACAAAAAGATGGTGAATTCTCGTGCCATACGGCAGCGGTGTAACCCAGCAGGTCTTCAATGTCAAAGGTGTCCGGCTAGCCTCTCAGCAGCTTTGCAGGACCACTTCCTGTATGATAGCACCCTAGTTTATTTTCCATCCCAATCTTTTATGACGCTGATATTTTTCGCTCAGTTAATTCAAGGCTGGGCTGACTCTGCCTTTGAGTCCACATGGGCCTTGACTTGCTTGTTTCAAGGTTAGGCTGCACTGGAGTCCACCCTAAATAACATGACTTTATTATTACTATTATTACGGAGCTGCATCAGTTTAACTAGACCATAAATTACCATGCACATTGTCTTATATTGCTTCCTGTCTAGCACGGGAGAGTGGTAGCACTTTCTGTGAATATTTAGCATTATCTTTGATGGGATTTTCCATTTTTAGCCATCAGTGAGCCCTTAAAATAAGGCGGCATTAGCCTTGAAGTGACTCAGCTTGCCGCTCATCAGTATTCGGTGGAATACACTCCATAAGGCTCTCCACGCTCCAAATTAGCATGGCGGCGAAACAGGTACATGAAATTGTTCCTCACAGTTTGCGTCCCCTGTGACAAATCAATATTCCGCTGCGAAATGCAAGCCTGCGTTAGATAACAACCCTTAAGAAAATTTAGACTTGTCATCTCTGTTACATAAATTAGCTTTTTGTGTCCAGTAATGTCCACTTTAAACACACATTTGATCCCACATTTATCTTAACATAAACAAATGTAGGCTTTTGTGTTGAGATCTCAATTTGGACTACTGCTCTTCTATTTTCAATTTTAATATTTGTCCAACAGATGATACTACATTTTCCCATTCACAGCATGAGGCAAAATGTCTCAACATTGACTGTTTTCTCCTCGGGTGCCCTGCAATTGAAGTTCAATCAAGTATTTTGAAAATATTCACCTTTAAAGTGATTAAGAAAGTTAAATTGAACTAATATTTGTATGTATATTTATTGTTTAAAGTGGAAAAAATATGAATATATGATATTTTTACAGCAATTTTTGTGAATCTGACCTTGCGTGTGAGTGTGAGTTTGAACACGGTAGAAAAATAATGCCTGAACACGAATGTTGCTGCCAATCACTGACCTGTAATCACAATAAGCAAATATTCCTTGGAATATATTTTATGAACATAATTAGAGGTTTTTGTGATTTCCAGTACATTTTAGAGGCAAGGAAAGTAGCTTTTAAGTGTGTAGCACAACAATGTACTCTTCCATGTTGCTGTAAATGATAGAATCGCATTGTACATGCCAGTTGTCATGTCATGCAAACATGCCAAGCACACAATTACCTCACACTTCAACAGAACCAGATGGTGTACAATCTTTCCACTGTGTACAGTGTGAGCATAAAAAAACTTACATTTTTTATCCTGGGGACAAGCCAGCTGCCTATACTATCATGTTGTGTCATAGAAACACACCATCTCTCACTCACTCAAATGAAGGGCATTTGGACATCCAAGCCGCTCTCCGCCTCATCGTCATCTTCCTCCTGCTTCTTCTTCTTCCACTGTAATGAGACTGTTTGATGTCACGCTGATGTGAGTGGATGACTCCCACCAAAACATATTACATATTGTCTCAGAAGGTCACCCAGGCAGCCGGAGGTCGTTTTTTTAATGCTACTTCAACTTCTATTACTGTAAGTCCTACTTTCACTGCTTTAGCTTGATCTCCATCGGACACAACATTAGGCACACCTGCTCCATGGAGCTGGCTGACATAACTTTAAAGCTCACTATTCATTGGAAAGTTTTATTTAATGATGTGTTTATTAATGTCATTGGAGTCTGCAGCAGTGCAGACTGGTGGCCAGCCAATCACAGAGCACATATAGACAAACAAGCATTCACACTCACATTCATACCTGTGGGCCGCACGGTGGTCTAGTGGTTAGCACGTTGGCCAATACAGGAACAGCCTGGAGATCGGGAAGATCTGGGTTCGATTCTCCCCTGGGCATTTTTGTGTGGAGTTTGCATATTCTCCCCGTGTGCGCGTGGGTTTTCTCCGGGCACTCCGGCTTCCTCCCACATTCCCAAAAACATGCAGGTAATTGGCGACTCTAAATTGCCCATAGGTATGAATGTGAGTGTGAATGGTTGTTTGTGTATATGTGCCCTGCAATTGGCTGGCGACCAGTCCAGGGTGTACCCCGCCTGTCGCCCGAAGTCAGCTGGGATAGGCTCCAGCATGCCCCCGCGACCCTAATGAGGAAGAAGCGGTATAGAAAATGGATGGATTCATACCTATGGACAATTTAGAGTCTCCAATTAACCTAACATGCATGTTTTTGGAATGTGGGAGGAGACCGGAGTACCCGGAGAAAAACCCACACACACACGGGGAGAACATGCACACTCCACACAGAAATGCCCAATGGAGATTCAAACCCAGGTCTTCCTGATCTCCAGACTGTTACTGTGTTGGCCAACATGCTAACCACTAGACCACCGTGCAGCCCGCTTATGTAGTACTTTTCAAAATACTGAAATTTTGATTTTCAGTGTACTCAAACTTTGATTATGTACTGCTTGTCAAAGTGCTAAAAGTTTGATTATGTAGGGCTTTTCAAAGTACTCTAAGATGCTGAATAATAAAATATGTTCATATAAAGCTCGTCAACGTATTGAAATTGTGTTTGTATAGTGCTTGTCGAAGTATTCAAATTGTATGTACAGTATATTGCGCTTGCCAACGTACAGTACGTAAAGACACTTAATACATTTTATTTCTATTTGTTCAAAGAGCTTAATAAAGTTTCATTATAATACACTGAGTTCATACAGAATGTACTGTATATACAGTATGTGGTGTTTGTCAATGGTGGCCATTTAATGGCAAACGTTGCGAAGCGGCGGGTGACACGAGTAGCCAAAGAGCATGTTCCTCGCTAATGGTGTTGTTTCCTGACCTCTCACCTCTACATGATCTCTTTCTGCACGTGTCACAGATGGTGCCTGTACTGCATGTGTGCCCCACCACTAAAAGTCCACTTTAGCATTTAATACTATATATCAAAGAAATCACACACAACAAATGACTTCAGTGTGGTTTCACTGCCGTGCAGCAAGTGCATAAACTTAATTAGACATATCACAGTGCAAGGGTGCTGCATTTGTGTGGTAATGTTTTGTTTCTGTTTAATACTGCAACAGATGCTATGGTGATGTTTTGTGTTTGCGGGGAAAGATAATGAATGACGAGCGGGGAATGTTGGTGTTGTCCTCCACAAATGAGGAGGAGGATGAGCCTCGCTGCTGTAATTGCAGTTGTCTGAATGAATTCTGCGGGGACTGGCTAGGTAAATAATGGCGAGCTAATTGATTGGAACTACTCCAGTCAATTAACTGCAAGCAGTATAGTACACCTTTGAGGTCACTGCCATCGCTGTGAGAGGAAAGCGGGCCACAGAAGGCAAAAAATAGCACATTTGTGTTATTTTGCAAGTGGTAAGGAGGTGTAAATATGAAGTGGATCTTAGAAGAAGCCTCCAGAAGGACGCAACATGGACTCAACAAGAGTTTCTTTGCTCAGCTGCTGCCTTTTTTTAATCGGTCATTTCTCGTCTGGCAGACGAATGCTTGCAGCCAAAAAAGCTTCACAGTTAATTAAAGGCTTCATTAACTCTCACAGTACATTCACACCAACAGACGGATTGTTGCAATGTGAGCAACTCTTTCACCATTGACATGGATTTTAAAGATTTGTGTTTTGTTTCATACGGGTGCATTGTGTAGCAGAAGATGACGCGCTATCCTGTAGTGACCACATGTGGCAGCAGAGGGCGCCATAGAAACAAACCCTTATAAGTACAGCAGTTGGCTAAAGCTAAAGCAGCCTAAAGAAAGCCTGCATATTCAAATGATATACAAGTATAATACTCCAGTTGAAAACAATGATACAAAAATATTTTGTTTCCTATTCAACGCAGAACCAATAAATTAAAACTATAATGAAAATTGAATTATGTAAACTTATTGGACACATTGTGTCGATACCAGCTAATGAAATTTGATACATGAGCGGAATACATTTTAAATAATACAAAAATAAAATAGAAAATGTCATCATAAATCAATAAAATCACTAACAAAAATAAGCATAATCATATACAGTTATGGGCCACTTTATTAAGTTCACCCTAAAAAACAAAAGCAGTATAAAAAAACCACCTAAAAATAAAAATAAAAGCTAATTAGATCAAATGCAAAAAATATATATCTTGTACCTGTATATGTACAAATATTTATTTAATCATAAAAGCAGAGTAAAAATGTAAAAAGGCAGCATAGTTGTATACATTCAAATTTACACTTTGGAAGGTATACCCAAAGTAAGAATTATAGAAAAAATATATGTGTATTATAAAAATTGTATTAACTAAAATTTCTTCATTTTTCTACAAGATCAAAACTACTAGGGGTGTCACGGTTCACATGGATGTATTGAACCGTTTCAGTTCGGTTCGATCCACTTGCGTACCGTTTCGCTTATATTTTATGCTATTTTTCTCATCTATCTAAGCGCCTCACGCGGAACTAAAGTCCTGTGGTCGAGTTTCCGGACACAACTGACTGAGGGGGAAGAATGCTAGTAGCTAGTAGCGTGACAAATGGCATCACGGCAAATGCAAGCGAGAAGCCTGAGCTGGAAGACCCTCCCATCTCACTACGGTCTCCTGTTTGGGACCACTTTGGCTTCCCTGTTAAAATTACGGATGGACAAAGGCAAGTGGATAAATCCAAAGTTGTGTGTCAACATTGTTCCATGGATATTGGGTATGCTGCAGGAAACACGTCTAACATGTTAGCGTACTTAAAGCCGCATCATTCCGCAGTGAATGTTACATCAACAAGAAAGAAAACCAGCTTAGTGCAAACACCGATAACTTCAGCATATAAACAACCTCTAGCAAGCAACTCTGACCGGGCCAAAGCAGTAACACATGGGAGTTTTTATAGCCACGATATTACGACCATATTCAATTGTTGAGAGCGCTGGCTTTAAGTACAGTCATGGAAAAAATGATTAGACCACCATTGTTTCTTCAGTTTCTTGTTCATTTTATTGCCTGATACAACTAAAAGTACCTTTGTTTGGACGAATACAACAAAAATAGCTCAAAAGAGTTACATGTTTTCTATACACTTACAGGATGCTTTCTTAGGTTGAAATAATTCTATATAAAATAATAATAAACTGTACTAACAGCTCTGATTTTCTATATATTTTGGCCATCTCATGTAGCTAAGTCTCAAATATGCAGTACAGCTCTAAAGTACTACAATAATGCACGTATTGTTAAAATGAAGGTTTTTCTACAGATCTTGAATTGGCTCTCATTAGATTGTGATTGGATCATATTCCTTTACTGGAAAAAGCTGGAAAGTAAATAATGAATGGTGTAATGGATATAATGTCTGTCTAGAAGGGATGTCTCTTCCTTGAAGTAGAATGGAATACAGCAAGGTAAGTGCAGGTTAAAGCATAGAAATGTTGCATTTGAAGAAGCTTTTATTTGTCCTCCATGTAGTCGTTTCATTGTTTCATGCCAGGCCTTCAGGAGCCGCGGGCTATAAAACATGTTGTTTATCAACTTTAGCGCGCATTAAAAAGACCGCACGTACTTGCCTGTCACAGCAGCACATGCTGGCTAAAATCTTTGTGTAACCAATTGGCTAATCACAAAAATAAAAAAAACACCACATAGAGTCATACCTCAAAATAAAGGCATTGATGAGTGCTTTGCTTATACAGTGGAACCTTGGTTAGCGTCATGAATTCGTTCCAGAAGGTCCGACTCTAACCGAAACAGACGTTAAGCAAATCAAATTTTCCTATAAGAAATAATGTAAATCCAATTCATTAGTTCAAGGCAGCCAAAAATGTTTTTATAGTTTTACAATTATAGTTTGACATGCAGAAAATAATTGGAAATGCATATAAATACATATAAATGATGAATAGGAATAAATGAACATTCAAGGTTACTTTTCCATGAGTGTTCCCAAAGACACGATGTGGCAGCGAGATCAACCACTACAATCTTCCTGTTTTGACATGAGTTGTTTCTTGAATTCAATGGTGTTTCTAACCCCAGTAACCCACAGCAGAGCCAAATAAAGTCGCGAGTGCCAGCATTTTGACAAAAACGGTGACAAATACTATTGAATTCAAGAAATAACTCATGGGGAAACAGGAAGATGGTGTCCTTGTGATGTCTCCCTGCCACATCGTGTCTTTGGGAACAGTCACATCCTCAATGAAGGTAAAACACCTCACCAGGGAGGCGTCCGGGAGGCATCCGGACTAGATGTCCAAGCCACCTCAGCTGGCTCCTCTCCATGTGAAGGAGCAGCGGCTCTACTCTGAGTCCCTCACGGATGACCAAGCTCCTCACCCTGTCTCTGAGGGTAGGAGGAAACTAATTTCAGCCGCTTGTATCCGCGATCTTGTTCTTGACCATAGGTGAGGGTGGGAACATAGATCGATCAGTAAATTGAGAGCTTTGCCTTCCGGCTCAGCTGTCTCTTCACCACAATAGTCCAGTACAGCGACCTCATTACTGCAGACACTGCGCCGACTAGCCTGTCGATCTCACGATCCAACCTTCCCTCACTCGTGAACAAGACCCCGAGATACTTGAACTCCTCCACCTGGGGCAGTACCCCATTCCCAACCCGGAGGGTACAATCCACCCTTTTCCAAATGAGAACCGTGGCCTCGGATTTGGAGTTGCTGAGTCTCATCCCAGAAGCTTCACACTCAGATGCAAACCGTCCCAGTAAACACTGAAGGTCACAGCCCGATGAGGTCATCAGGACCACATGCAAATAGCAGAGACGAGATCCTAAGGCCACCGAACTGGACTCCCTTGACGCCTTGGCTGCACCTACAAATTCTGTCCATGAAAATTATGAAGCCATTTTTGGTGACAAAGGGCAGCCTTGGCGGAGGCCAACATTCGCCAGAATGTTCTATTCTATTCTATTCTATTTCACTTAGTATTATTATTGTTATTATATTGTACATTATTGTTGGTTTTGACCTTCAAATATCACAATGTGCAATATCTTCAGGTCTATACAAATATTCTATATTTATGGTCTCGTTCCCTCCTGTGTATGACAATTGAGGAGATGACAGTTATGCAGAAAAGGATCTCCAGCTTGATTGTGCCCTAGAAAACGAGAACGTTTGAATATTAACCGGGGCAGGAACAAATCTATATTCTGTAGCTGCCGTTTGATGGTATTGCAAATGATCCCAGATGGTATTTTGCAGCGGGTGTGTTAACTTTGAGATGTAAATAGTAGGATGATGCATTTACATGGAAAGACCGCAAGGCCATTAAGGCCAGTAAAGCTTTTACTTCCTGTTCAAGGTTGTCACATATTCATACTTACGGATTTTTGTCCAATACTGCAACGTTAAAAATGGTTTAGTCAGTGAGAGAAGGTCTCATTTGTATTGATGCTTGTAGCAGAGCTGCTGTTATGTGAGGGGGAGGAGAATACTGCACATAAAAATGCAACCACAGACAAGTGTCCTCTTTCTCATGCAAATGCCTGTCACTAAAAGTCACCAAAAACCTTGTGATATTCAAACTCATGAGTTTATTAGCGTGAACTGAATATTTATGCTGTAGATGGCACAGTCCTCCTGCCATACAGAAGATCTTTGACTGCCGTTTTCGCAACACAATCTTAAAAACAGCTGATAATATATTATATATCACATTGTTCCGTGAATAATGGCATTTAAAAAAAACTAAAAATGTACATATTATATACATTAAAATAAATACATAACATTTTAAATAAGAACTATACATAAATAAATAGAATTTTATAGATTTTTTCTTTACTTTTTTACTTAATCTTTATTTATATAGCCCACATACCACAACCCACAGATGACCAAAGTGCTGTAAAGCAACACATATTGATGATGATAATAATAATAATAATAATAATAATAATAATAATAATAATAATAATAATAATAATAATAATAATAATAATATATACAGTAGGTTATATCAAGCAAGGTAAAATAATTGAGACAGTCAAATGCAGAAAAAATGATACTAATGAAATATTTATAATAACATTTTGATGAAAAATATTGTACAAATGACTGAAAAATGCATGGCAGTCGACATCCACCATGTATCTCACGGGGCATTTCCTACATTAGTTATTTGTTTGTTACTATTTATGTTATTGTTTTGTTCATATAATACATTTTTTGGGGAGGGGAAAATATTAGTCAGTACGATGCAGTGCAGTTTCATGATGTACATTTGCATGTGGGATGAATCCATGGTGGGGAATGACAGCGTTAGAGTAAGACAATAGTGCATTCGCACACATCATGGATCTATAGGGAATGTTTTATTCCATGTTACAGGCGTGTAATGCTTCCCTGGCTTCAGTCAACATGCAGCCAACCTGATTACACAGCCTGTCACTCCATTACAGAGTGACACAATCTCATTACGTCTCCCTTCTTGATGCCCTAATTAGTTTTTTTTTTTCAGTCCAGCACAGAACACTACATTTGAACGGTTGAAATGTTTAAAGCACACACTGCAATATTTATGATGGCTTGTGTCCAATAAATATTTGATCCTTCTTTCAATAAGCGAGAACCATGGACGACTTCCCGAGATCATATTTGTGTCTTTTTAAGGCACAAGACAAACAGGATGTCATAATTATTTAAACTCAACTCTTATGAATGGGTGACCTGGAATATAGCAAGGTTTAAGGCCCTACTGGAAATGAAAATAAAATGAACAAAGGAGGATACACTTTTGTCATCTGCGACTATTTTTTTCCATTTAGTGCTTATTAGATTGTGCTGGGGTACCTAATGAAGTCCAAGCCCAATGATGCTACAGTGTAGCTAAGGACAACTCTTCTGAAGTTTTGTTTTCTTTTTTCCACAACCTCTTCAAGTATGGTTGTACAATAAAGCACAATGGTAAAAACATAAATAAAAATAATTGTACATAAAATAAGAAACTAGGATGCCTGGGGGGCAGACGCTGTTGTCATCTGCGACTATGTGTTTGTCGTGGTTTTTTAGCTCCTTACATTGTGCAGGAGTATCTAATAAAGAAGCAATGTCTTTTTTATTTGTTTTACTGTTTTTTTAGATTGTGCAGGAGTACCTAATAGAAGGGCAATTTGAAAAAATATTTTGTTTGTTTTTTAGTTGTCATTGGATTGTGTCGGAGCACCTAAAAAGGATCACAGCTCTTTAATTATTAGCATTTATTAGCGTGAAAAACACCACGACAGCATTACTGCATTACTTTCTATGGGTCATTCTATATTCTTCTCATCAATTTAGACGAAGGATTCAGTAACTTCCCAATGGTCCTCTTTGCATGAGGGTTATTCCAGGATAGCATCAGTGCAAACAAGGTTTATATGAGTGAACCGTCGCTCTGTTTGTTGCCGATTTGTTAGCCAAGCTGGATTAATGCTCGTCGTCTCATCTCTGGCTGTGTCCACTCTGTTCGTGTAAATGTATGCCATCTGTTTAGCACCAAACACTTCTTGCAGACTGAGAAAAAGCACCAGAAATTGATCGAACTCTTTGTACGCACATAAGAAGTACTTTTAAATGTGACTTTGTTGTTCGTTCAAACAAAAGGTGAAGGGAGTCCATGCGAGCCGAGAATAATACATGGTTGGCGTTACCTGTGGCTCTCTTGACTGTGGAGCTGAAAGGACGTCATAGATAAATAGTGAGTCAGAATCAAAAGAAAAATCCATTGAGATTCTGAATAGGAGAGTGCAGGGAGCTTGAAGGCAGCCTGTGGGCACAGAGAGGCTCATACAAGGCTATGACACACTCAGAGCGTCTGTCAAGGTGATCACAGGAGGTTTAAACCACAAAACCAATGGATTTCATTGTTTTCTTTGAATAATAAACTAACTTCTCTCAGCCTTTGCTGTCCTATCTATTGTCGTCCATTATTAACACTCTAAATAAACAAATATTACCACTTTTAGTTGGGCATGCTCGTATTTGTACTGCTAAGTATTAGACATCAGAGCGGCCCAAGTCAAAATGTGGGAGCGACTACCATTTTTGCAGCTGATTCTTAAGAACAGCAGAGAGTATAGAGGATCTTTGACTCGTGTTGTTGCAGTAGGTCCATAAAAACAGCAGGGCACTCCTGTCATATACTGTAGCAGATCTTTGTTTAGCATTTTTACAGTGGCAGTTTTTAATTGAAAGGATTTTTGACTAAAAGTTTTGCAACAGATCCTATGTATCTGTCATTTAGAGGATCTGGACTTGTCTTTTTGCAGTAGGTCCTTAAAAAGAGCAGTTTTTAAAAAAAGACAATCTTTGACTAACAATTTTTTGCAGCAGATTCTAAAAAACAGCAGAGCACTCCTGTCATATAGAGGATCTTTGACTTGGGCTTTTTTTCTTGCACTAGGTTCTTGACAACAACAGTTTTTAAGAGAGGATCTTTGACTAAGATCTAAGCAGATTCTGCAGCAGATTCTAAAAAAACAGCACAACACTCCTGCCATCTAGAGGATCTTTGACTTGTGCTTTTGCAGTAGGTCTGTAAAAACAGCAGGGCACTCCTGTCATCTTCTCCATTAGATCTTTGTGTTAGGTTCTGTTGTGTTGCCTCTGTTTTGTTTTTACCTTGGTGACTTTTTCCCTTTTGTTTCCTCTTAGCTCCTGTGACACGAGGCGCACCTGTAGCCACTTTGCCATTAGGGGTATTTAGCTACCTGGCTACATGAGGAGGATGTGGGATTGTACTGCTCTGCCTGTATGCCACCTGAGACACACTGGATTTCCTTGTGCTCGTATTTTGCCTATTCAGTTGGTATTCGTAGCTCCTGTTCCTGCTCCTGCCTAGTTTCTTCTATGCCTGTCTACTGTCCTCCTAGCTCCTCATGACACCGCCCTGATCACCTAAGTATTCCCTTTTTGTTCCTAGCTTTCTATTCTTAGTTGCCTTAGTAATTTGTCCTGTTACTGGCTTACCTACGGTGCCTGCGGAATTTTTTGCTATCCTGTTTTGCACTGTCTCTCTCAGTTTGTTGATCTACACCCATTGCCTTTTGTGTTCATTAAAGACTTCTATTTTTTCACTCAAACTGTGTAGAGGGGCTCTGCGTCTGGGATCCTTACCTGCAAAAACTGTAACACTTTGTCTAGTATTTTTGTAGTAAGTCTTTAAAAAGAACAGTTTTTAAGAGAAAGGATTTTTGATGGCTTTTGTGGGTGTTCCGTGACATGCCTTGTCATGACCATATACTTTGGACTTCTCCCTAGGGTAATGTGGCCACTCACGATCTACGAGTTCCCAATACCAACGGTGGAAAAGATGGAGCGAAGCATAACTTCGTCTGACCAACATCAGCATCTATGGCAAAGGAGTCCTTGAACTACCTACCACGAGCCTCACTGAAGAATTCAAATGCTCTAAAGTGAGACTACAGATGACATTGGAGGACTCCAGAGATCAGACCGTCGGAAATGCTGCACCACCTCTGTCAACAGGAAGGAACTGGACACCATCCGACGTAGTACAGCACGCTATGTCAGCCCTGAAGCACAACGACATTGTGGGACGTGTCCAGCTGGGAAGAGGAGGATTTGACATTGCGGTGAATAAACCAACTTGGAGCAAAGCTTCAGCCTCACAAAGGAGGAAAATGGTGGTGGAGGAGGTGCGCCGTCAGGAGAAACCTTCACCAGTTGTATGGAGAAGACCCAATCTGCGCCCTCTGCCCAAATTCAGCGACTCTCAAACACATCTTGACCAGTTGTTGAACCAGCCTCACAGGAGGCCGCTACACTTGGAGACACAATCAGGTCCTCAAGAGTCTGGCAGCAGTCCTTGACAGCAAGAGGGACACAATCAACTCCTTGCCCTTGAGAGCTGCCAATTCCATTCGAGAGGGACAGAAACAACCTAACCACACGGCTACCAAACCAGAAATTAGACAGCTAGCCATGGCCCGTGATTGGAAGATGCTAGTTGATATTGGCAAGCAAATAATCTTTCCCCCAGAGATTGCAACCACCACCCTCAGGACAGAACTGGGGCTATGGGCCCCTTCACTAAAGGTGGTCTACATCATAGAGCATCATACATCATAGAGCTCGTGGTCCCATGGGAGGATTCCACCGAAGAGGCCTACGAACGAAAGTAACCCCACCACACAGATCTGGCAGCAGATGCACAACAACGAGGATGGAAGGCCAAGGTCTATCCAGCTGAAGTACTGTAAGATGCAGAGGTCTTGTGGCTTCCTCTACCATCAGGCTTATGAAAGACCTTGGCATTCATGGACAGGCTCTGTAACAGATAATAAGATCAGTCTCTGAAGCAGCTGAAACAAACAGCCAGTAGCTATGGCTCAAGCGCAAGGACCCTTGCTGAGCTCAAAGCCAAGGGGGGCACACACCTGGGACGCCAGGTGTTGCCAATGAGCTCTCTGGAGGTGTCATGGGCCTATCATCGAAACACCGATGAAGGAGGGTACCCACCTCACGACCCAAAAGAAGTTTTAAACCCACCCTCTTACTTCCTGCACTTACTCAAGGGTGTGCCGTGGGAGGAAGGGGGAAGCTGAGCAATGACCCGGTGGGCGGGGCAGTATTTTTATCCGAGGTTGGGACCTTACTGCCTCGCTCATCTCCCTCCACTTTCCAGTCTTGACCCTGTAGTTGGCCGCCTTTGATGAGGGTGTCTGGTGATGAAAGGCCAAAACACCCACTGATTCAAAGGTACACTACTGATGATGTGTCCCAAAATGTACATCCTTCCCATGGCTGAGATAAAGTTCCCACACCACTTTCAACATCCATGCCTCATGTGATTAGCATCTATTAGCAAAAAGGACAGTTTCCGTCAAGTCCTGTGTATTTATGAACTGTGTTGTGGTACTTTGCGAGGTTTAGAATGATAAATTCTTCTAAGGTAATGATTAAATTATGAATTAGGAAGTCATACATAAATACACACTGAGTAAAAGTGGAAATATCTTACAACATGTTGCAGCACTAGTGGGGGTTTTTTCTGGATTATTTTCGCTTGGTTTACACTGCATCCATGCAGTGAGTTGTGTGGCAATAGTTTCATGTTTGTTTATAGGTGCTTTTTGCACCTTTAAATGACTTGTTTTGGTGCAAACGGGCCAAAGTGTAGCCGCCACTCATCATGTTGCAGCTCGCAGGACTAATAACAGTGTGCTTTTTGAGCGGTCACCATCTTTCTATATGCGCTCATTGACTTTGGATGAGCATCTGGTCCATGTAGATGTACAATACCATTGCCTCCTGAGATACAACATATGTAGCTATGCTAACAAGTTATACTGTACATGTATTTCCAGAAAAAAACTGCATCTCACCTAGGTGAAAAAGTAGGGCTGTCTAATGATTACAAATTTGAATCAGATGAATCACAAGTTTTAAATTAATCATGATTAATCGCCGTCAGCAACTATATGTGAAATATGGCCAGTTTTACTGTATTAAACTAACAGAAAGATAAATGACAGGACAGGATGATATATATTTGTATGTATTAACAGTGCCAAATGAACTGAACGTCAAGCAAGCTAAAAGATACCACACACATCCAAATTAAAAGTTACGAGGTGAGTGATAAGAATATCCATGCCACGTTTGTCTTTATCGTCCTGTTTATACACACACACACACGCACACTATAAAGGCACTTTTGTGATGTTTCGAAGTGTCCCTGAATGCATTTCGCGTTCTGGTAATGAGAATGAGGAAGTGTCGTTCCCGGGATGAACGGACTAGAGACGTGTGTGAGTTGGAGATACATATACAGTATACAGTTTTGAAATTGTACTCCTGTGGATGTGTTCAGGTCAGGATGAAGTTATAAAAGAGCGTCAGACTCTGTGTGACTGTGTGGGGACGCTCCACTGTGCTTCTGTCTGCCGTCATAACAGAGAGGCAAGCTTGCGCTGATGCGCATGCATTAATTACACAAAAAAAATTAACGTAATTAATGAAATAAATTTTGAATTTTAAATGTATTTATAAATAAATCAGTCACACCAGCCAAAAATGAACAATGAAGAAGAAAAAAACATATATAAGTCACATTTTTGGGGGAAATGTATTTTATAAAATCAGAGACCAAGAAGAGACATTTCATGTTGAAACGCAAGTTATACTAATAACAATAAAATTGAGAACAACAGGCTAAATAGGTTAACATACCGTGAATAGGTGGTAGGTTAACGTAATTCATCCATCCTTTTTCTATGCCGCTTATCCTAATTGGGGTCGCGGGGGTATGCTGACCAGCTGACTTCGGGCGAGAGGCGGGGTGCACCCTGGACTGGTCGCCAGCCAATGGCAGGGCACATATAGACAAACAAGCATTCACACTCACATTCATACCTATGGACAATTTAGAGTCTCCAATTAACCTAACATGCATGTTTTTGGAATGTGGGAGGAAACCGGAGTACCCGGAGAAAACCCACACACACACGGGGACAGTGGACATTCTCCTAATATTTTGTTGTATCAAACTCCTAAATGACTCGCAGAAGTAATTCCACTTTGTTGTAAGTCTAAATAAACCTTGGAAAGCGGAAGATGACGGACTTGTGCGCATGTGTTCTTTCTTCATCTATAGTTGGATGAGTCACGTGGTTCCGTGTTTGTGTCTGTTCACAGCGCCACGTGTAGGTGTGCCTTGAGTATTAAATCGTTTTCACCCAGTGGTCTGTTTCCGTCTGGGTGCAACTATTTTCTAATCCGGCACGTGTGGACGCAAGTTTTTTTCAACCCGCCAAATCCCAGGGACGTGTCTGTGCAGACAGGGCTTAATTGCCTGTATGTCATTCACCACGAGACTCATAATGATCAGACTTTGAGGATATCTGTTCTGCATTTCATGTACGCTAGCATGTCTCACAAACGCACCAAAAATTGCAGGTGTAATCATCCTGTTCACAGTTAACTCTGGTAGGAGTTACAGACAAAACCCTTCCCCCAAATTAACTCAATAACACCTCAGATTAAAAAAAAATGTCCCTGAAGCCAGTTTCAGTTAGCACCATGAAATTCTGTAGTCATGCCTATCATGGGTAGACGCAAAAAAAAGTCTCAAGCCACCATCCTGTAAAATGAACACAAGTGGGTGTGTCATTTCAATTTGGCAATTTTCAGAGGTCCTACAAAACTCAACTGACATGTTTTGTCCAAATGTATTTTCCGTCCAAGGATGTGGGCGGAGCATGGTGGCGAAGTTAATAACTTGCGTTTAACAATCACTAGCTTGCATTCGTCAACTTAATCCTCTCTAACCCCAGCGGGAGACAAAGGGACAGGGTGAGCTCCCAACACTGTTCCATTTCCTTGTCGCTCTTAAGTGCTCTTTAATTGTTTTCGCAGTCGGTCCCGGTGGGCAGGAGTCGTCATTACGGCAGCTGCTGCATTTGTTTGTCAGCTCAATGTGTTGCTTAGGTGACATGTTCATGGTCACCAGCGTTCTTGTTTTTTTAATGTACTATTCAAAAGGATGGTCCAGTCTCATGAAAATTATGAACTGATGGTCAAATGGAAAATTCGCTTTGATTATGAATTATTATATTATGAAACACTCTCAAGGTCATGCGACATTAAATTAAATTTGATCAATAAGTTTGATTAATTGACTCCTCTGACCGTGCCTCGTCCAGGCGCCGTTCGGCTATAGCGTTTTTGTATCCTTATTAAAACATATTGCTCCTGTAGTATTATTTTACTCCTCCTTGTCGTCCTCCATGAACCGATTCATTTACAGTATTCCTACAGTAATGGCGCCCTACTGCTGCATAACTTCTGCCTTCCTTCAGCACATATGATTGCTAGCAACAAGAAACATGGCAGTGCTGCACGAAGGAGATGGATTGATTGACAATGGTCTTGAACTAATCAGAGCGCAGAACACAATGGTTGTGTTCTCCCTTAGCCAATCAGCACTGTTGTGGCTCTATATTTATCCCGCAACACATACTGTGGCATACTTACTTACTCCAGCTGTACAAGTCTTCTCTCACATGAGTACACAACACCCTCTACTGGTAGCAGTAGTAAATACAATAACAGACACATACAACACCGATAGATGGAGCACCGATAGATCGCTCGAATACATCAAAAGGACCACAACACAATGCACGTTCATAGGCTGTTAAAAAAAACATGCTGTCATGTTCCGCAGGACAGGAGCGAGCACTTCCTGTCAAGCACTCGACAGCCTCAACTCAGACCCCAATTGTGACACGTGCACTTTAAAAAAAATCAACAGCGAATCTGCGAAAGGTGATGTGGTGAGGCAAGACTGCACATGCAACACAGATATCCTCAAAGTTTTATTTGACAGATTGACTTTTGTTTTGATTCTTGATGAAATTTAACACACGTGATTGTCAGTTCTTTACCGGTGTGTACCAAATTTTCTAGTGATTCGGCTTCATACTCTTAAGTTACAGTGGGTGTTGTAGAGCGTGTGAGAAATCTCAAGTCAATCTAGCTTATGGGGTATAATAACAGCGCCACCATGTGGTATATTTGTCATAAAAATAATAGCACAGGCAACACAGTAGGGGTGCATGTTTCGGCTAATTTTCACCATTTTATGTGCTGCGATTCAGCAGCAGTAGACTGAAGACACTTGAATCCATACTGCATTAAGTCTGTGTGTGATTGATTGTGCTGCACCTCATTCATCTGACTTGGTGTTACAGCGGACTCGTCTTGAGTGCTTCGCTTGCGTATGGCTGCAAAATTCAAGTAAGAAAGAGATCTTTTGATTTGAGTATTTGATCACAGAGATCTTCAAGGCTTGTTAATATTTCATGGCTGCCGTTTGCGACTCATATCGCCACGATACTTCTTTTCTGCGTCTTGAATGCAACCACAAATATCCTCCACTGTCCCATGGTGAGGCAGAAAGTATTAAATCAACTGTGATTTCAAGTAATTTATTATTTTGCACTTGCAAAACGTTGTCTTCTTCTTCTTGCCCCTTTTTTCACACGTGTCCCCTGAAAGCATTGTACAATATTTCTTTGCTATGTTGATAAATCCATTCAGGACGGAGGGAATTTATTAAAAATTGATTTGCAGTGACTTGTTTTGTCACATATAATGCAAACAGGAAGGGAAACATCATCAATGGTATAAAATAAAAAAAATAAAAATCTAAGTAATGTAAGGTATGCCTTTATTAGTCCCACAAGGGGACGTTTCAGAATGATATAATTACCACAAGTAGGTGACTTCATTTTCAAATATGGCTCTATTTTGAGTCAAATACGGATATACACTATGGGGTGTCCTAATTTTTCACTAGATTTGTGGCGCCCCCTATAGGTTGAGGTCAACATGGTTTGTAAGACATGCTCGCGTACTTGTAATACAGATAACGTCAAAGTTGTATCATCATTAGACAAATGCTCAACTTATGCACAATTAGTTGCTCAGTCCAAAGATGTTTTGGTTGATGGCGGCCATGTTTTTCCATCAATCTTGCTCAAATTTTGCACACACATGCTTGTCAGTCCCCTAAAAGCGTGGACCAAATTTAGTAGTGATTCAGTTAAACACCCTAAAGTTACAGTGGGTGTTTTTGTTGCTCGCGTGCGAGAAATTTCAAGTCAATCTGACTTATGGGGTTTAATAAAAGCACCACTATGTGGTGTATTTATCAGACAAATAACAGCACAGGCGACACAGTAAGGGTGCACATTTTGATAATTCGTCACTGTTTTTGCGACAGCGGTTCAGGAGGTTAAGAGTTGTGAAGAAATTAGGACACCCGGTGGGGGACTGTACTTCAGAGAACGACCCCATACACATGTTTTTTTAATGTACTATTTCACAGTGAGTTTCAGAAATTCAGAAAAACGCTATAGTTGCAAAAAAAAGTACACTATTATAGCAATCAGCAAATAGGAAATTTCAACTGTCCACTGACGTCACAGAGTGATTAAGTTATAAATTTCATCAACCTGAATTGTGTATCAGTGATTCGCTTGTCAACTGGCTGTTTGCTAACCCTTCCATCTTTTTAATTGAGGCCTGCTTTAAAGGTCCCATATTGTACTGTTTTTCACCAATAAGTAAATAAGTCTCAGATGCCCCACAGTAGTCTATTTGAAGTCCAAAATGTAGCCTTGATGCTGGAATTTAGATAGAGTCAAAGGGCTTTTAGCAAGTCCAACTAGAAACTCGTCATTTCATGAGTCTGTAGTTTTAATGCTAATGAGCTGTGTCTGAGCGTGTGTCCAAGAGGCACTATTATGCACTTTTTACATATACACTGCACTTGTCCAATTTAATAGACGCCATCTATCATATTCAACAACATAACATTAAAGAGTGTGACAGGAGGGCACACGCTTTTGCAACACTAGCATAGCTGTGTGAGCTACAGTGCTAACATTACACTCACATTTTAAGAGCAACATCATGCTCGGTTAGCCTAAAATTTTTTTGAAAATTCCAACAACGCTCAGGTCTGTAGCTGACTGATGGATAGCTGGCAGAACTTCTGGCTTTAAGATGTGAGCCGTAGCAAACCGTACAAAGCTGATATATTTTTCTCACATTTGATAATCCTAGACAGGCTCTATGGATACATATTACTCTTAGAGCACTATTAAAAAGTCAATTTTACGTAATGGGGGTCTTCAGTAGTGTTTTATACCTTCCACATGTCATATCAGGCTCATTATTGGACTCCGATGCTTCCAGAACCAATACAACTACAAGTACCTTTGAGGGTACAACCACAGGGATTAGCTATTGTACCGCAGAAGGTGCTCTGCTCCTCAAGTGGACAAACATTCCGTGTTTTTTTAGACACCTCTAGCACTTGATCCTGAATTCCACTGAGTTATTTGACCTCCAAAGACAAACCCAGCAGAGAAAGGAGGGGTCAGCAAGCAAGCAGTCGACATCAGCCTCACTTGTGACTGCCACTTTGGTGCTCTGTTTACAGATAAAGTCTAATTAATCTCATAAGAAAGTGTGTGAAACAAAAGAAGCTCAAGGACAGATGGTGAGCTATCAAAAAACACTCACAGTACTCGCGGGCGCATGGCTTCTTGTCTTTCTAAAAGGTAAACAGCAAATAAAACCTGCAGGTAAATTTACAACTGATCTCACAGTTATTTATTGTCTTGCAATGCCCATAAAGCCTGAAGTTACGTCCACTGGAGTTAGCGGTCTGCGTTCATCCTGCGCAATTTGGGAGGCAAGTTGTCCTCCGGCCGCCCCCCAGCGAAGGAGCCCGGGTTTGGAGTAGTGATGGCGCTAATGGCCGCCGGCGGTTTGTGCCTCTCCAGCTCCGCCTCCTCAGCGTCCCCATCCAAAGACAAGAGCTGGACCTGCTCCTCCGGCCGTCCTCCCTGGCGAGCGGCAGGGATGGAACTGGACCTCAGCCTCTGGATGCTGAGTGGCAGGTCGCCCGTGCTTGAGGCCTTCCCGCCGGGCAAGGCCACGCCGGATTTTCCCCCCCGCCACAGTTGCTCCTCTCTGGTGGAGCTCATGCGTTGCAGTTTGCTGGGCAGCTTGGCGGACTGGTCCTCCGCATTATCGGCGTGGTCCGCTGAGAGGAGCCTCCCCCTGCGGCTTCCTCGTCCACCGTTACCCGTTGGCGGGGAGGAAGGCGTGGGGGCCACGGGGAGAGGGTTTGGAGACGTCAGCGATGACTTCTCCTCCTGCTCTTTGACACTGTAGGGAGGCGTGGGCACCTCGAAGGTGTTGTGGAACTGAGAGTAGTCCACCCTGAAGAAGCCCTCCTCTAGCGACATGACGGGCAGGAAACGATGTCCCCACAGGACTTCGTCTTCCGTGTAGGACGTGCGGGCCTGACATGTCATACCTGCCACAGGGGGAGAGGAATATTTCAACTACCAAAGAAGATGAGTAAAAATGCAGGGAAATTGGACCATTAAATAAAAATGGCCCAGACAGTCAAGGAGTGGTGAACTGCCTTTGCGAGAAAAAGACTGATATTAAAAAAATAAAACATGACAAGAGATGGAAACGAGCACGAGCCGTGCATTATTTAACACCATTAATTAAACATTCTTTTAAATATTGCACCGTATGTTGGAGACAAATGCCATACAAAGACGCAAATGAGTGAGGTTTGGGAGTTATTACTAAAACATAAAAGCCCCAAATTGGCTTAGCATGTCTGCTTCCCGGAACATCTCTGCATGTTCTCCCCATGCTTGTGTGGGGGGGTTGTCTCCGGGTACTTCCTGCCACATTACAAAAACATGCATTTTTCCCAACCTTGATTGAGCCAAGGCACATATTTTACGTTAGAAATGTCGCATGGTGCACCACCAATCAAAAATGCAGATATAGTTGGTTTTCGTAAGCCTTAGCTTTCATGGGATTCAGTTTTCAACAAAAAAATATTGCCAAAATTATGCCTCATTTTTGTACACTGTCTCGGTTATCGTGCAGCCAAACGGTGCCCAAACAAAGCATCCACGCGTTGGTGACTCAGTCAATGTGAAGAATGTTTAGTGTTGGCACGCAGTTGGAACACTATAGACAGATTCCGACCCGGGAATCATTTAATCATTGTGTGTGTGTGTGGTTTATTTGTTCATTGAATGCACTCAGAACAATGAACAACTCAGTTTCTGTCACCTTTCTTCCTCTTATTAAGCACTGTGCGCCCTGCACTGATGAGGCGTTCAAGAGTACTGCGTATTTCTGAGTATTCAGTGTGTTTTTTTCTTATTAAGGCTGCAAAATAACCCACCATGATGCCAAAGAAAGTACCAGCACTTTGATAAAGAATGTCAGAAACACTATTGAATTCAGGAAACTCATAGCAAAGCGCAAAGGTAGCATCTGTTTCAAAAGGATTTTACCGCGAAGGTTCCTTCGTTTCTTAGTTCCTCAGGTTGCAGGGATAACGGTTAAGGAACCGAGCCAGTGTGTGTCATGATGTTTGCACCTGCTGCTGAAGTTTACAAGGAAGTGCAAGTGAGAAGTACACAGCTCTAACCGTCCACTCTTTAAAGTTAAGTTTGTAACGCACAAGAATGAAACAGCGTCCGTGTGGCTGTTCCATCCCTGCTCTCCCCCCTCCACTCATCACCGTGTTTACCAACATGTCTCCAATAAAGGTACAGGTAAAGTGATGTTAAATGTTCATTTATCCATTTCATTCACCATTTATATGTATTTTGCTTTGTTTTCTCCATGTAAAACTATAACGATTCTTTGTAAAATGTGTTTTGTGCTCGTTTCCGGGTGTCTGGAACGGATTTGTAGGATTTACATTATCTCCTATGGAAAGAAACTACTTCAATATTTGCAATATTTCCATTTTCGTATGACCTTTTGGAGCAGATTTATGACGAAAACTGAAGTTCCACTGTATGCTGAAATAAATGATTAGTTTAATTAATACATACGTTCTGCCATCTAGTGGTAGAGCATTAAATTGTTCTACCTGTCACTATACATGTCGCTATACGTCACCTGCATAGATAGAGGAACACATTCTTTGGAGTAAATACATTTTGGACCAGTTAAATGAAAGACAACACACTAATTTGGTTTGGCACATCGGTTGGGAATCACTGTGTTAAGAGAGACTCCAAACCGTCTTGTGATTGGCTGGCGACCAGTACAGAGTGTACTCTGAAGTCACCTGGGATCGGCCCCCAGCTCAGTCTAATAAGAGCAAGCGATACAGAAAAGGTATTGATGGGTAAAAACCCCAAATTGTCTCTAACCGGTGGTCTCCACAATGCCTTCCAGGATGACGACGATCTCGAACTGCTCATTCATGAGCGACCGTTGTGACAGGTCGAAGAAGGGGCTCCTGCTGTTGATCTCATGGCAGATGGTGAGCGGCGACACCAGAAAGAGCTGGTCCGCCCCGGTGCCAAAGCCCACGTCCAGCTCGCACTGGTCCAGAGGCAGGAACTCGCCTTCTGGGGTCTGCCGGGACTGCGGACACACAATGATGAGGGACACAGAGGACACATTCAAATCGTCAGAAAAAGTAGTCCACCATCCACCTTGCACAGAACCGTGCTGCCTCAGTGTGCTAATTTACATAGCATCTGCACGATGGAACAGGTGGAGGTGAGAATATGTAATATCTCCCACATCATCTGTATTTAATAGAGGTGCTCTCGGGTCATCTGCTCCTTTGGCACCTGCCAGCAAGGAAGTCCTAAAGCTAAGAATCACTGCTTGCTGGATAATAGATCATTAGATAGTAAAGACAAAGTTATTTCTTGCAGTACAGAAAGCTTAATTAAGTGACGCAAAGGAGTATTTAGCTTCGATTAAATTGTCGAAATTGGATAGAAACGAGCCAGCCTTTTAATTCTACTTGCAGTCCACTGCAGTTTTTTGTTGTCATGGAAAAGTTAACCATGTGATCTTATCTGTGGATGTGTAATCACAATATGCAAGTTTGTCTATTTTTGAGCTCAGTATGTTCTGGGAGCATCATCAGTCATTGGTTTGTGCATCATCAGAGACGACGTTATCTATCTATCTATATACTGTATATATATATATATATATATACATATAGGGAATTCTGTGGCTCAGTAGCGAGACACCTTGAAACCATCATAAATGCCCCAAAGCAACGCTTCATCTTGCACAAGATTAAATCTAAAAAGACTTTTCCAAAAAACTGCTTTCCTCTTCTGTCTTCCCATGTGGAGAAGAAATGGAAAAAACTTTTTTTAAACTTTCAGTCACCTTCAGTTTATGTTTCATATATTGTGCATCATGTAAGGCTTATATGATTTACTCTTGAAAGTGGCCACTTTTGCATCTTTTTCATACAAAATAATCATTTATCATATGTTTTTGTGATAAGTACCCAAATCATACAAGTTTCATTTTGTACAAATTTACTAAGGATCTTATACCTGGTTTCACTGTCCGATACATACAAGAGATACACAGATTTATATATATATCTTTTCCATATGGGATAGTTCATTATAGCAATAAGAACAAGCACCATGACAACTATAAACTAGTCGAAACTGGACACCCCCTCCAAAAATGTCTGACAACACTGCATGTCATTTTGTAAAGAGAATTAATTACATGAAAGCATACCGACTGACATTAATAGGTGGACATTAAAAGTGTATTTGAATATGAAAAAAAATTCAAATAAATACAAATACGATATAAAAAAATTAAATAATTTAATATTTAAATATGTTTCTCTTTAGGAATGCAAGTAAATGTCTCCAATTTTATATTTGAATCCCTTTTCAGCATTTACATAGGAAAAACTACATATGTGTTTTTAAACACTTCCACTTGGAGTGAAATATTTGCATTTTCACTCTTCAAAAGACAGCAAACAAACAAAAGGACACAGTTTTTTTAAAAATCCATTTTTAGTTGAAAACAGTGGAAGCAGTCCCAAGTCAAGCCTTGCAAGTTAGCATTGAAGAGTGCTTTTTTTTTTTCGTGTTTCTTGTTTTTTCTGTTTTTGAGTGAGCTGCCACAGATGGCAATCATTTGTATTCACAGTGATGTGGAGGACAGACGGGTGTGACATTTCGCAGGAAGACGTCTGTGCTCACAGATCCCTGGCTCGCCATCACGACGACGGCAAGCTCCTGTTTGAACGACTGTTAAAACGCTGACACGGCAACATTAGAAATGACATTAGTGGTCTCGGAGCCCTGGTGGTCCCCCATGGCACGACCCTTGACGTCACACTTTTATTGTGTCTTCATGGGGACATTTTGGCTGGTCCACACAAGAAAAATGTGTGTGTGTTTGTGTTCTAGTCGTCAATATTTATATGGCATTTATATGGCACTTTGGATAAAAATTTGACATTCCACCTTGACTGTGTGGACACTTCTCTTTTTGGGGACATTTTGGCTGGTCCACAAAGGAAAAATGTTTGTGTCTCTGTGTTCGTGTTGCTGTCTTTCTGTCCTTGTGTGGCACCACCCTTGACGTCCCCTTGACTTCCCACTTTTATTGTGGGGACATTTGTCTTGTGGGGACATTTGTCTTCCTCACAAGAAACTTTGGGCATCCCACCAAAAAACAAAAAATTAATCATGTTTATGCAAATGTGATCCCTCACTGTACGCATATCACATGTTTGTCTAATATCAGTGCATTGCAGCATTATATTGATTTATTAATGAAAGCTGTATGAACATTAATGACACAAATTCACGGACGCTTGTCTTCTTAAGTAAATGTACATTATGTATATGTGCAGTCCACTTGCAGAAGGACATTATTCAATGGTTACATTAATTTCATTCCAGTCAAAGTGTCAAGTAGTGCCGGGCAATAAATTCAAATCGCTATATTGTGGATATTTTTACATAATTAAAACAGCAAACAACAAAGCATGCTGTCGACCATTTCTTGATGGATTGTAGAGTAAATTCATTCTCAATATTTTTTATATGAACAAAATGGCTGTTTGCAATTCTTAATCTCAACCAAGCATGAAAAATGTCGTCAAGCGCTAGAAATAACAAGCATACTATCAACATTCCAAAATCCATAGTATCCAAGCTGTGATAGGATTTACAACCTGCGTCTTGTCCTGCCTGTCAATCGATCACGCCCTGTTTGCGCAGCTCCACCATTATTACTAGGAATTTGGATTTACGGCAGCACGCCTCATTTACCCTCCTGTCAGCTTCGCGGGCCACCTGCCCGACTGTGACCTTGAGTCGTGTGTTACCTGAAAACAAAGCATGGTGTTGTGTCCACAGTGCGGCGAGGCTTATGCACACTCACTTTAGTGTACAGGGGCCCACACAATGACTACATACGGTATGTCACGCTCACTCTGACATAGTACAGTATACAGATGGGCTTTTGACTGAGTTTACTTGATTGGCTATGGGGAAAATTCATACTATCATTTGCTTTTAATGGCACGGGAGAATCCTGAAATGTTCTGAACTCCTGTTTCAATGCTAGTACTGTTCTGAACAGATTCATGTCAGGGTGTCGTCATTTTTTCATACTGTATGATCGTAAATGATATTGTGTTGCCCACTATGGGTTGTGAGCAAAATGCTTTGGAAGACATGCTAGCTTGCATACATGTGATACAGATATCCTCAAAGATTTATAATCATGCGACAAATACTCAATGACTTATGAGCTATTATTTGCTAGGTCCCAAAGACGTTTTGCTTGATGGTGGCTATGTTTTTCAAACAATCTTTTTTACACACATGTGCAAATTTTGTGGTGATTCGGCGAAACACCAGAAAGTTATGTAGGTGTTTTGTAGAAGGTGAAATCAAGTTCAAGTCGATCCAACTTATGTGTCTCAAACTTTTTAACAGGAGTATTTGTCTGAAAAAATAATAGCACAGGCAGGCAGCACAGCAGGGGTGCATGTTTTGACAAATTTTCACATTTTTGTGTGCAGCGGTTCAGGGTATTTTTTCACAACTGTAACTAGTTGACTAATTTGACAGAACCTCTGCTGGTTGTAGCCAAGTAGTGCGGTCAGTGGCGCAATTAATCATGAATCTCTGCTTGAATCTAACTCCTGTTTCAATCAAACTACTGGTATAATGGGCTTAGAAACAGCATAAATTAAATCATTTGCACATTTTAATATCTAGTCACTTCTCAGTGTATTTAAAGCTGAAACGTCAAACTTTATTTACTATTTATAAGTGATGAAATCATATACAGTAAATGCATACAGCTCGACTACAAGCCAAATAATTTTGCATTAGCATGCAAATGACTTGAAATAGAAATGTTTCTCAGAGTGAAACATTACAAACAGCTCTCAATAAATCATCCATCCATTTTCTATGCCGCTTATCCTCATTAGGGTCGCGGGGATATGCTGGAGCCTATCCCAGCTGACTTCGGGCGAGAGGCGGGGTACACCCTGGACTGGTCGCCAGCCAATCAATCAATATAATAATACCATACTGTTAAACTCAAATAGAATTAATATAACTCATAAAGATAACATAGTTACTTGTAGTGGATCTTACTGGCTTTTACTGAACATTGCAAATGTACCTAATGATGTGGCCGGTTAGTGTACATGAAGTGACTTTCCCCGGAGGCGGCAACTGTCAGTTGAGATCATGCTCGCTGCTCCACAGGAGACAAAAGCGCGACTAACTCTCTGAGTCACAACAAAAAGCAGCGTTGGCCTTCACATATCCGCAAATGTTTGGATTGCAGTAAAGCACATTTGATACACAATGAGAGGGAAGAGCAGAAAAAAAGCTTGTGATTCTGAGCACACAAAGGCCTTAGAAACATAGGAATTGTCTCGACTTCTTGTGTACCTGCTGTAAGTGTGCAGGACGCAGCATCAATCTACTGCTGCCTTGTAGAAAACATCACAGACAAGTTAGCCAACACTAAACAATCACATTTGCTGTCTGTGTTGCTAGAGCAAGAGTAAGAGTACAAGAAGAGATAGAAAGGCCCACTAAGTACACAAATTGCTGTTTTAATCAATGCATGTACAGTCCCCCACCTATATTGTCCCCCAGGGGCGCATCCATCTGAGATGAGGACATTTAGAGCCGGTGCTGAACTCAGAATTACAGCTCACTGAGAGTTTTTCTGCTGACGGAGGGAGGACACTCTGTGATGACCCTGCTGCAAGTGCACTCAGCTGGACCAGGAAGAACGAACATCACACAAAGTATGTGAAAATGGTTAGTCGCATCATCAAACTACACCTACACGCCCACTTTTCCACTGCTCTATTCGCAAGCTCTATTCAGCTTGCTCATACACTGGGAAACTGGAAAAAAACAGCTGTCTTGAATGCAACAGTCACAACAACAACAGAGTGTAGGGATGCAACTAACGATTATGTTCTTCGTCAATTAATCTGAAGCTCGTTGTTTCGATTAATCGAGGAAACGGTTGGGTCCTGGATGGACCGAATCAATGTGAACCAAATACAAACAGCCTGTGGTTTGGTCCGTAACATATCAGAAAAGAGGCAAAAATGGCGATCAAGGTCAAAGCTGATTTGTGTGAATATCTTGTTTTGTCTAAACCCCAAAGATAATACGTCTGCTATCGTGGATGATTAAAGAAATTAAGAATTATTCACATTTGAGAGTCTGAAATCAGACAATATTTGTATTTTTAAATAAAAAATCTATTAATACCAAAATAGTTGTTGATTAATTGGTTAACCGATGAATCATTGATTCGTAAATGAATTGCTGCAGCTCTAACAGGTACTTCTCAACTTCTGAACAGTATAATACTGCAGCGCTAAGCTAACGTGTGTTTTCTTCTTGCTGAAAGGAGCAACTTGCAGTTGATTAGGTCACCCATGTGGTATCAGCTATTGCTCTGAAATATACAGCTCATTTTACATTTGGGGGTGTATAGAAACTTATAAATCAAATCTAGCCTAGACTTGCAACATCTCCGCATGTGAGTCATAGCATTTCTTCCTGTCACTCACACACCACAGTGCCATGGAGAGATGTAGCAGTGACACAGAGACCCGCAGGGCAGGGTGAAAAAGTGTTTCAAAGGTTGTTAGTAAACAACAAAAGAGGAGTCATGATGTTAATTTTAAGATAATGGTGATCAAGTAAATTAAGCTGTTGAGCAGATAAGAAATACAGTAGGATCTTTTTTTTATTGTCATCACTGCGGAGCTAAGCTAACGTTAGCAAGTGTGTTTATTTTTCTTGCAGAAATGACCAATCCGCTCCATCAATCATATGGTATCAGCTCAGCATGCTCAGAACCCCAGCAGACTATGGGTACTAGAATATAACATCATATATAAGACAGTATTTTTTTCCTTAGACAAAATTCTCAAAAAGACACATTGTCTTATATTCAGGGTGTTCTATTCAGGTTGCTGGAAACACATCTCTTTGAGTAATGGTACGAGAAAGAAAATACATTGATTAGCCATAAATCGGATTCTTTCACTTGTGTGCCCTGCTTGTCTTATACATAAACATTGTTATGTCAGAAACTCAACGAATGTGCTGCTCTTAATTTGAAAATTTAACACAAACATTCGCTACTAGCTGACATTGACTCTTAATCACAGTCACTCCTAAATGTTGTAGTATCGTAACGTAATTTCTGCTCAAAGTGTCACCATTGAGGTTTATCAGCTGATTAGGACACTGAATCTGAGAAATTTGAGGTCGTAATAAGTTGCAATACTTTTGTGATTGCGTTATCTCGCAAAAGTTTTGTGAGATCTTGCAAAAAAATAAAAAATTTCTAACCCATCAAAATTATTTTCCCTTATGTCCCCTCACGGGCTCTGTAAGAGCCAGCCTTTATCCGGCTATTCTTTTTACACAGAAAAGATATTTCCGCAACAGCATTTGCATTTACTGAAGTTTTCTAGGGCTATGGGGCTTATTGTTGGACTTTTTTTTACAAACAATCGGCACAGGTTATGCTAAGACTCTTTTTTAAATGACAATTTGGGGCATGAGAGTGAATGCAAATCTTTCCTACTTAAAAGTTTTGCATTGCAAACTGATAACTAGTGGTGCACGTTGTTGCCTTTCATGCAAAAAATACAATCTGAGCAAACTTTTTCTACTTCTAGTCTATGCTGGCCCCACTTTTGATTGCATTGTCCCATAACTGCTCCTCATGGTGGCCCTCTGGGATCACAGTGCAGGAGATGAATGGAAATCGATGCAGCACCCTAGAAAGTGCTCATAAAACATACTTGGCCATTTAGAGGAGAAAATGATTTGAACTTTGGCTGCACCTTACCTTGATGAGCTTGCACCTGATCTGCGCCGACACCATGTGGCTGTTCCTCAAGTTGCCCACCCGGAACATGAGGCACAGCTTACCGTCCCGCTGCGAGATGACGGCGTCCTGGCTGAACATGAGTGTCTCTGCGCGCTTCTTGGGCTGCGACATCTTGATGAACATGCACCCGATAAGGAAGGCGTCCACGATGGAGCCCAGCAGCGACTGGAAGAGGAAGAGGATGATGCCCTCGGGGCACTTCTCCGTGATGTAACGGTAGCCGTAGCCGATGGTGGCCTCGGTCTCGATGAAGAAGAGGAAGGCGGAGGGAAAGTTGTAGACGTTGGCCACGCAGGGGGTGTAGGACGCGTCGTGGCCGCCCCGGTTTAGGTCGCCGCGAATGTAAGCGATGAGCCACCACATGGAGGCCATGACCAGCCACGCCACCGTGTAAGTGAGGATGAAGATGAGCAGGTTCCAGCGCCACTTGAGGTCCACCAGCGTGGTGAAGAGATCGGAGATGTAGCGGCTCGTCTCGCCGCCCAGGTTCCCGTGCTGCACGTTGCAGCGGCCGTTCTTCTCCACGAAGCGCTGCCTCTTCCTCTTGGTCGGGGCGCAGAATGTCATGCCCCGGTTGGTGTTCACCACCTGGTAGTCCTCGCCGAATTTCCTTCGTATAGCCGACATGGTGCCAATGCCCCCCTTTTTCATTTGTAGTCAATACTTTAAGCTACGAGTCCACTTCTTTGCGCAAGTTTGGTGCACCCCCACCCACCCCGACCGCCCCCCTCTGAGGAGAAAGCCTACACATCCAGCCCGACACTCGCATCTTCTGTGGTGCAGATGCGCGGCTCTCCCCTTCAAGAGGCTTGCACGGATTCTGCGCATTCATGCACACACAAGAGACACAGTCAGTCCTTTTTACGCATGCAGAAGACAACTTAGTCTTCGCGGCTCGTCCACTCACACGAGAGGAAAAACTACACAACACAAAAGAAAACTGCCCTAGCATAGTAAGGCTTACTAGTTCATTATCTACTTTGCTTGCTGCTAAATGTGGATTAAAGGCTTCAGTGCGCACAGAGGACGGATAGATAGACGCATAGTGCATAACTAGATATATTGATCTATACAGTATGTGCATAATCCCACTAAGAAATGTAGCCTAATGCAATCTGTGCTTCAATTCATTTCTGAAATAAATGCCTACCGCCAATAAAAATAAAGAAGAGGGAGGAAAATATAACATACTACAAATACTGTATATGGAAATAATGATCAATATTATATGTCTACAAATAAAGGACTCCCCTCTAATAAACAGCTTATCTTTAACAAACACTTTGTACACTCTGCGGTATAAATGCCTTTGGCCACCGTTGGAAAGAATATAATAGTTAATGGCCAAAATGAACAAATAAAAGCCCTACCTCCATTAAAATCCCCCCTCAATATTTGTGTGGGGAAAGTAAATATGTGATTAAATATTACACTTCTGTGCACTGGTACACATACTGTAAAGGCTTCTTCTTTAATAAAGACCTTACCTCTAATAAATATTGTATTTTTTCGCAGTTGAGTAAAAAAACATCTGCCACTATTTGAAGAAATACAACAGATACATAAATATCTAGAGATAAGAAAGGCCTCCTCTCTATAAGACATCGTGCCTCAATTAATTGCCAAAATATACAAGCGCCTCACGTCTAAAAATGTGTATAAATGATGACTCATATGTAATAAACACCTTGCCTTTAACAAAATCCTTGTACTCGCTGGGGTTGAGTAAATAAAAGCATCTGGCCAATATTTGAAGAAATACTGTACAATAGATAGATATAGCTGGACATAAGCTAGACATAAGATAAGTCTCCTCTCTAATAAATGCCGCACCGAAATAAACAAATAAATGCCTCATGTCCCAAAAAAGCCCACCTCAGGAAAAATTTGATACATATATCTGTATATCAATAGCTAACAGCAATATTTGTGTAATGACTGCACTGTATATACTGTATATTGTGTGTGTATGTATATACAGTATATATATATATATCATCAAAACTATGAATGAACACATATGGAATTATTGGGCATTGTGAACTGCAGCGTTCCTGTTGAAAAAGCCAGTCATTACCACGAGGGCCTTCAGTCATATGGGACGCCATGTGCAACATCTCCACATTGCCATCTGCCGTTTGACGCCTCTGCACAATCTGTAGAAAAAGCATCCCAGATCATGATGGCGCCCCCTCCACTGTGGAAAACATCTCAGATGGGATCTCCTTATAACGTTGACCATCAAGGTTAAATTTTTTCTCATCAGAGAATAAAACTTTCTTCCACGTTTCTTCCAGACATATAAACATACAGTATACTGTATGACATGGACAGAACCATGTTATACCACAAATGATGCATTGCACATTTAATTGAACGACATGTTTTTCATATAATGTGAATGGGAATAAGGATGAGCTGCTGTAATATACTTAATGCATCTTGAGGAATATGTAGTAAAAGTGTCTCAAATCTAATGGAAGCTATTTAGTTCCCCCTAGTGTTACTGCAGGGGAAACAAGTCTGGTGTCATACTGCACTACAGGAAGTAAGTACATACAGTAATTGTACCTTTACCTTGTCAGTTAACTTCTTTTGACCCTGGAAAAGCCACAAACACTTATTACGTTGGAGTCCAACAACTAATTATAGGGCGTATTAGTGTAGATTCTACCTTTGAGGACACAATTGGCCTCCTGTTGCGTTGTATCTTTGCCACTGTAGGATCCCCTGAATGAAAATGAACAGTAGATTCCCAGTGGGAATTTTATCAGATGAATGAACTTCATAGAATTTAGTTGTCTAAACCATGACAGAGTATGAATCATGAACCGTCTGCGGCTGCTGCCCTGAACGTGGTATCATCTCTTAGGACCTTTTAAGATGCAGTAATGAGCTATAGATCAGTATTGGTGTGAATGGGCTGTGTGTCTGACATTGTACGTCACCTGAATGAATGTTATCAGATATTGCATACATTTATGAAACGTGCAGGGCTTAAAATTATTACATTCTCTGAAAATTAACTGCTTATAGCAAACAAATAAGGCACGAAAGTCACTTTTTCACCATTTGTCCTGCTTAAGATAACATCAAATACAGCGTGTTATTGTCTTTTTACAACTACTACTTTTCTATGAATTTATATCAGTCTTTTTAGTTCTACTGCCACTTCTTAGGTTATAAATCTTAACATTTACGACACAATTTACTACTGTAAACATGTTCTCCCCATCACAGGCCTATTAATAGTTAATATAATAATAGATTTGTAAATAAATAAGTAGAATTGAACTATTATTAATAACAAAAAATAAAGTTACAGTCTATCCATCTGTGTTTTGGCAAAAGACATTGCCTCTAACAAACGCCTAATGCCCTCTGCAGTTGAGTAAATAACTGCTGGCAGTTATTTATGCAATGTGTAATAAAAACACTGTAGTCCAGCATGTACACTTGCTTAAAAGGCGCAGCCTAAACAAACTACTCGTTAGCTTGAAGCACAAACATAAGTGATCCTACTCGTATATGCTGTATTTTGTATGCACATGCAAATGCAAATGTGGCCGTGCTTAGGGTGTTTACATGACTATAGTCCTCACCTCCGTTAGCAGCAGCAGCAGCAGCCTGTCTCTTCTCACGACCCGTCCTCTGCACCCATAATCCCCCGCGCCAGGACAAGATGGAAGAAAGCAGCGGCCGCCGGAGAACAATGTTTTGGCAATAAAACGCCAAAAGCTGCAAGTACGGAGGCAACACGGGCACAATCGAAGCAATCTGCGGTCATGTGTAGGTAAGCGACAGTCTGACCGGGCCCCTGTGCGAGGCTTCGGCGCCGGTTCTGTCGAGATATCTGCGTCGCAATGCTGAGGTGAACCGTGGGGAAATGCACCGAAAGGCAGCATCATTGTTTCTGATGCATGGGCCGTAACGCGGCTTTGCGGCATGCTAACTGCTAGCCCACATGCTAATAGCCACTGAGCTAGCCAGTAAGCTAGCTGGCTAACTAGGCTGTTTTAGGTGGCTGGCTAACTAGGCTACTTTGATTGTTATACGCACAGCTGCCTCCGAACTCGGCTTGTTTTAATTTAGCTCGGCCATTTGGAGTCGACATGAAGCTGAAACAGAAATAGAAACCTTTCGCCACCGACACGAACACGGTAATCATCCGCTCGTAATTACGGCTAAAGTTAGCTATCAATAAATGGAGCGCCAGTCTCGCTCTCTCGCAGCCAGATTTAATTTCCAAGCGTCATCCAAGATTGGAAATGAGCACTAAATTCCGTACATGCTAATTTCAGGGGTAACTTAATGCATAATTTAACACTGTAATTCACGTATATTATTATTAATAGTCACGGGAATTAGCTAATATTCAATGGACCCCTGCTGCATTTTTAAATAACCAATGGATCCAATCAACATTTTTAGCGCTAGCTAGCACCATGGCTAGAGCTTATATTAGAAGAAGCAGATGTTCTGCTTATTAAGTCAAGCCATTCCATATAATATAACCCTACGATGATATATTGTGGCTTTTTTAGCGACTTGCTCGATTGTTTTTCAGTGGGAAACTCGATGATGCGTTGATTGTCTCATTGTGGCGAGCCGGCTAAGTATGCTAACTAGCTGGCTAACTATTATGTACCACAAAAGCTCATATGTTGCTCTCCCACAAGGTGCGTTGCCTTGACAAACGCTTTTTTTTTCTTCTTTTTTGGGGAGTAAGTATTTCTTCCAATGCTAACATCATGTTTAGTCACGGAGTACGTCTTACTTAAATTACTCAAATGTCAAGGCGCGTTTGACCTAAATACCGTTTGTTTTAGGCAAGACCACCAAAGCGATTAATTAGCAGTACAAATCGATGTAGCCACTTCCACGTTTAGAATGGAAGAGTACAAAAACAGCAATGATATATGCTCAAACTTGAAATGCTAATTATTTTTTACTCGCATTTGCTGTTGCTGTAAACCAGCAAAAGCATTTATTAGACCAGTGCTTCCTTTTTACACTAAGTGAGCTTTGCAGGTTTGCAGGTCTCACCTTTCTGTTAATAAATTCATATTTGTATGATTATTTCCTACATGTTACATATATATATATATATATATATATATATATATATAATCTCCATGCATACTTTTTCTATACCGCTTATCCTCATATGGGTCACAAGTGAGCTGGAGCCTATCCCAGCTGTCTTCACCACTGTGGGCTGTCAATCACAGACAAAGACAGACATTCACATTAACATGTATGTTCATGTTTTTGGCGCGTGGGAGGAAGAAGGCAACACAAGGAAGGATGTTCCAAGTACCACCACAAAAAATTGTCTTGTAGGTTTTGCGACCTCTGCATAGCATCACGGTTTAGCTTGAGACGAGTTCGTATTTCAACAAAGGAAAAGGGTTTCCCCTAGGATTTTTGAAGCTGTGGTGGTGGGCTGCCGCCGCTGTGTCGTGCAGCTGAAATTTAAAAAAATGACAAAAAGCAATTTTTTAAAATGATTTATGTAACTTTTTCAACAACTAGTTGAACATGAACTGAGGACATTGCAAAACTGTTCATTTAATGGCAAAATTGCTGAGAGCACTACCAACATTTAAATGGTACTTTATTTACAAAGCACATCTACACTCATTGTGCTCATTTGTCATTAAATGCGGGTGTCATGTTTGAATAGAAGATGTATAAAAATACTAAAAGGTGAAGCAAACATTATTTGGTGAATTACTCCACATCAGCTGGAATGATTTTGAAACGATCATAGCTAGATAGGCATTGATAGGCTTAGCATGTGACAAGCTTTCGTCAATTGACTACACATTTTACGGACTATTGTTCATTCTCCCGATAATAATGAACAAAGTGAAAGTCAACACAAGATGTGTCACATATCTGGTCACTGGGCGGCTTTTATTTTGCAGTGGTGCACCGCCATGATCGATTACATTTAGCGGAAACCCTGCACTAGATCTAGTCCTCATGCCACGAGAGGTACGTGTACCACAGTTTGAGAATCCATATGTAACACCTCCAAAAATCTTTTTACTTGGCAAGTACCACAGTTTTTGCTACCTCTGTTTTTCGTCTAGCATCACGATTTAGCTTTGAATATGTTCCTTGTACTCGCAGGTAATTTTGGCTTATGAGGAGAGTTAAACTTTATTTGAAACAAATTTCAGTGAGTCTTATGTTTAATACATTTGTATTTGTATTTCGTCTGTTTATCTCAAATATACATATTTTTTTCATTCTGAGTACCACTAGATGGAGCCCGTGTACTGCCAGTGGTACCTGTACCACAGCTTGAGAATTGATGATTCAGCGGAACTATAAGGACTGCAATCTGTATGACGTAAAACGCTTGACGCTGTTTGTGTGTACGGGTAAAACATAGCTTTTTGGTTTGTGTCATAAAAAATGTGCAACATTATTTCATGGTTTTAAACCTTATTTAACAAAAGAACAAAAAGCTATCGACTTACAGATATTGGTTACATTTCGTGCAGCAGCAAACACGCGTACGGGCAATTGGGAAAAAAAACATGTTTCCTAGATGCCATCTGAGCATGCGCTGATTTTAAAGATAATGTATACATCATTGTAGGTCTAATATCTCATATCGATGACCAAATGCATTATAATGCGTGACCAACTCAGCTGTGATATGTGTGATGAAGCGTGTTAAGCAGAGTTACAGTGCCATCTACTATACGAAGTTGTGACGACAAGCTACAAAGGCAGTCCAATTAATAATGTATTGGGAGCGAGGCTGAACAGGTAGCACCAGATCTTTAAAAGAAAAACAGGCTCCCCAAATCTATCTGTAATGGTCCAAATTTCGATAAATCCACATGGCCTCTAGTACAAAGGTGGTGGTGTAGAATGGTAACATAACAAATCGTTTTATAATATGATTGTGTGACTTATTGGGTCCGTCCTCTTCCAGGGTGTTCTCCTGCATTCCTCTATAGATTGATTGGCCTGGCTCCCCCTGCACACCACCATGAGTCTTATCCAAGACAAAATCGGCAATGAGTTTTTGCGCAACGGTGGCATGGACCCCAATTTTGCACCTGGCATGCTCATGTTCAGCCACCTGCCGCCTGTCACCAGCTTCACACGGCTGACGTCGCAGTCGGTCATGGGCGACCTCCCGCAGGAGATGATCCTCAAGAAGGAGCGGGACTCGCCCCCAGACCATCACCACCACCATAACAATAACCAGGCCGCCGCCGCCAACACTGGGGGCTTCCTCCACAACATGGGCATCAAGCAGGAGCGGCTAAGCGAGCTGGATTATCGCATGCCTCTCTACGCCGGAGGAGGAGCAGGCAGCGTGGGAATGAATTGTGGCGGAGCAGGCGCCGGGAAAAGCGGGAGCGACATGCCGGACATGTCTTACGGCAACCACCACCAAAATCACCACAACATGCTGCTGCATGATCTCAGCCACAGCAATGTGCGCTCACTTGGAGAACCGGTCAGTTGGGAGTGGGAATCATCATTTCCAGCCATTTTTGCTTTAGCCCCTCGTCATTTATCTCTGCTAACTTAAAGATCATATGAATTGTTCTATGATTGTAGATGTCGGGACGATTGGGTAAAGAGCCAAAAGAGTCCTCAGGTAAAAGAGGCAGGAGGACCAATGGGGACGGACAAGGAGGCAAAGCCCGAAGGAAACGCAACGACGCTGCAAAGGTTAGCCATTCTGTTTAAATAATCCTGAATTTAAATCTTGCTTTTTCATGAAGTTCATACATTGTATAAAGTACTTGAAATGGGTACAATTTCTGATTTGTTAAATGGATAAATGGGTTATTTATAGGGTTGGGTTGCACAAGGGCACGAAATATCCAGTAGAAATCTGGGAACTTCACAATGGAAGTTGACAAATTTTGGGGAAAAATTTGGGATAATTTGTACAAACGGTGTAAATTATTATAACATATAATTAAAAGTGCATATTTACAAACAAACCTAAATCTAAAACCTGTTGTTTTGTCATGAAACGGTATGCAGTAGGATCAATTTTAAAATATATACATTTTTGACTTTTTTCACTGAACAATCACAAATGAATTTTTAATAGTAGTTCGAATTGAGTAATATTCTTATTCCAGTGGCATTACATCAGTTTTCCCATAATATTACTTTATATAACATAACATGTTTATTCCCGTAATGGTATTACTTTATTTTTTATTAAAAAAATAAGATGTATTTCCCTACCATTGCAACCTTTTTTGGTTATATTATGTCTCAATTATTATAATACCTTATTCTCTTGTAGGATTACGACTTTGTTCCTCTAATGTTGCAGACAATACCACACAGCTTGATCTGTTGTGGCTGTAGCATCATAGTTGTACAATCCAGACATTCACTGTCCTGTCCTTTCAGGCAATGATGTTGGATGCGGATGGAGCCTGCCTGTCCCCCAACTCCAAGCCACATATCTGCGAGCACTGTAACGCTGCCTTCCGCAGCTCCTATCATTTACGCAGACATGTGCTCATACACACAGGTGAGAGGCTTTCACTGCTTCCTTTTCTTTTTTTCAGTGTTAAACACAAAGGAAATCAAAAACAGTGTCAAGCTGAGCATTACGTCATCTCTCCTTCACCACATGTGCCTAAGAGCAGACAGTCAGGGGGGGGTGACTCATTGAGTGCTCACGTCTTTCTGGACGTATTAGTCATTGCCTTTGCTGGGAATTTCTCATCCGGCTATGGGAAGGATGATAAAGTATCCTTTGTCCTTGTTCCTGAAGTCAACATAACAAAACAGATGTAAGAAATGTATTTTGGCTGAGCTGTGATTAATGTGGGTGGGCGGATGGTTGTACTCTTGATCGCACAGGTGAGAGGCCTTTTCGGTGCAGTCAGTGTAACATGAGCTTCATTCAGAAATACCTGCTCCAGCGGCACGAGAAGATCCACAGTGGTGAGTGTGTTTTCCCATGCTAAAACCTTTTGAAATATCGAATTAGAAGCCTTTCCAAAACCACTGTGTCGTTTCAGGGGAGAAGCCTTTCAGCTGTGACCAGTGCAACATGCGTTTTATCCAGAAGTACCACATGGAGCGACACAAGCGGACGCACAGCGGCGAGAAGCCATATCGCTGCGATACATGCCAACAAGTAGGCCACATCACACTATAAACATGCATTGGTCATTGGTGCCATTCTATATTTTCATCTGAAAATTCTGTTTGTAATTCCCAGTATAGTATGATGGTGTCAGGGGATATAATTTTGTATAATAGTTACATATTTTTATGTTAAATATTTACTCCCTTTCCCCATTAGTGGTTAAGAGTAGTTATTTACCGTAAATTCCGGTGTATAAGCTGCACTCACTAAATTTAGAGGAAACAACAGATTTGTACATACTGTATAAGCCGCACATGTCCATGTCACAAAATGGCATATTGTGGTGCGCATGAGTTCGTGAGGACCAGGCAGCTCTTTGAAAGGAGCCAATCATGAGCTATGAAACACATGACGATGAAAGGAGCCAATCATGAGCTATGAAACTCATGATGAGCTTGTCAACTCATTGGAAATTGCAGGAGGTCATTACTCTATAACAGTCTCACGGTGTCATCTTACAAAGCACACTAAACTCATCACACAGCAACACCCACTCAAAAAGTATCCCAATTCCTTGCTAATTTTCAAGACAATTTTATTTTATTAAGCCTATTTTTTCTGATTCCATGTATAAATGTTCACTAGATATTAGTTTGCATATTTAAGTGACAGCATTACAGATGTCATGTCTGTTGTACAGGTTTTCTAGTTCAGTTATTTACCTGGTGGGCAAAAAAAGTTTTCTGTTGTCCTGTCAAGACATCAAATCATGCATTTATTTTATGTCTAATCAAAATTTTAATGTGTAATGTTACTTGGCACTGTATATTTAAACATCAGCTTTACAGATGCCAGGTCTGTTGTGCACCGGTAACGTTGCGGTAGTGACGTCTACTGTGACACAATAGGTGTCAGTTATTGTAATCGTCTGTTACTTTTTTACCTGAGGGGGTAATTTATTTTTAATGTGGTGTTTTGATGAAGCCATGAAATCTATTAGAGCCGAAACCACTCTTACGGTAAAAAACGGTATGCCAATCATGTGTTCTTATAGTGAAAACCTGTGTTTGTCTCTAGTTTTTCTCAAGAACAGACCGGTTACTGAAGCACAAGCGGACATGTGGAGAAGCCATAAAGAAGGGCCTGGACCCAAACATGCTGGAGCTCAGCGACGCAGAGCTCTGTCAGGGCAGCTATTCACTCACTCAGGGAAACGCCACCACCTCTGGACGCAAGCGGGCTAAGTCCAAAAATGGCGAGGGCGGCGAGCGTAAGAGGAAGAAGAACACAGTGGCGTCAATGGCAGCCTCGTCCTCTGGTGCAATGGCACGTGACATGGGCCTGCAGGACTTCGGCATGGAGCAGCCCTCAGGCTCCGGGCCCGCCATGCAGGGACGCACTCCCAAACTGGTGTTCAAAAAAGCGGGCCGCAAGGGCCTAGATAAGAGCCTCCTTTCTCTGGAAGACAGTGTTGATGGACAAAAATTGTTAGGCCAGAAACCTGGCTCCTTGGATCACGTGGAAGCTTCTGGGCTCGATGGCATGGGTCTTCTCCAGGGGGGTGGGGCCAACAAGCAGGGGCCTACCAGCAGCAGCAACTACGACGATGCAATGCAGTTTGTGAAAAAGCGGCGATACCTCCATGCCGTCACTAGTGACTACGGTGCAACCTCTCTCCATATGGCATCGCAGGGGAGCAGTGTCATCCAGGCTTCCCTGGGGCCTGAACCCACGCTGGCTATGCTGGACTCCTCACCGCTGGAACTCAAGCATGACAAGTCGGGCATTCCGGATGAGGTTCTGCAAAGCCTGCTGGACCACTACAGCCATAAACCAGAGGGATCGCACCATCACGACGTGGCTTTTGACTTGTCTGATCACCCGCACCACGTTGACCTCCAGCCGGCGGCCCCCGTTACCCCCGAGCTGGAGGACGATGCGGCCAATGCTGGTGATAAAACCACAGTCATGAGCGAGTACTCAAAGTTCCTCCTGCAGGCTCTGGAGCGCACCAGCCACAGTGGACCCTTCCCCAGCCTTGGCCCAACGGGTCCCTTCCCACTCCTGTCCAGCAGCTCCAGTCCTACCGGGCCACTGTTTTCTGACAAGCATGTCTACAGCACATCGCCGCTGGATTGCGGTTACCCCCCTGCCGTATCTTCCCCACTGCCCATCGCCGCCCCCTCATCGACTTCCTCTTCGTCCTCATCCAAGTCCCACTATGGCATGCTGGTGGGGTCCCCGTCCCAAGCGGGCTTCCACCTTAGTCTGGAATCCACCAGCCACCAGCAGTTAACTCCGTCTCAGGAGCTGACCGAGCAGCTGGAGAAGCAGCACTCCCCTGGAGCTTTCAGCCTACCTCCCCAGGACCTGACCGCGCAGGCGGACGGCTCCAAGGGGCAACCACCCAAGGCTGGGGGGAGCGCCGCACCTGCCAACAGCTCCAGCTACTCAGAGCTGTCTCCCTTGAATCCCCCTAAAGAAACCACGTACCAGATTGAGAATTTTGCCCAGGCCTTTGGCTCCCAGTTCAAGTCAGGACGTCGCACGCCTCTGAGCTATGGCAACGACCCCCCCGGCGCAGAGGTGGACCACAGAATACGGACTCCAGTGTCAGAATTCTCAGGGTATACCAGTTTGTTAGCTGACGTTAGTGAGCCAGTGAGTACAGGATCAAAAACCCCAACAAGCCAAAGTTTCAGATAAGGGTCAAACGAGGTGAACCCATTTGGGAACAGGGGGTGCTGTTCTTGTCTAACTGGTCCCCCTTGAACCCATCTCCATTTGTTGTTGTAGCAAAAATATTTAGTTTTTTTTTTTTTTTTTTTTTTTAAACACTGCCATTAAATGTTGATGCAAACATGACCAGGGAGGGTCTTCCATGGCCTCAAATGCAATGTTTTTTTTAATGGTGTATTTAGTCGCTTTACATTTTGTTGGAAAAGTAGTGATTTTTTTAATGAGCGTAAAAGGGTAGGTTTAAGCGTAATTTAAAAAACATTTAGAGGGTAGAGATGAACTTTGCATTTCTTTTTTTTTTTTCTGAACCCATGTGTTTTACCAATCACCATACTATAAAGTAATAATAATGACGAAAAAAAACACTTGTGGCAGGGAAAGCCCAGAACACAAATGGCAAAAAAAAGTATATATTGTCTGTTACAAGAAACATATGAACTCAGGAAATAGGCAAAATTGTGTAATAAGACTTTGTACTATGAGATGCAATTAGCACAGTTTTTACAGGTGTACTTTGAAACTTCAAAGCTTTGATTCTTTTTTTTGTGTGTGTTATTTTGTTCTTTGACAATTTACTACACACGATCATGTTTGGTCTCTCCTGCGTGTTTCTTTGTCCAAATGATGGTACTGTCGTGTCCATGTGAAGATAAAACGCACACAAAGCGTGTTTTTTTACACACCAGCCTGTAGAAAAGACAACTATTGAAACACAATGGACACTGAGCAAGCAAGTTCTTTATTCCGTCACCTCACTCGTTTGCTGTTCTTTTTTTTTGTCAATGGAATCAAACAAGCACTTTTTTAAACATATCATTGGAAACAGTAACCCATTAAATTTGTGCTGAATTACTTTTAAAGGAGAAAACTGTGAAGAGGGGTGAGGGGTGGGTGGGATTATGGTTTTAATGGGGCGCTGAGTTGGCATGGGCATATTTTAATGTGTGTTTTGTTGCTAGAAATGGGACGGGGTGGGTATTGTGTAAAAAGAGGATTTGCCATAAGTTTGTTACAATATTTTGAGAGTAGCTCTTTGTATTTAAGTGTTTTGTTTTCCTCTCGAGAGCTTTTGGCTGACATGCTGGAACCCACAACCCTTTTATTTATTCTCCACACACTTCTTTGTAGCGGCAATGCAAGCAGAAGAGTTAATTTATACTACACGCCTCCTTGAATATGCAGCAGCCCTGCACTCACAAGAATGAACAATGGCCTTCTTTGTCTTCCGTGGTTTAAAGCCATTCTCTCTATCCCGGCAGCCAGGGTTGATATTTCATTTAGTCGATATCCTGAGAGCCGTAACAGCCCCTTTTTTACCCCGAAAGCTGCTCTGATCAGCGGGAACAAAAGACTTGACTGACCAACCGCATCACTCCAAACACACACACACACTAACTATGCTTTTAATAAATGGACAAGTGGAGAGAGTGAGGGGTGGAATTAATAAAAAAGACAATAAGATTGACTAAATATACCTCATATCACAAAAGCGTAAGAAAAGCAGGGACAAGCGTTTCATGTATGTAGTGGAAATATTTGTAGAGTAGTGTCAACATATTGTATAATCATTTTACACTGCCTGTGTTTACAATGATAGAGAGCAAGTGACTTGTCAAAATGCAAAATGTATTATTTCTTTCTTTTTTTAATGTAAAAACATCCATGCCAAGCAGTGTTGCATTCTAGATGCCTCATAGGACACTCAATTTTTCTCTCTCATGGTATATCCCTTATTTTTGTTACTTGCCATAAACGTGTTTTTGATATGAACTCTAGAAGGATATTGTTTACAAAAAAAATGTACAAAAACACTAAAAATGTGTGTTCTTTTTTTGAGTTTTTATCAAGTATGCATGATTTTTATGGCTTTTTGTTCCTGACTGTCACCTCAATCCCAAATTTTGTAGCAGAAGCCTCCCCCTTTCCTTTGTCTTAGTTGTAGACCCTTGTGACATGATTTTCCCAGGCTGTACCAGTTATTGAGATGATGAACGGGGTAGAGAAGCCAATAAAAACCTTTTGTTACAAAAAAAAGCTGTCCATTTTCTGTGTTTGAAATCATGACAGTCTGCACATTGACTTGGGAAAAGGATTGCCTCCACTAGGTGCCACAAGGTGGGGCTATTTCTTACTGATAATGGACAATCAAGCCAGCTACCTTATACAGCATGGTATGACTGCTGTACAAATGGATGCTCATAGATGAACAGCCGTTACGGATCATGCATTTTTGCTGAGTACGAGCATTAAATGAGTACAGCTCATCATTATCCATAATTGTCATGACAGAAAATGTATTCACTTTTCTTGCTCTGTGATTGGGCAGTCACACACAGCGACTGCCCCTCCCTAAACAGGCGCTGCAGCCAGCAAGTCGCCGCTCACACACAGAGCTGTAAAAGCCCTCACAATACACTTTGCCCAGACAGGCATTGACATTTTCTCACATTTCTCTCTTGTTTAAACACAATGTTCAAATTTCATGTGAATTTTTAATGATCAATCTTTTGGACAAAAGAAATGATTGAGTGACTCACCATATTCACTCCTCTGACGTGCCTCGTACCGGCGCCGTTTGGCTGTAGTGTTTTTGTATCCTTGTGAAAACATATTGCTCCCCTTGTAGTATTTTACTTCTCCTCGTAGTCCTCCATGATCCCAAGATTCATTTACAGTATTCCATAATGGCGCCCGACCAATCACCGGGAAACACAGCAGTGCTGCATGAAGGCGATAGATTGACAATGGTCTACATCCAATCAGAACGCAGAACACAATGGGCGGGTTCTCCTTAGCCAATCAGGACTGCTGTGGCTCTATATTTAGCCGGCTGACAAGGTGGAGCGTGGAAATATTTACTCCAGCGGCACACATCTTCACCTCTCACAGGTGACTTCTGGCAAGATGGCGATAGGAGCAGTACATGTCTGAAGACGCTCTGATAAACATCCCCAAACAGCCCGTTAAAACGAGCATAACTCCGACAAAGACAACCTCTTGTACATCTTCAAAGCACAGTTTGTTTCGCCAAAACGCCAACGGAAGAGGAAGAAACCATCGGCTCAACATCGGCTACTGGTAATGGTAAAACTACGGTTAGCTACCACCACAGTAAAGCAAATGCACGATTATGCCAAAACAAAAAAGATGGAAATAACTACCAGCAGCAAGAAGAGTCTTTCATCTTCATCCAAGCCTCCTGGTTCAACAAAGAAGACATGAACAAGATAATACTAAAGAAAGTGCAGGCCGAGATCCCAATGCTGCTACCATTCTTACCGCCATCGCTAAGCTAAACGACATGATGGAAGGATTTAGCCTGCAGCTAGCACAACACACGCTTGTGACTAACATCGCCAAAACCGTTGAGTTTAACTCAGCTGAAATTCAACATTGTAAGAGCAAAGCGAAAGAAATTGAGAAGGAAATGCTGCTTTTGAAAGAGAGAAACCAATGTTGGAAAATAAAACCAGTGAAATGGAGCGTTACAAGTGACAGTGGAACTTTCATTAATGGCATGAGAGAAGAAGAACAAGAAAACTGCCAACAAATCACTCAAGATTTTGTTGGCAAAATCTTACCAGTTTGGATGGAAAATATAGACTTAAGTGTCGACACAGTGCATTGCCTCAGACGAAGGATGGGCAACCGCCCAAAATAGATCATCCAGTTCGCCACAAGACATGACAGGGATGAACTGTGGTTGAAAACCAAAAACCACCCCCTATGCAAAAAGATGGGCGTGAGATTCAGCGAAGACCTCAACAAAGAGGACAAGGAGGGACGACAAGCAGTCTGGCCGAAAATGGAAATGGCAAGAAGAGAAGGTCTGAAGGCAGTGTTCCGGGGAGCTTATGGGTCATAAACGGCCAGAGGGTAACACCATAAGTTATCAGCCATTATATGCTCTAAGTCAAATACGATAAGGGGGTGTTCCATATAAGCAACAAATATACTTTTTTCTCTCTCTCTCTTTCACATACATTTAGAATTAGTTGTTCTACCAGTGTTTAATGTTCCACTGTGGTTTCAGTTTTATTTCAGTTAACTCAAGGGGACTAAGAGACATTACTAAAAGAAAAGCCTTATTTCTTTTCTGTAAAGGGAAAAATGCAAATTGTGTTTTTTTACAAGACACTTACTCAGCATCCGAAGATGCTCATTTTTGGTCCAAACAATGGGGAGACAAAGCACATTTCAGTCATGGGTCTAGAACAGGGGTCACCAACGTGGTGCCCGCGGGCACCAGGTAGCCCCCCAAGACCACATGAGGTGCCCGTAAGCCTGCTTTTCATTCAGGTTTTCAGTGAATAATGAAAGAACAGTAGAAAGAAATGCATTCTGAAATACAAAATGTGAGTTGTGGACACCAGCATTTTGTTCATGTTCCGGTAAAACAAGCATATTCACTTTGTTTGGGTTTAAAATAAGCTCTGAAAATAAATGTTACAAAAATGAGTAGCTCTTGGCCATTTTCATTTTGTAAAAGTAGCTGTCACAAGGAAAAACGTTGGTGACCCCTGGTCTAGAAGATCGGTAGGAGTTGCTACATTATTAAACAAGCGCCCAGGTAAAATGATACATTCAGACGCTGACCGATGTTAATGGGCGTTGGGGAATATTGGTTGTTAACACTGAAAACGTCAACATTATTTTAATCAATATATATGGTTTCAACTATGGCTCTATGAACAAAGATCTTTGAACTAACCTAGCCTCACAATGTGAAAACCTTCAATCAGTGTTCTCCACCCCTTTTGTAGTTACTGGTTGTAACTTTAGTCTTGTTGCAGATGACACTTTGGATAGATACTGTACCCTCCTCGAACTTTTCATTCTTCAGCTAATCGTACAATTAAAGCTTTTTGTGAACAGTTACAACTTATTGACACCTGGAAGCAAAACAATCCATAGAGGAAACAATTCACATGGTTTAAACCTAATGATACTCAAAAATCAAAGATTGGATTATTGGTTAATCTTGACAAGACATGTCTCGCAATCCTATTGATACAGACATATGTGTTGCTCCCTTGATGGGTCATTTCTTAGTTAGCCCTGGAATTAGACCCACAGTAGAACGAGAAAGACACAGCAAATATTGGAAATTTAATTCAAGTTTACTCCACAATGAGTCATTCTGTGAAATCTATTCACTTATGTGGATAGTGAATATTACAGGTAATACAGAGTTATCAACAGCATGTAAAAAATGGGAGTTCCTTAAATATCAAATACGCAAATTCTCTAAGTTTCACTAAGTCTCTCAAAAAGAAATCACTGGAAAAGGAGCAAACTATTATTAAAGAATTATTTCATCTATGTAACCATTCCTAATCCCACAGATGATGATAAAAACAAATCATTAATGCTACAGTCCGAACTAGATGAAATGTACATGAATAAAGCAAAAGGAGCTTTTATTAGATCTGGGGCCAAGTGGATAGAAGAAGCAGAAAGGAACTCTGCATATTTCTGTAGGCTGGAGAAGCAAAGACAGGAAAATAATAGCATCAAAATGTTAATAATAAACGGCATGGAGGTCGCACAGTGGCCTAGTGGTTAGCATGTTGGCCACACAATCACAGTCTGGAGATCGGGAAGACCTCGGTTCGATTCTCCCCTGGGCATTTCTCTGTGGAGTTTGCATGTTCTCCCCGTGTGTGCGTGGGTTTTCTCCGGGTACTCCGGTTTGAAGTTGAAATCATGGATAAAAAATGGTGGTTCCTTTTGGTATTGTGTTCCAAAAAAGTTGTTTGATAAATTGGGAGGGCTGGAATTCCTGCTGAGATGTGACTTTCATATTGAGAAGATCCCTGTCACTTTATCCAACCTTCATAAACAGATTTGATCTTATTGGAAGATGCTGTATACACACAATTTTTCCAATCTGGAATAACAGGTTTATTTTACACAGAAATAGATCATTATATTATGAATACTGGATGAAAAGGAACATATGGTCTGTTACAGATATTCTGAACGAACTGGGTCACCTTCTTAACTTTGAACAATTCTGTCAGAAATTCCACTTCCACCCACCAATATCCAAATGTAAACATTTGCTTAAAGCCTTACCAGAAGCCTTTTTATTTTTGGTTAGAAACAGCCTTAATCACTGGGCATCTCTACCATCACTTCCACAACTTATTATACATGGCCTGTCATTAGCTGACAGAAAATGCACCAATTATTTTATCAGATCAGCTTTAACAGCACACCTTCTTCCAGGGCACATGTGTCAAACTCGTGCCATGGAGGGCCGAGACACTGCAGGTTTTCTTTCCAGCCAGTTTCTCCAGCAGGTGACTTAATTTATGAGCTCCTCACCTCAGATTGAAGGAGGTGTTGATCGTTAAAATCACCTGCTTTAGTGACTGGCTGGAAAGAAAACCTGCATTGTCTCGGCCCTCCATGGCACGAGTTTGACACCCCTGATCCAGGGGAACAAAACAATAATACATTTGATAAAGAGACAATCTTAAAAATACGAGCAATGTAGTTTTCTCTCCCTCTATCACCAAAAGTAAAAGACATTCATTTTAAAATCATAAATAACATTTACCCATCTAAAGAGTTTTTGAGACCCCGATTTAACATGGAGTACAATGTTTGTACATTCATCCATCCATCCATCCATTTTCTATGCCGCTTCTCCTCATTAGGGTCGTGGGGGTATGCTGGAGCCTATCCCAGCTGACTTCGGGCAACAGGCGGGGTACACCCTGGACTGGTGGCCAGCCAATGGCAGGGCACATATAGACAAACAAGCATTCACACTCACATTCATACCTATGGACAATTTAGAGTCTCCAATTAACCTAACATGCATGTTTTTGGAATGTGGGAGGAAACCGGAGTACCCGGAGAAAACCCACACACACACGGGGAGAACATGCAAACTCCACACAGAAATGCCCAAGGGAGATTCGAACCCAGATCTTCCCGATCTCCTGACTGTGTGGCCAACATGCTAACCACTAGAAATAGAACCGAAAATAGAAATAGAAACTACGGAGCATGTGTTCTTCTCATGTGTGAAAGCTGTATTTTTTGGACAGATGTTTATATATGGGTAAAACCACTTTTTCCTTCACTCGCAAGGGGCTTCTGTTGTACTGATATTTTATTTGCTGTGATTCTCTGAAACAAAAAGCAAGGACTTTCATGTAATACAATATTATGTCTGGCAAAATTCTATATCCATAAATAAAACCCCACCAAACATATTACATTAAATTGTGTCTGAAAAATTTAAAACTGGCCAAGACCAAAAATGCACAAATTATTTACCCAGTCTGTAACTCTATTTTGTGAAAAGGCTTAATCTTATTCTCATTGTTACCCCCTGTCATTTATTTTTATTTTTTATTTTCCTTTATCTTTGTAATTTAGCTGCTTGTGTGTTGATATGTTTTATTTACTTGATTGCACTGCCGCTTTGTTTGTTAATAAAGTTCTGGTTAAAAAAAAAAAAAGTCTTCAACGCTCACATGAGTATACAACACCCTCTACTGGTAGCAGTAGTAAATACAATAACAAACACATACAACAGAGCACCGGGAGATGGCTCTAATACACCACAATGACGCAGAACACAATGCACGTTCATATGTTAAAATATATATATATATATCTGCAAAATTACACCAAAAAAAATCCGCAAAAGGTGAACCGAGATGTAGCGAGGTAACACTGTAAATGGTTTATGAAGGGTACATACTAAACTATAAACAATGTGTGGTGCATATGTGACAACATTATATGAACGGTACAGTATATGGTTATTACATGTAATACAGTATTTTATGAATGTTGCATGCTATACAGTGTGTTTGTGTTTGAGGGACATGAAAGTCCTATTGAAAGTCTTTAATTGATCCCTTTTTCAGTCAATTGTTAATATTTTGAAGATCATTGTGATAGTTAGCAGCCTATTGTGCTGCATGACAAGTTAATTCATCACGTCTTTCACACAGGTTCACGAACAGACTCATGAGGGAAACGATCCAGATTGACGGACATCATGTCCCACTTCCTCTGCTGACTGTAATACAGTCATAGTATGTAGAATATACTAGAACAGAGAATGATGGGTGGGGTTAAGAATGGCCATATAACTTTTGTGAGAACAGTTTGTGACTTTGGACTTTCAGTCATCCAGGTGACAGCCAGGCTGTACTCTAACACTCTGTTATCACACCTCTGTTGACACAGCAAGGTGTTTAGAAAACCTTTTGGGAAAGACAAAACATAAAAAAAAGGAGAATATAATATTTTTATAAATAATTGTAACAGTACCAGTAGTTGAAGTGCAGTCCTGCAGGGAACGACTATTAATTAATATTTAAAACATTACATTTAACATTTAAAACATTCATATTTAAAACACAGTCTTTAGAGTTGAAATGATCATTATTTTCCAAATAGTGTAATTTAAGCATGTTTTAAAATGAATAGACACTCACATACTCTAATAATGTGATCTGATTTGTACATTTAGTGTTGCTTGGGTGCTTACAAGTACTGTAGTTTGAACTGTTGGTTAAAGGTTATCGCACATTGTATTATTATCATACATTATCTGCTTACCTGGGCCGCACCGTGGCCCAGTGGTTAGCATGTTGACCACACAGTCAGGAGGTTTGAATCTCCGTTGGACATCTCTGTGTGGAGTTTGCATGTTCTTCCCGTGCATGCGTGGGTTTCCTCCCACATTCCAAAAACATGCATGTTAGGTTAAATGGAGACTCTAAATTGTCCATTGGTATGAATGTGAGTGTGAATGCTTGTTTGTCTATATGTGCCCTGCCTCTCTCCCAAAGTCATACCCGTGACCCTAGTGAGGATAAGCAGCACAGAAGATGGATGGATGGATTGATATGCTTACCTTTTGTATTGATTGTTTTCCTTTTCCTAATTTCATATTCTCCTCTAGTCTGCAGGCTTGGTTGCCTTTGTTCTTGCCTTCTTGTTTTATGTGGTCTTTCTTCCTGCTGTACCCTCTGTTTTATCACAACCATCAAAGGGTTTTCCTCATCCATCTTCATCACATGTGTCTCATCACCTCATCCTGATCTCTCTCACTGCCACATGTGTCTCAAGTGCAAATTCTCCGTAACATCCTCGTCTCAGCTACTTCCAACAGCCTTTCGTCCTTCCTCCCTAGATCCCATGACACCCTCCGAAAGGACTGGTGGTATCGTATGATGGCGTTACACAGTTTAGTTTTGAACTTCCTTGGCATTCTCTCTGCAGTTTCCACTTTTACCCTGTGGCAGACAGTTCATGACATTAAACGCCAGAACCAACAGACTAAGAAGGTTTTTATGCGACGGTCATAATCTACTGTACATTTACAACAAATTTCACATTCCACGTATTTTTTTTCATAACTTACTGTGATCCTCTTTTTTTTATGGCACCTTAGGGAAATGCACCTTCAATTTTGTTGTACTTCTTGTACAATGACAATAAAAATTCTTATTACTGAACCTATGAGTGATTATTTAGAGACTCACAGACCCTAATAATGTGATGTTTAAGTGCTTTTATTCCTACCATGTCATTTCTAAATTTACTGCTGTTTACTTGGGTTTAATGTTCATATTTTATGTGTATTACATGATTTAAAGTATTTTGCTTATTACAAATATAAAACCATACAATTAAGAACATTAAATTGTATTTAAAATACCACATAAAATAAATACCACTTATTTTATACATATTTGCAAATATGTATACATAAATATATATTATAAGGAATAAAATATATGTTATAATAATATGACATGATATTATTTATGGTATAAATGATGTAACTTATATTTACAAATATGTATTAATATAAATATAATCAAATTATATATCTCATATATATATGGTATGGTTTAAATGTATATATTTACATATATAACTATATATAATGTGTTTATTACAATATTTCTTACATTTTATATAAAAAGCAACTCCCCAACAAATGTAGTCCATAATGTAAATGAAGGCTAAATATCATAAGATTGTTAACTTTGCTGTGTTTGTCTTGTGAACTTATTGAAATGTCCTTTGAATGACTTCACATTTATCTGAATCCTATCTCTTTTTATCTGCTCGTTACTTTTAGACATTTTTTCCACCACTGCCCTTGATGACGTCGGACGGGGGTTAAAAACAGGTGTGTGTCCCTTCACTAAAGCATCCGGGATCAAAGTCAACTTTGAAATAGTATCATTAAATTAGAGAATTACGGGATGTCTGCTGGGCTCTCATTAACCTTTATTGAAGAAGTTAGCATGGATCGTTCCAGAGTGCCAAATTTAATGTTGCGATTTTTCTGTATGTGTTTTATTATTTGATCTTATCCTTAGAGGAGGGAATCAGCCTATGTGACGTCAGTGAAGCAAAGGTCACTTTACGCACCTTTGTCCCAGCCAGTCTTAATGGCATCTACTTTCCGGTAACAAGGTTGCCAGTGTTTGTAGAGGGGGTTGTCCTGGGGTTAAATGAAAACTAGAGGAACTGCTATAAAGTCATAAAACCACAACAAGTGCAATCTTTGCCCTCTCTCTGCTCAATAAGACCACTGCTTTCCATAAAAAAAAACATTTTTTAAATTATTATGTGAATGCTTGTAATGTAATGTAATTTTATACTTTTAAAAAATATTGTCAGCTTTTCTTGAAGGGATATTTTTGATTTTTTGACATGAAGTTGTGTGACATCCCCATCAGCAGTGGACTATATCAACAGTGACTTACCCCCCCATTTGGTCCCGCGAGTCCAGTTCTGGTCCGATTTCTGTGACAAGGAACGTAGTTCCGCTAAGTTGCTGGGTCATTTAAGTAAAGAGTTTGGCTTCTCAAAACAGTATGCGTTTCCTGTGCACTGTCGCCTGTCCATTCTTGTGTATGCCATGAAGACACTCGCATCTTCTTCCTCTGTGGAACACACGTAAAAAAGATGGCCGCGGCGCTCTGTCGCGGAAGAAGATGCAAGCGTCTTCATCGCATACACAAGAATGGACAGGCGACAGTGCGCAGGTATGCGGCGGGAGACAAATATAGCGCACAGCGATTTGTGAGGTCTGATTTTTTAACACAAATGTGCTACTCTTTTGAACGCATATTGTTTTGAGAAGCCAAACTCTTTACCTAAATGACCCAGCAACGAAGCGGAACTACGTTCCACGTCACAGAAATACGACCATAACTGGACTCGTGGGGCGGGGGGTGGGGGGATTGTTGATGTAGTCCACTGCTGATGGGGATGTCATACAACTTTATGTCAAAAAATCCAAACTATCCCTTTAATGATTTTATCATTAGGTAAGCAATCTAGTCAGTAGATGTAAAATCTTCCCTAACAGCCAAGTCAGTGCTCATTTTGCTACATGGTCAGTGTGAAAATTTTAGCAACAGCTGCCAGTGTGCTGCATCAAGTTCTAAACAACCATAATAATATGCATGAAAACATCTGTGAGGCTCTCAATCAAAACTGAAGAACATTTTCTTTAAAAGGGCAAATTTCTAATGGAGCTTTTGTGTTGGTGTATTTCCACTCAAAAGCAAACAATCATGTCAAATCTATGGCCTAAAAGCAAGATGAACATGTCACCCATGCATTCGGAAAGCTACCGCTCCTTTTTCACACATTTCCAGCCTCCTTGGGGGAGTGGCTAATGATTAAAAGTGAGTAGAGCGCAAGCCCTTGGCATCATCGGCCAAGGTTAGAGGGCATTAAAGCCTCTTTGCCTCACAGCTCTCTTTTGAATCTTCTTTCTTTATTATATTTATTATTTTTACTTTCATGATGGCGCGAGAATTTAAACTTCTCTTTGTCGTCTGCCTTGTTGCTGCCTGTAATAGTAAGTACATTTATTTACCTTTCATTAATGTATCATTATCTAGTAAGTTATTGCCTGATCTATAGCTTGCATTTATTTATACACAATACAATGCTCTGTTAGTTGGATGTATTTATATATCCTTTTATCTTTTCCTTTGTTATTTATTATTTTATGATTTATTTACTTTTTTTAACCGTTTTTCTTCTTTCCTTTTCTTTCATGGCTTAGGGTGGGATAGGATGAAATTAGCTCTTCTTTCGACTCCTTTTCAGACATGTTGAATTGTGCTGGTTAACTCGTTAAGCGCCTCCAAAACAATTAAAGCCATTTGCAAAATGCCAATGCAACCTAACTAGGCAAAAATGAGGTGATATGGTGTAGGCTATGGTGGGGGTTATGTAGTATCATAAATAGGTAGTGCAAGCTCACACAGTGTAAATATTTGACCAGCATGTTGACAAAGGCAATGAAATCTTACCTAATGACCCATTTATTATAAACCCTACCTTGTCAGAATGTCTGTTCTCCACAAGACAGAATGTTTGCTTTACTCTGGGCTGTATTTGTTTGAAACCTAAATGAGTTTCCAGAGCACATGGTGTAGTTTTCACCCTTTTAAATGGAATTACGACCAAATCCTTTTACAAACTTCAATGCTCATGTTTGGGGATGTAGTTTCGCTATAAAGTGTAAATGATAATAATGCTTATAATAATAATAATAATAATAACGTGACCATTAGAAGCTGAACATGACACTCCACATCAGCAGGGGGCAGTGTCTTGTAAAAGTGTGTCTACAATATAGAATTTCAACTTCCTTAGCATGAGTTAAGAATGGGGCTAAATTTAGACATGGCAAAACATCCATCCATCCATCCATCTTCTATGCCGCTTATCCTCAGTAGGGTCGCGGGTATGCTGGAGCCTATCTCAGCTGACTTTGGGTGAGAGGTGGGGTACACCCTGGACTGGTGGCCAGCCAATGGCAGGGCACATATAGACAAACAAGCATTCACACTCACATTCATACCTACGGACAATTTAGAGTCTCCAATTAACCTAACATGCATGTTTTTGGAATGTGGGAGGAAACCGGAGTACCTGGAGAAAACCCACACACACACGGGGAGAACATGCAAACTCCACACAGAAATGCCCAACAGAGATTCAAACCCGATCTCCTGACTGTGTGGCCAACATGCTAACCACTTGGCCACCGTGCGGCCCCTGGCAAAACATCCATTTTGAATAAATAAATGTTTTGTAAATGAGAGATTTATTTAGTTAAGATGAGGTTTTCAGGCATGATTTTTAACACAAACCTTCATCAAGCGGATTTGAATCCTCAATCCAAATTTGTATCCACACTGGAACTGCCATGGCTGAACACAATCCATTCCATGTTTAAAGTGCTTATGACACCAAAAAAGTTAAAAAAAGAAAACCAATAAGACTCCCCCCAGCGAGTTTTCTGAACCGATGCCGTCTTCGTTGTGACGTCGCTGCCAGTTCTGGGAACCAGATTGAAACACATGCAGCCATGAACTCACTGCAAAATAAAAGACCAGTGAGCAGCGATCGCTGCTTATTTAGCCCTGGAATTCAGCCCTACACTGCAAAAACAGCCATACTTGAAAGAAGCCCAAATTTTATTCAATGAGACAACTTTTCTTATTTCAAGCAAAAAATTCTGCCAACGGGTTAAGCAAAGGTTGCTGGGCTAGGATTCTTAAAACTAGAATATATTTAAGAATATAATGAGTCCTATATAATGAGCAAGTTGTTCTTAATCACATAGCTGGATTGAAGTAAATGTTCGTATTACAAGGTAAGAAGTAAGCCTAATGCTCTGATAAGATTCCTCAATTGAGATCAAATTTGCAAAATTTTCATGAGGCTAGATTTAAATGTTTTCATATATTCTAGATGTAGGAGTATTATTCTTAGATTCTTTGAGGGCCACAACACATAGCGATATGCTAACAAACTAGATGTAGCTCAACAAAAAAACTGCATTTCACCTTCGTAATATCAGTGAAATGCTACTAAAAATGAAGTTTTTTCCATAATGACACGAGTTTATTCTTGTAAAATTGTGACTTTTGTTCTTCATTCGATTATGACTTTTTTGTTAATATTTGGACTTTATTCCTGTAAAATTACAGCTGTTTTTTTTTCAATTTCTGCTGTTTTTTTTTTTTTAATTTTCCAAATATTTCATTTCAGCTTTCCTTTTGTAAATTTTCTTCTCGTTAATTATAACTTTATTCCCATGATATTTTTTATCTTTTAAAAAAAATGTATTTTTTCTTTATTTCAACATTGTTACTAAAATAAGATTTTTCCTCATATTACAAGTTTATTCTCATAAAATTGCATTTTTTCCCCTTTTTTCTTAATATTTTGACTTTACTCCGGTAAAATTTCTGTTGTTTTCCATTTCTGCTGTTGTTGTTTTTTTGTAAAATTTCCCAAATATTTCAACTTTCTTCTTGTATATTTCCTTCTCCTAATATTTTCACTTTATTCTCATGTTATAAATTTTCCCCCAACCTAAGTTTCCAAAAATTACAACTTTATTCATTGTGTGAAATTATGGCTTTTTTTTCCTTCCTAGATTACAAATCTTCTCTTAATATTTTGACTTTTGATTGAGTTTCCCAATTTTGCTGCTGTTGTTGTTGTTTTTTTTAATTTCCTCGTTAAATTACATTTTTATTCTGTGCTGCGGGCCGATAAAATCACAGCCGCGGGCTGCACTTTGGACACCCCTGCTATAGACCAACAACCATTCATAACTGTGGACAATTTTTAGTCTTCACTTCACATTTCCTGCATATTGCTGGAATGTGGAAAGAAGCCAGAGTACACAGAGAATACCCACGGTGTGTTCTGCATTAAAGGGATTTAAACTCAGGTTGCCTGATGGTGGCCAACATGCCATCCACTCGGCCAATGTGCGGCTAACATCTCTACTTGTCGTGTTGGTTACTTCTTCACCGGTGTGAGCTTTTCAGCAAGCATGAAGCAAATCATACGGATGCAACTTTTTTATTTAAAAAGAAAAAAGTGTGATTGTGTCTAAAATTCACTTAATTTAGGAAAACCTATTGTCATTAACACTATCAGAGTTTTGTTTTGGCATGATTTGCATGCAAATTCACTCGTTTTTAGATTTATAAACTAGATAAAAACAGTAATATTGTATTGAATCAAGTTGAATAATTTTACACATTTATATAGATTTTATGACTAGGTTTAATATAATAAATCATGGTGCTCTCAATGAAATTTGCTGTGCAGCCTTCACACTGGTCCGAAATCAGCAAATCTTTAAGAAATGGTTGCTTAAAATGGGACTTTTTTACTTTCTTGAAATGTAGTTTTTGCAGTGTTGATGTATTTTCAGTGTGTGTCTGTTCTTAAATTTAGAAAGTTTAGAAACCTTTTTTTTTATTTAAGAGAAATATTTATTGTTGAAGAATAATCCAAATAAGATTTCTGGCTAAAATATCGTCATAAGAATTGGCTAGCTATACTTTGTTAATATGAGGTTATTTTTCTCAAGTGAAAATTGCTAGACAATATATTTTTTTCTTTTTAGGATTAAAAAAAAGAAATGGTTACTTAAAAATGAACTTTTTCTACTTTCTTGAAATTCAGTTTTTGCAGTGTGGAACAGATGTAGTCAAAAAATATGGATTTGCTATCAGAAACTGACAGATCGACTGCAAGACAGGCTAGAAAGACGAATGACAGCAAGCCATATTTTGCTAATAATTCAGGTGTAGAACCTGGCTGCCGAGTGACACCAGCAACCAGGTGCAAACATGCACAGCCATGAACGCATGCAAAGAAAGTGGCATACTCACAACAATAATAACATTCACGAATATTGTGTTGTGAGTTTTACTGGCAGTGATAGCCACTGACAGCAATCAGCTTATTCTAAGGTTCGTGGTGACACTGCAATCAAAGATGACCCTTTGGATTTATTGTTACGCTACAACAGGTACTACAAAAGGCACCTAGCTAGCGCGTCAGAACAAGCCAGATAGGAATTAGCACTGCATTAGCTGCCATGAGCACTGGGCTGGCTACTATTGAGAATATTAGCAGAGGAAATGTAGATTGACTTACTGCCACCTTGGCTTGCTTTTCCACAGGCACACATCTTGTGGGCTTTTGATTTTTTAGTTCCATCTGCGGGGCAGTAACGCAGACGCAACTGACGAGGCGAATGGTGTCATTTAGAAACGTGAGCAAGCTTACTCCATCTCCTCAAGTGTTCCAGCAAAAGCCTTCAGCACAACAAGAAGGCATAATATTAACATGTGTTTTGTGTCATGAGCACTTTAAATATTAAAATGTACTAAATAGAAAAATTGCTCAAGTTAAGGCCATTAAAATTGGCCTGAATATAAGATACAACCTGTCTTTTTCAGGCATTTTTCTAAGTTAAAAAAAATGCCAGTTTATATTTGGAGCAATGTGTTTTTTATTTGTTTTGAAAATGTTATCTGTTTTCATTTTTGCGTGACTTTATTTAAATGTGTTTTTGTTCGTATTTGGGCTGTTGATGTTCACGCCATATTCCGTAGTTGTATTGGCCAAGAGTGTGTCGTTTTAATCAAGTCAAAAGTCTGTCAAGTACTAAAAAAATGTTTCCAATCGAAACATTTGCAAACTGATTTGTTGTTGGTTTAAAACACATTGACAAGGGTTTGTTTTTTAAGTGTTACACTGAATTAGGATGTGTTTTTCCTATAAAATGCTGGGAATTAAATGAATCCGTTTCAGGTTTGCCATCATATCATGTTATATCAATATTTGATATAGCATTGCAAGTGTAAAAAGACGTTAACCCATGTTAACGTAAAAGATAATAAAAAAAAAACAGTACATTATTATGTCCCTATCCTTAACATTGACTGTGATGAAAAATACAAAAAATAGAATCTTTGGTTATTACAGTCATCCCTCGCCACATCGCGCTTCAACTTTGACTACAGCCTATACTTAGCCAAAACATATGCATTTTTAAGCACATTTTTTGTCCTAAATTAAGCATTTTTAAGCATAAAAATGACTAAAGGAACTAAATTACAAATATAAGGCATTCAGAAGACGTTGTGATGTTATGTAGTATTCAACACTGGCCACTCGGTGTCAGTAATATTACTGGAATATTCAGTGAGACACACAAGCACCAGACCTGATCGTTGGAGCAACATGCCGGAACACATTTACAGCAACACACAGAGCAAGAGTCTTATTTATGTCTTGAATGGCTTATTTGCTCTTATTTTGTCTGCTATATTGGGTAATACTGTCAGGAGCTGGATACTGTCGGAAGCTTGACCCCTGGTATGCAGAGATAGAGGCAGTGGCGTGTAAACAAAATCTTTAATAGTGCACAAGCAGGTGCAAGTACTCACACTTGTACAGGGATAAACAAAAGGCGACAGAGAGGAAGGCTCTGTGAATAAAACCCACAAATGGCAGTATAGCAGGTAAGAAAACCACTTATGTGGCCGCACAGGGGAGGTGAACAGAGGTAATGATCCAGCGCCGTACTCGAGGCGGTGCTGGGCTTTTAAACCCCACAAATGTCCATTGAAAACAGCTGCGTAGCAGCCACCTAGGGTGACGCGGCGGCATTTTCCTCTCGGCCGGAAGGGCCGCTCGCCAAAGTAAGGGCGCAGGACAGGAAGTTCTCACTCCTGTCCTGCGGAACATGACAAATACGAGTGTAAAGGTGACTATAGGGGTGTTATTTCATGTCTAGAGGGCTCTAATAATGTTTAGAATCATATTTAGAAAGTTGTAAATAGGTTTTCTGTGCTCTAACGATTGCAGTATTCTATTGATAAATAAGGAATCCTACTTTAGTTCAAATTCACTTATCATGGTCCGGTCTGGAACCAATTAACCGCAACCAATGAGAGATTGGTGTATTGTCAACCTATTGTCCACTTAGCCATTTGTACTAAACAGCCAGGACAGGCACGTGTGTACCGCAGCCTATGTATTTGTGATTCTACAGTGGTAATAACGTTTTTCTTCAAAACACTGAAGTTTTAGACATTTGCAGAAGTGTCATGTATGGGGGTTGTTTGACCTGCGGCTTTGTCTTGAACACCTCGGTCAAATAAATTCTCAAGCCGTATGACGTCTGGAGTGATTGCGCTGTAAGAATTCAACAAGCTGTCACACATTGCCTTGTCCAACGTTTCTATTTGTTTTTTTGTTGCAGTTGAGCTCTCCATGCTTGAATCTAACCTTGAACCCACCAATGAAGCACCTCCAACAACCCCTACAGTCGCTCCCGCCCCCTCGACTCAACCTCCTGAACCTACTACAGTCGCTCCCGCCCCCTCGACTCAACCTCCTGAACCTACTACAGTCGCTCCCGCCCCCTCGACTCAACCTCCTGAACCTACTACTGTCGCTCCCGCCCCCTCGACTCAACCTCCTGAACCTACTACAGTCGCTCCCGCCACCCAGACTCAACCTACTGAACCTACCACAGTCGCTCCCGCCACCCCGACTCAACCTACTGAACCTACCACAGTCGCCCCCGCCACTCCGACTCAACCTACTGAACCTACTACAGTCGCCCCCGCCACCCTGACTCAACCTACTGAACCTACAACAGTCGCTCCAGCCACCCCGACTCAACCTACTGAACCTACTACACTCTCTCCATCCATTCAGCCTACATCGTCAGATTCAGTGGCTCCATCAAGTAATAGTCCAACAGTAGTTCCTGCAACCACAGAACTTCCAGGTACTTTAAGCAGTATTGTAATGCACAGCCTCCTGTACTGTAATTGTGTAAATTGTTGTCTTTGCTTTGCAGATATTTGTGACTCACACCCATGTGGCGACGGGATCACCTGTGAGGCTCGTATCAATAGAACCTTTGTATGCTTGTGCATGACTGGAGAGTTCTTCAATGGACGCACGTGCCAGACCGGTGAGTATTAGCAGTTGCTGTATTGACTCGAATATAAGGTGGTATTAAAGCAGTAAAAAAGACATCTTTTCTTCGGGGTCTTTAGATTTATACATGCAAAACAACAGATTGTGTCAAACGACTTCTCCCCCAGGCAAGCTTTTCTCCTCGTCACTCACACACACCAGTGAACTGTATGCTTATAATTGCTTCTTAAGTTGTAAAAGTGAATTTAAAATGCATTAGTAACTGTGAGAGACATATTAAAGGGTTTAGAGTATTCAAAATAGGAATTTTTAGCAGTCATGGGAATTTTGGCTCTTTTACAGTGAGGAAACCAGTGCTTTTGGCTGAGCTCCCTAAAGAGGGCTCAGCTCCCTCTTTCGGTTCCCAATTGGCTCCTCAAACTCAAATTTGTTTCTTATCAAAATAAGCATGGTGAATGAGTGGTTAGCATGTTGGCCACACAGTCAGGAAATCAGGAAGATCTGGGTTGGAATCTTCGTTGGACATCTCTGTGTGGAGTTTGCATGTTCGCTTTGATTTGAACTTTGATTGGCTGTTCAGCTTGTTTAGCATGAGCTCCCATTGTAGTTGGGAGGGCAAGGTGAGGAGCGGCGAGCAGCCAAGAGGAGATACGAAAATGGAGGAGCATGTGAGAGTTGTCAGTCCAATGAATGTGAAATTTACATTTCCGAAACTCTTTGATGGTACTATTGATAAAGGTAGAGTGATATGCCTTCTTTGTAAGAAATAGTTCGCTTACCACCGAAACAGCTCAAGTTTAGTCTACATCAACGCAAAGCACCCACCGTCCAGCCACAGCTAATGTTAGCAGCGAAGATTTTGGCTTTCGCAATTTTATGAGCCATAGCAAAGGTCTTCACCAGACTAAATTCAAAGAGGACACCCCACGTATGAGCAAGTCTGCGACCGACTGGCTGACAAATGTTTTTGCAAAGTCGCACTTGACTCGTCAGTAAGGTTCCCTGGGGAACACATTTACTATGACATTGCTGGAGCAGGAGTTTTATTTACGTCTTAAATGGCTTATTTACTCTTATTTTGTCTACTATACTGAGTAATACGAGTGTAACGCCTTTTAAAGCCACCACTACAATACATTGCTGTACTGTAGTGACCGAAGTACGCTGGAAGTCCGTTGCCCAAAAAAAAAAACAACAAGGAACTGCAAACGTGTGAGTCTATTATGTCATTTCTTTGTGGTTTTTCACCGTTCGATGGGGGTCTTAGAACGTACAGCGCAAATTTACTGTATCCTTTTTTAATGTAATCCACCAGCTGTTGAAAACAGGATTTTTATGTCTTATAATTTTTTTATCCAATAGCAGGTCTTGAAAAAAGGGCCGTCTTATATTATGTGTCGTCTCATATTTTGGTCAATACTGTCATTTGTTTCTTTTCAGTGATTATTACTGTATTGACCTGAATATAAGACAAATTTGAATATAACACAACCAAATTGGAAATTTGAAAAAATACATCTCTGTGTTGGTTTGCACGTACTGTGTACCTGTACAATTCTTGATTCTAAATATCAGACTACTTGCCATTTTCTGACTTTCTTTGAGGGAAAAAAATACTTACTGCATATATGTCTTACATTTGGGTCAGTATTTAGTTATTTCTTCATGACTGACATTCCAACTTTTTTGCTTAATTTCAGCTAAAGTTTTCAATGGACAACTGCAAGTGCCCAATATAAGATATGAAGAGAAAATGAAAATCAAAACATCAGAAGAATTTGCCGACGCCTCTCAGCAAATTAATGAACAGGTTTGGGTTTTTTTTTGTAGTGTGGAACTGCCATTCATAGAACCTAATTTTACAGATACATACTGTATGTATTAAGCATACAGTGCAGTTATATGTTTGAATGTGTGAAACAAAACTACGGCTGGCCTACAATATATATTCCCTTTCCACAATACAGATACACAACTCATTCCAGGACGTCTTTGGCTTTTCTCACAGTATTGTGCTGGAACTCAAGTAAGTCACCAAACAAAACAATTGTAGTATAGTTTTGTAATAGAAGGTTTTTGGGGAATGTTATTATTATTAATGGAGTTGAATTATGTGGCGCCTGAAGTAAGGAACTCAAACAATGTAACAGTATTAGCTACTTTAAAAAAAAACAGTACAAACATGTGGTGTGTTCACTACATGGAAGAAGAATGCTGACAACCACAGTGCCTGATATCATTTATTCAGACACCAGTATTTGACGGGCCGCGCGGTGTGGTGGTTAGCATGTTGGCCGCAGACCTGGGTTCGATTCTCCCTTGGGCATTTCTTTGTGGAGTTTGCATGTTCTCCCCGTGCGTGCGTCCGGTTTCCTCCCACATTCCAAAAACATGCATGTGAGGTTAATTGGAGACTCTAAATTGTCCATAGGTATGAATGTGAGTGTGAATGGTTGTTTGTCTATATGTGCCCTGCCATTGGCTGGCGACCAGTCCAGGGTGTACCCCGCCTCTCGCCCGAATATGCTGGGTTAGGCTCCAGCATACCCACGACCCTAATGAGGATAAGCGGTATAGAAAATGGATGGATGGATGGATGGATGGACAGTTTGATGTCATTCATCCTGAATTCACTCACCTATTTTTTCATGAAAACCACACCACATGATATAAATTATCCTAATGCATTCATTTACTTTTGTAAATGAAAACCACAGTATCTGATATAATTTATCTGGAATTTGTTAATTTATTGTTTCATGAAAATCACAGCATGTGATATCATTCATCCTCAGTGCATTCATTTATTATTGTTTAAGGAAAACTACAGTATCTGACATAATTTATTCTCAGGGCATTTGTTTCATGAAAACCACAGCATCTGATATCATTTATCCTCAATGCAATCGTTCAGCATTGTTTAATGAAAAGCACACTACCTGATATAAATGATGCTGAATGCATTCATTTGTTACTGTTTAATGAAAACCACAGTATCTGCTATCATTTATCCTGAGTTTGTTCATTTGTTGTTTAATGAAAATCACAGTATCTGATATCATTTATCCTCGGTGCATTAATTTATTATTGTTTAACAAAAACCACAGTATCATTCAACTGAATTTATTTATTTATTTTATCATTTAATGGGAATCACAGTATCTGATATCATTTATCCTAGGTTCATTTGTGTATTAAATTTGAATGTAAACCACAGTATCTGATATAATTCGACCTGAATGGATTTAATTATTTTATCGTTTAATGAGAATCACAGTATCTGATATCATTTATCCTGAGTTCATTCATGTATTACATTTCCATCAAAACAACAGTTATCTGATATTGGTGATCCTGAATTTATTCATTTATTATTATTTAATGACAACCACAGTATCTGATATTATTTATCCTGAATTGATTCCCTTACTGATTTTTCATAAAAAACACAGCTGATATAATTTAACCTGAATATTATATAGTTAAATATTAGGGATGTCCAATATTGGCTTTTTTGGAGGTAACCGATATTGTCCAACTCTCAATTTCCGATTCCGATATCAACCGATACCAATATGTGTAACAGGATTGGACTTATTACCTTATTATGTATTATTATTACTATGTATTATTATTATTTATTATGAATTATTGCATGACAAATTTGACGTGATCTGTTCCGTATTTATTTCTTTATTTATTCTTATTTTATTTTCTTAATTTTCTGATCTCTCATGTCTTGCCTTAGTTGTTCAATTAACACCGCTGCCACGAGTAGCTGCCTTTCAAGCAGCTTTCTTTGTTTATTCAAGCACAATTTTACGTGCCATGAGAGTGACGTCCGGCATTGTTGTGATTCCCTGCCTACTCATTGATATCGAGATGGCAGAGCCATGGCTAAGATGAAAGTCTAGCACGGAAGTGGAGATTAAAGCTTTCGGTACCTTCTATTATCATGGAAACGTGAATTCACTACCGCGCAAGATCAACAAGCTGGCAAGAACGTTAAGACCTTCAGGGAGTGCAGCTTATTTGTGCTTCACTGAATGGCTAACAGCTAGCATCCCAGATGCTAACGTGAGGAGCTAGCCGACTTCAGGGCAGTCAGGGTGGCGAGGAACACCAAGAGTCTGTGGAAAGTGCAAAGAAGGTGGGCTTGCACTGTGGTGTCATCCTGGCCATGTGAACATTAAACTGTCCATCTATACAGCATTTATTAAAATATTGGTTTTCATTATCATGAAAAAACCCGATACCGATATCTACCGATATTACATTTTTATACCAATATCAGGCGGATAATATTGTTGGGCCGATATTATCAGACATCCCTATTAAAAATGTATCAAAATGATTCTTTCAGTTTTTAGTCCTCTACTTATTATTCATTCATTTTATTATTTAATTCAGGTATTGTTTATCATATGTCCTGCATTTATTTATTATTACACAGTGTTTATGTCTATTTTTACTCCTTTGTTATTTATTTATTTACATGATATGTTGTTACACATTTTTATGCTTTTCCTATTAGAAAATAATAAGAGTGGAACATGTTAAACACAAGAAGTTACTAAAGTCTCAGTGATTGCTGAGACAAGGAAAAGGATTCTAGTCTAGGATTAATTCAGCTCTGCTTCTTCCTATCCTTTTCGGACGTGTTGAATTGCTATTATTATACTATATACTATATTTACTATTGTTATGTCTGTATAGTCTCATTGGAAACAAGCGGGCAGATTTTGACGGCGTCAATGCGACTCTGGAGTTCTTCTTTTACACGTCTTCTCCCATCACAACACAGACGTTTGATGACATCCTGGTAAATGCTTCCAAGTGTGACGGCTGCATCCTGGCTAATTCCACCTTTACCGGTATGTCACACCCCAAGTCATCGTTGTTGTCTTATATTCGGGTCAATACAGGAATGCCTTTTATTGTCACTTTAAGAGACCGACCTGTGTCTTAAGAACCCTTGCGAGGAGGAAACCGCGGTGTGTTCGGCCAGAGAAGGCTTCTTCGAGTGCAGCTGTAAGCCGAGTTACATTAAGACGGACTACAGCAAGAGGGCGTGTGTCGGTAAGTGCATCTGATTGGTGGACAACATCAAAGGGTGTGTTTTCCGATCTCATTCCGATCTCTGTTCTGCAGCTTGTCCAAGTGGTCAGAAACCAAACGGAACCTGGGATTGTATGGAGTAGGTAGCTTAACCATCTTAAATAATAATAATAATAATAATAATAATAATGCATGTATAATTTTTCTCTTTCAGCTGTCCATATGGCCACTCCGGTTTTAACTGCTCCGAAAGTGAGTAAGACCATCACTGCATGTGTTATCAAGCCATGACAATAACCTGTAAGGTATGCTTATACCCTTGTGTTGCCTGCTTGTTACCTGTGTTTGTTAGCATGGCAGCTTGCGTTGGTGATCGTCGGCTCTGTGTTCGGAGGACTGCTGCTCATCTCGCTCACTGCTGTGATCGTCATGGCTTGCAAGTGAGTTTTATCGGGCGAGGTAACCAGTCAGAGAAAACTATTATAACGTGAACCCGAATATAAAACGGCAGAAAGACCTCTGAAAAAGACGTGTCGTCTTATATTTGGGGGTTGACAGATTGACACATGCAAGTAAACAGGCGGCGCCGAATTCTCCTCAAGCGAACTTTTCTTGCTTTCACTAACGACACACCAGTGACCTGGAGACTTTATTAAATACAAGATTCTCTGCATACAGTAATCCCTTGTTTATCGCAGTTAATTGGTTCCAGACCCGACTGTAATCAGCGATTTTCAACCAAGTAAGATTCTTTATTAATAAATGAAATATTTTTGTAGTTAGAGCATAGAAAACCTGTTTACGACCTTGTAAATACGTTTTTTTAATCATTATTAGAGCCCTTTAGACATGAAATAACACCCCTATAGTCACTTTTACACATGTATTACCCAATATAGTAGACATAATAAGAATAAATAAGCCATTCAAGGCATAAATAAGCCTCATGCTCATGTGTGTTGCTGTAAATGTGTTCCCTAGGGGAGGTGAGTGGAGGGCGGACAAGAAGTGACATCAGCGGTTCAGAGTTAGAGTTGAGTTTCAGCTTGCTGTGGGTCATGGCCCACATTAGGATTATTGTGCCTGTTGCGAGATAATTCAAACCTGCAATAAAGCCTGGCGTGCGTGTGTCTCACCGAACATTATAGTAACATTACTGACACCTAGTGACCAGTGTAGAATACGACATATTGACAGCATCTTGAAAGGCATCTAATGAACACCTTATGTCAGGAACTTAAAGTCGAAGCACTTTTATATGTTCCGCTACTGATTTTCCGATGTATATTACCGCTTTTAACGGATATGCTTTTATTGTGAAGACGGAAACGGAAAAAGGAAATGCTTTGCTATAACGACGGTGAAGAAAGTGCCGCTGCCAAGACAGAAAAGCAGTTAAAGCAGTAACTCAAAATTAAAACAGAAACAAACAAAGAGTTAAAAGAATTCTAGCGCCAGTTGAAAGGGTGACAAGGTCAATGGCTATTGTTGTTTTATTTTGCACATAAATATGTATAAATATGTAGAGCTCAAAATAAGTATCTAAATGTATTTCTTCAGTGCACTTGATCATCAGTTGCGGACCTTAATTTCAGCTGAGTCGCTACACCTTATATTTCTATTTGAATTTCCTTAGCCGTTTTTATGCTTGAAAATACATACAACTTGCTTTTTTTTTTTTTTTTTTTTTTTACTAAAAATAGGCCATATTCAACCATGAAACAGCATGATTTATTAATTTATGTATTTTTGAAAATATTTTGATAGAGTGAAGCCACCAAATTTGATCTGCAAAGTGGCGAGGGACGACTGAACGAGGCATTTTTTCCCTAGAAAACTCTTCCTATATGCTGGGTATAGGGATTTATACATGCTTTTCTTCCCGTCACTCACACACAGACTTTTTTATACATGATTCTGTACAAGAATTGATTCTCAATTACCGTTGACGGTATTCTTTTCCCGAGTAAAAAGTTGTTTTATGTTCACGGTATAGCTCGCTTTATCCATGCAATCCAACAGGTGACGCCAAACGGCTTGTTCCCACGCGAGCTTTTCTCCCCGTCACTCACACGCTTATTCAACATTTGGAAAAAGTTACTTCAGTGGAAATTATAATAATGCACCACTGCAAAGTACAATTACAATAATAAACACTGTTGCCTGCGTACCTAATATTATGCCTCTGTAATTCTTTGTCCTGTCAGATCCCCAAAGAAGTCCTCCAAGAAAAACAAACGTTTAGACACAGAGGAGAATCACGACATGAGCCTCTCCTCTGATGATAAACACCCCCTGGTTAACAGCCTCCCGGCCAACAGGCAGCCCCTCCCGGTTAAGACAGAATCAGACACAGGCCTCAAGCCTTTCCCCAGCGGTGGTGTGCCCAGGATCCCACGGGCCACGGCCTCCAGCGCCTGGGACAGCGGGACCAACCTGGAAATGTCGCCGAGCAATGGCCGCCATAACTTCATGTCCAGTGGGAGGAGTTCGGTGAGTAAAGTACACCTTAAATATGTCCTCAGGAGCAGCAGGTGTCTAAACAAGTAATAGTAAAAACTAGGGATGCTCCGATCAGGGTTTTATGCTGCCGATTCCGATCATCCATGAGTGAAATCGGCTGATACTGATACCGATCACATAGCTTAACTGTAAAAAGTGTAAAAGTGATCTGAATTGCTGCTTTGATTCTTAAGGTAGGTATATTTCATTGTACACCTTGTTTTTTATTTGATAGTCAACCGATCCAAATATGGCCTCTTTGTCATGCAAAAAGATGAAATAAAATGCAACGTGTCAGTGTGTAGCGTCAGAGGCGAGGAATGACAAAACTAAAATTAAATTGACAAACCTTCAAATGAATCGTCCTACTGTATATCCTTTCATTGCAGTGGCTCGATGACAACTCCGACGACATGAACGGCAGTCCGTACCAACGTCCTCGCAACCAGACCAACCCACACCCTCAGACTCGACCCACGAGCAACCCGTACTCAGACTCGCGACCCTTGAACAACCCGTACACCCAGGATGGGCCTCAGAGAAACCCCTATGCTCGGAACCCGGGCCAGAGCAACCCCAATTACTCACACGATGACGGGAGACCCTTCAACTACTAAAGCACTGAAGCACAACAACAGCTCAGGGATTGTGCAAAAAGTCGTAGGTGCTCAAGATACAAGGGGGAATGCCAGTGTGGTTTATCGTCTGCTGCAATGCCAATTCCTTGGCATTTATGGAAATATTTAGAATTTAGCATATCTTTGTATTTGTTCTCTGGCCACATAACGTCTTTCATGTGTGTATTATGAGCCTTTATGAATGTATTATCCTCTTAAGTACAATGTTTCATCTTAATGTCCTGTCTCCAGTTACTCACCTGCAGTTCGAGCTTATATGAACTGCTGAAAACAATGAAGGGAACACTTTATCAATCACAATGTCATTCACACCATGTGAACTCATACTGCCCACTTAGGAAGCAACACAGGTGATCAATTTCACATGGAATAGACAACAGGTATACAGCAAGACACACCCAATAATAACAACAATAATAATAATAATAAATTTGATTTCCACTGATCATTTTTGTGTGATTTTGTTGTCAGCTCATTCAGCTATGTAAAGAACAAAGTATTTAATAAGAATATTTCATTCATTCAGATCTAGGATGGGTTATTTTAGTGTTCCCTTGAGTTTTTGAGCAGTATATTTAAGGCTAGTACATGTGAAAGAATATTTTGTCTATTCTTAACCATTCAGGGGGAATAATATCATCCTCACTCATTTTAATGCTGTTATGAGTGTTCAAGTCTATTTATATTTCATCACGTATTGTATTCGAGTTATTTTGAGTTGTTTTTAAAGTTCTTAATGTTTTCATTATTTTCTTGTTAGTCAGGTTCGAATTGAACTATTAAAACAGTTTCTTATCACTGCCTTTCGTGACTTTTAAACACAGGGGTGTCCGAACTTTTTTCCGACGGCCACATATTGAAAAATGAAAGGATGCAAGGCCACTTTGATATTTTGTACACCAACACAAGTAGATGTGCTAAGACGTTATATATACTGTACATGTATGTCCAAAAAAAGTATCGCAGCTTTGTGATGTAGGTGATAAAGTGTATTATTAGTGTGAGTAGTATTAGGTCTTTGCTCTTTTTTCCCCTTTTTTAATTTTCCAAATATTTCAACTTTCTTCTTAAATAATCTTTATATATTTTCCTCTTGTAATTTTATGACTTTATTCCTATAACATTATAACTTTTTCCCCAATGTAATTTTCCATAAATTGAAACTTTATTTTTCTTTTGTTTGCTTCTCTTATTATAAGAACTTTAAAAAAAACAATTTTTCCTTTAATATTTCAACTCTGTGCTGCTAAAATGACATCATGACATTATTATTCCTCATGCATTCTTGTAAAACTTTTTCTCTCACTAGAATATGACTTTTTAAAAATATTTTTAATTTGTTCTTGTAAAAATACAAATGTTTTTTCAATTTCTGCTTTCCAACTATTTTAACTTTCTTCTAGTCAATTTTCTTCTCGTAATTATGACTTTAATTACATAATATTCCCATAATATTATAACTTTTTCCTGAAAATAATTTTCAAAAAAATTAACAATTCATTCGTTGATTTGTTTGTTTTTTTTTTATAATATCATGACTTTTAAAAAATAATATTTTTTCATTAATATTTCAACTTTTTGCTGCTAAAATGACATTTTTCCTCATAATATTACGACGTTACTCGTAAAAAGTATTTTTCTGGTGAAATTGCAACTTTTTTCTCTTAATGTTTTGACTTTAAGCTTGTAAAATTACTGATGATTTTTTTTTCATTTTTGCTGCCAATTGTTTTTATTTGTTTGTTTTGTTGATAAATTGTATTTTTACAATGTGCCGCCTGCCAATTAAAAAACAGTCCATCCATCCATCCATTTTCTATACCACTTCTCCTCATTAGGGTCGCGTGGGCATGCTGGAGCCTATCCCAGCTGACTTCGCGTACACCCAAATGACCACTTTGGACACCCTGTTTTAACTGCAGTGCTTTATCAGGCCACTGGAGGGCGACAACGTTCCACAGCAGCAATAATTGACATGCTTTTGGGGGGGGGTGTTATCATGTACTGTAATTGGACCTTTTGTATTTGGATTGAAGTGAGCCTCCAAAACACCTAAATGAAAACATAATAAAAATGTTACGATAGATTATATAGTGTGTCATTACCGAGATTTTGTGGTGTAGAAACAACATTGACACCAACAAAAGAAGAAGACGATGCAATATACCTTTGTGCTTTGGAGTGAAGCATAACAAGGCTATAAAATACACATGGAAGGTGTCAGTAGTGTCAGTAGTTTGGTTATGAATGGATTTAAAATGAGGCACCAAGAGGTTAATGGGAATTGTATTGTTTTAACATAACAAATGTACAATAGTAACCAAAACAGTATTAAACAGTCATTCAAGCCTTAAGAGAAACTTACGACTCTAAATTGTGACTGTCAAGAGCCATACTACGATAATAATGCTGTATTTTGTGGAATTTATACAACAATGTATTATTGTTGTTGTGTGGAGCTATGCTGCATCACCCCGAGGTGTTCCTAATGTTTTGTTCCTTTCGTGTAGCCAAATAAGGCGCACTTCTACATCATGCAAACATAAACTGCTGATTTTGACATTGGTTTTCAATGACAAAACCTAAGCAAAGAGACCGTCAGTGGTACACGCAGGAAAAAACACTGCATGGCTTCTTTTTTTGCTGATGCAGACAACATGGCAACAGGTAAAAGTTAATCTTAGATGAAGTTTATGTAAAGGAGCAAGCCATAAAAAGCTGTATTACTCCAAGAGGGTATTATTGGTTTGCTGCTGCTCGCTGTGGCCCACAGTACATCTACCTGCATCTTATAGAGCCTCTCTATCGTACATGTTAGAGGACATTTAGCATGGTTTTCTTCTGAAAAGTGAAGTTCAAGAGCATTGAGAGGAAAGGTTGAGGATTTAACCAGTGATGGACCTCCCAGGTCTTCTTCAACTTCTGTCGCTTCTTCTTTTGCTTCATGGAAGTCACACTGAAGCTCAGGGTAAGTGATCAATGCAATATAGTATCATAGTCGGTGTAAAATAAGTACGATAAATAACATAGGTTAAAAAATAATGTCATCTCCACAGTAAAATATTCCGATTTCACATGCAATCTTTTCATCATTTGGTGCTTTAGGAAGGCTGATGCCCCCAAAAAAATAAAAAATTTTTAAAAAAGGGTCTATAAAGGGTCAGGCAAAATGATCTGACACATTTGTAGGTTAAATAAAAGGCAAATAAAGTAAAGAAACAAAAAAGTTTTTTATTTTAGAAAAGTACATACTGTATGTTTTTTTTGTATAAGCTAAAAAAATAAATAAATAAAAGTTATTTTTCTGACACAAATTCTATACATATATAATTTGTGTCAGAAAAATATTTTTAAAATGTCACGATTTTTTGTGACAATTTGTTAAACACAATTTGTATCAGAAAAATATTGAAAAAGTCAATAATTGTGTTTAGATTTTCTAAAAAGAAATAAAATGATGTCATAAAAGTGTTTTTATATACTATTTAATTTTTTCTACAACATGAAATTTTTTTGAAAATAAAAAAATGAAACTTTTTTTTATTTTTACATGGTGTATATTTATGTCTTTGAATGTTTAACACACATTTATGAATTTATTAATGGCTTAAAATATTAATATTTTCAAATGCATATTTACTTATCTATTTTCTGTAAAATGTCTTGAGTATACAGTACACTGTATACGGTATACTCTATTTGATATTGTTTAACTGTGTCAAACAATATGAAACATTTTTTACGCACATTTTTCATCTGTATTTATTTTCTCATTAAAAACAAACATTATTTTTTACAACATATCTAAATATGACTTTATGTCAACAATATTTGTATATTGTTCCTTTTAATTAGTATTTATGATTTTTTTTTGTCTTGTTTTCTTGTCATTTGTGACATTTCCAGGGACTTTAGAATGAGTAGTTCTCTTTAATACATAAAAAAAAAATAAAAAAAAAATCTGACTTCACGTTGCACTACAAATATTGTCATTTTTATTACTTTCTAACGTTAATAGCCTTATTTAAAGAAAAAAGCATTCATTCTTGTCATGTTAATGAATGCATTGATTCTTAAGTTTGTTTTATTTATTTATGCACCTTGTTTGATACAAGTTTTTTTTTATATTAATTGTAAGCAAATTCCAAACAGGACATCTTTGTCATATAAAAAGATGGTTGTTGTTGACGCGTTGCGTTCGTATTGTCGCTACAGATCCAAAGTACACATACTGAGTTTACAGTTTGCTGATTCAGTCTGAATGATCTATTTGGGGATGACCGGCACACATGGGTCATAAGATGGGCTGCTCATTCCCGGTGAAGAATTAACTATCCAAATCACATGTTTTCAGGGAGGAAATAACCACTTCCATCATAAAGCACTGTTGTAAACAAGCGGCCATAAACAGCGGTCAGAAACCCTTTCAACAGTCCTGCGTGTAATTGTAGCATTTTTTGTAAAGAGTTGGAGTTATAAATGTTAAATGAACTACATTAAAATGTGTGTTCTCCTGCAGGGAGCTGTGGAAGTGGGGAGTTTCAGTGCACCAGTGGACAATGTATAAACATAGCCTGGAGGTGTGATGGAACTAAAGACTGCACCGATGATTCAGACGAGCTCAACTGTCGTGAGTATTTTTTAATTGTGCAGAAAAAAAAAGAGCACCGTTGAGTCAAATCAATCATATTTCTGCTCTCAACAGCTCCTTCGTCATGCAGCTCACAGCAGTTTAAATGCGTGACAAGCGGCGAATGCATCGATTTGGGTTTTGTCTGCGACGGGGAGGAAGACTGCAAGGACGGCTCAGACGAACAAAGAACATGCGGTACACAGCCTAAGTGAAGGAGGTCGTGACCTTATGGAGTGAAAGAGAATTAAAGTCTGACTTCTCTATTTCGGAATCAAACAGGCGGTCGAACATGCAGCCCGGACAAGTTCACCTGCCAGGAGGGCCAGTGCATCCCTGGTAAATACAAATGTGACCATGTGAAAGACTGTGTGGACAACTCTGACGAAAACAACTGCAGTAAGTTTTAATTGGGAGACCGTTCCATGATTTTATATTTCTATGTATTTTTTCACTAATTCAAATGAATGATTTATTATGATTTAGTGAATTTTCTGTGCATTGAATGATATATTTATTTTGCAGACTATCCACAGTGCACTGAGAAGACGTGCGCCAACGGTGCATGCTACAACCACTCTCAGCATTGCAATGGACTGCAGGACTGCAGAGATGGCTCGGATGAGTTTAACTGCAGTGAGTAAAGAATTACATAATCACAGCAAGAGCACAGATATAAAAGTATGAGAGTATTACATTCCACTTTCCTGCGACTAGCACAGCACAGTACAGAACTGGTGAAAAGTTGTCCCATTGCAATCCTGTAGGCGGCGGTAATGTGTTCTTTATAACAGGTATTGAATACCACCAAATTAACTGAAGGAGAAGACATAGCAACAGTCTGGAGATTGGGAAGACCTGGGTTCGATTCTCCCTTGGGCATTTCTGTGTGGAGTTTGCATGTTCTCCCCGTGCGTGCGTGGGTTTTCTCCGGGTACTCCGGTTTCCTCCCACATTCCAAAAACATGCATGTTAGGTTAATTGGAGACTCTAAATTGCCCATAGGTATGAATGTGAGTGTGAATGCTTGTTTGTCTATATGTGCCCTGCCATTGGCTGGCGACCAGTCCAGGGTGTACACCGCCTGTCGCACGAAGTCAGCTGGGATAGGCTCCAGCATGCCCCCGCGACCCTAATGAGGATGAAGCGGCATAGAAAATGGATGGAGGGATGGAAGACATAGCTGCCGTCTTCCAAACGTTTGGTGTAAATTGGGTGGGTAGTTTAGGCAGAATCGTCCACGTAAAGAAAGACGGAAGTTACACGCAAACGTGAGAGTTGTTAAAAAAAGGATCACCTGTTTGTTTCCAAGAACCGGCAGTACAAAGAAAGCTTTTAGGTATTTGTTTTAAAATACTGTACGCATATAAAATGTGACCGCTACAGCATTAGTTACTTTTACAACAATTGTAGTGCTTAGTTTCGATTGAAACAGTCAGATAAGTATTTAACATGTTTGTTGTTGTAATTTACAGTGGTTTCTGATGCAAAAATATTGGAAACACCTCTCAGTGTGCATATACAGTACAATACCACTGCAAACTAACCGACATTATTGTGACCTCCTTTTTATTCATGACTCCTCTGTGTTTTGATTTTCAGCCACCAAGCATTGCCCCATCCACCAGTATCAGTGTGCCAATGGCTTCTGCATACCCAATCCGTTCGTGTGCGACCACTGGGACGACTGTGGGGACAACAGTGATGAGCAAGGCTGCGGTAAGATGAAAACAGATTGGTCCACTGGTTGTGGACATCAGACTGCTTCCATGTGACTCCTATACGATTCTCCTGCAGTATACCAAAGCTGTAGCGGCGATGAGTTCACGTGTTCGAGCGGCCGTTGTATTCCCCAGCGTTGGGTGTGTGACCACTTTAATGACTGCGGAGACTACAGTGATGAAAAAGGCTGTGGTGAGAACACTTGGGGATTGGAGTTGGATTTCCTATTGTTTTTTTTTTTTTTTCTCCATTGTAACCTAATAATGAATGATGTTGCAGACAGTGACTCCCGAGATTGTTACCCTGGCGAGTGGGGCTGCCCGGGTTCACCAGCTTGTATACCAGTGGGAAAAGTGTGTGATGACAAACCGGACTGTCCTGGTGGAACTGATGAGACCAACTCCACTGCTCAGCAGACCTGCAGTAAGTGATCAAGATGAAGCACTCTTCAGACACTTCATTAGGTACACCTGACTGCAAGGAAACACTGCTTTTCAAACTGTGGTACGAGTTCTATTCTTTTTTTAAAGGCCCTTTGCGAAAATCTTTGTCAACCTAGTGCATAAAAAAACTAGAGAAGCACCACTTCCCCCCGAGAATTGTGATTCACACCAAAATAATAATCCTACATTTTTTGGATCAGTTGCATGTTTTGTGTAACTTGTTGGAAAATAGTCCTGTATTTTTTTTCCCAAATGCTCGGACCATTTTTCGCGGAGTTTTATGCACAAATCCTTAAAATGGCCCTATCTTGCAATGTTAAAGAATCCTTAAAAAATGATACTTAGTCAGCAGGATTGCAGGATTGCTATGCTGCTTTTAAGGACCTACTGCAAAAACATACTGCGTATGACAAGAGCGTGCGTTTTTAGCCATCTGTTGCAAAAATGTTAGTCGCTCACTAGTTTTGATGTCATTCAGAGGTCAGATTTGGCCCTGGAGACGCCGGTTGAATAGCACGGCATGTACTGTAACTGTCCCAAACTTTCATTGGGCTCTAAATGAAGGTTCAAGGGTTGTCAAGTCATACACAGTACATTTTTACAGTAGCTACTGAAGTCTTCTTTATCTCAACTCTCACTGACACACACTTGGTTTAACATTAACCTTTTTCTCAGAGTAGGTCCACTAATCGCCTCCAAATTCGGTGCATGATAGCCGTAAAAGCACTTACAAAAATGATAATGACACCTTTTGCTGAGATTAGAGGCATTAAACTGGAAACGATTGAGTCAGTAAAATGGATTTTTATTATTATTGCTCGCAGGCCTGGAACGCTGCTCAGCCTTGAGCTGCGAGTATCTATGCCATGTGTCTCCACAGGGGGGCACCTGCTACTGCCCTGATGGTTTCATTGTAGGCAATGACAGTCGCTCCTGTGTAGGTGGGTGGAAACGCAATGAATCACTGATGCATTCTTATGGCATAGGGAAATAACAGTAATTGCACGTCTTCGCATTTAGACTACAATGATTGTCAAATCTGGGGCATATGTGACCAGCAATGCGAAGACCGGCCGGGGACGCATCATTGCAGCTGTGCCGATGGCTACTTGCTGGAGCAGGGTCACATCTGCAAGGCCAGTGTGTCAGGTACTGAGGTATTTTCATTGTCATTTCAGACACATCATCTCCATTCTCATCCACAACTTGTTTTCCAGATGGAATGCCGCAGCTCATTTACACAGACGGAGGAGAGGTGATGATGGCCGACATCCACGGCCACTACGTCCAAACTCTGGTGCCTGCTCAGGGAAAAGGTTCCGCTGTCGGTGTAGCGTACCACAGGCACAGTCAGACCGTCTTTTGGAGTGACACACACACCAAAAAGGTCAGCTAGGACTGTAATGTCCACCTTCACATACAAACATAATTTAAAACCCTGTCTTGTATTTTCCAGGTGTATTCTGCCAACTATAATGGAGGTAACATTCGGGAGGTTCTGACCACTGCAGTCCAGAATGTGCAGAACTTGGCGGTGGACTGGATCAACTTCAAATTGTATGTGTTGGAAGCCATGGTGGAGCGCATTGATGTGTGTGACTTTGAAGGAGGGAATCGAGTCACCCTGGTTGCTGAGAACCTGCAGAGTCCTCATGGCCTGGTCCTGGACCCAACAGTAGGGTGGGTTTAAATTGTCATTCTCCTGCACACACTGTATCTGTTTAAATGTCACTCATTTCAGCTTTTATGCTGCAACACAAACAAACAAGGTTCTTTGTGCCGTGTAATTCATACAGAAGAAAATATACAGACATTTACTTTTTGTTTAAATCACATTTTTTTCTAATTAGATTTAATCTGACTTAATGCTTGTTCTCTTTTATTTATTTTAAGTTTCTGATTTGTTTAACTTTATCTTAATTACATATTCAGATTTTAATAATTTTATTTTAATACATTTTTCAGATCTAATCATCTTTTTCTAATCATATTTAAATTAAGTTAAATTTCAGATGTAATTATTTTATTTTAATACATATTTTGATATAATTATCCTTTTGTAGTTTAATTTAAATTAATTTAAAGTTATAATTGGATTTAGTTTAATTTTCTGATTTAATGCTCAATTTCTAATGTATTTTATCACAATTTAATTTTCTTTCATGTTTTTTAAAAATTAATAACAATAATATTAATAATAACAAAACGCGTATTTGGAGACATACACTTTTCATTGGGCAGCGTTAGGGGCAACATATTAGAAACGCCTGCATTGCATTTCATCTGCCAAGCAAAACTAAGCATTCTTGTTTTTATAAGCAAATTTAATGAGATTGTGTTGCTGCCTGTGATTTTATGCTGTATGTCCAGAATGGCACTTTGAACTATTTGTATTGTATTTGTATTTGTACTTTATTTATCCCACAGCGGGGAAATTCACTTGTTACAGCAGCAAGCAAGCAAGATACGCAAGTAAAGAATACAGTGTAAAGAATACATATTGACTACAACATGGTTCAGGTGGTGCAGGTGTTGTAGAGCCTGACAGCGGTCGGTATGAAGGACCTGCGGAACCTCTCCTTCTTACACCGTGGGGGTAACAGTCTGCTGCTGAAGGAGCTGCTAAGGGAACCCACAGTGTCATGTAGCGGGTGAGAGGTGTTGTCCATGATGGATGTCAGCTTAGCCAACATCTTTCTCTCCCCCACTTCCTCCACGGAGTCCAGAGGACCGTCCAGGACAGAGCTCGCTCTCCTGATCAGTCTATTGATCCTTCTCCTGCCCCTGTCCGTGCTGCCCCCTCTCCAGCAGCCCACAGCATAGAAGATGGCTGAGGCCACCATAGAGTCATAAAAGGTCCGTAAGAGAGTCCTGCACACACCAAAGGACCTCAGTCTCCTCAGCAGGTGGAGGCGACTCTGGCCCTTCTTGTAGAGAGCGTGGGTGTTGACGGACCAGTCCAGTTTGTTGTTAAGGTAAACACCCAGGAATTTGTAGCTGTCTACCAACTCTATGTCCGCTCCCTGGATGTTCACCGGTGTGAAGTGAGATGTTTTCCTCTGGAAGTTAATGATCATCTCCTTTGTCTTGCTGGTGTTGAGTTGCAGCTGGTTAAGATCACTCCAGCTGACAAAGTACCTGATGACCGTCCTGTATTCCAGATCGTTCCCCTCTGAAACAGGCTGCAGGATAATCCTCTCCATGGTCTTCATCGGGTGAGAGGTCAAGGCTACAGGCCTGAAGTGGTTAGGCTCCTTGGGACGCGGTGTCTTTGGTATCGGGACCACACAGGAGGTCTTCCACAGGGCCGGGACTTTCTCCAGGCTCAGGCTGAGATTGAACAAGTGCCTGAGAACTCCACAGAGCTGGTCGGCACAGTCCTTGAGGATTCTAGGGCTGATGCCGTCTGGTCCCGGGGCCTTCCTTGCCTTGATCTTCTTCAGCTGACTCCTCACCTGATCATCAGTTATGGAGAGGGGGGTAGAGGATGGCTGGGATGGGGATGTGGGGGTGAAGAGTGGTGAGTTGGTAGGGGAGGGAGGGTGGGCATACTAAATCTGTTGAAAAACAGATTGAGTTCATCTGCCCAGATTCAGCAGGGCCTTAATCTCAGAGGTCACCCAGGGTTTGTTGTTGGGAAAACACCGCACCAACTTGGAGGGCACAGTGTTCTCCACACAGAAGTTGATATAGTCTGTGATGCAGTGCGTCATACTGTCAATGTCACTGCCATAGGGACTACAGAGCGCTTCCCAGTCTGTTGTCTGGAAGCAGTCTCTGAGCCTAGCACTGCTCTCCTCAGACCACTGCTTCACAGGCCTCTTCACAGGGGGTTGTCTATTCACGACTGGAGAGATGGACGAGGTTGTGATCAGAACGACCCAGCGGGGGCAGTGGGGATGAGGTGTATGCATCCTTGATGTTTGCATAAAGCAGGTCCAAAGTTTTATTGTCTCTAGTGTGGCATTTGACATACTGGGTGAAGGTGGGAAGAGCAGAGGACAGGGAAGCATGATTGAAGTCACCATAGATGAGGAGGAGGGATTGGGGGTGCTGGTTCTGAAGTTGAGAGACGATGGTGTGGATCTGCTCTATAGCTGCAGCAGCGACCGCTGAGGGGGGGATGCACACAGTCATAGCAATAACATGTGAAAACTCCCTCGGAAGGTAGTATGGCCGCATGGGCGCATGCTAACCGCTAACAGTTCCACGTCTCTGGTGCACAGTTGCTCTATATTTCTATTTACTTTGTTTCTGTGTTTGCAGTTACATGTTCTTCACCGACAAGGGCATTAGCAATGAGAACATGAAGCTCGAACGGGCTTTCATGGACGGCAGCAACCGTGTGGACCTGGTGAAGACCAGGCTGGGCACTCCAACTGGAATTAGCGTAGATATAGTCACAAAGAGGGTCTACTGGTCTGACAGCCACTTTGACACAGTGGAAACCGTCACTTATCATGGTTTGGACAGGTAAATGCTTATTTCTTGTATGGACATTCATCATTTGCTGTTTTTGACGGACCATTTTGTGGTGTTTCGTGTAGGAAAGTAGTCCTCAACGGTGCAACCCAGTCTCCACATCCTTTCGGAATGGCTGTATTCGAGAACCACGTGTTCTTCACGGATTGGACCAAGATGGGGTTGGTGAGAGCCAACCGCTTCAACGGCAGCAGCCCGGTGCTCCTCTATCGTACCGCCAAGCGACCAGGCCATGTTGTTGTCTCTCACTCTATCCTGCAGCCCATTGGTAAGGACATGAACCCCCAAAGTGTAGGAGTGGACAGTACAGTGATCTTAACTAAGTCAACCTTGTCATCCAGTGATGAACCCTTGCGGAAGACACAACGGTGGCTGTCAGCACATTTGTGTCCTGAGCCACCGCACGGACAATGATGGTTTGGGATACCGCTGCAAGTGTCGCCACGGTTACGACCTGCAGTCAGACCTTCACACTTGTTTCAGTGAGTACTGCACTTTTTTTCTATATTTCTAAAGAATGTTTTGGCAGTACACTAATAATCTCTTGCTTTTTAAACAGAGATAAAGCACTACTTGTTGGTTGCCACCTCTCTGGCCCTGCGAGGGATCCCGCTCACCATCTCCCTCCAAGAAGACGTCACCCTGCCCCTCACAGGGCTCGCCTCGTCTTTTTCTGGCTCTGCTGTGGAGTTTGATGGCCAAGAGGAGGTGATTTTCTACAATGACAGGTCAAAAGGCCTTGTCTATAAGTCCAACCTCAATGGCACAGGTGAGTGTTGATCTGTTGAAATGATCACTATTACCGTAAATAGACACCCCGGCGGTTATTTGCATTTATAGACCACGCAACCGGCTACTATAGGAGACTGCAGGTAATTAAAAAGTGGTGTTAATTGTGTCACAATCTGCGTCATTGCCTGCGTGACAGCTCATTTGTTCCCTTTTTATGCCTTAGTTCCTGTTTGATGCCTTTATTTTGTAGTACTTGCTGTTTTGCAATTGTAAGTGTTTTTTTATGCTTTGCTTTTCCTGTTTCAATCGCAACTGCTGCCAATTTACGCTTGTATTTAGTTCTGCCTCGCTCTCCCTCGTTTGTTTGAACATTGTTGTGTATTGCTCTTGTGTGGATTCCGGCCGCCGCACTGTATACATTTACCTACTTTTGGTCATCATCTCTGCATCTTGGGGTTCTCGCCAGTATTACCACCACGCCAACATGTGACAGAATGCGCTAACCAGACGAAGGCGACCTCGTGGAAATGGTGCAGGTCTTTAAGGCGATGGTGAGGAGGAGTGTGCTAGGTTTACCCCGGAGGAGTTGGAGGATATGGTTTGGGGGCTAGACGGCACGCTCATCCCAATGGCGTGGGTGTATCCAGGGCCCCCCATGGACAAACCAAACCGAGGGGATGACGCCAGCACGCCAAACTCAAGCTGTCCTCCACCGTTGCCTCTGGTGCAACACGATGAGGAGTGCAGCACACATTCCCCTCCCGTTCCTCTCCGCCGCTGCCCTCGTCCTCTCCCGCCTTGCTTCCAGTGCAACGGCAAGAGAGCCGTGTTCCAATTCCCGCACCACGATGCTCCGAGCTCAAGCTGTCCTCTTTAGTTCCCCTGCGGCTTCCCACGCAGCATCAAGAGGTCAGTTCTCCTCCCACTCCTGCGCCTTGTCTCAAGAAACTTCAGACTCGCCCCGTGCCTGCTCCACGCGGTCTGAAGCGCGCCTCCCCCCATTCTTCACCAAGCCACTTCAAGCTTCTTACCCCTCCCCCCAAAGCCACCAGTTCCTCCGGCCAGGGGGTTGGAGCAGGAGGAATCACTAACCTTCCTCCAGGCCCCCTTTCACCCGCAGTGGACGACGTCTGGGAACCACCTTTGGAAGTGGGGGCTAGTGTCAGTAGCTGTGCAACTGGCGCCTGTGGAGGGGGTCGGTGGAGGGGGTCTGCTGTGCGACTGTGGAAGCACAGTCCACTCCCCGTCCCGAATGCCAAGAAGCACAGCTCACTCCTGCACCTGCGAATCAAGACGCAAGGGTTCACTCCTGCTGGCCAAGACTCACAGCCTGCACCTCCTTCTGCAAGCCAGGAGGTGCAGTTCCTTCTTCCTCCTGCTAACTAAGACTCACAGCCCGCTCCTCCTTCCGCACCCCAGGTGGCGCAGTTCATTCTTCCGCCTGCTGGCCAAAACACACAGCTCGCTTCTGTTCCTGCAAGTCAGGACGTACAGCCCACTGCAGCAGCCCAGAAAGCAGTGTCGGCTCCTTGTGCTGCTTCTTCACCGTCACGTCATGTGGACGAGACGTCATCTCTTTCCACTCAGCGTCTGGCTGAGACGTTGCTTCCCTCCGCTTCGTGTCTGGCCGAGACGTTGCTTCTCTCCGCTTCGTGTCTGGCCGAGACGTTGCCTCCTTCTGCTCCTCATCAGGCTGAAGACAAGCGGCCTCCAGCACCTGTATAGGCTTCACGCCAGCCTCCTTCAGGTCTTACACCCGCTTCACGGCTGCTCTCCTGCTCACATGCATCAGTGACGCATGACTTGCAGCTGTCCAACTCCAGTCTCCGCCTCTCATGCCGTTCCGGCCGTCCCCCACTGGGGTCCCGTCGGTTTCTCTATGCTTGCCTTCCCAGCTGACTCCCGGAAGAGTCTTGCCAGCGTGCCAAGCTCTGCGTCCCGGTCGGGGGGGGGTACTGCCATTTCTGTTCCCTTTTTATGCCTTATTTCCTGTTTGATGCCTTTATTTTGCAGTACTTCCTGTTCAATTGCACTATCTGCCAATTTGAGTTACGCTTGTATTTAGTTCTCTCTCGTGCTCCTTTGTTTGTTGGAGCATTGTCGTGTGGATTCCTGCCGCTGCAGCTTTAAATATTAAAAAACTTTTACCCGCACGTTGGGTTCTCTTCTCTCGCATCCTGGGGTCGTGCCACAACACCACAATGCCAAGACGTGGTAAATTGGATTATTTGTGGTATTAATATTTTTATATTCCAAATTGTGTCCCACCTAACTGACACTGGATAGTCCTAAAATATTGTTTCATTCTCCTCTCAGTTCAACAGATTTTGACAGGCTACAGGGTTGGATCAATTGATGCTATGGCCTATGACTGGACTTCCAAAGTTTTGTTCTGGACCTCTAACTCCTTCAAGACAGTGGTGGCCTTCAGAATCACAGACAAGTCCATGAAAGACGTTGTCACCGGATTAAGGACCCCAAAGGGACTTGCAGTGCATCCCGGTGCCGGGTGAGTCTTCACTTGGAGCTACTAGTTGAGGTCCTCGTACGTTTTTAAAAATATGATATGTTCTTGTTTCTGTGTGTGTAGCTACTTGTTTTGGTCCGACACGTATCGCCCAGCGGTGATCATGAGAGCTTACTCTGATGGCAGCAATGGAGTTCCTTTGGTCAACACAACACTTGGGTGGCCATATGGACTTGCTCTTGACTATTTGTGAGATGTAGTATAATGCAATATTAGTCATTGTCCACAAGAAGCAAATGTTTATAATGACGTTTTTGTGTGCCTGCAACAGACAGGACCGCTTGTATTGGGTCGACTCCCTCTTGGACCAGATTGGACACATTGACATTCAAGGCAACAACAGACAGACCTTCAGCAATATTGGACAGATCACACAACCGTATTCACTGACTGTTTATTCAGGTCTGTCTTATTACTGAAGTGTATACTAAATGGACAAAACATTAGGAACACCTGTACATGCTCAAACAAGAGCTTCAAGAGCTGTGTCAGAAATTCTGCCTTTACAAACATAGTAATGAGAATTATTACTGCAATTATATTTTGCCTTTCTCATGTAGCTAAGTGGCAAACATTAGAAACTCGCAATATGATGTTAAATCAGTATCAGAATTGATTTATGGTGTAGAAAAAAGTATTACAAATATATGTTAATATCTACGTGCATAAGAAAAGTACAGGAAATCAAATAAGTTTGTAATGATTAAGTTAAATACAATACAATAGATAAATTGTGCAATTAATACATCTCTATATATAGAGTATATATTTTAAATTTATTTTTAACAAATTAATAACTCATGTAGTGGACTAAAAACAATTGTGCGTGTGTTCTGATGCCAAAATCAGATTTTTTTTTCAGTCTATGTACAAATACACAAAAATGCATAACATAATGGTGCTTATAATGGAAATAAAATGGAAATGAACATAAATTGAATTTAAATAAAAACAATTTAAATAAAAAAAATTGATATTAAATTCAATACCTCTCCATAAGAATATATATTATGTATATATATTTTTAAATATATATATATATATATATATATATATATATATATACACATTTATTTGATGCCATAAAGCATAATGATTCTCAAAGCAAGACACCTGAGATTGTCACCTAGTGGTGTTTTATAAGTAAGAATTAATGTGTTAATTAATGAGTTAATTAATTGTACACGCAGTAAGTTAATTTCTGGTTGGATACTGGCTGTAATTCAATTTAAAAAACAAACTAATGTTGTGGTCAGGGAGTTTATTTGATGTCGTCATACAATTTAACCAAACAAGCTTTGGTTTTTCAGAGCGCAAGAGCACATTAAAACCATGTATTTGTGTCCTGTAGACTACCTGTACGTCGTCGATACACGGACCAGAGCAATATTTGAGCTGAGGAAGAGGGATGGAGGAGGTAACATGATGATCAGACAAGGAATCAACGGAATTTGGAAGGTCAAGGCCTACACAGCCGACCTCTATAGTAGTAAGTTCACATGAAGTGATGTCTGTGACTTTCCTACAATAAACACCTGCTGACTGCCGTGTCACTTTTATACTGTTAGATATCAATAGTCGCTGCAATGCCGTGGCAAACGGGCGCTGCAGTCACTTCTGCTTCCCGACTCCGTCCTACAGCCGCGTGTGTGGCTGTCCGTACGGCATGAAGCTGCAGATCAACCAGATGGACTGCGTCAAGGACGACAGCGTTCCGCCACCGGATAACAACTGCGGCGACTACGCCTCTGAGTGTGACGAGGGGCGATGCATATCCAACTCTTACTTCTGCGATGGCTATTTGGACTGCGTGGATAAGTCTGATGAGGCCAACTGCACAGACACAGGTGCAGGAACACAGCAACCTTAATATGGTAAAAGCTGCATGGTACATATATTTTTGCTTCCCAACATCCAGGAGCAACCTGCTCTCCCAGTGCCTTCACCTGCAACAACAAGCATTGCATCATGTCCTGGTGGCACTGTGATGGCACAGACGACTGTGGCGACGGCTCGGATGAAATAAACTGTCCCACTCGAGTGCCCACCACCTGTTCGTCTCATTCATTCACCTGCGATAACAACAGATGCATTTCCAGTGCGTGGTTGTGCGACGGCGACAACGACTGTGGAGACGGCTCTGATGAGCACAACTGCAGTAAGTTCCCATCAAGCCCAAGCATAAGAAAGCAAGAGAGGCAGCAGATTATTCTCCATCACATTTCAGCAACTATTTTAATATATCTTCTCGAGGAATGAATGTTTAAAATGGCAAGCACTCACATTGTTATTTTACAATAAGGGATGTCCCGATCCACATTTTTTGGCTTCCGATCCCATTTGCAGATCCCATTTGCCGATCGTACCGATCCGGTACCGATCGTTTTTTTTTGTTTGTTTGTTTGTTTTAATAGTAATAAGCTTTTGTTACAAACATGAATTTGTGGAATTGGATATGGTAATGAAACAGAATTTACTTTTTTATTACTCAGCATGACAAACAATATTGTAACCAACAATATTTTTTAGAATTGAGTTTTTTACCTTTTCCACTTATTTTACCAGTTTAGTGAGTGTGCTATTTGGGTTACTGAATAAAATGTCCATGAATGAAATGCAAAAATCTTTACATTTATTGATGCAACATCATTGGCCCATTTTGTCCAGTCATTGAGAAATGGATGTAGCTTAGCTAACTTTTCTAATGGGATGTCAGCCTCAGCACATATTGCTACAAAATCTTCAACAAGCTGCAATGCCCGTGCTTGTGATTAAGGAAGATGTCGTCGCAGATGTAATTCCAATCACAACACCATTATTTTGTTTACACAATTAGACAAATGTGACAAAGAGCGCTCTTATTTTGAAGGCCGGAATGTGTAGTGTGTGTTGAGAATTGCAATTGACGGTTGAGACGCGCTGGGTGCAAGAATAAACGTGCCCCTCGTCTTTTTTCACTCAGAAACTGCACGCCATCAGTGGGCAGTGTAGAATGGTTCTTACATTAAAGCAGTAAAACACAACACGGTGAAATTGTACTCATCCAGCCCGAGACGCACACACACACAGCTGCACTAGCTAAACTAAGTGAACCCCGCTAGCTTACATTCACGCTCCGTAAGAGAGGAGTTTCCAAGATTTTTCACCGCCTTACGACGTGTTTCGTAGTGTTTGTGCGGTCCCTATATCATAAGCAACCAGCGTATAGAGGATCACTTCCCGTGTGAGCTCCCAATACTATGAAGCTGCAGTCCTGGCACAGTGAGAGGGAACTACCGCTGTAGCTACGGAGCCGAATATCCAACGTCCAACGTGAAACTAGCTTCACCACGGTACACCGCAGACATGTCTGCATGGTGGTGTTGTGTTTTCCTCTTCTCGCGGGTGAAGCGAGTTGAGTGGCAACCATCTTTGAGGCGCATTACTGCATCTACCATGTTGGAGTGTGGCTCAGAGTTATGAACGTGATACGACAACCGGATCCGACCAATCTCGCGGCGGAAGCCGATATTATCCGACCTTCATCAATACAGCGGATCAGCAGCCCATCCCGATTCTGAAGAACGGATCGGGACATCCCTATTTACAGTACAACACTCTAAATGCAAAATGTTTGAACTGCACCTAACAGCATTGTGATTTCAGATCATTCAAATACTGTAGGTGGTAGAAAACAGACACACAGGCAATAATAATGCAGGCAATAATGTCACGCCATTTCATAGCACTCATCCTCCATGTAGGACGGTAGCTACAATATGCTGTGATGTATCAACCTATTCTGTCCTCAGATTCCACCATCACCACCTGTTCGCCTGCCTACTTCCTGTGTCCCGACCACCGTTGCATACACAACTCGTACGTGTGCGATGGCGACCAGGACTGCTTGGATGGATCGGATGAGAAAAACTGCGGTAGAAATAATTCATTTGTTGTCAACGTATTTGTTTTCGTTGCATGGCGCTAATGGATTTTTGTGTCTTATAGAGTTTCCCTGCACATCCTATGAGTTTGCCTGCGCCAGTGGCGACCAGTGTGTTAGTAACAGTTATCACTGTGACGGTGTCTTTGACTGTAGGGACCATTCTGATGAGCGAAACTGTCGTAAGTCAACCCACTTATGTTTGAAAGTTTTTTTTTACTGAACCAATACATGCAGTTCAGATTTCATTATCCCACAATGTTTGTGCCCCTCTAGCCACTCGAGGCCCGGGCCTGTGCCACAACGACGAGTTCCAGTGTCAAACTGACGGCGTTTGCGTCCCGGACGAGTGGGAGTGTGATGGCCATCCCGATTGCGAGGACGGTTCAGATGAGCACATCTCCTGCCCTCCTGTCACCTGTGGGTCCAGCTACTTCCAGTGCCCTAACAAGATTTGCATCCCAAAATACTGGCTGTGCGACGGCGAGAACGACTGCCGAGACATGAGCGACGAGCAGAACTGTCCCACGCCTCCATTCCAATGTCCTGGCGGCCAGTGGTTGTGTCCCACTGACCAGGTGTGCATCATGCAAGACAAAGTGTGCGACGGCCAGAAAGACTGCCCTAATGGAGCGGACGAGTCACCTGTCTGCAGTAAGTCACTCTTTATTTATGATATTTAATTGAATGCTTTAATTATAAATTGCAGCCATTTCTCTGCCTTCAACCCAACTGTACGAGGCAGCTGGGCACCCCACACTCACCTATTGTATGTCTATGGGCCGATAAAAAACACACTTGAGATGCCACTGCTTTCAACTAATAATTTTCATTGCCTTTGTTTCCAAAATGCTTGCGAATTTGGGAATACGTAGGGGCTCCACTCACTGACTTTTGTGTCATGAGTTGATGCAAAATATAACATTTACAATATGATTTACTTTATTTTCAGGCCATTATGATATTCACATCTGGAAGATCAGTATCAGAATAGTTTAGAATACAGTGTTTTAATGCACTTTTTAACATTCCAAACGTATACATGAAAATACGTTTAAAAAAACAAAGTAAAACTACTTGCCCTTTGGAGATTTAATGCTGTGAAAACTAAATGAAACTATAGTACTAGAAACTACTCACCCTTTAAAGATGCCTGAGATGGTTAATACTGTCACCTAGTGGTGTTGTATGGGTATTGCTGGAAGACCCGTGTCAGAATAATTTACAATACATTGTTTTCGGTAGCAGTCTTAACTCACAATGCAGCTTCGTGGTGTTTTATAGGTATTGCCTGACGATCAGTGTCAAAATAATTTAGAATAGTGTTTAAGTTAACACTTTTAACTAGGGATGTCCGATATTCGCTTTTTTGCTGCTAACCAATATGCCGATATTGTCCAACTCTCAAATTCCGATTCTGATATCAACCGATACCGTAATGTGTAACATCAAATATCTCCTGTCGTGGAATTAAAACAGTCCGCAATCAGCTTCTCAACGTGTCTGTAAACAACATTGTACAAAATTGTGAAACATCTAAAAAATACTTGCGATTGGGCATGACAAAGCGTGGCTCCAGCAACTCCACGTTTGGTGAATCCTGCCTCTTGCGCGAAAGAAAAGGGCGATACACTCATTTTCCGATTGATGGCTTTCATCCTGGGAATTGCAAATATTGAAGGAAGTCTTGGTTCCGCCTCGCATAACCAACGCTTTGCAGTCATTGCAAATTGCAAGTTAAATATCCGACGGAGACACTCCAAACCACAAACAACGTTAGTCAGGCACAGAGCGAGCACGCTTGTTCCTGCAGCCACCAAGGCTTATTTACACGCTTCATGACGTGGTTTGGTGAGGTCAACATTTGCGTGCCGGCTCCGTCGTACAGGAGCCCATAGGCCTATATACAGAAGTTTTTAAAATTGGTTTTCATTTTCGGGAAAAACCCAAAACCGATATTGCATTTTAATGCCACTATTGGTAGGCCAATATTATCGGACATCTCTAGTTAAACCTAAATAAAACTTTTAAAAAGTAATGTGAAACTGCTCACCCTTTGATGATGCCAGAGAACACTTAATGCTGCCGCCTAGTGTTTTTTTTATATTTAGGTATTGCTGGAAGATCCATGTCAAAATAATTTATAATACAGTGTTTTAGGTGACAGACAAATATGAAAATAAGCTTATATTGTACTGAACCCATGACTATGTCGTGGTAAGTTAGTTCCTAGTTCTGTGGTTATCATCACCTCTCTCCTTTGTACTGTAAGTTCCACTGTCCCATAAAGCTTGCAGTATTAACAATAGGCTAGATTGTTAATACTGATTGGCTGATGTATCATTCCACAAAGACGAGGAAGACTGTATGCTAAACAATGGCGGCTGCAGCCACATCTACATGCAAGAACCCTTCAGGCCCGAGTGCAGGAACACAAAATATATATATTAATAATAATAAAAAAGTGCAAGAAATAAAATAAGTATGTAATGATGAAAGGAGGTACAATATAATAGGTAAATTAATTAATACCTCTCCATGTATACTATATATATTGTTTTGTTAAATTATTTTTAACTAATTAATAACTCATGTAGTGGATAAAATACAATTGTACAGGTGCCCCTAATACCAAGATCAGAATTTTTTGCTTAAAAAATGCATAATATAGTGGTGCTTATAATGTAAATAAAAAAAATAATGCAATAATTAAATAAAGTAGAATTACTTAAAAAAATAGTGCAGTGGTTATCATCACCTCTCTCCTTTGTAAGTTCCACTGTACCCACATTACATCCCACTGTACCCACTGTACATCCATTGGTAATATTAATTGGCTGTTGTATCATTCCACAAAGACGAGGACGACTGCATACTAAACAACGGCGGCTGCAGCCACATCTGCATTCAAGGACCGTTCGGGGCTGAGTGCAGCTGTCTCCCGGGTTTCCAGCTGCTCAACGACTCCAAGACCTGCGATGATATCAATGAGTGTCTCATCCCGGGTTTCTGCAGCCAGAAGTGCTACAATGAGAGAGGAAGCTTCCGCTGTTACTGCTCTGAAGGTTACCTTCTGGAGCCCGATGGACGCACCTGCAAAGCTACAGGTGGGCTTGAATGAGGAGCTAATGCAGCATCTAATGCATTTGATTGACCTCTCCTGCCCCATTTTAGACCGTCTAGCAGCCGTGCTTCTGGTGGCCAAGCGTAGCCAGGTCATAGCCAACAAGATCAATGCAAACCCTCCACAGATCAGTCCAGTGGTGGCTGGTTCAAACATTGTGTCTGTGGACTTTGACCGCGTGACTTCCAGGATCTATTGGGCCGACGCCACCCTGAAGAAGATTTGGAGTGCTTACCAAAATGGAACTGACAGAAAGGAAGTAAGATGATGTGGAGTGGGTCACTTGTCACTGAAATAGGTTTTGTCATGATGGTCAGTGTTCAATGTGTTGCCTCTTCCAGATTTTTTCTAGTGGTCTGATGGTGCCAGAGAGCATCGCTGTGGACTGGGTGGGCAGGAACCTCTATTGGACCGACTCCGTCATGGAGAACATCGAAGTGTCCACTCTGGACGGTCGCTTCCGTAAAGTGCTCCTCACCAAAAACGTCACAAGCCCCCGCGGCCTGGTTTTAGACCCTCGTAACTAGTAAGAACACATGGTTGTGGAAATGTTTTGTCTGCTTGCTTGTTAATTAAACATTGCTGCACATTTCACAGTACCAACTTTATGTTCTGGACGGACTGGGGTCAGAACCCCAGGATAGAGCGGGCCGACATGGATGGAGCCATGAGACAAGTCATTGTCAGTGACAAGATTTACTGGCCCAACGGCCTGGCGCTGGACTACACCACACGTAGGGTCTACTTTGCAGACGCCTACCTCAAATACATTGACTACTGCGACTACGACGGGAACAACCGCCATCAAGTCATGGCGAGCGACATGGTGCGTTCAGTTTAAAAGATCTTCTGAGGCAAATCAAGTTAAAACACCTTTCGTGGCCACCAGGTCCTCCAGCACCCGCATGGCATGACCATCTTTGAGGACAGCGTCTACTGGTCAGAGCGCTATACCAGCAAAGTGATGAGCACTAACAAGTTCCATGGTGGCAACATCACCACACTGATGAACAGCGTGTACCAGCCCATGGGCATTGTTATGGACCATCCCATTAAACAACCTGCAGGTGACCTTTCATAATCCAACATGAATGATGTACAACAATTAAACATATTGTAGAACAGACTTTTTATACCAATGGATATTGAAAAAATAATGAACACAAGGTCCATTTTGACATCATTCATTAAAAAAAAAAAAGTATATTAAACACACTCAAACCAATTCAGTGTAAGTTAAAATACTAAATACTGGATGAGATGTGTCCAAACCTTTTCTACCAAGCATACAGAAAAAATAAAGATGTGGTGGGCCACTGATGTTTTTTTCTGCATTAAAGATGCTAAAACCATTCTAATGTAGGTCAATATATTCTAAGCTATCCGGACAAAACATCCTTATTTAAACTTTTAACTCTAGTGAGGACAAGCGGTATGGATGGATAATAGGCGACGAAGAACATTATTCTAAAATCATAATAATATGTCTCATTAATAATGAATTAATTTTATTTTTCCAATAAAAAATGAGCTGCAGGCTCTCGGGCCCTCGGACACTGCTGAACGAGGCAGTTAAATATGTTTTCAAAAATGTTATCGGTGACAATTTAAATACTGTATTTATTCGTATTGGTCTGATGTATCTGAAAATGAGAATGTATATGAAAATTCAATATAGTAAGTATTGAAAAATAATATAATAAATAAAATATTATTAATAAATAGCAATAAATAAAAGTACATAATAAATCAAAATAATAAATGTGGTTTTATTAGGGCCGTCAAAGTCAACGTGTTAACAGAAATTTCCTGTCATGGCACTATTTTTTTGGACGCTCAATTAACATGTGCACATCCTGTTTGACCCTCCGTCCACACCGTAGTGTGAGGAAAACGCAGCGTAGACCTTGTAAGCACAAAAAGGGCCTTCCTCAAAAAACTCTGATGATTTAAGGTGTCCAAATACTTTGGTCCACATTTACATATTGGATCTGTGTGTCATGCAAAAGTTGTGTGAAAGTGAAACCATTTTTTTGTATTCAGGCATCAATCCATGTAGAGAACATCTGTGCAGTCAACTCTGCCTGCTGTCAGGCTTCAGGCCAAGGTACTACACCTGCCACTGTCAGTCTGGATGGAAGCTGGATACTGATAAACGCACTTGTATCAAAGGTAAGGGTTTGTTTTTTTAAGTTATTTATGACTTGTATTGTGTAAAAAAAAGAATCCACACGTTGGCTCAATTATAGATGAAACTCCCTTCTTGATGGTGGAGAGCCTTTCAGTGATTTACGGCGTTCCTCTGGACCCCGCCGACACCTCCAACAATGCGATGGCGCCTGTGTCAGGCATCAATCAGGGTCGGGACATGGAGTTTGATGACCAGGAGCAGTTTGTTTACTGGGTTGAATCTTCAGTAAGTGGATGTGTTAAGAAATTGATTATTTCTGAGAATATTTGCACAATAATGTCTTTACATTTTATGTAATCATGTATGTCCTTTGTTTTCGACCTACCCGTCAGGGTTCTATATGGCGAGTTCACACCAACGGCACTAACAGGTCTCAGTTTGCACCATCTGCTTTCATGGGCGAGCCCTTTCGTCTGGCGTTTGATTGGATAAGCCGAATATTGTATTATAGCAACCTTGGGGCTAAATCCATAGAGGTAAGCCCCACCCAAGACAAAAAACTTGACACTCATTTATTTGAGAGCGTATTGATTCTCAAACTGTGGTACACGGCCTCCATCTACTGGTACTCAGGAACACCAGAGTTTAAAACTATACATTTTATTATATATTAACGACATGTACATAGGAAATATTTCTGCAAATTCAAACCTATTATATATATAATAACATTTATGTTGAATAAACACAAGCCAATTAAGAGTACAAGCTGCAAATTCAAGCTAAACAGTGGTACTTGCAAAGCATTATTACTGTAGATGGTACTTGGTGTAAACAGTTCTCGTACATATTCTAGTAAGTGTTTTTAACTTGCTTGTCCACATTTGTCCTTTTCCTTGTACTTGACATCTGTTTATGTGTCCATCTTGTGCATTGAACACTTCCCTCAGGTCATTCGTGTTGATGGAAGACAGTACTATCGAAAGACCATCATCACCTCTACAGGGAAACCAGAGGGAGTAGGACAGCCATTCGGATTAGCCGTAGATCCAGCAAGAGGGTAACGCATCTGATTAAACATAACAGAAATTATTTAGAAAAAAATTATACGATGTCTGTCTTTTCCCGCTACAGGAAATTGTTCTGGACGGATGCGGGGTCAGACGATGGTGTTCCTCCAAAAGTGGCCAGTGCTGACATGGATGGGAGCAACCTCACAATCCTCTATACAGGCAACCTGGCTAACGTAGGCTACCTCGCTGCTGATATTTCCACCAGGAAACTTTATTGGGGCGTGGCAGGCTCAGGAGTGGTATGTCCACAACACATACTTTTTATATCGTGTGTGATAGTCAGTCTACCATCCATGTGTTATTTTGTTTTTTAGATTGAGAGTGGCACCATGGACGGAGCGAGCCGGGTGACAGTGGTCAGTGGCCTGTCTTACCCGGTGGGGTTGACGATCTACCAGAACTACCTCTATTACGCTGACAAGGACTATCAGGTCATTGAGAGGGTGGACAAAGACACAGGCGCCAACCAGGTGGTGATAAGAAGCGGGATGCGCCAACTTCGTGCTGTAAAGGTGCACGCCAGAGACAGTACGTGACTTCACTGGATTTATATTGAATATAATAGTTTACTTTAATGAATGAATGAATTACTGCTAGTAGTGTCTGTAAGCAAGGACCGGGGCAACTCCTGGGGGTGCCACAAATGTAATCACAATCAAATGGTGCACCTTCATACAGTAGGTACCCACATACTGATTTGGCTGTAAAGGAAATTGTCAACAAAAAAACTCTTGTGGACTGTGGACAGAAATATCTCTGTGACCTTTGTCTCTACTTAAGACTCTGCAGGGACCGCCAACGCCTGCAGCTCCAACAACGGGGGCTGCCCTCACCTCTGTCTGCCCAAACCCAACAACCAAAAGGTCTGCGCATGCACGACTGGCTTTTACCCATCTCACGATGGCTCAGAATGTGAAGAGTTTGACTCCTTCGCTGTGGTCTCCACGCCCAAATACATCCGCGGCTTTCACATAAACAGCTCGGATCACTCCGAGGCCATGGTGCCGATCGGTGGATGTATGTGGACTTCATATTAAACACCTTTTAACGTATCGTATTGTTGAGGATCTTGTAAACTTCTGTTTTGCAGCTTCTTCTTCCGTAAGGCAGAATTTAGGCCTGCACATCGAAAGTGGATTTGTTTATTGGACTGAGAACAGCACCTCCTCCTCCTACAAGGGCATCTCCAGGAGAAAAACTGATGGATCATACTACCAAAGGGTTGTCTACTCTGGTGTTGGAAAAGGAGGCATCCCTGGACTTGCAGTGGACTGGGTTTCTAGTATGAAGTTCAGCCTATCCAATCATTTTTGTGTATTATACCTTTTTTGTTGTCTAACACCATGTTTCTTGATCTACTTAGACAACTTGTACTTCACAAACGCCTTCGAGAGCGAGACCTACCTTGAAGTGTTGGCCATCAACACCACATACCGACTGGTCCTTCTAAAGTCCTCCCACGACAGGCCCTCTGACCTGGCTGTCAACCCCAAGCTGCGCTACCTTTTCTGGACAGATGCTGGCCAAATGCCCAAGATAGAGCGGGCCCTTCTGGATGGCACCAACCGCACAGTGCTGGCATCTGCGAGCCTGGCATCTCCTCGCGGCCTCACCATTGATCACACTAATGACTTCCTCTACTGGACAGATGACATTCTGGACATGATCTCATGTATGGCTCCGGATGGCTCACAGCGGCAGATAGTCCGCTATGGGAGTCGCATTCCAATGCCTGTGGGGGTTGCTATACTTGGAAACTACATGCTGTGGGTGGATAAAAGGCTAGAAAAGCTCTTGCAGGCCAGTAAAGATCCAGCAAACACTAACCAGACAGAGGTGAGAGCCATACCATTTGCATTTGAAAATGTCCTGGAAAATGTAGGAAATTCCCTTGTTGGGACTCAACACTAGCATAGCGATGTGAGCTACATTGCTAACGTTACATTTTCACAGCAACATCATGTTAGGTTTGCCTGTTTCCTGCAGAAAAACAAAATGATTAAATTTACAGCTCCCATGTCTATAGCGGACTGACGGATAGCTGGCAGAGCTTATATTAAGATGTGTAGCGAAGCCTGTTTTTCTTAACCTGAACACCCGAAGCAGCACAGAAAATGGATGCATGGATGGTTGTTAAGTAGTTTCATGTGAAATGGTCAATCATGTGATTGACAGTCCAGGATGAACACTGATTTGATCACTTTTTAAACATTTTTTTGCAAAGTATTCCTCCTTGCAATTGTGGACATATAGATGGGCTGGGGTTATCTTGCTCGGGACGGGTCAGAACTGGTATCATTTCCATGAGAGAAACCCAGAACATTTGAGCGTCTTATCTCTCATAAGGAGAGTGAGCGAGATGATAGATTTTTGCCACACTTGGTACTCATAAACAGGCTCTAGGGACACATATTACTGTTTGACCATCATTAAAAAGTCACTTTTGCATAATGGTGGACCATATTGTCTTGTGTTATCAGGTAATCCGAGACAGCCTCAAAGGTGTTTCGGACGTGGCCATTTTTGATCCTCATGTCCAGCCCACATCGGCTCACCAGGTTGACTTCAACCCATGTCAGGAGGACAACGGGCGTTGCCAGCAATTCTGCTTTGCTATACCAGACCAGGACCACCCTAAATGCGCCTGCGCTCACGGGTCGCTCCTTAGTAACGGAGTGACCTGCGGCTATGGACAAGATGATTTTCTAGTTTTCACCACAGACTACACACTGAATAGTGTGAGGCTGGACCCCGCGGATCACAGCAGTCCTTTCCCAACTTTGAACCTGGGCTACAACTTGATGGCATTGGATTTTGACTACAAGGAGAGGCGTGTTTTCTTCACCCAGTACATGGGGTTAGGCCGGAGCAGGATTGGTTACATCACCACCACATCCATTAGTAGCTCACCAACCATCATCGCTTCAAGTGAGTTTAGGCACCATGATCTGGTATTGCGCTGATTTTCTAATGTTATCAAATTGATTTCCTGTCAGATCTGGATGACCCCGAGGGCTTGGCATATGACTGGGTCCACAAACGCCTTTACTACACCGACTACTATCGCAGGAATATCCAGTCATTAGGAGTGGACGGGTTGAACCGCACTGTCATTGCCCCTGCAAACCGTCCCCGAGGCATCATAGTCGACCCTTGCTATGGGTAAAACCAGCTCTAGATTGTAATGATAATGATGATGATAACCTTGTGCATTTTGTTCAGTTACCTGTACTGGACTGACTGGGGCAGCCCTGCCAAAATTGAAAGAGCTACACTGGGTGGAAACTTCCGAACTCCCATCATTAACACCAGCTTGTCCACACCCAATGGTCTCTCAATTGACTTTGAGGAGAGGATGTTGTACTGGGCTGATGCCTCACAGTAAGTTCATGTTTATACAGTAATCCCTTGTTTATTGTGGTTAATTGGTTCCAGACCTGACCGGGATAAGTGAATTTCTGCAAAGTAGGATTCTATATTTATAAATTTAATATTTTTTTAGTTGCAGCATAAAAAACCTGTTGTCGACTTTCTAAATATGTTTTTAACATTATGAAATCCCTCTAGACATGAAATAACACCCCTATAGTCACCTTTACACTCGTAATACCCAATATAGCAGAAATATTAAGAAAAAATAAGCCATTTACGACATAAATAAAACTCGTGCTCATGTGTGTTGCTGTAAATGTTTTCCGGTGTTGGGGCAACTGAGTGGAGAGCGGACAGGAAGTGACGTCGGGGGTTCAGAGTTGAGTTTTAACTTGGCGTGGGTTACGGCCACAACAGTAGTCTTCTGTTGCGAATTATTGTGTCTGTTATGAGATCATTCAAACCTGCAATAAAAGCCTGTTGTTCCGGCGATGCTTGTGTGTCACACGGAACATTACACCGTGACACCTAGTGACCAGTGTAGAATACTGCATACAGTATCATCACGTCTTTGAATGCATCTTCTGAATGTCTTGTATTTTACTTAATTTAGCCATTTATATGAATGAAAATGCTTAAATTAGGCAAAAAATACAATTTCCTTAAACATCCATATTTTTGGACTAATAATAGGCCACATTCAACCATGAAACAGCACAATTTATTAATATATTTATCAAAAATTGTGGTAGAGTGAGGCTGTGAAATCTGAAGTGCGAAGTGGCCAGGGATTACTGTATTCACTATAATACACACAATCTTGGATATTTTGTAACTGACTCCTCCCTTCCGCAGAGACAAAATCGAACGCTCCACCCTGACAGGCGCAAACAGGCAGGTGATTGTGCTGGGGGTGCAGTACCCCTTTGCCATGACAGTCTTCAAGCAGGACATCTTCTGGACCGACTGGACGGAAAGGGGCGTCTTCAGGGCAGGGAAAGATGATGGGTCTGGCGTCACCGTGCTGGCCCAAGACCTTCAGTACCGGCCTAATGATATTCACGTCTATGCCGCGTCCAAGCAGGAGAGTTGCTCCAGCTTCTGCATGCAGTTCAATGGCGGCTGCAGCCACGTCTGTGTATCTGGTAAGGCGGAAGAATAGCATTTCCATCTGTCCATTTTCTATAACACAGATACTATTGCCTTTCCCAGTGGTCTTTGGGCAAAAATTGTGGAAAAATGGCAACAATATTCCGGATTGACCCAAATATAAGACGACCCCTCTTTTTCAAGACCGTTTTTGGGACAAATATTTTTGATGCCAAACAAAGACTAAATTAAGATTTTTGTTTTCTATATCGGTGAAAAAAGTGCAAGTGCAGTGCAATGCTTATTGGCTAAAAACCTTTGACACTTTTTTTCCAGTGGGTGCATCTCTCCAGTTTACTTGTGTGTGTGTGTGTGTGTGTGTGTGTGTGTGTGTGTGTGTGTGAGTGACGGGAAGAAAAGCTCTGACTTGCTTGAAGTGGGAGTCATTTGGCGCCACCTGTTGGTCTGTACGTATAAATTGCTGGACCTGAATATAAGACGACTTGTCGTCTTTAGATTTTTTTCATATGGAAAAATATTGTCTTGTATTTGAGTCAATACGGTATAAACTATATGGCTATAATTCCGTTCTGTGCACATTGAGTGTAAACAGAAAGTCACTATAACAATAGCTATACAATAACAATACTATACAGACAATAACTGTGCAGAGCATAACAATGACTTTTTTAAAGAGGCATTATTATTATATATTTTCTCTTCTTTATTATATTATATTTAAATAGACAGTATTTTGTGGATATATTTTCTTGATATTTCTTATCTCAACAGGCCCAGATGGACCAGAGTGTCAGTGCCCCCATGAGGGCAAGTGGTACTTGGCCAATAATGGCAAAGACTGCATCCAAGACAACGGCAAGCGCTGCCAGCCTGACCAGTTCACGTGTCTCAGCGGCAAATGCATCACAGCTAGCTGGAAGTGTGACGGCTACGATGATTGCAAGGACAACACGGACGAGCTGGAGAGAGTGTGCGGTGAGGGGACTTTACTTTAGGTTCATCCATGCAAACCAAAAATATAATTTTTTGAGGGTAAACTTTCCACACAGCTTTCCACACCTGCTCGGGTGCGCAGTTCACCTGTGACAATGGCCGCTGCGTGCCGCTCAGCTACGCCTGTGACTACATGGATGACTGCGGAGACAACAGCGATGAGCACGGCTGCCCCTTCCCTACCTGCAACCCTGACACCGAGTTCACCTGCGGCAGTGGACGTTGCATCAGTGCCTCTTTTGTCTGTGACGGCTACAACGACTGCCGCGACAATGCCACCTCGGATGAAATTAACTGCCGTGAGTCTTAGTTAGTTATTTTTTGTTGATGAGTAGACATTTGCAATATCATTGGTTTTCAAACAGTGGTATCTGGTGGTGCTCAGGAACACCAGATATTTGTTTTAAATAAACCTAAAATATATAACAAAATCATACATGTATCTAGGTGAGTAATTGTACATACACAAATTTGTTAGCCAAAGTTTTGCTGAAAGAGACTTAAAATTAATATTTTCTTCCAAGCGGTGGTGTCAAATAGTATTTGCCGAGTAAAATATTTATTAGGTGGGACTTGCAAAAGGTGAATCATTGTCCTATATGAACTTACTATACTTATTAGTTCTTGTAATGATTTTTAAATTATGTACAGGTATTTATTTAATTTGTTTGATAACTTCTATTATCTAGTACTTAAATCTTGTAGAATACGTGTGTGTGTTGTATTATGTATAATCATTTTTATTTGTTTATTTTCATTATTATCTGTGTCTTTTGTTTCTTTTCTATATTTCTGTCTAAAATTAACGTCAGAATGGCCTGACACTATCAGGCCATTCAAGTTTAAACTAGAGCACAACATTTCAGCCAACAGCTAACCACTGTGCGGTCCAATATTCGACTAATAGAGTACAATTTTTTTACTTTTAAAATTATGTATTTATTATCATTTAATTATCTTTTAAGTAATAGTATGTCGTAGTCATACCATGATTTGATTTGACTAATTAATCCTTTTTCATGATCTCATTTTTTTTTCTTTTATATACATATTATTGTTATTGTTCTGTCTGTATGTTTTATAATTATGCTTATAGATTATGATGGTGTAAAATTTGTAGACAGAGGGGTGTTTCTAATATCTCGACTGTCTTATCTATCAGTAGTAACAACAGTAGCAATAAAAAATAATAATAAGCATGTTAAATTAATTCATTGCAGCTTCAAGCAAAACAGTATTTTTGTATACCATTGGGATAAATTGAATGTAATTATTCATTATTTTTTGTTGTGCGTGCAAAACACAAGTCACTGGGTTGTCAGTTTGTGTTGTTATTGTAGTTACAATTGTGTAGCACTGTCCTACGTCATCCTGAGATATGTAGCTTAATAAGGTTATCCAAGTATTTGAGTGTGTTCTCCACATTATATAATGTCTTGTTTATGAACGCACAGTTGATGCTTTACCCTTGTTGACCCCCTCCAGCTGACAGGAACTGTCCGTCGGGCCAGGTCAAATGTGACACCACCAACATCTGCATCTATCCCGACAAACTGTGCGACGGCTACAACAACTGCGGCGACAACAGCGACGAGAAGCCTCTCTTCTGCGGTAAACACATCATGTCATGCCTTTTTGCTGGGTGGGTTCTAAAAATGTAGATTTGTGTTGCACAACCCCAATCAGCGGGTCGTACGTGTCCTCCTGACAAGTTCCAGTGTGACGTCGGCAAGTGCATCCCCATCTCTTTTGTGTGTGACTTTTACGACGACTGCAGTGATGGGACTGATGAACCTTCGACATGTGGTGAGTTAATTTTAGCCGTGATATGTGACGACACATCACCGGGCGTGCTGAGCCACTTGATTCATGCGATATGTCGTCTCTCTCCTTCTCTGTTCAAGAACATAATGTGCGAACTTGCAGCGCCAGCCAGTTCACATGTACCAACGGAAACTGCATCCCTCAGTCCATGATCTGTGACGGCAACAACGACTGCTGGGATAATAGTGACGAGGCTCCGGAGCTGGAGTGTGGTTAGAGAACACTTTTCTATTACACCCTTTTGAGAATGTGTTGATTTTAGGTTTTAACATTAGGTCTATCTGTACAATGAAATTACTGCAATGAATCACAAACTGTGGCAATGGCAGTTTTCACTGAATGCTTCACATTACAATCCACAATTCCACATGTCCAAAAAGGAGTGGGAAGAAGCAGAGCTTATTTCGTCCTACCCCATCCCCGTATCACATCCATAGCAAATAGTTTCATGTTCACTTTCTATATACTGTACAACATGCACTAATTCACTATTTACATTATTCTTCCATACAATTAAAGCAGTTATTATTATTATTTTTCTTTTTTGTTTTAATTTTTTGTTTTTTGTAGACTAACGAAAACAAAACAAGAAAAAGTTCTTCCTTTTTCCCTGTTGCTTTCCGGATCCACTTCCAGGTCTTCCTGTCCTGTCAACTTTTTTGTTGTACTGTCAGTGTCATTGAATGTAGATAAATGGGTTCCTAATTTGAGTACTTTGTTGAGCAGGTCCTTGCAACTATGATATCAAATGTCAAATGATATTGAATGTAATCCTTCTAACCGGTTCTTTTTTTATGGGTTGTATCCTCCATTTTCCTTGTAGTCATGGTGATACGATCTCTAATATTTATCCAGATTGTTGATATCTTTGACAACAAGCACTCTTGCTTCTTCTGGTCCTCCATTTGGCTTGATGTGGATGATGCTGGATGCTTGATGCTCCAAGTGCCTTGTATCTTTCTCTACTTCCTCAAGTCTTGTACTTTCTTGGCGATGTCAGCACTGCATTTTGTCAGATGCTCATTCATGTAAACATTTGTACCTTTCAGCTTCTTTCCCTGTTTCAGCAGTGCGGTTTTGAATTCCCTGTTGGTGAACTTAACGATGGTGATGGGTGTGGTATTGTTTCTTCCATACAGTGGGATTGAAGTATCGATCGTGTCGATGTCTCCATCCACCTACTTTGATTGTAGGAAGTTGGCGATTTGTTGCTTTTGTTGAAGGAACATCCATTTCATTAGGTTCTCCTCTGTTTTGGGGTGCCCTGTCTTTTGTCTTTTGTAATTCGGAGCCCTGTGAGGATCACATACCGGTAGTTCATTTGCGCATTCTGATCCATCTCATCAATTATATTTTTTATTTGCTCAATGATATTTTCCTTTGCTTCTTTCTCTTCCTCAAAAGTGGTGCTCAAGGCGGCATTATCTTCTAATAGTTCCTTGATATCACTCTGTAGAACTTCAATATCCTTGCATAAGCCTCTATTTTCTTCCACAGGGTTTTTAACCTCCTCAAGAGCAGCGCGCAAGGCAGCATTCTCATCTTGTTATACCTTTATATCTTCTCATGATGGTTTGGTTTGGTTTATCCTTACTCAGTGTTCTATTTTCCTCCTCAGCGTTCAAGACTTCATTACAGATCCCTGTGAGCATTCCGTAGAGGGTGTCGTTCTGCGATGTTACAGCTTCAATATGTGCTAGCTCATACTCAAAATCTTGCTTTATTTTTACTGCAGTATGCTCCAGTAGCTCACTCATCTCCTGCTTTAAGGCATGTACTAACAAGGCATGTGCTAACATCAAATTTTTACCCCCGAGAATATTTTTGAATTCTGGAACTGGCCCTTTTTATTATTTGAAATCTGGATTTCCAGGGCTGGTATCATTTCACTTTGTGTTTGGCATTGTTGCTTTGAAATTCAGCCAGTTAGCTTGGCTTGCTAGCAGCTGTCAGCACTTGTAACTAGTTGATTTAAAATATTCTGTACTTCTCGCCTATCTGACTTAAGGTTGAGGGTGTCAGCAAGCTGTTCTGATGTTGGGTTCGTGAAGTGTAGTCAGGAAAGCACCAAAATAGTTAAAATTTCCAGCATCGACAGCAGAGCTCTTATCATGTACGTCCTTTCAAGTCAGCAACAAGGGAAAAAAAGCAGTGACTCAAAACTCGTGACTAGATCGCAATGCAGTTACACTTCCTATCCCTCACTTCATGTGTTGCATGTGGGAACTCGGTATGCCTCTGTACTGTCCCGAAAAATCTGTTTACAAGTACATGTACTGTTACACCCCTACTATTTGTGTACTATTGTCTTTCACAAATAGTGTTTATCAAGTTGGCCCTTATGTTTCTTGGATGTTCTCTGCAGGTCAACGTACATGCAGTTCGAACCAGTTCACCTGCCCTACCTGGTACCCGGGTCACCCACGCTGCGTGTCCTTAAACTTTGTGTGTGACGGGGACAAAGACTGCGTTGATGCGGCTGATGAGCTCCAAAACTGCCCCAATCGGACCTGCCACATGAACGAGTTTGCCTGTGCAAACGGCCTTTGCATCTACCTCCCCTTCCAGTGAGTAAAATATATGCATATGTTCATGTTATCACTTATAAGAAATAAACTATTGCTTCTTTACTCTAGTTGCGACCATGTGAACGACTGCGGGGATGGCAGCGACGAGCTGGGCTGTACTTACGACACGTGCAGCAGCTTCCAGTTCACCTGCGGCAACGGGGCTTGCATCTACTCGGCTTACACCTGCGACGGCACTAACGACTGCCTGGATGGTTCCGACGAAGCGGACAGCTTGTGTGTCACGCCACAGCCCACGTGTGCACCGCTTCAGTATATGTGCAAGTCGGGCGAGTGCATCGATGAGAAGAACGTGTGCAACGGCGTGAAGGACTGCCAGGACGACAGTGACGAAAAAGGCTGCGGTGAGAAACTCAACTCCCTAGTTTTTCAAAACAGTTCAACACGTAATTCTGCATTCAAGAAAACTGGGAAGCTGGAAAACTGCAATATAGTGGCATGCAAATTTTCATTAAAATGATGTAATGCCACAATATATTAACAATCTTGCTATACTATATTTATATGTTATTCTGGATATTGCTATTTAATACAGTGGAAACTTTTGTGTGTAGGAATATTCTGTGTCATCTTGACATTAAGTATTCACTCAAATATTTTACAAAAAGATGGCTACCAAAATATATCATGTGGTATAAATGGTCAGTTTTGGCCCTTATAGTCCACTTGTATCAATCAAACAAGTCTGACATCATTAGGATTGTTGTGCTTTGGTGGATGGCTACTTGTAGTTTCTAATTCTAATTATATTATTGAGATGGTTTCTTTTATTTTATTTTAAACTATTTAATATAATTTAATTTAATTTCCATTGTTATTGTAAAGCATTTAATTTAGTTTTAAATAATTTCATATTATTTTTATTGTCATTAATTCAGTTTAATAGAATTTTAAGTATTTGAATTTAATTGAGTTTTTATTACTTTTTTATTATATAAAATTCTTCAATTATATTTAAATTTAAATTATTTCTTTCAACTTAGTATTTTATTTTATTTATATTGTAAATTATTAAATCTGACGTACTTTTAAATAATTTAATGTAATTGGTTAATTTTTTTTAACTATTCAATTTTTTTTTACAGTAAATTATTTGATTTTTTTTAATACAATTTTTCATGAAATATTAAATAAACTTTCAGTGAAAGCCAAGTTTGAATCTTGTTCTCTATTTAGGGATAAATGAGTGCCGCAACCCATCAGTCCACCAGTGTGCCCAGCTGTGCACGGACACGCTCACCGGCTATTTCTGCTCCTGCAACCCCGGCTACCAGCTCATGCCTGACGGCAAAGCCTGCGAAGATCTCAACGAGTGCAACACGACACCGTCCGTCTGCAGCCAGATCTGCGAGAACACCGCAGGATCCTATCACTGCAAATGCGCCCCGGGATACCTGCGGGAACCAGATGGGCGCACCTGTCGGCAGAACAGTGGTATCAACCCGTATCTGTTGTACACCAATCGCTACTACATCCGCAACTTGACCACAGATGGATCCCAGCTGAGCATTGTCCTGCAAGGGCTCTCCAAAGTGGAGGCTCTGGATTACGATTATTCCGAGAAGATGCTTTATTGGTTCGATGCCGGAGTGGGAAAGATTGAGAGGATGCGTTTTGACGGGAGCGACAGGAAGGTGCTGGTGGATAATGGCATCCTCGGAGCAGAGGGTCTGGCGATTGATTGGGTCGGCAGGTAGGGTTAACATAATTATAGCATATATAGTATGCTATGCATATACAGTAGCATGTATGATACTTTATTTATACTGTATGTTTTGTCCACATGTACACATTAGTGTGCATTAACATAATTTGCTGCAAACTGAATTTTTAAACAATTATCAGCTATTTCCATTTTGACGTAAAATACTACGTGGTTTTTTTGTGTAAATTATTTTTTTCCTTTCTCCTTGTTATGAAGCATCATTCCAATTGGTGCTTAATTAGTTTTGATAAGAAATATTTTGAAGTAGCTGTAACTCCACTTCACTATCAATTGTGCCTTTTCCGGCCATTACTTTCTTCAGGTTTCTGATTGCCTCACAGATTTTTTGGAGGGGATTTTTTTATGTTTTAGTAAAAATACCCATATAGTACTTTTTATGTTAATACATAATAATACATATCTGTAATAATAAGCTGTAGTAATTCTACATTTGATCAGACTGTATATGACGTCTATCCAAATGTGATACTAGCATCTATTTCGGGCTGCTTCGGACTTATTCACTACTTCCTGGTTCGGCACTGTAAGCATCATGAGAACTGTAGTTCTTTTAGTGTAAACATAAAGATAATCTACTATACTGCAATCTGCAGTCTATTTTACATTTCTTTACATAAGTCCACATCAACATAAATGATTAGTAGTAGCAGCTACAACTGCCATCATTATTTTAACTTATCATTTTGAATTTTTGTTTCAATTTGTTCAACAGTTAAAAGCATCATGCTTAGATGATGCATAGTAAAGATATAAAACATTTCAAAATGTACCTACATTGTTTTGTGACTCAGTCACTGAGCTGAGTGTATCGTGACACACCTAGTTCACGTTTCCTCCCTGTTAGAAATGTGGAATTTTTTTGTGTTATTAAAAATATCCATGTAGTGCTAGACATCTCCTAAGTATTTTATAAAATGATTTTATAACAAATGCTTCTAAAGTGCGAATTTGAAGCTTTTATTTTGTGTGCATTGCAGGAAGTTGTACTGGGTGGACAGTTACTACGGCGCTGTCCATGTGATGGAGTTGGATGGTCGCTACATGAAGAAGCTGATCACCGGCCACTTCACAAACGGAAACTACACTTATACCATCACCCGGCCTCGTGCTGTGGCTGTGAACCCCAAATACGGGTACATGCAAATATTAATCATCCACAACCATGATATTGGAGAAGCTTGGATGCTTCATTACTTTCTCTCCTTCTGTCCTCCATTTTCACAGATGGCTGTACTGGACCGACTGGGCTGACACCCCATATATCGGCAGGGCAGGCATGGATGGAAGCAATGTCACTGCCATTATAACTGCTAAGCTGGAGTGGCCCAATGCTCTGACTATAGACTACACCACCAACAAGATCTTCTTTGCTGATTCCCACCTTAACTTTCTAGAGTGAGTTTACATATAAGTCACTTGCTGTCTGATTCTTAGTGCATACATCTGATCCATCACTCTATCCACCCTTTGCAGCTTTGCAGACATGGATGGCAAGAACCGACACCGAGCCATTGCTGGCTCATTGCCACATGTTTTTGCAGTGTCCCTTTTTGAGGACTGGGTGTACTGGACAGATTGGAACACACACAACCTGGAAAAGGCTCACAAATACACCGGTGAAGGCCGGATGGTCATGGGCAACAACACACACCGACCTTATGACCTTCATGTGGTCCACCCCTACAGGCAACCACGAAGTAAGACACTTTGAATTTGTACATACCTTACAATAGTATAGTTGGGCAATTGCATTGAGATCTTATACTATTTTTCATCAATGTAAAATAAGTGTGTTGTCCTAAATCTAGCCTTGACAGTTTTAAATCGCTTTTTGTACACGCCTATATCAACGCCTATTTGTGTGTCTGCAGCTTTAATGCTAATTAGCTATATTTGTCCACGCCTGTGTCTGACAGATTGTGTCCCCAAGAAGTGCTGCTGTGCACGTTAGCCACTTTTTACATATACTGTGTCATTCTGCACTTCTCCGATGTAATAGATGCCATATTTCGCATACATAAACGTAACATTAAGGAATGGGACAGGAGGACACAAATGGTAGCAATACTATAGCTCTGTGAGCTATTACACTCATATTTAAACAGAAACATCATGCTAGGTTAGCCTATTCGCTGAAGAAAAGCAAATGATCAAACTTCTGACAAATAGTTGGCTCCAGGCTACGTTTTAAGATGTGTAGCGAAGAGTGCTTTTTTTTTCTTCTTCTTTTTTTGTCACTAATACGTGACACTAGGTCATCGAGGCAAGGGTCAGAGACAGTATGATGTTTTGTTTTCTCTGACCTGGACCTGGAGCAGCTCATAATCTACGTCATGCTTCGCAGGTGAGAACCCATGCTCGTCCCACACTCTGACCTGCAGTCATCTGTGTCTGATTGCGCCGGGTGGTCAGAGGGCCACGTGTGAGTGTCCGGATAACTTTATTGGCATTTCTGTGGGATTCAAGATCCAGTGTGTTGCCGACTGCTCCAGCACCGAGTTCCGCTGTGGGGACAATGAGAGGTCTGAAAACAGTCCTTGGTAGTGTAGTAGTAAAAGACCTTGTTATAATACATAATTCATCCATTCAAGTCTTTTATCAACAGGTGTATTCCGATATGGTGGAAGTGTGACGGCCAATCAGACTGCGGAGACGGCTCAGATGAACCTCAGACCTGCCCACCCCGATATTGTCCCATTGGCCGCTTCCAATGTAAAGACGGAAACTGCACCTATCCTGGCTTCATCTGCGACGCCCATCCAGACTGTCCCGATGGTTCTGATGAGGACGCCGCTCTCTGCAGTATGTCCACTCACACATTAACTTGTATTTGTTTTTTTATGTACCATAAATGCTCCAATTAACCGCAGAGTCTCTTATTATGTGTGGTCTACAAAAGCAAATAACCACCAGCATCTCTAATTAGTAGGGATGCTCCGATCAGGGTTTTATGCTGCCGATTCCGATACCGACCATCCATGAGTGGAATCGTTCGATACCGATCACATAGATGAAGTGTACTTTTAAAAATGTATTTATGATGAGTGCTATTGGCCAGGGGTGCCGTATATGGGGGAAAAGTTAGGACAATTCCAAGGTTTTCCTGACTGCCAGGGGGCGCAGAAAATTGGAAATTATTAAAAAATAAAAAGCCCAACATGATTTATTTTTTTCATGGGGCCCAGAATTCCTTGTTGCACCCCTGCTATTGGCTATATCATATGAAAAAAGCAACCATAAAATCACCAGTGATTCTCAATTATTTTCTGTTTTTTCTACAGTGGGGGACATAAATGTTTTTGCTTTGTTTTGTTTTGAAATATTATTGAGAAACTGATAATGTCTATCCAGCTGCTTTATCTGCATGCACTTTAAAATGTTTGTTTCAGTATTTTTGTTTACAACGTACTCATCAGCGCAATTAATGCTGGCTGAGCAGTTTGCTCCTTAATAATAATAATGCATTTTATTTGTAAGCGCCTTTCAAGGAATCCAAGGACACTGTACATTGACCCAGTTAAAAGCAACGCACACATAAAATAAAAAGGAGGATCTGAGGGAGCGAGAGAAGGTGGCAATGTTGAGATCAGAGAGGTGGAGGGTGAGCTTGTGGATGGCCTTGAATGTATACAGAAGGATTTTGAATTCAATTCTAGATGTGACAGGGAGCAAATGGATGTGCTGCAGGATGGGGTGATGTGATGAAAAGAAGGGGTTCTGGTGATGATGCGGGCAGCTGAATACTGAACCATTTGAAGCTTATGGAGGGATCTGTGAGGGAGGCCGACGAGGAGAGAGTTGCATCAATACAGGAAGTGACCAGGCTGCAAGAATAGAGGTAGTATGGGGGCTGAGGGAGGGGCTTAGGCGATTGATGTTGTGTAGATGGAAGTATTCAGCCCGGGTAGTGTTATTGATGTGGGAAATGAATGACAGCCAGCTATCAAGGATGGCACCCAGACTCCAGGGAGGGGGAACCCATGCTGTTGTTGATGTTGAGGGAGAAACTGTCAACTTTGGATAGTGTAGATTTAGAACCGACCAGAAGGATTTCTGTTTTTTCCACTGTTGAGTTTAAGGAAGCCAGAATTTGATTTCAGTTACCGCTATGACAGCATTGGTTCTGGTGCTGCTGTGTTGTGCAATATACTCAGAATAATCATTGTTAAAGTTAAAAGATGAAGTTGTCAAATTGACACTATCGCTTTAGGTGACCATCGATGCGAGGACAACCAGTTCCAGTGCAAGAACAAGATGTGCATCCCCATGTCGTGGCACTGCGATGGCTCCAACGACTGCTCTGACGGCAGCGACGAGGAGGCGGAAACTTGCGCCCAGAGAACCTGCCAACCGGGCCACTTCCAATGTGCCAATGGCAACTGTTTGCCATCCAGCTACGTGTGCGACGCGCAGGACGACTGTGGCGACGGATCCGACGAGCCTTATGAAACCTGCAGTGAGTGACGCGCACCTCGCTGCTTTCGCCAACCTCCCATCACCCTTCTTATCTCCCCCTCCCAGTGGGTCCAGACTACAAGTGCGACGAAACGGAGTTCTCCTGCAAAACAAACTACCGCTGCATTCCTCAATGGGCAAGATGTGATGGCACCAACGACTGCATTGACAACAGCGACGAGCAAGGCTGCGGTCAGTACTGCAACCACACTAACATGCTTGTTTAACTGCCATGAAGCTCCATTTAGTACCCTTTATATCTTTCCAACAGAGGAGGTGACTTGTGACCCTCAGGGCGATTTCCGTTGCGACAACCACCGCTGTGTCCCCATTCGCTGGAAGTGTGATGGAAGCAACGACTGCGGCGACGGCTCGGACGAGAGAGACTGCCGTGCGCCACATTTCCACCATTTCACCCACACATTATTTTATGTTGTTTGTTTTTACAAAAAATGACTGTAACTGTGTGTTTCTAGAGCCCAGGCCTTGCACAGAGAGCGAGTTCCGATGTGACAACGCACAGTGCATCCCCGGGAAGTGGGTGTGCGACCATGACAATGACTGTGGGGACAACTCAGATGAGCGAGACTGTGGTGAGCAGTCGTTTGCACCCTTTTTACTCCTAATCAGAGCATAAAAACGCATAGACTGTAGGGTAAAAAGAAGTGAGACATCTGAATTAATTAGTCTTGTGTACCCTGCTGGCCTACACTCCATTTACATTTGCCATCATCATCACATCACTGCTTTAGTACGGCTTCCATCCATCCATCCATTTTCTATGCTGCTTATCCTGATAGGGTCGTGGGGATATGCTGGAGCCTATCCCAGCTAACTTGGCGGAGTACACCCAGGACTGTTCGCCAGCCAGTCACAGGGCACATATACACACATTCATACCTATGGACTTTACTACGACTTTCCTGGCTTATTTCCAATGACTCTGTTTATTATTCAAAGTTATTTTTCAGTATTTTTCATTATCAGTGGGATTAATGTTTAATTTTTTTCACATGGGTTGTTGTTAAAAGGCTTTGGAAGACATGCTAGCATACCTGTTACACAGATATCCTTAAAGTTGTATAATCATTACACAAATGCTCAATGACTTATGGACAATTAGCTGCTAAGTCCCACGTTTTGCTTGATGGCGGCCATGTTGGCCAATCTTGCTCAAATTTGACAGATGTTCTTGTCAGGGCCCTCAGGTTGTGCACCACATTTTGTGATTTGGCTAAACTAGGTGCATACATCTATATTTATTAGGTTTAAAGGCCAGGTGTCACAATATTTTTGTTCACAAATTGTATGCTAACGCACTTGCAGAGTTGCAGACATGTCGTCCAGGCTTGTTTCAGTGTGACTCGGGTCATTGCATCCCGTCTGTGCTGCAGTGCGACGGCCGTCCTGACTGTCAGGATCTATCAGACGAGACCAGCTGCCGTAAGTAAACAAAAAAATAAAGCAATTGTTATACAGTGAAGTAAAGTCTGATCATTTTTTGGTACGCAATTTGTATTGTGATTGTTTGAATTATGTCTATCGCCCTCTCAGCCACTCGTTACCCAGGAGGCCGTTGGTGCCCACAGTGGCAATTTGAGTGCGCCAACCATCTGTGTCTGTCCCCAAACTGGGTGTGTGACGGCAATGACGACTGCGGCGACCGCTCTGATGAGCAGCTGGCTTTATGCCGTGAGATTTTACAGTCCATAGAATAGCAAACACAATCAATGAGAAGCTATTAAAAACAGCTTTTGTGTGTCTTTTTGTAACAGTGAACATCACCTGTGAGATGCCCTCTAGATTCCGCTGTGCCAACGGCTACTGTGTCTACTCCGGCCTGCTGTGCAACCAGAAGGACGACTGTGGCGATGGCAGTGACGAGAAGGAGGAACTATGTATGTCACAATTAGCACTAACATATCAAACACATTTATATATTTTTTTGCAGATAATTACATTTTATTAATTACATGTCCAAAATATTTTTAAAAAGTACAAATAATACATTTAAATTAATAGTTTAATTGATTCAAATTTTGTTTTTGCACTCACAAGTGGATAGCAACAATACAGTATACATAAGAATAGGGATATCCCAAAAAAAACCTGTGTATATACTGTATTGACAGAAAAGGGCAAATAGAGTTGAACATAAATAAATACATACACACTCGCCTGAATGTATTGTTCTTATACGGATGATTAATATTTTGTATAGTCCCATAAGCGTATATGTGATAAATTCAAGTTCAAGCTAACGCACTACTTATCAGCAGGTTGCGGCCTCACCAAAGATTAGTCTGAGCACCACTAATACCTCCTGACCTTTGCCCTCTAAGGCCATGGGAAATGGGAAATGACAAAAATGGCATCAGTGTCTGCGGCCGGACACAACAAAGCCGTACAGCAAAAAGTACAAGAGATATGAACATTTTATGGAATGAGCTTTAGCAGCAATCAGAACAAATTATATTAAATCTGAGTGGAGATTAAATAGTGGTGGGCATTGGATTTGGATGGAAGAAAGAATTATGTGTATTGCATGGATGTTGCTCGTAGTTTGCAGACTGATAGCTGCAAACTCAAGATCCTGTCCTTTACAGGCCGCCAGCCCACCCTGCCCCCCTGCACACTGGACCAGTTTAAATGCACCAATGGACACTGTGTGCCTCTGCCCTATGTATGCGACCACAATGACAACTGCGGAGATCGCACCGATGAGTTGGGCTGCAGTAAGTTCCACAAGAATGTTGCGGTTGGTTGGACTGGTCCATAATACTGGATCTTGTGGCTTATCTCCAGATTTCGGCCATGATCGCAATTGTGAGGAAAAGGTTTGCCAACATGAATGCATCAATTTGAACGGCACCGGTTTCATCTGCTCCTGCAGGCCCGGATACATGGTGGACCCGGACAACACCTACAATTGCCTGGGTACGCACATATGCTTGAATGACACAGAACCAAGTAACAGAAGATCTGCCATTAGGTGCCTTTTGCACAGAACAAACAAAGCTGACATGGGAGGGCATCATGCTCTGCTTCACAATGCCAAAAAATGTGTGGATCATACTGAACTGAAGCAACCAGTGGACTAGCTTGAGTTTGCAGTTTTTCTACGACTTCCCTTGTCTTTCCAACTTCTCCTTGCCTCTGTAGACATCAATGAGTGCGAGGTGTTTGGCACCTGCCCTCAGCTCTGTAAGAACACCAAAGGCAGCTACGACTGCGAGTGCGCTCCCGGCTATCGCAAAGTTGGCAACGGCGACATGTGCGAGGCCGAAGGTGAGAGGAATCTTACAGTCAATTCTAATCAATATCTACTGATATCACTCCCCCTCTTGTATTTCTTCCTTCTAGGCTCCACTCCCTTGCTTCTTCTACCAGAGAACATTCGAATCCGGAGGTTCAACCTTCAGACACAGGCCTACCACGACTTCCTCCAGGAGGCAGAGCGCATCGAGGCAGTGGACTACGACTGGGATCACAATAACACCGGATTCAGTGAGTGTCATTTCAAGCGAAAAAGCCCAGGAGAAAACTCGCAGAATTCAACTTAGCTAATGTTTTCCATCAGGTATGGTCTACTTCACTGTGTCCAGCAAGGGCTCTGCCCCAGGCGCCATTAAGAGAGCTTATATACCGTCACTGGACGATGGCAGCAACAACATTGGGGCCGCTGTTGACCTCGGGATTAAGTACATCACAAGACCAAATGGCATTGCTGTGGACTGGGTGGGCAGGTGAGCTTTGGAACTTAAGTGAGGCTGATGTTTCACTTTTTGCGCTTAGCAAGCACTTTTGTTTGTCACTCTTAGGAACCTGTACTGGGCCGACTCCAGGCTGAAGAGGTTAGAGGTGGCCATGTTGGATGGACGCTACAGGAAGCACTTGGTCAAGACTGATCTGGGCGAGCCGTCTGCTGTGGCAGTCAACCCACGACTGGGGTAAGACCAGCAAGGATACCATCATGACTATTTGTTTGTGTAGCTCTTCTATTCCTGAACCATTGCACGGAGGGTGAACGTGTCAAAACATGCACCCCTACTGTGTTGCCTGTGCTATTGTTTTTCTGACAAATACAGCACTTGGTGGCACTGTTATTAAACCCCAAAAGTCAGATTCACTTGAAATTTCTCACACATCTCTTACAAAACAGCCACTGTAACTTTAGAGTGTTTAGCCGAATCAACAAAAAATTTAATACACACATTCAGGGAAATGAATGTGAGTGTGAATGGTTGTTTGTCTAAATGTGCCCTGCGATTGACTGACGACCAGTCCAGGGTGTACCCCGCCTCTCGCCCAAAGTCAGCTGGGATAGGCTCCAGCATACACGTGACTCTAGTGAGCACAAGCAGCATAGAAGGTGGATGGATGAACATTTAGGTGACTGACCAGCAATTGTCGGTAAAATGGACACGGGCGGCTCTTAGCAATTAATTGCCCATGAGTCGCTGACCAATTCTATAATGATTTAAGCCTATATGTATTACATTGAAAAGCATTTTGAGCACAACACACATCCACATGACAGTTTGGTCTTCTATGGACAAACAAAGGACTAAATGTTTTTGCAGGATGTTGTACTGGTGCGACCGTGGGGAAGTAGCCAAGATTGAATGTTCTTGGCTGGACGGTCAAGAAAGGAAGATTCTCGCGGTGGAAAACCTGGGTTGGCCCACCGGTCTCTCCATTGACTTTGCTAATAACGACAGAATCTACTGGTCAGACTCCAAAGAGAGCCGCATTGAGTCGGTTCTGCCTTCTGGAGAAGATCGCAGAACTGCAGTCTACATAGGTGAGGACATACAACTGCACAAAATGACATCTGCAACTGTATTATTCTTGCTGATTCTGTTGGGATTCTGTCTGTAGACGTGAGGAGGCCCTTCAGTGTGAATGTGTTTGAGGACCATGTTTACTGGAGCACGCAGAGCAAAGGCGAGGTGTTCCGGCAGGACAAGTTCGGCAGGGGTACCAAGACCAAGCTGCTGACAGTTGGACCCTGGCTGACCCAGGTGTCTGTGTACCAGCAGCAGAGATACAACTCCATCAACAGTAAGATTATTCGTAGTATTTGAATCAACGTTAACGCCCAGTGGTCACCTGTAAATGACACATTTTCAGCCTTCATCCTATAATAGTACCTCATCTGGCTGACCATGTTGTTAGACGAACTTTCATAAACCACATGACATCCTATTATTTTTACTACATACACTACACCAGTCAGAAGTTTGGACACACTTTCTAGTGTATGTATAGATATTACAAATTAATCATTTAGCAGTAATTCATAACCAGTATTTATAACATAATGATAGCAATAATATTGTTGTTACTGCTATCATTATGTTATAAATATTGGATTTGAAGAAATATTTTTGATTATACAGTATATTATTAATAATAATAATTATTAATAATTTTATATTAGGATAACCAATTACATCTTAAAAGTTGTATATCATTTAGATAATAATTTGTAACAAAAAAAAGTAAAAAGAACAATACTTCATATATTTAATCAATAATTAAATAAAAATGTGTTTACTTTTCATAAGCATATCTCCAATTTTTTTTTACTTTCTTCATTTTAGCTGCAACACAGAAAAATTACTTCTGTAAAAAAAACAAAACCTATGGTTGTGGTGGTGTATAGTTTGCATATAAAAGATGTGTCTGCAGTGAAGAACCCATGTAAAGGAACGTGCAGCCACCTGTGTCTACTGCGTCCGGGGGGCTACTCCTGCGCCTGTCCCGAGGGCACCGAATTCGTTGCTGGAAGTAAGACACAGTGTGATGCAGGTATGTCATACTAGAATACACCTTTGCGTGAAATCCTTTAAATATTGTTGCATGAAGAGCCAATGAGTGAACATATTTTTTTAGGATTTGACCCACAACCCACCATGCCTCCACCATGCCAGTGTCAAAATGGCGGCACTTGCTACTTTGATGACAACCAGGCCCTCTGCAAGTACGTAGAAAATGTCCGATTAGGATGGTGTGTTAAAAGTAACACAGCATTTGTGTCTCAGGTGTCCTCCAGAATGGAAGGGAGAGTACTGCCAGACAAGCATATACGACGTGGTGGCATCATCAAGTACATGGACAGAAATGCAACATTGCTACTCAATTTGTATTTATTTGTACTCAGCCTCCACGTGTCCTCCATTATGTCTGCAGTCGGCATCGCCATCGGAGTGACGGTGGTCATCTTGCTTCTACTCGTCGCTCTGGTTTATGCTGCCAGGAAGAAGTCCAACCTGCTGGAGAGGCTACGGGACAACCTGCCCTCCATGCCCTCCATGCCCTCCATGCCTCCTATGCCATCTATGCCATCTCTGCCATCTCTGCCATCCATGCCCAGCCTCTTCAGGTGAGATGCACAATTACGTTACATCACTGTAATCAATGCAATTATTGTTATTAATATTATTATTGTTATTATTGATATATTCTAGTTACAAAGTAGAAACATTTAAAATCCTTTTTTTAATTCTGATAAATCTTGTCTTACAACATTAAATGTTGTCTTACATTTATTTAAAAAATATTTATCAATCAGGAAAGTTACACGTTTTTAATATTTTTGTAAGAACTTATGCTGTGTACAGTTTTATACATTTTCTATTACCCTATGCATGTTATTTTATCATAATATAATAACACATTTTGTATTGATTTTTTTCCCATTTTAAATATAAATAAACATAATTTATTGTACCCTAATTGAATAAAATGTTTTATTATTATTACTGATTACTGATCATTACTATTAAAATAGGCATGTTAAAGGGTCACTGACATGATTTATCAACATTGCTTATGTTCTATATTGTTTGTAATTATGTTCTACGTTGTTGGGGTTTTTTTTTAAAGCGAATGGTAAATTGGTAAAAATTACATTTATTCAAGCTTCTAACTAACTAGTTTACTGTTTTCTGGAGTATTGTGTGCTTTTTTCTGGACTTCCTTACTGTTTTACATATTAAATGAACTGATAAACTTATTATAATTACAGCTGAGCCTTGAAATTTATTTTTCTAATATTTACTATTGTTCAGAAAAAATCAATCTTCAGACCTGTCAAGACTAGAAGACCCTGAACCAAGGTTGAATGCAGATGCGGTAGGTAAAAATGGAAAGAAAAAAACAAAACAAGCTGTCACTGTCTCTGGATCTTGTTTGACGTTCGCCTACTTTCTGTTGCCAGGTTCCATGTATGTCCTTGGTGGAGACGGAGCAGAAGAGTTTTGAGAATCCATCCTATGAGGCTGAAAAACTAGCTCTTAGTAGGAGCATGCCAACCACAGTTGCACCAAATGGAAGCACCGAGGTCAATACAGCGACACTGCAGCCAAGATTGCAGTGTCTTATATTTTCTTGTTTATTTTTATGTCATATTTGTGCAGAAGAGTATCACCAATCCATTGTATGTGGAGGAGGAGGAACCCACAAGAATGAGCAAACCTGCATCTGCCAAAAAGGTGCTTCTAATGTTCACCACCAATTTCCCTTCAGCTTGAGAGCCGTGAGGATTTGCAGTCTACTGCTATTTAATTTCCGAGTCCTGAAATGAACTCTTTTTACTGACATTGGCAGGAGGCCTTTGAAAACCCGGCATACAGCTCCGACACTGAAAATGCCGACATCACTTCACAACCTTCTAGCACACAGGTAACCACAGAAACACCTACAGAAAATTGTTACGTTCCGGTCAATAGCTGGGAAAATCATTTGTAGCAGGGGTGTCCAAAGTGCAAAACATTCTAAAAATACAATTCAACAATTTGTAAACATTTGTGAAAAAGCGTAAATGTAGCAAGGAAAAATTTAAATTTTACTTTCATCTTAGCCATATTAAGCTCTGCCGCCTCGATATCAGTGAGTAGACAGGGAATCACACCAATGTGGGACATCGCTCTAATGGCACGTAAAAATGTGCTTGAATAAACAAACAGAGCTGCTTGAAAGGCATTTAACAACAGGAGATATGGTACACATATTGGTAATTGAGAGTTGGACAATATCAGGGGGAAAAAAAGTAGATACTTTATTCATTCACATTTCCAGCAGCTCTGCAAAGTTGTCATAATGAACTTAATCACAAAATAAAACAACCAAGGCAAGACATGAAAGATAATAAAAATAAGAAAATAGAATAAGAATGAATAAATAAATAAATAAATAAATAAATAAATACGGAACAGATCATGTCAAATTTGTAGCGCAATAATACATAATAAATAATAATAATACACAGTAAGGTAATAAGTCCAGTTCAGTCCCTCCACGACAGGAGATATGTAATGTTAGACATATCAGAATCGGTTGAAATCGGAAATTGAGAGTTGGACAATATTGACATGTTGGTTTTTGGCAAAAAGCCAATATTGGACATCCCTACTAATAATAGTACAATAGTACACACAAAGCTGAGATGCAGGATATATTTTTTTAGCATACTTACGCTGGATTTGATTCCTTTTTTTCCCTATTGCATATGGCCCTTGATAGAAAACATTTGGACACCCCTGCTTTAAAGCCTCAAAGGCAAGGGGGCTGTCCATGCCTAAACCATCAGAGTGTAGGTGAAGCTATGCTAACCAAATCAATATAGCTAAACAACAAGCTTCCATCTCAGCATGTATCAACTGTATTTGACTTAATGTTTTGTTTTTATTTTCCTTAATCCTCCTTTTGTAAAGTTTAATTTTATATTTACAATTGGTGGACCAATAAAAAAAACAAAATGTCTGCCATGAATAGCCCTGTGCCGCAGTTTGGACACACCTACTGGCACTTTTGTTTTTGTGTGCAGCTTTTTATGTGATTTGATTTCTTTACAGAGATTTGAACCCATCGGGGATGAGGGATGTGTGTCTTTCAAAAACCCAGTGTACACTGTAAGTTTATCATTTAAGTTCAAAGCAAAGATAAAGATAATCATGCTCAACTTTTGGGTATAGTTTATGACATCTGTCGAGTGTTTTCATTGCTATCTGTTAGTTTTGTGGTTGAATTACACAAAAACGATGTGGAAGAGTACAGCCTTGGCCTAGGAAAAAAAGAAAAAGTCTGTAAAAATATCTAGTATACTGATATTTCTTTAACTTCTCTAATTGCAGACTCCCACAGATGATTCCAACATCTAACATGGTATCAACACGCTTGTTTCCACCTCTGCTTTATTTATAAATAACAAATCAGCAAAATGTGTCAAATAAGTCATGTGTATGGTATGATTGCAATGTAATACATTTTTTGCATTACAACCTGTTTTCTAGTGAATGAACCTTGTGTACATTTTGATTCCATGTAATTTCAACTCTTGTAATACTCAGCTTCATTTGATTGAACAAAACATGCAGTCTGTGTGTCAATAACAGTCCTTTGCTCCCGATAAAAACTTTTTTATCATAATTTTTTTGTCCGCCTGGGCCCAAAAAGTGGACGTGGCAGCGTCCGGACCCAACAAAATAGCCAAACTTTAGATTCCTGGGGCAGGAGGTCCAAGAAACCTTCTGAACTTTCCGCTCCTGGAAAAACCTATAATACGAAAATACAAAATTAAAAAAAAAAAAAAAGTTTTGACTGACAAAAATCATATATAGACTCATACATGCACATTTATAAAAGTAAAATCAATAACAGTAATGAAATTACCAATGATGCGCTATCTGACAAAAAATTATTTTCCTCTTGGGGATCACAATAATCTAAAATACAGTCATATATATTTAAAAAATTATATGTTTTTATAATTATTGTTCCCTCTGCAGTACAAAATATGCGTTTGTGGAACAGAAAAAAAACTGGCTGGATTTGAGAGGTACTTAACTGGCTTGTAGCAAGCGTACATGTTGATGCTTTCAAGCACAGGCGGAAATAGAAATGATTTGAACTCACTTTTGTTTCAAACCTGGTTAAGCATTTTTTTTAATTGTCTAAAAATGCCTTTTTATACTTACGCTTTGTCAAATGAAAAAATAGCCACTTTTAACCATTCAAAAAAAGCAACATACCGTCATTCTGTATGTGCCGTCATTGTACCGTCTGTGCGCATGAACGTGAATGAATGTGTGCGCGAGTCGGACTGTCCTGGAAAGTACGAGTTGTACTTGAATGCATCCTCGAATGGAGAATGGCGACACCGGCCATGACAGGAGGGTCTATGATGATGATAATTGTGATGAGAAGGGAGGAGGAAAAGGAAGAGAAATAAAAGCTCATGTGTGTCGGTGAGCGAAGAGAGAGTGAAGAAGAGGGACACAAAAGGGCTCAGAGACGAAGGAGAAAGAAGTAAAGAAGCTTCGAACAAGGTAAGGTAGCTCTGTATGGCGTCGCTCCAAAGACAACACACCTGTTTATTTACACCCATAGTTAAGCTAATCCTCGGATGAATGAAATGCGTTGTACGTAATATAATAACTAATGTACATTTAATGGTCAGAAACTGCTTAAACTATTATATAAAGTATTAATATTACTACTATACTTTGCGAATTCAGCACATTATAGCCTTAATTAGAAGAAACGGCAGATTACTCTAAATGCTATTCACTTTTTATTTTCAAGTCATTTTGATTGTGTTGAGTGAATATAGGTGGATATTGATTTTAAAACATTTTTAGAATTCATCTTTGTTCCTTAAATTAGCTTAAAATGACAACGCTACAGAAAAACGGACACAGTTGTTCCTGGTGACCAATGTTCCCCCTAATTTTCCAAGAATCTCAGCATACACAAAAACGACTTGAGCATTCCTTGGAGCTCTGTGAGCGGCGTCAGACTTGCACTCTGTAGTATTGCACCTGTTCAAAGCCTGACAACTTCCATTCTGTCATATTTTGTATGAGTGGTTTCAAACAGATGGCAAGGAGAATTCCACAATGTAGCTTTCTTTATTCTGTACCTCAGACAAAATAAACCATGGTCTCATACAATTTACCATCTGAATATTGTAGAAAAAATTTGATAGATTTTTGAATTTATTTTCTTGTTTACCATTTATATTGTTAATTAGGTATACTTTCATTTACTTTAATTTGACTTTCTGTTTTAAAGCAGTCTGTTGTGGCACTATTTTATCCTGAATAATTGCTTTAAATTGATTCCATGTTTGTTGTGTATGTTTACTTTTGTCTAAAAAAAAAAAGTAGCAGTAAAACATGCACAGTTACGCCACACATTCAGTCCACACTTTTCACTCGGAAAACTGGCTTGGTACTTTGGCTTTGCAGCATGTTTTATAAAGCAGCCCTTTCTCATTCAAAAAATTTCACATGTTGTTCTTCTGTTTGCACATACACTGACAGCTATCTGTTTTTCTATGCCGCTTATCCTCACTTGTAAGATCGCGCGGGTATACTGGAGCCTCTCCGACAACAAGTCCACCTTAAAAGAACCGCTTTTTTTTTTTTTACCTTGGCTTGGTGAGTCGCTGTTGTACTGCCCATTTGTTTCGCTATAATACAGGGTTAGCAAGCAGCATTAGCTATATGCTAACTTGTGAAACAATAGCATGGACTACGTAACGCGCTGTTAATGAATTCATTGGCTGTGGAAATAAATATCTGCAAAGAGGATCTTCTCATTAGCTGGACGGTGCTCATCATCTTACCACTTTTTGTTGTTCCCTGTCACTCACTGCGTTGCATTGCTAAATGTTCCACAATAAATTATGTGTTTATTTGATTTACAGTTCAGGTTGGATTGTATTTTGTGCGTAGCATGGTTTTACGGTGCGCAGAGAACTCAAGAGCAGTGCGCGATTGCGCACGCGCGCAGCGTAGAGGGAACATTGCGCGTGGCCAAAAATGGCCCAAGGAAAACCACTGAAACGCCATTTTTCCCACGCATTTATCTGAACATGAACCCATGCAGTTTTGTTTTTGTCCACTGGATGGCACTATTTTTTCTCTTTCGAATCAAATTTCACATATTTTACCGTTTTCTGAAAGGGTGCCTTGCTAGTGATACAAGTTCAGTGTCTATTTGTGTTTGGAACGAGGTACTGTATATGTAAAAGATGTATGTGTGCTTTCACTTCAGCTTTGCTTTTCTGATTTACAAAAACATTGGATTTATGGAAACATACTGGCCTTTTTAAGGGTAAAAAATCCCCAAAATTGAATTAATATTTGTAGGGGTGTAAGGATTCGTTTTGATAATGTTTTGATTTGTATCATAATTTGTGGTTGCCGATACGATTCAAGGACGATATTGGTTCATTTAGAACGATACGATACAAAATGGTTCATTAACTTTAAATCGATTCAGTAACTTTTTTCCCAAAAAATTCAACCAGTGTGTCTTAAATACCTGGGGACTGGACAGCGCAGGTGAAGTTTCCTAGATTCCTGTTCTTTGTTTTTTTTTTTTTTTTAAGGGAATCAGGTATAAATTAATGATGGATATAAACAAACAAGTAAACAACAATTAATGGCAAATGCATTCACATTTTATTTGAATAAAGTGCAACACTTCAGGTTGAATTAACAGGTTAACCTTTTCTGCTCTCATTTTCAATATTCAATACATTTTCAGTAAAAGTACAGTAAGTGCAACCAACATTTCAACAGTAGGTTTACCTGCTACGTCTGCTTAGGTTTTTCAACATAGAAATAATACAATATTAATATCAATGTGGTGAGAGGTAATTGTCACATACCCTTGATTTGAGCATGACGTCCAGCCGCCATCTGTCATTATCTCTCCTCGTTCAGCTTGAGAGAGCTACAGCTTCACATCATTCTTAGTGCTTTTGTACAATGCAGGGATAACATTTTCTGAGAAGTGTGGTCGGCACGGTATCTGGTACCGTAGCTCCAATGTTTGAATCTTTTCACAGAACCCAGGATTTTCAACCACACTATAGGGTCGCATGTCTTCAGCGGGAATGAGAGGTGCCTGATTGTGTGAAATCCCATGGCGCCTTAGTAGGTGGTTGGAGAGATTTGTCATGTTGCCGTGGTATTGTACTTGACCTTTACATATCCTACAAACAGTGAGCGACTTATTTGGAACATCTCCCGCTTTACAAAAGCCAAAGTGTTTCCACACACTGGACCGCAATGGTGGCTTAATTATTTCTTGCTCACCAGCTTGTTCTCTGCCATCCGCCATTCTATGTTTTGTTGTCTGCTGGCGTGTGGCGATGATGTCACAGGCAGACTGAATCGAGTAACGTTTAACGTCTTTATCATTAAAGGTGCTAAAAAACACACATCCATATAAAGCCTACTGTGCTTAAATCCAATGCTTTATTTCCTAGTATCGATGCAATCGATTGGTTACCTTTTAGACAATGTTAGATTGATATATGTTGTCCGGAATGACAACTTGCTGAACACAGATCGATGTAGTTGGATCACAGGTATATAAATTGATACATCCAAGAATCGTTACACTCCTAAATATTTGGTATGTAGATTTCAGGCAGAAGTAGTTATAAAAGATTGATTGAATGAAGCTGACTTTTTATTTGTGTGTAAGTGAATTTTAAGGACCTTTGAAGGGTGAACATTATTTGATATTATGTTGCCCTCTTAGAACATCTGAGAGGGCAACATCCATAATGGAAGTGAAAGAAACAACTTGATTTAGTAAGAGGTTGTTTTGCAGCCCTCCTCCTGTTTTTCCATGCGTTTACACACATAATAACAAGCTCAGAGTGCGTTTGACCAGTCAAAAGCTTCTAATGCTTGGCCAAATACCAAGCAGACTGGCACTGAGTCAGAACCCTTGACTGTGAAATTGCAAACTGCCTTCCCCAAATACACACTCAACCCTACCACTTGTGCTTGGCCTGACCATCCATCCTGCTGTGTCACAGTGGGGTGTGATGATGAAGGTGTTTGGAAACCTTGTTCCTCTTGTAAGCCTCTTAAGGGGCTTCTGGTTTCCTGATCTCCTCTGCACTACATTCTCCTCTTTTATTTCCAGCACTTCTAATTGTGCATCATCAAAAATGTCTGCAAATCTGCAGACTAGAGAGCGAAAGCTTTTGCGGGAATAAAATGTTGGGCCCTGCAAAAATGATTTATGTTTGCATGTCAATGCTTCATAGATTGGATGTCCACTCGCATCTGTTTTTCCTCCCTCACTGGAACAAGAGCAAAGGCTTAATCTGTAAATGTATATTAGAATAAACCATGTCACCATTACTACTATTATTACAGTAATACAACAACTAATACAACTGTAAACCCCTCAAAATGTGCATACTGGTTTAGATCCCCACAATACCTGTAATTAGTGATGTTCCAATCAGGGTTTTATGCTGCAGATTCTGATGCCGATCATCCATAAGTAAGATTGGCCGATACTGATCACATGAATTAACTGTACATTTTTCAATTTATTTATGATGAGTGCCATTGGCCAGGGGTGCCGTTAGCCAATTCCAAGGGCTCCTGACAAATTGTTAATTATTATAAAATAAACGTCTTTTTTCTTTTTGCCTTTTATTTGTGTGAAACTATTTTTGTACTATTTGACACCAATTTAATTGAATTTAATTTGATGCATGTTTTTGAGTAATACAAATATATGGGAAATAACCTGTTCAATAATTATTTTTTAGAATAAGAATAAGATGATAATACACAAATATCTTTATTAACTAGAAATCTGTCCTGCTCAATTTAAAAGTGAATAAATTCAGTGTCCAGGTTGCCGGTATGTCTGTCATCACTATTAGAGCTGTCAACTTTGTGTTTTGTTTATGACTGGTAACATTTCAATTGTACAATAAAATCTCCACTCACACAGGGTGGCCATTGTCTGAACGTGATATCCACTTGTGGCTTTCCTGTAGGACAAAAACGAGCTCCGAACTAACCACATTGCTAATTTGTTTTAAAAGCTAAATATCACTGTGGTAAAAAGGCACTTTTGGCGTCTGAAGACCAGAAGCTAGGCAGATAACTCTAGCTAGCTAGCCAGCTAAACTGCCGCCAATGTAAAGTACAGCCAGTGACAGCAAAGCGTGTAAACAAAGATGCAAGAATAGTCGAACAGAGATACGTTTGGTAAGGAAGTGATCAAACATCCTGGCATGGATTGGTGTAGCCCGGAGGTCATCAACCTTTTTGAAACCGAGAATTACTTTTTGGGTACCGCTTAGTGGGAAAGGCTACCAGTTTGACACACACTTCTGAAATAGCCAATTAGCTCAATTTACCTTTAACTATATGTTATTAATAATAATTGATAATATTACTCTATATGAAGACACTGATCATGTTAATGACTTCTCACAATCAATATTAACAATGATTTAATAAGAAAAGAAACAGATAATCAATACGCTACAATTTATTTCTACATTTTCTCTGGGTTCGATTCTCCCCTGGGCATTTCTGTGTGGAGTTTGCATGTTCTCCCCGTGTGCGCGTGGGTTTTCTCCGGGCACTCCGGCTTCCTCCCACATTTCAAAAACATGCAGTTGAGATTAATTGGCGACTCTAAATTGTCCATAGGTATGAATGTGAGTGTGAATGGTTGTTTGTCTATATGTGCCCTGCGATTGTCTGGCGACCAGTCCAGGGTGTACCCCGCCTGTCGCCCGAAGTCAGCTGGGATAGGCTCCAGCATGCCCCCGCGACCCTAATGAGGATGAAGCGGTATAGAAAATGGATGGATGGATGGACTTCTACAGCAGTTTTAGGAAATCACAATGTCCCATTTTCACAAGCCACTAATATCCATCCATCTTCTATGGCGCTTATCCTCACTAGGGTCACGGGTATGCTGGAGCCTATCCCAGCTGACTTCGCGCAAGAGGCAGGGTACACCCTGGACTGGTCTAGCCACTAACATTTTTTCACAAAACATGAATTACATTGCACCATGTCTGAAAAATAATAAATCACGTAAAATATTGCCGACATTCTTCTTACCAATGTGCTTGCCCCCAGTTGAACACCAGAGAGAGTGGACATTACATCGGTTCCATATTTCTCGTCTTCAAGTGCTGTTTTAGCATTTAGCATGATTGCTTCTTTGACGAGCTCTCCGTCTGAAAAGGCCTTCTTTTTCTTCAAGAGTTGCATGGCTCTAAATGAGGCTTTGGTTGCTTTTTTGGGAGTCGGTCTCGTGAAAAAGATAGCTTTGTGCAAACAGCTTTCTTTAACCCGCAGGCTTTTCTGCTCGTATTATGCGTTGTCCACCCAACTAAGGGCATACAACTTAAATACTACCTAAAATGGGGCGCACAAAAAAAATGTAGCTTGGGGTCAATTTAACACGACAATTGGACAAACTATACAATGTCAATTATGCTAAGGTTGATGACGTTATTAGAAATGATATTCGGAGATGGGAAGTCCTTATACTTGATTTTAGCTCTAGGATAGAGGCTGTGAAGATGAACCTACTCCTGAGGCTTCTCTATTTCTTTCAAGCACTATCAATTAATTTACCAGAAAAGCAGTTTAGATACAGGAATAAAGTGATCTTGAGATTTGTGTGGCATAATCAAAAGCCAAGAGTTAAATTAGATACATTGCAGCTGAAAAAGGACAAGGGGGGCATGGGACGACCAAATCTTAGAGAATACTTCCATGATGCACAGATGAGTGGTAGTGTATTGGTGTGATGTAAACATCGTGTCAGAATGGAACGGACCATTGGTGGAAGGGAAACTCAAAGCATTATTGCAGATGGTAGGATGGGGGGGAGGGCACAGGTGTGACGGTAAGGATGGTGTGACCCGCTTTACACTACAATTGTGGTCCAATGTAATACCGAAAATTAAATTGGAGGACGACCTTTGTCTCCTGCGATGGATAGCTTATGATAGGCACTTTGTCAGGACAAGACATTCGCACAGTGGTTTCCAAGGGTAGAACCGTATGGTGTACAATAGTAAATAAGATAAAACTCATGAGCTTTCAAGAACTACAACAAACACACAACTTGGGTAAGCATGACTATTTTAGATACAGTACTTACAACTGAGAAACTATTATGAGAGGGAAATAAAAAGCAAGATACATAGAAAGAGACATGAATTATTCAAACGGTGTTATGTTCCTACAAATCAAAGTCCCTAAGATAGTGTCCACATCATACCAGAATTTAATGGAAAGGGAAGCACTGAGTGTATTAAACAAAGATGGGAGAACTCAAGATCAACATCACAGAAGCTGAATAGTTACTGTATGTATGATTGTGACTCAAAGCTCTACAGCATTCTCTCCTGTTTGGAGGGAACCTTGCTGGAAGAATATAAATAGGTTCTTTATTACACCAGAAATGAAACAGAAATACCTTGAAGTTGCACAACCATGTTGGTGCCAGTGTGGTGCAGTTAATGGAAAACATTCACATGTGTTTTGGCTTCGTCCAAAAATTACTCCTTTTTGGGAGACCATATGTAAAACTATGGTGGAGATTTTAGGCTAAAATGTGACTTTTTCATGTGTGGTACTGTACCTGGGCCATTTGATGGGGAAATCTGTGTTAAGGGAAGATCATGTTGGTGGCATGGAAAAAGGCTATTTGTAAGGAGTGGCTTGATCCAAGACCCCCGACATTGGACGACTGGTTCAGTATTATGAACACAATATATGACATGGAATAATTAACATACAGATTGAGAACTAAAAAAGACATATGTTGTGATAAGTGGGCGAAATGGACACTGTTCACTGATGATTGAAACCAAGGAAAAGACTTCTAGAAAAAACCACACCATGACAATGACTGTGACGTGTTGCTTGGATTGGAAATTACAAAATACAGTGCCCCTTTGTGCGCCGTTTGCTTTTCTTTGAGTGTTAAAAAATTTGAAAAAGGAAAAAAATAAAGTTAAAAAAAAAAAAAAGAATGGTGTGATTAATTGTATCCAAAGCTTTTGTCAGATCCATAAATACTGCAGCTGCACACTTTCTGTGGTCTATAGCGTTGGTAATTTCCTCTGTAATTTTGATCAGTGCCATGGAGGTTGAAATGTTAGCTCTGTGTCCGTATTGGCTGTCCGCGAGTAATTCATTCTTACTCATAAACTTGTCCAACCTGCTGTTAAATAGCTTTGGTGGCCGATCGATTGGAGCATCCCTACCTGTAATACCGTAATACCGTAATACCTGTAAACACGCAGACATGCACAGTGATGAAGGACCTTAAAATTAACTCACAATAGTCCCCTATGGACAAAAAATATCAGCTTCCCAAAAACTGCTGTAAATATATATTCTAAAATAATTCCTTCACATTTTTTAAATGTTATTTTATTTTTTACATACACTCTTTTGTCCAACATTAAGAGAGACGCACTTATCATTTTCAGTGGTTTTAAATACACTCCCGATCAAAGGCGGGAGGCCTTGCTTATGCAGCTCGACAATCCGACCACGTTCAAATAGAGAACGATTCTTATCTTTAGCCATCAGGAGGGCATGACAGTGTGAATGCCTGACAGAAAATGAACATTTTGAGCAGATTTTGGCTTTTATAGCCTGTGGTCTTAAACTTTTGATCAGATCATAAACATTTTTTTAATTATTTTTTAAATTACAAGTTCCAAATGTTTTTTGTCTCACTCCTCCTTCTTGCTTTTGCATATTGTAGCTTAAAACCTCATTAAGATCCAAATGTGCAAAATGCAAATTCTGGCTTTTTTTCAACTGGTCTTAAGACTTTGATCAGGTCTGTATTTTTTGGTTACAAGGAAAAAACGTTTGTGTTCGCGTAGCGTTGACATTTTAGGGTAATGTAAGGTACAGAGATGACAATTATAAACTGCTTAAAAAATGACTATCTTCTGGAAAGGTTCATCTATATTCATTCAACACAGCCAAAATGACTTCAAAATAAAAAAAAAAACTGAATGGCACAATATGTCCCCAGGATCCACTAAAAGCACTTTTTGTGTGTGTGTGTGTGTGTGTGTGTGTGTGTGTCTCCTAACTGGCCGCTGTGTGCCCAAAATGGGTAAACTACAAACGCGCGCGCGCACGCGAGCATACACACACACAGACACACCCAGATGGGCAGATGGCAATGATCTGTGTATTGGCGACCTTGTCCCCTCCATCTCTCTCCAGAGACCCGTACCATGGAAAAATGAGTCTGGCAAACAGGTGGTGTGTGCGTGTGTGATAGTGTGCATGGAGATTGAGTGCTGTACTACACTACGTAGTAGGATGATTGATTGTGGCAGCATGTAAAATATGCACATGCTACGTTGCGCTCTGTTTCTTGACTAGTTCACTACCTTTGTGAAATCTCCACCAGTGTTATCTTAAATGGAGGAGGCGAGATAATACCACCATATGGCCGATGAGAACCAAGATCATTGAGTCAATGCGATGTGTTGTGGGCTTAGCACTCTTTTAATTAGAGAGAGTGAAACGAAGGAAAAGGCTGAGTAAAAGGAGGTTGAGTGTGCAGGGAAGAATTGGAAATACAGTATGTGTACAGTCGTCCCTCGTTTATAGCGGTTAATGGGTTCCAGACCCGACTGCGATAAATTAATTTCTGAGATATACAGTCGTGTGAAAAAGTGTTTGCCCCCTTCCTGATTTCTTAATTTTATTTGCACGTTTGTCACTTAAATCAAACACATTTAAATATTCAAATTTACGTTTCCAGCAGCTCTGCAAAAATGTCATAATGAACTTGATCACTTCATTACAAAATAAAACAACCAAGGCAAGACATGAGCGATAAGAAAATAGAATAAGAATAAATAAATAAAATACGGAACTGATCATGTCAAATTTGTAGTGCAATAATGCACAATAATAATACACAATAAGGTAATAAGTCCAGTCCAGTCCTTCCACGACAGGAGATATGTGGTACGTATCGGTATCGGTTGATATCGGAATCGGAAATTGAGAGTTGGACAATATCGGCATATCCGTTATCGTCAAAAAAGTCAATGCATAATAAAAATAATAATTTATGCTGTAAGAAGGGGTTGTTGGTACGGCGTTGCCATGGAAACGAGTTTGAGTTTCTCTAACAGCAGTCAGTGTTGACGTGGAGCTTTACATTAGCAGCTTTTAATCAGAAATGTAAAAAAAAAAACTGTTAAAATAATTCTGGCATTTTTTATCAAACTATTTTCAGTTGTTTCTGGCATTTTTCACCTTGGCTGACATCGACGAGCGTCAGGCATCACTGGAGGGACCTCACAGTGGGTGTGGCTTACCCTCTTTCCCTGTTCTGCCCCCCCGCACCCACTTGCCTCCTCTGAATGACTCACCGAAACATGCCTGTGGTGTCGACAAACACCGGTACGACCCCATCATGATAAATATATACTGTGTGTAGGCGTGCGTGGGTGTGTGTGCGTGTGTGTGTATGTACTGTATGTGTACATACAGTACATACATACAGTGGTATGAAAAAGTTTGGCCACCCCTGATAATGTTCAAGATTTTCCTTTTATAAATCACTGGTTGTTCGGATCAGCAATTTCAGTTAATTATATCATATAGCAGACAAACACAGTGATATATGAGAAGTGAAATGAAGTTTGTGGGATTTACAGAAAGTGTGCAATTTAAATAAAAGTAGGCAGGTACATAAATTTGGGCACCCCTGTTTTTATTGATTTGAATACCTTTAGCACTAATTGTTGGAACACAATATGTGTTTGGTAAGCTCATTGACCCTTGACCTACATACACAGGTGCAGCCAATCATGAGAAAGGGTATTTAAGGTGGCCAGTTGCAAGTTGTTCTCCTCTTTGCCTCTTCTCTGAAGAGTGGCAACATGGGAGCCTCAAAACAACTGTCAAATGACCTGAATGCTAAGATTGTTCAACATCATGGTTTAGGGGAAGGATACAAATCAGAGATTTCAATGTCAGTTTCCACTGTGAGGAACATAGAGAGGAAATGGAAGACCACAGGCACAGTTCTAGATAAGGCCCAGAGTGGCAGGCCAAGAAAAATCTCAAATAATCAAAGGCGAAGGATGGTGAGAACAGTCAAACTCAACCCACAGACCAGCTCCAAAGACCTACATGATCTTGCTGCAGATGGTGTCACTGTGTATCGTTCAACTATGCAGCTCACTTTGCACAAGGGGATGCTCTATGGAAAAGTAATGCGGAAGAAGCCTTTTCTGTGCGCATGCCACGAACAGAGTCGCTTGAGTTTTGCTAAAGCACCTTTGGACAAGCCAGCTTCATTTTGGAATAAGGTGCTGTGGACTGATGAAACTAAAATTTAATTATTTGGACATAAGGGACGGTATGTATGCCGGATGAAGAACAGAGCATTCCAAGACAAACACTTGCTATCACAGTAAAATTTGGTGGTGGTTCCATCATGCTGTGGGGCTGTATGGCCAGTGCAGGTACTGGCAATCTTGTTAATTTTGTAGGTCATATGGATTCCAGTCAGTGCTAGCAGATTCTTGCGAACAATGTTCTACAATCAGTGACAAAGTTGAAGTTGGACCGGGACTGGGTACTTCAACAAGACAATGACCCTAAACACTGCTCAAATTCTACTAAGGCATTCATGCAGAGGAACAAGTACAACATTCTGGAATGGATGACCATCTCAGTCCCCAAGCCTGAATAATATTGAAAGTCTGTGGTGTGCGTTAAAGGGGGGCCTCCATGCTTGGAAACCATCAAACCTGACTGGAAATGTTTTGTAAAGGAGGATCTACTAAATATTGATGTAATTTTTCTGTTGGGGTGCCGAAATTGTTGCACCTGCCTTCTTTTGTTTAAATAATTATTGCACCCTTTCTGTAAATCCTATAAACTTAATTTCAGTTCTCATATATCACCATGTTTGTCTGCTGGATGATATAATTAACTGATATTGCTGATCCAAACAACCAGTGATTTATCAAGGAAAATCTTATTTATATATATATTTAGACACACAACTGTCAGTAAGATGCAAAGGACAATAATCGACATATTATTAAACGGATAGATGTGGGGCATTTTGTCATTTTTCTCCAAAGACTGATTAACACACACGTTGTATATCATGTAATAGATCTACATGAGACCCTGGCCCTGCTCACCTCTCAGCTTCACCCTGATGCCAACCACAAGGAGGACCTGGTCTTCCTTAAAGGTGTCTTTAGTGAGAAAAGCCTCGGCTACCTCATGAAGGTACTGTGTGTATTACTATGGACACCACTCTGCACTCATTGCATTAATGCAGACAATGTTAAATGTCCTCATGGAAGTCACATGATCAGTTATCATCATTTAAAGACATTTGTCAAATTGCTTCTGTGCTTGTTTAGATCCATGACAAACTGAAGCAGTATGAGAAGCAGAGCCCGTCCCCGGTGCTCCACAGCGCCTCCTGTCTGGCAGAGGATGTAAGTGCAGGTTGCCATCTGCAAAATTCTCACTTCATATCAACTTTTTCTCGTGTTTTGATGAGAACATGTGTTACTCAGCTGACAGAGGAGCTCAAGGATGGGCAACTTGAGGAGGATGAAAAAGAGCTACTACTCCTATTGAGTGCTCCTCACCTTAAGGTACACAAACAACTGTTCATGTTGCATGGGGAACATCACTTATGGGTACCAGAGGAGTACGTAGTAAGTACTCACACACTGTATAGCAAACCGAAATAACATGAAACGAGTTAAAGTAATGCAGTTAATATTTTTAATTACAGTACGTGTGCATGCACTTATACAAAAGGAGTTTCAGTGAGGCGACCAACAATGTGCAGTCATTCTGTTCTTTTACAATAGGTTATACATTCAATGATGATAGCTATCGTTAGGGTAACTTTGCCAAACGGCTTTCATTAGCTGACAACAAACATAACTTGTGTGTGTGTTTATTACGGGATATATAGTCGTCCGTCGTCATATTGCGGTTCGAATTTTGCAGCTTCACTCCATCACAGTTTTATAAAACATATGAATAACTTACGCTGTTTCATAGTTGAATACTGCCTATTAGTTTTTTGTATGCATATTTAAGCATATTTTACCTAGTTTTTGCCTATATTTAAGTAGACGTTGATGAAATGTAGTATTCTACTATGGTAATTAGGTGTCACTAGTAATGTTCAGTGAGACACCCACTCACTAGACTTGATCACTGGAACAACATGCTTTTATTTCACTTTTGAATTATCTCACAACAGGCATTAATTATAACATAATAACCACCATAACAACACAGGCTACTGTTGTGGCTGTAATCCAGCTAAAACTCAACTCTGAACCCCCAATGTCACTTCCTGTCCACACGTCCGGACCTCATTTATTGCAACACACATAAATACAAGTCTTATTTATGTCTTAAATTGATTATTTTCACTGATTATATACAGTATACTACATTGGGTAATACGAGTGAGTATAGGAGTGTTAGTTTAGAGGGCTCTAATAATGTTAAAAATCCTATTTAGAAGATTGTAAATAGGTTTTCTATGCTCTAACTATGAAAATATTCCATTTATAAATAACAAATCTCACTTTTTATGATCAGGTCTGGAAGTAATTAACTGTGATAAACGAGGGATTACTGTAATGCTTAAATGCTTAAAGCATGTTCAAAAGTTAGCGCACTCTATGCAGCTGTGTAACCTTTGAAAACAGTCACTTTAACACTTTAATGCTGTGATGCCACACAGGCTGTGCTGTCAGCCCACGACACAGTGGCCCAAAAGAACTTTGACCCGATGCTGCCACCCCTGCCAGAGGACGTGGACGACGACTTGGAGGAGGAGTCTGTCAAGATTGTGCGCCTGGTGAAGAACAAGGAGCCTCTGGTGAGCGCTCATGCGTCTCTGAGCTGTGAATGTGTGTCATCTGTAATCTGGGGGAATCCTTCATCTGCTGTCACACACACACACACACACACACATACCCGCACACACACTTGTGTTATTGATCTTTCCAGCAAATGCGCATGGTAGTGTAGGGTTAGCTAATCTGTTGTCCACTAGAATAATCTAAAAACTGCAGATTAGTCTTTGGATTGATTTCTGTCTCCCACCAGGGAGCGACTATCCGGCGGGACGAGGTCACAGGGGCTGTCATCGTGGCTCGGATCATGAGGGGAGGGGCTGCCGACCGCAGCGGTGAGACCAACAACAACAACATCACACCCCACTAAAGTGTTGTTTTCCCTTTTTGTATCTTTTAACTTGAACCACCAATAGGACTGCCCCATCAGCGCTGACACACGAGTGAGGAGATTACGTTGTGTAACACTTTGCAAACTGTCAACAGAGATTAAACCCTCCAGATTAGTGCCACGAGATTGCGTATTTTGACTTTTCAAACAGGGGGTCACCTCCATGGAGACGTTATCACCTTCATGTTCTTTTCCTTTTTTCCCCTGAGTGTGAAAGAGTGTGTTTGTATTTGTGTTGCCAGGTCTGGTGCATGTGGGGGATGAGTTGCGGGAGGTCAATGGCAACCTGATAACCCACAAACGGCCAGATGAAATTAGTCACATTCTGGTAAATGTCGTCTTTCATTTGGAATATTTTCAATCAGAGACTTGTTGCTCACTGTAATGTCTTTGAGCAGTCACAGTCGCAAGGCTCCATCACCCTTAAAATCATCCCGGCCATCGTGGAAGAAGACAAGATGAAGGAAAGCAGGGTGAGGACTTTTCCAATTACAAGAAAGGTTGTTAGATTCAAGATTCTTTATTGTCAGTGTTCGATATATACAGGACGTACAGAGAATTGAAATACTGTTTCTGTCACACTAAGATTGCAGCTAATAAAGAATAAAATAAATAATATAAGATTAAAAAAGAAGGAATAAAAAAATCAAAATGAGATAAAAAATAAAAATAAAATACACACTGAACAGACTAACAATAAGTAGTGCAAAAAGGCAGCAGAAGTAGTACTTGTTTAGTGGGTGGGATAGTGTCCAGAGGCAGGGGCCGACATGGGGAGGTAGTTGGCTCAGCTGAGTTCAGCTTCCTGACAGCTTGATGAATGAAGCTGTGTGTGAGACTTGTCCCGAGGGGCAGGAGGCTGAAGTGGCAGTGAGATGGATGGGAACTGTCAGCGATGCTGATGTCTCTGCGGTTGAGTAGAGTGTTGAAGATGTCAGCGAGGGAGATCAAGGGGACACTGATGATCTTGCTCACTGTATTCACAACTCGTTGCAGAGCTTTACGGCAGTAGACATTGCAGCCTCGTCCGTACTACACTGTGATGCAGCCAGTGATGATGCTCTACAGTATATGGTGTCAACATAGAAAGAGCACATGATGGGGTGTGGGACTCCTGCTCTCTTTTGCTTGCGGGGGAGGTAGAGGTGTGTTTTGGCCTTCTTGGCCAGTGATGTGGTGGTGTTGGACGAGGAGAGATCCCCAGAAATGTGCATCGCCAGGAACCTGGCGCTGCTCACCTTCTCCACAACAGTTCCGTGTCTGGTCACTGGGGGGTGCTGCAGAGCCCTTTTCCTAAAGTCTACAACAATCTCTTTGGTCTTCACCACATTGAGGAAGAGATTGTTGTCCTCGCACCACTGAACCAGTTGGCCCACCTCGCTCCTGTAGGTGGTCTCATTATTATTATTGGAGATGAGGCCCACCACAGTTGTCATCCGCAAACTTAATGTGGTTGGTGCTGGATTTTTGCACACCCGTGTGGGGCTCCTGTGCTCAGCATGATGGTCTTGGAGCTGATGCCACCAACTTGCATTATTTGTGGCCTGCCTTGAGAAAATGCAGCACCCAGTTGCAGAGTGAAGTTGTGAGTCGTAAGTGTTGCTGGGAGAGGATTGTGTTAAATGCTGAACTGAAGTCCAGGCACAACATTCGCACATACGAGTTATTTGAATCCAGGTGGGTATGGGCTGGCTGGAGCAGAGCAGAGATGGCATCCTCTGTGGGCCTGTTTGACCTATATGCAAATTGAAACGGGTTGTAGGAGGAAGGGAGAATGGACTTTATGTTCAGCATGACCAAATTCTCTAAGCACTTTATAATGATGGGAGTCAGTGTTACGGTCCGGTAGTCGTCGTAGCTTGATGAGTTGGGTTTCTTTGGGACTGGTATCATTGTGGTGGCTTTGAAACCTGTGGGGACAATCGTTTAGCTCAGGGAAATGTTAAAGATGTCGGTAAGGACAACCTTGAGGTAGTCGATACAGTCCTTTTTAAAACACAGGCAGGTACATGTTGTCTGGTCCAGCTGCCTTGCGTGGGTTGATCCTACAGAGGGTCCCCTTCACACTGGGGTGGTCTTCTGTGCCGTTGTGTTTTGTGTTTCAAAGCGGCCAAAGAAGTCATTGAGGCAGTTGAGCAAAGAGATGTCACTGTTGCAAGTCCGGGAAGGGGTTGTATAGTCTGTGAGGGTTTGAATGCCTTAATAACTTCAAATAGTTCTCACTGTAGATATACGCAGACACTTAACAAATAAAGAATTAAAAAGTAAGATTGAGATGTGCAAAAGGGATAATGATATAATGGTAGTGCAATTCAAGTAAGTGGGTGTGTGATTAATAAGCTGGAACATGATCTGCATTTGTAACAAAAAAGCAGGATATACATTAGAAGAAAACAGGATTTACATTCAAGTGATATGTTTGTTTGTTTTTGCTCTCAAGTGTTCAACAGAGTGACGGCCTGGAGGAAGAAAGTGTCTCTGTACTTGTTTTTTTTTTGGGATACAGTGCGCTGCAGCGCCTACCTGACGGGAAGCGTTTGAAAAGTTTGTGTCCAGGGTGTGAGGGTGATGTTCCCTGCCCGCTTCCTGGCCCTGGACCGATACAGGTCACATATAGAGGGAAGGTCGGCTCCTATTATTTTTTTTCTGCAGATGTGATGGTCCTTTGTAGTTTGTTCCTGTCCTGTTTGGTTGCAGATCCAAACCAGACAGTGATGGAAGTGCACAGAACAGATTGAATGATTGCAGTAGAACTGGATCAGCGGCAGTCCCGGTAGAATGCGCGGCAGGAAATACACTACTAATAGCGGAGGAGGCAGCAGTGGTGTTCAAGATCCCGCTGTAAATGATGATGGTGATAGGTGGGTTTGCTTGAGAGATGAGGAAGAGTATCACAGGTGGACCAGACATTTTGATGAGCCTGCTGGGTATTGTGGAGACAGGGATCTGACCATTTCTGAGCCTGGTGATGTCATAATATGCAAATTGGATGAGTAAATTTACTCCCATCCCAAACTTTGGGTCATAGTGATGATTTTTCTCATTTACAGTATGCCTTTAGTGCTAACCATTTTCAAGCTAAAACCTTTGGATCAAAATTGAATATTTTCTTGAAAAAACTCTGGTGCCTAAAGGGTTAAGATATGATTCAAACACTACATATTTTAAAAACGGAACAAGCCGATACAGTGGACAAACAATACGATTTGATTCCATATGATTCAACGATTACATTTGTCAATGTTGATGTTAATCTTACATGTTACATAAAGAAGCCAATATATACTTTGTATAAAAGTGTCATTCTTACAGTATTTTCAAATGTGTAAAAGAGCACATCATTGCCCCAAGCATGCTGTAAGGCAGGGGTCCCCAACCACTGGGCCATGGGAAACATTCAGGTGTGATAATTTTTAAAAAAAAACAAAAAACAATGAAATAATTTACATCATTTAGTACATTACATTTTCTACATTTTTTTTGTAAAGGGATACAATAAAAGGGAGATGTGGGTCATTGTGTTATTCAAAAAAATAATATATAGTTAGAAATCTCACAATTTGTGCATGTTTAATGCGAGCGGCGACTAGTTCCACGGTCCATGAACGCACCATTTAACTTTGCAATGCATTTTCTCCCACGATGCACAGATAAGACTACTATATTGTATTTTTCTGTTTTTTCTTTCACTTCATATTTGGTCCCAAATGCTGATATTATGTGGGAATGTATAAAGGTAAGATTTGATGACTATATTGAGTGCTAATGTACATATTTGTTGGTGCATCTCTCCTTGAGTCCTTGAGGCTCGTAATGGCCGATGGTGGCTCTCATTATTCATTTAATGCTTTTAATTTGATGTTGTTCCTGTCCTAGTTTTGCACAATACATCATAAATAAGATACATCAGATCACTATAATGTACCTATGTTAGTGTGTGTTAAAGTCTTTCCTGGTGACCAGCTAGGACATTGCTAACACTATTTGACACAATCCCTGAAATAGCTGTCCTCGGCTATGCCTGCCCGTAACTAGTAGCTCCTAGCCCAAATTGTAGCTAGCCATTCAAAACAGAAATCCGCAGAGAGACCGCTCGTATCTAAAATAAAAAAAACACTTGTCAGTTGGGACACTTGTATGCCAAGGTATCACTGTATAATTGACAATTTCAAAAATGCCAGCAGTGCATCAAGTAACTTCTCTTCTTCCCGGTGTGACAGCTCAACTCACAGCTACACATATAACTTTGTTCTTGTCGAGAGAGGCATCTGCGCGTTAATAATGCGTTAGCAATGATGATAAATGAACTAGTCATTAAACAAGGGTCCAGCAGCTGAGAAGTAAAATATATTTTACTATTGGAATCTACTAATTGAAAAAAACAAAACACAGATCTTGAAAACGGGGTCATTTTATAATCTGGTTAATACACTAATTGTAGGGCTGTCAAATGATTAAAAAAATGTTATCAGATTAATTGCAGTTTTAAAATTAATGAATCATGATTAATCACCATGCGCCACTATGTCTGAAATATGCCCATTTTACTGTATTTAATGAACAGAAAGCCAAATGACAGGAGAGGATTATATATACAGTATGCACTGTATTTGTATGTAATAACAGCTCCAAATGAACTGAATGTCAATGAAGCTAAAAGATACCACACAAGTCTGAAAATCTATTTGTCTAACACTAGTCTCTTTAATAGTAGCAGAACATTTGAATCACACTTTAAACCGTGTTATTAAAGGGAAAATTCGGATTTTTTGACATGAAGTTGTATGACATCCCCACCAGCATTGTAGTCCATTAACAGCAACTATGTTCATCACAGAAATCTGACCAGAACTGGACTTACGAGACCAAGTGGGGGGTAAGTATCTGTTATTGGACTGCATTGCTGTTGGGGATATCATACAACATCATGTCAAAAAATCCGAACTATCCCTTTAAGAGCAATGAGGGGTTACATTCAAAGAAATTGCGTAAATTTACTCCAGTGTATTTACTTTCAGTTCGGGGGGGGGGGTGCGCTCCACTGTGATTCCATCTACTGTCATAACACAGAAGCTTGCTTTGGTGCGCACGTGTTAATTACACTAAAAATGTTAACGTAATTAATTAAATAAATTTGTTACCGCCATTAACACGTAATGTTTGACAGCATTAGTTAATAGTAAACTTCGCCATCCTGCAGGTCTACCTGAGAGCTTTGTTTGACTACGTGCCCTTTGAGGACAGGGCCACACCCTGTCAGGAGGCGGGGCTTCCTTTTAAAAGGGGGGACATCCTTCAGGTGGTGAGTCAGGAGGACGCCACCTGGTGGCAGGCCAAGAGAGTGGGAGACTGCAACCTGCGCGCCGCCCTCATCCCCTCCACACACTTTCAGGAAAGGTATATTATAAATCTTCATAATATCACTTACGTAGTCAATAGAACTCACTGGAAATATATCACTACATGTTATTTGTCCTTTGACAGGCGCTTAAGGTACCGCCTGAAGACCGGCTCCTTCCCAGCCTCCATGTCTCCCATAGTGACCACATGTAAGCCATCATCACCACGCTATCCACACTCTTTACCCTTTACCTGGCTGAAACACAAACCAACAAGCGACACACACATTAGGTTGCAGGTCAAATCTCATCTATAACCAACGAGATGCGTAAAGAGGGATTATAGAAATCGAACATAATCTCTACGCAATCTATCGTGTCATCGCATAATCCAATTTTAGTGAGACATTCAGATGGAAAAAAAAAAAGATCTGGGAAAGCAACAGGTGCTGCGCTGTTTTAATTGATTCAGAAAATTCATCATTAAAAACAAAAAGTATATTATTTACCAATCATATTTGCTTGCATACTTGTATTAGTAGTGTTACATGTATTTTATTTGTATTTACATATGAAGTGATATTTAGTGTAAGTGTATGTTTATGTATATCGGCAAAGGAAATAATTGTACTTTTCAATTATTATCAATGGCAAATATTATCTTTGGTGACAAAATATATAAATATGGAAAATAAACAATCGGTTGTCTAAGGAATAAAACTAAAACAATAAAAAATAAGACAAAAAAAAGCAAAGAAAAAATAGTACTAATAATTAGACATGATGTGCCATATACAGCATATGGTATGGCACAATAGAATCATCTTTTCATTTGTTACGTAGAATCAGTGGTTGTCATGTTGTGTTGCTCTTTGCAGTGATTCTGTGTGTCATTCCTTGCATTGCTGCTCTCAGACGAGCGGGCTGAACAAGGTACACACACACACACACACACACTGGCAAATAAGCATCAATTGTGTATACACCAGCGTCCTTCAATTATTCCATGTGTTTCACCTACTCTGTTGTGACATCCACGTGACCTCACCCTCTTTCCTCTCGCCCTTCCTCCTCCTGCCCCCCAGACGACGCCGACGTTGAGGGGAAGGACATCGGTGAGGACGAATAGCTGATTCTATTGCAATCCACCATGCTTGTGTGCTTAACAGTGGTAGAATCTGTCCTCTTCTCGTTGGAAAGGGTTTATTGTGTGTGTATTGTAGGCTTTGAATTGGGCCGTTAGTGGTGCAGCTTTGACGTGTCATGTCGTAGATGCAGCTTTTGCTGCTACCTTCAAAATGCTTGTCTAATTAAGGACAGGAGTGCCCTGTTGTTTTTAAGCATCAACTGGAGAAAAAAAAAACCCAAAACAAGTCAAAGATCCTCTATATGAAAGGAGTGCTTTGCTGTTTTGAAGGAACATGTGTAATGGCTTTTGCTCTGCTACTAGGCTAAGCTACTACTTGTTGTCATGCAGCCTGCAGCTGTTTGTGTAGATTGTGGCTTTGCTGGAGTGTTGTAAAGAGCTGAAGGTGAGCTTGAAGCAAAGTGCTCTCATCTGGCTTGTAGTTTCTCCCACATCAAAGGTAGCAGCTGCCTTCTGCGGCCATGCTTTCTCGTGGGATTTGAACCCAGGTATACGTCCTCCTCGTCTCCTTCAGGGTGACAAACGTTCTGATTGCTGTGGCTCTACCTGATCTCTGAGTTGTCATTTCTTATTTGTCCACAGCTGGCCTGCGCAGAAGTTTCCGGCTCAAGAAGGACCGCCACGATTCACCGGGAGAGCCTCGCACTCCGGATGCCAATCACGCCGATTTCCTGATTTACGAGGAAGTCACGCTTTATTTGCCGCGGCCCGGGGAGAGGCCTCGTCTCATCGTGCTGCTAGGTGCATCACATGCTCCAGATGAGATTCAAAACATAATAATAATAATAATAATAATAATAATAATGCGCCAAAGTCAATCATATCAATTGTTGATGTGGTCAAGGTTGTAATAACCTTATCCCAATATTCACATTTGCACCTCTTTTTTCGAAAATGCTACATAGTTTCTGTTTTTCCCATTAAAAACTAAATCAGGGATCCTCAAGACAAAGGAGGTATCAAACCTTTAAAAAAAACAATTAAATATAAAGTTGTTGAAATATTTGATGTGGTGAAAAGGTAAAAAAAATATGTACATTTTCTTACTTCAATGAGAGGCACTGTTTTCATCCTTTTTAAAAGGGTCAGTTAATTTGAAGCGGGCCTCAAAGGTTAACCCTCTGGGGTCCCCAAGGACTTTTTTGTCTTTGTAGGTCAATTTTTGCTTGTTTTTTTTACTTATAACTTTAGTCGTGTTAGTCCATATGGTATGGTCTTTCCTAAGATGTTTTTTTTCATGAAAAATCATAAAATTTCACATTTAAAATTAGTTCCTATGTCAATCAGACACCCAGGCCAGATTTCCCATCCTTTCGGGTCCCTACAGGACAAGCAAGTCTACTCCCAAAAACTGCTACAAAAACATAGTTAAAAAAAAAAAACAACCAAACATGTAAATATTTGTATAATTTTAACCCTCTAAATGCTCATTTGATTCACTGACGTAACGTTTTACTTAGAAAAATACATACACAATGAGTCATTTTCCATATAATAAATGTTGGGGGCTGTGGCTCTATGACAAAAATAAGGCTTCGCTATACATAACATTAGAAATAAAATAGATTTTGAGGCTTTAGTTTTTTTTTTAGAGAGTCAGTTTCCAAATTTCCCACCCATTGACTTCCATGATAAGCGTTGTTTTTCAACTCATTGGAATTGCACAATATAAACATTCATTTTGTAATTTCAGGCTTTCATTTGAAAAATGTAGCTGTTTCATTGAAAAATAGTCCAGATTGGGCAATTTTCACTTCGTAGGTGATCATGAAATTACTATAAAAGTTCACTCGCTAAAAACGGTGAGTTAGGTTAATCCATCAAATGCTGCTTAGAGAACTTAAAATTTGCTCATCTGTTAAACTTTCAAACAGCTACAATTGTGCACAAAGCAAACGATAACCTGCTACCCAAAAACGTAATTCAGCTCTTTTCAACGAGAGAGGAGAAATATGATCCTTATAATATGCGAGAACAACGCTAAAAACCTTTAGCATATCAGGATGTGGAATCAAATTACGCAACGGCTTGAGTAAAGAACTCAAACAATACCCTAAAATGAGCCATTTCTAGAAACGGTGCAAGCAGTGGATGTTTATAAAGTACAAGGAAGAAGAGTCGTGAACCACTGTGTACATACACGGTACACTACCATGCCATGTCCCACCCTGGCAGAGTGGGGTCATCACACCTCAAACCTGTTATCCTTCATTTCAAAGGTAGACGTTCACATTTATTGGGTATTCTTGGGAAAATAATTACATGTCAGGACAGTGTATTAAAAAAAAAAGTGTGGTTACAATGAGAGTCAAATGGGACCAAATTGGTCCCGAGGGTGAAGACGGTAGCCATATGCAAACTCCCTGTCCCATATACCGCAATAGAGGAGATCATGGAGTTAAAAAAAAACAACTAGTTTCATAAAACAGAGCGATATATTGAGAATGAAAAGTCCGATAAGCAGAATGTACACGCTTGATCCCCCAAGGTGCCTTGATAATGATGTGGCGTCTGTTCTGCATGTAGGATCCCTCGGCGCTCGTATCGCTGAGCTCAAACAGAAGGTGATTGCCGAGAATCCTAGGCTTTACGGCCTGGCTGTGCCTCGTAAGTTCACTTTTATCAAAGTTTACCTCCTATTAAATGGTTGATTAAAACATCCATGTGGTCTAAAGACACCACGCGACCCAGAAAGAGTCACGAGCGAGAAGGCGTGGAGTACCACTTCATCACCAAAGCAGCGTTTGAGGCGGACATGCACAATGGCAAGTAAGTCGCAATCGCACTACTCACGGACGTCACTGCTACTCTACTCTTACACCTGGTGGTTTTATGCAGATTTATTGAATACGGGGAGTATAAAGACAATCTCTATGGCACCAGTTTGGAGTCCATTCACGGGATTCTGGATCAGAACAAGATCTGCCTTGTGGACGTGCAGCCTGAGGTTTGTGTGCTTTGTTATTGAAAGTCTTTCAATTTGGATATTTACGTCATGGAAAGTCAAATTGACCAACTTCACCACTAGGTAGTGCTACTACTCTCTGGTAGGGCTGGTAACTGTAACATAGTGATAATGTGATGATATACAGGACAGGCCAAATGTTTGGGCACACGCAACACAAATGATGATCCCAACCCCATTAACAAGGCAAGAAATTCCACTAAGTAATCCTGACAAGGCACACCTGTGAAGTGAAAACCGGTCCAGGTGACTACCTCATCAAGGGTTATCAGCACTATCAAAAAAAAAAAAGACATAAAACGTATGTCTGAAATGTAAGACATATTTAGAGTTATTTCACACTTTTTTGTTAAGGACATAATTCCACGTGTTCATTCATAGTTTTGAAAATCTACAACCTAAATAGTCATGAAAATAGAAGAGAAGGTGGCCTGTAAAAACTTTTGGCCTGTACTGTAAATTGGGGAAAAAACATCTATGATGGCTTATAAAAATCAAATGATCACAACATTGCTATAGCTCCCAGTACATTGATAATGAAACACCATCACATCGCTACAGTGACTGCTAATTCCACACATAAGCAAATCAATGGTAATAATGAGAGAGATTTTGTGATAGATACTGTACTGCAGGGGTCACCAACGTGGTGCCCGCGGGCACCAGGTAGCCCCCCACGACCACATGAGGTGCCCGCAAGCCTGCTTTTCATTCAGGTTTTCAGTGAATAATGAAAGAACAGTAGAAAGAAATGCATTCTGAAATACAAAATGTGAGTCGTGGACACCAGCATTTTGTTCATGTTCTGGTAAAACAAGCATATTCGCTTTGTTTGGGTTTAAAATAAGCTCTGAAAATAAATGTTACAAAAATGAGTAGCTTTTGGCCATTTTCATTTTCTAAAAGTAGCTCTCACAAGGAAAAACGTTGGTGACCCCTGGTGTACAGTGTATATTGGGGGAAAAGACATTCCACAAGTGTTGATGCACATTACATGGTGGTTTTGCCCACATAAATATCACAAATAACAGATGTATACAATAGTATCTATGCAATGTGACAAAGAAAATCTTTTTGGAATAAAACCCGATATCAAAACATTGGGAACAGCTATTGATGCGGTCAAACTACAGAGATAATGATGCAGTATGTTTTACTACAAGTTTTCCCCTTAAGTTACATGGATCACATAGTCAGAGCGATTCTGTCAAATAACTATATCCTAATACTGCATATTACAAGTTAGCATTCAGCATAGGCAACAATTAACATTTTTTGACCACACAGTATTTTAATAAGAGTATAACAGTGAAGTGCGGGCATACAAAGGTGGAAGCGCCAACATTGGTCTGCGGCAATATTGATATGGCTTTCTATTAAGAAAACCCATAGCATGCCCAGTGGAATACATTGTGGTTGTCTGCCAGGCACTGCTGATTCTTCGCACATCCGCATTCAAGCCCTTCATCATCTTCGTGAGACCCACCGTGTTCGACAGCGAGAGGAAATCTCTCAGCTCCTGTTCCTCGCTACACAGCATGGCCATCATGGTGAGTGGAGTGCTTTTTGTATGTCACCATAGCAACCAGCTGATGTGAAAGAGCCTTCATGTAAAGCAACACATGCTGAAACATTGAACATTTATTTACTCTTCCCAGGAGCATGACATCCAGGACATGAGACAGTCGGCAGAAAAGATGGAGCAGTGCTACGGTCACTGGGTGGATTACGTGCTGGTCAAGGAGGACCCAGTCAGTGCCATAGCAGAACTACATGTGATTCTGGAGCGTGTGCGTATGGAGCCTCAGTGGGTGCCCTTGTCCTGGGTAAGGACCTAGCTAACCCGTCTACTTGCCAAACTGTCCATTCCATGCTTGGAGCTCTAAGCTTTTTAAATGTTGACTGTGTAGTGCAGTGGTAGAGTAGTGTCATGTGATGTAGTGGTTGTGGGATGACCTTGCTACAAAGTGCCAAATGAAACGCATTGCCGTAGGTAGACGGTCAAATAATGATGCATACTGGCAGCTACTTCTCAATGTTAAAGTGTGGTTTTTTTTCCAAGCGTTTGGTTGATGACAACAATAATGAAGTCTTTTCAAATGACACTGTTGTGGGCTGTTTATTTTAGGACAACACTTACAAATAACCAAAAAGCAGGAAAATATACAAGTGTGGCTGTTTGCAAGAAAAAAAAGACAGTATATTACTTCCACAGCTTCTTGATGGACATGTTCTTCTCACTGTCTTTCTGCATCACCTGGGGGACACACAGGGGAACAGTTAGCCAAAACATGATGTACCCTAGCATTCATGTTTAAGAAAAGAAAAAGATGGATGAGAGCTGTTTTAACAATGTTTATTAATGTGGCGGTTGCATTGTGTTTTCTAATATTCTGCCCATCTACAACTAAAAGTGCTGTTGTACAAAACAATAAGCAATGTTAAATTAATCCATCAGAACTGAGCATTACTTTAAAATACGGCTGCAGCTAACGATTTCTTAATCGATTGAGTAAGGGGGACTAGACAGACCAATATGAACCAAATACAGTTAAGTGGTTTGGTCCGCACCATATCAGAAAAGAGGCAAAAATGTCGATTACTGTTTTGCCTAAAACGCGAAGATAATAGGTCTGCTTTCGTGGATGACTAAGGAAATTAAAATAACATTTGAGAGGCTGAAATCAGGATATTTACATGTCATGTCATGCCAATCAAATACCATTTCACTGGAGAACCGATTAATCATTGATTGTTGCAGCTCTACTTTGAAATGGTTTAATTTTTGATACAACTCTTGTATTGCTCTCATTGCCTAGTGTGCCTAATGTTGTGGCTAATCTCAGTACAATTAACTACAAATAAAATGGAACAGAAGGTGACGAACCTTTGCCACAGCCATCTCAAAGTCCTCCTGGGTGACATGCACTCTCCTTTCTCTCAGTGCATACATGCCAGCCTCTGTGCACACTCCCTGAACAAACACACATTAAAATTAGGTGTACACACACAAACCGTGTTAGCGTCAAAGGAGGCAGCTCTCACCTTAACCTCAGCGCCTGAAGCCCCGGGCATGAGCTCAGCTATCTTCCTCAGGTTAATGCCGCGCGTTAGGTTCATCTTCCTGGAGTGGATCTTAAGAATGTCAAGACGGGCCTAATGGAGAAGAGGTATGTCTAAATGTAGGACACCATTATGTGATATCACAGCAAGCATACATGCAAGCATCTACCTCTTCATTTGGAGGCGGGAACTCAATCTTCCTGTCAATCCTGCCTGGCCTGAGTAGGGCTGAGTCCAGGATGTCAATACGGTTGGTGGCCATGATGACCTGGAGGCGTCACAGAGATCATTTAGACTAAGAGAGCCGATAAGCATGGTTCAGCAGTGAGTGAAAGTGTTGCATTACCTTGATGTTCTTGGTGGCCTCGAAGCCGTCCAGCTGATTAAGGAGCTCCAACATGGTCCTCTGCACCTCGCTGTCTCCACCTGAACCCCCCTCCAGGCGAGATGAGCCAATGGAGTCAATCTCGTCCATGAAGATGATAGAGGGCGCGTGCTCTCGGGCCATGACAAACAGCTCACGCACCATCCGAGCGCCTGGAACGGGGGAAGGTGGAGTAATTTTGATAAAGTCTAATTAAAAAGGTACATTTTTATAAAAGTGACTTTACTGTTTGTTTATGTGCAACCAATGTGTGTGTAAACGCTCAATACCAGCATCAGGCTAGACACACTTCCGTTACACTTTTATGGGACCTCTAAACAGCTCACCCTCTCCAATGAACTTCTGGACCAGCTCAGACCCTGACACCCTGATAAAGGTGCAGTCAGTGTGGTGGGCAACAGCTCTGGCCAGTAGGGTCTTCCCTGTACCTGGAGGTCCATACAGCAACACACCCTAAAAAGAATCATATCGTCTGAGAACTTCCTCAACATCAGCATCACCGGCTCAAGTCATTTTTTGCTGACCTTTGGTTGTGCGATTCCCAAAGCTTCAAAAAGCTCCGGGTGCTTGACAGGCAGTTCAATGACTTCCTTGATCTCCTTGATCTGCTTGTCCAGACCACCAATCATCTCATAGGTCGAGTCTGGAACCTTCTCCACCATCATGAGGGACACCAGAGGGTCCACCTTGTTGGGGAGGATCTTGTGCAGAGTATAGCTGTCGTTGCGAAGTGCCACACGACAATTTGGGGTCACCTTTGTGAGAACATATTTAAGGATGAAATAAATAGGTTGCACAATCATTTCTGTCTTTATTTCGTATATACTATAGGGACTACAGTAACATAGAAAAAGGCACAAAAATTACATTAGGCCAAAAAAAGACTGTCAAAGTTAACGCGTTAATGGAAACTTCCTTTAATGGGACTATTTTTTTTTTTAATGCACGATTAACGTGTGCACTCCCTGTTTGACAATCTGCCCACGCTGTAGTTTGAGCAAACGCAGCGGTGGATGTGGAACCACAAGCAGGAAAAAATACTGAGCAGAAAGGGACAAAGAAAAGGATATTTTGAATGGTAAGTTTAGTTTCAAAAGCAGATGGCTCTCGCAACAAGACCAAAGTTATTTGTATCTACTGTCGCTGTGAGTTGAGTTGTCACGGAGTACGTCCACTGCCAGAGAGAAGTGAGAAGGTACTGTGGAATTGTTTTTTATTGTCATTTAAACTGTGGTACCTTGGCATACAAGTGTTCCAACAGGTGTTTTTTTTTTAGTTACGAGCTGTCTTTCGGCTGTTTTTTTGCTTTGAACTGTGTGCTAAAATTTGGATTATGAGCTGCCAGTTACCAGCAGGCATAGCAGAGGACAGCTTTTTGGGACTGACCAGAAACGAGTGGCTGTAAAGAGCATTAGCAGCGTGCTATCTGGTCACCAGGAAAGATTTAACACATCAGCAAAACATACGTACATTATAGCAATCTAATTGATCTTGACAGGAACAACATCAAATTAAAAGCACTAAAATGTGTAGAGCCACCATCCACCAGTACAAGCATGGACTTTGTTTTTCCAGAGAGGTGAACCAAAGAAATACACACATTAGCACTCAATAAGGTCATCAAATCTTACCTCTATACATTCCCACATAGTATCAGCATTTGGGACCAAATATGAGGTGAAAGAAAAAGGGGAAAAATACAGTATAGTAGTCCATCTGTGCAGCGTGGTAGAATGTTGGTGTGTTCAAGGATCTTGGAACTAAGTCGGACACGTTGCCGCTCAGATTTAAACACATGCTAAAAACTGGGGGATTTTTGACTGTATATTTATATATTTTTTAAATAATGGGCCATATTTTCAAAATTGATATTCCTTTACATAAAAGTTGATGTAGTTATTTACAAATTACTTTATTTTTTTTAAGTGGTTTTTTTTTTTTCCAAATCATTGCGCCTGACCATTTCCTGCGGCCCGGTGGTTGGGGACCCGTGCCTTACAGCATGCTTGGGGATATGATGTGCTCTTTTACACATTTGAAAATACTGTAAGAATGACACTTTTATAGAGTCGGCTTCTTTATTTTAGAATGTAAGATTAATGTCTGCAACAAATGTAACCATTGAATCGTATCAACTCAAATCGTACACTGTATCGAAACTTATCAAATCGTTGTTTTTATACAATATCATTTTTTCATCATACCACCCATGTATCTAGGTGTGTATCGAATCGTTTACAACAAACAGATTTACATCACTATGAAAACATCTATCTGCAATTATTTGTGATTCTTTATGAGTTAACTATGGACAAAATGCGATTAATCACAATTAAATATTTTCATCCATTGACATCCCTAGTACAAATGTGTTTAATTGTAAAATTAAGTTTCCCTTCATAGTTGCATAATTTGTGCTTCTACTTAAGACTTTTCTTGTATATTTGACATTTTCTTGAAATATCCTTACAATGTTTTCACACAATCTGAGACTTTGCTTGCAAATAAGATTTTTAAAGTTATTTTATTCTAATAAAACTTTGGTCCAAGAAAAATTTGATTTTTATTTGTAATATTACTACTTATCGAAATGTTTCTTTGTAATATTGCTACTTTTTTTTACACAGTATATTGTTTTGTTTTTGTTTTTATAACAAACTACTTGACATACAACATTTTCTTTTCATCCTGGGCTTATACTATGTTGAATTGCATTTGAATCAATTATTACTTTTTTTCCTACTTTCAAAATGTGGCAACAATGTTACATACGAATACTCACATCATTGATGTCTATGTTCTTGTCCACGTCCACCACAAATTTTCCCTCTGGGTGCACCTAAATGAGTACGAAGACAACTTATTTCTATGTGTAAAATAGTGCAAAAAGACGTGTGCTACAAAAGAGTGGAAAACGCATCCAACATACCTTGACCAGAACTTTCTTTTTGTCCATCACCCTGACCACTTCTCCTACATAGGAGCCCTGCTCCTGAAGTAACTGCAGCTCCTCACGGAGGAGACGCACTAAAAAGCCAAACATTTGGTTACATGTCAGTGTCATTATGTCATTTTATACCGAACAGAATATACCTTTAGCATTGAGTTCATTCCTTTGCGCCTGCAGTCGTCTGAGATTCTGGCTCTTGTCGTTCACTGTCAGCTGTGAAAAGGGTCGGCTTAGTTTTTCCAAAGAAACGGTGCACAATTGCATAAACTCAACTACAGTAGCTTACCTGTAACTCTTCTATTTTGGAAAGGTAGTACTGGCGAAGACCTGTCCCCCCTTTACTTTCTCCCATCTCCATCTGTCACATACAAACATTGCAAGGACTGTAATAATGACGACGTGTAACTTGATTTGACATTTGACAAACTACAGTGTTCAACTGCAGCTCCATTACTATTAAAATAATAAATATTGTCTAAAAAGGTAGCAAATGCATTCAAGTGAGTCAGCGACAATTACCTGAGCTATCTGTAGTCTAGCTGTCAACTAAAACTAACGCCACAAACATTTCACCTGGTCACTATTTTGTCTTTTTATGAAAAGAATACTATGAAAGCACACAATGTTGAATTATCCATATAATTCCTAAAATAGTCAATTTGACAGAGAGCAAGCGGGCTCGTCAACTAGCCTAGCCACAATGATACAGCAAACCGGTAGCCAGCGTTGTTTTTGAATGAAGCGAGGCGTCATTATTATTAAATTCTTGCAAAACGAGCACATATTTATTTAAATTACCTTGAGCACACGTAACAGAGCTAGGTGGCACCAATTAATGGCGAATATACCCCTAAACGCCACAAAATACCAAAAAATCCACCTACATTGTCGGTCCCGTCCCCCTCCATCTTGAAAATCATGATTCCGTTTGAGAGGTTGCGTATTTCCGGTATAATTCTTCTTCTTGGGTATAGTGATGTGCGCACAGTTCCACCCAGTGGTTAAATACAGTATATGCCACCGCAAATAAACCATTGTAAAACAGGAGTTTCAAGATTCTAATAAACTTTATAGCAATGTTTGCACAATTTTAAGTTTGCAAATTATGTCACTTAGAGTGTGCTCATATATTTAATTATTAGAAGAGTAATCGTAATGTGTGGGGCAAAGCAGGACCAGCCACACCAGTTTAAAGTGCTCACTGAAAGCCCCTGAGGACTCAGGCTAGTCCAAACATGCACAATGCATAATCTCACCTCCCATACCATTTACAAAAGACACTAAAAAGTATGTGCATTTGTCAGTATGTTTATTGTACAAAATATTCCAAATGTATAAAAGATAAATGTTGCTACTTTTTGGATGTTATCAAATTCTAAGTGCCTTCTGTACCAAACAATTTAGCAAATATGCAACGTAGAAAGTAATTAACCCACTTGCAACAAGAAAAAAATCACAGATTGTCAGACGCAACATTATAACAACATGCAAATATTCAGTATGTAAAAAAAAAAAAAAAGACAAACCATTCCCCTGAAAAAAGTATTATTTTGCATGCAAAACATATATTGTTCTACATAAAAATATCCTACCATAAAAAAATTCTGCCATGGCTTCAAAGTGTGCAGAAAGTATTAGCACATAACAAAATGATATGACTTTCAAACATACAATAGATCAACAGACACCCTTTCAAATTAAGAGTGCTAGTAAGAGAGGCCCAGCCAGCACCGACGCTAAAAGCATTGTACCATAAACACGATATTGCAGAAGAGGCTCAATACAGGGCAAAAAAAGAACATTACGACATTTGAAATGGCTTTGGTGCAGGATACTTGCATTCAGAAGCTAGAATAGGAATGTACATGTAAACTGGATCAATGATTGTGACACCACTGTGGAGATGTGTTTAGCTGAGTCTGATCCCTAGAACCTGCTCCAACTCTTGTTTCTTCTGCTGCACCTGTATACAAACATTAGTCTGTCATTTGCTTCTCTCATCAAGAGTGCATTGTCTTTCTATGTTGACATACTTTGAAGTAGATGTATCTGCCTACTGCCTCAGGCATCCATGGCGCCTGGTAGAACTCAGTCCTTCTCTCCTCCTCTGGATTCCCCGTCACGTCTGTCATCAACTAGTGGGGGGGGGGGGAAATGGTATTATGGTTTGGGAAATACATAATAATCGCACATGTTGGAATTGATGTTTCCCCTCAATGAACCACAGCTCCTTTAGCACTAATGCAACCATGACACTAACACCACCTTGTGTTGCTAGCTATTTAGACAATAACAGAGGTGTGTTGAGTCATTTTTAGTGGACAGTAAATTTATACTGCAATACAAGCTGTACACAGACTACTCTAACATATACCCATCTTTTATTTCTATGGTATTGTCCCTTAACAAGACGTACTGTTATAAAAACACCGTTATGTTGCATTCACCTTCAGATCTCTGCACTGAGACTTGAGCCAGTCCTGGATGAAGTCCTGAGGGTTGTTGCTGAAGCTCAACATGAAGTCTCTCTCTGTCTTCAGCTGGTTGATGTACTCGATCGTCTCGTGTATCTGCAGCCAAATAGGTGTCAAAGTGGCACACAAATACTACTATTCTTGTTCATTACGCAAAAAGGGAGCAAACCTTCATCTCCAATGCGGCGATTTCCTGCTGGTTGGTCGTAGAGGACAAGAAGCTGCTCATTTGGGCCTTCAGAGGGTCGTCCACCTCCACATCGATGTCGTAGCATGCCGTCTTCTTCTGGTCATTGGGGTCCACGCTGCTCAAGGGTAAACAGACACACAAAAAAGGGACTGCATTGATGGGAAAGGGATTACACCCCATAAAATAAAAAAACAAAAGCTACCTGATCATGTGATTAATAACAATGGGGTCAGGGTGCTGGAGAAGCCCAGCCAGCTTCATAGGAATCTCACAGAACCTCATGCGAGAGCAGCTGAAAATCTGTTGTGTAAAAAGCAGATTTATTGTTGAAGTATGTAACAACACAAACCATTCTTATTACAGTATATCTTCTCAAGGGACAATACTATGAGTGAAACTTGATTTACTTTATAGTAGTCAGTGTACACCTTATATATTGGTATTTGGACAATAATGGCTATATTTCTATAAAAGCTGTACACTGACAACTCCTTACATCCTTGAGAAGATCTACCAAAATGGTTGCTGTTATGTGAGCACTGGTGTAGTCACTTTAGTGAAACAGTGAAGTAATACTTGTCTAAAGTAGCGATTGCAGTTGATGTACTCCTTCTCATGACTATCTTGCAGCTTGTTGTTCTTGATGTAGAGCCAAAGAGCCTGCATGATGCTGGACCGCGTCTGCGTGTGCACGCCAAGCAGACGAGCTAGTCGTAGATCCAGTTTGTACTGAGGAGGCTGTGCCAGCAAAGAAGGAGAAAAAATATCTTTTTTTTTCTTTTAAATGATAACAGAGAGGAGGTGCTAAGTGCGCGCCTGTACACACACACACACACACACACACCTGGTGGTCAAGCATGAGCAGAAGGGTGCATTTGACGTTCACGTCACCGGGTCTTTTCACCTGGAAACCGTCAGTCTCCTGAGTGGTGGGCATTCTGTGCCACTGAAACATTAAAGTAAACATTTTTAGTATCATTCAGTATGTACAGATAGCTACTGTTCAGAATAATTGTATAATTGTTGTATAACGCTTATCTTGTTTGAAGTGTGTTCAACACGTGTTTTAAGTGTTTTATTGCATTGAAAGTGTTTTAACTGCATCTTACTGCGTTTAACATCAACCTGTCCAGAGACAACAGATGAAAATTAACCTATAGTCTGGCATATTTACATATCATGTATATGTTGGTTAATATGTACTGTCCCTAATTTAAAGAAATAAAAAATAGTGGCCCAACAAGCTGCTAGTGATACCAAACAAAAAAATGTTTTCATACAATGTACATATCCAGTTTTAAGTTTTTCAGTACATTCAGTACATTTTTCTGTACATTCTCATTTAATAGCATGCAATAGCAAACTTTTGACTGGTACTGTGTGTTAAACTATTAAACCACAAAAACATATTCGTCAATGTAATAATGAGTTTTAATTTTGAGTGGACTAAATTTGTTTAGACTTCTTCCTTTTGTGTGGATTGTTGATGAATTGCTTCAAGAATGCAGTACGTGGTTACAACCAGCTGAGACGCTATTAATTCTCGACTGGTTCACAAAATAAAGAAGAGGAAGACATAAAACCATGCATCCATCCATGTGTAAAAACACACTTTCCTTAGTAGTTTCTGCCCTTCCTACAGCATTCGCTCTCAACATATTTGCAGATTTCACTTCTCTGCTTTTAAATTCGAAATTGTAATTTTTTTTAAATAACTTAAATAGCAAAAGGTGTGATGGCGCTATCTGCAGGGAAAAAAACAGTGCTGCAGCCATGAATCCAGCAGAGGGTGCTCTCTCACAAGTCAATTCACTTAACATTTTGCAGCAGGAAGATGCTTTGACAAAATGCCATGTTGTGTAACGGTATGTTTTGTAAGTACAATACTGTAAAATGTATGCCTGTAATTGTCTCTTAATGTGTAAAACAGAATTTAAAATGTATTTAATAAGTGTGAGAGGAATATTATAGGATTTAAAGCAGGTGCTTCTAAACTTTTTACACCAAAGACCACATACTGAAAAATGAAAGGATGCAATGGCCATTTTGGTGTTGTAAACCAACACATGTAAATATTCTAAGAAGTTACATATATTTCAAGAAAAAAAAATGCATCTCAGCTTTGTGATACAAGTGAAAAAGCATATTATTAGTATGATGATGGATCGTTGCTCTTCTTGCCCCCAATTTTGCTGTTTTTTCCAAATATTTCTAATTTCTTCTTATATAATCTTTGTACATTTTCTTTTTATTCCATTATTTTTTATATATTTATTATATGACATTTTCCCATATTGTAACTTTTCCCCAACGTAATTTTCCAAAATTACAATTTTATTTTGTTTTGTTTTTTTTTCTCTTAAATTTCAACTTTATAATACTAAAATATGTTATTTTTTCTTATATTACGATGCTTTTCTCAAAAAATTATGACTTTTTTTGTGTGATTACAAGTTTTTTGTCATAATATTTTGACATTCTTGAAAAATTACTGTTGCTTTTTATTTTTATGTTTCCTTTTCAATTATATTTTTAGAATGTGCGAACCAATAAAAGAATAGCCGATGGCTGCACTTTGGACACCCCTGGTTAGAGTATCAAAAATAGAGGTTTAGGGCTATTTGGGTGCGTTGAATGTAACCGCCACAAGTAGGAGGGCTCTATTGTATAAATAATAACAATACATTTGTAAGTGGCAACAATTACTGTATTTTCCGGACTATACGTCGCTCCGGAGTACAAGTGGCAGGACCAGCCAAACCATGAAAAAAAGTGTGACTTATAGTCGGGAAAATATGGTACCAAGTGTCCTGACAGTCAGTTTATTCAAAATGAATCAAATGGCCATGCTAAATTACACCTCCAAACCCCCCAAAATTTGACTGTACAACTTTAAGACTGTATCATTTGAACATATTTTGACGACGGTGAAGCAAGTTTTTGAATATAGAGACTAGATTACAATAAAAATAGGAGAGGAAGCATAAAAATAGGAGAGAAAGCAATTTAAAAAGGGCTGGTTTAACCTTGTCTATGTGTTGTTCTCTCTCACTCAGCAGCACTGACCCTGAACCATGTCAAACAAATCCTGTGCCAAAAAAGATTCATTGCTTCCAGGACTTTCTGTGGCTGTTGGTGAACAGCACTGCTGTGCACGTGTTTGATTCCTGGGTGTAAAAGTAAAAAACAAAAAGAACAAATGCTTGTGAACTGAAGTCATACCTCCACCAAGTGGTTGTCGGGTCCATAAAGCTCCTTATCGAGCTCGATGACCAGGCTCTTGAAGAAAGATGAGAACTTCCTCTTCTGTTTGCCAGGCTGGGAACACATTGTGGGTAAAATAGAACATGAAGACAGCAAACATCTGCATTGTTGTGCTCTGAGCAAATTGAGGGGTGATGAAGCACCAAAACTGTAGACAAACAGCAAACGCGGTTGCACGCCTGCACCCTTCCCAGCCCCGTTTGCACAACATGACCTCTTTCACTTCTTCTCCAACATCCTTCTCTCTGTCAGCACACAAAAAAAAAAAAAAAAAAAAAAAAAAAAAAGTCTCCCACAAGCCTGAACATCCCCTTTATGTGGCCCCAGATGACACCAGCAGTCGTGCTGGGATTGATGGAGGGAGGAGAGGCATGTCAGCCTTGCGGTATGTAACAGCCTGTGGTTTCAATTCCCGTCTTCAAACGGGCACGAGAGCCTGTGTGTCAGCAGTTGTGGGGCGGAATGGGGAGTGCTGTGAACACACATCTGGATGCGTAGTTGGAGCCAACTGCCGCTAAAGTGACCGAGAAGAGGAGCAACAATAGAGCCTGAAAATACTTCGGGAGTGAACACTAAGAAAGACTCCAATATCATCCGCTTACTTCCTCCAGAAGTCAGAAGCCAGTGGTCTTGGATTTTTAAGTGGTTTTACTGTTGAGACAAACCATTATGTGAGTTAAAAAATAAATAACTGAATTATCAAAAAAGACACATCGACATGGCTGTGCAGCAAGTGCTTACCTAATTGGGCGTATCGGAAAACATTTTACTTAATCAAAGTGACACTCTATAAAAGTACCTGTAATAACCATTGGCATGATCTCACGGCCCCCCAGCAAGTGCAAACCTGAATAGACATCTCAGTAAACAGTTCACTTTTCACTTAAATCTTAATGACACCTTTAAAAAGTGTCTGTAATACACACCAGCATGATCTCACGGCCCTTCAGCAAGTGCAAACATAAAATGGCGTCTCAGTAGACAGCTCACATCTCACTTAATCAAAATGACTCCTTTTAGAAGTGTCTCAAATACACATCTGCATGGTCTTAAGTCCGTGTAGCAAGTGCAACCCTGAATGAGCAAATCAGAGAACAGCTCACATCTTACTTAACCAAAATTATAAAGTATATACAGTCTTACCTCGGTTAACATCCGCCCCAGTTAGCACGTTTTTCGGTTAACATCCAAATTTTTTGCAAAAATTTTGCCTTGGCTTGCGTTCACCCGCTCATTTAGCATCCGCAATACCACCTGGTTTGTTTATGCCACCATTTGGATCGCGTGTCCAAGACAAAATCTTGCAATACTTGCATGTAATCGTGCAATGTATTGTGGGACGCAGGCAACAGAGTTTATTTATATAAGAGTTGTAGAGAGAGACACGGCGTTCCAAACACAGTGACCTCAAAAAAGAGAAAGGCAATGCTCCATACCGAGACAAGGAGCAAGCAAAACCTCTGAATTTTACATCTTAACGAGAACCGTCATCATTTCAGAGCTATGAGCGCTGTGTTGGCACGAAATGACCACGCTCCCGCACGACTTAATGTATTTACACCTTGTCAAGTTTACATCTAGTGCACAACAATAGTATGCGCAACTCGCATTGTTCCCACATGAGTATGTATTGTCACCACCACTTTCGCATCCGTGAAGCAGTGGTGGCATTATTCGTTCCCGCCCTTTCCCGCTTGGTGTCACGCGGGCATTACAGTTAGCTTCATTAATTCCATTATTTGCAAGAGACCTACTTGAGAATTTCCCCGACTTGCTCCAAGGGGTGGTGGAAAAGTTAACCCATTCATGTGAATGAGACACGCAGAGGCACGCTTTGATACACACCGCCCACATTGTTTGCACATAGGTTGGGGTGTGTTTGCGGTGCCTTTATGGATTTTACATTAGTCAAATGTGACAGCAGCACTATTTTTTTCCAAGGGTGTCCACTACAGGTAAAATGATTAAATGTTCACGTTTGTAGCATTGTTTTTTGAATGTAAAAAAAAGTTTAAAAGTGTTAAAAAGTCTTTAACAGACCTCTCCGCATAGATTTTTGTGGCATGAGTGAAAAAACTGTTTAAATTTTTTTTTTTTATAAAATAAATAAATAAATAAATAAATATCAAGGATTGCCATCCAAGCATAATCTCCTCTTGTCCCCATCCCTCTATGCAAAACTATGTAAAAGTGATGTTAAATGTTCAGTTGTCCATTCTTTTGTCATTATTTTTGCATTATTTTGTGTTAAACTATAATTATTGTCTATAAAATGTGCTTTTTGTGTTAACATTTTTGGGTGCCGCCAACAGATTAATTGGATTTACATTATTTTCTTTGGGAAAATTTGCTTTGGTTATTGGTAATTTTGGTTTGAATCGGCCCTTCTGGAACAGATTAATGATGTTAACCAAGCCACCACTGTATTATAAAAGTGCTTCTAATACACACTGGCCTGAAAGTACTTGTATATAATATGCTTACTTCCTCCAGAAGTTTTCCTTCCACTCTCAATTCCCAGGAGGACACCTTCTCTGCCTCCTCACCCTCAGGCTTGCAAGGGGTGTACGTGTTGGAAATGTAGATCCTCAGCTTGCGTTTTTGCTGCATTGTTGGAAAGACACAAGCAGAACTTTAAAGACAATCTGACGGAAAGGGCTCCTAAATCAAGAATGAAACGAGAAAAATTAAAAGCAGATTATTCAGTTACATCTGCACAATTGACACTGTCACATGGGTATTAAGATCATTTGCAACAGCACAGAACTGCAAAGTGCTCTTTAGAGAGCTGTTTCTAATATTCTACCTAGATCATAGGGCTAAATGGCCCGAGTATTGACAGTAAAACACAAAATGGAATATAAACATAATGAAATGGTGGTGCACCACAGGGGAGTGATTTAGGTTTCTTTCAATTATTGTTGTTATGTGATGTCATGTACCATTATGGGCTTCTTGATAGCCTCCTGTATCTCCATACGTTTACGGGCGATGGTCTGGTCCAGTTTCCTCTCAAAAGCCAAGAGGTCCATGTAGGCCTGGGACTCTGGGACCAGGTCTCTGATCTATCAAATCGACAGTTTGTGGAATAGGCCGTTGATCAAACCCATAATAATCCCTTGTATGTTAATGTTTCAAGAGATGAAAGCTCTTACTCTCTGTGGGAGAACCTTGTCTGCCATCTTACGTCTTTTTGCCCTAAAGGACAGCAAAAACATCACATGAGCATCAATGCCAACTGCTCACGAAATTATGATTAACTTATAGAGACAAGAAACAAGTTCACTCCAAACCTGCCTAAAGAAATAGTTGATGAGCAATTATTCATCAAATATCTCTCCACCAGCTCCATGCTCCATCTCAAAGGGCCCATTTGTTGTTCTTAACCGAATGACACAGTTCAACCTCATTATGAATCCATTCAAGCGCTTTTTTAAGAAGAATCAGGGGAGTTGCTTCGGGCGTTCTGCAGACCATGAAAGAACTTCATTGTGGACAATGAGACCGCAACCACGGCCTCACCTCAAGGCTCGCCACAGTTATGACCGTGGCGTCACTGAGCTTGGTTTGAAGTCAAAAATACCCGCCGAGCGTCCAGTCACGGGATGCTACAATGCCGTGAGCCTCGTGTCTGTGTGGTCGGAGCTGTGTTTAGCATTTGACAAACACACTGCATTGGAATAACACACTCGTAAATGCGGGGTGTGTATTCTGCTTGTCAGGCTAGGCTAAGCAGTCATGATTGCTACATATGAGAGCCTAAACGTATTGTTTTGTTTTTTTTTTACATCCTAGGATGTGAGGAGCAAAGAAGTACCCATGAATCCACAGCATCTTAACAAAAACATATTTTAACCTGTTTTCCTTTTCCTCATAACTCAATAATTAGCGCCACTGGTTGCATACACCCACTAGTCTAATGCCACTCCCTTACTTGGCCAATCAGTCTTCTTTCATCACACAAACACTCTCACTTCCCCATTCTTTACCCTCTTCTGCCAAGTGCCTCTTGCTGCTGCTGTTGTTGTTGATGGTGGTGGTGGTGGTGATGAAATAACCGCTTCCGAGACACATCCAAGGATGGAGGCCCCATGCTCGGGCGCATGGGCATGCCGACGCCACCGCCAGCACCATAAGAGGGACCTGGGAGCTGACCACCCATTGACCCCATGTGGCCGCCAACTCTGTTCAGTGTCATCCCTGGACGCTAGGGAAACAAAGTGGGGTTAAACTAGGCACACAATTACATTATCAGACTATATTGTATTGCATTTTATATGACTGTGTTTTTCTTTTTTCCTCTACTATTGTCTTACTGCAACCAAGCAATTTCCCTTGTGGGAAAATGTCTAAGTCTAAAATAATGTCTAAGTGTTAATGTTAACAAATAATGGTTGGAGAAGGCTATTGCTTTTGACATATGTCTTCCAGCTGATATACTGTAGTGTTAGTAAGAAATTTACTTTTCAGCAAAATAATTTCATTAATTTAAAATACTTAAAATAAGTAAATGACAGTAAAAAACTTGTCCATACATCAATCTTCTATGCCGCTTGCCCTCACTAGGGTCGCGGGGGTATGCTGGCGCCTATCCCAGCTGACTACAGGCGAGAGGCGGGGTACACCCTGGACTGGTCGAGTAAAAAGTTGTATTCTACTGAATTGCTACTGAGTGGTAGTCAGCTATCAAACGCGGAAGCACTGTACACTCCTTATATAGGAGTCACCATTGTTTGTTCTCGTTCAGGTTTATATATGAGATATTTGTACAGTTTTTCAGTGTCGTCTACATTAAAGTAAGCAGAAGACCGACCTGGGGGTACTGGGGTGCGCCGGTCATGGAGCGGGGGAACCCTCCAGGAGTTTGCGGCATTCCGGGCATCCTCAAGCCGGCAGCGTGTCCAATATTCATGGGGTTCACGCTCGGGTTCATCGGTGGTCCGGTGAATCCTCCTTTTGCTGTCATCTCACAGTTGCAGAAACGCCGATTTAAGAAAAAAATGTAGCGTTTTTAGCGGCTATTAAAAGTCGTGAAGTTGACGTTTTTTGACGGAAGTTTTGACAGTTGGCAGTCAACAAAGAGCTAGCTTAAATGTTTGTTAGCTCGTTTCGGGCTTTTGCTTACAAGTACTTGTTCTTGTCCAAACAACAACTTGTGGCTTCTGTTAAACTTCCCACGCGATTCCAAGATGAAGTGAACATCTTCAGCTAGTTAATAACCATGTGTGTCATTAAAAAAGTCAGGAGGAAAACACACGTCAAAGTTGGGGCAGTCCTTTAAGTGAACACGGACTAGTTTTCTAGTCAACGCCACATACGAATGTTGCCTTCAGTTAAGTCTTACCAGTTTGAGTTCCAACTGTGACTGGTGCGTTAACTGACGCTATCAATCACACTACATTTCTTATATTTGTCGTGAAAATGGTGACAATAACGTTAGTAAAACAATTACTTGTTATGCTCTATTGATATATCCACAGACTCTTCTTTTTAACCAAGACTGTACATAATTCCGTGTTTAGGGAGAGCAGTTGAATGCAGCATAACTGATTCAATAGTTTTAGAAGTCAATGGCAAAACAATAGATTAAAAAAAAAAAACAGGTACATTATTTTTTTTCATTTGGTTTTTTCATTCACCTGGTACCTGATTCTGATCACTTTTGGTAGGAAATAAAATAAAAATTACAAAGTAATTCTTCTGGTGTTGTTTTTATAACAATACTACTGTACAAGCTTCACTCTGTATTTATAGGTCCAACAGCAGCCCCTGTTGGTTGTTAGCGCCTACGCAGCAACACTGTGACCCTTTTGCAGCCTTGACACTGCATTAAGGTGATTAAAGTTGTAGCCATACAAAAAAGAAGACATGTAACAAATCATTTATTATTACGCTAGACAGATAAAAGAAACTGAGCCCGATAGCAGCAATTGAACTACTGAAATATTTACACTATCACATCACACTGAGGATTTGTGTAACCCTTTTACAATGTAAACACGAAGACATTTTTGCCACCGTCCTAAAGAAAAATAAAAATTAAAAAAAACACCTGCATTGTGCAGCAAATAACCGCTTGTACAACTAGATTAAATCACTCACTGGTGAATGATAACTCTCGCAAACACAAACACACTGATAATTGGATGTAAAAACAACAGAGACAAACCATTTCTTATAATGATTGTCTGAAACCTAATAGGACCCTTAGATATCAAAAATTAGATTCTCTTTTTTAAACAAAAAAGCAATGAAATACAAAAGCGCTCGCTTTTGTAATGATTCTTGTCCTCTCATAACAATGCTGGGACACCGAGTGAACTAAAATGCCAGTGTCTGTATGATTTTTTTTTTTGGGGGGGGGGGGGGGGGGGGGAATTAAAAACAAAAATGGGTCAAGTATAAAGTGAGAGGTCAGAATCTGCAGAAAAAGTCACCAATAACACCAACATTTTCACATGATTAAAGTACTGTTGATCTGTGTGTGTGTCATTGAGGGAACGTCTCATCTTTCATCAGCATGCGTGGGCTTTCCTGGTTGTCCATACGACGCCGGGGGCCCATCATACCTATTGAAGAAGCAGAGGAGGCAGAGTTTCATCAATACTGTCATTTAATTCAATCATAAACTTGTTTAATTACAACCTCGTTTTTACTTACTGCTCTTATGCTTGAATGATTTGGATCTTCTGGGCGAGTTTGGATTCTGGAGGTGAAAAAAAAAAACATTACAAAAAACTGAACAGTAACAATTAAAAACATTATTAATAAAAATGACAAAAAAATGTAAAAGTACCTTATCAGATTTCCTTTTCTTGGCTGTAAATTGAGGGGGGAAAAAAAGACATAGATTTAAAGTTACAAGTGCATTAATATTGACCCAAATATGAGACGGTATTTTTCCCCTAGAAGAAAAAGTTCTAGAGATTTATACATGCAAAACAACAGGTGGCGTCAATCAACTTCTACAGCAAGTGAGTCACCATTTTTATTCCGGTCACTCGTGCTTGTCGTTTTTAAACATTTTTCCAAAAACAGGCCTTAAGAAAGAGGAGTGGTCTTATATTTGGGTGAATAATGTAGACAAAGGGGAAACAAACAAACAAACCACCTTTCTTTTCCGCCCCATAAGACCAGTCGTTATCGTTGACGTCATCATTGTCTTCTTGGTCGCTTTCGGACTTGTTGTTGGTGTTATTACCAGTCACTATTCTGTGACACAAACAATGACTCGGGGTTACTCATGGAAAGGAGCTGTTAAAATTACAAATGAAAAAAAAAAAACATTCTGAGCAGAAATGACTGTATAGTCGTCCGTCGCTACTTTGTGGTTCCAATTTCACGGCTTCACTCCATCACGGCTTTTCAAAAATATATACATTTAAAAATCATACCGTTTTGTGGCTAAATATGGCCTATCACTAGTCACAAATATCCATATTGGAGCAAATGTTATATATTTATTCTAAATGAAGCATTTTCAAGCATAAAAATGGCAAAATGAACAAATGAACATGTGAATGATATGTAGTTTTCTGCACTGGTCACTAGGTGTCAGTAATGTTTCTGTAATGTTCGGTGAGCTACACAAATGGCAGACTTGACTGCCGGAACAACAGGCTTTTATTGCAGGTTTGGATTATCTCACAACAGGCACAATAATCCCTAATAAAAATCCCTATTAAAAAATACGGGCTACTCTTGCTGCAGTAACCCATGACAAGTTAAAAATCAACTCTGATCACAGATATCACCTTCTGTCCGCCCGCCACCAAGCTCCTCTAGGGAACACATTTATAGCAACACATGAGCCACAGTCTTATTTTTTTATGTCTTAAATTTCTTACTCTTATTACAGGTATGTCTACTATATTGGGTAATAAGAGTGCAAAGGTGACTATAGGGGTGTTATTTCTTGTCTAGAGGGCTCTAATAATGTTAAACATATTTAGAAGGTTGTAAACAGGTTTTCTATACTATGGCTATGAAAATATTCTATTTATAAACAAGGGAACCAACATTGTGGAAATTCAATTATCATGGTCTGGTCTGGAAACAATCGACAATTATAAATGAGGGGTTACTGTACATCTTGTATAGCAGTATAGGGTTATTATACACTGTGCCTTGTGTATAGTCAAGCATGGTGTGGTTTACTGAAGCAAAGATGAAACACCAAAGACCTCACAGTGAACAAATTGTCTAATTTGTGTCCTTGTTAATATTTAGTGTGTGCGCCATTGTTATCGGGCCTAGCCTTAAGCCTCTTGGGCATGGAATTCACCAGAGCTGCACAGGTTGTTACTAGAATCATCTGCCACTTATCCATGATGACATCACTGGTGGAGCTGCTGGATGTTAGACACCTTGCACTCCTCCACCTCCCTTCCACTCGAGTATGCCCCACAGGTACTCAGTTGGGTTCAGGTCTGGAGGAGACTCCAGCTCCATTCCATCTCCTTCAGCTTCGCCAGCACTTGATTATCATAGGAGGTGTGTTTGGGCTCCTTGTCATGTTGGAAAACTGTTGAGGGGATGGCACTATGCTTCACAATGTCACAGTACATTTTGGAATTCACGTTTTCCCTCAGTGAACTGCAGCTCACCCAATGCTGGCAGCACTCATGCATTCATGACACTACTATCACCATGCCTGACTGTGGGCAAGACAATTATCTTGCTACTCACTTGCGGCGTCAGTAATTTAGACAATAATGGCTGTGTGTTGTGCCATTTTTGGTGCATAGTAAATACAGTATATACAAGCTACACACTTACTACTCCAAGTTATATCCAAGTTTACATTTTTATAATATTGTCTCTTGAGAAAATATAATAAAATGTTTGCTGCAATGTGGTGTGTGCTCTCTGTCTCATACCTGCGGTTGGCTATGCGGCTGCTGTTGCGTCCCATCCCGAGACATTTCTCCAGGTGCGGAGCAAAGCGCGATGCGGCGATACTCCTGCTGCAGTTGGGACACACACACTCTTTGTTCTTCCACTGGTTGTACACCTGGCCGAACACATCCAAACCCGGCTGGTCCACAATTTCTTTGACCAAAGGACAGTCAGCACAGTGAGTCATCAGTGTGGCAAGTTGTTGTAAATAAAAGATGTGTGTTCTTACCAAAGTCCCTCATGCTTTCTTGGTCCGTGTCATCCAGGAAGAAGTAGCCCTGCTTGACAGCCCGGTGGACCTCGAAGCAGAGGCCCAAGCATGCATCCTCCACCAGGTCAGACAGGATGTCCTGAGCTAGACCCTGGCAGGAAGGCACCAAGTCACATGACAGTCTTTTACATATAGACTGCGCATATTTTATCTACTGCACCTCCAGCTTGCTGTTGTCCAGGCTGGACATTGAAACCTCCTCCATTTTCATTTGCCAAAACTACCAGATGAGCAGTCACTGCTGTGGTCATGCTGTAGCTCAGCAAGCCTCGGCCAAAAAAACAGGGCTGCAGCGAATAGTGTTGACACTTTTAAATCACAGTGGTTCTCAATGACATGAATGAATGTGGTGAAGCTACTCACAAATGCACGTTAGAACACAACCAAGGTTCTCTCTCTTTCGCTTCCAGAGTCTATAAACTGTGGATAAACAAGACGTTAGTTAGGATCACTTTGTTTTTCACTTTGAATGCATCACCCCCCCGCCCCAAAAAAGCTGCAGGAACAAAACAAAGAAAGGCTGGATGGTTTCAGCAAGGCGGCAAGCTAACCAGGCTAACAGCATGCTAATATCCACACTAGCAACACACCGCATGTTACCATTAAGAATTAGGTTGTGAATGAGCGCGTTTAAAGCTGCCTTGAATGATTTTTTTTTCGCCGTTGAAAGGAAGCCAATCGACCCCGGCGAAGAGGAGGTTCGTCCCCGAAGCGCAACACCGCTGCAATGCGGCTCTTGTAGTCTCCCCACAGTCCGTCAAAACGAACCGATGACAAGTCAAGAATCTCACCGTCGATTTTAACCATCGGCAGTTAAGAACACGGCAAATCTCGACGGCGATAAATGTCTAATTGCGTTTATTTACCAATTGCGGCAGGCATCCATCTTTAACTTCTGAGATCAGACAGAAGCAATCGATCGGGGAAAAACGTGTGGTTCCCACCTTCTCTCTTCGGTCGCTTTGCTCAGCGCGTCACTGGTGCAACTTGGAATTCATTTAATACTTAGACATGTCTTTATAATCAATAACTTTCACATTAACATGAATTGTGTGACCAAAAATAAACTAAGAAAAATATAAAGCGAAATGAACACATTAAATTATGAATTAGTTCAAATGCAGAATAATTTATTACATTTCCCATTAATTATTCAAATTGTCTAATGTAATCGGGAATCATGCCAATAATAAATACATGATGCTATGGAGTTTTTGTTCCACATTAAATAGATACTAAGCTAATTACATATTTTTTTAAATAGTGCATTAATTAAATGAGATGTAATCTGAAATCATTGTATTGAACTACAGTATGCTGCTTTTTAATGTGCTGTGGCGTCATGAAATAAAAGACAAATCGGTCAATCGGTCATCAGGCTCCATACAATTATTTTAGGTTATGATTCACAAGTTAATCAAATAAGAAATTGTTAATAGGCTTATGTTGATTTAATTTTGGCACAAAGTATCTACATAAAAACACTTTTAAAAAATAGTTTACAAAATATTTATGTTTTTGCATAACAAAAAAAAATCATTTCCATTTCTCAAGTGATTGAAAATAAAAATGCAATGTTAAAAATCAGAAGCACAAAAGGTGAACTGGGCTGTAGGTACTACTTTATACATACAACAAAAATCTCCGTAAGACGATCATTAGTTACTTTTTAACAATACACATGTAAATACAGGTACAACATAAAATTGTAGTTTTACTACAGAGAATTTATATACAGGTACTGTATATCTAAAACATATCAAAGGTGGTGTCACCGATGTCGTCCTCCTCCTCCTGTGAACACGACACGTTTTAAATGGACAGCACTAACAACAATATAAATCAGTGTTTTATAATTCTGACCTCGTCGTCATCTCGATATCTTTCATCTTCATCACTGCTGCTCACCTCCATGTCCTCATCTTCTGAATCCTGTTAGACATGGAGCAAACGAACTATATTTGTGTGTATAGTACCGTATGGGCCCAAATATAAGACGGTCCCTCTTTATCAAACCCATTTTTGGAAATATACTTTTAAAGACAAAAGTGTGAGTGACAGGAAGAAAAGCTCTGACTAGCTTGGGGAGAAGTCGTTCGGTTCAAGCTGTGGGCTTACATGCCCCCCTGAGTATAAAATGAGACGTAATTTTCCTGCTTAAAAGGGAAAATCCGTCTACTTCTATTCGCGCTAATCCGGTAGAATCCCATCTTTAATGTGCGGGATACTCACTGATGGTCTATGCAAGCTTGGTTCCTCCGTGTCATTATTTGATACATCCATATTGAGATAATAACATTTCTGCAACAGATACAAACATTTGACATGTGAGAAAATACTGGAAAAAAAATCATAAATACCGTAAATGCTCCAATGAACGCCTCTTAAGTTATCAGTCGAGTCTCTTATGGTCACTGCGGGGTTCTCTAATTAGCAATGGCATCAACAACTCTGGCTGTAGGCAACCTCCTGATGTAGTTTTTATGAACTCCACATGAAGCTGCGGTATCAGAAGAGGTGCGCATACAGCAACTTTATCTACCCGTGTGTGTGCTTTGAAATGTTGCTGCTGTTGGTGTGAAACTCATGCATGTTACACTTGTGGTAATAATGTAGTTTGCTCCTTACCACAATTACATTGGTTCTGTTGCTGCTGTGTAGGGTTGGGGCATAGCGTCTTCAGCATCGATGAGAACCGCGACTAACATTGCGATTCTCTTGGGATCGTTCACATTTTTTGAATTTCGATTCCTAGTTTCTATGCCCACTTCACCAACCGGAGGAAATAGCCGCAAACACCCACAAAGAGACGGCGAGCACCAACGAAGAAGAAACGACTATGAAGTCTGCCTTACATTCATAAAAAAAAACAAAAACAAAGTGGTCGGCTCAGTGCAACATTTGCAACACAGTGATATCACGCAAAGGAGTGTGCACGATCAAAATTATTGAACACCTCCGGATTCATGGTGTAGAAATAAGAATGGCATGAGACAGACGTCATTTAATGTAACCGAGGGTTTCAAGATGCCCGCTGATGAGGACGTTCGGTGTAAATAAAAGGAGGGGAGCTACGGCTAAAGGAGGTAAGTTTATTCATGTGCACAGGTAGTCTGGTTAAGCAACAGTCAAGACATCTTCTCAACCCTCAAAAAACACTTTCGGCCTTCAAAATAAGAGCGCTCTAAGCTACTAATATATATTAATGGAGCATTTACAGTAACTGAACTGTAAAGAGAGCTCACACTTGAGTTAGATGCACAGTAGTCATCCTGTTCTTCTGCTGGCAGTGTCTGCAAAGTAAAAAGGAGATTCAATGTAAACCTTTTGAAAAAACATCTCAATAGCAGTGTGTCTTTTTACTTGTTTTTTTTACCATAAACCACTTTTGCAGCTCCGTAGCATATTTCCTAACATTTTCTTTTACTTTGCTATTGTAGCGACTCTTTTCACTGTTGCTGAGCTGATTCCACATGCGGCTGACTTGGATGAAGCGCTCCATAGGATTGGGGATCTCCTCCATTTGCTCCATGTGCTCTTTGCAGAAAATGCTGTTTCCTGACCTGTCAAAGAGGAGATAACTCAAGGGTCTGCAGAAGGGCCACTTACAATATTTTACTATCATTTCTTTTTTTCCTTACCACAATGGCTTCTTCGGCTCACCGTGGTATTTCTTCACAGACTTTAGTCGCACTTTAGTGTTCTGCACGGCATAAAACCAACATAGTTAACTCTTTAAAGGTCATTTTTTCCATAATGACCAAAAATAACTGCTGCAAAAATATTAGTTTTTTCCAATTTACACAAGTCAATGTTTTAAAACTACTTCAGCTTGGAATACACATATATATATAAATTATATTTTGGAGACTTTAACCCTTTAAAGGCCAGTATTTTGTGCTGTTCTGCACAAATTCACAAACAAAACAGAGACACACTTATTTCTATACTGATATTTTGCTGCATGCTTTGAATGAGTAAAAGTAGTGCCATCTGATGGACAAATATAAAAATGAAAAATAGGAGGCCAGTTGTAGAAGTCTTAACATAAAAGATTACGTTTGCTTTAATTTAAGATAAATGTGGGATCAAAAATGGCATTTTCAATAGGAATTTTTTTGTCACAAGAAACAAAGTTGTCACTTTTTGATTAGCTTTCTCATTATAGGCTATAGGATAATTTAAGGAACAGAAATGACAGCTCTAAAATGCTTTAAAATCAATATCCCCTTGCAAATTTCACCTACAGGTATATTCCTTCAACACAGCCAAAATTATTTGAAAAACTGAATGAGCAAAACAAAAAGTGCACAAATGGAGTTCCTGACCTTTACAGATTTTGGTCTTTTGATGCCATTCTCATCCGTAATCCTCAGCTGCTCGTCCCTGTCCAAAGTCTGGAGAACACAAACATGAAATTGACACAGAAACTTGCAGCTGTAGCTCAGATTTGGAGACGCGAAAACGACTCACTGACAGATACTCGTTCAGCTTCACTGCGTAATCTTTCTTCATCTGCAAAAACAAAACATTTAACGATATTCAAGTTGACGAGCATTCTCTATATAGAAAATGGATACCTTTTTACAGCGTGTACTGTAGCTATTTTTCTCATTGTCGCTCAACTTGCGCCATCGTTTGGCCCATGTGCTCACGTAGTGTTTTTTGGCCACGCCATCCATGGAGGCCAGCTGCTCTTTGCAGAACAGACTATAACCGCTCCTAAACAGAACATATAAGAACGCTTGAACTCACCATTACTTTTAGTATGCTGCATTCATTAATGTGTCGAAATTAAATATAAAACCTGAAAATATGAAAGAATTGTTCAATAATTGATTCATTTCATGGGCAATGTAAATAGTTCATGACCTTTTTAATTTATTTAATTAAATAAACAGCATTTATTTATTTACTTTCATTTTGGCCCATATCCTTTGGGGTATTTTGTTGTAATTTTATGATTTTTAAAAATAAATTTATCAATATGTCAGAGTGAGTGTCTCACGTAGGTGGCTTGGCAGGAAGGGCGTCTCCTGTAGATTCTTCTAAGCTTTTTTTCCAACGACCTCGTTTCCCCTGGCAACAAAGATAGGCATTCGACTTAAACATGAACAAAGAAAGTGTGTGTGTTGTTATTACTGATTGTATCAATCCCCTTAAAAATATAGCATTACATTTCTGATTAATTCTGGGTACATTTCTTTAAATTTCCCTGATTAAACGGACATTTATGTTTCAAAAGAATACTTTTGGATTACATTTCGGGGACTAAGCGATAAAAATAATGTATTTTATTTATTAGGCACCTTTCCGGTCACTCAAGGGCACTCTAAAATGGCTGAAATTGCAAAGGGCAGGATACAAACTAACTACTGACCAGCTAATTGTTATACATTCCGTTTAATTCGTATAGAAACTATGACAAGTGTGTCCCAAACTTACTTTTGGGGCTTCTGTGAAATTGCGCTTCTTCTTTTCCACCCCCTGCTGGCCACCTGTAATATTACTATTTTTAGTAATAGACTCCTTCCTGCAACACAAAAAGTATTCATTTGATTTGTTTTTAATTTTTTATAATCATTTACATTTCATGACCGTGTTCATTTAAATACCTTAATTCTACAATCTTTTTATTGTATTCTTCTAGCGCTCGCTGGTATTTCTCCACATATGGAGCCTGAGATTTAGGGAAAAATAGTCATTGATGTTTCATTTAAGAATACAGAATAAGAGATGATGTCCACCTTCTCTTCATCTGTCAGAGCCTTGTACTTGTTTACTATTAATGAAAAGAGCTTCTGGCGATTGAGTCCTGGGTTCTGCTCATGGTATTTATCCATGTTCTCTTTGTAAAAGATGCAGTTTGGAGGACCGGGTCTCTTTGGGGGGTCTGGATCTAACTGCAAAGACAGAGTGCAAACATTAGGTCTACTTAGTGGCCAGCTTTCAGCCTACAACATGTTTTGAGCGCTCCACCTCATGATGCATTTTACCTTTATGGTTGGATTTGAAAGTTCATCTGCAGCTTCATCAACAAGCTCTGTGAGAGTTCGAAATTTACGCATCTGAAAAAGAAGGGAATGCGACACTTAGAGTTTCACTTGAAAGGAAAGAATTTAACAGGAAAACACAACATGACGGCAAAGATACCTCAAACGCAAAAGACCATGGACCGTTAGCTAATAAAACTACATCCCAACAATAACCAGTAACAATAATTCATAATGGAAAACACTTGAAGGGAGAAGTTAAATAATAATAGACATTAATTCGGGTCACCTTCTGCGACACAATTTTCCACTTTTCTTGACAATCTCTCGGTGAAAATGGAGGGAACGCCACCTTCTCCCAGTCTAGCGTCTTTACTACTTCGTAAAATGCGCTCATCCGATCATGCTCGGAGATGTTTGTTTTCATAGCAGCCAGAAGCTTCTGGAGGTTTTCCTTTGTCCACGCTTCATGATAGAAAGTAAAGAAAATGCGTGTTACATTACTTTAACGTCATAATAGGGTACAACTGTAGGTTATTCAAGTGTACCTACCAGTGTTCATTTGGGCTTCATTCACAGTAAAACAACACAGAGGAGCCCTCCACAACGTTAGTTTAACGTGTCAACACTTTCAGGTAAAAAAAAAAAAAGTGCAGTTATCCACCTGTTGTTCTCAAAGTTTGTTTTAAACCACCATATCAAAGAGTACAACACAAGGAGTCCACTCAGTAGGAAACGTGCGGGCTAGTCTGTGTATAGTGGACACGGACTTCCGGTTAGCTCAGCCAATCATGTACGAGTAAAGGGTTCTTCATTATGTGAGACAAGCAGTCAACAGCGCCATCTATTGTAAGGAGGTATGTTAGTCACGTTAAAATACACCAAACACAAGCTGATTAATTAGAATATTGTTGATGAACGTCACATTTCGTCGTGTATGATGACGTCTTTTGAAGAAAATCTTGTCATCCCCACCATATTTTTAAATATGTTTGCACGTAAGCGGAAGAAAATGGATGGATGGATTTCTCACATAAAGAAGACCAGGTAAATTAGAAAAAGACACAGACAATATTTGGAAATTAACATTTAATGTATTGTCAATGTTTAAAAAAACAAGACATCACATGTCTTTTGTATATTATGTTGTTTTCACAATTGCGTAAATTACTAATATTACTAATAGTGGACCTTTTGAGACAACATTAAAATATTGGCCATATAGAAATTACATTTAATGTTAAAAAATAATCTGGACCCACTTTTCAATGGAAAAACTAATTGCACTCTTTAATTCTGTCATATTTAAACATAGTAACGTTTGTTTTTATTATTGTGGCAGTCTACAATGGCATCTGTGTTTCCCAGTATACGTCTTGTCCCGGCTCCTCCTCAAACGTCACTTTAGCATCGTCAGCATCCAACTACAAAAAAAACAGACAAGTGAAGTAAGTGTTTGGCGCTAAAAAGAGTATACTGTATCCACATACTGCTGCTTACGCATTTCATCTCCAGCTCAGTGAAGAGACGCCCGGTCATGATCATGCGTAAGGGAATGGTAAGAATGAGAATGAATGGAAGTGCAAGGGACGCTGGACTGGACTTGACAATCCACAAAACAGCAAGGCACACAATCTGGATGCCCGTGAACAAGTGCATTCTGCCGGTGCTCACCTGTGTAACATTGCAACATTAAACCCTGAATCTTGACAGTTTCTGCAAAGTTGTCACAGTGGCTCTTACTCTGGTAGCATACGGCTCATCTGGATGGTATTTCTTAGGAATTAAGAGAAGCAGCATCCGGTCCCACAGCTGGATGCCGTTTAGTGATGTAACTCCCATGTAAAGAAAGATCCCAAACAAGGCCGACATGGGGATCATCTTGAGGATGGGCTCCATCAGAATGGACAGACCTTAACACAAACATACTCGGCTAAAGCACCAGTTCAGACACAATGACCTGATGATATACTGTACTGGTACTGGTACATACCAACCAGCAGAGCTACCACAATGCCACTGATCCTCTGCTCCAGCACTCTCTCGATCACAGGTTTGGGCCCTTTGCTCATGACTGTGAGGGCATTGGCGTGCGTGACGGAGCGCACAGTGGCGGCGCTGAGCCACGGCACGCCAAATATTGCGCTGATGCCACCCATGCCCACCAGGATGAGGAGGTCAAAGTGGAACCCGGAGCCTTTGACCATCTTCCTCTCAGGTTTGCTCACGATCAAGCTGTCGGGGAACACATAATTAGGTACACCTGAACCATGAGCTTTCTATGAGATATGAGGACATACGTTGTGATTTGTGACTCCAGGAAGATGAGGATGAACACGAGCAAGGCCGGGACACAGCATGCAAACATCATCCATACAGGGAAGGGGGTGCGCTCTCCAAATGGATTGATGAGCCAACCTCTTTTGGCCGGATTGGACACCATCAGACCTTTAGGGACCACTAGTTTCTACACATACAATTAGTTTGATTTAGGCGTTTTAGCCAGGCTATGCTTAGATAAGTTGATCTAAAACATCATCAAATAGTGAAACTTGAGGCATTATGTTGATTAAGATATGACTTCTACTGTACTACTTGCTTCACGGCCACAAGACCATGCGGATGTGTTTCTTTTTCAACATAGTTGGCCGTTATCTGAGGTTATATGGTAAAGTTCTTGGCTAACCTGAGTGTAGGTGTCGTCAATGCTGTAGTCTACGACAATCATGAGGAAAATGGCAATGGGCACACCAAAGTCACCTATTAAACGTCTGACCTGTAGGAGCAATTCAATGTAGTGAGTCACGACTTAAACAAATACATGATTTTGCATTTCTACTTACTTTTCCAGGCAGAAAGGTGCCGTTCTTGAACTGGCGCAGGAAGTAGGCGATAAAGAAACAGCCAAACATGAGGCACATGGACAGCAGAGCCGTGTTGGGGTAAGGTGGCTTAATAGTGTTGACGATAATGGTGGCGTTGCCAGTGTCGTTGTCGTACATGATCGTTTGTTCCACCCTTGGGCGCCAGGGGTTTTCTATTGACTCATTCAGATGTTCGTAATTCAGTATCAGCGGGTGGGCCTTGAAGATCTGCAGAAGTGGGAGAGTTCTCACATTTTTGAAACGGATTTTATGGATGACGGATGATTGAATGATTACCCTTGCGAGCTTGGCAAAGGTTTCGTAGATGAAGATGATGGAGATGAGGATGGAGAATATCTCCTGGGTGAAGCGGGAGATGAAGCGCACCAGGAAGCTTCCCTCGCAGGCTACAATGATCACCACGATGATGACCAGCCACACACCCACCCACACTCGCCCGACAATGTACTCAATGTCCTGGGACTTGCAGAACTGTGTGAAAGGGCATGCCAAGAAATTTGTGTCCTCAAAAACGTATGACAATTAAACTATCTCAGAGAACCAGTTTTATCCAAGAAGAGAGTTAGGGTAGTGAGAAACTGGAGTTTTGCAGCAAAGTGGAGACTGCGGCGTATAATACTGCAGTTTCCACAGCGAAGGAACAGCAACATCTAACATATATTAGAAGACAAATTTTCCACATTTTGACTGAGGGCTGCAGCAAAGCAGAGACTATGGTGAATAATACTGCAGTATCCAGAGTTGTGGCACAGCAACAGCTAACATTAGCCTGTGTTCATCTTGTTTGTACTACAAATAGTACCTGATAATACCTGCTCTTGCCAATGGAAAAGTGTCAGGAGTAAGTAGAGCAGGACTGAGAAGGTACCATGCAATGGAAAAGGGGCAGTAATATCAATCAAGAACTCTCATGTTATAGAACATTCTACAGATTGTCGAATCATCTGTTTTACTCACAGCATAGAAGGCCTCTTCAAATACTAACAGAGGACCAGAAAAGCCAATGACAAGCACAGGCTGGGCAGCAACAAAGCAGAAAATGATGCCCTGGATGCTTGTTGAGATGAGAAGCTCCGGAACGCCCATCATGTTCTCTACCTTGTCAGCTAAAAGAGAAAAACATGATAGTTGAAAGCCATTGCATGCGCTACTGTCTTGGTACAATGTCTAATCACCTAGGAGACCACCGAAGGTGATGGCAGGAGAGAGCGCTGCAAAATAGATGAAGATGATGGCAGCAAGAACCTGAGCGTTGAGAGCATCTTTAATGTCACTCTTGTAGTACTGGTAGCGTCTTTTAACGTCTCGAATCATCCCACCAAAGGGTCGACCCGTGCGGGCCAGAGGATCTTCAGGCGGAGTTCCGGTACAGAAGGAAACTGCAGGAAAGAAATCTTTATTAGGTGGATGCTTTTGTCCGTAGATGGTAGTTAATGCAGCCATACCCTGGCGAGGCTTGCTGTCCAGCATGGATTCAGATGAGTGGAATCTCTCCTGGAGTAACTTCTTCTGGAAGTTTATGATGGAGCTGAGCATGGCTTCACTTTGGATCTCAGTGGGTGGGATGACAATGCTGCAGTCCATGAAGTCGCCCATAGCGTCGATTAGGCTTCGCAGATTTTTAGCTCGCAATGCCGCCTGGTTGAACACCTTGTGGAGAGACAAGGAACTATGTCAACACTGAAGGTTTTTAAAAGTATAATATGATAAATGCTTTAACAGCAAAAGAGCCAATGCTAACTGCAGCTAACTGCTCAGCCAGTGCTGATTAGTTCATTGTAAACAACAGTACAAGTGTAACACGTGAGTTTCACACCAACAGCTGAGTAGCAACACTTTAAAGTGCATGCAGAGGTAAATAAAGCTGCTGGCTAGTAATGCAGATACTGCTATTTTGTGGAGTTCATAACAACTACATCTACATCAAGTACAACTACATCAGGTTCTCAACGAAGCACTCACACACGCCACACGCAACACAAGCACACACTCATAGCACTCTATTTATTTATTTATTTGTATTATTTATTGTATTAATGTCTCTTCTGTTTTTGTTGCTTAATTTATTGGTATATATGTTTATGTGTTTATGTTTCTTATGTTCTTATTCTTTCTTGTGTTTTCTTTCTTTTCTTGGGAGAATGAACAGAATAAGAGAACAGAATAAGAAGATAACTGCTGTTTTACCATGCACATGACAATAAAACTCTCTTGAATCTTGAATCAAGTACAACTACATCAGGTTTTTAACTCGTAGGTTATTTTTTTAGACCATGCACGAGGGGTGGGCAGATCGATCCAAGTATCATATTGTAATAAATCATACAAGTGCTTAACTGTATGATTGCAATATTTTGTCGATACCAAGTATTGTATCAGTGTCATCAGATTGATACAAGTGTGATAAAAAAAAATTCATTTCTTGTCATTTTGACAAATGTCTATGATTTTTTTGCTCACATTTTTACATTCTTTATATTATTATATTGTTTACAAACAAAAACTCACCTCGGGGAAAAAGTTCATGGACACTGGAGGAGTTTGAGGGGAAAAACCCAAAGGATTTGAATGAGAGCTAATAGTAGTGTTTGCTTTTGTTTACTATTGCTCAAACGATTGTATGCTATGGGAATAATTGTATTATTTTGTTGATATGGTTACACTGTTTTATACTGTTATACTTATACATTGCTAAATTGTTTCGGAAACATTATGCTGATAAAAAATTATGCCTAAAATCTTGATCAATAAAAGTAAAAATCACCAACTCATTCAAGGATCTTGAATAATTTCAAGTAAAAAGTATCGGTATCAGTATTGTATTGGCCCTGGCCCTGTGTTGACTTGGTATCCTTCATCCATCCATCCATCCATTGTCGATGATGCGTCTCCTCATTAGGGTCGCGGGGACTTGGTATCATATTAATACCATAATTTGCAGTACCACCCAATCTTACCACGCACCCGGAGAGTATAGAGGCGAGATTTTGAGCATTTACTGGACATGTTTTGGCCAACTTACTTTATCAGCCATTAGCGCCGCCATGGCTCGTCCAGTCTCGTGGTAATCCATGTCAGCATTGCTCGGCCCAATCAGCACAAAGACAAAGCGCAGAGGTTCCGGAGCCTCCAAGGTGGAGTCGAGCGGCGTCGCTTCTTTCAGACGCACAAACACAACCACAGGCTTTTCCAGGAAGTCCAAAGCTCCTGCATCAAACCAGCATATCATTTTCATGGATGCACTGACATACAGTGTCCTACAGTGAAGGTTGCCCACCTACTAACACCATGGAGGCCTCCACACGGTCACATTCATCCCTCTGCACAACACAGAAACATTGATTAACAACAGATCAATCAGAGTCCACTGATGAGATTGCTTTTAGGGACTTTTTGGTCTGTCAGCAGGTCAAAGTTCACAAAATGTCAACAAGAAAGAGCCTCTTGCAGGATTTGACATCAGGAACCTTGAAGGAGGTCTACAGTCCACTTAAGGAAGGTGTATACATGAGAAAGACACATCAGGAGTACAGGATGCAAAAAAACCACAAAAAAACTAAAAAGAAACCCTCACCCTTTCCTTGACTGAAAATCTGCGTAGATCCACTCCATCGGTCAAGGCTTGACTCTCAGGATCAACTTGTTGACTGGAGGGACGAATGAGAATGTGAGGGCCTACATGTATGTCATTGAGGTTAAGATGAGATGTGATGACAAATAAATAGGTTACTATTTAGAAATCCCACAGTCCCAACAAATCATAACATTGTTTGGACAAGAGATGGGATTAAATGAGATGAAATGAGATAACATGAGATGAAATGTATAACTAAATATGGTAAGCATTTATTACTCCTGCAGTAAGTACATTTGCGATGATGGTTTGGACTCTACCTCCAGGCATGAGAAGAGATGAGATGAGATATAAAAGAAAAATAAGGTTACCTTTATAGTATTCCCACGTTAAGGACATTCACAAAAGTGTTTGGGCAACAATTATGACGTCGTGAGATATATAAGATGAGATGACGTGTATAAATAGATATGGAAAAATAACTGCTTCGTCCCACAGTAAGGAAATAGACTATGTTTTAGAGTGTTGCTGCAACATGAGAACAAATAAAATGAGATGAGTTAGCATGAGAGGAGATAATAAAATATACCTAAACACAAAACCTGACAAGGGTAACCCTTTATTACTCCCACAGTAAGGGCATTTGCAAATGTGCTTTGGCGTCTACCTGCAGGATAAGAACATGTGAAATGACTTCAGATAAGCGAAAATATAGAAATACTTCAATAATTTGTCCCACAGTAGCGAAATTCACAATGCAGGTACTGTAGATGGGATGAACCAAGATAAAGTCTTAGACTCTTTGACTCTAACTGAGAGATGAGATGAGATAACATGAGCTATAGACAAAGATGACATCCACTGTAAGGAAATGAAAAAATCTGGAGTCTGGCATAAATATGAAAAAAGGTGTGATGAGATAAGACAGCGTGAAAACAGATAAAACTTGATAAGCGTTATTAATTCCTGTGGTACGTGGTAAGAGATGAGATTATATGAGGTGAGATTTCATAGTAAGAGGTACAAATTCATACACTTGTGATCAAAATTTGAAGACCGATTGAAAAATGTAATGAATTTACATTTTGCACTTTTGGATCTTAAAGGAAAACCTGACTTTTTTTTTAATTTATTTTGCCCATCATCCACAGTCCTTACGTGAGAAATGAGCACACGTCTTTCTCTTTTCTGTGCATTCTAAATATTGAAAAATATTAATGTGCAGGTCACACTAAAACACTGTAAACGGAACATTGTTGCCGTTTTTTTTTAGTTATTTTTAGAGGGCTTTATAGACGGAATAGGTGCTTCCCATTATGTGCATTGTTAGCTGCCTCGTGCTAGCTGTTTTTCTCACTTTAGAATGCACAGAAAAGGGAAAGACATGCGTTCATGTTTCCCATGTAAGGATTGTGGATGATGGGCAACATTCTAGAAAAGGGACGTTTTCCTTTAAGGAAGTACAGCTTCAAAATGCAAAAAGAAGAAATGGGAGTGAGACAAAAAAAAACTGAGTAATTTGAGTAATCAGCTGACTGTTCATCAGCTGATCAAAAGACCATAGCTCAAAAAAACCCAAAACCCCCTAAAAAGAAATACAAAGTAAAATGTTCAAATAAGGACTTAGTAATGAGTAGCTGCGGTGTTCTTGTTAATCACCTCAAACATTTTGGGCATGGGTTGATGCCAGTGTTTCCAGGAGGCTAGTGGGAATGTTGCTCCAGATGGTGAGGATGACTTCATGGAGGGCATCAACTGTCTGGAACTGATGTCCATTTTTGTCAACTTCTTTTGTCATCGATCCCCCAATGTTCTCTATGGGATTTAGATCAGGGAAGACGCAGGATGGTACAAAAGTTGTTACGCTTGCGTGTGCGGAGGACCACAGAATGCGGAGGCAAGGTGAGCTGATGACAGTTCTTTAATTGGCTTTCAGGGTGGAGGTAATCACAAAGGTAAGCGCTGGGGTCCGCAGCTTGCGGTGCCCCAGGAAAAAGGTCCTTAACACAAAACTTACAAAGGACAGGACAAGGGACAACTGGAACACCCCAGCTGTGGAGACGCCGAATCTTGAAGAGCTTGAGCGATTATGACAAGCCGCGAGTGCGTTGTCTGTGTTGTCATGGAAGGAACCGGCGTCTCACAGCTGCCCCTACTCTGTGTTAAGTAGGGGGAAGGATCACTTGCATGTGTGTCCAGTTGTCCCCGCTCCTGCTGCACGCCCAGCTGTGGAAGAGAGAGAGCGAGAGAACAGGGCGCAGCAGCAGGTGACCGTCACAAGAGTAACGTCATCCCTCCGGAAGAAGTCGTTTGTCAGTGAAGTGCAACATTGTCCTGTTGAAAAACCCAGTCATTACCACACAGTCGTCAGTCACATAGTCAGCTGCCATTTGACACCCCTGCACAACCTAAAGCTCCATTGTTCAATTGAAGGAAAAAGCATCCCAGACCATGATGGCGTCCCCTCCACCGTGACATGTGGAAAATATCTCAGGTGGGATCTCCTTGTCATTCCATACTCAAGGGATACTCAAGGTTGCATTTTTTCTCATCAGGGAATTAAACTTTCTTCCACATTTCAATGTCCCATGTTTGGCGCTCTCGTGCAAATTCCAAAGGGCCAATATTGTGGTGTTCAAGGAGATGAGGCAATTGAAGAGGTGTTTTGTTTTTAAAACCCTTCTCTCGCAGATGCTGTCTGATAGTTATTGGAATGCACTCGGCACGATACCAAGATCGTCCCGTGTCTTGATGGACAGCCAATCGGATCTTCTGGCTAAGGGCCGGTGACATTTTTTTGGGTCTACCACTTGACTTTTTCGTTCCATGACCCTCAGAATCTTTGAAAAGTAATGACTGGCTTATTGCATCCAACCTCAGCAGCAATGGCGCACTGCAAGAGGCCTTGCTTATGCAGCTCAACAATCTGACCACGTTCAAAGAGAGAAATCTTTTTTCTTTTGCCATCAAGTGATCATGACAGTGTGAATACCTGACAGAAAATGAAATGACATTGAATCCACATTTTTGCCTAGATTTTGGCTTTTAAAGGCTGTGGTGTTAAACGTTTGATTAGCCTATTTGACTTTCATGGTTGTTTGCAATAAATTACTTACTCAAAAATAAAATTGTCTCACTCCGATTTCTTCTTTGTGCATTTTGAAGCTCTAATTAGAACCTCATTAAAATCCAACAGCGCAAAATGTACATTCTTGCAATTTTTCAACGGTTCTTAAATTTTGATCAGGAGTGCATAAGGCAGCCCTTTATTCGTGCCATAAGTAAGGAAATTCACAATTTTATTATAGAGTCTATAATTATCTGTCAGATGAGCACCGATGAGAAGAAAAGATGTGAGACGAGGTAAAATGGAGTGTAGAATGTAGAATGAGCTTGAATGAGATAACATGAGATGAAATACTGAGATAAATATTACCTGCGGTTCTGGAGGAGGGATTTCATCACCCCCTCCTGGTCTCCTGGTCTGATCTGCTTCAGTTTGAGCATCTCAGCGACCATCTTCTCACCCATGCTGGCCCAGGTCTTCTCCTCACTGTTGAAAAGCATCACACCTGAAAGCAGAAACACATCACATCACCGTGGTTGCTGTGCAAAGTATGTCGAAATGTGTCCTATTTTAAACCAATGGATGACCTGTGTTCATGGAGCGTCGCAGCTGGACCAGGCTCTTGAAGGTGAGGTAGGAGACATGCGAAGTCGTCCACACCCCGGACTGGGGGTCAAAGCTCTCCTCGTGGCCTTCCCATCGACCTGTCTCCTGCCAGTAGGTCTGCTCCTTGTGGTCCTTCATCATCTTGCTCAGCTAAAAGAAAGACTGCCATGGGTATTCACATGGACATCAACGGCATACAAGAACATGAAGGGGACCTTTATGGGCACCTCATGAGTTTCTTCACATTTTTTTGTACATGTGTTCTGCATTCTTTTGGTGACGCCCTGTGTCTAAAAGTTAAACATACAGGCAGACTCCAGGCTTTGGCCCAGTGACAATCTCTGGTGTGTGGAGTCAAAGCTCACTCTGGGCATGTTTGGACTGTCAATACGTGTCGCGTGCTGGAAGTGTGTGCACGTATGTGTGTATGTGTGTGTGCATGTGTGTGTCCCTCACCTGATAATCTGTGCTGGGGTTGGCGAGTGTGTGATGTTCCAGGTGGCTGAAATAGTTGAAATCAGACATTAACGAGAGAGCATGTCATCATCGTTGCCTATATTTATAGACGTACTTCATACTTTGATTAAATTTAAAATGGGACCTGTACCATTAACATGTATTTTAAACCAACTTTTACATCGGCTACAATAATCTAGATTCATTTTTTTATCTTTTGTAATTGTGCAGGAGACAATGTTTAAAGAGAATCATTGTTTTTAGATGCAGTAATGCATTAATTTGATCCAAAATTGAACCAGAACACTGAAGTGGTATGTGGAAACTCACTTATTTATTTCCAAAACACACATGAACAAAGGGGTGGACAATTAAGGTTGCATAGTATGAGTGGAGCCAGTGTGTGTATATATGCAAGTATGCGTAACAAAAATGTGCACATTTGACCACGTAAATGTCACAATGCACACATGCACAAGCAGTGACAACAGTGAGGGTGGAACAAAAGTTTTCTGCTATTTAACTTGTTTTAAAAACTGTCCACTTTGCACAATTTAGTGCATATTATGACTTTCAACGCTAATGTGGCAAAATTAATTTAAATATTCACGCCAAAAAAACCTACAAAATAATAGTTATACAATACAATAATTATAATGCATTTTATTTATAGTAGTATTATATTATATAATATAGTATTATGGTATGATTTAGCCTACATTTTCATTTTGTAAAAGACACAGTATTCCAAAAATACTTTTAAATAATTGTTTTTAAATGGATGTAATATTTTAGTATCTTTTTTAGTGCTACGGAAATGCATGGCATCATCCAAAGAGGGATTTCTAACGAGGAGAAAATTAAAATATTAGAAACTTTCAGGAAGATGCAGTCCATTTCACTGCAAAAAACAAAAATTAACATATTGTTAAATTTATATTGGAATAACAACATGGTGCCAGTATAAAGTGAGCATTATTATTGTTGTTATTTTTACTGTCACACTGCATTATTTTTGTACAAAAGTGCTGCAAAGTGTAAGCTCCACTGCACAGCTGTCATTCAAGCAGTAAGAGTGACACTTACCTCTTGGAGTGAAGCAGCAGTGTGAAGCGACTGACCCTCGAAAGTCAAAAAAACGTGACTTTATAAATGGCTTGCATGTATGTATGGATGCATGCTGCCTGATGATGATGATGGGTGGTACAAAATACGCTGACTTGTCTGTATGTGTGTGCCCATAGAGTCCATACACACTCAAAATCCACAGTCTGACATCCCATGGCACCCAAAATATTGATAGTATATACAGCTACTTGGTATGTACGGAGTCACACTATGTCATTAACCAACCAGCATCTTTATCCCATTTAATGTCTGTGTTTAGAGGAAAACAAAGGCTTGGATTTCACTGTCGGGTCTGCGTGCTCACCTTCAAAATTGCAATGGTAGAAACGTCCTCCACATTGTCCATTTTCACAAAGTGAAAGCCCAGCATCATCCAAGGGTGAGAAGTTCACTTGCGGGTCTTTCTTTACGTTTGGGCACTTTTTCATGTCTGTGGCCTCCAACAAATTATGGTCAGGGTTTCGGGGTAGGAGTGTCCAAAGTCTGGACCAGGGGCCATTAGTGGCCGCAGCTTATTTATTATTGGTCTGCAGCATCTAATAAAAGTAAAAGACAGTTTGCATTAACATCATGATTTAAAAAAAACAGTGATAGAAAAAACTGGGTCATTATAACCCGAATAGTAAGATGCAAGCATTTTGGTTAGATGAAATACAGAAGACTCCTGTTATATAGAGTATCTTTGACTACCATTTTTGCAATGGGTTCCTAAAAACAGCATAGAACTCTTGTTATATAGAGGATCTTTGACAAGCGTTTATGCAGCCGGGTCTCAAAAGCAGTCAAGCATTCGTGTCATACAAAGGATCTCTGTAGTAGTGTTTTTGAAGTAGGTCCTTAAAAACAGCAGCACTCTCCTGTTGTATCGAGCAGTGGTAGTCAGCTGGTTTGGCTGGGGGACAAACAATCACCCCTTAATGACAAGCGGCGACCCAAATTGCCAAAATTCTTCAACTCATACTACTCAAATGTCTTATATTTAATGAAACGACAGTGCAGTTTCAATGTGAGGTAGTGAAAAATAACATTGTGTACCAGCAGGGCACGAGGATACCCAGCATGCTTTGCGGGTTGTAGATGCAGGTATAGTATTGCATGTATGTTATTGTGTAGGCATTATATTGATACCCACGTAGTCTGTGTGGTGCAGTGAGTTGTGTATTCCATTGTGTTGTCTTGTGTTGGTTTTGTTCATACTGCAGTTTAGACAGGCGTCTGCGTTGGTGACCTCGCGTCCATTTGTGCTGTGTTATCAGATAGTGTTTGCTAGCTAATCACTTCCAAATAAGGAGCACTGTTTTAAAGCAAGCTGAGGGTGCCTCTACCTATTTCCTGTGTGACTCGCCACAATATGGTAACAAAATTTGTTGGTCTTCTTCTTTGACAATACCACTACAGACCATTGTTGCTACCATAAGGGGCATTAATAGGAGAGGCGGTAACACTTTATATCAAGGTGCTTGTAATAAGCCTTAATAAGTAGGAATTAAAGTTTATAAGACTCTTATTATATTAATTAGATTAGGGTTAGGGTTATATATAATACAATATAATATTGTATCAATTATTATATCAATAATACATTTATTACATATTATATCATCATCCTAATGAGATCATGAGCAGTTTTAACTGTTCATAAGTCCACAACATTTTCTTTATTCATCCTAATAAACCACTGTTCCCACTTGAGATCAGTAGCTGCAGAGCAGCATTGTAAATGGTTAATAAGTACGTACAGTAATAATGACTTTACTAATCCTAATAAGGCACTGTGCCGACTTCACTTCCAGTAGCTGCATAGCAGCATTGTAAACGGTTAATAGTACATATTACCAGGATTTATTAGCCTTTATAATGCACTATTGTCAAGAAATATCCCATTAATGTTGATCAGTAAATGTATTCTTAAATCAATCTTATTAAGAGGCTTATTAATGCAAATAAGTATTTAATATATGTTATTAATATAATAAGAGACCTATTAATTACTACTTATTAAAGGTTATTACAAGAACATTAATATAAAGTATTACTGAAGACACTCTGCTGTATTTGAAAAAAATCTCCTTTCGAATAGAAAAGATTTTTGTATGATTTTTTTTTTTCCCAGGCAAAGACCCACAACACACTGAAACACAAGCTCCGATCGATCAGCCACCGATCAATATCGGCCGATTTCCCATGATCGGCATGAGCCGATAAACGACTTTCAAAGCCGATCACAAAAAACAAAATCCTACATGTCTGCTGTGTCACATAGGGTTGGCGACAAAATGACGTGTCCTGTACTGACCTTGATACAGGCTACACCAATCAATGCCAGCGTGTTTGATTACTCCCTTACCAAACATATTATTATTATTACCAAACCTATTGCCGATTGACTGTCTTTGTTTACACGCTTTGCCTGTCTGTCATTTTACAGTGGTGGCAGATGGCTCGCTAGCTAGAGTTATAAAGTTATCCTGGCTTCTGGTCTTCGGACGCCAAATGTGACTTTTTACCACAGTGACATTTTCTTTTTAAAACAAACAAGCAATGCAGTTCGTTCAAAACTTGTTTTTGTCCCACGGGGAAACTACAAGTGGGTATCATGTTCATCGGGTATATGTACTAACGTTTTCAAGTGTCACAGAATAACTAACTATTCACGTGTGGTTGTTTAATGAACATAAACACATAGTGTGTCAGCGCCACAGCTCACCAAAGGGTCAAAGAATATTTGCTTCAACTCTAAGTAATAATTTATTATAACTGTTGAATTCAGACTTTATGCCGTTATATAATTACAAATGAACACAAAATAGCATAAAGATAATGGCCACACTGCTTGGTAAATAAAGTAGAGTACAATTGAAATGGTGCCAGTCATAAATAAAACGCAAATAGGTGACAGCTCTAATAGTGATGACATCCCTGCAACCTGGACACTGAAATTATTCTGTTTTAAGTTGAGCAGGACATATTTCTATTTGATAAAAATATTTATTTGAATTATTTTATTCTGTTAATTTTTATTATTGAACAGTTTATTTCCCATGTTTTTATAATACTCCAAAACATGCATCAAATGAAATTCAGGTTTGTGTCAAATAGTAAAAATATTGTTCCACACAAATAATAGCAAAAAAGACAATCCGCCCAAACTTATATATATTTTAAATTACCTATTTTCCAGCGGCCCTTGGAATTGTCTAATGGCCCTACTGGCCAATATCACTCATCATAAATAAATTGAAAAAATTACAGTTAATCTATGTGATCAGTATTGGTATAAACCGATCTCACTCATGGATGATTGGTATCGGAATCGGCAGCATAAAACCCTGATTGGAGCATCCCTACTTTTCAGTCATTTGATATTAAACCAGAACTGGTTTAATATGGAACAGGGAACATGTGCGTTACAACTACTTTCACCAGGGAGACAATAACCTGTGGCACAGCTGCGTCAAAATCATAACAGTTGTGTTACATTCTACTTTTAGATAACTATCAACACATATGAGTGAGGGGGTACTCATGACATGACAAAAGGCTCTGGGCGTGCATAAGACAAAAAAGGTTGGGTAAACACTGATGTAGAGCAGTGATCCCCAAACCCTGGGCCAAGGCCCGGTACCGGGCCGTGGGTCATTTGGTACCGGGCCGCACAGAAAGAAAAAATAATTTCCATTATTTTATTTTTTTAAATGTTTTATTTTGAAAAGTGGCCGGATTCTCTCTGTTACATCCGTCTCACTTGACGCATGTCCATTGTGTGTGTGTGTGTGTGTGTGCTAACTTTCTCTCATACCGCACAGATACAGATATTTTTAACATTTTTCTTTCACCTCATATTTGGTGTCAAATGCTGATACTACTGTATGTGGGAATGCATAAAGGTAAGTTTTGATGACATATTGAGTGCTAATGTACACATTTGTCTCAAGTTAATTCATGCTAGCACACTGCCTTTACCACACAGCGATGTAATAATCTCTCTTGAAAAACCTGGCTGGAACTTGAACTGGTGGATGGTGGGGTCGCCATTCATTTTGTGCTTTTAATTTGATGTTATTCTTGTCTGCCCTGCGATTGGCTGGCGACCAGTCCAGGGTGTACCCCGCCTGTCGCCCGAAGTCAGCTGGGATAGGCTCCAGGATGCCCCCGCGACCCTAATGAGGAAGAAGCGGTATAGAAAATGGATGGATGGATGGATGGATGGATGTTATTCTTGTCTTAGTTTTACACAATACATAATAAATAAGGTAAATTAGATCGCTATAATGTACGAACCCCCCGACGATGTACGATGTATAATGTACGAGCCGGTCCGTGGGTCAAAAAATGTTGGGGACCACTGATGTAGAGGATCTTTTCAGTCCGGAGGTAGAATGTCTAAATCATTCCAACAGGGGGCAGCATTGCATTACAAGTGTTCGGTTTCATGAGGCGCATGGCATGAGCAAGCATCATTAACAACATTCTGTGCTATTTTACATTTTGTATGAAACCTTTTAGTTCTATTGCTCCTCAATGCCTTCAAACTATTTAACTGGCCGGTGTGGGAAAAAAATCCCAAATCTTTTTGAAAGAATCAACCCAACAGAGGAAAGTATACACTATAAACCTCTAGTTGTATGTCACATCGTGTGTCAGTGAGTGAGTATTTGCAATAGATCAAGCATATCTTCCCTGTCTCTGAATGCATAATGGTTGCATTTAGAGTGCAAAAAGCCTCAGGCTCATTTTTGGTTTCACTCAACTGTGTCTTCTCATATCTGATCAATACAAAGGCTCGCTTACAAAGTGGCCAAAAAGTCCCCGAAAATATCTTATTATACCACACAAATAAAAAAAAGGAAATAAGTATACAATCAAGACTTTCAATGTTAGGAATTTAAAAATATATATTTGTATATTTATATATGTCACAGGAACCCCTTTGACTTGGAAAAATATCAAACACAAGGTGAGTGTTAAAAATCCAATTTAAATGAATATCCAACTTATAATATTGATGTGTTTATTACTTATTTTATTTATTGCCATGAGTCAACATACTATCTATTTATTTATTTTACAAAATTATTGACTGCATTTATTATTTTTTATTTTGAATTTAATGTTATTATTTTATATGTATCAGTTATTGTTGTGTAATTAATATTACTGTTTTATTTTATTATATATTTTTTATTTATTTTATTTTTTAAGTCAAGGTATTATCTGTTTATTCACTCTGTGTATGTATGTTTTTGTATTTTTTCACTGCATTATTTATTCAATTTTATTCATTAAATTATTAGTACTATTAATTTCATTATTTCATTTATATTTCATTATAGTTATTTATTTATTTGATTTGATTTTTTAACAGACATTTTTAATACAAAAAAAATGTACTAAATTGTATTAATCGGTCTACGCATTTGAAGACTTTGAGGGAGCGACATGTCACTGTTTGTGGTTAAAATTGATTTAAATCACAAGCAAACAATTTATCCTTTTGCCTGCAATAGAAAGGTTGAATAATCGACAGTCGTCATCAAAACAGGAAATATCCTCATTGAAAACACGTTCCTACAGCAAAACAGGTGTTTGCACTGTGTACACAACGTCACCCAGAATACTTTAAACCTCACATGCTGATTTTTTTAATGATCTTAAAACAATAGTGCTATAATGTTAAGCATCACGGAGCGATATACAGTGAGTGTGTGATGACTGACTGCTGCAAACAAGGGGAAGCTGGGGTTACTGTGGCCACATAAATAATGCATGAATGCAGAGAAGAACAGATGTGTAGAGAGAAAATCCATGTCACTGTCGGTACGTCAGCAAAAAACGGGTGATAATTAATTTAGACTCTCTGCTCTGCTATAATGTAAATGTGAACATTTTAAGTATTATTCTCCTGTATGTCTTCATTGAAGATTAATACTTCCTCATACAAAAGGTAATTAAAAGAGGCCACACGCACGCTCTTTCCACAGGACTGGTCACCTGGAACGCAATCCTTGATTGCAACCTGAGATAGGACAGTGAACGCCTCGTGGACCACCCATCCTCTGTCTACTGGCTCATGACAGATGGTCACTGCTACTGCCTTCTAACGCACTGCAAGACAGAGATAGGCACTAACTATGTAAGGATACTGTAATCTGGTTGACTTTTTTGGTGTTCTAACAGGAATATGTGTCCCTAGAGTCTGTTTATGAGCACCAAAAAACTCATCATCTTCCTCATTCGCTCCACTTTTGCGAGAAGACAGGCTTTGCTACACATCCTAAAATGATCACATCATGGTTCATCCTGGACTGGTGGCCAGTCAGTCACGGGGCAACCATTTAACATTAAAATAGTTAACAACCATCCATGCATCCATTTTTTGATTTGCCTATCCTGTTTAGTGTAGGAACAACAGGCTTCGCTACAAACCTTAAAATAAAGCCCAGTGCACCACCAACTATCTGAAACTATACGAAAACTGTAAAAAAAAAAAAAAAACTGTAAGTCTGATCGCTTGGTTTTCCTACAGCAAATAGGCTAACCTAGCATGATGTTGCAAAATATAAATGTTGCTGCAAAATATAATTTTTGGACCCACAATTACTATGGAATGAATCAACCAATTTATTATGTTCAATGTTTCATGTTAATTAAGATTAAAAGGTTTGTGTTTTTTCAGTGTGCAGGAATAGGGGGATACATGGCTTCAGGTCAAATGTCAGAAGGGGTAACTGTAAAAAGTTTGGAACCACTGCTTTATGTGACATATGGCATCTATTGCATTGAACAAGTGGAAAGTTACAGTGTAAAAAGTGGATAAAGTGCACAATAGTGCTTTTTGGAGACACACAGCTCATTAACATTAAAGCTCCAGACACACAAAACGGCGCATTCCCAGTTGGGCTAACTATAGCACTTTTAAAATGTCTAAATTCCAACACTAAAGCTAGATTTTGGACAACACACTTCCAATAAACTATCGTGGGACCTTCAAAACTTTTTTAAAATTGTTGAAAAATACTACATTATGGAACGTTAAAAATGTGACTGAATATACACCCAAAAAAAATCACACCCATACCAGATGGTGGCAACCCCTGTGTCTTTCTGTGGGACACCATCATCTGTATTTTATTGATCTGCTCAGCCACCCTTTTGTTCATGGTCTGTCCCCTCTGATGGACACATTTTGCATCTCTGCGTATTGGACTAAAAACCAGTATTACAATTCAATTCCTTTGACCAAATTAACATTTCAGTGTGTGACCTTCCAAGAATGAGGGGATTTCCCCCTTTTTCACCAAATAAATCCTGCACTTTTTTTTTGAAGTATTTTATCTATCGGGTTTAAGTATGCAATGCTGAGGACCCTTAAATGTTGTGCTTTTGTGTACTTGACTTTTATGGCTTGCAGTCCAGTATTAGCCCGATGGGGTACTTTTGTGTAGATGACACCTTGGCAAGCAGAAAGTGACTCCAATTCTACCTCAATTTAAACATGTGGCCTTGAATGCATCCTGAAGCCTTCTTCCAAAAATTGAAGAATTTTCACAAACTAAAGCATGACAATAATTGAGCGTCATTATCTCATCAAGTATCAACTAGTTTAGTGTCCTGCGTGTCATTTTGCTGCTCGCTAGACTGAAAACGGAACAAGCAGGACGACATGTTAAGTCATGATCTGAACTCAGTCCAATATTTTTGCCCTCAGGTGTTTTTATTCAACCGAATCTCCCCTCTTCCCATGCATAAAGGCAGCAGTGTTTTGTCCCAGGAGCAACCCAGTGATTGAAGTCACAGTTTCTAAAAGAAAGAAATCAGTGTTCCTGCAGGGAAAAAACAAGAAACACATTATTAAAGGTTTGTAGAAGTTAAGCTTTTCTCCTATGTTGACTTTTCAATTGTTAGCTGTATTGAAATTATTAAAATAAACAACAATTGAATAGGATAGTATAGGATACCTTGATTGCCACTGTGATATACTTATTGGTACAGTGCACAACGTACAAAATGGGCTTTAAAGTAAAACAGCTTGACAAATTGAGCTTTAACTATGCTCCCTGATATCATTCATGTTTGCCATTTGTGAGATATGCAAATGTCCCACAACTATATGTCAATTCCCCATGTGTTACACTCTACTTACCCTACTGTAAATGCGCCAATTAACAACCCAAAATGGTCTACAAAAGCACATAACTGTCTCTAATTAGCGGTCTCTAATTAGCGGTCTCTAATTAGCGCTGGGCAAAAACATTGGTATTAAGAGCTGTGGCTGTAGGCAACTTCCTGAAGTTGTTTTTATTAATTCCACAGGATGGCAGTAGTGAGTGGTCAGCATCCCGCAGCTTTATCTACCTCTGCATGCACTTTAAAATGTTACTGCTAAGCTATTGGAGTGAACCGAATGCGTGTAACATTTGTCGTGCTCATCAGTGGTATTGATGCTCGCTGAGCAGTTTGGTCATTGCCGCTATTGCAGTGTTGGCTCTATTGCTGCTTTGTTGTTGTTAATAAATTGTTAATAAATGACTATGTTTGTCAAAGGGAGCTACGGTTTCCATTCCACTTTTTCATGCACTCCAAATGATCAAATTTTTATATCATGAGTTTGCAAATTTTGGAAATAACAGCCTCTCTCCAATTATCGCCTGCTGATTTAGGTAAATAAACACCCCTATAGTTACTACTTTACATATTAAACACCCACTCATGAGTGAGTTAGTTGACATTCAGAGAGTTTTCCCCCACACAAGATGAAAACCAGTGTGTGTGCGTTTGCATGTGTGTGGAGTGGGCGTGGTCAAGGGAGATGAATCCTCTGAGCTGAGCGCCTGTGTCACACGAGTAGAGAGCGTACAAGAACAGAACATCCAATGGGCCGAACTCTATTACTAGCTTCCCCCGTGAGTGGATTGCGTCCACTGAGAGTGTGCACGGGCATTTTGACTCTACGGAATTTCTTTTACTAACATGGTTGCTGAGTTTATTTGGAATCTGTGAGAGTCTCATCCTCTGTTCTCCTCCAGTTGAATTGATCATTTTGGGAAGATGGGAAGGATTTACAGGATGAATATTATTTTTCTGTACATCATGTATGGACTGGTGAGTAGTTTTTGATCCACTTATAAAGTGTGTGTGTGTTGTTCGGGAACTTTTGACTTTTGGAAACAGTCCTTTCATGGTGCTGCAGGTGCACCTGCGCATGACAGCTGGTTGGAGTATGGCATTGACATGATTTTTTTTTTAAACCTTTATTTAACAACTCAGTGGACAAAGCATTAGGTACACATGCACAGTCTAATAAGAACGCTTTAAAAAAAAAAGCTAAAAATGTAGCAATTTGTTTATTATTATGGTTTGCAGTGATTACATTGTATCTCACTGCTGATATTATTCAGCATACAAGTTATGTTCACTATGTGAATGCACAAAAAGACAGAATATAGGGCTTCTGTAGTTCAATGTTATGTTACATGTGACCCCTGTGTTAAAAGATGTTGCCACATTTTTAAGGCTTGAGGGTAAGGCAAGCGATCAGGAGAACTCTAAAAAGTCACACTGGCAGACGTTCCCTAATTTATTTCTCTACAGTCCCTCCGAGGCCGGTGGAGACCCTGCGAGGACATAAATATTTGTGCGGTGTGTCACATATGACAGGTTTGTCAGGGCTTGACAGTACACAGCGGGTTTGTCAAGGCTTTGCAACAGCAGCTATGCACCATCCTTCTGACTACAGGCATGCAATATTTATTGCTCTCTCTAAAACAAGACGTTTGCAAATGTGTCTTTGGTATATTAGGTAATTAGAGTTGTAAAAGTGCTTCTTTCCGATACGTTTCATGATAAAACAAAAAATTACAAGCTTCAGTAGCATGTGGAAGAACCATACACAGCCACAACAACCTGGTCACACACTGTTGTGGGGTGGCGTTCCTTTCTCCGACCAAGAGCTGCAATTCATTGGTTGTGTTGGTCACTCTTGCATGAAGAGCACACCCAAATTGATCCTACAAGGTCAAAGTCACTGCAGGCCACTCCATTCTTCCTACTCCCAAACTGTGAGTGTAGTCTCCCATGAACACCACATTGTGGGCGTGAAGGTTGTCTCATATTGATATAGTTATTATTGATATAGCAAGCCTTACTTTCCAATGATGAAGATGCCACCCCACAATATGCCTCCATCAAAAGATGCTACTTTATTGGTGACAAACTGAGCATTCTTCTCATTTTCTTCACATTGTTGTGGGTTGGAATTTCATTCATCAACCAGAAGTCGTTGCAAGTCGATGGTGGTGTGGCCCAAACTGATGCCACAAGCTGGGTTAAAGCCACTGAAGACAGTTGGCAAGCCACGCCATTTTTTCTATTCCCAAATTCTGGTCTTTGATAAACACCACTCTGTGGGGGCAAACATTGTGACTTTGAAGGATGGGTTCCAGACAGTATGAGTTTTTCCAGTGCTGAAGATGCCGCCCCACAACATTGCACTTCCTCACTAAAAGATGCTACTCTAGGGGTATCCAAAGTGCGAGCCTGGGGTCATTTATTCGCCCTCAACATATTCACATATAAATAATATTAATTCATTATTAGCTAGAAAAGCACTCGGAGAGCGCAGACCTCCGCCAAGCGCCATACATGCTAATGTTACACCTAGCATGATAGTGTTTATATCTATAATAGTCTATCTATAAAAATGGTTAAAAATGCTAGCATGCATTGTAAAATTGCCAATATGTCTGGTTTCTTCCCTGTTACAGATAAAACATCAATCATGCACCAAAGAACACCAAACTGTATTGGCAAGAAGCATTAATAATCTACCTAACACAAAATTTGGAACTTTTTCTTTGATGTTTCTCTGTTGAATGTACGTCTGGATTTAAATCAGCTCCAGTTTATGAGGAACGGCTGCTTGTGGCGGACCTCTAATGGTTTAACAAGCGCTGACAGCCCGGGTCCAGAGGTTAAGTGCCTCCCACTGAAAATTGACTGCAGCATTAGTGGGATTGGTCCGAGCTCTGCTGCGAGTCCAGATGCCGTATGCAGTGCAGTGCGAGTCGTTTTGATGTGGTCGTGTCATCAACTCCGTCAGGACGTGGAAGTTGAAGATAGAGAGAAACAAATGCGAGGAACATGCAACATGAGCTGCACTATTTTGTGCTGGCATCAGCGGCATCTAGAAGCCGAGCTGGTCCATCATAAGCTTGCTTGGAGCTACTTGGGGTCAAAAGTAGGGACAAGTTTAAAAAAAAAGAGCTTCGGGACCCTGGCGTCAATTCAGAAGTGTCACTCAAATATTCGTGAACAGGTTTGTTCAGATGTGAGGCTGTTTGTCAGTCGTGTGTAGATGAAGGAGGTAGATGGGTGTGTGCGGTGGGTGCATCAGGAGTCAGAGAAGGATGAGTGAATGTGACGACAGATTGCATTTCTGTGTTGTCATTAGGCTGGCGTACATTGACAAACACATTAAGGTTTGAATTGTATTACTGACTGTACATGTCTATCCAATAACATGTTTTCCAATAAGAGCTGGAAGCATCATGAAGAAGAGGGATCTTCCCCTCTACACACACATATTACCTGCCAGCTGACTCACAGGTGCCCGGGGGCGACACTGGATGTTTGGCCGAGTTGTTGTCGGCAACATTCCACACACACCTGAACTCTGGCAAAGATTTTTGACGAGGACACACTCTTTCACGCCATTGCGCCCCACTCATTTACAGGAGATATAAGGTGCACGCCACACACACTTTGTTTTTATTGGGGGGTTTTACGAGGGGTATATCAAAGACTTCCAGCTGGTGGGTCTCACAGGGTCAAAATATTAGGTATACCTGCAATATTGGAAATGCAATACTAAACATGCTTGTTAGGTATTAAGGTATTAAATGTATTTATTTTCTCTTGGTAATTGTTCACAGGGAATGTAAACGCCCTTAAAAAATTGTACAGGTATGTGGACTGTTCCACTTGTGTGTGTAAACGGACATATGTCTACAGCAAGCCTCCATTCAAGTGAATACGGGAGTCAGGAAGTAGTGTCCTAGCTCCGAGTGCTTTATTATACAGCACTGTCCTCACCAGTATGAACTGGAGTGAAACCAGAGCAAATAAACAGATATACATCAAAAATGGCACATCGTGATAAGCATCGTTGTATGCTAATTAAACACAACATGAAACGTTCACAAGCTCCTTACAATCACGTCGCATGAAGCAACTGTAATGAAAGAAATGTTTACAAACTTCATAATGGCTTGAATGTAGCACACTATAACACACTGTATATATTCTTAAACAACATTGAGAAAAATACTTAGACAATGCTTTCGAAGGCGCAAACAACACAAAGCGTTTAACAGATGGAAAGGTGCAGTTTTCACCAGAAATGTGACTTAAGGGTGATTTAAGGGTCTGCAGCCGAAAAGGTCAGCAGCCTACCCGGTGGACAAAGGACAGACGTCCGGAGGCTCCTCCTCCAGTCGCCACCAGCTTTGTTTAGACGGTCTAGCCTTCCTCACACTTCCTGGTTGTGTCACTTGTTCTCATGTTTACATTGACATCATGACAGGATGAGATCTGCCTTCCATTGCAAAAGGAGAACAAATAAAATGTGATATTATAGAAGCAAAGGTATTTGTTTTTTTAAATGTAGGTTTCACGGGAGAGAGAAGAGAGGTTCTCCATTGGCAGATTTATCTCCAGCTCACAGCTAAACCTGATATATTAAACAAAAGTCATATTAATAGCTATTTCATGCATGCATTTATTACGCTTTGGCTACTTGGTTCATTTGTACAACACTCTGATCAGCAACAGCACGTTATTTATGAAATGTTTATATGTAGTTGCGAGCATTTAAGGATCATTTGAATACCTCCACCAACTTGCATAGTATTTATAAGATTTAATATATGTATTATTTGATCACATACAGTATATGACTTGATGAAATGAAACAGTGTAGCATCCTGAACAGTATCAAGCTGGAGAGCAGGTGAAATAATGATGAGGTCCAAAGGAGGAGAAGGTTCGGAGGCCATCAGTGATGTTCCATGGTGGTGTCCATGATGGAGCTCCATCCTGATCATGATTATCTTTCGTACTTTAAAGCTATCCTATTCTATTAGTGTTCTTTATAAAGTTTATGGTGGACGTCTTTTGTGTTTACATAATTGAGAGAGAGTATTTTCTTTTAAACGGGTTAGTGACATGGGAGTGTAGATCATCCTTGCAGACCCACTTGACGGATGATGTTGAGGACAGTGGAGACACGCACCAGTCCACATGATGTCCCAGTAACATAAACAAGACGTCTTTGTTGATGGAACCTATACAGCAACACCATACAGTCATACTCAAGATAATATTTTAATACTGTATGTTTCATAACAGTCACAGTATTTTTATTCATGTCTAAAATGTAGCACTTGCTGTCATTTGCTAAGCCTGTTATAAATGACTGTACTTTACACTGTACTTCTTTGCAATTAATACAGCAGATGAAAATCACAAGAGCAATAGTTTCATAGCAATTGCATGTTAAGCACTAAAAACATCATTTTGTTTGCCAAATTATCATCTGATCTCATACATACTCATACATACTATTTTTAGTGTTCGTTTACTGTATGTGCTTGTAAGCCCATGCATCTCCTCCAGGACCGCTCTAAAAACGGAAGACAGAGAAATGTAAACACAAGATCACATTAACAGAAGTACAAAACATTCCTAAGAGTTAACACACAAAATGTTCACAATAAAACATATGCGTGATGGACCACAAACACAAATAATCACTTCATCTTGTTCCATTTATGTATGTAATATGAAGTGTTATGTCTTTACATTACGGTAGCATGATCAAAGTCAACCTTTCCATGTTGTAGAAAGATTTAAGACTTGAAAATCTGCACATAAATCGTCTGCTGGCACAAATAAATCAATACTTATAACTTACAAACAAATCAATACAGTGTTCCCTTGTTCATCGCAGTGGATAGGTTCCTAAAATAAGTGAAATCCGCAAAGTAGTCAGCATAATTTTTGTTTTTACAATTATTATAAATGTTTTAAGGCTGTAAAACCCCTCACCATACACTTAATACACATTTCTCAGACAGGCATGAACATTTTCTCACATTTCTCACTTGTTTCAAAGCTCAAATTTTGTTAGAATTTTAATGATCAACCCACTAGATTGGGCACAAAAAATTATTATGTGAGTCACGCGTATTTCACTCGTCTGACTGTGCCTCTTTGTCCTGGCGCCGTTCGGCTGTAGCATTTTTGTATCCTTGTTAAAATATATTGCTCCTGTCGTCTCGTATTTTACTCCTCCTCCTCATCCTCCATGAACCGAAGATTCATTTACAGTATTCCGCAATGGCGCCCTACAGCTGCGTGACTTCTGCCTTCCTTCAGCATGTCCAGAAGTCCAACGTTTTGTGTGATGGCTGGCTTCCTCTGCCTTTTGGGTGCAGAATGTTTTGTCGACATTGTGGGAATTGTCGGCGAGAAAACTTGCCGCCATGCAGCCTTCAGAGTCACACGCGGTTAGCTTCGTCTGTGTCTTCTTCTGTTGTTTACAGTATTGGCCGTTAGCAAGCAGCTCACACGGTTAGCTAGTTTGCTCGCCATGACCACAACAAGAGACGGCTTGATGGAGGCTGATTGACAATGGTCTACAGCCAATCAGGATGCAGAAGACAAAGGGCAGTGCAGACAGAAGAGAGAGACGAGAGCGACAGCCACGTTGTGCTAAAGCACAGAACACTTAACCTCCCACAAAGCAATTCTCCTTAAAGGGCCAGGCTTGGCCTGTAACAGCATTCATACACTAAAAAAATTCACGAAACAGCGAGTCCGCGAAAGGTGAACAGCGATGGAGGGAACACTGTACTTACTCATAAATCAATACTTACACTTCTCAACACTTTGCACCGTAATGTTAACATTTTTTAAAGGCTGGGCGGAAGCGAATCCGCGATACGATGGTCTGAATGGAGACTTCAGTTCAAAGGAGGAGGAGGACACATTTGGAGGAGCCTTTGCAGACTTAATTTGGACACCCTTCGCACGCCGTGATGACATCATGCAGCCCACAAATGCGGACTAGTAGGCTGCAGGCCCCGGATTTAAAAAAAACGGCCACAGACTGAGCCAAACATGGCCCCAAGTTTGACCCAATAAATTGGATTGACTTGAAATTTCTCACACAGCTGAATGCGGTCTACACTAACTTTGGGCCGTTTAGCCGAATCAACACTAAATTTGGTACACAACTTTAAGGGACAAGCACTAGTTGAATAGCATGGCAGCCATCAAGCAAAGCGTCCTTGGGACATAGATATGAATTATCCGTAAGTCTTTGACATTTGTCTAATGATAGTATAATGATCATTAATAATAATATAATATCTGCATATATATTATTTATGCTTGCATGTTTTCCACAGCATTTTGAGCACAACCCATTTACAGCACATGGGGTGTCCTCATTTTTTCACATGAATGGATGATCAATAAAAAAAGGATGAATAAAAAAAAATTAATGGCGTTCATCCTTCTTACAAATGTCCTAAAAAAAAGACATACAAAAACCAACCAATTACTCGTCATTTGGCCCACGAGCCAGTTGGTTGTTGCATCTTTTATCATGGTTCACCCTGTAGAACAGGTTGTGCTGAAGAGACATTTGTGAGTAAACTGGGAGGGGCCTTGTGTCAATACAAATACACACACGCACACACACATGCACACCCACTGACAGCTAAAGAATGCACGTGTGCATCAGAGACACAAACATTCTCCGCTTGATTTGTGTGCCAATAATCTGTCAGATGTTGTTGATTAATGGAGTAGCTGGAGCAAAATTCAGTGCCGTACTTCACTGTAAGCAACAGAGGCACTGCTGAGTCACTAGTTTGTGGCCTGAAGAACCTCAGGATCAGCTTATATGTTTTTACATGATTTTTACCCATTAATGGTAAAAAGAAAAAAAATGATTATTCTTTAACATTTTTGGTCATATAAATCTAATAAAAAAGAACATGAGAAAAACGATTAATTCATTGTTGATTTCGCTCATAGTCAGATATGGTCGTCTATAACAGGGGTGCCCAAAGTCCGGGCCTGTGGCCATTTTATATTATAAAAATACAATCAAATAAGAAAACTAAAAAAAGCACACATTTTAAAAAGGAGAAATGTTGATACTAATAATGCTAATCCATCCATCCATCCATTTTCTATACCGCTTCATCCTCATTAGGGTCGCGGGGGCATGCTGGAGCCTATCCTAGCTGACTTCGGGCGACAGGCGGGGTACACCCTGGACTGGTCGCCAGCCAATCACAGGGCACATATAGACAAACAACCATTCACACTCACATTCATACCTATGGACAATTTAGAGTCGCCAATTAACCTCACCTGCATGTTTTTGGGAATGTGGGAGGAAGCCGGAGTACCCGGAGAAAACCCACGCGCAAACGGGGAGAACATGCAAACTCCACACAGAAATGCCCAGGGGAGAAACAAACCCAGGTCTTCCCGATCTCCAGACTGTTACTGTATTGGCCAACGTGCTAACCACTAGACCACCGTGCGGCCCTAATAATGCTAATAATGCTAATAATACAAAATACAAACATTTTAAATATTAAAATGGCCATTGAATTGTTAGATTTTTTTCAGTTTGCTGTACTCACAGGAAAAAGATAGGACACCCCCTTATCTATTTATCTATATTTAGTTGCAGATGGTGCAGTGCTTGTACAATTGTTAACACATGCAGAAATTATAACGTTTTTATTGTCAAGGGAAGCAAAGCAAACCCCCCAAAAAACATATTTCTCATTGAGGTTTTACATTTTGGATCAGTTAGTTCCCACACTTTCTGCCTTTGGAACCTTTTCAAATGAAACAATGATTATTTATGTCTTTTGGCTGTAAAAAAAAAAAAAAGTGACTCCAGGGAAGTAAAGCAAGCTCCGTGTTTATATAACAACATAGAAAATGAAGAAGTAGATAAAGGCCAAAGAAAAACATTGTGTGTCACTAAACTCTTTCCAATCCCATAAATCATGTAAGAAAATGAAGCACAGAAGCATAAAATAATGATGAAGTAAAACACTGAACACACATGAATTGGACATTAAATAGTCTTCCACATACGTCTTTGCCAGCTTGTCCAACATGTCAGTGACCAGTAATTCTTCTGATGATTGACAGGTGGTGGCCAGAGCCAAAGAGGAGGAGTGTTTATCGGGCCAGTACACGACTGATCGAAAGTGCTGCAAGCAGTGCCCGCCTGGTGAGGGTGTCGTCAAACCGTGTGGAGCCACGCAGACTGTGTGTTCACCCTGCCTGGACAGTAAGAAACATGCTTATTAAACTCACACACACACACACACACACACACACACAAAAAGAAGTGTTACAAAAAAATAAATAACAAAAAATGAAATAAATACATAAATAAATGCAGCAATAACTGATTAAATAATCCTAAATGAATATTGTTGAACTTGGCATACATGCAATAATGCACTACTTCGCTGCGACCAGCAGAGGCGCTGTTATTTCAATCAGGCCTAAAGAAAAAGAAAATGGCAGCAAACTATGGGGAGTTGAAGTACAGTACATCAGTGCTATGGTAACACGATACAATACAGCACTGGCATGGAAACAGGAGTTCAGAATATTCAGAGAGAGATTTTTTTCAGTAATATAAAATAAGAAAAGTAACAAAGAATGTAAGTTTGCAAGCAAGTTTTGCCTTTTATACAATCATTTTGGGAGTGCAAATGCAAAAAATATGCTGATTCTGCCTTGATTCTCAAACTGTTCTCAAACACCCATCTCTGTCAAACAGCCAAAAGTATCAGCATAAAAAGAATAAATAGCCTGGAATATCTGGCAGCATGTTAGGAAGTCAGCTGGTTTTCAGAGTTGCTCCGGGATGTCTGCCCTCCTCGTGGTCCATTACCATGTAGGGAGTGAACCATGACTGGCCAGAAAGACTTTATGAGCAGTGGGAGAAGATACAAGATCTCCAAATGTTGTAGAAAAATATACAATGTAGGATCTTTTGAGCATCAGATAAGTGAGATGGTAAGAATGGATGCAGTAAAAATGGTTGATGAGCTCCAAAAAGGGTACGTTTGTGTCTACTCACAAGTGGATTTAAGGTTATTTATATGAGAGTCTGCCTTATGAGAGTGTTGGAGGTCAAGAGGACAGATTGAGACCACGGAGGCCCGGGCTGGTTCAGAGCCAGGACTGACAACATTCCCAGGGTTTTCCAGGCTACTCCAGGAAGGAGTTGTAAACTTTTCTGGGTCACAGATAAGGAGACCCAAGATCCCAAAAGTGATCCAAATTTCAAGTCATGAGAGAAGTCAGAGACACGAAGAAGATAATTTATTGAGAAGGGGGTTCTATAGGAGGGTCAAGATCTTGATTTATTACATCCTTGTTTATCTAAGCCTCCCTACCTTCCAAAAAGAAAAGTTACTTTCTCCTGCATGGACAATATGGAGGGTTTGATGTGCCACAAATCCGATAAATAAATATATACCAATAAATAGACAGTATACTAAATATGAATGAATGTTTTAAAAGGCAAACTAATGTGTCAGGTTGCCTATTTATTAGGGCTGTCAAATGATTAAAATTTTTAATGAGATTAATCCCGATTTTCAAATTAACTAATCATGAGTGACTGAAAGAAAGAAGAAATATATATATATATGAGCAATGAGAAGTCGCGTTCAAAGACAACACGGACATTTAAGCATTAAGAGTTACAAATTGAGTGATAAGAATATCCATTTACTGTTTTTCTTTGCATTTCTGTTTATTTAGACCGCACATACACGCATATTAAAGACGTTGCTGCGATGTTCCGAGTGTCCATGAATGCATCTCGCGGTCTGTCGAGTGACAATGACGGAGTGTCGTTGCAATGACGAATGGACGAGAGACGTGTTTGTTTGGAGTTGGAGATACATACTGTAAATGTTGGAATGTTGGAATTGCACTGCTGTTGATGTGTTCAGGTGAGAATAACGTTAAAAAGAGCGTCAGAGACTCTGTGTGCCTCTGTGGGGAGCTAAACTGTGGCGCAGTCTGTCGTCATAACGAGCTTGCCGTGATGCATATGCTTTAATTACGCAAAAAAATGTTAAATAAATTAATAAATTAATTAGTTACCGCCATTAACGCACTATTTTTGACAGCCCTACTATTTATTAATTTAATTTTGTAATACAGTGTTCCCTCGTTTATGTCAGGGGATAGGTTCCCAAAATAGCCCGCAATAAATACAATCCGTGACGTAGCCAACTTAATTTTTTTTACAATTATCATATATGTTTTATCGTTTGAATTTTAATGATCAACCTACGAGGTTGGACACAAGAAATTATTAAGTGACTCACACGTATTTCACACCTCTGACCATGCCTCGTCGTCGTCCTGGCGCCGTTCCGCTACACCCTGGGTCGGGAACCTTTTTGGCTAAGAGAGCCATGAAAGCCACATATTTTAAACTGTATTTCTGGTAGAGCCATATGATATTGTTTAATAATGAATACGAATAAATGCGTGCATTTTTAAACAAGACCAACAGTTTTAGAATTTTGTAAGTTTCTGAATTTATTCTTTGTAATAACATTGTTAAGCTATAACACTGAAACTATAACCAATCATAAATAAAATACTTCTTACCATTAATGCAACTTCTGCTGCTGCATTGTTGTGCACCGTGTTCGGTATTTTTCTGTCTTTTCGCCATCTTCTTTGTCAAAAGGGTTTGCTGTGCAGAATTAGCTAGCTGATTATTTGATGAAAGGAGGAAAGTTTACTTCTTGACATCTCAATGATTATCCAATTGTCCAGTAAGAAAGTTTTATATTTGGACTTTACAACAGTATACACTCTAATTTCTGTAATGTTTTACTTTAAAATGTCAGACAAAATAAATAGATAAATAAAAATGTCCTGTCTGCCAGATGCAGTCTTCAAAAGAGCCACATCTGGCTCCCGAGCCATAGGTTCCCTACCCCTGCGCTACACTGTAGTGTTTTTGTATCCTCGTTAAAACATATTGCTCCTGTTGTCGTATTTTCCTCCTGCCTTCCTCCTTCCATAACGACGCCCTACAGCTGCAACTTCTTCTTCCTCCTCTGCCTTTTGGGTACGACCGCAGGTGCCTTTGACGGTGCAGAACGTTTCGTCGACATTGTGGGTGTTGTCGGGACTAAAACATATGCATTCTGTACTGCACTGGAAGGCACGGAGGAGACTGACTGACAATGGTCTACAGTCTCTTAGCCAATCAGGACGGATCAGCGAAACAGCAAGTCTGTGAAAGGTGAACCGCGATATAACGAGAGAACACTGTATAACCTTGATTAAATAGAACTATTTCCCAAATAATTTATTTCATGATTAATTTATATATGTCATGATTTTTTTTATGACATTTATATTTATTTAATGGCATATTTATTTATTTAATGAATGGAATTTCAAATGTTTTCATGATATATGAAAACATTTTAACTACATTTGTATTTATTGAATGGCATTTTTAGATCTTTTTCAAGGTATTTTATGGCCTTTCATTTCATGATGCTGCAGCGCATTGAAAAGCGTCATGAAAAGCGCAACAATGAAATCAATCTGTCAAAGTCGTCCAACAAAGAAAGAGGTCACTTGAGCATTATTTACAGTATCATAAGCAACTGGAGGATGCCCAGTGGGATACAGTTTAGTAGTCTACAACCATGCATGTTGTTGTTTAAAGAATAATATAGGTCATAGGGTGCGGCTGTTTATCTTAATCATCGCATGCTGCAGTTGGAGCATTCATTAAAAGACAAGATCATTATGGAAAATGCCTAATGGGTCTGATCCACCATGTTATTATTTTGTGTGAGTGAAAGAGGCTGAAATAAACCCAGGCTTGTGGCTTCCTGTTATTGCTCAACAACCTAATCAGTCCTTGAAGTCTCACAGTTTAGCTGCCCAGACATGATCAACGGCAGACAAATTCAAAAAGTGCAACGCACCCGAGACAGGCTCTATGTATACTAGTATATACAGTAAACACTCTTGATCACAAATTTAAGACCAGTTGAAGAATTGCGGGAATTTACATTTCGCACTGTTGGATCTTGAGGGTTTTCTAAGTAAAGAAAAAATGTAAGCAATTTATGGAAACAAGCATTAAATGAAATCAAAAGGTTAAGACCACAGCCTTTAAAAGCCAAAATCAAAAATGTGGATTCAATGTCATTTTCTGTTAGGTATTCACTGTCATGATCTGTTGATGGCAAAGGCAAAAAAGCTTTCTCGCTTTGATTGAAGTCATCTAGCTTCTCACGTTAGCATCTGGGACGCTAGCTGCGAGCCATTCATCCATCCATCCATTTTCTATGCCGCTTATCCTCATTAGGGTCGCGGGGTCATGCTGGAGCCTATCCCAGCTGACTTCGGGCGACAGGCGGGGTACACCCTGGACTGGTCGCCAGCCAATGGCAGGGCACATATAGACAAACAACCATTCACACTCACATTCATACCTATGGACAATTTAGAGTCGCCAGTTAGTGAAGCACAAATAAGCTGCACTCCCTGAAGGTCTTGATGTTCTTGTCAGCGCGTTGATCTTGCTCAGTAGTGAATTCACAGTTCCACGATAATATAGAAGCTACCAAAGGGTTGAATCTCCACCTCCTGGCTGGCCGCTTAACTTTCATCTTAACCCCTGCGCTGCCGCTTCAATATCAGTGGGTAGACGGGGAATCACACCGATGCGGGACGCCGCTCATGGCAAAAATGTTCTTGAATAAACAAACAAAGCTGCTTGAAGGGCAGCTACTCATAGTGGCCGTGTTAATTCCACAACAGAAGATACAGTATGTGATGTTACACATCTTGGTAATTGAAAGCTACTGTAGATAAAAAGTAGTAGTAAAAAGTAGATACTGTATTCATCTCCAAGAGAAATTCACATTTCCAGCAACTCTGTAAAAATGCCATAACGAACTTAATCACAAAATAAAACAACCAAGGCAAGACATGAGAGATCAGAAAAATAAGAAAATCGAATAAATACATAACAGATCACGTCAAATTTGTAGTGTAATAATACATAATAAATAATAACAATATATAGTAATAATAATACATAATACAGTAATAAGTCCAGTCCTGTCCAGTCCAGTCCTTCCACGACAGGAGATATGTGATGTTACATGTATCGGTATCGTTTGATGTCGGAATCAAAAATTGAGAGTTGGACAATATCAGGATATAGGTTATCGGCAAAAAAGCCAATATCGGACATCCCTATAATGGTAATAATTGTACGCTTTATCACCTATAAAACAAAGCTGATGCATGCTTTCTTTACACGTACCGTATACGTTTATCTTCTTAGCATATCAACACTCGGTTGGTTTCATCCTGTTTACATCATTTCAAATATTAAAATGGCCCATGAATGTTTCCATTTTTCAGTATGCTGCCCTCGGAGAACAAAGTTTGGACACCCCTAGAATAGAGGATATTTGACTAGTTTTTTGTAATAGGTCCTTAGAAACAGCAGTGTTAAATATACAAAATATATTGCTTGTGTTTTAATGTACCAGTGGTCCAAAAAGTGTGATGAAAACTGAAGTGTACACTTTTCCCATAAGAAATCATGTAAATCCAAAGAAACAGTTACAGACATCCAAAAATAGTAACAAAAAATACATATTATAGAAAATAATTATAGTTTTACATACAGAAAACAATGAGAAAAAATATAAATGACCAATGAAATTGACTAATAAAATTGATAAATGAACATCTAAACTGCGATTGGCTGGCGACCAGTCCAGGGTGTACCCCACCTGTCACCCGAAGTCAGCTGGTATAGGCTCCAGCATGCCCCTGCGACCCTAAAGAGGAGAAGCGGTATAGAAAATGGATGGATGGAAGAACATAAACCTTTAATAAACCTTTAGTTTATGCGGACTTTTTGTACATCCTGGCAAGATAGGCCACACCTATGCAGTTCTTTCTTGAATACAGTAGTGTTTCTCACTCTTTTTTATCAGCGCACCAGCACTCGCAGCTTTGTTTGGCCCCATGGTGGGTTATTTGGCCGACACTCAATAAAGCACAAAAAAAAGTGGATTTCACAAAATGTTTCGGATGAACGCCCTGGGTGGTGCTCGCTCAACAAGAAACAAATGGAGGCTGAATCACTAGCACATGGAACGCTTTGTTGAGTGCTCGATTCCGCAAAAATAGTTTACTAGGCCATACAAAAACCAAGACAAAAAAACGAAAAGTTTCATTGTATGACAATATAATACATTTGTGAGATACAAACAACATGACATGACATTATATACAAAAATTGAATAATACTGAAGGAAGCCAGAACAATTTTCGCTTGAGGATAATGCCGAGCCAGGAAAAGACCATCTGTAGCCCTGTAGCAAGTTCACCTCCTGCTTCAACACCCCCGACCCCCTCCACCCCAGAACCTCCATACTCCAGGCTAGCATTATTAACGTATTGACATGCATTATTGATGAATGGCATTATGATAATGGCTCTGAGAGCACTTGGGGAGGGACGTCTGAGTGTGTCTGTTAGAAGAAAGGGAGGGTGTCGTAGGAGGTAATGGTGGGGGGGTAACCAGGGTAACCCCCCACCACCCTCCGGGCCAAACGCCACATGAAAGTGAGGGACAGCATTTTGGACCCAAAAACTAGAGGAAGCCACATATGATACCATCAAAGGTCTCGAGTAACAGTCCATCTGTCTCTATATACATACGTCTCTGTGTTATCAGAGCGTCCACTGTCGGTGGTCCAGTGACACCCAACACGGAACACAACAGAAAGAAAGAAACCCAAGGCCACTGCACATGCTAGAGATAAAACAACAAAGGATAAAAACAACATCGACAGGTCAAAGTCAGTATGCAGTCTTGAACATGAATTTGGGGGTTTTGAGTCTGGATATGAAGATGAGGAGTGAGTCAATGCTCCGGATGTCGGTCGGTAATGACAACAAGAAATATATCATTGTTTGTTGTTTCTTTATTATAGTTTTGATTTATTTTTAAATTTTGTTGTAGTTTATTTTAGTTGAATGAAGGTTAAGTTAAGCTTATTTTATTACACCTTATTTCTGTTTATTAGCTTTTTTGTGGTTTTAAATTATTGTTTTGTTTTATTTAGTTTAATTGGGTTATGTGTACATTTGCTTCAATTCTATTAGTGTCAGGTTATTTTATCATTTATCATTTTGTTTAATTTAGAACAGAAAAAAAATTACTTTTAAATTAGGCTTATTATTAAGTTAAGTTTATTTTTATCAAACAGAAGAGTTTTGTACTTTTGCACTCAACTATTCTATACACTATAGTCTATAAACTGTACACTTTATCCACATTCACTTTAGTTTATTTGCTTTTCGGTAGTTTTTAGTTCATTTTAGTCCCGGTAGTTTAATTTCAGTTTCATCTTTTAGTATTTTTAGTTGATTTTATTTGTTTAATTTTTAAGCGTTACATTTAATCTACTCCCCTTTTAAACAAAACAGAATCATTTTTATTTTATTTATCTAAAACCTAGCATCAGTTCAGGTTGGAAAATAACTTTTTTGTAGCTTTATTATCTTATTTAGCTTAGCATATTTGCACTACTCTATTTCACACAACAGCAGCAGCAGAAAGGAAGCCTTTCTTTGCATTCCATCACCTCAAATATGATCAAGCGTGTCGCCTGTCAAGGATTTACGAGCATTAATAGAGACTTTGTGGTGGTGAGGACCTCCCATCTCCCTATTCATCTTGGTGTCGCACTCACAGACGCACCACGTACTCTTACAAATGGGTCTGTTGCATAATTTAGTGTGTTTCCCAGTTCTCTATCCATCTGAGATACAATTCCATAAAACATGCAATATTGATTGCGTCCTCTCCAGATATATTTGTCCTCGGAAATAATTCTAGTGGAGAAAACATCTTTGTATGATTTGTATGCATTTAAGTTCAAATGTGCCAAAGCATATGAGAATAGTGTGTTGGAAGTGCCATGATGCTGGAATTTAGACAGTTTTAGCAAACACTGTTGGGAACATGTGTGTCTGTAGCTTCAATGCTAATGAGCTGCATGTCTCCAATGGAGTGTATGTCTCCAAGAAGCGCTATTGTGTACTTGATCCACTTTTTACATATACACTGTAACTATGTCATACACATGTCCAACGTAAAATGTGACATATATCACATCAAACAACATTAAGGAGTGGAACAGGATGACACAAACGTTAGCGACACTAGCATAACTATTTGCACTAAAGTCCTAACACAGGGATGTCCAAAGTGTGGCCCGGGGGCCATTTGTGGCCTGTGGCTGTTTTTTTATTGGCCGGCGGCACGTAGTAAAAATAGAATTTTACAAAATTTTACAAGAATACAATCAAAATATTAAAAGAAAAAAGTTGTAATCTGAAAAGGTCGTAATTTTATGAGAATAACGTAATATTGTGAGGAACAATAACATCATTTTACAATCATAAAGTTGAAATATGTTAAACAAAACAACGAGGAAAGTTGCCATTTTTTAGGTTGTGGCAAAAGTTACAATGTCACGGAAATAAAGCCAAAATATGATGGGAATAAAATCATAATTATGAGAATAAAGTCAAAATATTAAGAAAAAAATGTTGCATTGTAATGAGTAAAAATTCACAATTTTTTGATTTTACAATTATGAGGAAATAATGCACAGAGTTGAAATATTAAAGACAAAAAAAAAAAAAAAGATCAGAAACAAACAAAACAAAATAAAGATGCAATTTTTGGAAAATTAGGTTGGGGAAAATTTTGAATATTATGGGAAGAAAGTCCTAACAGTATGAGAAGAAAATTTACAAATACTATTTAAGAAGAAAGTAAGAAATATTTGTGGGAAAAAAGAGGAAAAATGGTCAGAAAAAACATGCAAAGTTCATACTAATGATGTACTTTTTCACTATATTTTTTGCTTTATAAAATATCAAAATGGGCCTTGCATCCTTTCATTTTTTAGTTTTTGGCCCTCGCTGGAAAAGGTTTGGACACCCCTGTCCTAACATTTCACTCACATGTCAGTAACATCATGCTAGGGTAGCCTATTCACTGAAGAAAAACTTTATGATCAAACTTTAGCTCCCATGTGTGTAGCTGACTGACGGTTAGTTGGCAGATTTATGTATAGAAAAGCCTGCTCTCACACATTACTGTTAGAGCTTCATTAAAAAGCCAATTTTGCAAAACAGGGGAAATCTAATGTCCACTTGTTTCCTCTGTTTCCAGGTGAAACCTTCTCAGAAAACTTCAGCCACACAGAAAAATGTCAGCCATGCACAAAATGCCCGGACCTTTTCCGCATGGAGACGCCGTGCACGGACGCCAACGACGCCATCTGTGTGTGCAACTATGGCTACTACCTGAACAACCTCTCGCAGAGGTGCGAGCCCTGCACCAAATGCCCCGAGGGACAGGGCATGCTGCTCAGCTGCGAGTCGGACCACGACACGACGTGCGAACCGTGTGGTGGGGATACGTACTCGGACCAGGAAAGTTCCCGGGAACCCTGCATTCCCTGCAGTACCTGTGATGAGGGCGAGGAGTTGCAGGCCTGCACGTCTGTCACTGATACTATTTGTCAAGGTAAGACCATTTGAAGCTTGAAGTCTGTATGTATATGTTTGCGTTAGCTCACTCTTCAACTCGTGAACCGCTGCACACAAAAAGGTGAAAATCCGGCAAAACATGCACCCCTACTGTGATAGCTGTGCTATTATTTTTCGGACAAATATACCACGTGCTGTTATTAAACCCCATAAGTCGAATTGACTTGAAATTTGTCACACAGCTGTAGAAAAACACTCACTGTAACTTTAAGGTGTTTAACCGGACCACCACGTAATTTGGTACAAACCTTTTGGGGAGTGACAAGCACATCTGTAAAATTTAAGCAAGATTAGTTGGAAAACATGGCTGCCGTCCACCAAAACGTCTTTGTTACTTATGGGCAAATATTTGACCATAAATGATTGAGCATTTTTCTAATGATTCTAAAATGTTGAGGATATCTGTATTATATGCGCCCGAACACGTCTCCCAAAGAATTTTGAGGTGGCACCACAAATCACGTGACAAAACGAGGGCATAAAAGTTACTCAACATAACATCTTCATGACTACCGAAGTTCAATGAAGGACTGAATGCCTGAGGTCATGAATCCAAACAATGCGACAGAATGTTTGCGGTCCATCGCTGTACGTACAGTATGAAACACTGATCATCAACATTGTCAGCCTCGGCCACATCATCTCCATGTGACACTATAGTCATTGTTGGCCCATTGATCCATGAAATGCCATCCTGAAGCTCTTCTCGTTGTCTTCGGCGATGCATACCCATCAGAAGGACACAGAAAGTCTTTCTCCAGGAAATTGAGGGATTACAGGAAGGTCACATCTCTGAACCGTGGTCTGAATTTCCATTTATATCACTGCACCCTGTGAGTATCACGCTTCAGATCTCAGATTCCTCATGGCTTCCGTCAGCCGCCCGGCCGTTCCGACGACCCGATGCCTCACAGATTAAATCAATGCTTTTGTGAGATGACAATGAAAGGAGTCTGTTGATCAGCTATCCAGCGTTTGGAAGCGTGTTGTTATCACAGTGAAGTCAGAAGCACGAGGCACAGGCTGAACAGAATCATTTGTGCCTCACTTGTGAGCCGGTCAGGGGCTTTGGGTTTAGTCCAGGAAGGGTAGGATGTCCTTTTGACAGAGCAACCTCATCACATTGCTAATGACATAAGCTAATGACATCCAATACAAGAGCAGTATCATAAGTGCATTTATTAAAGGCAAAATTGACTTTTTAATGATGTTCACACATGAGAAAGGAGGAGAAAAATCGATTGTTTCCCTCACTTGTTCGTTCCACTTTTCACACCGCCTCTGACCCACCCTTGCTAGATGATTTCTTCTTAAATAATATTTGAAATTTTCTTCTCATAATTTTATGGCTTTCTTCCCATAATATTAAAAATTTTCCCCAACCTCCAAAAATTACCAAAAATTTATCTATAACCATGTCAAATGATTAGTCCTATCCTAAAGATATTTTGCACGGCCATTTTTTCCCGATTTTTTTCCATTATTTGATGGACTTTTATTGGATCATTAATTGCAGTGATCCCCAACCCCCGGGTCATTTGGTACCGGGACGCCCAGAAAGAAAAAATCATTTCCATAATTTTTTTTTGATGTTTTATTTTGAAAAGTGTCCGGATTCTCTCTGTTACATCCGTCTCACTTGACGCATGTCCATTGTGCCTGTGCTAACTTTATCTCATGCCGCACAGATAGACTACTACTGTATTTTTAGCATTTTTCTTTCACCTCATATTTGGTGTCAAATGCTGATACTATGTGGGAATGCATAAAGGTAAGTTTGGATGACTTATTGAGTGCTAATGTACACATTTGTCTCAAGTTAATTCATGCTAGCACACTGCCTTTACCACACACGTCAAACAGCGATGTAATCATCTCTCTGGAAACACTCCAGGCTTGAACTGGTGGATGGTGGGTCAGCATTCATTTTATGCTTTTAATTTGGTGTTATTCATGTCTTAGTTTTACACAATACATAATAAATATGATAAATTAGATCGCTATAATGTACGCGGTTCCTCAGTTCCAGACCTGACCTCGATAAGTGAATTTCTGCGAAGTAAGATTCCTTCTTTATAAATTGACAATTTTCATAGATACAGCATAAAAAAAATGTTTATGACCTTCTAAATATGTTTTTTAAACATTATTAGAGCTCTCTAGACATGAATAACACCCCAATAGTCACCTTTACACTCGTATTACCCAATATAGTAGACATAATAACAGAAAATATGACAAATTACACACAAATAAGGCATAACATAAAGTCACACGTTAGCATTGGGAGAGTTCCTTGTTGTTGATTTTTAGACAACGTACTTCCTGTGGTGGTTATTGTCTCATTAATGTAACATTACTGACACCTACTGACCAGTGTAGAATACTACATATCACGTCTTTTAATGCCTTATAAGTCATTTAGCCATTTTTATGTTTGAAATGCGTAATTCAGGAAAAAAATGAGTAACATTTTATTTAAAATGCATATTTTTGGACTAATAATAGGCCGTAGTCAACCATGACAAAGCAATAATTAATTACTGGTAATTTGTTTTGAAAAATCATAATAGATTAAAGCCGTAAAATTGGAACCACAAACACAGCTCATTAGCATTAAAGCTACAGACACGGAAAACGGCATGTTCCCAGTAGGGTTACAGAAAGTGCTTTTAAACTGTCTACAACATCAAGGCTCAATTTTGGACAACAAACTTCCAATAAACAAAAATAAATAACGTTTGATCCAGAAGATGCTCATTGGGATACATTGTGATAGCCTCCAAACACTTCACATGTTGGTTTTGTTTTGACATGGCGGAATCATCTATAAAAGTGTCTGCTGGAGTTTATGGGACCACTGCTGTAACATTAGCTCCGTGTTTACAAGAAATGCTGAGTGCTTCTTAAGGCTGGTGTGACACCACATTGTCACAGATGAGTGGAACTGTGATCAGGCGTGACTACATACACTCCATACACGCACCATCACTAGGTACACCTGCGGAATGGCATTTCCAATATTTCAGATACTGTTTGCTGCATGCGAGGAACTACAACTCCAATTATAAAGTCGGTCAGATGAACTGAGCGTTGTTATCTTTTGGACTGCATTCACCACATGGACTAAAAATGTTAAAAAAAAGATACATGGTGCACACCTTGGTGTGGTTCGCTTCGTGTTCGCACTGATGCCAAAGGACCAAATGACATACATAGTAAAGACTGGATTGGACAGCTTTCATGACATACTGTATCATGTATTATATTACGTCTGCTGGGTTGAATGTGTATGGCATTACCAAGACCAATCTCTCGAGTAGCCTCAGCCCGCTTGTTTGGTGCACACCAGGTTTGGGATTATCACGCTTGACAAAACAAACCATGGTCGCAGAGCAAACGCACCAGAGTTCAAGTGTCAAGGCAAAATTTTTCATACAGCTTTGATATTGGATGGTACTAATAAAGTGTCCAGTAAAAAGTTATTTGAGGTACAGTACATCCTAAAACCACTGAGGATACATACAGGATTGAATGTAACTGATTGAGATCTAAATCTAAGAAGCCATAGTCCACTACAGTATACATCCTTTAGATAACCACGTGACAAATGCTTGGTTTTCCAGCCATGATCGCTCTAGGCACCACGCTGCGGCAATCACCATACGTTATTCCTCACTCTAACCTAATCACGAGCTCTTTATTCCCAATGTAATCTCTTTAGCGGCACAATCGCGTTATCACAGCCTTTGCATCTGTGGCGTTGCCAGACGTCCGTGTGCATTAGCCGAGTCAGACGACACCAGCCTGAAGGCAGTGAGTTGGGGTGAAAGGAGGAGAAAGGGAGAGAGTCAAAGACAAGTCGTAACTTGAGATCTCGGAGGCATAGCTGCGTTTAAGGTGGAAAGACCGGAATATCCCTTTGAATAACCAAGAGTTTAAAGCTGTTTACAGGTACTGTTGCGGGGTATTTGGTCTTACTTACAGGTGAAAATCCAATTTCCAAAGGGATTACATGCCTTGTTTTTAGTGTTTTTGTGAGGCAAACGTGTACTCCCGTCTCCCTGATGGTCAAATATGTTAATAGCTACCAGGCTTTGTCATGCTATACCCGCAGAGTGGAGGGTCTGAACACAAGATACTTATCAAGACGTGCAATACACGCGCTTCACTCGACTGCAGATGTGAAAGCCAGGTCAAAGGTGCAAGGTCACCAGAGACCTTTTATGTAGAAGGGTTAGTATGTGTATGAACGCTTCTTGGAGGCATTAAGCCAACAACACATAAGTAATCCCCGGTCTTAGCTCATTAAAAATACGATGACATTTACAGTAACATTTGTGGCGCCCCCTATAGGTTGTGGTCAAGATGCTTTGGAAAACATGCTAACAAACATATAAAACAGATATCCTCTAAGTTTTATAATCATTAGTCAAATGCTCAATGACTTCTAGAGAATTAGTGGCTAAGTCCCTAAGACATCTTACTTGATGGCGGCCATGTTTTTCAACTAAAGGGATGAAAGACGGGGAGGGAGGATGGCATTGATTGACCCAAGTCCATTTGGTTATTGAACTGATAGTGAGTAGGAGGAGGCGGGAGTCGTTTCCTTCCCAAGTTTGCTTGACCTTAACAATCGACGGGACCTGTGCGGGGGCGCAGACCTGACGAAGGGCAGGGCTTGTCCTTTACTTGTGGGTCTGTGAGGATTTGAGTGACATAAAGAGAAATGCCAAAAGGAAAATGCCATGGACATTCCACACTGAGTGTGTCCACAGCATTAGCACATCAATAAACGTGAGGAGTCCCCATTCAGCACAGTCACTTATTGTGTGGCTGCTCGACCACAGGCTTTGTGCCACCTCTGACTCCAGTCTTCTATCAGGAGTGACCTTTTCGCTTTAACCCTTCAGCCGCCTGCTCCGCACACTGCCAGTATTGTGATGAGCAAGGACATGAATCATCCCCTTGTGGTCAAAGTATCCTGACGTCCCGCTAAAAAAATTTGGCCCTCCGCATTGCAGAGGGACATTTTTGGAGGTATGAGAGCAAGGGTTTCGGAAGGTCCAAGGGTGGCTATGAAACTTGCACTGTGGCTCGTGCCTTCATTCATTCCGCGGCCAAAGTTCCGCTCGAGCTTTTGTCCTCCTGAGGATTTATGTGGTGAAGGACCTTGTCCATGCCAAAATATGCCTCTTTGTTAATGACATCACACATTGTTGATGGACACTACATCACTGCCCTCAGGCTTGAAGCTGGCGCTGTAAATAGCTGTCTACAACATGACTATTTGTTATCATTTAAAAAGGAACCATTTCATACTTTTTTTTTCAAAAAATACAGCGGAACCCTCTGAAGTTGGTCCCGTTTATGTTGACAACCTGTCTTTGTGGACCAACACATCAAGTCCAAAAAGTGCCTCCTTAAGTTGAGGTCGACATAAAAAGAGTAATTTCTATTTTTTAAAAATCAGTCAACATGGTTGCAACTACCATTGCTTAAGTTTCAATACATTTGTTTTCACAAGTTTTTCTCAGAAAGAAATACAGTCTTATATTCAGGTCAATACGGTAACTTTGAGCTTAATCGTACCCACAGTCACCTTACTGATTCCAGTCCATGTGCATTGCATTGTTAGGGGTTGCATTTGATTATCCTTTAACTATGTGCATGAATAATAGAATGCATGCATGTGTGCTTTGGGCGATAGGTCATCCCACATAAGTGCAGCCAATCCCGGGAGCAATCTCAAAAGAAAGAACGGGGTTGCCTGAAAGGGAACCTTGAGGGGTCTTGGCCAAAACACAAACTTCAGTGCGATAAGAGCAGATGCAAGTTTCTTTCATTCCACTTTTCAAGTGTGTTATGGCGAGAGTGTCCATGCCCACTTATGAAAAGCTTTCTCAGATGTTTACATGCATTATCGTGCAATCTGTCCTATGATTACACGTAAGTTGAAGAGGGAAGGCCATCCCCCTTGCAAGTTAATGTAGGGACAACTCACCCGTGTATCCGGATTGGATGATTTATGACAGTACAGTCAGCATGGGGTGACTAAATATTTTCATGACAATGTCTTTCTTCTACTCTTGAACTTCTGCACATGCAAGGGTGAAAATTTGTCAAGACAAGCACCCCTACTGTGTTGCCCGTGCTATTATTTGTCGGACAAATACTATACACCACATGGGGGCACTGTTATTAAACCCCATGAGTTAGATTGACTAGAAATTTCTCACACAGCTTAATGCACTCTACAAAACAAACATTCACTGTAAATTGAGAGTGTTTAAAATTTAATACACACCTGCAGGGGACTGACAAGGAGATGTATGTAAAATTTTAGCAAAATTGGTTGAAAAACATGGCTACCGTCAACTAAAACGCCTTTGGGACTTATTGTCCATAAGTCATTGACCACTTCTCTAATGATTATAAAGCTTTGAGGATTTGTATGACATGTATGCCAGCATATCTTGCAAAGCAATTGGCTACACTTTCCAACAAATAACGTCACTGTCACTACTTTAGAGATGGCAGAGATGAAGAAAGAAAGCAGAGCGAGGAAGAACAGATGCTGAAAAACACGCTCCGGTCGATAAAAGCGATGGAGTTACTCAGCTGCGCTCTTGGGTTTCTCTGGTTGACCTCCACGAGTGCTGATCACATTTTATCGCAGAGCATACACATACACACATATACACACACACACACACACACACACACACGCACACGCACGCACACAGATACAGGCAGAAACATGAGAGAAGGGTCATGTAAGGAACTAATGAGAAAAAATAGTGCTTGCTGTAAACATCATTGGCACAACTGCGGTTATTGGTTGTGCTGCTTCTTCAGGTTTAGTCGGGCAAGTCTTGACAGATAACATTGAAAAATATATATAACAAGGAAGAATTCCTCCTTCCCTTAAGCTATGCTTCAAAGTATGTATTGAAAGACAAGCAACATCTGTTTGAAAGAGTCTGGAATGAGCTACACACTCATATAGTCCTATGTGTGTGTAAGGGGTGGGGTGTCCTAATATTTTCACTGTAACATTTGACATTTGTGGCATCCTCTATGGGTTGTGGTGAAAATGCTTTGTAAGACATTCTAGCATATATGTCATATAGTTATCCTCAAGGTTTTATAATCATTAGACAAATGCACAATGACTTATGGACAATTAGGTGCCAAGTCCCAAAGATGTTTTGGTGGATGGCAGCCATGTTTATCAACCAATTTTGCTCAAATTTTACACACGTGCTTGTCAGTCCCATAAAGCTATGTACCAAATTTCGTGGTGAGTTGGCTAAACACCCCAAAGTTAGTTAGAGTGGGAGTGTTTTAGAGAAGTCAGTCCAATCCCTGGGGTCAAACCTTGGGGTTTAATAACAGCGCCACCATGTGGTGTATTTGTAAAAAAATAGGAAAAAAATAATAGCACAAGCAGCACAGTAGGGGTGCTTGTTTAGACAAATTTTAACCCTTTTGTGTGCAGTGATTCTGGAGTATTTAGCTTACACAAACAAATACATACAGGAGGACTAAGGAACCTTTCCCGTAAATCCACAGACAAATAGTTCCCTTTATTAAATATGGTGGGAAGTGTTTATTTTTTTACATGAGTCATCTGCTCATTACGGTTATTTTGACAGTTCCAGCTTTTATGATCTTAATGACAAGTTCCATCGTTGGGAGGAAAACAACAGCCTCCCTCCGAGTCTGCGGTCGGCTACTGTTAAAATTAAATAAGAGCCTTGTACAATCCTTCCTGTTATATTATTTCTAATGTTAGGCTTCTATGTGGCAACACTAAAACATATTTTCCATTATACAAAGCCTTGTGTTCCATTTCTTGTAATCGTTTTTTAAGTTGTAAAGTGCATTGTCTGTAGCTCTGTGTACTGTTAAAACATGCTGAGCTCAGCGGGGGGGGGGGAGACGATGCCCCTCCAAGGCCGGACCGTCTACAATGTTAAGGAAAGGCACTTAAGGCCCTTTTATAACTGTTAATCTTAGACATATGGAAGGAGGCGGGGCAGATAAATGGAGCGCTGGGAGGCGATAAGCCATCTAAATGAATAAAAGGACATAACCAGGTGGGCTAGATGCAAAAGATATTGAGTTACCATCTTTGTAAGGCAAAAAAATGGTTTAAAGCAAAGAGCTGCCAAATGAGCATGCCTGATTGTTAGGGAAGGAAAGCAGTAAAATGGGAAGAGAGGATGGAAGTGTTGAAAGGATGGGGAGTGGGCTATCGTGAAGGACAAAGAGGATCTTTGTCAGTGAATAGGGTCTGGTTTCAAGCGGGCAGATAGACATGGGAAGGAAATCAATACACTGAAGTGCATCACAAGACCCCGATGTGTTTCTGTACAGATTGCAAAGTCACGTCAGAAAAAGTGGTTGAAATGAAAGTCTTTCAAGTGATGCTGGAGAAATCAATGTGTTTGAAGAGTCACTGTAAAAATCAGCTAAAAGCTCACCACAGCTCTTTGCATCCATCTAAATCAAAAGCTTTCATTTCAAATGTTTTGGCCTCATTAGCCAGAAATGGCCTACCCGCACGTCTCTCTTGAGGAGTATATATATTCCCCATTCCTCGGAAATGAACGGGATGACTTCCTGTTGGTGTTGTTGAGTAACGGCAACGGTAAAAGTAGGTGACGACGGCGAGGTTCCCACAAAACATATGCGCTCAGCGTTAATGGAAGTGGAGGTGGACTGGATGGACAAATTTGCTCCTTAATGGCCCCCTAGGGGAAGAAGGAGAGATGACCTCGCCATGCGGGGTATAATATACACTCAGACGGGTCACAAACCTAGATACACCTGCACAGTCTAATGCGGGGTGCTCTCAAAGTCTCAAAGATCTACCTCTTACTATAAATACAGAAAATCTGTATTTACTGTCTTGATAAATATGAGTGCACATTGTACATTGTTTATCGGAGTGCATGCACTTTTTCAGCATGCAAGCTATAAGTCAACATGATCTATCTCTTACTATAAAACATAGATAGAAAAACATAATACATTATATATTAAATATTAAAATAATGTACAGAATAATATATATATAAAATCTAACTGGTAAACTTTTAAACTACTATACTAAATACTAATGATTAGTATTTCACATTCACAGTTTCAATGTTTACAGGTAATCAAAGTAGCTCATATCATTCACAGCTAATTCACAATTCAATCCAATATGGAAATAAAGATAACTACACGTACTTCCTCAGTAGTTGTGTACATAACCTGAGTACTGGTAATATGTCCGTCAGAATAGCTATGTAGCATTCAGTAGACACGCCGTTCATGTGTTACATCCAGTTAGCATTTGCTATCAAACATTACCCATATACAAGGACTGAAAAGGATTATGCAAAAGACACGCCATCATTTTGGTTACCTTATTTAGCACCATGAGAGTCCAATGAGGTTCTCCTGGTTAAATAAAGGACAAATAAAAATAAATAAATGTGTTTACATATGGACCAAACTTTCAACATTGGAGTAAGGGATTAATTAATGGAATAGAAGGGGCCCAAGGAAGGAACCATGAGGGACACCATCAGTGATTTAGGCAAAGGGAGAGGGAAAACTGAAATGTAGCACTCAAATGTACATGTTTAGTGCAATAACAATTGCTTAATGACATTTTTATGCCTTTTTTCACGAGAGTTGATGATGTTTACTGTCAGGTTCTCGGTGTGGTTAGGACCCCAGATGCAGAGGCTTAGAGTTCGTGTGGTAATTCAGGATTTTTAATGACAAAAAGTGCAAGAGAGAGTAGATCCAAAAACGGAAAACGATGGTGTTGTGGCAAAAATAGAGACAAAAGGCAAATGAAAGTTACACCATGAAGAAAAGTACAAACGCTGGAGTTAGCTGGACGGCAGGGAGGCGGCAGGTCCAAATGGGCATGGAACAACGACTGGTAGCAGAAGCACTCGGGTGTGTTGCCAGCAGAGGCGAAACAATGAACCAGCGGCTGCCAGCTGTGGGTAGTCGGCTTAAATGAGTATTGGGTAATTAGCCGCAGGTGTGCCCAGCGTCCCCGCCTCCAGCCCGCTTAAGGTGTAACTGCAACAATACAGGAGAAACAAGCCAGAAGAAGGCAGGTACCACGCAGTGACAACCACAACAACTGGTAGTCACTAGCACATTGTGACAGTACCCCCCCCCTTAATGGGCGCCACCCGGCGGCTTACCTGGCTTCTCTGGGAAACGCTTGTGAAAGTCCGAAATGAGGGTGGGGTCGAGAATGAGGGACCGGGAAATCCATGAACGATCCTCGGGGCCGTACCCCTCCCAGTCAACCAAATACTGGAAACCCCTGCTCCTTCTTCTCACGTCCAAAATGGCCTTGACCGTGAATGCTGGGTGGCCTTCAATCATCCTGGGGGGAGGGGGAGGCACCTCCGGAGGGCTGAGGTTGCTGGTGGTAACTGGTTTAAGGAGTGAGACATGAAAAACCGGATGTATCCTGAGGGACTCTGGCAGACGGAGTCGAACAGCGGAGGGGTTCAGGACACGATCCACGGGGTAAGGGCCGATGAATCTGGGCTGGAGCTTCTTTGAGTCAACATGAAGGGGTAAATCACGGGAAGAAAGCCACACCCTCTGTCCTGGCTTGTAATCAGGGGCGACTGAGCGGTGGCGGTTGGCTAGGCGTTGGTTGCGCTCTGATGTCCGACCAAGAGCTGCCCGTGTGTTGCGCCAGGCCCGGCGGGCCCGTTGTAGGTGGGCGGCCACGGAGGGGACTGTCACCTCTGATTCCAGGGATGGGAATGCTGGAGGCTGGTAACCATAGGCGACGTGGAACGGGGACAGGCCCGTGGCGGAGCAGACCAAGGTGTTGCGAGCATACTCGATCCACGGCAGGTTGAGGGACCAGGAGGCGGGCTGTTGATGGCAAACACAGCGGATGGCCGCCTCCAGGTCCTGATTGGCTCTCTCGGTTTGACCGTTGCTCTGTGGATGATAGCCCGAGGACAGACTGGGTGATGCTCCGAGGGCTTTGCAGAACGCCTTCCAGACAGCAGATGTAAATTGTGGTCCCCTGTCTGAGACCACGTCCAGGGGGATTCCATGCAGTCTCAAGGCGTGAGAGACTAGTAAGTCTGCCGTCTCCAGGGCCGAGGGGAGCTTTGGGAGTGCTATAAAGTGAGCCATTTTCGAAAAGCGATCCACTATGGTGAGGACGACTGTATTTCCGTTAGATGGTGGGAGTCCTGTCACGAAGTCCAGTGCTATGTGGGACCATGGGCGGGAGGGGATGGGGAGCGGTCGCAGGAAGCCCGCTGGAGCCAGATGAGATGGCTTGTTCCGCGCGCAGACTGGGCAGGCGGCCACGAACTTCTGGACGTCCGCTCGGAATGACGGCCACCAGAACCGTTGCGCCAGGAGGAAAGCGGTGCGGGAGACTCCGGGGTGGCATGCTACCTTGGACTCATGGGCCCACTGGAGGACCTCGGAGCGGAGTCCCGGGACGACAAACAGCCGTGCCGCCGGACAACCTTCAGGGGTGGAGATTTCTTCAGCAGCGTTGGCCACCCGCCGCTCGATATCCCACTGAAGGGCACCCAGGATCCGGGACTGGGGGACGATATATTCCTGGCGGGGTTGCTCCGGGGCCGGTGCGTGTAGTCGGGAGAGGGCGTCGGGCTTGGTGTTTTGGGAGCCCGGGCGGTAGGTCAGGGTGAAATTGAATCGAGTGAGGAAAAGGGCCCATCGTGCTTGTCGGGGATTGAGACGCTGAGCGGAGCGGAGGTATGACAGGTTTTTGTGGTCAGTGTGAACAATGAACGGGAGTTCAGCACCCTCGAGCCAGTGCCTCCACTCTTGCAACGCCAGGATGAGTGCCAATAATTCTCTGTTGCCAATGTCGTAGTTGCGTTCGGCCGGGGTCAGGCGGCGGGAGAAGAAGGCACAGGGGTGGAGCCTCTGGTCGTCGCTCGAGCGCTGGGAGAGGACGGCCCCTACGCCGGTGTCTGACGCATCAACCTCGACAATGAATTGAGAGGAGGGGTTAGGGTGAATGAGCACAGGAACCGAGGTGAATAAAGATTTAAGCTTACTAAATGCTGCGTCTGCCTCTGGGGTCCACCTAAAAGGAACTTTAACAGATGTGAGCTTCGTCATTGGTTCTGCGACCCGGCTAAAATTCCTAATAAATCGTCGATAGAAATTGGCAAAGCCTAGGAACCTTTGAAGAAGCTTCCTTGATGTAGGAACGGGCCAGTCGACCACAGCCTGGATCTTGGCTGGGTCGGGACTAACTTGGCCTTGTTCCACAATGAACCCCAGAAAGGAAACGGACGACGAGTGGAAAGAACATTTCTCTGCCTTAACAAATAATTTGTTCTCAAGTAGCCTTTGGAGGACCAGACGAACGTGCTGGGTGTGTTCCTCGAGTGAGGATGAAAAAATTAGAATATCGTCCAAATAAACGAAAATAAAGCGGCCGAGCATGTCTCGCAGGACGTCATTTATGAAGCTTTGGAACACGGCTGGAGCATTGGTGAGTCCGAAAGGCATGACTAGATATTCAAAGTGTCCGAGAGGGGTATTGAACGCGGTCTTCCATTCATCACCCTCTCGGACACGAACTAGATGGTAGGCGGACCGAAGGTCAAGCTTAGTGAATATCTTGGCGGAGTGGAGGGAGTTAAATGCGGAATCCATTAGCGGTAATGGGTACTTATTCTTTACTGTAATATCATTGAGAGCCCGGTAGTCTACACAAGGGCGGAGGGACTTATCTTTTTTGTCCACGAAAAAAAAACCAGCAGCTAGTGGGGACGATGAAGGACGAATGAGGCCAGCTGCGAGAGACGTGGCAATATACTGCTCCAACGCTTCCCTTTCAGGTTTGGAAATGTTAAATAGCCGTGCGGATGGGAGGGTAGCACCGGGAAGTAGCTCAATGGCACAATCATATGGTCTGTGAGGAGGAAGTGACTGGGCTTTTTCTTTACTGAATGCTTCACGGAGGTCGTGGTAAACTGAGGGTACCGATGTGAGATCAATTCTTTCCGGCAATTCTATCTGGGCGGGCGGAGTTCGTGGACATGCTGATTTGAGACAGTGGGTGTGACAAAAAACGCTCCAATTAATAATGGTGGATTTAGCCCAATCAATGTGGGGGTTATGTTTGAGCAACCAGGTAAGCCCTAATACGATGGGTGCTGAACGGGAAGGAATGACTAAGAAACTCATGGTCTCCGAGTGGTTACCAGAAATGCGGAGAAGAAGTGGAGTGGTTTGGTGCGTGATAGTAGCAAGGTGACGCCCATCAAGGGAACGCACAACTTTAGTATCAGATAGTTTTACCACAGGAACCCCATGTTGTTTGACAAACCCCTCATCAATAAAATTGTCATCTGCCCCTGAGTCAATGAAAGGGTTAATGTCTAATTGTTTGGTGGACCAGGAGAGAGTACCTGGGAGTTGTAGTCTACCAACCACGTCAGGCGCTGACGTCATCCGGGGGGGCGTGTCTCCGGACGCGCTTGGAGAGCGTGGATGTGCAGCTTGGGTGCGTGGGCTGCCGGGACGGACCGGACAGCTGGAGAGGGAATGACCTGCCTGGCCGCAGTAGATGCACAAGCGGAGGAGCTTGCGGCGATTCCTCTCCGCAGGAGTGAGGCGACTCCCTCCCAGCTGCATAGGTTCGTCGAGCCGAGGTGCAGGAGTGGATTCCATGTAGGCGGATGGCCGGGGCGGTGTCTGTTGGAACTTGTAATCGCCGCGGCTGTAGCCGGGGGTGCCGCGTCCCCGGTCCGCATGGCGGTCGCTGAGGCGCTTTTCGATGCGGCCAGCCAAGGCGATGAGGTCGTCGAGGGTTGCCGGGGTCTCCAGCGGAATCATCTGGTCCTTGATGGGATCAGCCAGGCCAGTAAAAAATGCATCCAGCAGGGCCGTGGCGTTCCAATCACTTTTTGCCGCAAGTGCGCGGAACTCGACGGCGTAGTCGATGGCGCTGCGGCGTCCCTGACTTATCCGCAGTAGGGCGCGTGCTGCGTCGCGCCCGGGAGGAGTCCGTTGGAACACCTGTTCCATCGCCCTGGTGAAGGCTGAATAGGACGAGCAAGTGGGAGATCGGCGGCTCCATTCCGCCGTGGCCCACTCCCCTGCTTTGCCAGTCAGATGGGAAATGATGAAGGCGATCCGTGCCCGCTCGGAGCGGAAGGCAGCCGCCTGCAGCTCGAAGTGGAGCTCGCATTGAGTGAGGAAGGTGTGTACCTCACCGGACTCGCCGGAGAACCTCTCGGGTTTGGACAGCACTGAGCCGAGCGCAGGTAAGATGGCGTCTGACGAGGGCGAATGTTCTGTGGGTCTTTCCGGGTTAGCGGGTGGTGTGGTGGTGGAAGATCCTTGCTGTAGGGTTGCGACCAACGCGCCGAGCTGTGTCTCCAGAGCCTGCATGCGAGCGTCTTGTTGGTCAGCTAGGCTTTTAATGCACGAACCCAAAGCATTAAGTTGTTCCTCTTGTCTGCCCAGGCGTTGAGCCTGGTGACGCAGCGCCAATTTAATGGGCTCGGGCTCCGCGGGGTCCATTGCTGGCTGGTTCATTCTGTCAGGTTCTCGGTGTGGTTAGGACCCCAGATGCAGAGGCTTAGAGTTCGTGTGGTAATTCAGGATTTTTAATGACAAAAAGTGCAAGAGAGAGTAGATCCAAAAACGGAAAACGATGGTGTTGTGGCAAAAATAGAGACAAAAGGCAAATGAAAGTTACACCATGAAGAAAAGTACAAACGCTGGAGTTAGCTGGACGGCAGGGAGGCGGCAGGTCCAAATGGGCATGGAACAACGACTGGTAGCAGAAGCACTCGGGTGTGTTGCCAGCAGAGGCGAAACAATGAACCAGCGGCTGCCAGCTGTGGGTAGTCGGCTTAAATGAGTATTGGGTAATTAGCCGCAGGTGTGCCCAGCGTCCCCGCCTCCAGCCCGCTTAAGGTGTAACTGCAACAATACAGGAGAAACAAGCCAGAAGAAGGCAGGTACCACGCAGTGACAACCACAACAACTGGTAGTCACTAGCACATTGTGACAGTTTACATCTTTACCGGCGCATGTTAGAGGTTCGACTCCATCTTTACGTTTCCACCAGTTTCAACCACAATGAAGTGCTGCAACTCATTATCTCTGACATTTGACTATTGGGTTCATTTTGACAGCTTGAAATGAAACCTAATATTGGTGATCACAGTGACTATGAGAGGGACTATTTTGGTTTTGGTATTTATCAGCTAATTAAATTATTATAAAAGTTTGGACATTTTTGACAATTATATGGAAAGCCCTTTTCTGTTCCAATATGGCAAAAAAATAATCAAATTCACCAATTCAAAATAAGTAATACCTTCTTGTGCCTCTTTTTCTTCACAGTGCAGTACCACTCAGTGTCACCTACACCCTTTACCGGTGCCACCATGCCCACCTATGACGACTTCCCCATTGATGGCCCCCCGTCCGACGGCCCGACAGACAGCAGCGCCACCACGACTGATGGCGATTCACATGAGCGCATCTATGAGAGACTGAACGACAAGCTCATACCCGTCTACTGCTCCGTCCTGGCAGCTGTCGTGGTCGGCCTCGTGGCCTTCATCATCTTCAAGAGGTAGTACTGAACTATTAACACTTTTATTCATACTATAGTTGCCGGGTGTGGTCTAGCAAATAACCACCAGGGTCCCGAAAAACATTGACATTAACAGGTGTGGCTGTTGGCAACTTCCTGATGTATTTTTTTTCATTAACTCCACTAGATGTATCTACCCCTTCATGCGCTTTAAAATGTTGTAACCCAGCTGTTGGTGTGAAACTCCTGTGTGTTACACTACCAATCAGTATCGGCCGATTTACGTGAAAAAGCACGGTATCGCCATATGGCGATACTTGCTTTTTAACACCAATTTCCTTCGCCAATCAGCTCCACCCCCACTGTAGCGTCCAGCCTACAGTGACCGTTTCCCGCCCACTTTCCCTTCACAAAGTCAAAACAAGCATGGCTGCCGTGTGGGACTTAGAGTGATATAAGTGTTGCACCCTGCAAAACGTGCCACAAAAATATCTTAAAAAGCTTTAGTTTGGTGCAGCATTTGGGGGCACTTGGCAGGGTGTGATGAGTTTTCGCGGCTCGCGATGTGATCATTGGTTGGGCGGCGGCTAACTACCCAAAATGCGGGACACGTGCCTGTGTATGCGTGGCAGTCGGAGGTCTATGGCGGAGGACATCGGGTCTGCTGACTGCCTGTAATAGTAATGCGATCGATATCAGCCAATTTCACTCATGGATGATGCGCATCGGTATCGGCAGCATAAAAACCTGATCGGAGCATCCCTCCTATTAATGCTGGCTGAACAATTTGCTCTTTACCACTATTACAATGGTTCTGTTTTTGCTGTGTTGTGTAATATACTGTATGTGTAATGGTAGTAAAGCCAATTTCTGCTTTTCTGCAGTTAAATGTATAATGAGTCATCTGGTTTCCCCTGGGGTGCAGTATGTTCCTTACATGGCTTCACAGACCACCCACTGTTCACTGTTATGTCAATGTACAACATGTTCATGCAATGGATGGTCACATCATAATACATAAGAGCTGTACAAGCCAAAATATTTCATCAATTTGAATAGAAAGGCAGACTGACTTCTTGTCCCGCTGTCCTCTCATCACATAGGTGGAACAGCTGCAAGCAGAACAAGCAACAAGCCAACAACTGCACGTCCAACCAGAACCAGACGCCATCGCCTGAGGGCGAGAAGCTGCACAGCGACAGCGGCATCTCCGTGGACAGCCAAAGTCTGCAGGAACAGCTGGGCCAGACTCAGACACACACAGGTAGCTAATAGCAGGACTGCTCAGAGAACCCGCTCCCTACAGAAAAGAGACAAATATTAGCAAGAAAAAAATCCATTAAGCAAAAAAAACAAGTCAATCCAGGGAGTGATAAAAGTATAATCATTTCTGTTTTAAACAGTGCCTGCATAATGGAAGCGGTGATTAATTGAGGTATATCTAAGTGGTCATTTTGTGTTGATTTTTGGGCCATATATGAGGAATACAAGATATTGATTTACATACATATTTTGTCACAATTTATTTTATGATAATGTGAGAGGTCTCAAAGCTGTTTATTTAGTTTATTTCACTTATTTCAGAAAATGAAAGTCATGAAAAATGTATCATATTTTAAAATGATAGATTTGTTATGTTTTAAGATGAAGGAAAATTATAATAATGATAATGTTGCAGCTTATTCACATTTGTAAGTGTTTTTTGTAGTTAAAAACAATAGGTAAATGTTATTACCTTTTTTATTTCACATGCTAAAGGTATAATGTATTACATCTATTACATAAATGTTTTATGTATTTAATCTATCATTATTAATATTTTTAATGAATATTGCATTTTAATATCACTACAATGTACGTATTAGCATTATTAGCCATTTTAAAAATATTTTTTCAATAATTACATTGATGTTTTATGCATTCATTCATATTCAACATATATTCTATAATTTAATATTTTCATTTTGATTTTAGTATTCATATTTTATTCTAATGTAATTACATTATATTAGTATTATATACATTCATTTTTGTACACTCTTTCCTAAATATTAATGGCGTGGACATTTTCTTTAATCACAGTGGTGACCATGGACGAGGACCCCTGCTTGCTCCTCCCCCTGCACACCAGAGAAAAAGTAGAGCAGCTGCTGTTCAGGGGCAGCGAAGAGGGAGACTGCAACATGGAGGAGGACTGGTGCAACCTGGCAGGCTTGCTGGGCTACGAGGATGAACGTATCGCCACCTTCCGCCAGGAGGAGCACCCTGTGCGCGCGCTCTTGTCCGACTGGGCGAGCAAGGACTGCGCTAGCGTGGACGCTTTGTGCACAGCGCTTCGCAAGATCAACCGCAACGACGTCGCCCAGAGTCTGGCGCTAAGCCCGACTGCCCCAAAACCGACCGCCACATCTGTGGTGTGAATTTAGGATTAAATAAGGCAGATGGAACTTTTTATTTTTCTCCTTAGTGTGTGCACATTGAAGCAAATGACCTTTAGCAATTTCACTTCAATCCATAGTCGTTCCAATGTGGATGTGTCCGCGCACTTCTGATTTGAACTGATCTCACTGCAGCCTTTTTAGTAGCCAGAGTTGTACCAAAGATGTGTTAAAAGACTTCAGGCCATAGCTGATAAGCAACGTTATTTACTGTACATTATCGCTCTGCCTGTCTGTACCGGATGAGGCTTCCATCCCACTCAGTGTCTGGATCCTTGCAAGCGTGACAAGCAGAGGAAGGATGTTTGGATTAGAGCAAATGGACCTTTTCAATGAGGAATAAACTTTGTCCAAAGTGACCTTTGCACACTTTAGTGATGCCCCCAACACACTCGCGACCATAGACGGTGAACGACATTGAAATCATCATGAATGATGTAGACACCACACACACTCTCACATAGGTCCATGATATGTAACCGTGCATGTATGTATTATATAAAACACACACGATGTATACATCTACATTCATGTACATTTCAAGAAGATACATTTATTGCCGATATACTAGGGATGGGCATTTGGAACAATAGCAAAATTCTTAATAATATAATGAAGTTATTGTTAAATATTTATTTCAAAAATTATCTTTTTTTTTTTTACTTTTTAACAAATTTAATGCAAAAAAAGGAGAAAAAGGAACACCCATAGCTGATGATGTCATGTCACAACAAATTGACTCAACAGCGCCTCTGCTGCTTGTAACCTTGTACTGCACCCCATTTGTATTGTATTTGTATTTGTACTTTATTTATCCCACAGCAGGGAAATTCACTTGTTACAGCAGCAAGCAAGATACGCAAGTAAAGAATACATAGTGACTACAATATGGTTCAGGTGGTGCAGGTGTTGTAGAGCCTGACAGCGGTCGGTATGAAGGACCTGAATTTGGCCTGAATTTTTTATTTTTTATTTTACAGAATATCAAATGATACCAAATAGTCCCGCCTGTGAAATTTTGGTTGATGGCAGCCATGTTTTTCAACCAATCTTGCTCAGATTTTACAGACATGTGCTTGCCAGTCCCCTAAAGTCGTGCATGTGCTTGTCAGTCTGCTCAAGGCATGTACAAAGTTTCATGGCGATCCAACAGAACACCAAAGAGTTACAGTGGGTGTTTTGTGGAGGCTGTACAACTGCAATAGAGACTGATTCAACAGTGCCTCTGCTGGTTGTAACCGAGTACTGCACCCCATTTTGCCTCAATTGCTTTAAGACACGATGCCCATCACTCATGTATGCAGCATTATCCATCCATTCATCCACTTTCTATGTCGCTTATCCTCATTAGGGTGGCGGGGGTATGCTGGAGCCTATGCCAGCTGCCTTCGGGCGAGAGGCGGGGTTGCATCTATGACACCTGCTATACAATACATAATGACACATAAACCGCATGCAAAAATGAACACAGCCAATGCACATACAGTATTATCAGGATGCAAAACAAAATGCAGGTTTTTCCTCTCTTCTCTGCCTCCTTTCTCAGGGTAAATGGAGTGATTGTGTCGCTACTTTAACACAGCCTCTAATGAACACAAGAATCTCTGATGATCAGTGTGACGTACACAAATGCCATGTTTTGGTTTACATCAATATCACGTAAAAGTGAGCCTGCTTTGCTGTAAGCATGCATTCCACTCTTAAACTTATTACATATGATTTAATTACCGGTATGCTCATGATGGATGCTGCCCAGAGAGGAAACCAAGCACCTATTTTCTTTTTTGAAGGAGCTATTAAGTCTTAATTGTTACAAATAGTGTAGTGTTCTTTTGAAATGAAGGTGTTCTATTATCTTTTTATTGTTATTCTCTTCAATGTAGCACTTACATATGTTATAGGTCCGTTTTACATCACAAGTGCCTATTTCAGGTTGTATAGTGATGTTGTACAGTTTCGTTTTTGTAACAATTTGTTTATTTTTTGTAAATAGTTAAATCCAGGAGGAAGGAGCTTATGTACACTGTATGGATTTATGTTTCAGTAAATATATTGGGACCAATACACAAATGAATAGTGCAAATGCATGCATGTTGTGTGTAATAAATAATAAGCCTCTTTTGTTGTCTGTACTATAATAAATAACATAATTGTGTCCTCCATAAGGAGCCTGTGACTGGACACTTAATTTCTCTGGACAGTATTTGTTTCAAGCAAGAGGTTGTACAGTAGGGAATTGCAATGAATTTGCACTTGAGCGCGTTACGGTGATTATGCAAATGAGGGGAGCACTTGATAATGGTGACTGAACATGTACAGTTCTGACAATTACTGAATGTTCCTTGTATACTAACGCATAATACTGTACTATACCCATTGTGACTTTGAGAGGTTCTTACAATAATAAAGCTTATGAATACACTCATGTTCTCAGTGCGTTTATATAACTACAGCGCTAGTCAGAAGTTGACATATATTCATCATGGGAATTGGAAAGAATTGGATGATGAAACCCCCACAAGTACTTGTACATGTTCATCAGTCTTGCTGGACATTTGACCACACTTCTAGTAGGAAACTTAAGTTGGATTCCTGGCAAGGATCCGACTTTAAGCATAAACCAATAAAATGGTCTATGGGGTTGAGGCCCAGGCTTTGGGAAGACAATTTCAGAAGCCTAAAGTTAGCCCGCTTTATCAGTTTTGATGTGTGTTTGGGATCATTGTCCTGTTGAAACCACCTAAATTGTGTCTAAATGTCTTGTGTCTAGGTGGGATTTGAGATGAACTTGAAGAATTTGGAGTTAGTACTCCTTCTTTGTGATGTTCAGTGCTCATTTCCAACACGGCACACATATTTCACCGCAGTGCACTGGTTCCCAAACTTATCACAGTCCTGTACCCCTTCAGACATGTACCCCCTACTCCTGCACACTTAAAAAAACATAAAGCAGTGTCATAATAATAACGCATATAGTAATTAATTACACATATCTATCTATATTTAATTTATATTGTTCTAATTATTGAATTACTCAAAAAGATATATTTTATTAATGAATGTAATCAGTTTTATTTAGTTTGCTTATTTAGTAATTATTATATACAAATGTACTTACTTGTTCATATAATACACACAGAACAATGAACAGCTTCCTGTCTGTCTTTTTTCTTCTGGACTGTACTCCCTGCACATGATGAGGCGTTCAAGCACACTGCGTAACTTTCAGTGTTAGGCTTTCAGACATCAGTGTAGTCATGCGGTTTTTCATTTCTATGCATGTACCCCCCCATGGCAATTTGCGTACCCCAGGCCGTAGCTCTCTCCACAACATGAACACTTTCTCAGTATCCACAAATCGCATTCACGGCGAGTGAGGTGCTTTCACAAACAGTGGAATTGTGAAAATCATAAGCGGCGCTTTTTTTTCGTGCACACTCTCTGTGTTCTGTATTGCTGCTGGTTTTGCTGTGATAATTATGACTAATTGTTGTGAATTTTATTTCATAATGATGAATGTATTACTTATTATTATTTATATTATTGTATTGTATAAGTATTTAAATTACAAATCTATTCAACTTACGTAATAATAATGGATTCGATTACATAGCGCTTCACAATGAATGAAGTGAACCCATTATTCAGTCACACACTGGTGGTGGTAATCTATATCTGTAGCCGCAGCTGCCGTGCGGTATTCTGACAGAAATGTAGCTGCCAATTCGCGCCTACCACGACCAAACATTCATACACCACTGAAGGCAAGGTGGGTGAGGTGTCAAGGACACAACAACAGCGACTGGGTGGAGGGAACAAGGATCGAACCAACCTTTCGGTTTCTGGACGACCTGCTGTACCTCCTGAGCCACTGCCGTCCATGTCACAAAACTCCATAAAAATAAGAAGGCATTGTTTTCAGCCAAAATGTATGTTTTCCTTTTTAAAAGTACTGGTTTGGGTACCATTTAAGCACCGGCGCCGTTTCAAAATTCGGTATCAGGTGTCGGATAAAAACGAAAAGGATACCCACCCCTAATTACCAGTACTTGTCCTTTAAAAGGTCAAATACATTCTGGCACCACTTGCTATAGCATTTAGGTGACTGACTGTATGTATATACTTGACCATGGATGTTTATTCTAACCTTGTTATTTTCCATCCTGCAAAAACTTCAAATTAATCATTAAGAGCCCAAAATGAATAAGACATTCAAGTTGTGATGAACCAATGTGAACTTTTGTGTATGTCAAAACAATAGTAAAACTAAAGACAACTATACCATAGCAACCCCCAATCAACTACATATGTGGCATATTATGTTGGTGAACCAGCCAGGACACCACTTGTGTTAGCACTACCATCTCGTCTAACGTCACTGTTTAGATTGGTGTCCAGTAGAACTGGTTCCAAAATGATAAAACTATGTTTATTGAAAGACGTGTTATAACACAAAGGACAATTATTCCTTACTATTGCTTTAAAATGTCTATAGTTTGTGCATGGTGCTGCATAATCATTTTAACAGTAATGCCTCAAGTCACTATTGTCCCTCTGGCATGTAATCCTAGCCAAACAAGACTCAAGAGAGGGTAAAGTAGCAAGAAGTAGTTCACGCTTCACGCATGTGCTGGTGCTAGTAGACAACACACAGGCTGTCAAGTCAATTAAGCCCACTGAGTGACACGGGAAGCTAATGACGCATGAAACGACACACGCTGGCAACATTTGCCCTCACAGCTTCTATATTATTCCAAAGTCGCCGTGGGGTTAAGTTAGACTCAAATCCCAATCACCAGGACTGCTTTCGGAAGTCAACCTGGGTCCAAATGGGAAACACATTCACGCTCAGAACCTCCAGTGGGTCGTTAGTGAGGAATGTTGGACGTGTGAAGGGAACCATGTGTGACGTGGCAGCGGTGAAAGAGCATGTAGGCCATGTGAAGTTCAGGTGAAGAGTAGACCTTTTACTTGATTCTCACATCTGTAGAACACCCCCAACAAGGGCCGCATACTGAAAAGTCAAGGGATGCAGGGGCCCACTTTGTATATTTGTATATGCTTTTTTAAAATATTTTGTAAAAATGGTCAACCAAACATAGAGTATAATTAAAGAGTTGTTATTATTTGTAAACAGTGTCAACGTTCAAGCTTTTTCACTTCACTTCACTTCTTTGAGTTTGAACAGCGCTGGTCTAAATGAAGAATCAAGAAACGTGTTCTACTAAAAACTGTTGTACACTGGTTTGTAACTGTAAGCATTGACGCACCGACTGCTTCTTAAAGTACGAGTTATCGAATGATTTGTATTTTACATAAAAGTGGACATGTGTTGCTTCTGTTCCTCAAAGCATGCAGCTTGTCAACTTGCCAGTGTCACTACTACTACTACTACTACTAGTATTACTACTACTATTACTACTACAGCAACAGCTATGATGCAAAATGTCAGCTCAGCTAATTACGTCCAAGGCAAGCCCCTCTGGTCAGGTTAATGGTGTCGCGGTGCCGACCAACCTGTGCTCAGACTCGGCATACCACACTTGAGCCATCGCCTGGTCGAAGGGCCTGCATTTGGCCCGCAGGCCGTAGTTTGGACACCACTGAAATAGACGAGAAGAGCATGGATTAAAGAGGGAAAATTGTAAATATAATAGAATAAACAGTTAGTTAAAAAAGAAGTCTTTGGGATAGTAAAATTACATTTTCATTATTATTATTCAGATTTTTCAATCCTTTTTTTGTTTTATCTGATACTTCCGGTTTATCTTGATTTTTTTATTATTATTATCAACGTAAATTTAAATGTCCTTATGCATGTTCCCAGCAGATTTTGTTGACATTCCACACATTATTAAAAAATGGTTTAAAAAACACAGAGAATTTAAATAAATACATTAAATAAATACAATTAAATAAATGAATATTGTTTTGTCATGATCATTTTAAATGATTACATCAATTATTCATATTGTTTAAATCATACTGGTTTGTTAGTATATGATTAAATACATGTAATTAATCCACCACAATATTCTAATATTTTGTTGTTTTGTATCATCATAAAATAATGAAATAAATTCAGCATGATCTAAAAAGTCTCAAAGTTTTAGATTAGTTATTGTTTTGCAATGTCATTCAGTAATTACGTAATAATAACTGAAAAGGATTCCTATTGTTTTGTTATGTGATTAAAAGGATTAAGGATTTTTTATTTTATTTTATTTATTTTTTTTTTTTTAATTGCATCATAGACACTATCACACCTTATCACATACACGGGTGGGGCGGGCTGGATTGGGGTGCCTCGTGCACCTCGGCGTCTGCCCGCCAGGGTCGGCGGTGTGGCCGGGGGCCTGGCCGTCGCGGTGGCTCGCCCGGGGCGGCCTGGCCTGTGGGGTGCCCTTGTCTGGTTCGCCTGCCCTTCCCTGGGGTGGCCCTCTGGGGCCTGTTGATGCCGGGGCTTGCCCCGGGGGGGGCGGCTTGCGGTGCCCCCCCTGGACTGACACGTGCCACGGGCGCCTCTGCGCTCTTGGGGCGGGTTTGGCGGTCTCCGGGGGGCGGTGCTGGTGCTTCGGGTGGCCCGTGTGCTGTCGCGGCGGCCGGTGGTTGCTGCGCTGTGGCGGCTGCTGGGGCGCCGGGCCAGCTGGTGGGTTGGGGCTTGGTCATGCTTGCGGGTACTGTGGGCCTGGGTGGCGGGGTGGGGGTGGGGGGGCGGGTGCCCTGGGGCCGGGCTCGCTGGGGGGGGTCGTGCTCTGCCGGGCGCTTGGGCGTCTGTCGCCGTTGCGCTTTGTGCGCTGCCGGGCCGCTGTCTGTGTCCTCGCCTCCCCCGGTCTGTCTGTGGGCTTGTCGGGGGTGGGGCTCCGGTGCGCGGGTGGTGCGCTGTCGGCTCTGGTGGCATGTGGCTGGTCTGGCTTCTGGTGGCTTGTGGGGGCCGTCGGCTGGTCGGCTGCTGGTCTCACCTTCTCGGCTCTGGTGCTTGGCCTCCCTGCGGCTTGGGGTGTGGTGCTCCCGCTCTCTCTTCGGGGTTTGCTGGCCCGCGGGTGTCGGTTGGTGCTGTGTGGTGGTTCGCCTGGCTGCTCGCCCGTTTTCCCGCCTGCCTGCTCAGTTTTCCGCTCTCCTCCTTGCTGACTCCCCTGTCTGCCTCGCTGGCGGCGTCCTACCGCTGGGGGGGTGTGGCCGGGTGTCTTCCTGCTCCCCGGCGGTCTGCGCTCTCCGCCCCTGGGTTCTGGATCGTATGTCTGGGACCCCGGGGTCCCCGGCTCCGCTGCTCCTTGGGTTACCAACGGGGGATAGGGTGGGGCTTCCGGGTGTCGGGCAGTCGACCACTGTGTGTGTGTGTGTGTGTGTGTGTGTGTGTGTGTGTGTGTGTGCGCGCGCTTGAGTAAGTAAGAGTGTGTATGAGCGTGCGCGTAGGGGTGTGTTTGTGCGTAGGAGTGTTTATGTGCGTGTGTGTGGGTGCGTAGGAGTGTGTATGTGCGTGCGTGTGTGTACTTTTATTTATTTATTTATTTTAGTTATTTATTTTGGGGGGGGGGGGGGGGGGCATACAGGGGTTTGCTCCGTGGGGTCAGGTGCTGGGCGATACATCTCTGCCGCCCGTGCCTCCGCCGGGTGGGTGGAGGGTGTGCCTCCTGCATCCCTTGGCGGGGCGGCCCTGTGTCGGGGGTCGGGCGGGGGTTGGCCCGGGGCGGGCCGGGCTCCGCTCCCTGGGGGTTGGGGTGGCGGTGGGCGGGAATTGGCGCTTCCGGCGCGGGCGGGCTTCTTTCCGGCTGTGGAGGCGTCTCTGGGCCTGCCGGTTTGTGGCCCCCGGTACCCGTCTGCCTTTGTGGGGTGTGATCTCTCGCTGGTCTCGGGGGTTGGCAGTCCTCCGGCCCGCTGGCGCCCTGTCCTTGGCTGGGATTACCTCTCTTCGGCCCCTTACTGGTCTTCCCGGGGTGGGGGCTCTCTGGGCTGGCTCTTGGGGCACTGATCTTTGTGCTGCCTGCCCCTATGGGCCTGGTGGCCTTCTGGCGGCCGGGGCCCGGCCTTGCTATTTGGGGCGGGGCTCTCTGGGAGGTGGAAGGCGGCCCCTTTCCTTTCATGCACTCTCAGTGACAATCACACGCCCACACATTCCTGCACCTTTACATATATATGAAGTCTTCCTCACATACAGAGATACCTGTACATATGCACACTCACAGTACATACATACTTCCCCACATTACTCACTGAGTTAACCAGGGTGTTATTATGTTGTTGGTTTTATTACAGCGACGGTGATATCAGCAGTATGACTATATATATATATGTGTGTATGTGCGGTATATATGTGTATATATGTATATATATATATATATGTATGTATGTATGTGTATGTATGTATATATATGTGTATATGTATATTTTTTTTTTTTACAATGATGTGCATTACAGTAACTTTGATTCTATTCACTATCATGGATAATCATTTCATTACTACAGTTATGTGTGACTGTTTCAATGCGGTATTATCATGGTGATCACTATCATAATTCATCATTTCATGACTGCTATTGTGTGCGACTGTTTCAATGCAGTATTGTCATTGTGATCACTGTCATAGTTCATCATTTCATGACTGCTATTATGTCTGATTGTCATTGACAGCTTTGTCATTGGGGTTGTTGATATTGATTTGTCCTTATGTCCTTGTTCGTCTTTATAGTTGTCACGGACATTTATTTGCTGATGTCGTTCTGTATGTTTCTGTTGTTCTGTCACAATTGTTGTTGTTGCTGCTGTTGTCCCCCCCCCCCCTGTTTCCTTTTCTCTTCTTCTCTGTCCCCTCCTGCTCCGGTCCGGTCGCTCCAAATTTGCTTTATAACAACCATCAAGGTCGAATAAATTTTGTATGACAGGGGAAGTGTATATCACACTTCTCTGAGCACTTGACGGCATTTAGGTATACAATTCTATCTGCTTTAAAGGCTGGACAGGACAGGGGTAAAAAAAAAACAAAACAAAAAAAAAAAAAAAGGATTAAAAACAATTGAAAAAAATAATCATAATAATACAAAAATAAGGATTTTGATCATTGTCATTCAATGATCAAAATGATGATAAACAAATCAATCTATCACAATTTTAAAAGAAAAGATTTCTATTTCTTGTAACGTTTGACATATTACAATGGCATAACAAGATTTGACAGATATGTAATTTAATTGAATAATGAAATGTTTTCAATTATGATTATCCATCATAAACAATAGGAATATTCTTTGGAACTTTTGCTTGACTATAATATTTTTCTATTGATATTTTTAATTATATATTCATAATCAGTGTATATATAGGGCCACACGGTGGCTAGTGGTTAGCATGTTGGTGAAGATGGCTTCACCAAGGGCATCAACTGTCTGGAACTGATGGCCACTTTTATAAACTTCCCTTGTTTCCATCCATCCCCAAATGTTCTCTATGGGATTTAAATGAGGGGAACATGCAGGATGGTCCAAAAGAGTGATGTTATTCTCCCTGAAGAAGTCCTTGGTCAAGCGAGCATTGTGAACTGCAGCGTTGTCCTGTTGAAAAACCCAGCTGTTACCACACAGACGAGGACCCTCGGTCATGAGGGATGCCCGCTGCAACATCTGCACGTAAGCAGCTGCCGTTTGACGACCCTGCACCACCTGAAGCTTCAGTGTTCCACTGAATGAAAAAGCACCCCAGATCATGATGGACCCCTCCACTGTAGGAAACATCTCAGGTGGGATCTCCTTGTCATGCCAGTAACCTTGGAAGCCATCTGGACCGCCAAGGTTACATTTTTTTCTCATCAGAGAATAAAACTTTTTCCACCTTTCAATGTCCCATGTTTGATGCTCCCTGGCAAAGTCTAAACGGGCACTTTTGTGGCTTTGAAGGAGACGAGGTCTTTGAATTCCTTTTTTGTTTTTTTAAATCCTTTTCCCGCCGTCTGATGGTTATTGCGCTGCAGTTGGCACCAGTAAGGGCCTTAATGTGGGTGGAAGACCACTCTGTGTCTTGATGGACAGCCAATCGGATCCTCCTGCTCAATGCAGGTGTGATTTTTTTGGGTCTACTACTTGACTTTTTTGTTTCATAATGCTCAGGATCTTTCAAAAAATGTAGAATGACTGATTTACTGCTCCCAACCTCAGCAGCAAAGGCACGCTGCAAGAGGCCTTGTTTATGCAGCTCCACAATACGACCACGTTGAAAAAGAGAAAGCTTCTTAGCTTTAGCCATCAGGAGGGCATGACAGTGTGAATGCCTGACAGAAAATGAACATTTTGGATTTTATAGCCTGTGGTCCTAAACTTTTGATCAGGTGATAAACAACCTATTTCAGTTTTTTGTTTTTGGTTAAAGTAAAAGTTCCAAATGTTTTTTGTCTCACTCCCCTTATAACCTCATTAAGATCCAAATGTGCAAAATGAAAATTCTAGCAATTTTTCAACTGGTCTTAAGATTTTGATCAGGTCTGTATGTAATCATGTTCAAATGTATGTAAGTGTAATTTAAAAAAAAACACTGTATTTCATATATCCTTTCAACTTTCATCTATTCATCATACGCATGGTATCTTTCAAGTTGTGTAATGTTGATTTATGCTGACTTTCATGACTCAACATAACATTTTAACTTATTTTTGCTCTTCAAATCACCTATGGGATAAAACAGGAAAGGAAGCGTCCCTCAGGAGTGTTCGAAATGAGAAATGATGTGGAGGCTGTCGTTGAAAGATGGCCCCATAGGTTGGCCTCGGAATAACAAATTGAGATCTCTCAGGGGGAATTTAAAAAAAACAGAGAAGTTCTAGTGTGTTTGATTTGGCTTCAAGTGGCCATAAGATTAGATACAACTTCGTATTAAAATGACATCCAGGACAAGTGATGCTCATTTTATCTATCTGAGCTTAGCTTTTAAGAGCCCACTGAGTGTTATGTTGTGTTTACACCAGGCTACTCAGAGGGGACCACCTTCAGCAATGTATAGCTTTTACAAACTGTCCATCCATAAAAATGAAGTGGTGCGGTTCATCCACTCATCTTTTTCCAACTCTCCTGCTCCTCTTCCCTGCTCAGTTTGTTGGAAAAAGCAGAGAGGGGAGCTTCGACTGGAAACGCTGCCAATTAAGTGAAAAGAGATGAAATGATATATGTACTCCGAGCAAATGGAGGGAGGAGTGGATGGAGCGGAGACCTAAGAAGGAGGGAGAGAGTCCACCCTGTGGAAATTCTATTAGGGCCTTGTAAAGGAGCCATTGGAGTCATTGAGCAGCGTTTGGAATTTGTGCAGGTTAGTGGAGTGGAAGCTGACTGCATCACATTTGACTACATCATGTGACAAAGAACAATATCATTCTGTACATTTCTGAACACTATCGCTGTGGCTCAGTTCGCTCATTTGAAGCAGCGGGTGCACACAGGTGATAAAACGTAATCACAAAGTCATTTTTAATTACAGTCGCCCCTTTATCGGTGTTAATTGGTTCAGACCAGACTGCGAACATTAACGCGGAGTAGGATTTGATATTAATAAACAGAATATTTTTGTAATTAGAGCATAGAAAACCTATTTGTGACTTTCTAAATATGATTTTTACCATTATTAGAGCCCTGTAGACATGAAATGATACCCCTATAGTTACCTTTTGTTTCCACCACATTGCGCACATAAGAGACGGCCGCCACTAACATAGCAAGCTACAGAGCTAACTTGTTAGCCTCTCCAATTTACTTATTCTAAAAGTAAGAAAGTGTTTCAAACGGAGTGAGGTAGAAGGGCAAAGTAAGAAGCCAAAAACTTACCACTTCCACACGGAATACGAGGATAACTTTTTTTTTTTTTTTTACCCTATCATGTCGGACATGCCATGGCTGACTCCATGCAGTGTGAAGGTAAGGTCATTTATGTCTCATCAATGTAACGGCCATAGTCAACCACAAAACAGTGAAGATTAATTAATTTTTGAAAACGCGCCATAGAGTGACGGGACGATGTTTGAACCGCGATACAGCAGGGGACAGCTGTATTGTAAAATCGAGAAGTGAGTTGGGAAATATTTCCCAATATATAAAATATTGGGAAATATTTTATTGGGTGATCCAAACAGTGGTGATAAAGTTCCATCGAGTGGTTGAAATTAACCATTAAAAAGGAGAGAAGAGGAAGCAGGTAAATATTGCAGTTGTCTTTTCCAGTAAGTGACAGCACTACACGGTCAAAAGTCATGCACTCAGGAACTACACACTTCTACACTTGAGCTTCGTACTTTGAGTACATAAGTGCGTTCACACTGACAAGTGAGGTGCGCCGTCAGCAGGGGCGGCGTACAGGGGGAAAAGTTCCAAAATTCCAAAAAACTGAGATGCGGTGACAACAGCTGCCCGGGGGTGCCCAATGTGATTTTTTTTCATGGGAAACAAACTTCCTGGTGGCGCCCCTGGCCCTCAGCACCCTGACGTTGCACTCAACAGGTCCCAAATGGTGAGTCTGCAGTGCTAGACACTTACCATTCTCAAGGGTCACCATCTTGGCTACATAGCGGAAGGGGAGGGACTAACTCGAGTGGTTACAATTCACAATTTTAAAAAAAGAAGACCAAGAAGAGGAAGTGGATAAATATTGCAACTGTCATTTCCGGTAAGTACACATATAAAATGACAGCAATCTATTTGGGACGAAATTCGCATGCTCAGGAACTAAGTACACAGTGTACACAGCATTCATATTGAAGTGTACTGACTGACTGAACTAAGTACACAGTGTACACAGTATTCATATTGAAGCGTACTGACTGACTGAACTCAGTACACAGTGTACACAGTATTCGTATTGAAGCGTACTGACTGACTGAACTCAGTACACAGTGTACACAGCATTCGTATTGAAGCGTACTGACTGACTGAACTCAGTACACAGTGTACACAGCATTCGTATTGAAGCGTACTGACTGACTGAACTAAGTACACAGTGTACACAGCATTCGTATTGAAGCGTACTGACTGACTGAACTAAGTACACAGTGTACACAGTATTCGTATTGAAGCGTACTGACTGACTGAACTAAGTACACAGTGTACACAGTATTCGTATTGACGCGTACTGACTGACTGAAGCATTTGGTTTGAGGCACAGCCTCATCGCTCCAGCCGCAGCATCGGCAGATGTAGCTTTAGCTCAGAAAGAAACCCTGTATTTTTAACCATAATAATATCAACTAATTAATGCATTCCTTTTAAATACTTGGGCCTTTTTCAAAGCGCTTTGTAAGCACACTGCAGGAGCTAATCAGATTGTAAAACATGGGCAGGATTTCACAGAATTAACATTTAACTATTCCTTAGTAAAGTATTGTAAGCAAAATCCTCTTTTGACAATAAATTATTGTAAAAAAAAAAAAAAAAAATACCGTACCCTTGCATTTAACTATCATTTCACAGTAAAATAATGTAATCAAAATCGTCTCTAGTATCGCCACAACTATTTTGTATACGGTACTACGATGTTTGCTTGATATACCCAATAAAGTTTGATTTAAAAACACAAAGTTATGAATTAACATCACATGCTGAAGACATTATGATGTATAATGTTCCAGGATATATTTTTCCACCTGACCAGAGTAGTGCGTTATGTCTGAATAGGTGTACATTCCAATACATTCCAATACAAACAATACATCACTTGGTTGTCGCATCCTGCTGTTCATTATAGTGGCGTTTACGCTTGCACGCATTTTGCCTCCACATGGTCCCACTATTTGCTGTTGCAATACGTGTCATTTATTTATGGCACGCTTGAATAGCATGAAGACTAGTTTGCGCATAAATTACGCACTTGGTAGGCAATTCGTCATCGAAAATGGTGCGTGTTGGCACGAAATGAGCAGGCTCCTCCATGACTTATTTACACCTTGTCAAGTACTGTTTACGTCTAGTGAACGACAATAGTACACACGACGCGCATTGTTCCCGCATGGGTGTTGTGAAAGGGTGATGGGTTTGTGTTGTTCTGAATATTCACTTCCCACTGTATCTTGTTATTGTTATCTGCTGACCTTGCCTACCAGGTGCTTGTTATGTACTGAGGAAGACAGGACACTCATATAACCAAACTAGGTTGCCTGGCGCCTGTTTTGTTAAAAACAGTAACTCTGTGTGCGAATGCCTGAGTTTCGGGGCCGGCCACCCCGTTCTCACGCTCGCACGAACAGACTGGCATAAAGAGGGGAGAGCGAAAACACCTAGACGGAGTCTGCTGCGGGTTGTGATTGAACGCCCAGCCGATTGATGCAAACTCTTCCATGGGTGTTGGCTCTCCACCCTGTTGGCGTAGGTAAGAGGCTTTTTCGCTGCAATCATATATCTTGTGTGTTGATGCTTAAATAAATACGCCCTTGTTTAGGCTAAAATACCTTGATGTGTCTGTGTCATTCTGTGTGCCGACTGAACACGATCCTCTAAAAATATTCTAAAACATTTTTGCCGTTGTCGGCAGGATCCACGTTCAGCTGCATGCAGAATGGCTTTGTGCTGTATAAGAAAAGTGAAAAATACAGATGTCCTCACCATGGAGGAAGTGTTGTCAGGGTGGGTAGCCCCTGACGAGGTGAAAGGGATAGGCGCCGTCTTACGACAACGCGGGGGACGCCCTGGGCCGTGGGCTGGCGATATCCCTGTAGCAAGCGCTGAGGTGCTGTTACGAATGTTGAACAAGGTTGAACATAACGAGGAGTCACCCTTGAGGGGAACACAGGAGAGTTTGTGGATCTGTGCAGAGGCATGGAAGGAGCGTAATCTAGCGTTGGCGAAGGCCAACGCTCAGACGGTGCAACAGACCAAGCAGCTGCAGGATAAGGAAAAAGAGTTAAGGCGAATGCAGTGCATAATGGATAAGACCGTTATGTGCCTGTCGCAATTGATTCGTGCCGCCCAAAATCGTTCATCCCGTAAAGTTGATGCGAAGCAAGTTCGCTCCTTTGTGGCCGGGATGAGTGAAGATTGGGATCCCGAGGGGTGGGATGGGGACATATGGGGAGATGACCCAGACGAGAGACTGGGACCTCTCCCCGATCCGCCCCCGGTTCGAAGTATTTATCCATCATTAAAGCAATTTAAGAAAATGCAACCTGTTACACGATGACATCAGGTGCAAGGCATAGCAGATATGAGGCAGATGGTGGACGCACAGGGGCAGCCTGTGATAGGAGCAAACGGGCGGCCTGTGATGGAGCCTGTGCTTGAGATGCAGGAACAACGGTTGATTAAGGAGGACTTTACACAAGATGAGGTGACTCTGATTTTGTCGAGATATAAACAAAGACCAGGAGAGGCGTTGGACACGTGGCTGCTGCGTCTGGCTGACAATGGGGCCGATGCTATAGCTGTGGATTCGGGAGATTGTGTCAGGTTTTCTGGAATGTCGTCCGACCCGTCGGTCAATACAGAATACAGGATAGTGGGACGGCTGATAGGGGATGGAGAAAGTTTGCCACTGTGTTTATTGTATGCTATGGCCGCCCATGAAGTGTACCCCACGCCTGGGGACTGGCCGCTGTTGACTGGTACCTGGCATACCTTGCGGGATGCAGCGCAGCGGATGGCGCGGCTATGTTTGAGGGAGTCAGTGTCACGGGATTCAGACCCTTTTATTAATGACAAGGAAGTGTCTAAGCGGGTTCGGGACGCTATCAAACGTGATTCGCCACCGCAATATAGATCTGCGGTGTTAACAGTGTTGCTAGGAGCACAAGACTTGACGTGTGCTGCTGTGCGAATGAGGTTGATGGAGTTAGCAGGACTTGGGGATTGGGGTATGACGGCTTCTGAGCCAAGTAAGCTCCCCCAAACCCGAGAAGAGCGTAAGCCTTTCGTGAAGAAGAGTGGTAGCGGAGCTACCAGGACTGAGATGTGGAAGGCTTTGATTAAAGCGGGAGTACCAGCAGTGGAAATAGATGGCATCCCAACGAATGCGTTAATGGAGAAGTGTAGGCAGAAGGGCATACAAGTGAGGTGTAATATGGCTCCTAGGGTGGATCTGGGTGTGGCAGACTTGGTCGCTATGCTGAAGGAAGTGGTCAGGCCACCTCCTACGGCGCCACCCCGTTCAAGAGTGGAGGATCAGTCTGATGATGATTCCTCAGATTCGGGAGAGGAAGAAAGGTATGTTGCTGCCGTGAGCAGAAAGCAGACCAAGAAGCAGAGGAAGAAGGAGAAAAGAGATAGGCGAAGGCGTGACAGGGATGAAGAATAGGGGGATGGTCAAGCCCTGGTAGTCCAAAATGCGGTGAACTGGTCTACCAGTGATATTAGGCCTCATGTGCAAGTGCAGATATATTGGGACAAGTCTGTGCAAACTTTAACCGCGTTAGTGGACACGGGGGCGGAGGCCTCATTGATTTGTGGGAATCCAGCTAAAATGAAAGGTGCTGAGGTTCCACTGATTGGACTGGGGGGGCAGGCAATCATCGGGAAAAGTGTTTGCCTACCTTTAAAGATTGGAGCCATGCCCATCCGGAAATACAATGTTGTAGTCACTCCCATAAAGGAGTGGATAGTGGGAATGGACATTTTGACAGGAATGACTTTGCATTTAAGACACGGGAAGTTTATGTTTGGAGATCTTAGGAAAATAAAGTCTGTTTTGGTGGGAAAAGTGCACATGGCACCATTCCCCATACCTGAAGCGACGACGTTAATCTCCATGAAACAATATAGAATCCGTGGGGGTCAGGAGGAGATTACTAAAACAATAAAAGATAAGGAGAAATTGGGGTAATTTGTAGATTATGGGGGGAACAACCCGTGGTTGTACAAAAGGATGACAAAATTGCACAGTTAATAATTAAACCATGCAATATGACCTCAGTACAGGAGATTACTCCACCTGAGGTTGTTACTTTTAGAAGTACTAGAGGTTTTGGTTCAACAGATAAGGTGGGAGCTAAAGTGTGGGTGAAGCAGCGGGATGGTCCTCCACAACCTGCTGAAATTATAGCACTGGGAAATGATGCTACCGTGAGTGTCATGTATTCAGGACAGGAGAAATGGGTCAATGTACCTGTGTCAAAATGTTACTTAAGGGAAGATTAGAAAGTGTAGGATGCTATGTCCAACTGTGCTACTTTGTGCAGGTAAATGGTCAACTGGAAACGCTTTACTGGAGTGCCAAGGAGGGCTCGACATCAACAAGATGGCTGGGGACCGCGGAGCTGGTGGTGCCGGCTCTTTGGTCACACGCCTCCTTGCTCTTGGTGTCATGGTGGCCCACTCTTGGGGAACAACCCAAGAAACGACCCGGAACGAGTGCAGGACCACGTGAGCTTTCCGGCAGGTCAAGCATGTCTGATGGCCAACATCCCCAGTGACTGTAACATCTACGTCTGTTACACATGCCTGGCACAAACTCTTCACGTCCGAATGGCCCAAGCTACTCAGAGGACTGTGGTGTCATGGACAATCAAGTTTCCAAATCTCCCAACATGTCATCGACGACGTCGAGAGTGGTATGACACGCTGCTTGGAGGGACTGGAACGGTGTTGGGGGTGTCCAACACCATCGACGGGGAGGTCACGCGTACAGTGCTGTCAACCACTGGAGAGTATACATCACGGGCATTACACCAAGTTGGGGAGTGGTTACCTAACGGGATAGGTACACAATTGAGTAATGTCAATTTATGGACACATCAGTACAATTGGCAATTGACTATGTTTAACGAAACTTATCACTCCTTAATGAATCTGACCCAAATTGCCAATTGGACTGCTTGTAGTATGCAAATGTTACATGCACGCATTCAGAAGGAAAGGTTTATAACTGGAGTTTATACAGGGAATTATCATCAGTGGAGAAATACTTGGAATATAAGTCAAAAACTATGGCTCCAACTATTTCCGGAACAAACTGTTTGCAATAACACCCAATGCAAAGGTTATTGGTATCAATACAATCAAGTGAAAACTGTATGCCGATATGAAGTACTTCCGGTAATATCAATACATGGATATCATTATCTGCATGTGAGTGGAGAGTGGTTTGAAGCCGCAACAAATACGACTTATGACACTGATTTATGTGATAAAACTGATCAAGGGATGGTATGTACTTTACAGATGGGTCACGCTAATCCATGTTTGAGTGATAGTCAGGTAACATTATGTGATTGGAGTGTTGAGACACCACGAGACATGCTATGGCAGGTAGGGCCACATTACCTATGCGTAGCTACCATGAGACAACACCCACAGTTACCTTCAGCTCCATTCGTTGGCTGTCTTAATGATGTGCACCTGTGGCATTGGAATAATCAAACGTATTATCTCACCAATTACTCCCAGGAGTCCAGATTGTCAGCGGTGCAGTGGGAGGTTTTGCGCCACCCCTGGACTGTGTCTCTGGACCGGTTCAAATGCGCATTGGACCGGTCCACAGAATTGAAGGATCTGATACAAAGACATAGGTACAATGTCACGCGGTTGTGGGTGTCCACATTAATAGCCGGGGATGAAGTGAAACATGTAGCGAGGCTAGTGCAGCAGAGTTCCGCCCATCATTGGTGGGATATTTTATCTGGAATGTCTGTAACTGCCAGGAAAACCATACTGACACCCTTGTTTATTTTGGCAGGATGCTTAATTATATTAACCTTATGTAACGTATTCACTTGCTTGTATGTTAGACGAGCTAAAAGACAGCTTGAGAGAATAATTTTTAATCAGTGGTAGTATTATGCAAATTGCTGTGTGTGAAAGCGATGCCCCTTTTTGGGCTTACCAAAATTGAGGTAATTGTGGAAAGCGGGGAACCGGATATTTATGTTTGGAATTTTCATGTTGCGGGGAATATGATGTGGGGTGAATTTGTCTGTGACACACGGGCGGATTTACTTGAGAGGGTGCAACACGATCTGGTTAATTGGAATAATTGGGAGGGGAACATGATGAATAATGCTATGTTATGGACGGTGGAAGATTTTATGAATTGAGGAAAATGATGTTCAGAACATCAAGAGTGGAATGTGAAAGGGTGATGGGTTTGTGTTGTTCTGAACATTCATTTCCCAGGATACGAATGTGAGAAAGGGTTTGTGTTGTTCTGAATATTCACTTCCCACTGTATCTTGTTATTGTTATCTGCTGACCTTGCCTACCAGGTGCTTGTTATGTACTGAGGAAGACAGGACACTCATATAACCAAACTAGGTTGCCTGGCGCCTGTTTTGTTAAAAACAGTAACTCTGTGTGCGAATGCCTGAGTTTCGGGGCCGGCCACCCCGTTCTCACGCTCGCACGAACAGACTGGCATAAAGAGGGGAGAGCGAAAACACCTAGACGGAGTCTGCTGCGGGTTGTGATTGAACGCCCAGCCGATTGATGCGAACTCTTCCATGGGTGTTGGCTCTCCACCCTGTTGGCGTAGGTAAGAGGCTTTTTCGCTGCAATCATATATCTTGTGTGTTGATGCTTAAATAAATACGCCCTTGTTTAGGCTAAAATACCTTGATGTGTCTGTGTCATTCTGTGTGCCGACTGAACACGATCCTCTAAAAATATTCTAAAACAGGTGTGCATGGTCACCACCACTTCCCGCATGTGAAGCAGTCGTGGCATTATTTGGCCATGCTGGTATTTTCTCGCAGCTGCAGGTAGAGAATGTGCAAAGCAGGAAGGAGACAATAAACTAGAAAAACAAAAGAGACACGGACAGTGTGGGAGAAGGAATTTCTGACTAGAAGAAATTATTGGGAATTACTTGGGAATTCACCCCGAATTGTTCCAAGAGGTGGTGGAAAAGTTAACCCATTCATGTGAAGGAGACACACAGAAGCACACGTTGCGTTCACGTGCCACAAATTTCGAACATTTAAAAATGTTCTTTGCGCACTGGCACGCAGCCCTGCACAGGTTACACATACTTCACACCTGTTAACGACCAATTTGTTTTATCTTGGCATGTACACATGTTGCCTAGTTGAAGGACATACAGTATGTCTCCAGTCTCGTGAGGAGAAGCAGTGCTTGCTAAATTTGCTCGAGGAGGCCTACACAAACACAGGGAGGAGAGTAGAAGATATAATAGAAAGAGAAATGTGCAAATTGGAAGGAAATGCTCGTGGCTTCTTCGAGCTTTTGTTCGCAACAGCTGATTTCCTCCAGTGCACTGGCCTTACAATTGCTTTGTGTTCACTCCAATTGAAGGTTAAAACGTTCAACTTTATTTTTGGTCTCTTAGCATTCGTTGAAGCGCTGATAGAACAAAAGAATCTCGGTGGGTTTTGCCTTGTAAAAGGGCCAGTCATACTGAACTTTGCAAGTGTGGATAAAGACGAGGAGGATGGACGAACACTTATCACTTGGCAACCATGGTGAGAACGGCCAATTAACTCCAGCGAGCTGCACAAGAATGGGACCCTCTGATGTTCCGTTCATGACGATTCTCAAATATAATCGAAGGGGGCCTGTCTGTTTATAAGAATATTCTGGCCCAGAAGAAAAAAGAGCACCAACAACTACCCATAACTATGTTCTTCACTCGGAAAAAAGACACTTTCACCTTCAGCGGAAAAAGATGCTTCAGCAGAGCCGCGCCAGGACGAAGCCGAAGACGCACGGCAAGAGGAACTGTAAAATGCGCGTGAGTCACTATTAATAATTTCTTATGTGTCCGACCTTGTAGATTGATCATTAAAATAAAGTTTGTTATTTCTAAAAGCTATCATATTTTTCTAAAAATATATAATGAACGAACCCCCGCGTTAAACGAGGGAACACTGTACATGTCTCACATAAGGATTGTGGATGATGGGCAACGTTCTAAAAAAAAAAAAGGGGGAGTTTTCCTTTAAGAGGTCGCATAGATTTAGACGTTGCACTCTTACGCAATACGTGGCGGTACGCTGTTAAACCAAGAGAGAGAAGAAAGAGAAGATGCTTCCGGAAGTACACAACACAACACAACACAACACACACCGAGCACGCTCATTTCCTCCGGGCATGTCCAAACGTTTGGGAGAGGTAATGACTTTTGTTATTGTTGTTAACGTTGTAAGCATGACATGAACCAAGGATGAGTCACGTGTTAGTGAGACAGTGTGGTGGTGTTTTATGCATGCCAGCTAATAGTAACATTAGCATGTCAACACTTCGAAAAGGAAGTGATGCAGCTGACAAAGCAGCAGACCTCTCTCTCCTGGCAGTGAGCTAGCCAGTTATCCATTTGAGCTGCAGTCTACAGTGGCTTGCAACAACGTTTTAGTCAAGAGCTCAGACTACAAAAAGGGCATGTACATGTTGCTGGGGGAAATGATGAAAAACATCATGCAGAAGATGATGTTGGTTCACAAAACTCTAAATATTTTATAGTTGTTTGCTGGCGGATGAAGTATGACAAAGCGTATTATTAAGGGAGTACTTTCATGTAGTCATTTTCAAACTTTTTCTAATTTTTAGGGCGACACGAGCACTTTCCTACAGGTTTTAAGTTTCACTTTCTAGAGGGGCATGGCAACTAAATATTTTTACTTTCGAGTTCTTCCTGGATCCTCCTCCTTGATGACAGAGTCCAGCTCTGTAACCCAATATATTGCTCTTATTTTTAATTACAATTTGAAAAGTTGAAATGGTGTGATCATTGACAACTTCTCCGATAGCAACGAGGTCCAAGCAGCCAGGAAGAAAGGTTTCGCAAATAAGTGAGCATGTGGTTCATATATAGCAAGTTCTAACCTTGAAGATGACCAATTTTACAACTTTTCTGATGAGGACTTCCTTGTTCGCGCTTCTTAATCGACTAAACAGAGGTAGGGAATATGTATGAAGTGATACACATTTCACACTCGCCTTTTAGATCATGGAAGCTGTAAAGGAAGAAGTGAAGTCATATTTACCAGGCATACCTGATGCCTTGCTGTCTATGATGCTTGACGAGGCTGGAGTGGAGTGCTTGGAAGATCTTCATACGGTGGAGGAGAAGGATCTGGTCAAATACCTGAAACCACCCGAGTGTCGAAAACTGCTGAATGGCATTAAGAAAGGTACATTTCTATTTTGTATCTCACATGTCTCTTTTTGAACAAGGGCCTCATTTTCTATTTACCGAGAATATGTTTGATTGATGTAGTTTTGTGATCAGTCCATTCTGGAGCTATCGTCTCATCTCAAGTGGTTGATGCCTTTGAAAGCCAATAGCCTCCAAACAAGAAAAACACAACACTTCACACAATAACGCACGTTCTAGTGGTTCTCAACCGGTTTGGCTGCGGACCCGCCATCAACCTTCAATGACAAAAGGCGACCCAAATTGCAGAATTTTTTTTTTTACGCAAACTTCTCAAATATATTATTTATTTAATACATTTTATGGATTTATTTAAAATGTAAATATAAAAGGGACTGCCAGTATAATGATCATTTCAGGAAGTTTTTATCTGCAAATTCAAAGATTATTTGAACAGAAAGTGTGCAAGTGTGGTTGCTCTGATTCAACACTCACTAGGTAAGTTTAATAATATTAATAATTAATATCCTGGAGACCAACCCTCTGCCTTGGTCAATAGACTGAATTAGGCATGAAATGCCTCCCAGTACCGTCATACTGTACCTGGTAGTCTTCATTGTGGGCGGAATTCCCCAACTGAACACACCGTGAGCTTTCACTTTATGCCAGAATAGACCTGTGACTTTTTTTTCCCAGGGAGTCTACAAGCCACCGCCACTCGCAAAGGCTGCAGGAGATTGCTAAGGAGGCGGCGAAGGATGCTCATTGGTGGGGGTTTCATTGTGGACCGTCCGGACAGAAAAGGCAGGACGGCGCTGCATGAGGCAGCCGAAGCCGGCAGTGTGGACTGCCTGAAGGAGATTTTGTCTTTCGGCGCTGTGACTGGTACCAGAACACATGTTATGTCCCATTAGAAATAGTCCAGAAACCTATTTAACAAACACATCAAACTAGCAGAAAGACCCACACTGTGTGAACACAGGCAGGTAACCAACAATAGGTGGTACAATAGATCCTTTAAATGCCAAAAACCATGTTCCATGTCTCCAGCCAGCTCATCCTCGGAGTTCCACGCCTACGTCAACTCTACCACCTTTAAGAGGGAGTCTGCATGCTACCTGGCAGCGCAGCGTGGCTACCTGGCAGCAGTCCACATCCTCCTGAAAGCTGGCGCCAACATCAACCAGTGCACCAACGACCTTGCTTGTCCTCTCTATGCAGGTAAAACACCAGGTGTGTGTTATCAGATTGTGTGTGGAGCTCACTGTCATTGTGTGCAGCGGTCAGGAGCAACCACAAGGATGTGGTGCAGCTGCTAGTGACCAAAGGCGCCAAGGTCAAAGCAACGCACACGGCTTCCTGCTGGACCTGCCTTCATGTGGCCGTGCATAATGTGACTGACTATTACGCGCTACTGCCGGGGGTATGCTACAGTCTAAAACCTTGTCTTTTGTAGGGTTCCACTGGTGTCTTGCGCATGCTGGCGCCCGTGGCCGACCTGGAGGCACGCAATGACCGCAGAATCACAGCTCTCTTCCTGGCTGCAGAAGTTGGACAGCAGGAATGTCTGGAGATCCTCGTGAATGCTGGTAAGAATGTCTCAGTAGAGCTCAGGCCGCCACCACGGTTCAACTATCCGAAAAGTATTGGTCTTGCTTTCATGCTGCTTCCCTACAGTGGCGTAGGTGGTGCTAATGCACATCATGCAGTCAGTGTCAACTGCCACCCGGCACACGCCTCCAACCAACAAACTCTTATCAAGCCTTGTGTTGTGACTTAAAGGTGCCAACGTCAACACCAAGGCTGCCACCGGGTGCACCCCACTGCTGATTGCCTCTGAGGAGGATCACATGGAATGTGTGGACTTCCTGTTGGATCACGGGGCCGACCCGAACAAAGCCTGTATTCAAGCTTGGCCGAGGCTTCCCATTCACGCCGCCGCCCAGTTTGGCCATTGCGAGTACTGACAGACTTGACTGCGTCGTGTTTTGTGGACGTGCTGCTTTTTGCCATGGTAACATGTCGTTTATGTCCACAGTATCCTCAGGAGACTCATACCCGTCACGGACCGTGTCTGCGACCGCGGCATGGACTTGGTGAGTCCGCTCTACTTAGCTGTGCAAAGCGACAAACTGGAGGCTGTGGAGCTGCTTCTGCGTGAAGGTTTCAGCCCCTATGGACAAGATTGCACCTGCCTCCTAGGCTTCAACTCGCCATTCTCCGCAGCCTTATGTAGCAAGTAAGAGCTGCGCTTTCACCACCTCACATGCTTGTCAGCAGTTGCTGATGAATATGTTAACATTGACTTTGGTCAAGTTTTTTATTAACAGGCGTGTTGACGCTGCTGTTGGAGGCCGGAGTCCGTCTGAGCGAAAAGGAATGGACTCACGTGTTCACTCTCCACTTTGAGGAGTCGCTGAAGGAGGTGCTCACTTGCAGATGGATCCTGCCTCCGCAGATCCTGAGTGACGAATTTGGTGTGATGCGTCGCAAGGGCGTGACTGTGCTGAGGCTGCAGGAGCTGAGGGACATGTTGTGCGTGGCACTCAACAACATTCACTCTGCCGCCTACTGGCTTCCCCAGCTGCTGAAGGCGGGACTCGAACCTACATTGCTGCTGCAACCATGCATGTGTGTCTTTCTCCCTTTCACACATTGTCCTCGTTTATTTGCTTCTTCACCTCGTTCCTTCTGTCTGCCTTGCAGGCTGGAGGAGGCCCACAGCGACGTTCTCAATTATCTCCTCCACTTTGTAAACTGGTCCACATTGTCGGCCTCTTTGAAAGTCATTCTGTGTCGAAGACAGGCAGAGACGACGTGGCGACCACACCCACAGTTTGGTACCACAACCTAAGATGATATTTTGCTTATGTGAGCATTTCCAAAGTGTTGTAAAGTGAAGCTCTTCTCTTCCGTCCAGACTCCACCCCCAGTCTGTCTGACTTGTGCCGGCTGCAGGTCAGATCACTGATTGGACCGGACCTCGTCATGAGGACAGACCATGTCCAGCTGCTCCCCGTGCCCTCCTGCCTCCACGACTTCCTTGGGTTCAGGGACATTCCGGAGCCCTATTATGATGAGCTGTCATTTGTAGATCACAGACAGGGAACACACCAGCACAGACATGTTCTGTAACATTCCGTAATGTGGGAATCTTTGGCCAAATGGAGCAGCAACGGGAAAGTTGATCCCTGTCTTGAAATAAAATTGACGTTGTTTTGAACAAAGTTGGTCTACATAGGTGGCCTCATTACATTTAACCAACTTATGGTTTTTATATGAACCAGAAGGAGCTTTTGTTTAATTCAACAAAATGAAAGTGTGTGCTCTGTTGACATATTTCTATGCTGTTTGTTTGCTTCATAGCATTGGTCCAAATCATTGCCAGTCACATGAACAGCATCTCTGATTGTTGGACGACACGTTTTCAGGGGCTTAGCAAGGAGGGTTCTTGTACTATTTGTAAGGTAAGACAAATAAATTGCAAATCAATAATAGCTAACAAAAATATAAATGAATGCCAAATACATGACAATTAGCAAGCCATGTTAATAAAGGTTAAATAATAAAACAAATTAAATGCCAAAACAGCTGCAATAATGACTTCAGATCTTTGGTTGACACATCACAGCATATCATAGAAGTCCCCATGCACATATACTTGTAGCATAGGAATAACATCATCCTTAACATTCCTCATTTGCATTAACGAAAGTCACCCGGTCAAACTGAGCTTTATATGAAGCCAAATCAAGTTCTGGTTTAAGCATGTTTAAACATGTTTTTCGTGCCATTTAATAAAATTCAACCATCAACTAGCCTGTTTTCTTGGATAAAGGTTGTACCTTTCTGAGAAAAATGAAGTCTTGTGTTTCTTGTCCTGACCAAACGAAATGACAAACATGGCCGTGTTTTGTTGTTTCAAGGCCTGGTTTAACCTGAGACCAGCCAAGGACAAGCGTCCACGGTGTATTGTAAAGTGAGGAGGATGTTGATATTACACTGAAATGGTCGCTAAAAAAAGAAGTGAGGTAAGGGAGGATCGAATGGAGCGCTGCAGTGTGACACACAAGCTCCCCCAAATCTGTACGGACATCCAAGAAAGACAAAGAGCCTGCGGCACTGTTCTGTTATTATTTTCAATGTAACACAGACTACCAGAATAAAGGGTGTCAGTAAATAATGCAAGCTTTCTTCTACAGATGTCAAAATCTCTTGCAAAAAAAGCAAACGCTTTCAGACTGGAACTATTTAATACTATTTAATAAAAGGGTCTGAAAGGTTCTTAGCAGGTTAGCAGACCACTAAGGAGGAGGAGGTATTATATGACGTTAATTTTAAGGTAATGATGAAGCAAAGACGATCAAGCAGTTGTTAAAAACATGAAAAACGTGTAATTTTGTCTTTGTCTTTGATTTTGTCTTAAAAATATTCTTGCAAAAACAGGTCTTAAAGGTGAATAAAGACTGGTAGTGACTCACATTACCCTATTGCCATATGAAAGTGAAATCATTTTTTACAAGTATACTCATTAGCTGTGACAAATTCGTCCTAGGTCGACTGATGAGTTGCAGCAGTGTGCTCGTGAGACATGCTGTACCTCATGATGACCACAAGGTGGCAGTGCTCACATGTTTTGTGGCTACATTTCCTTTGGGACTACTTTTTCGTTTTGGTTGAAATAAAGAAGTGTTTTATTGCTGTTGATTGATGCCTCAAAGTATTTATTCCTCCAGCAAATACTGTCATATAAAAAGACCAACAGGCTGAGTAGTCACACAAGGACTGATGTGACGTGTACATCTACATTGGCCGAATTAATATTTCATATTGCATTTTATTCCTAACGCTCGGTTTAAAAAGTGAGCATATCTAGCGTATTCCCTCGGCTCAAAATCTATCTCGCATATAGATGGATAATATCATCAGGGAATGCTAGCGGATCAGCGCCATCTTGAATAAGCTGCTGTTGTCATTCTGCTGCTTGAATTATTCTTGCTCCCAGGTCCAGCAGGTTCTCAATAAATGGTGACGCCATCTCCAAATAAATAGTGAAACAGCGGCACTTTCATAGACGATTTTAAGATGAAAGTCTGGTTCATAACCTGGTCGGGACCAGGTTATGAGCTTAGCCTAGGTTACCATGGTGATATAGCCGCTTTCAAAGAGAGCTACCTTCGTTAAACAGGCAAGCCTGGCTTTACACTCAACACACCTCGCTCACCTACTAAACTTACGTTTGTGTTGTGTGAGTCCGTTTGTTGTTTTTCTTCCACATGACTGTAAATGACATTTCTGATGCTGTGCTTTGAATACATGCTAGCATACATGTAATACAGATATCCTCAAAGTTTTATAATCGTTAAACAAATGCTCAATGACTTATGGACAATTAGTTACTAAATCCTAATGATGTTTTGCTTAATGGCGGCCATGTTTATTAACCAAACTTGCTCGTGTCAGTCTCCAACGTCAATCCAACATATGGGGGTCAAACTTTGATGTCTAATAACAGCACCACCGCCTGGTGTTTTCCATCCATCCATCCATTTTCTATGCCACTTGTCCTCACTAGGGTCACGGGGGTATGCTGGAGCCTATCCCAGCACATTTTGGGTGAGGGGGGGCGTACACCCCGGACTGGTCCGGCTGGTGTTTTCATCTGAAAAATAATAGCACAGGCAACACAGTACAGGTTTTGACAAAGTTTTGACAATTTTGTGCGCAGTTAGCTTACCCTGTCATACATACAGTTATGAGGTAACTGTACAGATTACTTCCTGATTCATGGAGGATGACTACGGTGCTGTAGCCACTAAAAAAATAACTTGCTTTATCCGGATCCTCACCAAAATAGAACATGTACTTTGTTGGCTCATACCGTACACCTATACTGTACAAAGTTCCATAGAAATCGGTTAAGTCAGGTATTTTCTAATGTGTGTGTTGACAAACGGGGGTGGGCACAGACCTGAGGCACAATGCGCTGCAACATGTCTGTTTGTGGTGTATGCAAAGCACACAGCGAGGAGAGGGGGCGAATCACAAGTGAAGAAATACGTCAAAGTATTTCGAGAAAGGCCAAAGACACTCCCTAAACTGTTAGGGTTGTTAACACATGCACTGACTGTGTTCTCTGGACTGACTCATCATGAGGGAAGGCAGGATGTATCCCAGGGGAAGGTTGGCTAAGCGTCTGTTTAAAGGCTTTTCTCTCTGTTTAATTTGGGAAGGCTCAAATTGCCGTTCATTGATAATGCTGATGGGGCCCACTTGTACTATCAGTTCCCAGCCTAGTTAGTGTAATGTGCACGAAAAACATCCTAACATGTAATTACAGGAAAATTAGTACAGATCTGAATCACCCATAACCACATTAAGACAATATTATCATATCTCACGTATCGCTATAACCCCTTTGTATTAAGGCTGTGACGAGACACCTAACTCACGAGACGCGACTGGGACCACGAGAACGAGCCCAGACGAGATTTTAACGTGAATTTTAAGAAAAGGGCAATTGAAAAATATGACTGGACAAACAGGGGGGCCTCACGGTGGTTAGCAAGTTGGCCACACAGTCAGGAGATGGGGAAGATCTGGGTTCGACTCTCCGTTGGGCATTTCTGTGTGGAGTTTGCATGTTCTCCCCGTGTGTGTGTGGGTTTTCTCCGGGTACTCCGGTTTCCTCCCACATTCCAAAAACATGCATGTTAGGTTAATTGGAGACTCTAAATTGTCCATAGGTATGAATGTGAGTGTGAATGGTTGTTTGTCTATATGTGCCCTGCCATTGGCTGGCGACCAGTCCAGGGTGTACCCGCCTCTCGCCCGAAAACAGCTGGGATAGGCTCCAGCATACCCACGACCCTACTGAGGATAAGCGGCATAGAAAATGGATGGATGGATGGATGGACTGGACAAACGTTTTTATTTAAACGCATCAAAAAACAACATTTTAGTGTGACAAACATGCAAAAAATTGAACTAAGTATGACATTTTTTTCCTACTTTAGAAATCTGTTACAGCTACCTGTCAGCTGAAGTTGCTAGTTACATTGAGTAACTCCGCATCGGTTTTCTCCAAACCACGCCAACAAGTTTGTTTCGCTCCCGTCATCCGGAATCAATCTGCACAATAACATGAATAGTCCAATGAGTGAGAGGGGAGGGGCAGCGGTGGAAAAGATCATGATAGATTACGCATTTTGATGTTGTTTTAAGCACGTGAATTAAAAAAGAAATTAATAATCACTTTTTATGAGACATTCGGAGGCCCCTGGAAATTTCGGGTCCTCAGGCAATAGTCTGTGTTTGCCTAATGGTCAGTCCAGCCCTGGCTGTGGGGTGTGCTTTATCACAATGTTTGCTGTGTGTTGCAGAGGCAAAGCGGACCAGAAGCTGTGCTGCTCAGGTTGCCAGGTAGCACCGAATAGGATTTTATTTGTATAGAAGTTAAAAAATACTGAAACAGATGGGAGCGGGAGGACTACGGGAAAGAAGGGCAAAATATGAGAGTTTCCCGGGGAAAAAGGGAGGGTTGACAGGTATTCTACTGTACTACATTACAGTCACATTGTAGCCTATTTGCTGAAGAAAAACAAATCAAACGGATAGTTGGCAGAGCTCCAGACTTTACTTTAAGACGTGTAGTGAAGCCTCTTTTTTTTTTAATTACTGTTAAGTGTTCTTTTGCAGGCAGTGGGTCAGAGGCAGTCTTGCGCCCATGAGGAAGAAGGTTTTTCATTGGTTACGCCTCTTCTCTCAAAGTGGAGCAAACAAGTGAGGTAGATTCCTCACGTTTGGTGCTCATAAGCAGGCTCTAGGGACACATATTGCTGGTAGAACATCATTCAAAAGTCACTTTTACATAATTGGAGACCTTCAACTCCTGGATAGTGGTCTATTGTGTCAGCTGCACTTACAGGGCTCGTTATTTTTAAGTGACAGAGGACAACAACAAGAGTAACTTGATAACCCTCAGGGTAGTTCTCCTCTATGGGATGTGACTTCTCCGACAGATTTGAACCAAGAAGAAGGGAGCACAAAGTCCTTTCAAACCCATTCTTGTCTTCCTAATCGGCTCCAGATTTGTGCAGTGAGAGCGCTGTCAAGAGTGTCGTGTTCAGCTGCAGTATCAGCTGTCATGGATTGGAATCGGATCAAAGCGAGACAGTGAAAAGATTGGGATCCACTCCCTGACCCTCCCCTCGGGCCTAGGAATGGGAGTGGTCGATTAGCCTCGTATGGGTAGTGCTGCACTATTTCGGACAACAAGCATTTCTTGTATGGTGCTTTTCATAGTGTTCACATGCAGCACCTTCATCCAAGCGCATGGACATCACTCAGTTGATTGTTCACTGAATTTAACATTGTCAGATAGCGGAATTAAGTCATCCATCCACCATTCTTGTACGGTGAATCATGAACAACTACCCCCTTCCTCCTCCTCCTCCGATCTGCTGCCCAATTTATCTGCAATCCTCGGCGACGCAGATCTAATTTCAGCCTCTTAGCACCACAAACAGGAAGGAAAAGCTTGCTGATAAACAGCCGCAATGATGAGGAATGGGAGGGCGGAAAGTCAATATGGTAAGCGGGAATATGCAAAAGGAGAGTTGCTGTCTAACACAAAATTCCATTAAGGCTACTAATTCCTGTGGCAAACGAGTTGAAAGACAATGTACTGTATGTAAATGTGGAATATTGCATCATATAATTATTAACAATGTATTGTTAAGGTCTTCTGGCACTGCAACCACGGAGGACATCACCATTTTCAGCATCTTATGGCACGCCACAGGGTTTTGTCGGCCGGCCCCTTTTAATTCCATTACTGTTTGGATTTTAAAACCTTTATTTAGGTGTTCCCTTACAGGGCACTAACCCATATTTGGTACCTTCAACTTAAGCAGAAAAATACATGCCAAACGTCTCACTAGAAGCCACTTTTAGTGATTTGTCCCATCTTTAATCAGCGAACAGCGCAAAACTGTAAAGGTAATAATACGAACAAGAACAAAAATGTCAAAAAAAGAGTTAAAGAGGAACACTACCTGGACCTCCAAAAAGTGTAGAAGTCACCAGGAAGAGGTTCTCTCTGGAATAGGGACAGGAAATCACCAAAAACTGCAAAAATCCAAGGCACTCTCTAACCCAGCTAAAATGCCTTTATTATTTTTTATGGCATGTCTTAATGGACCTTATTCAGCCCCAACGTGTTTCAGCCATCAGGCCTTCATCAGGGGGACAAACAAATGTCAAAACACGCCATGTGAGTTTAAATCAGATGTTCCACCAATAGGGCTTCTTCAAGTGTGTGTGTGTGTTGCGTGCGACGTGTGTGAGTGCATCGTTGAGAAGCCTGATGGCCTGTGGGTAAAAGCTGTTCGCCAGCCTTATGGTCCTGGACTTCAAACTCCTGTAGCGTCTGCCTGACGGTAGGAGTGTGAATAATGAGTGTTGTGGATGTGTGCTGTCCTTGATGAGGTTGTGTGTTCTTCGTAGGACTCTAGATTTATAAATGTCTTGCAATGAGGGGAGGGCTGCCCCAACAATGTTCTGTGAGGTCTTGATCACCCGCTGGAGTGCCTTCCTATCACGTGTTGTACAGTTACCGTACCAAACAGTGATGGAGGCGGTAAGGACACTTTCCATAGTGCATCTGTAGAAGCAACTCAGGATTTTGGTGGACATGACAAATTTCCTCAGTCTTCTCAGGAAGTACAGTCTCTTTTGGGACTTCTTCATAATTTGTTGGGTGTTGTGAGACCAGGTGAGGTCCTCGCTGATGAGTGTGCCAAGGAACTTGAAGGTTTTCACTATGTATATAGTGGTTTCAAAATACTCACAATGAGAACACAAGTAAACAAACTAAAAACAGCCCACAAAAAAGCTTAAAGTTAAAATACATGTAAGTAAATATTTTTTTTAATAAATTTTGAAAAGCTATCTGTTTTCTATGCCGCTTATCCTCACTAGCGTCACGGGGGTATGCTGAAGCCTATCCCAGCTACCTTCGGGCGAGAGGCGGGGTATCTGTTATATATATATATATATATAAAATACAAATAATATCCAATTTAATTTGGATAAAATACATAACTAATAAACTACAAAAATGTGGAGGGAAAACATTTATTATATAGGTATGTTATTATTTAAAATGTATTTATTTATTACTTATTTAAATTTGGATCAAACAAAATAAATGAATAATTAATTTAATGTGGACTTTTGTTATGTATTTTATTTAGATCAAATAAAATAATAGATAAATAATAATAAATATAGAAGTAATTTTTGGCATTGAAAAGTAAATGTTTAAAATGTCTACAACGTTTCTATAATATTTATTTTAAAACCTAAATGAGCTGCCTCCCAATTAATGCAACCTGCATTCACAATACAGTACAATGCTGAGTTGCTACAGTGACGTCACAATTTGGGGGTAAATGCGTGGAAGAGAGTTGATCCTGTGAATTAAAAAACAAACCTTGTGATTGACTCTTGCATAAATTCAAAGGTCAGGTGTAAAAATGCGTATGCCAGGGTAGAGGTCAAACATGAGAGATGGGGGGCCCACTGGTAACCCCCTCAGCATAGCACACTTGGGACTTAATGATGAGGGAATCCTATTTGAGGCCCACTAAGCTCTCAGCAGCTTGTAAAAGTCAACAAGCTGCCACTCACCTTTGCTTTCTGGCGCATCCACCTCCTCCACTTCCTGCTGCTCCTGCTTTTAACCTTAAATGTGCTCCTCCATCTTCTCTGGGACTCTGTCAGCACTTCAATCAGCCGCTATTGTGAAAAGAAATGTTAAAATATCACCGCATGTGGATGCACTTAATTTGATGCAAAACTACATTTAGTTAATCCAGTTAGGTTACAAGACAAGAATAAAGACTGAAGAGGCGCATTTTGCCTGTTAAAGACGTGTGATGACAATAAGTAATGTATACTAAGTAGCAGTGCACTGTTAAAATGGCAATAACAAAAAAGGAAGTTCCTACGCACTCGCACTGTAACTAAAGTGCATGTGCAGACAGTGATGCGCAGTGTCGGACATACTGTACTGTTCCTCTTTGAAGGCCTCTCTTGTTCCATGACCCCAAAAGACAAAATTGCTATGTTACGTGTGTGTGTGTGTGTGTGTGTGTGTTGTATCTACTGTAGGTCTCACACATGAACCGACAATGATGAATTTCCTCCACAATGAGAAGACACAATATTCATCACTGTCAGAGGCCACAATCAGGCCCACAATGGAGGTTCAGGATAAAAAGAGAGAAACATGAGCCTTTTCATCGCCGACAGCTTGCTTCATGTTAAATGAGAACTGTCCTGTATTAACTGTTGACTGGCCTGTACACATAAAACATAAAAGATGAATAAATTATACATATATATATATTATGGCTGTCAATCAATTACAATATTTAATCGTGATTAATCACATTTTGTCCATAGTTAATTCATAATTAATCACACTTAATTTCAGATAGAAGTTTTTATCTATAATAAGTAGGGATGTAGATCTCTTTATGGTAAACGATTTGATACGCAACGGCGATAACTACATTAACTTTTATGTAAAGGGATATTCATTTTGAAAATATGGGTCATTATTTTACTTGACATTCAGAAATCCACCAGTTTTTGCATGTTTAATGCTGGCGGTACTTTGTCCCATTTTGTTTGACGGTCCTTTGTCCCACGCTGTACAGATAGACTAAGTATAGCGTATTTTTACCGTTTTTCTTTCACCTCATTGTTAGTTGGAACATATAAACATGTCAATACTATGGTAATGATAATGGTTGAATTCATCTCGACCATACACACAAGTTACACTGGAGCACGTCACACAGCACAATTCACAGTTCCGCATTTCCAAAAAGGAGTAGGAAGAAACAAAGCTTATTTAATCCTACCCCTCATCAGTTTCACGTCAGTTGCAATACATTTGTTCACCTCCTGTATTCCAAAAGTACTTTTTGCCTTTTGTACATGCTCAGTCTAATAGAGACCCAAGTAGGCCTGTCACAATAATTGATAAATCAATTAATCAAATGATTAAAAAAAAACAAACGAAGTCGGTCATTTTGCTGGCCTCAATAAACTGACATGTGCATGCGTGTTTGTTGTCCTCTCTCTTAACCGCATAGGCTGGATGACAAGAAGGTTCACTCTGCACATCGGTGAAGTTAGTTTCATGTTGGACGTTGGATATTTGGCACGGGAAGAGTGTGTGGAAATATTTCCCCAGCGGACTGCTCACAGACACCAACCAGCCCTCTCCTGAACTAAACACGTCAAGGCGGCAACCGGAAACATTGACCTAAGTTGGCGAAAAAATTCTGATACTCTTACTGGCCACCGAATACGCGTACAGCAATAGCCAGTATAAGCTTGCTGGGTTAGCTTGGTTTAGCGGCGCATGCTAATGTGGCTGTGTGTGTGTGTGTGTGTGTGTGTGTGTGTGTGTACCACTCAGGCTGTATGAGCTATGCTTCAGTGCTTGTTAATGTAAGCCAGCGATTTAGGTTGGCCACTGACTTCATGCAAGTTGTGTGTGAAATAGGGACAACAGCCACAGCTTCAAGAGGCACTTGGTAGCTATCTCACTCAGCCATAGTTAAAGCCATAGAGCCATAGCGCGGCGCACATCCTGTCTAAGTGGTAATAAAATAAGGGTGTCATAAAAATAGCTTACATTAATAAAGCTATTATAATTGCATCTGCAATTTTATTTCAAAGCTCCCAATTACACATCCCAATTACAATGTCAAATACTCTTGAGAAATTAAAGTTTATTGCTTTTAATATGATGTACTCGCATCACTATGCTATATAATTAATGAAAAAATTGTCTCAAAAAATGTCAATAATGTCGATTGACAATAATTTATAGGACAATTATTATCCAGCAAAATGTGTTATCGTGACAGACCAAGAACCAACGCAAGTGTATCTACAAGGATAATAATGCTCATTTTTCATTGATAAATAGATTTATTTTTGTGGTTGTTGTATCTATAGTTATTTTTTCCCATTTATCTAGGTTAACAAGGCAGCCAAATATCCCAATCTGCCATTAAAGGTAATTATAATATTGTTAAATTAATACATTGAGCATTATTCTCTTGTCTAGGTATAGTTTTTGATGTAGCTCTTGCCATTAATAATGTTATTAACTGGTTCAGGTGTATCTAATGTTGTAGGTGATGAGAGCCTGTCGGTGTACAGTTCAGCATATGATACGGAATGCTGCTGCCATCTACTGGTGCAACCTAGAAACTACTACAAAAGTGGTTCAAATAAACACTAACTAGGATTCTTTAAATGTATGTGCAGTGGATTTTCTCCATCTGGAGAAATGCTAGGCGATGAGCTGATGGCACGACACAAGAAGGTGATGTCATGTAGATGTGTGATAGGAGCAGGTGGAGAGATTGTCCGCGTGGAGGTGCTCCAAACCGTTCTGTGGTTTGTATCTACACGTCTTTGGGCAGCCCCCAACTACAGGACGGTGACTACAGGACCCTCATTAGGGTCGCGGTGGTATGCCGGAGCCTATCCAATCTAACGTCGGGCGAGAGGTGGGGTAAAGCTGGACTGGTCGCACATTTAGACAACCAACCTCTCCCTCTCTCTCACCCGCTACATGACACTGTGGGTTCCCTTAGCAGCTCCTTCAGCAGCAGACTGTTACACCCACGGTGTAAGAAGGAGAGGTTCCGCAGGTCCTTCATACCGACCGCTGTCAGGCTCTACAACACCTGCACCATTTTGTATTCACTATGTCACTATGCATTCTTTACTTGCGTATCTTGCTTGCTGCTGTAACAAGTGAATTTCCCCGCTGTGGGATAAATAAAGTACAAATACAAATACAAGCATTCACACTCTCATTCATGCCTATGGACAATTTAGAGTAACCTAACGTGCATATCTTTTGGGGATGTGAGCGGTATCCAGAGAAAACCCACTAGAGCACAGGGAGACTCCACACAGAGATGTCCAACGGAAAGTCGAACCCAGATCAGCCAGACTGTGTGGCCAACAAACTACTAGGCCACCGTGCGGCCCATTTAGCTCAATAAGTTAACCAAAATAAAAGAAACAGCTAATAACTTGTTAAATTGTGTACCATTTATACCACCGTATAACAGTTTTATAACTGCATATGGATAATCTGTCATTTGTAGTCGTGACATTTTGTACCGTGTAATTTTAAAGACAAACAACATGCCATAAAACAAAAGAAAATGTTAATGTTAATATTAAATCTTAAATTTAACAAATATAATAAATGTACATTTTTACTTGATTCTTCACGTGCAAAATGTGGGGAATTTTTTTTTTTTTTTTTTAGAAGTCACACACAGGCAAATTAGGTTGTTTGAGCAGGTTAGAGGCAAGACTGCCAATTTTTGTAAAAATAAGAGGCCAAAAAGACGTTTGCCTTGCATTCGATACAAAATAGTTGTGGTTTATTCTTTTGGGAACAAAAAAAATGGCAACAACTGTCACTTCTCAGAAACCAAGAATATCTACAGGAAAGAAATGACAAAGGCTCCTTCTAAGCAAAATGACCAATATTCCTCCACTGGCAAGAACAAAGAGGACCTTAAGATCAATTTAATTTGTGTGTGGATTTTTTTTTTGGAGCATTGTGCATGTTTTTTTTTCTTTCACATTCTGTCTCATTTGAACATTAAAACGTGTTCATTTAATTTGAAAGTCCTTGCAGCCATCATGCCTGCAAGAAAAACTCATGTTGGAATAATTTGGAAAAGAAATATTTGGGGAAAAGATGCCACTATAACTCACATGACTGAATATTATGTCTTTACCACAGTCGCCTTGGATTTGCTCTCAAGGCCCACAAGCACACAACATCCAGTTGTGTTGCTATTGTCTAGTTAGGACTGCTTTCTATTAAAAAGTTTAAACAGATACAATGAAGGCAGTGTTCAACACTCGTGTTTGTGTTGTGTACGCCTATAAAGCATCTTTAAAGGGTGTACATGTCCTGCCTGGTCCAAACGGGTCTGCAGTTAGTCAACCTGGGGGGTCGGGGTGGGGGTTGCTTATGTATGTAGTGCAATGTTTCCCAAATTGCTTTGGAAAGTAAGTTTGATGATTTTTCTCCATTTGACTAGCCCTTTGGTGGTCTAACTAACAAGACAGTCCTCAGTAATCGCTCACGTGTCCTTCCTTGAATGTCCAATTGTTAAAGACCTTGTGTGTCCTTTTCAGCCTCCATATTTCCTTTTTTTGTGTGTTTTCCTCCTGAAGTTGTTGCAGGATTCTTCACAAATTGGGAGGGAAAAAAGAGCACAAGGTCCCACCTCACTGTTGGAAAAGTGCAGGATTGTTTTCTTTTTATATTCTGTAAACGACAAATGTCCACTTCACAAGCCAGCCCCTCTTCCATCTCCTCCCCCTCCTCCTTGTCCAAGCTCTTCCCTCTATCTTAATACAGCAGGTTCTGGATCACAGGGCAGAAGAGGGCTGTAGGTAGTGTAGTAGGTAACAGCAAAGGGGAAATGTCCTCCATATTATGGACCCTAAGGAGGGATCAGTAGGGTACAATTGTGTGGTGATGCGTGTTTTTAAGAAGTGAGACCCATTAGGATTGTTTGAGGCGCTTGCGCGGAGGTCCGAGGAAAGGGCACTGGGCTGACGCCAATGAGCGGTATGCTTCTGCCACCAAATGAGGGTGAGATGCGACCATGGATTTCCAGCCTGCAGTCTCCATCACCTCTGCGGCGTGGCTGGAGGGCAGGAGGGAGGGAGGAGGGACACAGGAGGGATAAAGGACACCGTTCAATTAGTTTCATACAGAAGAAGAGAAATCCCTCTGGAAGATATTGTGGTAAACTATTGAAAATATATTTTTGTTGTTGACCGCTCTCCACTTAAACCTTTTAAACCACAAGCTAAGCCTATATCTTAAGTGCACTGTCAAAAAATCTGCTTCTCCAAGGTCTACTTGGATGATTTTGGTGTCAAAGTAAAGGGGGGACTGTGATGGTTAGTGTAGAAAATGTATAAGTAAATGCTACTGGGCAAGTGAAAATAAAAACCTTTTAAAAAGTTACAAATTTTAGCTGCAAAAAAATAAAACCATCATCAAAGTTATTTGAATTTGTATATACTGTATATTTTTATTTTTTTCCCCCACTACCCTTATCATTCATATTCATACTTTATTCACCACTAAATATATTTTTGAAGTCTTCTAACGCACTTAATAATAATTTTTAAAAATTACAGAATATATTTTGGAATTATAAATAAAATGTATTTGTATTTTTATCATTATTATTTTTGGATGCTACTTTGACCAGTGTTATCATTCATATTCATATTTTATTCATTTATGAATAAAAAAAAATAAGAATGACATTTAAAAAAAAAAATTCTAAGCTCATGTACTTTTTTTTTTTTTTAATCTAATCTTGCTAGGTAGAGAAAAAAAAAAGATAAACATCCTTGTTGGAGGTCATTTCTGCCTCACAGAACAGTAGATTGCAGCTCCTCAGCTTTCTGTGTAAAATTGTGTCACCATCCAAAATGGAAAAAAAAACCCCTGCGAATCAATGAGCTTGAAATGAAAAGCGGTGGTCCTCATGCAACCAAAACAAATAAGTAGATAATGTTGCTGTTGACCTTTCACGTCTATTAATACACATGATGAGCAGTGCAGGTTGAGGGAGGGAAACAATGTGCATGTTGTGCAAGCTGAGAGTCATTATCAAACGCTCAGGAGTCAAGTTGCCCCGATCTCTAGTCTCTGCAAACTACAACAAGATGATATCTGACAGGCCGCTTCTTGTGCAGACAAAATTAAATTAGTGGCTGTGACAGACACACAAAGTGAGCCCCAGCAACACTATGCGACCGAGTTCTGGTGGACAGATTGTACAAGAGTGTATGTGTACTCACTAGTTGATGAAGTCGACCGCCTGCGTTTTGAGCTGGTCGGCGCTGTGCAGGTCTGCCAGGATGAGGATCTCGGCTGCGTTCTCCACCGACAGGCTGGTGCACAGTGCATCTTCGCACATGACCTTCAGTCTCTCTAGAGCATACTGAGGAGGGGGGAGAACGTGAGGGTGAATGGAAGTCAATTTCATATTATTATGCTAAATTTGACTATTATGAAAAATGGACTTATTAATGACAGCATAGGCTTCGCTACACAGCTTAAAATAAAGCTCTGCAAACAAACATAGGAGCTGTTTTATTTTGTTTTTCTTCAACAAATAGGCTAACCTAGCATGATGTTGCTGTTAAAATGTGAGTGTAATGTTAGCACTGTACGTAGTGTTGCTAACATTTGTGTCCTCCTGTCCCACTCCTTAATGTTGCGGTGTTGTATGTGACATATGGCATCTATTAAGTGTGCAAAGTTACAGTGGATATGTAAAAGTGGATAAAGTGCACAATAACACTTCCAAACAGGTGTGGACAAACTCAGCTCATTAGCATTAAGTTTAAAGACACACAAAACAATGAGTTCCCTGTAGGACACCCTAGAAGTGCTTTTAAACTGTCTAGATTTTGGCCAACACACATCCAATACACTATTGAAATGCCCTTACTTTGTCAGCTGCAGCCAGCAGATCATCTGCCATCTTGTCCAGGTTGGGAGCCTTGTCAGTGTAAATGAAGCACATCATCTCTTTGAAGACCTCAGGCTCCACGTCGTTGATTTCCACACGATTCTGACAGGAGCAGATACAGGCAAAGATGAAGTAGCTTTATATTTTTTAAAAATCTTATTAAACAACAATAAGACATTCTGACTCACCTTTTTGCTCTCCTCCATCTCATGTTCAAACATGGCGCTGAATACAGGAGAGCGCGCTGAAAGACACAGGGCAAAAATAATAAAGAGACGTGTATGACTTTAACACTGAATAAACAAGAAGACATGTCTCATGTTGCTACCTGCCAAGATGGCTTTGTGGGCCTGGAACTCCTGGCCGGCCACACACAGGGAACAGTCGGTGAAGCGAGAGTTCTCCCATAAGCCTCCAAGCTCGTCCGCTAGTCTGCAGTCGGGAACCTTCACCATGTTCATGGTGTTCTGGCCAGATATGTTGACCGAGTCCTGCACCACACTCACCTGAAACACACACACGCGTGCACGCACACAAAAACACAGACAACTGAGAAATGACAAGGCAAGATTGGAACACATTACTACAGGACTATTACTCTAGTTAATGCATCACATTGTGTACAGTATCTCATATTTCATCACATCTTCTCAGGGGCCGATCATATAAAAATGAAACCAGTATATACACTTTATGGTAATGGTTGAATTTATTTTGAACATGCATACAAGTTACATTGGAATACATCAGATAGTACAATTCATAGTTCCACATGTCCAAAAAGGAGTAGGAAGACGCAAAGCTTATTTAATCCTACCTCCCATACTTTTCACATCAATTACAATACATTTGTACACTTCCTGTGTTTTAAATGTACCCTTTGCCAATTTTAATTACAGGTACATAGGAAAATGATAAGGCAGTATAACAACGTGGTAAAATAGGAGTCAAGGTTTGTAGTCACTGTAACTAAATGATATAACAGTCATAACAAATATACAATAATAATAACTGATGAAAGGGTTAATAGTTGACAGAAACATACAGTACAGGCCAAAAGTTTGGACACACGCACACACAATACAACCCCATGATCCCAACCCCATTAACAAGGCAAGAAGTTCCATTAGTAATCCTGACAAGGCACACCTGTGAAGTGAAAACCATTTCGGGTGACTACCTCATGAAGCTCACTGAGAGAACACCAAGGGTTATCAGCACTATCAAAAAAAAAAAAAAACAGACATAAATCGTATGTCTAAAATGTTAGACATATTTAGAGTTATTTCACACTTTTTTGTTAGCAAGAGTGATTCAGGACTCTGCTCAGTTGCTCATTCTAGTGCATTGTTTGAGTTCTTTACTCAATCCGTTCCATAATTTGATTCCACATACTGAAAGACTGAAGGTTTTTAGTGTTGTTCTCATAAATACGTGTTTTAAGTTTAATTCTTCCCTAAGATCATATTTCTCTTCCCTAGTTGAGAACAATTGTATAACATTTTTGGGCAGCAGGTTGTTCATCATTTTAGCTGTTTGAAAATTTACTAGATCAGCAAATTTTAATACTTGTGATTTTAGGAGGCCGCACGGTGGCCTAGTTGCATGTTGGCCACGCAATCAGGAGACTGGGAAGATTTGTAGAGTTTTGTATATTCTCCCGTGCGTGCGCGGGTTTTCTCCGGGTACTCCGGTTTCCTCCCACATTCCAAAAACATGCATGTTAGGTTAATTGGCGACTCTAAATTGTCCATAGGTATGAATGAAATCCTTTCCTGTACATCATTCTTGTTTGTGAGTTGTGTGCCTTTTCCTTGTTGTCTTGGTAGTATGATCTTTAGTATTTTTCCAGGTCCTTGATTAGGGTTGGGCATCATTTGAATTTCAGCGATTCCGGTTCCGATCGTTTAGATTCCGGTTCCTAACAATTCTGGATTCTGGATTCTGATTCTTTTCACAGGTAGAGGCATAAAAGTTTGCATGGTTTAAATGAGGGTGCTAACCAAAGTTCTTGGATAAAGTATGTGAATGTCTCCATGATTTTTTAAAATTATATTACATTTTTATGAATTACTTTGCTATGAATTTCTCACAGGGCTATTTTCAACCAGTATAACAAAACGTTGAACTTGAACATAAATGTTTTGTCTCTTTACATAGGAGTGATTTTTATTTTCGAAAACCTTATGAAAAACAATTACACATATCCTGTTGTTTATGTGTTGGAGAGTGTCTTATGATGCAGAATAGACAAAGTGCATCTCAACCATGTTACCGAGTTTCTACTAACCTGTGTGCACAATATCAAACAAGTACGGTGACTGGAGTAACACTTCGAGTGGTCTGGTCAATTTCCTGGCTAAAGATAGCGTTAATGTCAGGTTGTTAATCTATGAAAAAGTACACAGCCTTACATTAGCTGGATATTAGAGTTGGCCACCGTATTCGCAGTATAAAGTATAATTTGTCTGCTGCTTAAATTTTGGCATAAGAGCGACGTAATTGATTGTTTTACTTACCTGACTGGTTGGAAGAAGTTCGGCGTGCTGCGTCAAAAACAGGGGACTCTGTACATTGTGAATCCAGAGGTGTTTAATCATGTTAGTGGTGCACCCTTCTTTGCATGATATGATGGCGTTGCAAATGTTGCACTGCACCGACCACTTTTCTTGCAAAATTTCCGCCAAACTTTGGAGCGCCGTCGCACACTATCCATGGTTGAAATTGATGAACACAAACGCTTCCTGCCGCTTCTTCTACATTGGTGTTCGCCAGCTTCTTCTTTGTTGGTGTTATGCGGCCATTTTTTCCAGTCGGTGGGCTAGTCGATCATCAAAAGTAGGAATCAAATTTTTTTTTTAAATGAACAATCCTGGGAGAATTAGAATGTTAGTCCCGGTTTCCATCGATGCTTGATGCCCGACCCTCTTGTTGATGTCTTTGACAGCAAGCACTCTGGCCTCCGGTCCTCCGTTTAACTTGATGTAAATTTTGCAGTTGGCACGTCAAGTGCCTTGAATCTTTCCCTGCTTCCTCAAGTCACGTGCTTTCTTGACCATGTAAGCATTGCGGTTTGTCATATGCTCATTCATGTAGATGTTTGTTCCATTCAGCTTCTTTCCCGGTTTCAGCAGTAGTCAGTGTACAGTTACATTTACTGTCCACTGAAAATGGCTACACAACGTGAAGGTGAAGGTGATGGAGTGGCAACGTAGGTCTCCTCTAGACTTGAACGTGATAGAGCACCTGTGTGTCATCCTCAAGTGGATGGTAGAGGAGCGCTGCCAGCTGTTTAGACCCTGGTTGTGTGTTGAGTCATTGACACTGATACAGTGCTGTAAAAAAGTGTTTGCCCCCCTTCCTGATTTATTTATTTTTTTGCATGTTTGTCACACTAAAATGTTTCAGATCATCAAACAAATGTAGATATAAGTCAATGACAACACAACTGAACACAAAATTCAGGTTTTAAATGAAACCTTTTATTAAGGGAGAAAAAAAGATCCAAACCTACATTGCCCTGTGTGTGGCTGAATTACAACAATTCTGCAAAGATAAGTGGACCAAAATTCCTGTACAGCGCAGTAAGAGACTGCAAGTTATCGCAAACCCTTGATTGCAGTTGTTGCTGCGAAGGGTAGCCCAACCGGTTTAGGAGGCTTTTTCACTTTTTCACACAGGGCCAAGTAGGTTGCATTTTGTGTTCAGTTGTGTTGTCATTGACTAATATTTACATTTGTTTGATGATCTGAAACATTTAAGTGTAACAAACATGTAAAAAAGTAAATCAAGAAGGGAGCAAACACTTTTTCACACAACTACGTTATTCATCTCCAAGACAAATTCAAATTCATTGAAATTCATTTTCAGTGGACAGTAAATCTATACTGCTTTACAAGCTGTACAACTGACTACTGTAAAATAAGGGGTGTACAGTCGTCCCTCACAATATCACGGTTCGATTATCACTCCCTCGCTGTATCGTGTTGTTTCAAAAATTTATTAATAAATGCTCGCTGTTTTGTGGTTGACTATGCTGTATTTTTAGTCAAAAATATTGAACGACAAAGGTGTATGTAGTATTCTGCCCACTATATGTCAGTAACGTTCCATTGAAACATGAAATGAGATTATGGTTACACTGCATGGAGTCAGCCATGGCATGTCCAACATGATAGAGTGAAAAGAAGTTCTCCTCCCATTCTTCCCAGTGGTAAGTTTTTGGCTTCTTTGTCCTTCTTCCCCACTCCGTTTTAAACCTTTTCTTAAGCTTAGAATACAGTAAATAAATTGGTGGCTAACGAGCTAGCTTGCTAATGGTTAAAGTCATGGCTGTCTCTAGTGTCCCTGCAGTGATCCGGTAGTCTGAGCATTACAGCTGAGCAATGCATTGTAAACAAAGAATTATAGGAGTGTAAAGGTGACTACAGGGGTGTTACTTCATGTCTACGGGGATCTAATAATGGTACAGATTGTATTTAGAAAGTCATAAGCAGATTTTCTATGCTCTAACTACAAAAATGTTCCATTTATTAATACTGAATTCTTTGCGGAAATTCGCTTATCGCAGTCAGGTCTGGAACCAATTAACCACGATAAACGAGGGACGACTGTAATGTGTAATTTGTTATAAAGACTTCTTCAGTAATGTAGAGTTGCTTTCATTATCTGTTCCTGGTCACGTCGCTTTTCCTGAATTCATGCAGTACAATCAAAAGCTCAGTCTAATAGAAAATAATGCAATAAACGAGGGATGACTGTACTCATATTTGTGAGATACTGCTGTAACAATCTACAGGTAACAAGTAAATATGCCCCCTATAGGCTGTGAGTGGTATAGAGACAACTTTGATTTCCAAATCCAATTTTTTTCAGAATGGACTTACAAAATCGTTATAGCCCCTCTGTCCATTACCAGCAGTAACAAAAATTGTCTCGATGGCATCGGCATACCTCACAGAAGAGTGTGAGCTTGTCGTCAGGTAGAAGACCATTGGCCTCATCTAGGAGGAAGTCTCTTCGAATGAACTTTTTAAAGCCCCAGTCTTTACCCTGCACAAAGCGATACGCCCTCTGGCTTTCTGTACGTAGTCAGAACACACAAATGATCAGAACGATATAGTTATAGGTGAAAGATCTGACTCCATTAGACTCACCCATGGCTTTGGTCTCCTCTCCCTTGGCGTTGAGGATGGAGAACTTGAACTTGGCTCGGACCTCGGCCTTTGGACAGCTGACCAGCAGCAGGTAGAGAGACAGGTAGTCTTTGCTCTCCTCGTCCAGGCCTTTAGGATTGACGCGCAAACACCTGAAAGAGGCGGGGGATGCAGCGGTTAATCCTGCAGAACATTATCGTAGGCGTGCAATGATTCCTCGAATAATTCGAGTACCTCGGTTACAAATAAATAATCAAGGATTTTTTTCTGCCTTGAGGAATCGATTACGTCACCAACGCGCTTACGTTATCCACTCAGAGGACGAAGAAGGAAGCGGATGTTTGAAGGCACGGGAAGACTGAAGAGGCGAGAGAAAGCGACAAGGCAACGAAAGAGAAGGAAAACAAAATGTAAAAAGCAGACAAAATGTGGCTAAACAGCAAGTTGAACACCGTGACGTGTATCCGTTGAAACGCAGGACTTGCATACCACAACCGCACATCTTAAATGTTGCATCATCTCCTCCCGAACAGAGTGGAAGATCCGAGACAAGGTAAAATTAACGTAGCGCAAATCAGTGAGATTAAGGTTAATGTACTTTACTAACATAACGTTAGCCGTGTGGAGGGCTAGCATGCTCTAAATTATGACTACTGGCGCATGTGTGGCAGTTTATCACGATGGTAACATGACTTCATACAGGGTTTATTTCATCTGCAAAAACACAGTGCTGTGATTTAAGAAGAAGGAAAATGAAAACATTTTAGCTCACTAATCATCTTGCAGACAATACTGTGTAATGGACCAAGGAAATGCGTGTCTCACTCTCTTACTTGAGAGTAATGCGTTCCATGACAGAAGGTGTCTTCATTTTACTTTGAACACTACAAAACTATCTTATAAAGAATATTTGTCTTACTTCTACTCAGCCTGTCTAAGTTTAGGATTTATAAATGCACAGACATCAACATAATGTAACATGTAATTCAGTCTTACTAAAATAATTATTATTTCTCTTCTTTTCTAGTAAATAGCTACAGTCTGGAATGGATAAATAACAACAGCACCATCATGTAGTCCGTCAGACCGAAGAAAATACAGATTGTTCCTATGCACAATGTGAATTTATGAAATAAAACGGTTGATTATCTACAAAAATTAAACCTATTGGTTGTTCATTATTTGGTGAAAAGTTTTATTTTCTCTTGTGTATTGATCTTTAACCAAGCAAAAATAGTTTTTTTCCAAATACATTTTACATTACATAACATTTTCAGTAGAATACTCGATTACTAAAATATTCGATAGCTGCAGCCCTACATGATAGGACTGTGCAGCTCGGCCGTCCACTCACCACTTTAGCTTGTCATTGGCCCCTGAAGAGAAGGTGGAGCTCTTGATGACCTCGCCCATCTCCTCACGACAGAAGCTGAAGTTGTTGATGGTCCACATGTACGAGAACTTCACTACTTTGATCTGCAAAAAGACAAAAATACAAATGTAGTCATAGAAGATTTAAATACGATACACAGAGACTCATTTTTCATGTTCTCCTCTTTTGGCTAAAATAATGCAAATGAGCGAACACTTTAATCCAATAAGGAGCAAATGTGTATTGATAGGGTCTATATGCCAAGAACTTACTTACCTTACTAGTAGACCTACAATACATTAACATAGTCAAAATAATTCTTTTATCATATTAAATGTGATTACTTCAGATTATTTTACAAACACAATAAAATTATGTTTCATAAACAACAAATTCATCTGTCAGCTGGGATAGACTCCAGCACACCTGTCCACCCTAGTGAGGATTAGCGGCATAGAAGATGGATGGATGTCAAAGAAAACCTTTCATGTGTATGCATACATTGTTTGCAAAATACAGCCTCTTTACCCAAAATTCAAGAATAAAAAAATAAATAAATTGTAGGCATTTTTAAGAATTTCAAGCATCGCATTAATTGATTGTTAAGAATGAATCATTTGTGTGATTAATCGCACATTGAAGCAAGTGAGGCAAAATGGAGTGCACTACTGAGCGCCCACCAGCACAGCACAAGGGGTGTCACAAGACCTCACGAGATTAAAACGTGACAAGATTTCTTGTTCAGGAAAGTGGTGGGCAATAGGCCTGGGACGATAATAAAGTAAATAATGAAATCACACAATAAATGAAAATGAACTTGATAATTTAGCCAATACATTGCAATGTCGTTACTCCTCGTCTCCTGCCTCCAAACAAGCAGGAAGACGGTTCACACCATGCATTGGTTTCAGCACCTTAGCACCCCAGGCGCGTTTGTTCCATAGAACAATGGCAAAACAGACTGAGCCCTTTTGTCAGTCATACAGTCTCTTTGTCTTGGTGGGTGGAGGCGGGGCCGCTACCATACACACAGAGTGCAGAAGGCCGTAGCCTCGTGAGGAGCAATGCAAGGTAACACAGTACAAATGAAATTAGTAGACTGCAATGTATTGTCATATTTTTTTATTTTCCTTTTTTTTTTTTTAAAGTAATGGTAAAATCGTGTCTCTTAGACCCAATCTCGTGCATCGTCTCATCTCATGAACTGAGTGTCTTGTGACGCCCCTATGATTCACTCTCATAACTGGGCTATGGAAGGTTGAGTATTCTATTCAATACACATCAATAATAATATAGATTACTAAATTAATTCATCAAAGAAATGTCATCAAATGCCCATCCCGAGGGAGAATGTAGATGATTTCTTTTATGATTTATCTGAACATTCTCTTCTCACATTCTTTCACATCAGTATACATCACATATCACAATGCCACATGTCCAAAAGGAGTAGGAAGAAGCAGAGCTTATTGAATCTTACCCCCTTGACTAACAACTGTTTGGTCACTTTTAAGGATAGGGCCGATCCAATCCACTATCGGTACTGGATTCCGATACCAGCGTAATTCACTTATCAAAAATGATAAATATCACCTGCGGAGATTTCCGATCCATGAACTACAGCTGTGTTTTAATGTTGTCAGCAAACATAGCTAGAAGTATATCAGCAAAAATACACCCAAAAAACAAGGAGTATCCGCAACCATGGCTGTCTCCACACATGTGCTGCAGCCATCCTCCTCACTCGCGCCGTGCCACACACACGCGCACACGCACGGCAAAAATAGTCAGACCTCTGCACAACACAAAACTTCGGGGGAGTTTATTACAGCCTCATATAAAATCAACAGTAATGATAATGTAGAGAAGTTATGTGCGAGGTTAAGAGTTCTGTATTGTCCGACTGTTTGTAAAGCCACGTCAGGCTGGGCGCACGTGTGGTGACAGCTACATTCGCTGATATTTTTCCAGCTACCGTATTTTCACGACCATAAGGCGCATTTAAAAGTCTTAAATTTTGTCCAAAATGGGCAGGGCGCCTTATAATGCGGAGCGCCGTATGTGTGTACCGAGTTCCAAAATCTGTAAGTGTTGCTGTGTGACTTTTATGAGCGACTGACTGGGAGCGTCTCCTGCCGACACGCTGGTTATATAGAGGAAAGGTGGACGTGACTGAGGACACTAAAGGGACGCCCCTGTAGTTATATAAGTATATTTTATGAAATGGCGCCATCTATCCATCCGGGCAAGGACTCCCGTGGCGCAGCAACATCCAGCGGATTACAAGGAAAGCTGGCCATCTTCCGCTCCTACTGCAGTAAAAACATTGCAGACAACTACTACCCAACTAGATCACCAACATGGACGACGTGCCACTCACTTTCGACGTCCTCGTGAACCACACTGTAGAGAAGGGGACCAGCACGGTAGCGATACACACAAGACACGAGAAGTCAGCTTTTACTGTTGTGCTTGGTTGCCATGGTAATGGACAGAAACTGCTACCTGTGGTGATTTTTAAGAGGAAGACGCTGCCTAAAGAAAAGTTTCCAGCCGGACCAATCAAAGGGGCTGGAAGGACGAGGAGAAAATGGCTGAGTGACGTGTACGGAAAGAGACCGGATGTTTTTTCCCACGCGTCACCACAGCCGCTGTGAAAAACCAAGTGCAGCAAATGAACTTGGAGCTTGACATCATTCCGGGAGGCTTGACGAATGAACTCCAACCGCTGGACATCGGTGTAAACACGGTGTTTAAAGTGAAGTTACGAGCGGCGTGGGAGCGATGGATGACAGCTAGCGAACACAGCTTCACTAAGACTGGGAAGCAGCGCCGTGTGAGTTTCGCTACTATTTGTGAATGGATGTAAATACGGCGTTTAAAGTTAAGTTGCGAGCGGCGTGGGAGCGATGAATGACAGCTAGCGAACACAACTTCACTAAGACTGGGAGGCAGCGCCGTGAGAGTTTCGCCACTATTTGTGAATGGATGTAAACACGGCGTTTAAAGTTAAGTTGCGAGCGGCGTGGGAGCAATGAATGACAGCTAGTGAACACAGCTTCACTAATGGATTGTGGATGTTTGGGCTAACGTGTCTGATGCACTGTTGTTTGAGCTTTCACAAAAGCAGCATCATTTCTGAGGCGCCGCACAGCAACGAGACTGACTGACAATGATGACAGGTGTTTGATGGAGAACTTGCCCCGCTGTTCATTTGGGATACACAAGATAAAGACTTTGATGGATTTGTGGATGAGGATTGATGAAAAATAATGTGAGTACATTGTTAAATACTTCAATAAAGTACAACTGAACTCAGTTTTGCTGCCGCTGGCTTTTTAAAAACATACAATAGCATGCATGCTAGCATATTGTAGCGTCGCTGGGAGCACTTCCTGTCACCCAGCATGCTTTGCGGTAGTGTTTTGGTGCAAATGCTCTTAAAGTTACATGTTTGAGCTACATAGTTGTTAGTTATTGTTCTGCAAAAGTAGCGGTAGTGTCTTGACTGTTTTTGCGTTGCTGTGTGATGTTTTTAGTTGTGCACCATGACTGAGACTGTTGTGTTGAGTGATGACCATCCTGATTTCAAGTTGGTTTGATAAACTGAATGAGAGTTCTGCTCTTAATTTATCTAAAGAAATAAAGCATTGTCGCTTCCTCACTGACTTCTTAGCAACACAGTATGTTTTAGTATGACCTGTGCCCAATAATACGGTGCGCCTTGTGTATGTGTTAAATACAGAAATAGCACATGTAACTGAGACTGCGCCTTTTAATACGGTGCGCCTTATGGTCGTGAAAATGCTGTACATTTGCTGATATTGTTTTGCTGTAGTTGCCCATTAAAAGGGATAGTTCGGATTTTTTTTACATGAAGTTCTATGACATCCCCATCAGCATTATAGTCGAATAACAGCGACTTACCCCCCACTTGGTCTCCTAAGTCCCGTTCTGGTCAGATTTCTGTGATGAAGAACGTAGTTCCGCTTGGTTTCTGGGGACAATTAAGTAAAGAGTTTGGCTTCTAAAAATAACGTGTTCAAAAGATTAAAACATTTGCATCAGGATACGGCGGGAGACAGATAACGCCAAGCGTTTTGTGAGGTCTGATTTTTTTGAGAAGGCATTTTTGTGATGCAAATGTTTTAATCTTTTGAATACATATTGTTTTGAGAAGCCAAAGTCTTTACTTAGCAACTAAGTGAAACTATGTTCTTCATCACAGAAATCTGACCAGAACTGAACTTAGGAGACCAAGTGGAGGGTAAGTTGTTGTTAATAGACTACAATGCTTACGGGAATGTCATACAACTTCATGTCAAAAAATCTGAACTATCCCTTTAAATCAGACAGAGCTCTGGTATCAGAATTGTACAGTTATCTGCAGATATCAGGATGGGATTGAAACTGTGTGTGGACCGGTGCACCCCTAGCCACTTTACCTGCGTGTAGCACCAGCTCTCAGCCACAGGCCCGCTGGACATTTCTGCCGGGGGAGGGGGACTCGGGACTCTTGACATTGCCAGCGTGACAGAAGGTGTTGGTCTCAAGAGGAGGATGCGGAGGAATCTGTCGCTTCCACTCGTCAGCGCTCTGTCCAAAAGTCCATCTACATCAGAAACAGCGAGATGGAAGCAGTTCGCCCCCTATAGACAATTGGTAAAATTTTTGATCCCGCTTCACAAAGTCATCCTTTGTTCAAGAATCGTCTCCATTCTTAACAGCAATCACTAAGAAAGGTTTCCGAATATTTTTGAATGCACTGTTTAATGTGTCAGTACTTTTTGCACAACTTGCTGATCTCTAACAAGGAGCTGAAATGCATAATTCACAACAGGTGATTTTTCTACAAAAAATTTCACAGAAAGGCATACCTGGGACTCTTCCAGTCTCTCTGTATCTCTATTGCAACCTGCTGATGACATTCTGTGACTCTCTAAGCTCAGTGGCCACTTCCCTCTGAGAACAAAATGTGCTTAAAATAAAAACCCTACACTACATTCCACACAGTCATCATTTACAAGTGCTTTGACAACACACGCTAGAGTGTAGTATAGCTAACAGCTTCTTGGCTAATGACTGATCATCACATTTCAAAACAGCCTGGCGATGGAAGGGTCACACATGACCGACCCGTGTGAAAAACACCAGAAATAGAATCGAATTGGCACAAGTGGCATAAGTGCAAGGTTTTCCATAGTGTTTATTTGCAGTGCATGTCTGTTTGGACTGCTTGTTACATGGCTCAAGGTGATTAACACACCACAGCCTATCATAGCAATCATCACCAGCATGGGGAATGGTATCAGTGCGTGTTATGATCTTTTGGAAGTCATTGGGTTGCTCATACGTGGACTGCCACATTCATTGAGCCTCAAGCTATTCAGCTACGAGCTACTAGTATACTTAATAATAGTAGTAAATATTGGCACTATTTAATGAAAAGAGTTCCAATAGTACTTTTTCCAACAAAAAACTACACTGGGCCCACCCTGCAAACAGCTGTCCTACATTGCTACCTTTGCGCAAAAATAAACTCCACTATTAAACAAATAATGTTTAAGCAGGCTTCCGAAATATAATATTCATGTAAAATACATTTACTAAGATATATACTGACATCTGAACAAATGTCAATCTACTAGGGGACAGTAGCAGGTAGCAAACCTGCTAACACTAGATATAATTGACGAAGTCACTGTTAGAAAATCTTACATTACAATCTTTATCAGATTAAAGAATGTAATGTTAGTGTGGTGGGGGAAAAGACAACACAATATATGTTATACGAGTTATCTGTGACGGTGGATCGAGGCGATAGCTAGAACGCTAGCTAACTTCAATCACGCTAGCTGCTCGCTAGTTAGCCACATACTGTGGCTGCTACTAGCAGAGATAACCAAATTAATAGCAAATCGCAACATTAGCTGCGCTTAAGAACACAGCGCAACAAGCTCCGTGGCGTTGTTTTCTCACTCTCGTTTACTCCATTTGTTGCTTTTAGTGTGATTTATCAACGGCCTTACCTCTTATTTGAGGTCGCTAGCTTTCCAGGATCTTCTGTTGTTGTTAGCTTATAAGTGGCAGTCCTGAACAGTGTGACGTCACCGAGAACGCCTCCCGCTGCACTGACGAGTAACATGCTTTTCTCCACACCGTCATTGTTTTGGTATGGTATGGTTCATTTGTTTTAAATATGCTTAATAAGTTACATTAAGGACCATCATATGATTACATTTACACCATTCAACATGTCCGAAAAGAAGTATGAAGAAGCAGAGTTTATCCTATCCCTTCTCCATATCTACTAATATTATTAATAATACAGTCACAGCATAGGTTGACACTTTTCGTCATTAACAGTTTGTTCACTTCCATGTGTGTAAATTAGTGGGCAGATCGATCCAAATGTCGGTAATATCGATGTCAAGCCAACCAGTTACTGTAATTGTATAACACGTTTTAAAAACAGCAACCACTGACCAAAATACTTAACAGGAGTACAAGGAGTAAAACATAAGAAACACAAAAAAATAACTAAAATATACAGCGATGAAAAATAAAACAGATAAAAGAGTAAAACACCACATAAGAACAAATGTCAAAACAATAAAAATCAAGCACTAAACAATAAAATCAAAATAATATCAAAATAGTTTAAAAACCACACGGAAAAAGAGAAATTGTAATATTTGTAGGGTAGTATCACATCGATACCAGCGCGACGAGCTTGATATTTTTCAGTTCTCTTCTATATTTATTTTCACACATATCTCTTTTTGTTGTGTCATTTAAATATATTACATATGTATAAATTGTTATATTGTTTACTTGGGGTGTCACAAGATCACGTGAGATTAAAATGCGACGTGATTTCTCGTTGAGAAATGTGGGCACTAGGCCTGGGATGATAATAAATGATTTCATTCATCACACAATAAATTGAAATGAACTTGAAATGAAAATGAAATAACTGAGCCGGCCTGAATACACCGCCATGCGCATGCCTGTCTGGTTTCCTCATCTCCCGCCTCCAAACAGCGAGGAAGAGGATTCACTCTGTGCATTGGTTTGAGTACCTTAGTGTGTTTGTGCCATAGAACAACGGCATGAACGGAGTGAGCCCTTTTGTCAGTTGCATAGTCTCTTCATCTCAGTGGGTGGCGGCGGGGCCTGTAGCATACACACTCAAAAGAGCAAAAGAGTGTAATGTAGGAGAAATTATATTAGTAGTAGGGATGTCCTGATCTCCGTTTTTTGGCTTGCGATCCGAGCCGATTTTTTTTTTTATAGCCTTGCCGATCCGATCAGGTACCGATCTTTTTTTTTTTTTTAAATAATAAGCTTTTGTTACAAAAACATGAATTTGTGGAATTGAATATGCTTATGAAAATAGCTCATTAAACATAATGCAACCAAAGTATTGCTGAATTTACTTTGTTACACAGCATGACCAACAATATTGTTTGGCTTTTGTAACAAACCTCTGTGAGTCAGGTCCCTAATAAAGGTCCAATAAAAGATCCAATAAAAGTCCATCCAATAAAAGATAAAATTGGAAAAAATGGGCGTGCAAAATACTTTTAAGGGTAGGACTAATCATCCGACATGGTTATAGGTCAATTTATGTTGTGATTTAGAATACATTACTTTTTTTTTAAACAAACTCTCTTGGAGCCCTATGAAAGCCAGATTTCCCCCCCCCAATCCATTTTTTTTCAGTTTTTTACCTTTTCCACTTATTTTAGCAGCATAGAGTGTGTGCTATTTGGGTTACTGAATAAAATGCACAAATCCTTACATTTATTGATGCAACATCATTGGCCCATTTTGTCCAATCATTGAGAAATGGATGTAGCTTAGCTAACTTTTCTAATGGGATGTCAGCCTCAGCACATATTGCTACAAAATCTTCAACAAAGTGTAGTTTCCAAGGTTTTTAGCTGCCATTTCGACATGTTTAGTAGTGTTTGTAAGGTCCCTATATCATAAGCAACCAGCGTATGGGGGGCACTTCCCGTGCGAGCTCCCTACACCATGACGCAGCAGTCTGGGCGCAGTGAGAGGGAACTATCGCTGTAGCTACATAGCCGAATATCCGTCGTCCAACATGAAACTAGCTTCACCACGGTACACCACGGACATGTCTGCATGGTCGTGTTGTGTTTTCTTCTTCACCCTTTTCCCTAAAACTAATTACCTGCTACTACTGCCACATTTCTCAGCCGACTCAAGGCGATTCGGATCACTGTCTGGATCCAGGAATTTTTCAAAGCCGAGGTTTGGTTTGGTTTCATTTTATTTGAACATGCATGCAATTTACAATGGAATACATCACATGATTCATTTCACAGTTCCACATGTCCAAAAGGAGTAGGAAGAAGCAAAGCTTCTTTAATCCTACCCCCCATCCGTTCCACATCTTGTGCAGTACATATTATTCACTTCCTGTATTCCATATGTACATATAATGTAACAATATGATGATGTAATTAGTAAGATTTTTTCACAATTAATATAGTAATCAGTATAACAATAAATAAATAATAATAATTAGAAATAAGCATAACAGAACAATAAGTATAATAATCAGTATAATACTAAATAAATAAAATGAATACAAGCATAATAAAGCAAGTTCAAGACTCTCCGGGCACTCTGGTTTCCTCCCACATTCCAAAAACATGCATGTTAGGTTAATTGGAGACTCTAAATTGTCCATAGGTATGAATGTGAGTGTGAATGCTTGTTTGTCTACATATGCCCTGTGATTGGCTGGCGACCGGCCCAGGGTGTACCCCGCCTCTCGCCCCAAGTCAGCTGGGATAGGCTCCAGCATACCCGTGACCCTAGTGAGGATAAGCAGCATGGAAAGTGGATGAATGGATGGAACATTGCGCAACTTGGGGGGGGCAATCACTTTTTGACATAGGGCCATGTAGGTTTGGATTTTTTTTACTCTCTTAATAATAAAAAGTTGAATTTAAAAACTGCATTTTGTGTTAAGTTGTGTTGTCATTGACTAATATTTAAGTTTTGATGATCTGAAACATTTAAGTGTGACAAACATGCAAAAAAAAAAAGAAATCAGGAAGGGGGAAAACACTTATTCACACCACTTTATATGATGCCACCGATGAGGCTTTCCAAAAGCTAAGGACAGAAACAGGGTGGACAGAGAAGACAGTTGTGATTTATTGTCTGAGTATCTATCAACAATACAGTGAAAATGAGAGGAAATGTGAATATTTACTTAACAAGTCGATTTCGGTGTGCGCCCCTACATTTTCTGCTTGTGCTCCTAAAATTTTAAGTTAGGGGCCAATGTGCTCCTAGAAAAAAAGTTAGCCTGGAGACCTGTGTCGGCAGAATGTTAAGGAATTTCCCTAATTTTCAAGGTACGATCTTTGCTTACCCGCGGGTGATAGGAGTCCTCGGTGGTTCGGTAGTGCGAATATGTTGAGGAAGAACAGCAGACAAGCCCGTCCTCCGTAGGATTCATCACGTCACCTTTTAGCTGCTTAGCTTGCTGTAAGCTAACAACAAACAGCAACCTTTAAAGTTTTTTGAATGTTGTATTTAGTTGGTGGTCTAAAGCGATTGGCGAATAAAGCATAATAAAGCATTTATTTAGTTAGATTTAGGGATAGTTTGAAGCAATTTATCATACTTCTGCTGGTGTCCCGCGTTGCTTTTAAACCTCGCGGGAAATGGGCATTTCCGCTTTCTTTTTTCGGAATGGGTTTGAATATCACTGCTGAAACTGATTAAAACAATAAAGTGACCTGTCGAGGAAGTATTTTACCCTCCCAAACAGTCTCCAGTGATCATTTAAGTCTCTTGAAAATAGACACCGCAAACATGTACAGTACTAATTGTACATTTTGAAATGGCCACATCGCCCTCATGTGGTTAAAATAAGTATTACAGTAACAGTGAAAGCACTGTTGTGTTGGCGCAATTAGGTTGGAGTATTTTTTTTTTTTAGACAAAATGTTAATAAATGTCCGTCTTGTTTGGGTGTCACATTTGACACAGTCAATTAGTTTATGATCTAATAATAGTAGTCAAAATATTACATTTCCTAAATATTAACTGACAACTCACTGTGAAGGCATGCATTCTACTGTATAAACAAGAAAACAAAAGGCTGATTTCCATGGCTTTTAATAATTTAAAACACATTCAAGTTAACAATAACAGCATCAATTTGTCAGCTAAACAGGTGGTTGCCTGTTTTACTTATATAGTCACTTTCACACTTTATAGATGAACCGACTGGATGACAGCAGCACCCAATGAGACCCACACTTCAGTCAAGTGTTGTGCAAAAGGCTCGTCTTTGCAGGGATGACAATTACAGGGTGGGGTTTAGAAATCAGGCCCGTCCTTCTTCAGCTTGGAGTAGTCCATGTTTATTGTGAAAAACTGCAAGCAAACACACACACAAGTACAGTAGGTGGCATTAACTTTGAGGAAAGATAAGAGAGAAGATAGAGCTTATCCTCCACAGGCCTGTGTGGTTTAAATTAAAGTGTTCTGTGGCAAAATATGTAGAAATGTTCATACTTTGTACTGCTGATTGGGCTCTATCTTGTTCCAAGGTTCAGGGTTGTTCTTCCGGTCCCAACTAGAGACAAAATCTAATTTATCACAAAAAAGGACACACATATTAAATCAAAGAACTTACCAGACGTCCGGATTCTTCAGGGCCAGTCGGCCAAGGTACATCAAGCTCATTGTCGCCCCGCCACCAATGAAGATGAATAGGGGGATCAGCTTTTTGGAAAGAAAATAGTAAAATAATATAAATGTACAGTGTTATTTCAATGCTACTTCCTCCACAAACTACTAAAACAATATTCCATACTTTATACTGCATATTTTCAGTTATAGCCATGGTCATATAGTCATTACAACCTCCACAATGGATACAAAGACAACAAACAAAGGCTTAACATTACAGATTGTGGGGTTTTACTATACCGTGTATGTTTTATCAGGTGTACCTAACAATACATGAGGTTACATACAAAATAGATCAGATTTATAATTCATAAATGGGATACTAGATGTGTAATGTATTTCTTCCAATGGTCACTTGAGGTACTTTTCTGTAAACATGGCTGCCCTTGTGCAAGCACAGGCCTATAGTGGCGATTACCTTGATGATAAACAGTACATATACAGGTATACGTGCAGCTGTATGCTACAAAAATGGCCGTGCAGCTATGGCTGTGAAATGTGCTTATTTTCCCTCAACAAGCGAAAAACGTCATCATAATAAGGATGCAAGGATAAATCCACACATCTGTATAGTCACCTGTCGTGGAATGTGGTATTGCTACTGCAGGCCTATATGACATATTGTCATATTTAATTGAAATATTCAAGCATCATCATTCAAATGTGAGTAAAATAGATGTGCGATTAAAAAATGAACGTTGTTAGAGGTGAATAAAGCACCAGTATAATTGATAAAAGCATTGTATGGATAGGAGCGCTCGTCCTCTAGCCGCTCCGGTTGGACACATTTCAATGTCACCGGGTCATTTTAGAAATCATATCCTAAGAATGAAAAAACACCGACGTTCAAACTTACAGCTGGGTGGTTCTTAAGCTGTTTGGCGACGGTCCCCAGCATAGACATGGTGTTCCCGCTGACTGGCTACGAAGATTTAAAAAAACAATGTGCCGGTGGTGGATTTCGCTCTTCTTCGTGAGCTGGTGTCAGAGCGCTTCTGCAGTTTCACACAGGCCGGACCCTGAAATATACACACCACCGCCTTCCTGTGTGGTTAGCCAATCAGCACACAGCGCGACCACAACAGCTGCTGACAGCTTTTAAAATCAAAAGTACTTTATTTATATTTGGTTTGTAAGCTTAGTTTGCCCTGTTGTGTGATGAAAAACGATGTAAGTGTGCCGTTACGACGCGTTCGTGCGTGTGACGTCACGTCTCTGTTGACCATATGTGGACGCCAACATGAATGGGCTTGGCTTTTCTTTCCCGGAAAAGCGTACATTTGGGGGATTAGTCATCAAATGTCAAAACTGTGACAGAGCTAATTGTTTGGGAAGTCATATTTGACGAAGAAAATAAACACTGATGTGAATGATAAGGACAAAAAGCTAAATGCTAACGTTCTACTGTCATCTCCTGTTTCCATCAAAGACCTTCATAGGCAGCCAATCAAATCTAACGTAATCACTACACTGATTCCAACCACTTGGGGGCCTATTGTATCGCCTGAGACCTAGTAAATACATTTTGGGGGCCTTGGATGAAAACAATATGGCACAATTCTTTTTTTTTTTTTGCGAGAAAATGTGGTGAGCGGAATAACACCTTTAATATATATATTTTTTTCCTGCATTTGATGCATGCCTTTGTGCCTTACAGAAATGCATTTCTGGGTCTGAAGAAAGATATTACAAGTTTTTTGGGCTTTTTTTGTCCTAAAAGCTGGGGTGATGTCATATTGAACCAGTAGATACAAAACATACTATAATAGCACTAACAATACAAACAAAAAGGTAAATGCAGGACGGAAAAAGGTATTGTGCTATATCATCACAACTGGAGCATCCATAAGGAGGATTCTATCCCAAAAGTAGCTGAGTGGAAATTTCAGTTGACTACTTATTGAAGTGTTATGCAATTGCTGCATTCATCACAATGAACACTTCACCACAGAAGGAGAGTACTGACATGTTTCACCATTTAATCATTCCTTCCTTATGTAAGTGGAATTGTATGATTTTAAAGTACAAAATGAATGAATGATGGCTACAGTCTGGTGCTCTGGAGAGTTTGCTGGGGTTATGAGATGGAATGCAAGCATACGCCACTGGGACTGTCATGGTTAATATTGTTATTAGTGGTAGTTATAGTAATGGTGTAGATGGTAATAAGACAGTAACATTGTTGTAATTTATTTTTGTGTAGTTTTGTGGGGTTTTTTGCATGTTACTGTTGATTTAATGCTATGAAAGGAAAAAATATCAGTCATTATTATGGTTATTATTGTTGTGATATCATTAATGTTTGTTTTTTAGTGGTGTATGCGTCTTCTCTTTTCGATTATTTTGTGTGGATTTTTATCTCTTCGGGTGTTGTGAAGCTGGAGTGGTGTGGCGCTGGGGTTGTTTCTTTTTTCTTTCCTTTGTTAAATAAATCTGATGTAAAAAAAAAAAAGTTTCACCATTTAATAAGTGAAAGGGCGCACACATAGTCAATGGTGTATTTATGTGGACAGAACAGTACCTGAGATCACAGAACACCCCACCCCCCCCAGCATCCACACATATATACAAAGCACTGAAATAGAGGAACATTTCAAATGATATGCAGAATACTAAAGCTAGAAAAAGTGTGACTACATAAATGTTACATCCATGTGCACATACACAAACTAATCTATGGAAGGAAGAAGCGTATAAAACCCTTTCCTGGAAGTGCATAAAAATCTATACCCGATACAAAGATTTCATGTAACGCCTGTCTTGATTATGTGGACATAAAACTAAAAAGTAACAGGTTTCTTTTTTCCTTTTTTTTTTTAGCTTATTTTGCAGGTTACTTGAAACTACACACAACTACGTTTTTTTACATTTACAAAAGTACAAAATGTGAATGTAAAAATAAAAATAAAAAAAAAATCCATCTGTGCAAACGTGTCTACCAGAAATAAAACTATACCAGCGGCAAAGAGAATGTAACAAATCTGCACCATCTAAACTGGTTAGGTCCGGGGTGTCCCAACTTTCCCCAGCGAGGGCCGCAAACTGAATAATCAAAAGGATTTGGGGGGCCATTTTGATGTGTTAAAATTTTGTTAACAGGCTAAAACCAACCCATGTAGCTAAAAAGTGATACTGTATATGTTGAAAGAAAGTGATATACTTGTTTTGTAGGTGACAAAGCATATTCCAATTAGTGGTGTTAATATTAACATTTCTACTTTTCCATGTCACATTTGCCTTTTTGCTTGGTTTTCTTGTTATTTTTAGAAAATACCACGGGCCAATAAAAAGCAAGTTGCGGGCCGCAAATAGGACACCCCTGGGTTAGGTAGTCAACTAGAACTATAAACACCATTTAGACAAACTTGTTTCCTCCATCAACATGAGCACGTTCACTTTTTTCACCCTCTAACGCACAAACTGTTTCAAGCAGGAAAGCTGTTCGGTATGGATGCTACCCACAGTTTCCCTTCAGTCTGACGTAGTCAAATAGTAAATGAAAAGAACCAAATTCATTTGTCAAGCTTTGTACACCAGCTGTGCGAGGTCAAAACAAACAGGAAGGTGAAACACATTTAAATAACCTTTGACTAAAATAAAAAAAAATAAAAAAAAAAAAAGTTGTCTGCATCCCATTTGCCACACTTTGTCTTAAGTAAATCTTTGGCTCACACAACATAAAAACACAACTTTGGATTGTTTACTTTCATTATGATTTTTTTTCATAAACATTTTAGATGGAAGCAGCTGTCCTAAATTAAAGCAACACTAACAAACCCCACAGAGTTAAGTATTAGAAGGAATCATTGTGTGGACATCCTTCACCAGAAGTGGCGGTGGTAAGAGGATCGACCGTGTTGCAGGCATGTGATCCCCCGTGGCTGGACACGGCCAGGCTACAGAACAGCAGGTCCATGGAGGGGAGGAGGGGGTTAAGGAGGCTGACGGGGCAGAAGGCGGAGCCCCCATGGGGGGTAAAGTTTACCTTGTTGGGGTCTGGGCAGGAGGAGACAACCACCACTGGCTTGGGCAGGTTGGAGGTACTAAAAAGAAGAACAAAAGGACTGCATAAAAATGGGTAAAAAAAACAAAAAACAAGACACAACACATTTTTTTTAAAGTTTAATTTCACATAGTTTGAGACAATGACAGCATTGTAATTAGTAGTGCCGCCAACTTGCAAAATCTTTTTGTTTGCAAGATTTGCACTGCATTGAGTAGACTGTCAAATTTGAGAGAAATTAACTGGGGAGAAAAAAAAAAATTACCAAATTTTTATTTTAGTTATTTTTCAAATATTTAAAACAGGCCAAATTTTGAGATACCTTTTTAAAAATACTGTATACATTACAGTCGTCCCTCGCTACATCACGGTTGAAACATCACTCCCTCGCTCTATCCAAGTTGTTCAAAAATTAATTCAGTGATCACTGTTTCGTGGTTGTCTATTAGCCCAAAAATATTGAAAGACAAGTTATGTAGTAATCTGGTCACTAGGCGTCAGTAATGTTAAACTAACTTTACATTACAGTACCTTAGCGTGCAGTGCAATATGACATAGTGGGGGGGAAAAAAAAAACAACGTATTCTTCCATTCCGCGTGGAAGTGGTATCTTGTCCTTCTTCCCCACTCAGCTTCAAAAACTTTAAGTCTAGAATAAAGAAATTCAAGGCCAACTAGTTAGCCCGGTAGATTGCTATTGTTAAAGCGGCGGCCGTCTCGTGTCACTTCAGAGATCCCGTAGCCTGCGCATAAGCGGTGCACAATGTGGTGTAAACAAAGCTGGCAGTATTGTCGGAGTGTACTGTATGTCTATGTATGATAGAGTAATGTTACAATGGCTGTCCTATGTATCGATCAAGTGGCCAACATCATAGTGAGGATGGATGATAGGCCGATGTCCAATGTTCCCTCTAAGCTGCTCGCCTACACAATCGCACACTGCTCCAGCGTTCAGCGCACAGCAAATTTATGCTGTGCACGAAATAAGATCCAACATGAACTGTAAATAAAACAATTTATTCTGCACCATTTTGCAATGCAACTCCACGAGTGACAGGCGACAAGCGGTAGCAACATATAACACAATGAAGAACACTGTCCAGCCAATGATAAAAAAATGTTTTCTTACGCAGCCATCAATGCATTAACAGCATGTTCCGTAGTATATGCCGCTGTTTTCCAGGTTAGCGTATAGCTAATGGTGCTGCGACGTTAAGAAAGCTGCAGGCTGCTTGCTAACCCATGTGTTATGGCGAGACAACCGGGCAGTGAGACATTTGCACACAAAGCCAAAGCGATTCTTTTAAGGTGGACTGGAAGAGGCGAATCTGGGTGACTTTTTTTTTTTTTTGAATGAGAAAGGGCTGCTCTGAAAAACGTGCTGCAAAGCTAAAATAGCAAGTGTGGGCTGAATGTCATGTGCGTCATTACGCAATTGCTTCCTCCTTTAGCAAATTTTTAAGACAGCGCTTCTGCGACGTCATGTGCTGTTGTAGTTATCGTACTTATTTTTTAAGTGTATTTTTGATATGTACAAATGTGCCTGGGCAATAAACTGAAAATTTACAGAATTTACCACAATAACTGACATGATTTTGCCCATGTCAGTAAATTCGGTGTTAATAATTAAATAAGTCTTTTTCGTCTCTTTTGACTGTGTGTGCTGGTATGCTATGTTCATTCCCCTTTAAGACGAAGTACAGCATGTGCAGTCACGTGACTCCACCCATCCAGCCTGAACAAGAAGGGAAACAGACGATGAGGGAACGGCTGATGGTTCAAATAAAGAAGTGGCTGTACAGTGCCAGCATTTCACTCGCATATGCGCCTAGAAATAGACTAGTAAAAAAAAAAAAAAAAAAAATTGAAAAAGGGAGCATACGTGCAACTACGTTTTTCAACCCTTTCATTCGCATTTTGCTCCTGAAATAAGTCCATACAAAGTGAATCAAACTAGAGCAACATTTTGTCTGTCACTGTATAAATCTACAAGTCTCCAACAACTTTTTTTGGTTCACATCGGCAACTTGCGTTGACATCTCAGCCGTACAAGCTGCACTCGCTGACATACTGTCGCTAACTAGCTATGTTAACAGTTGGATACTGGAGCGCTGCGGGAAAGATGACTTTTCTCTGTGAAACTAATAACACAAATACTTCACCCCCAAAATTGAATCCCATTTTCAACAATTCCTGATTCCAATTTCATGCAAATCGATTCAGAACTTTTCAAGTTATTTTGAACACAAAACAAACAAACAGATAAACGGCGAAAGAAAAAACATAACCTCCGTGCTGCGCTTGTGCTTTTCGGAGGTAAAAATGTTGAACATGAATTAACGCTGACCTAGTTTACTTCAAAAAGGTCCGTATTTTGCGTGACCAAAACATACCATTTGTGGCGATCATACAAACATGTTGGAAACAGCAATCTTGTTTCACGAGACTGGTTAACACTCCCAAAAAACAACTGAAGCCTCATTTGGAGCTATGAAATTCTGGATTAAGAAAAAGACAGGGAGGGTTGTCAAAGAATCAATGATGCGAAACTTGTACATGAAGACGAGAAATATGGGACCGAGGTAATCGCCACTCTCGCCAATATTAAAACAGGGGGCAACTACAATGGTAAGACTGATTTTTATAAACATGGTGCAAAGTAATACATGATTTGTGAAAAAAATGTAGGGACTGGTGAAAATGGGACAGTTGTAGAAGTGATTATTTGAAAATGCTCCATTTGAAAAACACTTGCATTTAGAGAAAATACTTAAAGTATTGCATATTGATTGCTTCTTTTCTTATTAAATCATTGTTGATATTTATTATGCGAAACCATTAACATGATCAGTGTCTCCACACAGATGAATATCATTCATTATTAATAACATAGAGTTAAAGGTAAATTGAGCAAATTGGATATTTCAGAAGTGTGTATCAAACTGGTAGCCCTTCACATTAATCAGTACCCAAGAAGTAGCTCTCCGTTTTAAAAAGGTTGGTGACCCCTGAACTAGGCGATGCCGACAAGATTCACATCATTAATTGGATGAGATAGTTCTACGGCTTGTTTTGTCTGAGGTTGACAATAAAAAAAAAAAAAGCTACATTGTGAAATACGGCTTACTGTCCTTTTGAACCCACTCCTATGCAATACACCAAAGAATGGAAGTTGGACTACCTCAAGTTCTCAGGTTTTATATGGGTGTGATCCTACAAGTACGCACGTCTAAAGGCACTCAGAGATCCAAGGAATGCTCAGGTCGTTTGTATGTATGCTCAAACGCTTGAAAAATTGGGAGGGACCATTGCCGTCCATCTTTTTTCTTAATGCCATGCGATCGACCCACATTACATTGGAGATCCTACAACAACAACAAGGAACTTTCCCAATGCTAACTGTCTACTATGTCAGGTGATACAACTATAAAAAGGTGACTATAGGGGTGTTATGTAATGTCTAGCGCAGGGGTCACCAACCCGTCGATCGCGATCCACTAGTCAAACTTTAGGACTTTGGTACCAGCGCACGTACACCAGCTTGCCTTGCAAAAACAAGCATTCAGCAACAAGCGAAAGAGAAAGAGAGAAAGTGACAGAGCGCAGCAATGTGCCAGAGCACATGACAGTAGTTATTACACGTTAATATGTCTGAAAATCTGCCTTTGCTACCTCGAAATTAAGGCACAAATATAACTCCAAAGACATGCGCCTCCAAAAAAAAAATGTTTGAGCTGTGGCTCGTTAGGACTGCCTGTTATGACGCATTGAACAAGCCGAGTTGTACACACACACACACACACACACACACACACGGGAACACTAAAATAACACATCCTAGATCTGAATTAATTAAATATTCTTATGAAATACTTTTGTCTTTACATCGTTGAATGTGCTGCCAACAAAATCACACAAAAATGATCAATGAACATCACATTTATTAACCCATGGAGGTCTGGATTTGGAAGTGGAAGTGGAAAAACACACCACCTGTTGTCTATTCCATTTGCTCAACAGATTGTGAAAATGATTGTCAATCTGTGTTGCTTCCTAAGTGGACAGTTTGAAAAATGGCGCAGCACTTTTGACTGAGTGTGAATTGAGTGTTCCCTTTTTTTTGTGTGTGTATACACACACACACACACACACACACACACACACACACACAATTTCATAGTATTGGTAGCAAGTTAATCAGGGCACATTGATGGCTATTATACAGTATAATAGTTGTATGTAAATTGTGTTGAAACAGTTAGCAGGATAAATTGTCGAAACGATGTGTGCATTTTCATCCAAGCAAATAGGGGGCAACATTTTCAGTCCGATGTAGTAAATTGAAAAAGAAACAGCAGGGCACTTATAGCCAGTAATAAGATTGATAAGGCACATAAGAATGAATGCAGACATGTCTACTCATGCTCTACTGCATATGATGAGGACGTACCTGGTCTCCTCCCAGACTCTGATTTTTTCACAGCCCTCAGGAGGCTCTCTCTGGAAGCAGCAGCTCTTGTTGGGTCCAGGCGAGGAGGAGATAAGCAGAGGCAGCGAGAGGTCGGCCTCACTCAGGCATGGAACCGGAGACAGGAGACCCAAGCCTTTTGTAAAAAAATAAAAATAAGAAATGACAAGATGCAGCAACACAGTTTCATTTCATCTAAGGTGGTAGCCGGTTTTGGACCAAACCTTGATGCACGTCCACAGGAGCGTCTTCAGATGTGGAGCATGGTGAGGATGAAGCGGAAGACAGTGAATGAGGCGTCACGGAGGCCGGGTCGCTCTGAGATCCGCTGCTGCAGCTCTGAGGTGGTACAGGAGCACGGTGTCCATCTGGAACCTCCAGAAACTGGAAAGACAGAACGTAATAGAATTGAGGCACCTATTTGGGGATGTCGGACCAAACAAAAAGCGTGTGGCATTACCTGGTGCTGCTGATGTGCCGGCTGACAGACAAACATGCCCTCCAGCTCCTGGTTGAGGCCTTCCACGCTGCGGCGCAGGCGAGGGACCAGCGTAGACAGGGGAGTCAATGGGATGGGAATGGGCTGAGTCTGATGACACAAACAAGTGAAGTTACTCCTGACAGGAATCTTCCAACAGACGCCATGTAGGCCCTCTAATGACATGACAGGAATTTCATGAAAAGGGATTCAGCGTTTGTTGTGTTGAAAATGGAACAAAACCATGCAACAGCTGTGCTAAAAAGCAGAAGCAGTGTGACTGTTGTGTCTTTCCTGTTGCTTCAGCGTTTGAGTGCTTTCATTTCCTGTCCTCAGCGGCATCATTTAACCACTGTGATGGCAACAAACACGACCACACACAGTTCATACAAGAAGTCTGTTTCTTTTTTTATTCATATGCCCCTCCCTAGCTACAGTCCACAGCTAATGGCTAACCTTAGCGTTTGTGTTTATCATGGTTTATTTCTTGCCATGTATCCTCAAATGTTTTCAATGACAAACCTGTTCAAATCTCAACAAGGGACCAGCAGCGTTCACCCACATCATATCAGAGACTAGAAATCGTATCCATTCGGTGTGTCACTTAAAATGTGACAAGATTTCTCGTTTGGAGAAACGCTATCGCATGAGAACAGGGCAACCAGAAGCCAATCAGACTAAACTATATGGCATTGCTACTATGAATGATAATAAAACCTAATATGGATGTGGCAGTGTGCAAGACATTATTGGAAGCGCACATCAAGTACTTTAAATCCTGCAATCCAACCTATCTTGGTGTTCCCAACGTCAGCATCAGGGAGTGACGTGTGGATGTTATTTTGCATCGAAGTTGCCGCGTGTATTAATATCAAAGCAGATACTGTAGTAATTCTACACTTGATCAAAGTTACATTTGTCACATCAAAACACGTAAATATTCGGACTTGTCTGCACATTTATTTACCTTTTCCATTAATCACCATCAACATGTATAATAATAATGGCAGGAGTGGGTCTGGTCGTAGCAGGTGTCAGACTATACTAGACTTTATACTCTGGTTCTGCTCACCTTCAGAGCGGCATCGGGGCATAATGTGGAAACCATAACTCCGCTTCATAACATACCTCATACATAGAGGAGATCCGTGTTGACAATTTAGCGAAAGAATCATTCTTTCCCACTCAGGGCGATGTAGGTTTTTTTTCTCCCACAGTAACAAAAAGTTTCATTTAAAAACTGCATTTTGTCTTCAGTTGTGTTGTTATTGACTAATATTTTAATTAGTTTGATGATCTGAAACATTTAAGTGTGACAAACATGCAAAAAAACAAATCAGGAAGGGGGCAAACACTTTTTCACACCACTGTATGTGTACTGTATGTATGGCAGAGTGAAGAAGCACCTGAGTGGTTCCTAGGCTACATGTCCCCAGAGCGAAGCCACGCTGGCGGTCTTTGTCGTGTCCCCCCGAGATGGCAGGCTTGCCGCGCTGCGGCAGCGGTTTTAGTTTGGCGATCTGCAACAACAAAGCAAGAAGGTTACCTTCAGGTCATTCAGTTTGCAACTCTTACACATATCTACCATTTCCACACAGTAATTTATGACTTGGAATAGGTTTTATAAAAATGTGTTGGGTAACAAAAAAACAGCCACTGACTTCCTGGAGCTGCTCAGCACTGCCCCATGATGCTGAGCGTTTGTGGTGGTTGGTGGTGCTGCTGGTGGTGGTGGTGGTGGTGCTGCCGTTGACATCGTTGCCATCCCTCCTGCTCTGTGTTTTGTCTGACCAGGAGTTTGGGGTCTAGGGATTAGTAACATTTAATTTCTTTAGGTACACTTGCACAAAATCAGTCTTTCTAACATGAAATGGAGGAAAATGTTAGAACCTCGGGGCGTAGCAGATCATACAAGCTTAGGGGAAACTAAAGCAGTGCAGCAAATCAAAAAGGAAGTTTGCATGCAGAAAAGGATGGGTGCAGCTGACTGTTCTCACTCATGTTCAAGGCTGTGGTTCTAACAACTAAATAGCTATGCGGGCCACAAAATGTGAAAGATTTGCCCTTGAGACACTACACCACCAGTTGGGTTTGCAAAAAAACATTGACCTGAGTGGATTTGTCCTTGCGACACAAGTCGCCTTCTCGTTCTTTAGGCCAGTGGCCCTGCAGGTAGGGCCCGATGATGGCGTCCAGAGACATGGTTCTCCTCATGCCGGGGCTCAGCTGCTGCGGTTTGCTCTTCCCGGCTGGCATTGTGGTACAACTCATGTTAAGATTCACACCAACGTTACATTGTGGGCTATCGTTATTATTATAAATTATAGCAGTTATGATTATATATTATTATAGTTATGATTGTAAAATACACATAAGACTGTGTAGAGAACACAGCAGTTAAATTTGTCCAACATTATCGAGCTTTGTGTGTGGGGATTGCTGTTACAGTATGTTGTGATGCATTAAGCAGGGCAGCAGGGGCCACATCTTCAGAAAGTGAAGAACCGTAGCCTGAACATCTCCATTCAATATTATACAACTTATTTCATATAATGTCCATGCAAGGACCTACTGCAAAAAATTGTCGTCAAAGGTCTTTTTATGACAGGAATGTTCTGCTGGTTTTGAGGAATTACTTAAAATTGTTTGTCAAAGAGCCTTTTTATGAGAGGACAATTCTGCTGTTTTTAAGGACATACTTAAAAAATTCTAGTCAAAGACCTTCTTTATGACAGGAGCATGGGCTCTGCTATTTTTTAAATCTATTAGCTACAAAAATGTTGGTCATTCCCAAGTTTTGACTTGAGCTCACAGACTGTTGTGCTGTCATTTATGGTCTAGATTTGGCCAGCGTGCTGTCAGTTGCCCTGGTTTAGGGCCTCAATTTAATTTACAAAGAAAATCCCTTGATATATTGTTATTTCTGTAATTCATCAATTATTAAATTGGACTGCATATACATGTAATGGTGAAAGAGAGATTAACTACTAAATATGTAATAAAAGCTGATAAACAGGTAACAAATTGTGCAGTTCACGTACAAGCTTGTATTTATTTTGACGTAGTGACAGGTGTGAGGCTCATACCTGACTTCCCAGCCCTGCCTTTGGCTCGGTGCTTGCTGGCCAGCTGATAGGGGATGGTCGCCTTGAGGGGCTGCGGGCCCACAACAGCTCCACTCCGGCCTGACATGCCTGCAGGGTCTGTGTTGGACCGGCTATGGATGATGGTGGTGCAGGAAGGTGATAGAGGGAGGGGGGGCACTCTGCAAGCAATACAATTCTTCCTTCAACCTTAAAAAAAATCGATGCAAATAAATGCAAGCCCGAGTCACCAAACAGACATTTCCACGAGTGGGTAGAAGCCGTCGTGGATGTTGAGATGTTATTTTTGTCTCGTCATGAGGTTTCCACTTTTCTTGTCGTCTTCTGTGGCGAAGTTAGCAGCCTAGCAAGCAAACTTTCTTTGTGAGGTGAGGAGATGTTCCCAGCCTGCAACTACTACTGCTGCCGCTGTTGGCCAACAAGGAAGTAGCTCAACCTTCTTACAAAAGCAGCGTCAATTCCAGCGTATTGTAATTTCAAATGTAAAAGAAAATGTTTTGTTCTAGTTGTGGTAGCCTACAAAAAGTTGCGAAGTGTTTTTTCCTGACTCCAAACGCCACAGCCACGCTGGTGTGGGTTTAATAATTGTCGGGGCGGGACTTGGTGGGCACCCATACTTCCCATTGGTTTTTAGAATTTGAAGGTGCCTTCCTATTGGGTCTTTTTCCACAAATCAATCAAACCACACACGATGAAGTTTGTTCTCTACGCCCACTTTTTTATATCTTGTTTATACTTTTAACATGGCAATAACTTAAAGCAATAATCAATAACAACCAGAACTAACACTTATAATACTTCATTTAAAGGCTGCCTGTGTGAGCAGAAGAGCATGTGGGTGGACTGGTTTTGGGTGGTGTGCATTGTGGGAGATAAATGTCCAAACTCTGTGCAAAAGGGAGTGCCAATGGTGGGGACTGTGAAAGGAGGCAGAGATAACATGGCATGCCCTTCTATTAAGCACATCCCTGACATTAAAGCAACCCAGTAACCCCAAAAGTGACTGTAAATGTGCACCTATGCACACGGGACAGGCCCAGATAACACTATGGTCTGTCTCATGTGTCTACATCATTTTCTCTGCAGCTCTCTGCTCAGTCAAAGCTGTTCTATATAGTTGGAGCGCTCTACTGTTGTTAAGGACCTACTGTATGAACGCTATTCAAAGATCTTCTATATAAAGGGAACACTGCTGTATTTTAGGGCCTTCTGCAAAAATCCTAGTCAAAAATGTGGCAGAAGCGCTTAGGCATCGACTTCAAAAACAACAAAAATTGCCAATATGACAGGTGCACACTGCTAGTTTTAAGGACCTACTGCAAAAATAGTAGTCAGAGATCCTCTATACTGTATATAACACTTGGCTGTTTTTAAGGACCCACTGCAAAAACGCTTGTCAAAAATTCTGTATATGACAAGAGCGCTGTGCTGTTTGAAGGAAGTCAGCCAACACTCTACTTACATGTAATTTTTCAGAAAAAGGCAGGTTTATTGCATTTAAATACGTCAAGACATCCCCTAATAGCTTTCGCTACAACAATTACAGGACTGCATGATGCTGACCCGTTAAATAAATTGATAATAGTGTAATAAAATCCAATCTAATAAAAAAACGAGCAGGTTAAACAATGAGGATACACACACTTTGGACATTCACGTGTAAACATTCATCCTTCACCTTTCATTAGTAATCAAAACTAAACTCTCAAGGAAGTATATTGTTTTGTTTGACATCATCGCAGTACTTTATCGGTTTGACCAGCTCATCTATCCTGCACTGCTACTATTATGCAACTGTCAAAATAAAGAGATAAAGTGGAAAGATGATAAGAAGTGTATGTAGACAACAATAGTGTCCATTTGACCATGGACATTGAAGACATATGTATGATAATGAGAGGCAGTACAACAGCTTGTTTTGGACTCTTTCACAAAGACAAAGTAAAGACATGTTTGGAGTGTAGAAAGGAAGAGGGGCCAAAAGAAGAGCGTCCATCCAGATAATGGAGGTTTTTTGTTTCAAGCTGTATTATCTGTAAAGTGTTGGCTTTGGCGCCCCCTAGCTGGGAGAGAGTGCAGGACTGTTGTCAGTGCTGATGTTCACCAGGCACTCACTGGACTTGAGGCTTGAGAGAGACTTGCAGCTAGGAAAGGAACCTAAGGAGCCACAAAGTCCCATCAGGGAGGGGGTGTAGGCCTTTTCTGCAAAGATGGAAGGACAAAGTGTTTGATTTTGTTGGGGGGGGGGGTTTCCAAAAGGAGAACAGCGGCATGGCATTGTGGCTTACCTGTGCACCAGGCGCCTCCGTTCTGCTTCCCTTCCATCCTTGGGGGGTCTGAATCCAGGCTGATCTCCACTGAAAGCAGCTCTGTGCTGGAAAAACTCCTCCTGAGGACCAACAACAATATAAAGATCATTTTAAATAAATCCATCCATCCATCCATTTTCTATGACGCTTGTCCCCACCGGGGTGGCGGGGGTATGCTAAAGCCAATATTTTAAATAGATACATATCTAACATATATAAAACAACTAGGTGACTTAAAAATATATATTTATATTTAGAGTGATACATTGTAAAAAAATGCAAATAAACTGGATTAAAATTATTATTAATACTAATTATATACATTGGATTTATGAGATATTTATTCTTATTTATATACAGCATATTTTTACTATATCGCTACTGGCTAAAAATATATAAAATAATTCGACCAAAAAACATTCCATTTAGAGTATTCCATTTTTTAATAATTAATTGTATTATCTTAAATTTGATTTATTAGGTACCTATTCCCACAGTATATTACCATACATTATGCACAAATTATGCAACGTTAATAATAGTTTGTTGTATCTAGTATATACTGTTGTAGTAGTCATAAACAGCATTGATAAATATAAGAAATGCAAGTATTTTCTGTTGTTTTGACATGAAAGCAAACCTGCGGAAGAGCTTGACATCATCCTGGCTGCTGTAGGGCTCAAGTAGAGGCCATTGGTTCACTAAGGGGATGGCTAGGTCTTTGGCCAAGTGGCTGGTATCGCATGGAATCAAACTTGTTCTGTTAAACATGGACACGGTATTTACTATAGCACACGCTGAGGTATATGGGGAAATGTACGTGAAGCTCCCGGGCGCTCACAGTTGCTCCTGAAGCTCCAGGACGACGTCCTCCAGCTCCTTCTTCTCCTGCTGGCTCTGGCCGTGGAGCGCTTCTAGGTGGGCTTTGAGCCTCTTGTTCTCCGCCTCAGTGTTCTTCAGCTGAGACTCACGCAGATGCACCAGCTCCTCTAAGTAACTCTGACAAACCAACACACACGTTTTGTTGTACGTTGTTGTATACTCAGCCACCAGAACATTAGGAACACCTGGACACCTAACTGAGATATAATACAAGAGCTTTATCAAAAAAGTATGCCTTTAACGCTCATTTTTAATTGACACTGTCATTGATGTTGATTTAATTTGCAACATTTACATACTGAGAGGGAAATTGTAACTGCCTTGTTGGGCTGTATGAAGTCATTAAGACGCATGCATTATTTGCTGCTAAACTAAGGAAAATGTAAAAAAAAAAAAAAATGCTTGACATGATTTTCATATAAACTGGTTAAGTGGTTTTAATTTTTTTGATAAAATGTAATTTCCATGCTTGGTTGTGGGGAAAATTAGGTTTTTTACTCAATATTAATGGTGGCATAAAAATATTGAGTACATTGTGTTTTCATATCTAACTATTTTAAAAATGATCTTACTTAAACAATTAAATATGAAATGTTGACAAAAGACAAAAAAATAGACTAGGTTAGACCCTAGGTTCCCAAATTGGGGTACACAGATTGCCATAGGGCGTGTGTGAATAAAAATTAAAAACGGCTTGACTACATTAGCGCCGAAAACTGAGATTTACGAAATACGCTCGAACACGGTACATGACTGTGAAAAGCTTAGCAACCACTGGTTTAGACTTAACAGCGCCACTGCTGGCTGCAGCTTTGTACTGCACTCCATTTTGCCTCAATTACTTGAAGATGCCATTGACTCATTAATGCCTAACATCTGACCAAAATTATTCAAAATCAATTAATAAATTATGAAAAATGCCTCTCCCTAACACTGATGCAACAATTAACGTCAGTCATAAACACATTGTCAAATTACTTATTATTATCTTAATTAAGGGACAATTATTTGGTGTACCTAATGTTATGTGCAGTGCATTATTCATAAGCACGAACCTTCTGCGCATTGACAATCTTGAACCTCTGCTCCATCTTGCGACACTTGGTGCTCCAGCTCTCCTCATCGGGGACTAGGGGGACGTACGGATGCTCGGGGGCGCTGTCATCGCTCGTGCTGCTGTTGATGCTCCGCCTGTCATCGTCATCGTCACTCACGTAATCGTAGCTGTTTGACGGAAGCAGGGTTGTTTTAATTTTTTTATACATACCATAGTGACCCTGATATAAGACGGTATTTTCTCCTTCCACAAATTGGAGTCTCAGGTGAGGAGAGGAGAGTAAGAGCTTTTCTTACTGTCACTCAAACACACCAGTGACCTGGTTACAGAGAGACCAGCTGGAAGAAGTAGTTCAGTATTTTCCTTTTATTGTTCCAAAAGAGGGGCCGTCTTATACTTGGGGTCAACTTACATTTTTTTGTGTCTATATATACCTTTGAGTAAATTTCAAATATGGCGTGTAGTCAACAACTGCAGAGGATTTGCCATCCAAGGCTTCCCCTTTAAGACAGAAACTGAAAAAGAAGACGAGACAAATATAAAAAAGGTAACATTTTTGACACTTTAAAAATGTCTCCAATGAAGATCACCTAAAGTCTATAGCTCCGAGGCCTATTAGCATCCCAGTTAGCACGGTGGCTTCTTCTCTTAGCATGATGGCGCCCTCTGCATAGAACCGCCTGCAGACGCAGGACAAAAATACAAGCAGGTGAAACACAGCTCAAGATTACTGCACAAAACAGTATACTGTACATTGACCTCTAACCTTGTGGTCCTGGTGTCCCTCAATGCAGTCGAGACGTATTCCGACAACCTCTTCTCCATCAGGGCAACTCTCATCCAGGCTCGGCCCTAAAGGTAATGGTCATGGTTTAGTTTGTTTCCAACATGTTGAACAAAGTTAGTTACATTGAAGTACACACAATTCAACATATTGGAAAAAGAGTTTATTCATCCTGCCTCTTGAAATAAAAATGTCTGAAGGTTAAAAACACAGTATTCTATGTTCATGCTTACTTTAGCTCGTGAGGGGCTGATATTTTCCATGCTCTCGATGCTGTGAATGCAGCTGTTGGGCACTTTGGCACAAGTCAGTCGGATGAAGTCCCAGAAACTTCTTTGGCCATCGAACCAGCTTCCACAGCCTAAAATGTCCAAAACACACAAAAATAAGATTTCACTTCTTTCTCTGAATCAAAACCTACACCAATGTCACCTACAAAGCTTAGAGTGAAGCGTACCTCAAGGCTAACAGTATACTATCATAATGTACAATGCATTAGCTTTTTATGAACAAACATTTAGGACACAGTAAGTTTGGTCATTTTAATGTAGCACTCAAATATTGTATACATTAAAAAAATATTGTTTTAAAGTACATGCAAGAATTAATACAAGTCTAAAAAGTACAGAAAACTAATTCCTTGCCTTAAAGAATATTTAAAGTCAATAAATGAATAAAATAATACATATATTCCAAAATAAATAAAATCAAACAAGAATTAATTATTCTGCTTTAAAAAAAAGAATCAATGAATTAAGTTATAAAAACTAAAATGACAATTAAAAACCTAACAAATAATAAACAATATAAAAATAAAAATATTACCTCTCCTTAGGAATACAACTAAATGGATTAAAACTAAATACAAAACAAAAAATAGCAATATAGCAAATATAAAATTGAAAGAAAATGTATGTCTTCTTAAAAAAATGATCTTACTAATTATTAATGAATTAATAACTTAATTAACAAAAACTGAAATAATACAAACACAAAATATCCTTATAACAAATCCAAAATATGAAGAAAACTAATTCCTCTCTTTAAAAAAATAAACAAGAAAATAGATTCATTAATGACTGAATAAATACAAATAAAATAATAACAAAAAACACACAATTAAAAAATGAATTACAATAAATATCAAATCTAAAGAAACGTATTGTCACTGTTGTTGTGTGTGTGTTTTTTTAAATTATTTTTTTTTTAGCTTAAACAACATTTAAAACAATTTTTTAAATCTACGCATATTTATCACCTTTAAAGCGGTGGCTGAGGATGTGCTCCAAGATGGCCGCAAAATTGATGAACTCCTCTGATGAGTCATCAATGGGCTCAGCCGTGTATTTCTCTAAGAGCGTCTTAACCGAAAACCTATAGGGGAGGGACAGAAGGAGAAGTTGCTGATGTCACTACATCTCAGTCATGTTTTACTGGATAACTCAATAACAAGATGACTCGTGCGTAACGTAGCTCATTTTGATTCCAAAACTATCCCTTTAAGTATAGATTATGCTTTTGTGAATTTCAGCCTCTAATTTGAATTCCTACAAGACAATGTTTAACCCACCATGTGCCAACTAGCCAAATGATCTGACACTCATTGTTCCAATGGCATCAATGTCCCATTCATTATAAAATATAAACAACAAGCACTCACTTGTTAGCTCTTTTACCATTAAAGTAAACAGTTTTGGATTATTTTAACCATATTAGCAAATACACAATCCAAATAAGTTTATATCATAAATTAGTTCAACCAGTTCACATTTTTAAGCCACTTTTATCCTTGGCTATTTCCATTTTTTTATGCTTCTATTGAAATCGGCTTCAGAGTTTGGTTGGACTCACTATCGCCCTCTGTGGTAATAATTGCTAGTACAGGCTGGTTCATGATAAAGCCAAATTACAAACTGATGGTGTAATGCATCTACGTATATACCACTGCAAACCACAGTGACATTACAGACTGGTTTATTGACAAAACCACGAGCACCGCTTTATGATGCACTGCAGTTATGCACCACTGCAAACTATAACAACAGTGATTCATATACAAAATTGTTACATCAAATATTATCGAAGCTTTGTTATCTTTGTGTAGGCATACTTCGGGATATGGCAACATACTGACAACAATAGAATAGGCGACAAATGCTAACCATAAGTGCTTCAACTCCAAAATTGAAATCCAAGAAAGCTAAAATGAGTTAAATGTCTATATAGGGAAAGTGCACACAGGCCTCTCCTTTGGTGCCTCTGAGTCCCTGGGGTACCAGCCAGTCCTTGCCCCAGGAAGGGTGTCGTCATGGCAACCATCAGTGCATAATGTGCAAATGAAAGATTAGAATGCTAAACTTAGAGGGCATTATGTCTTTATTATTAATATTATTATTATTATATGTTGTTTTATATCTTATTCATGCCAGCACAAGCCGTCATATCAGGGATTTAACATGATGATGTCATCTAAGGTCAGGAGTGAACCACGAACACAAACAATGTACAAACAACACAGATAAATCTCATATGCTGAATAAGATGTATGATAGATTAAAACTGACCTGCACACGGTGATGAGGTTCTTCCTCTCTACAGCCACGCTCCGAGAGGATGGGTTTTTCGACACATCACCCATGGCCACACAGACGGGCTCCATCCGATCACCAAAGGACCTCTCCCTGCCTGCCACCTGCCCTCCTCCTCCTCATTCACACACTAAAGTGGAACAAAATGGTGGGGCACACTCGGAGTTATTGCCACAAAAAGATGCAACCCGAACTCAAAAGTTGCGTGTCTTTTATGTTTATCACCAACAGACTGTTCGAACGTCCCTATCCTCTCATCCTCGTAGGCTCCACCTCTATCTCTGACGTCATCGCCACGCGACTCGACCAACTAGCTAGCTAGATTCTATGTAGCTTAAAAAAATAGCCATCAAACTTTCCACCAGCAAGTTCTACTATAGTGGAAACTTATTTATAAACACAATTATAGCCCACACAATACTCCCATATGGATTTGTTGTTACTTCAAAGTTAGAAATAAAACCGTCTTTATACAAAAATGGTATGAAAAAGGTCATTTGGTCTGTGATGCATTTACTAAACAACAGAGGTATTATGACATTTGACGAGTTTACGGTGAAATATACATAAACAAAAAAGAATTCCAAAAAATTATTAAAGCTATCCCTTTAAACATTGTGATGACAGCATGTAATCTCTTTCACAACCCTGACTATCAGACTCCTGTCCTCCCGTGGCTCTTAATTAATGTTTTGGACATTACAACTACCAGAATAGCAAATTCAACAATTATGTAATTTTTTAACTAATGTTTATTTTCCTATATTCAATCAAAACTCAATTTCACAATTATTATTGTTAACTCAAAGGGAAAAAACCTCAACAAATTATATAAAACTTCCAATTCCCCCTAAAGCCAAAGAAATCCATTATAAAATTCTCACGGATGTTTACCCTTCAAAAAGAGTTTCTTAGTCATCGTTTTAGTATTGATGATAATGTTTGTTGTTTTTGTGATGGGGATATTGACTGAACATTTCTTTTTTGAGTGTATGTACAGTGAAGCATTATGGGATGATGTACATTACTGGATTTTCTCCAAGATTCCAAATTTATGTGAATTTTTGGTTAATGATATTATTTTTGGTGCGTTTAGGAAACAAAAAAAAAGAAAATGTCTTGAATGTCATTATTATTTTGGGTACATTTTTTTATTCAGAAATGCCGTTTTTTGAGAATCACACCATCCTTTCACACCTTTCACAAAGAACTCTTTTACACTTCTTCTCTTCAATTACATTTATAGACAAAAAACAAGCTGTAGAACTAATGGACACAAGATTTTGAATTTAATGGACAACCACTAGTTTATGAAACTGTTGTTTATTTAAGGTTAATTTATTTTATTTTATTTAATTATTTTTATTTACATGCATTTTAATTGCAGTTTACTTTTCGTTTGTCTTTTATGTTTTACTTCCTATTTGTTTTTTAATACTGTATCATAGCCTGTTCTGACATTTTCTTGAAAGTTATTTGATCGCGTTTTTACGTTGCTCAGTCTTCACCTTCATAAAAACGAGCATAATTGTACCACCTGAGACGATACCTACCTTTTTGGTGAAATATCGACAGCATCTATGCCAAGGGTGGCATCAGTATCGGATCGATACTAGCGTGATGTGAGAGAATTATTTCAGTTCGCTTCAGGTTCTTTTCACAAATATGTGTGCTTTTGTTGTATCGCTCACATTGTGTATATTTACAAACTGGGGGAATGCACTTTGGACACAGGAGAGCTTTGGGGGCAAAAAGACAAAGGATTTGAATGAGAGCCAGTAGTTTTTGCTTTTGTTTACTTCTTTTGCTGTATTAAGTGTACTTTGCTAAAACAATTGTATGTAATAAAAGGGAATATATTGTATTATTCTATTGATATTGTTACACTGTCATATTGTATATATTTTTACATTTTTTGTTAAGATATTGTTCACAAATACTGTTGTTTGATGATATTTTTTTCTTTGCCTAAAATATATGTCCTGTGTTTTATTGCCATTATAATCATTTTCAACATTTTAAAAGCCAAATCACAAAATCATTCAACGAATTTGAAAAATGTATTAAAGTTACGGTATCTGCAATACTGTTCCTGTATTTACATGGTTATGGATTGATACCAGTATTTTCAGTATCGCCCAAAACTGACGTTATTTAGCTATGAAGGACAAAATATAAGAAGCAGCTGCAGTGTAATGCAAACCACAACCATGGTAATAGACACAGTAAAAATAATGACATCTGCTAGTTTTCATCAAAAATGAGCATTCTTGGACCTCTTTAAATTTGTGCAGGGATTCCTAATGTTGTGGCCAATGAGTGTATCAAATTAGAACACACATAACTGTGAGTGCCGGCTCTGCAGGTCTGAGTCAGTTCCTGAGGTGTGTGAAATTCATGATGGTGGTGTGAGATTATAAAGTCTCAGAGGAAGGTGGCGATGTCTGGCTTTTGCACCGGCACCTTAAGGCTGTCAGGACTGATGAATGAACAGAGACAAGGCTACCAGTGAAGGAAGCACCCAACCTGTCTAGACGTGTGTGACCACAGCCGGCTGTGAGGAATAATCCCATTTGGATAGTGAGCTTGGTACAACAATAAATTCACGAGAAAGTGTCTGAAGTTAAATCTCCAAGTCAACTGGGGCGCTTGTTTTATGGTTTAACAGGTACATTCACAATAATACGTATTACTTACAGTATTTTGCCCTATTTTGATCATTTGAAACATTACCGGAACTTCTTTCCCTGGGCCATTGATTTCACATAGCCTATAGGTAGGAACTAGCGCTACTTCGGTCAACAACAGCAGCGTGTCAAGCGCGTGTCTGTTTGCTACTATTAATCATGGCAGACTTTGTGAGAGCCGCCGCCGCCGACTACTTTTGGACAAATGAGGATCCTGAATCTTATCTTTTTGAGCCTGAATATACGGAGGATGAGCTACAGGTTTTAGAAGCTGAGCCCGCAAGAAAAGAGAATGAAGCTTCATAGCAGATGGGGGGCAAGTCATTACACCGGCATGACTTGGTGGTGTAAATGTGGTGCTTGTCAAGCCATGGCGACAGAAATGGAGTGTGACATACAGTGTTACCATTGATGGAAAGGCTTTGTGTATATGGCGAAGAGGACATTGCTCCATGAGATTGCATGCACGAACAACGAATTGTTCTCGTTAACTAATCCTGCAGGGATAGAAACTTTTTTCCACCTACACAAAATAAAGTGCAAAACCAGTTGGACCAGTCGGACAACTCAATCGAGTAAGTCACCATGAAATTGATTCTGATACATGGAGCACATAGCACATGATATCACAACACAGCCTGTCTTGCCGTGTATAAACAAAACATGAGGGATGTCCAATATTGGCTTTTTTGCCAATAGCCGACATGCCGATATTGTCCAACCCTCAGTTTCCAATTCCTATATCAACCGATACAGATACTGATATCTGTAACATCACATATCTCCTGTCATGGAATTAACACATTGTGGTGACCGCCAATATCGGTGGGTCGATATTATCGGACATCCCTACAAAACATGGAATGTGGGCTAATACTTACAGATAATTTGGTTGTTTATTCGTAGTTGATGATATGCTTGTTCTTGTTTCCCAGTCAGTACAGATTGGTGTCCTATCACATTGTTTTGAATTGGGCTCACTACCTCTCTGTAGTGGCGTGAGGCGCTGTATCATTACGCAAGAAAAATGCAGTAGTTCTTCATTTTAGCTGCCACAATAACAATGTCACTGTAGCTTGGTTTACATACAGGTCAGTTATGTACTGTAAATAGAACATTGTTGGTGTTTTTTTGAGGGTTCTTTTTAGGGCTTTGCAGTCAAAATAGGCGTGTCCTGTTACGTGCAATGTTAGCTCCCACATGCTAGCTGTTTGGTAGCTGTTTTTCTCTCTTTAGAACACGCAGAAAAGAGAAAGACGTGTGTTCATGTCTTACATAAGGATTGCGGATGATGGGCAAAAATTTTTTAAAAAGTCTTCCTTTAAGGTGCGCCTACACCAGGGGTCACCAATGTTTTTCCTTGTGAGAGCTACTTTACAAAATGAAAATGGCCAAGAGTTACTCATTTTTGTAACATTTATTTTCAGAGCTTATTTTAAACCCAAACAAAGCGAATATGCTTGTTTTACCAGAACATTAACAAAATGCTGGTGTCCACAACTCACATTTTGTATTTCAGAATGCATTTCTTTCTACTGTTCTCTCATTATTATCTGAAAACCTGAATGAAAAGCAGGCTCGCGGGCAGGCTCATGTGGTCTTGGGGGGCTACCTGGTGCCCGCGGGCACCACGTTGGTGACCCCTGGCCTACACAATCTATTTTGATCCAATACCATGCTGCCATTGTACACCACTACACAACATCAATAATAAACATATGGTTAAACTAATATTTCTGTGACAGAAAATGTTATTTTTGATAAAACTCTTGGATTGAATGTTTTTTTCTTTCTTTTTTCCTCTTGTATTAGATTTTTCCCCTCTTTTTTTATTTCTTTGTTCCTTTTTTATATACATATTTTTAATAAATAACTTATACAGTTCCTGTATTGGATATATTTTGTCATTTTTTTCCATTTTTTTTATAGGATTTTTTTCTGTATTTGCATTTTTATTAGAATATAATGCATTTTGTAAAACTCTGAAAGAAGTATTGATTCAAATCTTGTATTTGATCTCTTTTTTGTTGTTTTTGTTTCTTTTTTCCATTTTTCTGTTTTAAAATATTTTCCTATTTTATTTTTCTTATTTCTTTTTTATTTATTATGTACACATTCTGAAACTGACAGAAGACAAAATTATTGATAAAACTCTTGAATTGCATTTCTTTCTTTTACTTCTTTCTTTTTTCCTATTCTTTTTACAAATGTTTTAATTTTTTTATTTATTCTGTACATACTATAATAGAAATAATTGACCCAAAACATCCAATTGCAAAAGATCTTTATCTTTTTTTTTAATCTTTTGCTGTGCATTTTCCTTTTTCCCTTTGTTTTATTTTGTTTTTCTTGTATTTTATGTAAAAAAATTTAATTTGTTTTCAAATTGTTTTTCTTTTTTCCTATTTTTTATGATTTTTTTCTTAACTGTCTCTTGTGTTGAATCTAATTAGAGTGTGCAGTTTCACCTGTCATCCTTATCAAGATGACGTTTACCAAACACAAGTTGATCCTTGACCTCCAAAAGTTCATGCCAACATTCTTACAGGGCAGTCTCCAGCTCTTTAACAGACAATGTGCTGTCAGCATCACCTTCTGCAGGAATCTCTGTTGGAACGCCACAGCTTTTATTCTGCTCGTGTCTTTTGCCACCTCTTGCATGCCTTGCAAAGACTCCTCCAGACTCGCTCCCTCCTTGCTCCCTTGCTGATATCTCCTGCTGAAGACCCGATGTCTCACAATAGCTGAGCGTGTATCCAGGCAGACTGCTCTGTGCACAGAGAGGGGCGTGGCGTGGTAGTCTGGACGCCACACTGGCACCGCCGCTGAGGGGAAACGCTCTGGGATGTGCGGCGGACATGCAGACGCTGTGGGTGGTGGTGTGAGACATCATGCCGCCATAATAACAGCTCCCTCCGCCATTACTGCTGGTTATCCTGGCTTTTTGCTTGAGGTCCAGTGCTAAGCTTCTTCTTAGCCACGCCTTCTTTACCTCTGCTTGCACCTGGAAAAATAACAGAAAACAGGATTATCTCTTAAATCAGCGTTGATGTTGCTATGGAATCATCACAGCATTACCTCACCGTTGCAGAAACAGTAGATAAAGGCCACAAAGAAGCCCTGGAATGATCAAACTGAGAATAAGCATACACCTTATCGTAGCAAAATAACACAAAATAGTTTCGGACCTGTGATGAATTGAAAAACATCTCATAGTGCATCTGCACCTGCCACAGCAGCCCAGACACTTCAGTGTAAGGAAGAGCCATGAAGACCATGTAGTGGACTCCAAATAAGGGCATGAGCACGAGTGTTGACTTGAGGAGCTTCCTGCAGTGTAAAGGTGACAATTAGTGTGTTTTCATGGGTTTAAAGTCCACTTGGTTACCTGTATTGTTGCCGAGGATCCAGTTTGCCAGTGTTGGTCTCCCACAGTTTGGAGGCTAGAACGCGTATAATGTTGACAAAGAGGAGGAAATTCACCTGCACGGGCAGAAACATACACTCAAGCAATAAATATGTCTCATCAGGATATCAATGCAATGTTAATGTAGTTTCACTGGCCACTTCATTAGGTACACACAATCTATTGAAATCCAATACTCTACATAATAAAGGTCACATTTGGAAGCATGTGACGTAAGGTTTTGATCACAGGTATTACTTCAACAACTGTATATGTTAATTACTGTTTTTAATATTCTGCAATACTCACACAACTGAGTAATGCATCCAAAATCTTAGAACTGGCTCTCAGTATTGTGTAAAGTACAACAATAACAACCATAATAAGAAGAAAACTAGGGCTGTCTATGACACTTAAACACTTGAAGGTTATTTGACTTTTAAATAAACAGCATAATACATTTATTAATTTAGCTTTTCATTTTTTGTTTGTTTTTCTCTTTTGAATGGATATACTGTATGCTGCTACTCGACCAGCGCTTTTCAGCGATTGATAATGAAGTATACATTGTGTAAGTGTATCAAATGTTGTTCGCTGTGTGTATTGTCCTTACAACAATGGCGGCCAGAATGGGAACTTGATAAATCCACTTCAGGTTCCCAGCACTGATGTCCCAACATCTTGGAAAAAAAGAGGTGTTTTGGTTTTAATTAAATGGAAAATTATATTTAAATATCTGACATGTTTTTCACTCACTGTGTATCTGCCAGCAATGCACGCACACTGACCCAAATGCACACAAATAAAGCCGGAACACCTTAAAATTAAAGCAATGCTGATCATCTGTTGCCTTGACTAAGACACCTGTGTGTGTGAGTGTGTATGCTTACCCCACCCAATGACAGTGAGGGCCCACAGGTAGTTCTTATCAGAGAGAAAGGCCATGAAGATAAGGCTGTGTAGGTACAAGCCCTCCACCAGGATCCAGTAATGGTTGGTGGCCAGAAAGTACAGGAAGAGCGTGACGGCTACTTTGCAGCCAGCCTGAACACACAAACATGATGCCAAATGTGATAAGAAACGAGCGTGTAAATAGTGAGAGATGCTGCTGCAATTAACCATGTGCTGCTTGTGTCCTGCAAGCTCAGGTTCTGCTTCACTATTGGCTGTCACTGAGTAAAGCACTGCATCCTTCACAAAGATGCTGACTGCTCTGCAAATGAAGGACGTGAATAGATTGACGTGGATGTAGTTGCGGGTGCAGTGGAGACGCCTGAAGAGAGGAAATATATATTATATTTATACTAATATGTACAGTATATACACTTACATTTAGTTTATGTGCTGTCTTACTTGAAGTAGCAGAGGATGGAGACGGCCACCAGCAGGGATGCCAGAGAGATGGAGTAGCCAACAGTGTACATGAGGTGGAGCCTTTCAAACACCTTCTGAACAACACACACAGATATCTGATATCTATATTTTTATACTGTTACATTTGGGACACTTAAGTTTTAACATGTCTTAATGTTGCTAGAAATGGAAGTGGAGTCACCAAACTAAGTTTCGTTGTATTTTATGTGCAGTGACAATAAACATAAAGCTATCTACAGTATATAAAATAAAAAAACAGCCTTTAGTCCAATCAATAATACACTGTGAGTTTGGAAAAGTAAACAATCCATTAAAGTGATTAAGTTCATTAAGATATTTTTGCTGAGCTGCTGGAAAAGTGAATTTCTCTTGGAGATTAATACAGTATCTATCTATTTATCTATCTATCTCTATCAATCCCATACTCAAAATCTATAACAATAATGATAATAATACAATAATACAATAATAATGTCATAACAACGTGCAACATTTCAGACTGAGGTCTGGCTGCTCAAGTTTTCAAGATTCAAGATTCAAGAGTTTTATTGTCATATGCATAGTAAAACAGGCAGTTATATTTTGCGCCTACTTGTGAATTTTTTTTTGCGGTGATTAGCTAGCCGGTGACTAGTAAATAGCGGTAAGTAGTTGTGACTCGGAAATAGTTCCAGGCGCGAAAGCTAGCCACTTGCAAGCGGCCGGCTAACGACTAGCTAGCGCGCCTGCTACTATTTACAGTACACCCATTCTCGTCTTCAGTCATGGCAAGCTATGGAGCTAGCGTGACAATCTTGTCAACACATTGCTTCTCTCGCGATACCCAGTGCATGTCTCCACAATCGACTAATCTAAAGATTTATGGCTGATTCTTATCGATACAGGAGATATCCGGTTGCATTGGTTTATCGTTAACAACTCTAATATATTTGTGTGTGTTTGTATGTATATCTATATCTATCAGTGCTGTGAATTGATTAAAATATTTAATCATGTTAATCACATGTCTACTCTGTGATTAATCATGATTAATCACAACCATGATTATTTGTGTTTTTTTAAACTGGCGCCGCCATGAGTGGCACAAATGACTTCACTAAAATACAAGAAAAGACCAACTTTGTGTGTTTATTGGAGGACATTTAGTTGTTAACTGGCTGTCGAGCTTTGCACAAAGAAACGCACAGCAAGGGCAGTACAGTATCACTAAGCGTAACCGCTCATGTCGCTCGTGTTAGTGAACGTTAACAGACAATTTCATGACAAAAGACAGCGGTTCAGTATTTACACATATAGTACGTTTATTTGTAATCCCAGTTGTGTGGTTTTTAACGCAGGCTAATTCGCTGCTAGCGAATACTAGCTTCGGCTATGGAGACCCTCAGCACGGCAGCATCTTAGGGACAAATGGCATATTGCCAAGTAAAAGCTGCTGAAAAATGTTAAGGTATAGTGTTAGTACTTTGACTACATTATTACCCTTTTTACTTAGTTGAGCTGCATTTATTATTTTAAGACACAACAAACACTACAATACTACAAACATTTGAAAGTAGCATTGTAATGATTAGTGATTAGGGACTGATCACCATAGTTTCAACATTGTGTGCATGTACTGTATACTGTGCTAAACAAACAATTTTTACATACCTCTTCCTGGTTTCTGTAATTTGACGACAAATAGGCGGTGCACTCGCTGTAGTTAGCCCACGTGCGGTTGATGATGGACACCTGCTCCCAGTTACCAGATGCATCACAATGGCGGTAGGCCCGACCTACATCAATAAAATTGATATTCTATTCACAATACATTCTATTGTTATGCTATCTGGTTGTTATAAGTTGTTATAAGCAACCAAGATGAGATCCATACTCTCTTACCTCTGTGGTTAAAGTCATAAATGTACTCAGGACACAGAACTGACACTAGCTGACCGGACCTGCTCCTTGGCCAGCAGATAATCCCATCCCACTCAGGGATACATTCACCTTCTGCAAGGGAAAAAAAAAAACGCCAATCAGTTAGACCATTAAAGCAATTTATCACGTTTGCATCTGCGTCACAACATGAATGAGAAATGCGGCGCTATTGTCTGCATTTATACTCAAATGCCAGCCTGCAGGATATTATCAAGATGTTGTGATGCGTATCATATCAGAGCAATAATAAATCACTGCTGCATGATGATACATTTGAACTTCTTGACCCTCTTGTAACAAACATATATATCACTTTAAATGTGCCAAAGGTTATCTTAAAGAGAAATTGCTGCATTTTTTTGCATTTTTCAAGCATTTGTCAAAAATAAGGATGAGTAACTAACCTTGTGCAAGAGCCATTTGTGCCTTGATGGTCTTTTCACAATTGGCATGAGCACCAATCAGCACGTAGATCTGTTCGTCCCGAGTGATGACGTCATCAGAATCCACCTATAAAGTAGGAAAAGGGCTGAGGGATTGTGTAGATTAAGTACTGTCTATTAGCAGGCCTCATATGTAAGAAATCCAAAAATATTATCACACTTTTCTTGGTGGTAAGTGGTTTTTAAACTTTATTTTATTTAATGTTTTGAATATTTACTCTCCCTCAGTCTTTTTGGAGTCATCTAAAATGTGTTACCATTGTAATGATACAGTACCATGGCCTTTTTAAAAAAAAAAAGAAAAAATCTAAATTTCCCCTCCAACAGCAGTGTTATGATGAAGTATTAGTGCCACAATAAAAATAAATAACTAAATAATAAAATTTCCTGGGAAATGTCATCTTTTGCCTAATATTAAAATGTTATTATTTTTTTATTATTGTGCAATTTTGCTTCCACAATTATTTAAATTTTATTCTCATAGTATTATTTTTTTGGCATAATTATGACTTCTTTTACCTAATATTTTGACATTATTTTCATATAATATATTTTCATATAATATGATGATTACTGTTATTTTGATATATCAATTCCAAAATACAAAGGTATGTGTATAATCTAATATACTTTGTACAAGTACAAATGTACAAGTTTTTCAGAATACAGTATTCTTTTTTTCAACTGGGGGTAGTCCTAAAACTCCTTTGTGCCATATTATTAATCACACAAAACAAAAATTCATGAGTCATCGACGTGTTTGCCCTATACGCGCACAGTCATTTATATATTTACGCCCCATAAGGCAATACTAAAACTTTCAGACACACAGAAACATCAATTTAGACTACGATAATTGAATCACTGCTCTGTATTCAATATAAAATATGTGCACAATAGTAAAAATAGTCATAAATAACAGCCAATCCTTGACTAACTAGGACAATCTGTGAACTCCTTCCAGATGATTTTGATGCCTCAAGGTGTTGTGAAATATTTGAGTGAAGGCGCGGTATGTGAAGATGCCCCGCCAGCCCCGTTGCTCCCCACCCCGAGGCCGCTCGGCGGGTCTTGACCTCCACATGTCCAGCATGTGAAGAGCTCACCCAGACACCACACAAGTGCAGGCTTTGTCCTTACAGGCGGGTTTCACGACAGAGCTGCAAAAGTGGCGCTAGGCACTTGTCATATAAAAATTTGTATTTTTTAAGAGCTCATCGGCTTTGACGTTTGCATTGCCACCAGTGAGAGATGTCACAATTAAACCACAATATGTCAATATTGTGCCTTGGTTGAATTTAAACAAAGGCTGCAATGCAAAAAAAAAAAAAAAAGCTCTACACACACTTTTCATTAAGCGTTCTTGGCATTGTTCATTAAAATAAACTGCCAGTGGGTGAATTTGGGTTTCACTTGGAATGTTGACCGGGTATCGTTATTGTTTTAGAAAGCCAACACTCAGCCCAAGTCAATACAGACTTATTGAGAAAGGTAATATCACTATTACGTCTCACGTAATGATTCCTGGAATGACGTTAAAAAAACGTTAGAAGAACACAGTGGGACGTCCAAAGTCTGTGACACAGGTTGACTTACGGGTTTGTTCTCATTGTAAAACAATTCTCCCCTGTAGGAAAGTGAATTAATCTGTTCCAGCCTCAAACTATGGCCATCACTTCAATTATTACCGTGCAGACAATGTCTTCAGTAACATTCTAACATTCTTCATTGTCATAAGGTATAAAGAGACGTTAAGCACTGTATAATAAAACTAAAATAAAGTAAGACGCCTCACAGATGTGTCAGGAAAAGAGGACAGAAAGTTGTTTGTTGTCACCTAGTGGTGGCGTTGTGACACTGTGAGCATTTATTATATGTAACACACATATAACATAATAAATATTGATATAATAAAATTTAAATTAATCAACACTACTCTGTCTTTGAAGAAACATAATGGAGAGGGAAAAGTGTTGTACAGGTATTTCTGGATATTTAATTATGAATTAATTGCATTTTACTTAGCAGCAATAATCCTTTTTATGTCGTAATAAGTCTATGGCTATCATCACACTTTCTTTGTAATCACTTTTATGGTGGTATTACAAAAAGAAATCACTCAGCTGATGTCTTACATGATGTTACACGTGTATCAAAAGAAGTAATCCACTGTATAATAAAACCAAAATAAAGTAAGACGCCTGACAGACGTACAACGGAAAAGGGACAGGAAGAAATATTATCAGGCAAAGTTTGAAGTAATTTTTTTTAACATTCCTAATTGCCATATCCTTATATGGTGGTGTCACATACTGTATAAGAATAGAAATTCTTTATATGCTCACTGAGATGAAAGTCTTACATAATGTGATGCACATAATGATGATGTTTTATTTGACTTTAGACATATTTTTACCAGAAAATTCCAAACTGTACTGCTTGTAAGGCGTGTGGCGTTGGAGGTTCCACACAATTAATGCAGGACAGTGAAACCGTAAACAGCTCCTTGCATAATTACCACGTAATTCAACATTTGCAGGGCAATAACGGGAGCGACAGCAAGCGTCAATAGAACAATTAAGTCTGTTGCACCGGTGTGACAATTACATTCACTCTTTAATGCCTGCTGGCTTTCAGGCTGAGTGAACAGCAGGTTGTAAGTCTGCCCGAGGTCGACGTTTACCATCGACCCGCGAGGATGAAGAGAGGGGACGTGGCAGCCTACGCTGTAGCTGCAGTTGGGCCATACCTTTGGAAGGTGAGAGGTCACCGAGGGGGTCGGCGCTAATTGAGGTGTGTGAGGTAAAGCAGACTTACAGGTGATGGTCTGATGTTGGCGATTGGTGGAGATTCAACTGATTATGAAACCTTTATTTATGTTTTGTATTTAGACATTAAATTGTGTTCATCCTTGTTTGTTTGTTTGTTTGTTAGAAAGACTGCTCAAAAACCACACAACTCAGGAAATGAAGCACAAATACATTCTGGTGGTTTTTCCAAAACTAATATACAGGAATGTATTTTCTCTCTTGATATTTGTACTTCATATAGAGTTTTAGGGTGTACCTAAAAATATGTCATTTTAATGGATATTTTTTCATCTTCTTTTTGCATTTGTATTTAGAAATTAAATACACATTGGATATGTAAATATATGAATTGTTAAACAATTTGTGTCATGGTGGTCATACATTATTTATTAAATAGTCACAGATAATGCTATTTCCTATATTTGTCCCAAACTTCAGCAATATGCGAGTGTTATTTCTGAAAATATTATGTCACATTGTGATAATGGCTTTTTGTGACATTTTTAACAGATTTTGGTTTATCTGTTTATTATGCAAGTTTATGCCAAATATATTCATTATGCAGTGTTTAAGTAAATTTCATTCCTGTACTTACTACTTATTCCTCACTCTTTTATATTAATTATGGTATTATTTTCTGTACTTATTTATTACTGAACAATGTTTCTGTCAACTCCTACTCCTTTATGTATTTATTCACATTACTGTAATAGCTGTCTGCAAACTCTATTAACTCTATTATTACACATTTTAAAAAACATTTTCTATTATTTTAAAAATTGTAAACTGGTATATATTGAACACAGGAAATGAAAAAAATATTAGTAATTGCTGTAAACACAAGATGTACTTCTATGTGACTTTGTATGCATGTTCAAAATTACCTTTTTTTCAATCAAACCATTTATTTATATTTATTTTTAAATTACCTCTATTTTATTTCGTCTGCTTTAATATTTATAATTGTATTTTTAAATTCATAATAATCATAATCACCATATAATTATTGTTATTATTATATAGAAAACTATGCATTAATGCTTGTCTGAGCGTGGAAGCTTTAGAAAATGTTAATTGTTCGGCTTCTCCAGTCAATGAGATAATCAATAAGTCATTACTACTAGGCTTAGCACACTTACCAATGCAGTCACAGGTATTACACTGTGATAAAGAGCCAGAAGACCAACTCCCAGTGCAGGCAACATTACGTCTTTTACTGTGACGCCTTTACCAAGATGTTGTATAACTTTCCATGTTGTCTCATCCCTTTCTGGTCTGGAATCCCAAAAATCACTTGTGTGTGGGCTCCCTCTTCCTCTTGACTCAGTTAAAAAATGTTGTTGGCAGTCTTAATCTAACATCCACCATGGTTGTTGAGATGGTAATGTTGCTGTGCATGGCTCAGTGGACACAATGAGAAAGAAAGATGTGTGCAGGATGAACATGCTACATTATGGGGAGGAGAGAGGGAGACCACCTCCTCCTTCTCCTACAATTGTTTGGAGGATTATATATGGATTAATCTTGACTGTCTTTCCCTGTGCCATGTCACCAGTCTGTGATAGAAAAAATATTTATATCGAATACCTACATTTTTGCATAGCATAATACACAAACTCTTTCTGTATAATGTATATGCTGGTTGTAAATATAAATGTATATAAAAAATATACTGTATCCATCACATAGGATGCTTGAAAATCAGTGCATTACAGTTAAGAACATTAATAAATGGGGCAATTTAAGAATGATGTCAACAAAGAAGAAGACATTAAAAGTGTTACAACATTAGGTATATTTGTACAATCATAAATCATAATAGTTTTAGGGAAAAAATGTTTACATTTATAATATGTAACAGACTGAGTTACACTGGTGTGTTCCTAAATTCCGGCGGTCTATAAGGCACCGTTTGAATGACGGGCAAAGAGGTCGACGTATGATTGGTAGAGGACCAAAAAGTGTGCAATGTGTTTGTATATGACATATGTAAAGGATGATAGTGTAAACAGTTGGCTAAACGTAACTTGTTGTGGACCATAAATAATGTGAACTAAATAAATTACCGTTTCAGTGTCAAAAGAGAAGACGGAACAACCGTTTTAATCCGTCGGAAGTTCGACAATGGCTTTTATTTTGAAAGCTCACCTGCTGGAGCCATCACAACCCGGAAGTGACAGATTCACACGTCTATGTTCACAACAAGGACTTCTCGCCCCGCGTGCTCTTGTGTGTATAACTAGTAAGTTTTTAAACATCAAGAAATTTTATATCATTCATTTTCTATGCAAAGTTAAACAATATTGGCACAGAGAGAAGCTGACACGTTTTGGCGTCGTGTGAGGGCTACATTTATCGGAGCTGTTGTCCTGTATGTGTGTGAAGGGCATGACGGGGCGGGTGGTGTTGGGGTCTGTCCAGACCCTGCGACTCCTGAATCGGGTTGCTACTACCTGCATTCTCGCTACCCGGTGTGAGCCTACACTACAGGAAATCCCCGGTGCCGTGTTTCCGCTGTGGAGGACGCTTCACCAGAGCCCCGCCTTGTGTGCAGGTCACAATAAGTGGTCAAAGGTGAAACATATTAAAGGCCCCAAAGACGAGGAGAGGTCACGACTTATTATGAAGTTTGGCTTGATGATAAAGACTGCTGTGAAAGGTGAGATGAACTAAGAAAGCTGGCATTTTAAGTTTGCATGTGTTTCATTTATGTAAGAAATTATTTTCCATTGCAGAGGGTGGACCCAATCCAGACATGAATGTAAATTTAGCAAACATCCTGGAGCAGTGCAGGAACAAGAACATACCAAAAGCATCCATAGAGGCTGCAATAAAGAATGCAGTAGGTTAACACAATCCATCCATTTTCTATAACACTTGTCCTCATTAGGTGAGCTGGGGCCTATCCCAGCTGACTTGGGGCGACTAGCCATCTATCTATCGGATACTAACCCCTTCAAATGTTACCTCACCATACAAAAAGGGCAAGCCAGCATCTCCGTACATGCTTGAAGCTCGAGGACCAGGCGGATGCTTTCTCCTAATTGAAGTCTTGACTGACCAGCCCCCACGCAGCCAGCAAGAAGTCAGACGTGTCCTCACTAAAAATGGGTCTGTTTGCTTATTTTGTTCTGACCGTGAAGTTAAAAACACTCGTGTATATACATGAAAACTGCACTTTTTTTTTATTTTGCCCATCATCCAAAGATGAGCACACGTCTTTCCCTTTTCTGTGTGAGAGGAAACAGCTAGCATGAGGGAGCTAGCAATGCATGTAACTGGATACACTTATTTCAACTATAAAGCCCTCTTTAAAAAATAAAAATAAAAAAAAACGTCCAAAAACCACCAACCATGTTCCATTTACAGTACATAACTGACCTGCATATTAACCTTTTTTTTTTTTTTTTGGGCATAGTGACACAGCGCCTCACGCCACTACAGAGAGGTAAGGGGCCCACTCCAAAACAATGTGATAGGACACCAATCTGTACTGACCTGGAAACAGGAAAAAGCATATGAACAACTACAAATACACAACCAAATTATCTTTATTGGCCCACATTCCATGTTGTGTTTGTACACGGCTAGATGGACTGTGTATATAGCTGTGATGTCAAGCACTATGTGCTCCGTGTGTTAGAATCAATATCATGGTAACTTACTCGATGGACAATTGTCCGTCTGATCCAGCTGGCCTGGGGCGTCTTTTCTTTTCCAGTTGATTTAGGGTACGTGGCAAAAAAAATTCCACCACTGCAGGGTTTGTTAATTCTTCCTTCATTGTGATGCAGTCTCTTGGCGCAATGTCGTCCTCACCATATACACAAAGCCTTTCCATTGATGGTAACACTGTGTAATAGAAACACTTGATTTCTGTCGACATGGCTTGGCAAGCTCCACATTTACACCACCAAGTCATGGCGGTCCTGACTCTCTCAGCCCCTGTCTGGTCCGACTTTTCACTCTCTCTTCTTGCTCGCTCATCTTCTAAAACTTGTCGTTCATCCTGCGTATATTCATGCTCAAAAAGATAAAGTTTTGGATCCTCATTTGTCCAAAAATAGGCGGCGGCGGCTTTCAGAGTCTGCCATGATTAGCAAACAGACACGTGTGCTTCCTATGCTGCTGTTGTTGACAGAATTTGCTATGGAGGGAAAGGCTTCTTGAGACTTCATCTGTACTTCTGTGAAGAAGGTGTCGGACGTTTCGCTCCTCATCCGAAGAGCTTCGTCAGCGAACTAATAAGTGCTGGTAGCCTAGGCCTTAAATACAGTAAGAACTGTATTTACAGTATTTACAGTTCTTACTGTATTTAAGGCCTAGGAAAGAAGGTCCGACAATGCTTAAAATGACTAAAATACTATATAATAGTATATACTGAATAATAATAGTATAATACTATGTAATAATAGTATTACATTATGATGAATGTGCCTGTTACTTCATGGTCACAGCTTGTATACAAAACGATAAAACGTTGTTGGAGGGTTGTTTTTTTTTTAGTCAAAATAGATGTGTCCCATGACATGCATTGTTAGCACCCTCATGCTAGCTATTTTTCTCTCTTTAGAACGCACACAAAAGGGAAAGACGTGTGTTTCTGTATCATATAAGGATTGTGGTTGATGGGCAACATTCCAAAAAAAGTGCAGTTTTCCTGTTAAAACTCCTGTACCTGTGAAATAGTTAGATTTTAGCTGAAACGGTCAAACCGAGGTGTAATTCCGTACCTCTCCACAGTGGGATGCTCTCACAGGGAGTAAGCGGTAACTTCTCCAGGAGGGGGGTGGTGGTGGTGCCTGGTCAGAACATCACATTGGATCGAGCGCTGGAACTGGCCATCGAGGCTGGTGCAGAGGACGTCGAGGAGACGACGGATGAGGATGATGCTCCCATTCTGCAGGTTAAATAATAATTACAAAAATAAGAAAAGTAATATTGACTATGATTATTTCTGAGATGAGAATAATTATTTTTATAAAATTGAATTATAATATATACTGTATGTGTATATGAAGGATCAATTAAGTATCTGTTCTAATATATATATATATATATCACAGCACTGATCAGTGGGAAGCATTTTTTCTAAATTACATTTTGTTGTTTTATCCCACAAAAATAGAGAAAAGTAACTGTTTGGCATTTTTAAAGTCCTGAAATCTCTACATGTTTACAAGTTTGTTTGTTTTTGTAGGGCGGACATAAAGAAATGTACCACAGGCTTTTGTATGCAAAAAAACAAAAATAAATTGAAAATAAATTTTACAAATTAACACTAATAGCAAGCATATTCCCAAAAATCCTTTTTTTTTCTTTTGCTAAAAAAAATTAAATCATTTTTTAAAAAACTAAATATATTTTTGTAAATATAGATTTTAAATTGATTCTGATATTTTATCACAGAGAAACGTTTGACAGATTATGTGCTTTGTTTTGTTGTTCATTTGAGATAATTTAAATTTCTTTATGCAGTTTTCATTTGATTGAAATAGGCATTTAGAATTGGTATTTTTCTAAATTATAGTATTACCTTGTAAAAATTACATATGCCCCAATATTTCATACTATCCACCATTTTTTCAAAATAAAAAATGGAAGCTCGATACCACAAGTACAATATATGTTTATGGGCTGCCTTCTTTTCAACTGACGCCAATTAGACATCCCGCGGTGTCTAGTAGTGTTTCTATAAAATTGATGTCATATATTTGTCAAATCTTGTGACATAATAAATTAACTAAAATATAAGAAACGTCTTTCAGTAACAGTAACAGTCTTTCTGTCATTTTTGCCAGTTTATATGTGACACTGTGGACCTGTGGAAGGTGCAGGCCTCACTACAGCGGTTGGGAATGCAGGTGACGTCCGTCGCCTGCGAGTTTGTTCCTCGCACCATCTTGCCTCTGGACCAGGAGCAGCTGGATGCGGCTTCCACACTCATAGAGGCCCTCAGTGATGTTCCGGATGTGGTTCGCATTTGGGATAACATCCAGGTTTCAAGCTGAGAGACTGTGGACACTTTCACACAGAAAGAACTGATACATTACAGTGCAGTCAAGGAAAAACATCAAGAGATGCCTTGAACACACACCAACTTTCTGCAATTTTGACCCGGTTGGCCTTCCCAATTTAACAACTATTTTGTGGGAGAACCAGGGGAAAAACATTCATTTGATCTTATTTGTTTTTGTACAGATGTGCTGAATAGAAATAAAGGGGGAAAAAACAACCAAAAATTATAATAATTAAAAGAAAGAAAAACCCTTCAATTTATCCATCCATCTATTTATATTTATATTCTATTTATATTCTATGCCGCTTCTCCTCATTAGGGTCACGGGGGTATGCTGGAGCCTATCCCAGCTGACTTCAGGCGACAGGCGGGGTACACCCTGGACTGGTCGCCAGCCAGCTTCAATTTATTTTCACTGCAAATAAACTCTTCAAATATCAATAACAACTAGAATAGCACTTGGTAGAAGCACCTGCAAACCTCCGCCAAGGCAAATTAATCCTACTTTGGGTCAGCAACATACTATACACCCTCATAGATGATCATTTCATGCGTCTACCTGTATTTTGACATGAAATAAATGTCTTATTTCTTAAGAAATCAAGTTAAATGTGGGAGAATTGCTTGTTTTGCAATGTTAAGCCAGACATCCATCAAAATAAAACAGATTCTTCTGATGCCCATGCCCCACCCCTCAATACTTTCACAAAAAGTAATAATTTTGTCATGAAAGTGTTGCTGTTAAGTAGTAGTGTGATCCATCTGGCAAAGGTACAATTATAATAATTAAAAAGTGATTCAATTGTTGTTTAAGTACAAAACATAACTAAAATGGCACTGAATTGAGGCCCTTGCAGACCTCCACCAAGACAAATCAATCATAAATTTGATCAGCACCACATTATACACCATAATAATGCATAGTGATTAATGCATTAGCACTTGAGAACAGTTTCTTCCAATGCCACTGCCCCACCGCTCAATGGTGTCATAAACTTGGAATAAAATTTGCATCAAAGTCTGTGTAGTTCATCTGAAATCAAAACTATAAAACTATTCCAAGTTCACCTACAGCAATAAAGATGGCTGAAGGTCACAGAAGAGGGACATATTTACAGGTCATTAGCCATCACATTATGGTGTCAACAGAGCTGTCAATAAGATCCCTAGTAAGCATGCATGCACTTTCTATACATTGTGTCTTTTAAAGCCACTGTGTGTCAAATATGTGACAGCACAATTTAAATCCTGGCCCCATTTGAGAACATAAATGTCAACAGGGGAAAGGACAATGTAATAGCCCTCCAGCTGGTTTTCCTTGTTTATCAATTATTGATTTCCACCCCTCCCTCACTTCCAGCGGGTACAACATAGCATTGATCGGTTTTCCAGTGTTGATGAAGTCGCACAGTGGTGGCGACATGCGAGGGAGAGAGGAGGACATAACACAAATGTCAGATAGTTTTTTTAGTGGGGCTAATGTGAGCCATGGAAGGGATGAGGGGATATTCCTGAATGAAAGAATCTTGGTTCTGCAGCAGTGAAAACTAACTCAACAAGGTAAGTTGGACACTTTATGGAAAACTTTCTGGTGATGGGAACTGTGCTTGTATTCCCTCCATTCTCCAGTTTATTCCATGTCTGACTCAGACTTGATGAGTAGTGAATGCCAATCTCCCCCGGCCCCCAGGATGGAGCTGCTGAGCCCCTCCAAGGTGAAGGACCGTTCACCGAACGTCACAGAGAAGGTCACGCAGGTACGGGGCTATGAATCGATGCGACAGTGTGGATTTTACTGGTGGATAAATCAGTTTGCTTCGGTGGCGATGGATGTTTTCCTTCCGGGTGATTGAGCCACAGCTCAATTGGGAGCAGCCCAGGGGCTTAACATTCTGCATCAATCCCTCTCTGGGATGCTGGCGGGACGGATCTCCTATGCGTCTAGCCGACGAACAACTGCGTAAGGTTAGCTGAGAATTATCCAAAGGTTAAAGAGAAGCATCCTGGTCTCAAGAAGCACCAGAATGTGGCTATAATCTGGGCCCTGCATCAAAATGGTTGAGGATTTGCTGCACCTACGTGGTGATAGAATCCTCCTCCACAGCAGAAGACACTCTCCAAAGGTCTACTGGTTTTATATTGAGGCTAAAAAATGCAACTTGAATCCTGATTCCAAACTTTTTCTGCTTTAGGTTCTGTCCTTGGAGTCCGATGTGCTCCCAGAGTATAAACTTGAAGTTCCAGAGACACCATGGTGGATCCTGCTTCACTACAGCCCCTTTAAGGCCTTCTGGGACTGGATCATTCTCCTCCTGGTCCTCTACACAGCCGTCTTCACTCCGTACTCGGCAGCGTTCCTCTTGGACGAGCACAGTGATGTGCGCCAGAGGAGCTGCGGCTACACGTGCAACCCCCTGAACGTTGCCGACTTGTTGGTAGACGTACTGTTCATCGTGGATATCGTCATAAATCTACGTACCACCTACGTGGACCACAACGATGAGGTGGTGACGCAGCCGAGCCGCATCGCCAAGCATTACATCAAAGGGTGGTTTCCCATCGATCTGTTTGCAGCCATCCCCTTTGACCTGCTCATTTTTAGATCTGGTTCTGATGAGGTAAGACCGTCAAGTTCCCACAAAAGTGAGTACAGCTCTCACAATTCATCTTATCATATAGAAATGGAACATGGATATACTTTAGAGTAGTCAGTGTGCATATTGTATAGCGGTATAGATTTACTATCCACTGAAAATGTCTCACCACAGTCATTATTGTCTTAATAGCTGGTGGCACAAGTGTGAGTACCAAGATAAGCCAAGCATGGTGGTGGTAGCCTCATGGTGTGGGGCTAGGGAAACTGTCCTCTGAAAGTGTCTCAATGCTCAGCCATTGCTGTCTTACGTAGCTGGCAACACAAGTGAGATGTCCTAATTGTGTCCTTAGTGTGAATATTTAGTGTGAGCACCATTGTTATCTAGCACTGCCTTAATCCTCTTCGCCATGGAATTCACTAGAGTTGCAAAGGTTGTTCCTGGAGTCCTCTTCCACTCCTCCATGATGACATCACTGGTGGCTGGCTCCTACACCTTTCTTCCTCTTGAAGATGCCTTACAGGTGTCGGTTTGGTTCAGGTCTGGAGGAGACATACTTAAAACACTCCATCACCTTTGGTTCAACAAGGTACTTGTCATCTTAGAGGTGTTTGGCTCATTTTCATGTTGGAAAACTGGGAAGGGATCATGCTCTACTTCACACTGTCACAGAACATGTTAGAATTAATGTTTTACTGAACTGCAGCTCCCCAGTGCCGGCAGCACTCATCCGTGGCCAGACCTTGATGCTTCCACCACCATGCTAGACAATTATCTTGCTCCTCACTTGTGTTTCCAGCTATTTAGACAAGAATGGATGTGTGATGAGTCATTTTCAGTGGGTAGCCAGTCTATACTGCTATTCAAGCTGTACACTGACCACTCTAAAGTACATCCAGATTTAATTTCGATCGTACTGTCTCATGAGAAGTTACACTGTACTAAAACGGCAACTGAAATGTTGTACTCACTTTTGCGGGATACACAGATAATCCACAGTATGAAAAAATGTTGTTTTCCTGACTTCATGTTTCTTCTTCAAAGATGGCCACCTTAACAAGTCTGCTCAAAACAGCTCGCTTGCTACGTTTAGTCCGCGTGGCGAGAAAGCTGGACCGCTACTCCGAATACGGTGCCGCTGTCCTTTTCCTGCTCATGTGCACTTTTGTCCTCATCGCCCACTGGCTCGCCTGCATCTGGTACGCCATCGGCTTTGTGGAGAGGCCGTACACAGAGACCGGTTGGCTGGACAACTTGGCTGAACAACTTGGCAAGACGTATAGCGACAATGACTCCAGTTCGGGCCCGTCGGTCAAAGACAAATACGTGACTGCGCTGTACTTCACCTTGAGCAGTTTGACAAGTGTCGGCTTTGGAAATGTCTCTCCGAACACCAACTCTGAGAAGATCTTCTCCATCTGTGTCATGGTCATTGGCTGTGAGTAGCTAACACACTTTAAATCCTTACTTCACTCATACGCGTCCGTAATGACAAAAATGGTAGCTGCTGTCAAAAACATTATATATTAAATAGGCTGTCAAAAATAGCGCGTTAACGGCGGTGGCTAATATATTTAATGAATTACGTTACATTTTTTAGTGTAGTTAACGCACACAGATTATGGCAAACCAAGCTCTCTATTGTGACGACAGACAGCGGCACAGTGTAGCTCCCCACAGTCACACAGTGTCTGGCGCTCTTTTATAACTTTATTCTTACCTGAACACATCAACAGCAATGCAATTCCAACACCATATATGTAACACCTACTCCAGACAAACACGTCTCGAGTCCATTCATTGCAACACTACTTCCTCATTGTCACGAGACAGAGCGCGAGATGCGTTAATGGACACTCCGAACATCACAAAAACGTCTTTATTATGAGCGTAAGGGTGGTCTAAATAGACAGAAATGCAATGTAAATCAATAAGTGGATATTCTCATCACTCACTTTGTAACTCTTAATAACTCTTAATGCGGAAGGACAATTTGCTGAATTTAAGTGTGCTCGGAAATCCCGGAAAATTCACTGAAAACATGTGAATCCAACTTAAATGACGTGGTGTCTTTGAACGCAACTCCTCATTGCTCATAACAACACAGTTACAGTCTGATTCAAATATTCTGCTATTAAAGAAACCAGTGTTAGGTAAATAGATGTTCAGACATGTCTGCCATCTCTTAACTTGATATCAATTTTAAGTTAATTTAGCGCTGTTAATACATACAAATATATATATATATTCCTGCCCTGTCATTTATCTTTCTTTCATTAAAATACAGTAAAAACGGGCATATTTCAGACATGATAATGATAATAGTTTAATTTATTTTGAACATGCATACAAGTATATTGAATACATCACATAGTACAATTTACTGTTGTACATGTCCAAAAAGGAGTAGGAAGAAGCAAAGCCAATTTAATCTTACTCCCCATGTGTTTCACGCCAATTGCAATACCTTTGTTCACTTCCTGTATTCCAAATGTACTCTTTGCTAGTTTAAAATGCATAGGAAAATGATAAGGTAATCTGAAAATATGATCATGTAATATAAGGTAACCTAGTGTGACATTGTGATTAATCATGATTAATTAATATGATAACCGTGATTAATATGATTAAAAATTGTAATCATTTGACAGCCCTAATATTAATATATTTTTCCTTACTTTAAAACAAGTCAGTCTTTGAAAACTACTTTAGCCTTAAATATGCATACAAAACATTAATTATATTTTTGGTGATTTTAACCCTTCAAAAGGCCAGTATGTTTACATAATGCCACTGTTTTTTTTTTTAAATAAATATAGCTTCCATACACATACATTTCAAGAAGCATTACACTTACTGTAATTATTAGGCCCTAATGATGGGTCAATGATTGGCAGCAACATTGAGTTTCATTTTTTTCTCTAGTCAGATTTTTAGTAGTAACTCACATGTCAAGTCCAAATGACAAAAAATGGCAATTTCACAGAAAATACTGTAAAGATATTATATATTAATATTTTTTCCATAAGTTTGTCAGTTTTTAGATATATCAAATATTATTATAATATTTTTATATATATTATAATATTTTTGGGGTGTGCTGCTTTAAAAGCCAGTATGTTTACATAGAGCCACAGTTTTGTTGGGTTTTTTTTTGGTTTTTTTTTAACACACTTTTTTCAATCAATTGCGACACACAATTATGTCAGTAGCAAGGTATATTTGCAAAACATAATAGTAAAAGGTGTGACAGTTTGCTGCATGCTTTGAATTGAAAACAATGCTGCCATCTGATGGACAAATAAATAAAAATAAAAAATTGAAAGCCAGAAGACCAAATTGAAATCTTAACGTAATCGCATTAGTTTATGCTAAGATAAATGTGGGTTCAAAAATAGCATTATTGAAGGGATGTTTTTGGTAGTTAGGAACAAATGTGTCACTATTTGTGCAGCTTTGCAAAACTAAATGGCACAAAATGTCCCTGTCTCTAAGACGTTTTAACAAAGAAATGTTTTGATTGTTCTCTCTCAGCTCTCATGTATGCCAGCATATTTGGGAATGTGTCCGCCATCATCCAGCGGCTGTACTCTGGTACGACTCGCTACCACACTCAGATGCTACGTGTCAAAGAGTTCATCCGATTCCACCAAATCCCCTTCAGCCTGCGCCAACGCCTGGAGGAATACTTTCAGCACGCGTGGTCCTACACAAACGGCATTGACATGAATGCTGTAAGTTTGTCAACCATCCCCTTTTCATTCATTTACTTTCCAATGATCTATGACTTTTGTCTTCTCCTTGTCAGGTGTTGAAGGGATTCCCTGAGTCCCTGCAAGCCGATATTTGTTTGCACTTAAACAGATCTCTGCTGCAGACTTGCAAGGCTTTCCGTGGAGGCAGTCAGGCTTGTCTTCGGGCCTTGGCGATGAGGTTCAAGACAGTCCACGCCCCTCCGGGTGATAGCCTCATCCACTATGGCGACATCCTAGACTCGCTCTTCTTCATCTCGCGTGGTTCCATCCAAGTCATTAGGGAGGATGTGGTGGTTGCCATACTAGGTAAACTGTCTACTAGTACACCCCATACACACATAGTATAATTTTTAAATAGCTACTGTACAGAGTGTCAATGAGGAGGAAGCACTTTACCTTCCACCTGTATCATTGTATCAAGTATATAACGTAGTAATTATTCAGACTGATTTGGCCCACTTTTATTATTGTAATGTAGGAACCTGTGCGTATGTCTTGTCAACATCATATTGTCTATAAATATACTGTAGGTGTGAACATGGCAAATTAATACATCAAGAAGAGGTCATAGTGAGTAAACAATATAGGCCTGGCAAAGTAGGCTACAAAGCAGATATGCTTACTTTTCCCGGTTTCCTTGTTGGTTAAGTATTTTTACGTATAACTGTATTGTGTACCTGTATAAATGATCAGCAAAACGTTAACTATGTATAAGCATTTAATTCAGCAAGAAATAAGTCATTATGGTGTTTAGTTTGATACCAGCCGCACGGTGAGTGGTTAGCATGTTGGCCACACAGTCAGGAGGTCGAGAAGAACTGGGTTTGAATCGCCACTTGGACATCTCTGTGTGGAGTTTGCATGTCGACAAGCCGTTCTCTGTGCAGTACGACTTACATTGATCTCTATGAGCAGCCGGCAGCAAGACAAGCGAATGAACCGTCCACAAATGTCCTTGCTACCGAAAACAAACAATAAACAATTATTTAATTATTTCACTTCTGTGACGTGTAGTGCCACCAAACTCACTTCACGTTCTTTGTGTGTACCAGGCTGCACTACTGTATGCCACAAAATATTTTATGATCAGTAACTGGAAAAAAAACCCTCTTACAGAGAAGAATGACATCTTTGGCGAGCCGATCCAGCTTTACGACGAGCCGGGGAAGTCCAATTCAGATGTACACACCATCACTTACTGTGACCTGCACCGCATAATGAGGGATGACCTGCTGGAGGTTCTGGATATGTACCCAGGTTTTGCTGACAACTTCTGGAGGAACCTGGAGTTAACCTTTGACCTCCGAGATGTAGGTTTGGAATATAGTGTAGCATCTAGTTTGAATGAATTGACAGTGGATTTTGACTGTGGTCGTCAGGCGGAGCAACCACCTCCGATATTAATGGATGAGTCCGGCAACGACTGTGATTACCGCCAAAAGCCAAGACACAAAATACATATGGACTGCAGAATCAGGCCTGGTGAGTTGTAAACATTTCTCCCCATCAAATCAAACAGAAGCTAACATCCTGTTTGTAAACAGATGGAATGGACCGGGAGGACTCCCACCCGTCCTGCCGCCATCATCACTCCCCTCCTCAAGCCCACTGTGAAGACCAGTGTAGCTGCGGTTCCCCGTGTTCCCACTCCAGTGAGGAGTTGACTAAACCCGTTGCTCAGGGTGCCAAAGTAGAGCAGTACCCATCAGAAGAGGGCAGACGGGACTACACCCCTCCTTCTGAAGTGCAGCTGCAACCACCCAGTGGTGCCATGACGAACCGAAGCCGTCCAGGTAACTTGCGGGTGTCCAGTGGCAAATTAGACTGTATTTAGAATACATTGTGTTCTATCATCCAGCCTTAAATGTGCCAGGAATGTTTGGCTACTGGACAACAGAGCAACAGCCTCAACAGTTCACCAGTCGGGCCTGGAGGTCATCTTCGGTCCGGAATTCGTACCACCTGCCACCCTTCATAGAAGAGCGGCCCAGCGAGCTTGAATCTCGACTTGAAGTTTTACATTCGCAGCTCAACAGGTAAATTTAGTATCGTCTTCTTAAAGTGAAAAATATACCTTTTCAAAAGTGTAAGCTGAACACAAAGTCATACACGAAGCCCGAGGCTCAGAGCTAACCAGCGTCACATTCAAATGCACAAGCTAGCTTTAACAAAATAATGTCACTATGTTGTGTTCACACAACATAGTGACAGCCAGACCAAGCAAAACCCCCCAACAGTTTGCAAAAGCGGAGGTACTGTGACGCTAACTTCAGCTGCTCGGGGAACCACACTCCAGTCACTTTCCGCCAGGGTCTCTTAAAGGTACACAAGAGTGTTGAAGTAGTTATTTTTCACTTAAAACTGGTCCACACGCTGCAAAAACTGAAATACAAGCAAGTTTAAATACCTGAAATAAAAGTCACAAATATGTAAAGATAAATATGTAAAGAATATCGCTTCAAATACAAAAAAGAAAAAAGTCAGGAAGAAATTACTTGCCAAAACATGTAAAACAAGTAAAATTGTGTTTTGTTAAGTAGATTTTTTTGTTCTGGTGGCAGATTATGTCTACTTATGTTAGGAATTGTAGTACTTGTAGTACTTTTGAGGTAAAATAAGCAAATTGGTAGTAGTTGTTCGACTTGGCAGCAACCACTAGAGGGCACATTTTTGACTGAAGAGTGACATTTGCAAGATAAAATGTCTGAAATCAAGGTAAAAAAAAATACTTCTTTTATGCACTAAAATATTTAAAATAAGTACAAAATAATCTGTCACAGAACAAAAAACAAACGTGCCAAGATTCCTCAAACAAGTAAATAGTATATCTATTAGTATATACATTTTCCAGTGTGCATAAAGGTAACCTTCTTGTTAACTTTCAGTTTGGCAACTTGTTTAGGCAGCCAGCAATTTTAATCTGAAGTAGTGCGCTGGTTACTGCACACTGACAAAATTCTCTGCTATGACTTCCCTAGATTGGAGACGCGCATGACGGCCGACATCAATGTCATCCTCCAACTCCTACAAAGGCAGATTGCTCCCGTGCCTCCTGCTTATAGCGCTGTGTCTTCCCGAAACCACCCAACTGACTCGACGGGCCTGTATGGAAGCGGGGGATCTGTGCTGCACAGCATGTACCCCATTGCCTCCATGCAGATAGACAGCCGAGCACCCACTCAGGTACAAACGACGCTAAGATGTACACTTCAGTTCAAGAGCATTGTTAAAATGTTGTCATGCGTTACTTCAGCGCTCCACCCACTCAGACCTGAAATTTACCAAGAAGTCCCAAGAGTCACTATCCAGCGGTATCCACTTGACTCCAGAGACAGAAACTCATCCAGGGATAATCCTGCAAAGGCCTCAAGCATCTCATGTAGAGAACCCTCGGACGTTCTCCACCCTGCGTTACCCCTCGCTGCCCAACAACCTCGACATCACCTCGGGATTGTCTGACATCCAGAAACACCTCTCAGACCCGGTACTTCCTGTCCTGTGACAGGAAGTACCGGCATTCACGGCACAGTGTGACTTTGAAGGCACCGACCCATCAAATAGTGAGTGGTTAATGACAGACGTGATACACTCAAGATCCCTTTTTGTTGACCCTTCTACCAACGGAGCAATAACCACTGTGAAGCAAAAACATCTTTATATACGATCATTATAGTTTCAAGACTGTTTGTGTTTAAAATAAAAATGACATTATGGTAATATGTTGAACTACACATAGCAAACTTGCATTCATCACTCAAGGCTGTTTAAGTGCTTCATTGGTTGGTTTATGTTGGGGCGCCCCAGAAAAGGACTTTAAACCTGTTTTAGGTGGATAATCACACCTTAAAAAAGGTTTAAGGCCATGTTTAGCTGTTAAACAGGCCTGGTGCTATTAAATTCTGTATTTTTGTGTGTGAAACATGAATTGTGGGTCAGAAATAGCGATAAAGTGTTGGTTATTAACAGTTCTGGGGGTGTTGCATGTTTTTTTTTAATTAGGAAGGCATCAGAAGGGCAAAATCTGACACTGGGGACTCGCAGAAATGGTCTTTAAGTTTCTAAACAGCAAAGGCCCTCTGAAATGGGGTACTTTTTTCTTAGATTTTAAGAGGGTGCAATTTTCAGCTTTTTTCAGGGGGACTGGTGCGGTCCAATTTAGTGTTTTTGTTGTAGCTACCACCGTTGACACCTCGGAAGACCCGGCAATAGGGGTGTCATGAGATGAAAAGGTGACAAGATTTGTTGAGATACTAAATTTATTAAACACACGATACAGTAAATGAAAATGAACTCGATCATTTTTCCGGCCTCCGTTATGTTACCATGCACATGCATGCTTATTTTTCTTGTCTCTCGCCTCCAAACAGGCAGGAAGAGGCTTGACTCTGTGCATTAGTTCAGCACCTCTGTGCTTCATAGAACAGCAGCATTCCATAGAACAACGGCAACTCGGAGTGAGCCCTCTTGTCAATCATGCAGTCGCCTTGTCTCAGTGGGGGAGGCCCTAGCATACACACAGTGCAGCAGGGGAGCCTCATAAAGAGCAATGCAAGGTAACATCGTAGAAATTAGGAAGAAAAAAGATGATTGCAAAGCATTAAGACCCCATGTGGTCATGTGGTTCAAATCAAATAAGCGAAGTGAGCCATCAACACCCACAAGCCAGTATGCTCAATTAGTTTGAAAGTGGTTGCAAAAAAAGGCAACAAAACGAACCTGACCACCTCAAACATATCCACCCAACCCACTTTTCCCATCTGGATGCACAGCCTTAAAAAGTAAATACAAACGGGATAGCGCAAAATGGTGTGCACTCACAGAAAGAGTAGTTTGCTACATCGCAAAAGAATTGCTGCTGTTTAATACTGTACAGTTGAAAAGCCAGCATTTCAAGAAATGCTGCAAATGTTTGACAGACAGTACGAACTGCGTCTGAGAAAATACTTGTCACAAACGCCAATTCCACAACCAGAGCGAAAGATGACACATTTAAGGAAATTTTGCATTATTTTGATATATTATATCAGAAGATTAGTGGTTTATTTGCATTAACATTTCAAAACACACCTGCATTGTTCTGTGACTCAGTTAAATAAAAGCGTTTGTTTGACCAGTCCTATATTTTTTCATTGTATTTTTCTGAAAATTAAAGCTTTTTTAAAGGGGGACTGGTGCTATTGAAAGTTGTATTTTTGCTCATTTCAACAGTTTTAGGGGTGTGAAAATGGCTTTGGGGACCCCAAAACCGTGAGAGAGATTGCCCAAGATGCCAATGTTTTTGGCCGTGTCTGTATTGAATACAACCCAATTAGCCTAATTTATACAGCATGTACTGTATACAGTATAATGTATAAATGTTCGGTATATAATAGCGTCATTTTCTTGTATAAAGACAAGTGGTTAGCATGTCACACAGTCAGGAGATCAGGAAGAATGGTTGGTTGTCTATATGTCCCCTGCGATTGGCTGGCGACCAGTTCAGGGTGTACCCTGCCTCTCGCCCGAAGTCAGCTAGGATAGGCTCCAGCATAACCGCGACCCTAATGAGGATACGCAGCATAGAAAATGCATGGATGGATGGATTTTCTCGTATATTGCCCATTGTGGAAATGAACTGAACTTCTCTTATTGCATGCTTCAGTAGCTTCAGGACTGTGGGATAGCGTAGAAATAAGATTGAAATGAAGCACGCTGTGTCTGCGTACTGTAAGTCCAACATGTACATTAGTTGGGTTGTTATCCTACACACCTCCTCTTTTCCATAAATACGTGCCTGGCAAACGCATCCGTGACCACACTTAAATCATCCTCATCAGCAGAGCAGCAGCAGGAGCATTCCGCAAGGAGGTAGAGTATGTGTTCAATGAACTTTCTTCTTCACAATTGTTTTTCTTATTGTTTTCTGGTGATGCAGGTGCCAGCAATAAGGATGACCAACAGCTCTTCTTCCATCCATCCAGATTACATAAATACACCTGCTCTTGTGTTCTGTGATGGCATGATGGCTGGCATGTACTTTTGGTTGATTTCTTCAATAATTTGCAGCGCCGTGGGCCTTCCCGCATCTCTCCTCATCCTGTGGGAGATGTTCAAGACACACGTGAGGAAAGGAAGTCCTTTCAAATCCCACAATCTTTTTGTGTTGAACCTATCATCCATGGATACCATCTTTCTAGCGTTCCTCCCGACAGTGGTCATAAATAACGTATACTACAATGTATTGTTGGTGGAAAGCATTGGAAACATCATATATGCCTTTAACATATGTGGCCGACCCCTCCTGATGGCGTGCATTTGCATTGATTGCTACTTAGCTGTGATTCACCCAATCTTCTACCTCCGCATGAGCCTGACTCCCAAGGTGCTGCTGGTGGCTGTGGTTTGGGCTGTGTCCATCACCTGTGGCATCCTCTACGTCATTTACAAGAAGTTATACTTCAGCCTCTTTTCCACCGTCTGCTTCATCATCGCCATGATCATCATCGGGATCTGCGACTCTTTCATCCTGTATTCCCTGATTCGGACCAGCGGGACCAGAGGCATCCACCCGCAGAAGCAAAGAGCCATTTACACGCTGGTCAGCAGCTTCCTGATGGCGACCATCTCCTACCTTCCTCCGGTGCTTCTCTTTGTGTTTGGCCTCAGCCTGATCTCAGATCATCAAGTTTTCATTTGCATCATCGGGATTCCCATCACAATTACTTCCACATTGGGTTCTGCCGTCATGCCCTTGCTCTATTTATATAATATTGGGAAATTAAACTGTCAGAGGTTTAGATGCTCATTTTTTTTCAGACGTTAAATTACAACACAGGTGCTTGCTCATCTACCATGATCAGATTACAAATGTAAATCAGGTGGGGTTTTTTTCAAAATCCATACAGGTGTGCTCGAGCATTGTTTACATATCCTCACTGGCCACAGCATATACATTAGCTTTATAATTTCACCCCCTCACAAACACGAGAGCTCCAGAATTTCTATGCCTTAACAGAGAGATAAAATCCAAAAAATCCAGAAAAAAATCAGAAAATAATGATTATAGTTTGTCTGTGACCCCCTACCAATCAGAAACAATTCTGACCGCCACCTGACTGTGCTCATGCACATACTGTAGAAGCATGGTGATAAAAGGGACCACTGTCGGCGTATTCATGCAGAAATGGAAGAAATGCAAGATAAGTGGTAAATGGTCAATGGACTTTCACTTGTGTAGCACTTTTCTAGCTTAAAAATACTCAGTGCTTTGACACTGTTGTAACATTTACCTACTGATGACGCAGCATCAGGAGCAACTGGGGGTTCAGTTTCATGCCCAAGGATACTTGGACATGGGCAAGGGAGGACGGATGATCGAACCAGCAACCATCAGGCTGGGAGACAGCCACTCTACCGCCTGAGCCATGCCGTCCCGAACAATCGTCCAGAAAAAAAGGTTATAAATGAATTGTACTGTATTGCATTCCTTACCACAACAAAGTCCTGTCCCTTCTGCAGCAACAACAGGAGTGGCTCAACACATTGAGATCCTGCAGTGAATCTGTAAGGAGGAGTTGACCAAAGTCCTGGACTGAGCATGTTTTAATAAGGAAGTTAACTTACAAAATCAACAAGGACTCAAATACTTATTTCCCCACTGTACATAAATAAGAGTTCTAGTTTTTAATGTTACTGTTATAGATGAGTCATTTTGTTGAATGTATTATTATTGTGGTTATATTTTTTTGCAGTACTCTATTGTAAAACTGAATGGCTTCATATGATTTGTTTTTTAATTTAAAAAATCACCTCCATACTTTAAAAGTTGTGTAATTTACATTTACTTTACTTTTCCGTTTGTATTTATTTATTTAGGTAAACGCATGAACTAAATTAACTAAACAAAGTAAAAATAGCACTTGCTGTACTTCCACATATAACCACTAGATGGTAAAAAAATGGCTCGTGTCTAATAGTAAACCTTGCATTCCAAATTAATACATTTTAATTAATAATTATAAATAAATTAATGTGCATGGCAGATCAAGGGTACCCTTTGCTGTCTTCAACTTCACTTGAGTAGTGAAGTTGAAATTGTTGTTCTAACAATGTGTACTATCCCTATCACTCTGACGTTTATAGAGTGAGGAAGCTTACCAAACCATAAATTAAGCCTGTTCATGTTTTTATTTTGCGCTAGCACGGCTATGTTGTAAAAAAGTGTCTATATTTGGACATTGAAATGTTACATGTAAAGCATGTCTACTTTTGTTGTGAAATAAACAATATTTTCTCTGATAATTTTGTCATGATTTCTACTTAGAATTAAAGAATGATGTCTGAAATTGGTTTCTGATGTGTTTTATTCAAATATTCTCAGTGTAAAAAAAAGTAACTGTTGTGTAATCATTAGTGAAAAGTACATAACCTTCGTGTCCGCCTGCCGATGAAAATTTTGAAGAACATAATTCCATGGAAAAACAAACCCCATGATGATTACAATGGTATATATTCATGGAATAATTACTCAACTCTGCAACTAAAGTGATTTTTTTTGTGTATAAAAGAGTAAAATAAGATTATTTGAACAAAAGTCTAACACCGAGTGGACACCGAGTTATGCACTTTACATTTAAGAAAGAGTGAACTACGGAGGGTTGCTATGGGAAATGGAAGATGTCTTGAGCTCTGGTATGTTGGGTGTGTGTTTTGCAATGTTTGAAGTTTGTGTTGATAACATTACCAAGGTCTATCCACGAGTTTAAAATTTTAAATGTAACACTTGGGTACCCTTGATCTGAGCCATGCACATATATACATATATATACATATATACATATACACATATATATACATATATACACATGCATATACACATATATATATACACATGCGTATATACATATATATATACACACATATATATATAAACATATACACATATATATACACATATACATATATGTATATATATATATATATACATATACATATATATATATACATATACATGTATATATATACATATACATGTATATATATACATATACATGTATATATATACATATACATGTATATATATACATATACATGTATATATATACATGTATATATATATATACATATACATGTATATATATACTGTATATATATATATACATACATATACATATATGTATATATACATATATATGTATGTATATATATATATACATATATATATATACATACAGGTAGATACACACACATACATACATACATATATATATATATATATATATATATATACATACATATATATATATATATATATATATATACACAGTACATACATACATATACATATATGTACATATACATACATATACACTCCTGATCAAAACCAGTTGAAAAATTGCTAGAATTTGCATTTTGCACATTTGGATCTTAATGAGGTTTTAAGTACAATACAATACGCTACAATATGCAAAAGCAAGAAGGGGGAGTGAGACAAAAAGCATTTTGAAAAAGTAATTTATTGTAAACAGCAATTAAACTGAAATAGGCTGTTTATCAGCTGATCAAAAGTTTAAGACCATCGCATCTAAAAAAACACAAAAAACCCCTCTCCAAACCAGAACAAGAAATGTTCTCAGTAGGACTCAGTAATGAGTAGCTCCACCGTTCTTGTTCACCACTTCAAAAATGGGTTTGGGCATGCTTGATGCGAGTGTTTCCAAGAAGATGGCTTCACCAAGGGCATCAACTGTCTGGAACTGATGGCCATTTTTATAAACTTCCCTTGTTGCCATCCATCCCCAAATGTTCTCTATGGGATTTAAATGAGGGGAACATGCAGGATGGTCCAAAGGAGTGATGTGATTCTCCCTGAAGAAGTCCACTGTGCCGGGTAGGAAACATCTCAGGTGGGATCTCCTTGTCATGCCAGTAACATTGGAAGCCATCTGGACCGTCAAGGTTACATTTTTTCTCATCAGAAAATAAAACTTTTTCCACCTTTCAGTGTCCCATGTTTGATGCTCCCTGGCAAAGTCTAAACGGGCACTTTTGTGACGTTGAAGGAGACGAGGTCTTTGAATTTGTCTTTTGTTTTTTAAACCCTTTTCCCACAGATGCCGTCTGATGGTTATTGCGCTACAGTTGGCACCAGTAAGGGCCTTAATGTGTGTCGAAGACCACCCTGTGTCTTAATGGACAGCCAATCGGATCCTCCGGCTCAGCGCAGGTGTGATTTTTTTGGGTCTCCTACTTGACTTTTTTGTTCCATAATGCTCAGGATCTTACAAAAAATGTAGAATGACTGATTTACTGCACCCAACCTCAGCAGCAAAGGCACGCTGCAAGAGGCCTTGTTTATGCAGCTCCACAATACGACCACGTTGAAAAAGAGAAAGCTTCTTAGCTTTAGCCATCAGGAGGGCATGACAGTGTGAATGCCTGACAGAAAATGAACATTTTGAGCAAATTTGGGCTTTCATAGCCTGTGGTCTTAAACTTTTGATCAGCTGATAAATAGCCTGTTTCAGTTTAATTGTTGTTTTCAATAAATTACTTTTCCACAGTGCTTTTTGTCTCACCCCCCCTTCTTGTTTTTGCATATTGTAGCTCTACTTAAAACCTCATTAAGATCCAAATGTGCAAAATGCAAATTCTAGCAATTTTTCAACTGGTCTTAAGATTTTGATCAGGAGTGTATGTACCCCCACACACACACGCACAGGCAAAAGAAACATTTTTTTTTAATATTAAAAAAAAGTTTCTTTTGCTTGTTGCACCTTGTTAAAAATGCTAAATTTATGTCATTTAGGTTTATTTTTTAAAAATTAAAATATATTTTGAAAAATACCGTACATAAAACCACTGAAATAGCTTTTATGCGCTGTCATCACACAAAACACAAAAACAATGTTCACAATAATAAATGTTTCAATGCAAAAAAACATTTTCTATGAGAGAAATTAGTTTAAAACAGCTTAAATGTCACCGTGAAAGGCTGCCTTTTTGTCAGTAGAATTATACATAATTAGCACACTAAAGATTTAGAAACGTTTCTGCGTGTCCATGTACTAGTGAAAGTTTGCAGCGGTAGATTAGCTTGTGATTGTACCTTGTCAACCAAATTGTACACTTTAAAAAAAAGAAAAAAGAAAAAAAAAGAAAAAAAGAATTGTTTAAGCTCATCTGTAGCGAGGCCATTGGTGGTTAAGGCATGTTGGACAATGTCTCCATTGACTGGCTTTGACCTCCCTCTGGCCAACAGTTGACAGAAACGGCAGTTGATTATTAACTGGGATGCCAGTGTGTGTATGTGCGTGTTGCTGGGAGGAATTTGAGCGATGCATTGACAACCCAACGCGACCTGCCTCAGGAAACGCATGCTGCTGCGGTGTCTACATTTAACACATTAACACACACGTTAATTCTTCACAATGCTTGGAATACATTCACCAGTGGCCTCTCTGCACAGTGAATGGCCACTTAAAGCACAAGCACGGAGGGAAAACGACATTATGCTTTGTGCAAATGCAAAAATCCCTGAATGTCTCGGAAATCTTGTTTTTTTGACACTGAAAAATACCACAAAGTAGCTACAGACGCACACACGCGAGTATGCGCCACTGCAGCACAATGCCCCCGTCTTCAACATACAGCAGGCCATTCTTTTAAGGGAGCGCTCACCAGATGAGCCTGCACAGGGACCCCTCTGATCCCAACAAAACGTCTTTGACCATGTGGAAAGAACCCCATCAGGTTGGGAAGATGGTGAGTGGAATATTAAACATTCCCTTCAATGCATATCATGCCTCACTTTGGTCGTGAGTTGCAACAAAATTCATTCTTCAAACTTCTCCATTTGGAGTGTGAATTATTTACAGAGGCTGAGTTTTACAGATAGGGGCAGGTTGTTGAGAGGAATACAAATGTCACCAGGGAAACCGAATGAATGTGCTGAGTCACTGTGTGTCATTACCTTCTAATTTGGTGACTGACTGGATGCTCTCTACTTGTTTGCACAATTGCCCAAAAACAAAAACAACACGTCCAGCCGCATAAATATTGTCTTTCACTTCCCTTAAAGTTCAAGTGTGCCCACTCCAGGTGTCCGCTAGGCCCAGATATTCTGGATTTTCGGCCGTCGGTGTGACAAATCCATTCATTTGCCTCGGTACTTCTCGCTGGAGTTCCCCCTGGTCATCCGCTGCTGCAGCACTGGCAACGGCTCTTGCCTTGGCCACAAGGTCCAGGTAGTACGGATTGTCAAAGGCAGGTGAGCTAGTGGGGACCAAGTATCTTGGGTTCTCCACACTGTGGCCAGACATTAGGCCATTGGGGAGGTGTCTGTCCACCTTGGAGACTTTGCGAGGCAGCGTGCTGGGTCGCTCGGGCCTGAGCTCATGGACTTCCTGATTGACGTACTCTGAATACGTAGGACACAAAAGTACACAACTTTTATTTTGGAGACAACTACATTTTTTCCACTCAAAGTACATTCTAAAATAGGTGAAAAATAATGACACAAAGATCGAGAAATATTTATAATTATCCGTCCATTTTCCATACTGCTTGTCTTCATCAGGGAAACAGGTAAGCTGGCGCCTATCCCAGCTGACTTGGCGCGAGAGGCGGGGTCCATCTATACATCCATCCACAGTATCTATCTATCCATTTATCCATGCATCCATCCATTCAGCCACAGTATCCATCCATCCATCTCTGAGGTTGTATTTGGCACTCACCTGGCAAGGCGTGATTGTGACTGTAGCCGTGGCTTTGTCTGGGCAGCGAGTGATGAAGATGTTGAGGATGAAGGAAGCCGTTGGGTCCATCAGTCTCGAGCTCGCCCTGGCTCCCATAGGTAGGGTCCTTGCAGTAGCGCCCTGGGCTGGCCGGGGGCAGCGACGAGTCATCCTGAGGCCCGTCCAAGAAGACTGAGTCTGACTGTCCACCGGCAGAGGTGCTACGTGCCAGCGTGTGGTAGTGAGGGGTCCAGGTGCCGTTGGAGGGGCTGGCTCCTACTGGCAGGGTCGGGTACTGATTGCGGCCCAGAGTGCTGAGGGAGGAGTACATGCTCCGATGGGCTGCTGCAGTCACGGGTGGCTCAACATCTAAGCCCTGATCGCTGCTCTGCTGCTGCGAGATGCCACAAAAATCATGAATATCTGCAACACTCACAGATTAAATGCTGTAAAACAGCCGAAATCAAATTAATACGGTATTCACCCTGTATGATTGGTGCCTGGACAGCCCGTTTGATTGGGCCCCGTCTCCCTGAGCCCTGGGGAAGAGGTTGGGTTGAGGCACCAGATACTTCTCGGCATCCAGCAGTTCCCTCATGTTGTTCCCGTCCTCTTCGAGAAGCATCCGGAAAAACTGGCTGTCCACTGGGATTGACAGGCTCATCTGCTCGTCGTTCTGTGAACACGACAATGCCGTAAACACATCATGTTTCATTCCCTGTTAATTTCTACTTATGAACAAAACTTCTTGTGCCACACATACCTGGATGACTACATAGCGAGATGGATCCCTGGCCATGGCGGAAAAATCATTCACCAGGTCTTTGAATTTGGGTCGGCTGTCTGGATCAATCATCCAACCTTCCAATCAAAATGAGAGCCAGGATGATGATTCATTGCTAACCGAAACAGCAGCACCTAACACGAGTCCTATCAATTTTTAAAAAATGAAATATTACAGTGAACCCTTTTAAGTCAATGTCCCTCAGACTGGTTGACTCATGTCAACATAAGCAGTTGTCGACGAGCCATGAGTTGCACATTTCCTTGTGACTTTCACCAGAGACAAAGAGAATGGGTGATTTTTTAACCTATGGCTGTTTGTGGACATCGTTTTCCTCCATTGTGCGTATTTTTATTTCGTTGGCTCTGCTTTCATACATTATTCTTATCTAACAAAGTCATTTCAGTACGTCTTGACTACAATGACAAAGTTTTCATACATGCGCAAATTTGTCTTTTAATGGCTGCATTTTGTTCGTCGCTGTGGTCGAATCCAGGTGAATGCTTCCATACTTTTACTTTGAAGCTTACTTTGCACTGTAGAAGAAGTCACCGTGCATGTTTAAGGCGGTGTGGACAGTAGTTGCTTAGCGAGTTAACAATACTACAACACATGGACACAAACTAAACGTTCTTTCATAGAAATGACCCCTTTGGGTCTCAAATTTTATGTCGACAAAAGCGGCTGACCATGCATACTGACATCGACTTAAGCTGGCACTTTTTAGTATTTACATTTCTTGACTTGGCTTGCTGAGTTAGTTAACAGACGGGTTGTCAACATAAATGGGACAGACTTAAACAAGTTTGACTGTATACCCAATGCCTCCAAATAGATGCCTGTTCCTCTCTGCAGATTAGTAACTACACACTCACTGCCGTTACACGGTATGAGGAAATATGACTATTAGAGACAATTAGCTCATGCTCAAAGCCATAAGGCAGTAAGTACTAACATTTAACCATGATCATATAGACATCGATGGTGCAGATGAAAGGCTGTGGCAGTCGCTCTCCCCCCTCCAATACATTTGGGATTTCTCTGGCAGGGATCATGTCATACGGTTTAGCGCCAAACGTCATCAGCTCCCACACTGTCACTCCTGAGGGGTAAAAAGTTGTAAGTAATTTTGACTGCGACTAGTGTATTTCTATTCAGCACAGAAGGACACCAACCATAGCTCCATACATCACTTTGATGTGTGAACTTCCTGTGTAGGATAGACTCCAATGCCATCCATTTAATGGGTACCTAAAAGCAGACTGGTAAATATTTGACATTTAAAAAAGGCTAATTGTGATGCTGCTGCGATGTTACTTTACCTTGCCCCCGTCTGCGTGATATTCTGTCTCGTCTATATCAAGCAAGCGGGCCAAGCCAAAGTCTGTGATCTTCACATGGTTTGGGTTCTTCACCAGAACATTTCGGGCTGCCAAATCTCTGTGGACCAGGCGCACCTCCTCAAGATAGTTCATCCCCTATTTCAATACACAAAATTATACCACATTCAATGTCAAGGACAGAGATCAACAAACATGTACATGATTGCTATTAAATTGTTCGAATTAAAAGATGGCCCCCGATGAGGTAGTCTGTTTATGATTACCAAACATAAGAAAAACACATTTCTATATGTAATCTTTGCTTCACATCTTAAAATAAAGCCTGGACCTCTGCCAATTACCTGTCAGTCATCTGTAGGGGATCTCTAGGTTTGATTTGTTTTTCTTCAGTGAACAGGCTAACCTAACATGATATTGCTGTTAAAATGTGAGTGTAATGTTAACACTGTAGTTCACATAGCTATGCTAATGTTGCTAATATCGGTGTCCTGCTGTCCCACTCCTTAATGTTATGTTGTTGTATGTGATACAAGGCATCTATTACGCTGGACAAGTGCAGAGTTACATGGTATATGTAAAAAGTGGATAAAGTGCACAATAGCGTTTCTTGGTGCCACACACAGACAGAGGTGTGGACAAACACAGCTCATTAGCATTAAAGCTACAGACAAAAAGTGCCTTCTCAGTAGGGCTTACAAAAAGCACTTTTAAACTGTCTAAATTCCCGCATAAAAACTTCCAATACACTATTGTGGGACTTATTTAACGTTGTTGAAAAATACTATATACTATACCGGAACCACAGGCTTATATTGCAGGTTAGAATTATATCACAACAGGCACAATAATCCCTAATAAAAACACAAGCTACTGTTACCTACAGTCAGAACTGAAACCAATTAACCACATTAAGGGATTACTGTAACATGAGACTTTTAATAATGTACACACCTTGGCAATCTGGACACACCAGTTGAGGAGGAACTGGGAGCCAATCCGATCCTTGTTCTCCCTGACGTAGTCAAGGAGACAGCCGTACGGCATGAGCTGAGTGACCAGCTGCACCGTAGAGGTCAAACAAATGCCCAGTAGACGACACACGTATGGACTGGCCACACCTGCCATTACGTACGCTTCCTGGGAAAGACAAGACAAAAGTTGAAATTGTCTAGTTTGTAAATGTGATTCTTATGGTTTGATATACACACATCAAGGATCTCTTTATTGGCCTTTGGTGAGGTGTTTTCTCTTAAAACCTTGATGGCTACTGGTATCTTCACATTTTCCCCGTCAGGTGTCCAGATTCCCTGCAGAATGAGTCAAAATAAGTAAATAATTATCCAATAATGAACAATTTGTCACTGTTATGTACAGTGGAATTTTGGATAGCGTCACTAATTTGTTCCAGACGTTCGGACTCTAACCGAAACAGACACTACCTGAATCAAATTTTCCCATAAGAAATAATGCAAATCCGTTCCAGAAAGTCAAAAATGTTAACATGTATTCATAGTTTTACATGCAGAAAACAAATTAGAAATGCATATAAATACATATAATTGATGAATGAAAGGTATAAATGAACACTTAAGGTTACTTTTACCTCCACTGAAGATGTGAGTTTTGACGTGAGTGTTCCCAAAGACACAATGTGGCAGCGAGATTAACACCTTCCTCTTCAACATCACCTGTTTTCCTATGAGTTATTTTTTTTTAATTCAGTAGTGTTTCTCACCTCAATAACCCAAAATGGAGCCAAAAGAAAGTTGCAAGTGCCAGCGTTTTGATAATGAAAGTGAGAAACATGATTGAATTCAATAAATACCAACTGACAAAACAGAAAAGCGGTATTGAACAGGAAGGTGTTGATCTTGAATGTGTTGGAAGGTGAGCTGCCAAATTGTGTCTTTGGGAATAGACACGTCTTCAGTGAAAGTAAAAGTAACTTTAAATGTTCATTTATCCATTTCATGTGTCATTTAACTGCATTTAGAATAATTTTATGCATGTAAAATTATAATTGTGAAACTATAAATACGTGTTTTGGGTTAACATTTTTGAGAATTGGCTGATAATAACATCATAGTCGGGTGACATTTTGTTAGCAAGCTAAGGATGTTTTGCAATAAAAATAAATTAAGAACACAGTTGGACTGACACAGTGTATTAATAACATGACAAGATGCCCGCCATATTGTACGCTAACCGGAAAATGTACGCAAACTGAGGCAAAATTTTGTTAACTTTAGCCAAAAAACACACCAACTGGGGTGAGCGCTAACAGAGGTGCCGTTGTCAATGAATAGGCCACCAACCTTGTAAACAGTACCAAAAGCTCCAGCGCCCAGAACCCGGAGCTTTTTTAACTCTGTTTCCTTTAGGATGCGCATCTGAGCCTGATTGGGTGAAGCCCCACTGGGTGTCAAAGGCTCCACCAGCTGTGAAAGCAGATTCCTCCATTAGTACACACTTCATCCCCATCCCAGTGCTTGGTGCCCACCTCATGCTCCTGCAGGATCCTCCTCATGGTCTCCTTCTTTTTCAGTTTCTTCTGCCTCCTCAGGTAGAAGATGAGCAGAGCCAGTAGGATGAAGAAGAGGACCACACCACCGACAGCAGCTGCGATAGTTGTGGCCGGTCTGCACAGAGAAAAGAGCCTTTGTTACTCATCACATCCCAGTAGACGATGCTTTTTTAATGCAAGCAGATACTACAAACATGTACAGAGAGTAATGATCTCACCCTGTCTTGGTATGGATAGGACAGCCTCTCTCATCCATCTGAGTGCAGCTGAGCCAGAAAAAAAACTGGGTGTGAGAGTGTTCCCGTAGTGTGTACTAAGTGTCCTTACACTGTGCTGGGTGTGTCCACTCACGACAGTGTGCAATTGGTGTTGCAGGGCAAACAGTGTCCTGTGGCATTGCTGTACTTCCACACAGTCTGCTGATCCTCCTTCACACTACTGGGGCAGTGATCTACACAAGACTCGCCGTCCTGAAAGTTCTGGCACTCTGTGCACTGGTTTGCACCCTGCAGATAGAATATACCACACAGTCTTGCCTCAATACATGTATGCGTGTTTTGCATAAATGCATTTAACTACAGTTTTTGGACATGTTATGACTGTGTCTGTGTCTCCTTCCTGCTTGTCTTACCTGGCCGTAACAGGAGGCAGAGCCATTAACAGGTCGACACTCTGCATGGCAGGCGACACACAAGAATCCATCGATGTACTCTCGTACTGGCCTGCAAGACAAACATTATTATAATTAATGTTATTGTTACGTACATACATAACAGTAAACAAGCAGCAAAGATGACAACATGACATTTGCCAGATGCCCTTTATTGGAGAATCTTGTCAATATGACACACAGTTAAGCTAATGTAGCAAAGTGATTTTTAAGTTTGGAATGACACGAGAAAGTGGCAACATATTGAGTTTTTATTCATTATATTGCTGACCCCTGATTGAGGTCACATTGCTCGACACACTCAGTGCCACGCCGGAAAGTCTTGCAGGATACACACTGGCTGGGCCCCGGCCCCCAGCAGCCGCCTTTACACAGCGGGTGACAAACACGCCCCTCAGCCTCTGAAACACAAGTAAGCAACCTTTAGAAATTCTGCATCAGCTACATCAAAATTTTATATTACATTGGCATATATTAAAGCATTATTAACATATTGTACAAACGCGTTTACCCACCACAAAGTTGTGGGTCTTGGTTGTGGTTGACTATATAGTGGGGCCCCTGGGTGGGATGGAGGAGGCTCTTCCATGGCAGTGAGTTGGTGTAGCATAGCTGAGAGTTGTTATGTAACAAGATCAGACCTCCACTGATGCTGCGTAGTGAACGCAACCCGAGAGACTGGATGTGCAGATTCTGAACAGCCAGGGAAAACACACCCCTGAAATGAAAGCGATAGGGGGGTTTTTAATTCACAATTAACTACATGATGTGAAATGCTCTACAACACGGCACTGTTGGGACACATGGCTATGAAAGGGAAGAAAAACAAGATTGCTATTTATTTACACTTGCTATGACCTAGTTTGTACATGTGCCTGTCCTTATCCACATTGACTGTTACTTTTGTCCTGGTAGCTGTGTGTTTCCAGGTAAAGCAGCTATGCTGGTTAATAATTAGCCTTTATAACCCTGATCGTGGCTCAACTGAAAAACAGAGTTTAAAGGGACAGAAAGAACAGATTAGGCATCAGATCAGTGGCACGCGGTGACACAGATAGAGACAATGTTTGGGATGCAGGGTGCTTCTAATTATTTTAATTGTTGTAATTTGCCAGTGTCTCATTTTGTGGTTTCATTTGTGTTTTTATAGTGTATTTCCCCATATGAGGAAATGTATGTGCTAATGTAGCACTGTCATCTATGTTTACTGACAGACAGAATCTTACTTGTAGAGCATTCGGCCTCGGATCACCTTCAGGTTCTCAAACACAGACAGGTCAGTCCAGTCTTCTGGCCAAGCATCGATGTACAAATAACCTGCACAGCAAAATCCAATGAAGATACAATGTACACACGTTCTGTATTCATGCTTTGACTGCACAAAGAATTCTGAGAAAATGTCTAAGTATCAGATCTGATTATCTATGCAGGGTAAAAGTAAAAAAATATCAACCATTGTCAATACCTGTTATCTCCTCCAGGTTCTTGAAGGCACTGAGCTGCTCGAGAGTCAGGCCAGATGTGTTCGTAACGGTGTCCCTTTATGACATCAACATTTAAGATAAGTGGATGTATGACATGCAAACAAAGCAAAAATCAAGCCTCACTTCCTGCTTTTTGCATTCAGAGTCACACAACTTACCGAGTAAAGCTCTGAGGGAGGAAAGCCAGACTTCCAAATATCTTCTTACAGGCATTGAACTGCTCTATATTAGAAGACGTTACCATGGTGACACCGTGATTGTCCATGACGCCAAGGTTGTCCATACCCAGACCGTAGCACACTGAAAATTAAAGTCACAAGTTAAGTAAAGCAAAGGCAGTCAAGTACCAAACTGAACAAGTCAGTCCCACCTTTGGGACAGTCCCCTTCACATTTTTCACATTTCTGTGTCTCGTCCCCATCAGGATGGGAGATGATGACTTCCTGGTTGGCTGTGGGGCAAACCAACGTGCACGCTACATCCATAGCCAGATAGTTATCTAAAGACAAGAAAGAAAGAATGGATCATCATTCATCAATAGCTGCAAAGTGCCTGTTGATCATTTCTTGAATGAGTTTCTTCTCACAGGGACACGTTTTGACGCAGGTGGCTCCGAAGTTGAACTTCTTGTCTGGGTTGAGTTTGGTCTGAAAGGTGACGGGATCGTAGATGGTGGGCGGAGGACAGTTGTCCTTACACACACCACTGTCATTGAAGTGTCGGCACGCCTGCGAGGAAGACCCAGAGGACACACAATGACTGAGCTGAGAAATCTGTATGTCAGTCAACATTCAAAAGGATTGTGTCCTATTTACCAGACAGTCTGAATCTTTGGGTCCTGTGCACCCGGCGGCACACTGCATGTGACAGCAGTCATTGGGCAGGGGGCCTTTACACCGCTGGCAGCCTGATGCACAACTAATACGCGTCACTGGAGGCAAAAGTGGACCAATGTTCAGTTAACTGAAATATGCTTGTATACAAAAATGGTGCTTGTACACTACGGGGTTGAACATAACTTACAAGTTTGACAATCTTGTTCAGTTTCTCCCCAACAGCTGTTCTTACATGCAGGTGCGCAACTTGGACCTGTTTTAGTAAAAATCATCATGAGATTGCCAGTGTAAGTCAGGGGTGTCCAAAGTGCGGCCTTGGGGCCATTTTTGACCCGCAGCCGTTTACTGCCCCTCGGCATATTCTACAAATAAACTTCATTCATTATTAATGAGATATGTTATTAGATATTGCACTAATTTGTCACGCTAAGATGTTTTGTACAGAGTGCTTATTGGCCTACATTGGAATGGTTTCAGCATCTTTCATCCACAAAATGTTTCAAAGCAGCCCCCCACTTCCTACAATTTTTCTGCATGCAGCACTCGGTGGCAAACGTTTGGACAATTTAATTTAATCTAATGATCTAATTTATGAGAAGTTTGGAAAAGCTGAATGTTAAAAATGGCTGAAGAATATTTGAATGATGTGCTCACAGTTAGAAGCCCGAGGTTGCAGTCTGTACTGCTTGGCATGGATGTTCTGTTCGTCCAAAGTGTCCCTCCACTGAATGTTCTCCGGCTCAGGGAAGCAGAGATGGGGGTTCCCCCAAATATACACCCCACCCAATAGGATCTCTGCAGGGGAGAATCATTTAAATTAAGTTGAATTTATTTGAAATGTTTGAAAGTGCAGCTTCGGTTTCCCAACCTGTGAGGCTACGGAGTCGAAGTGTCCTGAGTCCACCCTGTTCATCCAGAGTGTTATCCTGCACCACCAGGGCATAGCTGGAATTGTACAGCTGACTGCCTCGGATAATCCGAAGGTTGTCCAAAGGCACTAGGCTCACTGAGACATGGGCCACCAGCACATAGCCTTGTACCTCGACAATCCCCTAGTTAAAAATGACGTAAAAGGTGACTATGATATAACAAAAGGGTGTAACAGTAGAAGGGGTGTTCCTAAAGGTTGGCTTCTATACTGTATGTCCATGTTTTTATACTAAACACATACTGTAACCTTTGACAGACTACTCTTGCTGAGGTTTTTGCATTTGTTCACAATTTCACGAATGAATGAACACCTGTAGAAAGGAGAGGTCGGGCTGTCCATGAAGGTGTGTGATCTCCAGGTTTCCATGGACGACCTGGCAGCCAGTGTAGAGCAGCCTTAAAGTCTCGTAGTGGTTTTCCAAGCGAGAAGGCAGGGCCAGTTTCATGTCTGTTCCCAGGCATACTACGACACAGATGACAAGACAATGGTAATGACAATATTACCATGCTTATGTGTTTACATTTGTGATGAGAGCAATGAAATGCTCATCACTACTTAACTTTTACAATATATACAATTATACATAATACAAACCACATGCAATGTATACGTTTATTCAGATCCATTTTCCACTAGCCACACTGTGCTGAGATTCCCCATAGTGTGTCACACAGCAGCACTACATTCAGGGTCATACAACATTACAATCCACAGCAGGTTGGGGGTTGGGGGGTTCACACATACACGCATAGCTTCCATGCTTTAGCGTGCAGTCATACAGTGGAGGGTCCCTCCTCCTCCTTTTCTTTGAGGTTATAAATGACTTCCTCTGGCTTGCTTCCAACAGCCCCTCAATAGTCAAAGCCACTTTTCCTGATGGAGCCCACCACCACTTGTGCTATCTGTGCCCCTTCTTTTAGAGACATTGTTGGGATGCATGATAGATTTCAATTCCACATTAAGGGTTCAAGTCGTGCAAATCACAGAGCAGGTCCAAATATTAGGGAAGGGCCCTTTTAAACCTGACGGGAAAACCAGTGTCCCTGCAGCAAATGCAGCGAGGGCTGACAGTAAGGCTGCCAAAAATACACACCCACTCGTCACAACTTGTGTCAAATGACAATTCCAGTGCCTTCCTGCTTGAGCGATGACATCAGAGTAAATAGTTTTACTTGTAAAATCTAATGATGAAGTGTATACACATCAAGTGTACACACACACACACACACACACACACACACACACATATATATATATATATATATATATATATATATATACACATACACATACATATATACACACATACTGTATATACACACATATATACTGTGTATATACAGTATATACACAGGTACATACATACACATATATATATGCGCACACACACACACATATACATATATATATATGCACACACACACACACACACACACACACATACATATATATATATATACTGTATATATATGTGTGTGTGTGCATATATACAGTATATATATATATGTGTGTGTGTGTGTGTGTGTGTGTGTGTGTGTGTGTGTGTGTGTGTGCATATATACAAGTGTATGTATGCGGATAAAAGTTGTACAGCACTACTAGGCTTGTTATTATCATGGTTCATGGTTTTAATTCATCCTGGACATGCATGGGTCAAACAGTAGCACATCACATAGTACAATTCACAATTTTGCATGTCCAAAAAGGAGTAGGAAGAAGCAAATTATTTAATCCTACACCTCATCAGTTTCACATTAGTTGCAATACATTTATTCACCTCTTGTTCTTCCAAGTGTACTTTGTAAGGCTACATGACAATGTAGTGCAATCATAGCCAAGGTTTTTACTTACTAAAAGGAAGCTAGAGGCTTAATAATACCTGATAGAATATAGCCACGACCCACAGAACCAAGCTGTGCTAGTAATGTCTTACGC